>NC_056682.1:132787683-134001849 GCF_018350215.1 Panthera leo | reverse complement strand
ATAGCAGATAGTGTCTAAGTAAAGGAAGAATCAATTTTATGGAAGAGAGAAATAATATAAAAAGTTTTAAATTGTTTTCTTTTAAATTAGAGATATATTGGGGCACCTGGGTGGCTCAGTCGGTTAAGCATCTGACTTCAGCTCAGGTCATGATCTCGCAGTCTGTGAGTTCGAGCCCCGTGTCGGGCTCTGTGCTGACAGCTCAGAGCCTGGAGCCTGTTTCAGATTCTGTGTCTCCCTCTCTCTCTGCCCCTCCCCCACTCACACTCTGTCTCTCTCTCCTTCAAAAATAAATAAACATTAAAAATTTTTTTTTAATTAGAGATAGATTTATTTAGGGAAAGCTAAACCATCTTAACTCTTTGAGAATTTGTCTTAAGCAAAATTTGTCCTAAGCAAAACTCTTTGAAAATTTGTCGTAAGCAAAACTTAAGATTGACAAACCTACTTTCTCCTGTAAGTGATTCTTGAGACCTGTTTAGAGGTTCTATCAAGCAATTAGGGGTACTGATGGACCCTTACATAGAGGGTCTTATCCAAGAAGATAAAACTTAGAGCATTTATCCAGGAAGTGCTTTTCACTTTTATGAAGTATACAGCTTGGAAGGGACAAAAATGGAATTACAAAAAGAGAGGAACACCAGGCTATGAGGACATATCAAACAAGGTCTTTGCTCGATGGCTTTCCAGGGAGGCCTTCCCCAGTTACCACAGCAAAAATCGTAACCTACACCATACTTCCTAATCCACTCCCCTGCTTTAATATTCTCCTGACCATTCCACCATTTAATTTACAACATATTTTATTTATTCATCTGACTTATTGTCTGTCTTTTGCAACCAGAAAGAGCTCTTGAAGTCAGGAATGATTTTTTTTTTATCTATTATATTCATTATAGTAACCCCACAGCTAAAACAGGACCTGACACATAGTAGTATTCAATAAATATTTATTGAATGAATAAATGAAATCAAATATCCTTGAAATCAGTGTGGTAACTGACAGTACATCCAGATTACCTTTATTCCCACATGGTAAATTCCAAGTAGCTAGAAGTCTTGTCATAGATTAAATTTAGAAACAGTTTCTGCACTAGGCTGACAGTCACTTTGATCACCTAACAAAGGCAAATCATATCTGAATCACCTCAGATGGACTCTTCAGACACTTCTCAAGGTCTCTATCCACACTTACATCAGTGGACATCCAGAAGAAGGTGTGTAATAAGCCTCTTTGTGTTTTAGAGTCATAAGGAAGAAACTGCCTCACACCAGAGAGAGAATGGGAAAATGGAAAGTGACAAGAACCCTGGGTCCTTAAGGTAGTGGACATCTGCACCCAACATGAACAGATAATCTAGACCAAGCTTGCAACCCAGGGACAGAGAAAGACTACAGCAGATAGTCATTGTACCAGTGCCTAGATCAAGAGCTGCCAATTAATTCACCACTGCTAGTCTACACTAGAAAATCTTGCTCTTTAATTCTGTGTCACCCTGTGAATCAGTATCTGGGATCCAAGCCCTGATGCTGGGGATGGGCTGAGCCTATTGGATATCATCTGGAATCCTTTCCCTGGCCCTCAGGTCCCCACTGATATGCCCAAATATTCCAACACTATCAGGCTGGTCATTTTACCCTTATCACATATGTGTTTCCAATATCTATTTGCCTTTTTCCAACAGTCCAATTGCTCAGATTCTAATTTCCTCCAATCCAATCCATGCTTTAACAAATAGTGCAATATTTCCTCTTCTCCTTGCTTTCCTTGACTAATTCCATACTTTTTTTTTCTTCTCAGGATGCGCATGGAAATTATTTTTTTAATGTTATATTTGCAGGGAAAATGAGAATGTGAAAAGCATGTCCATATGCATTATCTCACTTGTATAAAGATCAGAGTACTATTTTGTAGACTCATTTTTTTCTTGCATTTCCCAGCCCTCTGCCTTTTCCACAGTTCACTTTGCCCAATCCTAGTAGAGGTCACAGGCTAATAAGAATGAAAATGAAATTAATTAATTTTATTTTATTGAAAAGTACCCCTGGTATTTGCTATAATAGCCACTAAGTTTCTTTTGTTATTTCAATAACAAAACTGTTTGATAATGATCTAAAGCAAATCAATATTTTTTAAAGATTTTAGTGTTATAACAATAACAAAACTGAACTCTCTGCTCTAGCCAAACGCTGTATTAAAATCTTTTACATTTAATTAGCTCAAAAACTATGGAGTATGTACTACATGCCCATTTTATAAAAAGAAACTAAGTCTATTTATTTATTTATTTATTTATTTATTTATTTATTTATTTATATTTTAGAGAGAAAGAGAAAGTCTGGTGGGGGGGAGGTGGGGAGAGGGAGAGGGAGAGGGAGAGGGAGAGGGAGAGGGAGAGGGAGAGGGAGAGGGAGAGGGAGAGGGAGAGAAACTGTGTGTCTTAAGCAGGCTCCAAGCTCAGCACAGAGCTCAACACGGGGTTCCATCCCATGAGCCTGGGATCACAACCTGAGCCAAAATCAAGAGTCCTACTGCTCAAGCGACTGAGCCACCCAGGTGCCCCTATAAAAAGAAACTAAGTCTTAAAAGCATTAATGAATTGCCCAATGTCAGACTGGAAATGTGAATCCCCATCTGTGTGGCCTGAGGGAGGAAGTCCTTCAGGGCCCCCACCCTGCCATCGGGGACTATTCTACCATCCTATCACACAGGGTGTAACAGGGGAGCTGCAGTACAAGACAACATCATCCCAACTATCACCAGGGACATGCGGAGTATAAATCCCACCAAAATAAGATTTCAAAAACTAAAAATAAAGAAATAACAGATACGTGCAATTGTTTGGGGCCTCGGAGTCATGCAGTGACTGAGGCAAGCAGCCAGAAAAAGGGAAGACGTTGAAACTGAATAAAACCAGAAGTCTTCATGTGAACCTTGCTCTTATAGCATCCCCACGACAGTAAGATATTACCTTGGGCAAGAAGGATCAGAGACTTCACTTCCAGACACAACGACAGAGACATCAGGTTCCCCTCTCAAAACACTGCTTCACATTGTTTTCTTCTTTAGTGCTACTTACTAATCTTTTTTTTAACCAGGTTGATGTCACCATATGAATAGATTTAGGGTTTACAAGAGGGCAAGACACAGTAACAACCTCAATCATTAGCCTGAGAGTCTAATTTTATTCTCCAGACATTTCATTCAACTGTTTTATCTTCATAAGAAGCAATAAAGTTCAATGCATAAATGCACAGATTGTGCTCTACCACCTACTAACTGTAAGAGCTTGAACATGTTCTTAACCTCTCTATGCCTCAATTTGCCTCATCTGTAAAATGGGTATAATAATAGTACCTACCTCATTGTGAGTATTGTGAAGAATAAATGAGATAATACATGTAATATACTTGGGATACTGCCTGGCTCAGAGTAAGTCCTCTGTAAATATTTATTATCATAATTACTAGATAATGCATGTGTCATAAGGATTAAAAAAATAATAGCTAATAGTCAATGAAAGTTATACTAAGTGATTTCCATTTATTCCTCACATAAACCCTGTGAAGTAGATATCATCATTGTCCAAATTAAAATGAAACAGAGGCTCAGAGAGGTTATAAAAAGAGTCCAAAATTACCCAAGTAGTAAGTGATACAGAATCAAGCTTTTAACCATCATGCTGTTTCAGGTGGGTAATAATATTTGCTAATAGGTACTGAAATTTTATTCTGTGCCAGGCATTGTTCTAATAACTTCCTATCTCTTACATCTTATATCTCTTGTGAAAATTAATTTAAATTCTCAGAACTACATTTTGAGACAGATGATCGTGTCGTTCCCATTTTACAGATAAGAAAACAGAAACCAGGCATTAGGTAACATGGCCAATATCACACAACTAACAGATGGCTAAAGTAAGTGTACCCCATTATTCCAAAAGATAGGTAAAGTCAAGGTGCTAAACTGAAATCTCAGTCACCTAATACCAGATTACGTATCATAATTTTCAAAAAGGAAACTCCCTCCTGGTATATTCATCTAAATTAAACAATTTCTACAATTTCTAAACAAATACTCAATACTGGAATAGTAAAAGATAAAACTGACTAAATGCTAATTTATTCTGATTTGCCTTACTACTCAATCATTTTTCCTCCTCTGATAGCAGCTATTTTCAATAGTCATTTTCATTCCGCCCACTACAGTTTGAATAGATTGACTGTTAACAAATACGAATCAACTTTTGATAGGAAGCAAGACCACTGACTTCATTTGGTTCCTGTCTCATAGAAGTTAGAGACAATGTGGAGAGAAATGGTGGTGAATATTCAAGTACTTACATAAATTAAAAAATGAGCCTTGGTTTGGTGAGCAGAGCACAGGTTTGGTGGTGGCCCCAACCACGCACTATACATCGGGGGGCGTGATGTATGTTCCAAACAGATCTCAATGGATCCGAGCTAATATGGGAAGGTGCCTTTAGAGGCATGATCAATATCAAGGACAGAAACAGACTGTTAGAGATCTTGAGAACAGATTGAACAAAATACTAGAGTAAAAAGGAAGATGGCAAGAGAATTCTGTCTACAGAAACATTGTGTGGGAGGATAGCAGTGTGCCATGGGAAATAATACCAGTCAGATGGTTAGAACAAGTCATTGGATCCCTTACATTCACAGCAGAATTAAATACTTGATTTGCTGGGTAAAACAAAGCCCAGGAGGGAGATAAGATATAGATACAGATATAGATATATATATAAAATTAGTAAAATTAGTAAAATTTAAAATTTGGGGAATTCTTCAAAATGTTATTCTAGGTAAAGAAAAGGTGGATGATTAATTGTGTGGTCACAAATTAATTATTGGAAGACAAATAATGAATTTAAAAAGTATGGAAAAAGATCCTGATTAGAAAAAAAAACCGATATGTTGATGACAATGGTAATAAATTTGGTCAAAAACAACAACACCGTGCAGTTACTGAGCACTTAAGGCTATGTGCTTTGCATTCATTACTTTCACAATAGCCATATGAGATTAGCACCATTATTAGTACCATTTTCCAGGTAAAGAAACTGAATCTTAAGAGATCATGTGATTTAGCCAGGATTTCATATGAAGTAATAGAATTTGGGTTTGAACCCAAGCATTCTATCTCTGGAGCATACCATATAGTTATGTGTTAAATTAATGGAAGGAGCCACAATTAACAAAAGCACAGATGCAAGTACTGACACATCAAATGTAGTCCCACTTCCATTTGCATAGAATGCAAAAGTCAGGATAATGAGGCCCCTGATAGTGATGGAAAACCTGACCAGAATAGAGTGATGAAAATAATGAGATACAATGAAATCTGAATACTATTAAAATGGCTTTCTACTAACCAGGAAAATAGTTTACAACAAGCAAAATTCATAACAAACAAAATAGAATGGACTTCATGCCTGGCTTCATCTTCTCACTTTAGAATTGACAGAGAACAAGTTTGCTACGTAGGCATTTTGTGGTAATGACTTTACTATTATTAACAGTGACAATAGTTCCAGGCAGTATTTCATATTTACATAGCAGCCTTCAACATAGGAGCAAAAGCACCTGGCAAACATTCTCATTTTTATTATTGATGGCTTAGATTAACAGCGCTTTTCTGTCAAAACAGCTCATTTATCCTTACATCCTTACAGGGACTCTTGTGACACAAATAGGCAAGCAATCCATTTCTACATTTTACAAATGGAAAAACCAAAGCCCAAGGACCTGTGTAAAACTGCTTATTAATACTGTGACTGGACTTATAATGAACTCATAAATAATCCAGGATTTTCCTTCCTTACTGACTGAAACACTACCTCTTTTACAACTTCTTACTCCAAATTCCCTGAAACCTGGAAGCCTTCCTATATACTAGATCCCTTTCCACTGGTCTGGTTCTTACTGTCTTCTTCAAACTGGATTATCATTTCCTTCTTTCCTGTAAGTGCTCATCCTGCCTCCATTCTCGCTCCTCTCCAAACCACTCTCAACATTGCTGCTAAGATCATTTTCTTAAGCCTGCTCGGAAAACAGAATTGCTCTTCATTGTCTATAGAAACAGACCCAAACTCCTTCATAGATCATTCACAATCTCCCTCAGTCTGGCTCCAATCTATTTTCTCTACCATATCTCTGACTGCCATGTTCTCCATCCCTAAGTCACAACCTAAACTTCCGAACCCCAAACCCACTCTTATCCTTGCTTATTCTGTTTCTCCTACTAGAAGTGACCTTTCCAACTCCAACACTGACTACCAAATTATCTTTACAACTCCACTCCAATGCCCTCTCCTCCATGAATCCCTTCTAATACCTCAGTTGAAAATACCTACTCCCTCCAACTCCACAACACGCATTTAACATTGTGGCACTCACCATATTCTCCCCAGATTTATAATGACTTATGAAAGTACATAGCAGTCTTAGCAGAATGTTTTATCATTGAAATTTCCAGAAAGTCAACTATGTGTCAGGCCCTGTGACAGCTAGTGAGTAAAAAAGATAAATTGATCTCTCTGCCTTCATCGAGGTTACAGTCTTATAGTCTTTCTCAACTAGAGTTCCTCCTCTGAATAACCAAGCATACTATTTTCTGTTTTTCTAAGGCTGGTACACAATTAGTACCATTCTAGATGCATAAAAGAGATATTAATTCATTACACACAACAGATACTTTTTAGAAGTGGTTTTCAAAGTATAGTACACAAGACCCCTTGAGTATCTCCAAGACCTCCTTTAGGCAGAGGGGGAGATCCCTGAGGTCAAAACTAATTCCAAATAATTATAAGAAATATTTTGCTGCCTTCACTCGCATTTACTCTCAGATGTACAGTAGAGTCTTCAAGAGGCTGCATGATGTGTTATATAACAACAGATGGAAGCTATAAGTATATAAGAGAATTCAGCCATCTTCTTTTAAACTAATCATAAAACAGATAAGCAAAAATATAAAACAATGCCACTTTGTAACTACTATTTCTGCTTTGTAAAAAATAATTTTCATAAAAAGATATATACTTTATGTTAACATGCAATGGGTTTACTGTTGCTAATTCATAAATGAATTACACAAATATTTTAAATTTATATCTTAATTTCTAATATGGTTTATACCAATGGATATAACCCACATAAACAAAAGCTCATGGTTAACCATTTTTAAGAGCGTAAAAGGATCATGAGACCACAAAGTCTGAGAACTGCTGCTTTAGAACACTGGTACTCATGTCTTTCTGCAGAATCCCAATAGAGTAGTTGACTTTGTAATTGTACTATTCCCTGAACTCAGGATGTATTAAAGCAACTATCCTATGTGTGAGATTCATCTATTTACAAGTGTTTTCCCTTTCTCTCCCCATCCCAAGGCCCCAGATTTGGTAATGAGCTGCTTAAGGGCAGGGACTAAATAGAATTTATCTTTATTGCTGCTGCACCTAGCATAGAGGAGACAGCCAGTAAATATTTGAGGGAGAAGGAGGGAAGGAGGGAAGGAGGGAAGGAGGGAAAGAAGGAAGGAAGGAAGGAAGGAAGGAAGGAAGGAAGGAAGGAAGGAAGGAAGGGAAGGAGGAAGAAAGGAAGGAAGGCAGGATCAAAGGAAGGAATGAAGGAAGGAAAAGGAACGAAGGGAGGAAGGGAAGGAGGAAATAAGTGTATCTTATTCATTCTTCAAAGATTCTACCACAGTAATCTGTCCATTGAAAATATCTGTTAACCCTCATGTAAATCTGTTGTATTGATAGGATAGCTTAGGTAATCAAGATGCCAATAGTTTCACCTGATATGTTGGCAAATCCCAGTACAGCTTGGAAACCATGATTTTTAAAGGCAAATTTTAATAGATCCCTCTCATAGGTAAATCAATGAGCAAACATTTGTGCACACTAGCCCTTTAATAGCAGCAGATAATTTTAATATAAAGAATGATACAAATCTGGAAAGTAGATGCAGTCAGTTTGGTTGCCTGTGCATAAACTATCTCCCTCATGGATAATGATGTCTTAATAATCAGAAGTGACTTCCTATAACTCAAATATCTTATCTTTTGATTTAGAGTGATGATATGAAGCTAAAGATAACTAAAGGGGGTCAGGTAAAGCAAAATTGAGCATTGGTAAGTCTGTCTTCAAGACTCTTGTAAGCCTCCATCTGGCCTATTCTTCCCTTCCAGCTGTCCATGAAGCTGCTTTCCCTTCTCATGAAGTACCTTCATTGGCCAAGGTGACCCTCACCAAGGTAGTCCACTTGGTCCTGGCCTTTTGAGTATCATCTCATGCTTTAATTAAAAGGAACGAACAATTTACCTCACAAAATTTCTATTTTAATAGAAACAGTCTTCAACCAAAGAAGTAAGTGAGAATTTCACACATTATATCAGGTTCAGAAGCAGAAAACTAGAGGGTGTTTTGGCTCCTTAAATTATAACACAGAGCCAGACATCTGTACTCAGGACCAAGACTAACAAGAAGTGAAACATAACAGATATGATTGCCTGTGACAGTCCACGTTGCTGACCTGGACCCTGGTTGGCAAGAGGACAGTCAACAGACATATGACATGATGTATTTGGCTTAAACTCATAAAAGACAAAAAATAGTTTAACTTGTTTCCTACCCACTATTTCACACAGGTTTTGCCTAACATGTTTTATTCAATCTTTTAGAGGGGAGTAAGGGAGTAGAATATCTTTAAATCTTATTAAATTAAATTTCAAAAAAGAATTATTTTGATTCTTAAGACTTATAAATGATTTTCTAAAGACAATATCATCAAAGTTATCCACTCTCAAATTTAAAGGTGCTTAAAAATGGGCCTTAGGGGACCAAAAAAAAAAGTGGGACTTAAGGATCTAAAGAACAAACAAACCACCTAGAATTTCCAAAAGTACAACTAGAAAGAAAACTGTGAGATATCCAGCATGTATAATTTCTGATATCTGCACTATAAATAATAGATTATCACATGTAATGAATGCTGCTACACTATGAACTAAATTTTCCAACAGGCCCTAATCTGAACACGTTTTTTTGTTTTTGTTTTTATTTTCTTTATTTTTTTTTTTAACATTTATTTATTATTGAGAGAGACAGAGTGTGAGCGGGGAAGGGGCAGAGAAAGGAGGAGACACAGAATCCGAAGCAGGCTGCAAGCTCCAAGCTGTTAGCACAGAGACCAACACGGGGCTCGAACTCACAAACCACAAGATCATGACCTGAGCCAAAGTCAGACACCTAACTGACTGAGCCACCCAGGTGCCCCTGAAAACATTTTTTGTGTTAACCAAATTTTCATTAAGATCTCATACTTTCATTTTAATAGTAGTTCCTCTAATAGTGGTTATTGGAATACACAGAATTATCTACGAAGAATCTGAGACATGCTAAAATTTAAGCTAACTTACTCTTCAAATAAACTCCAGTAAAATGCCAACTTATAAAGACCACCTTATTATTTTCCTAGTAGGACATCAAATTACTTGGGACCTCTCAAACAGTGACAGTCCCAAATCCATCTTCCCAGGAGATACAGCCTGAGGTTCCACCAATTGGTGAAAAGCCTTTAAACTTTTATACAATATGAGGGCTAGTTACGCTGTTTTTACTAGGGTGAACTATACTCCTGAGGACTTGGTTTCCCATCTTGGTAGCTTGTAGCCATTGAAAAACAAGACAAAATGGCACCATAATGACAAATTTCTGAATATCCTCTTAATTCATCTCATATGTAAGGCATTTGGTTCCACAAACCCGTTACACTCATTTCTATCTCTTTTTACTTTGATTATGTTATCATTTCTTAGAATTCCTGTTAGCACACTTACTTGGAATTTAAACCACATCAATGTTTTAAAGCTCCACTGAGTCCAACTTTCATCTTTAATATTGAGAAGGATTCAACACAGTGATAAAAAAGGAAGTGCTCCCCAGTTGGACTCCCTGGGCTCTACCAACACTAGCTGCATGATCTAGGGCAAGTTACTAAATCTCCCATGCTTCAGTTTCATCATTTATAAAATGGAAATGCTCAGTAGGATTCCTGTGAGGATTAAATGAATTAGTGCATGCAAAGTGCTTTGCACGGTGAGTGGCACAAGTAATCACTCAATAAATGTTATCCACTATTCTAATCATGTATTATAACCCTCATCCTTCCAGCACTACTCTGAACAATTATAGACTCATAATTCACAAGAACCCTAGACCTTAGAAGTCACTGAGTTCAATCTCTCACATCAAGTAGTATCATCTCTAACATGTTCGTCGTATTTGGTCAAACATGAAGATGGTTAAATGCAGTGCTGGAAAATTCACTATTCTTCTAAAAGCATGGACTTACAAATAATTCTAACCATCAGAAAGGTCTTTTATGTATGGTGCCTATTCTCCACTCACTGGCCTCTTATTTCTGTCTTCTATACAGCTTCAAACAAACCTGCAGCCTCTATCCACTTTCCACAGTACTCTGAACAATCTCTGATTAGTTAAGTAGAATACTTTGTTTAGGAAAGTAAAACAAATTTTAGCAAAATTTACTCAACAAAAACAACAACAATAAAACTATACTGTAATTATATAAAAAATTAAGGTAATCTTTGCTTCTGAGGGATTTGGCCAACAATATTCACATTTATCACATAATCTACTTAAATAAGATTGTAGACTGTCAGGCTGCTTTCCAGATTGTATCCAGAGATATTAAAAAAATTTTTTTTAGTCTACCTTTTTCTCTATGAAGTTCCTTTGGCTTTATGCCTTTTCTCCTTATGATTCTCTTTCCTACTTCTATTTCTATCTTTCTATGTATCTATCTCCTGCTCTGTTTTCTTTCTTTCATCAAACAATCATTCAACAAACATTTGTTCAGTATTACCAAGTATTAGGCACTGTGCTAGGCATGGAAAACCAAAAGATAATTAGATCTGGGTCAAATTACTCACAAGCTAAGGCACAGACACAGACACATAAATAGTAAAACATGCTACTATTTATGTAATACAATGAGATAGATATACCTAGGCTACTTTGAGAACACCAGGAAGGCATTCCCAATGGAAGGAGTCAGGGAAGGTTTCTGGTAACACCTGAGAAGTCTAGAGTGAGTCTCCGCAGTACTTCCAAGACTTGAAATCATGTGAGAATCTTGTTTGAAAGATTCTGAGCCAGGGTATCTGGATGGGACGTGAGATACGGCTTTTCTACCAAGCCCCAGATGATGCCCATGATGCTCACGCTGCTGGTCCCCAGACCATTCTTTCAATTGCAAATGCCTTAAAAGTTGGCTAATGACTAAGTAAAGATTGGGTGGGATGAATATAGGCAGAATAGACAGTATGAAGTAAATCACAGAGGTAAGAAACATTTGAGTGTGTGTGATGAGAATGAAGCACATTAGTGTCCCCAGGCAATTCGAAAGATCACCAGTTACTAAAATGGGGGTGAATGGGAGTATGGTATATGTTAAGGAAAAGTGAACTTATTACATAGCCAATGGAGCGTATCAAAGGTAAGCAGAGCAGTTACATGGTAACAATAGCAAATCAGATCTGGTGGCTCCATTGGTAGAATCATGGGCAGGCAAATAGAATTCTAGACTACATTAAATAAACCACCTAACAACGATGATGAGGCAACTGACTTAAAAAACAAACAAAAACAAAAACAAAAACGTTTAGCAGGGGCTCCTGGTGGCTGAGTCAGTTAAGCGTCCGACTTCAGCTCAGGTCATGATCTCACAGTTCATGGGTTCAAGCCCCGTGTCAGGCCCTGTGATGACAGCTCAGAGCCTGGAGCCTGCTTCAGATTCTTTGTCTCCCTCTCTGTCTGCCTCTGTCCTGCTTGCATTCTGTGTCTCTCAAAAATAGATAAAAGTTAAAAACAATTTTTTAAATGTTTAGCAGATAAAGTAAGTTGATTGCATTTTCAAGTAATTTAAAAATCAGGCAAGTTGTTACTCCTTTGCATTCTTTGCCAGCCTGATATCTAGTCTTTATCTGACACTTCATAACATGTGATCTTGAACAAGCCACTTAAGCTCTTTTTGCACCAGGTTCCACATTTTAAAACAGTGAAGAGTTGAATGAACACGGTGGTCTCTCTACCCTAAATTTGATGGTCCCATGAACTAAATTCATTTCTTTTTTTTTTTTAATATTTACTTATTTTGAGAGAGAGAGCAGGGGAGGGGTAGAGAGAGAAGCAGAGGCAGAGCACAGAGCTCCACGCGGGGCTTGATCTAGGGAACCATGAGATCATGTCCTGAGCTGAAATCAAGAGTTGAACACTTAACTGGCTGAGCCACCCAGGTACCCAGAACTAAATTCATCTCTTATTGAATCATGGAATCATAATTCTTTACACCTAATCACAACACCTGGAATATAAATATACACTGTATGACTAATGTTGACTATACCTAACCAACAAGTAACAAGACTTTATATATTCTGCCTCTTCTTTACCCACAACATTCAGTACTGAGTCCAGTTGCTTTGTACTTACATTTTACTGGTGATTCTTTGGTTTATGTTCCTATGATTTTTTAACTGGATTCCTTCAATAGACCACATTAGGTGTTCTCTCTGACTCAGTCTATCTTCTTCCAAAGGCTATCCAAGAAATTGAAGAACTCTGGGGTCAGAAAGCCCCCAAATGCTAAATCTGTCTCTTAGCTGTATGACTGTTAGCAAGTTATTTAACATCTCTAAACCTGAGTTCCCTTATCTGTAAATCATAAGGATGATATGAAGATTAAATGCCTTGCAAAGTGCTTAGCACAAGCAATTACACAGTAAGAACTCAATAAATGCTAGTTATTATTTTGAAAGACAAATCTCATAAACACTTGAGTGGGTACTTCACAAAAGAAAATCAAATGACCAATAAAAAATGAAAAGATGTTCTTCCTCATTAGTAATCAGCAAAAAGCCAATTAATACTTCCATGAGTACAATTATGTACCCACCTGATTAGTGAAACTTAAGAACTTATAAATGAAATGTTGGTGAGAATAGAGAACTTCCCTTGCTGATGGGAGTGTAAACTGATATAACCGATATGGGGACAATATTCTAGCATTATTTGGAAAACCTGAATGTGCACATACCCCCAAATTCAGTAGTTCCTTTCCTGAAGAAGATTTTACACATGTATACTAGAATCTATGAGTAACTATATATATAACTATATATAACTAATAACTTTATTACAAATATATTATTTATAATAAATATATTTAATAAATATATTTAATAAATATATTTATATATATATATAAATAAAGGTTATGCACATAAATTAGCATAAGTAATACAGAAACAATCCAAATATTCACCAACAGTAAAATGGATAAGTAAATTTGGTATATTCATGGAGTAGAATACTACATAATTAAATGAATAAACTACATACATTAATGTAGAAGAATCTTATAATGTTCAGCAAAATCAGTTGATTAAGAATATATATACATACATATATATATATATATATATATGTATATATATACTATGACTGTAAGATGGAAAACCTACAAAGAAAAGCAAAGGAACAAGGAACAAATGTGATAAGAGGCAAAATAGTGATTAGTGGTCACCTTTAGTGGAGAAGAAAAAGCATGTGATCTTAAAGGAACACACTGGTACTTACTAAGAGTCTATTCCTTAATATGAATGGTGGTTATATGAGGTTTGCTTTATAATTATTCCTTAAACTATATTTGTTTTATACACGTTTCTGTGTCTATGATATATTTCACAATTAAAAAATAAACCTGATCGTGTCATTCTCCTACTTAGAATATTTTAAAAGCTCTTCATATTGGCATAAAGTCCAAACTTTTTAGCTTTATTTAAGAGATCCTTCATGATATGTCTCCGGTACCCCTCTTCAGTTTCATTTCTACACCCCCATTTATGCCCTAGCACAGTAAATGGCACAGTGTGCTCCCAAAAAATCATACTCTGTTAAACCTTTGGGCCCTTGAAAAGTATTCCCACTGTTCCCTTCCACTGATTATTTCTCATTGTCCTTAACATTCAGCTAAAATATCACTCCCTTCAGGAAGCCTTGACAAATTCCCAACCCATCTTTATTAGAGTCTCTGCTGCACTTCCTTTAGCACCGCATGTCTACCCATTTAACCGCCCAGTGTGTAAGTACCACACTCTTTGAACACTATCTCCCCCCAATTAATGGCACATTTTAGCGTAAGCACCACACTCTGTAGACTGAAAGCTTCTTTAAGGCAGGTACTATCTCTTTCATCTATCCCAAGAGTCAAGGATAATGTCTACATCACAGATTCTCAATAAATGTTTGCTTAATGAGTAAATGTTTAAGACGGGGCAATATATGTTTTCTACATCACTGGGAGTGACACATAATGCAAAACGTTAAGTTCAACCATATAAAGTTGCCCTTCCTTTAGACCCTATATGGTTCATTATTGGCAATTACATACTATTCTCCTTAATAACAAACACTCATTTAGTACATGGTGATTAAGCACAGCATAGCGATGGCTATTATATCTACTTTCTCGATATAACTGTAAGCAGACTGTAATGAAAATCATGATGTGAAAGAAGTACAGGGTTAATTTCATCAGTCTTCTGTAGTTATGGCTTATGCATTAATTCACAAGAAAGCCTACCCACCCAGAGTTACATAAGCCACTAAGCAAACGAAAGAGATATATTGATCACCAGTTCAAAACAGCTTCTTTTGGAATCTTGCTGTCATACACTATTTCTCAAAGTTATTTGACAGAGTATAACTGCTTCATCTCTGCTGGAGTCTATTGATTATTGACTTTGATGACTATAAAGCATCAAGTATTTTATAAAAAATATTCTGCCTGTGTGTGCTGATATTTTTATAAGATAATAAGTTTTAAAAATTATTCCAACTAGCAGAGAAACTGGATCTACTTTTTAAAATATATTTATTTATTTTGGGGAAAGCGCAAGTTGGAGATGGGCAGAGAGAGGGGAACAGAAGAGCTGAAGTTGGCTTTGCGCTGACAGGGTTGACAGCAGCGAGCCCAGTATGGGGCTCAAACTCTCAAACCACGAGATTATGACCTCAGTTGAAGTTGGACACTCAAGAGACTGAGCCACCCAGGTGCCCCAAAACTGGATCTACTTTTAATGTTGCTGTATTAGGCACAAGGATCTGTAGGGTAAATGTCTATGAATTGCATTTTATAAAACTGTGATATGATTTCTCTCCCCTTATTTGCAAGGATCTAAATGCTATGTTAATATATATATATATATATTATATACATTCTTATATATATTCCTATATGTTTACATAAGAGTGAGTGAGTGTGTGTGTGTGTGTGTGTGTGTGTGTGTGTGTGCATTCCTGAAAGGTATTGAGCATTACAGGTTCTTTTCACAGAGAACCAATTCTTTTACCTACAGGGTAAATTGGTAAAATGTGGAATTATGTTGCAAATAATAAAAACCACTGAAAAATAATGTCACTCGACTGTTAACTCAGCAACATGAAATTGTTCACTGCAGCCATCTTACACAGACTGGTATCGTCCAGGGCAGTAGCACCCTCCTGTCCCTGGTGTGACACAATTTACCCATGTACCCCAAGACTTCATGCTACTCTATGTGGCAGTAATAGCACTGCACCATCAATCAAACATTCTGTCCTGTTTATTTTCATTTCTTTACTTCACATTATTTGGAGCAGTATTTCTTCAGATCCATACACTAAATCACATGCAATATTTACATGAGTTATAAAGATCATATGTTTTCTGCTGTGGAATATTTTTAAATTTGCAACTCACCACTGCTTGTATGGTTTCTCATCTATAGGAAATGGTTCTAATTCAACAGCTTCTTGCATGAGTTGCCATAATGAAGATCTGAGATGGTCCTGCCTTTGGTGTTCCTCACGCTAGCCTAAAATCAAAGCAAAAACACAGAATGAGTTTGATTTGAACACTTAAATGGGAATTTCATCTGCATTAGGAAATCAAAAGACTGACAAAGATAATTGAAAATGAGTGATGGCACACAGGAGGAGGGAATAAAACATCCCAGGCTGGTTTACTCTATTCAAATTTATCACAAGCACAAGAACTTTGGGGTTACCAATACCAGAGTAGCTGGATATTTTAAAATCTTGACATAAAATCTGACATGATATTTGGGTTTTGTTATATCAGTTTGGTTTTGAGATACAAGGCACCCTACTCAGCTTCTATGGAAACAGTTCCACCCTTGCATGTTTGCATATTCTGCTTTTCACATAAGATTTCATTGGAAAAATGGGTTACATGCTTACCGATAAAAGAAGAAGTTCAAAAACCTCTGAAGTATTTGAAATAGAATAAAACTAAACTGAAATTGGTCTGAAGCTGGAAACAGACCTGTATGTATGTTTTTCCTAATCTGATCTAGTTACAAAAATAGGTTTGTAACTTCAATCTGTTACTGTTACTTTTTGTGATTATAATGGACCAGATTCTCCAAGATTGTACCAATTTCCAATGTTCTACCCATTATCAAACCATGAGTTTTAATTTCTAGAACTTTTGAAAGTATGCTCACAATATCCACATAAAACCATCCTCTCTGCCCCAACTAAGAGTCCCTTTCCTGGCCAGGTGCTTACAACTTACTGCTAAGAATTCCTTCCACACCACACTCTCCTGCTCTGTGAACATCCCAGTGTGACCTCCAATGTCACCTACCACCATTTCAGAGGACAGGAATTTATTTTTCCTCTGAATTCCTATTATATTTAGTGTCAAATCACTAATAGGAGCCCTTGATCATATACCACCATCCTTGTTATTTAACCTCATCTCCCTAAATGATTATATGCTCCCAAATGGCTCCAAACTCTTCCTTCCATTGCACTTAGCAGAGAACACTGTACACAGGAGACATTCATCCAAGGACTATTTATTGAGCCCCAACAATGTGCCAAACAGACACAGTCAGTACTTGGTGGAGATTATACTTTAGTATAATCTGTTTACACAGGAAACAGGAATATGTAATTACTAGATAGTGTGATAACTGCAATGACAGAGGAAGTACAGACACTGAAGAAACCTTGCCAAATAAATGGGCCTAAGAGCTTTACTTCACTACCAATGCTCACATCCTACTTCCAGTGTATGAGAAGAGGACAATTACTTGAAGAAACCCATTTTCAGGAAGCACATGGAGAACCCAGGCAGGTTAACATCCAGAAACTAGGAGCAGTTTTACTTCTATGAAGAGAAGTCACTAAGATGAATTTCTAGTACTTTAAATCACTGCTGGGTGGTGGGGGTTTTTCCCTGCATTCTAACACACACACACACACACACACACACACACACACACACACACAATGTAGCAAAAATCCTGTTTATTACTGAGCAGGTTACTCTGCAAATTCCTGATTGGCCTGTAGGGGAATTTCACTTACACCTGCACACTGTATGAGATTTCAGAGCAACTGTGGGTTAAGAATGTTTCTAAGGAACCTAGAGTCATCTCTTTTTCCATTCAAATCTTTACTTTCCACTCCTAAGAACATTAGCTTTATAAACCTATGGCTTTCACATCTCAGAGATAAGAACAGTGAGAAAGGTCATAGTGGCTTATTATGGACCTAAAGCATCAATTCACCTAGAAAATTCTTTATCAAAAATAAGTATAAATTTGTAGCACTTTTCAAGCCAAAATGTTTCTTTTTATTTAAGGATTTTTAATATCACCTGAGTTCTCCATTTGGAGTTTCTACCAAGATTCACAATAAGACATGGGGGAGAGGGTAGGATAGTACCCTAAAACATATGGATTTTTCACTCTCCCCCACCCTTTGCCTTGATTTTCTCATAAGGATAAAATGTACTCAAACTGAAAAATCTTTAGTCAAAACCTTACAACTTTGCCATGAAAACATGTACGGAGAGATAAATTTCTGAAAATCCAAGCTACAATTCTAAATTACATTTTCTCTTTCAAAGAGAAATAATCAATGTACAGCATGATCTTTTCTCTAATCAGTAGCAGTGTCTCATATCATACTCATATAATGCAATAAATATATTTAATATACTAAAGGGATAAATGGGTCTTGTTCTCCTTTCCCAATAAGCATTCCCCCAGTAGTCCATAGGCCCAACTTTATCTAAATCTTCGGTCCTCAGAAGGAGGTGTAAGAGATGCATGTGTGGTAAGAAAGAAATAGTCTGCAGCAAATACAGCATTGTATTCCTTTCTGTCATTACTGGACACTTTATGGTTCTTTTTGCCCAAGTGTTGCAGCGTCCAACCAAAAGCTTAAAGGAGACTACAAGAGGAGATAGTAGGCACAATGGAGAAAGAATTTTAAGTGTCAATTTGTTTACTTCTTATTCTGATCGAAGGAAGACTTGCTTTGAGACCCATTATTCTCATAAGCAAGTAAGCAATCATTTGATTTGAACCCACCAATTTCATGCAAAGTCTTTTGAGCTCCAAATGTGACCTGAAGTCACAACTAGAGCAGGAAGAGAGAATATTTGCCCCCATGTTTCACAAACAAGAAAGACCCTAGTTTGTCTTTATTTTTTATCATCAGTATTAAAAGACTTTTTCCCTAAGATTACATCCAAAGAAATATATTCATTTACATAAAGCCACAATAAAACTAAACAACAACAACAACAACAACAACAACAAAACAAAAAAAGACCTTTAAATATGGGACGCTTTACCTTTAAACATGGGAGGCTTTTTCATATTATTTTGGCTAGGCAGATACCTTTCGCTTATGATATTCTTATAAGATATACTAACAAGGGAAATCCTATGAATTTCCTGTAATTTAAAAACGTACATTTATTTTATAGCATCCACAACCAAGTCTCAGTTCATTCTAACCTTGAAAATCATTGACCACGTACTATGAAACCATTAAATACTAATAGCTGCAGACATACCAGACAATGACAGCAAAACACACTCGGTCCCTCTGGGATCTGTTCATAAACATCCCCTTCCAGCATGACAAACACACTCCTCCCAACAGCAGATGCTGTTCTGGGGCAAGCAAGCAGGAAGCTGGAGGCAGCTGATTTCTCCACTCTACATATGATTTCTCACTGCCTCATCATCAAAAAAAATTTTTTTACCAAAACTGCGAAGATTTTGTAATGCCAGGAGCCCATCAAATTAAAGATATTTTGCAATAACAGGAGAGAGTGATGTGCAAATGAGGAAGCATGAAGACTCTTTAATATCTAAGGTCATGCCACCTTTGTCATCTGATTTGCTGTTCCGTTGTGGGGAAGAGAAAATCGTTTGCTCTGTGTAATAAAATAAGCTAACCTGGTACTTCATGTCAATTAAGAGTGAGATCGAGGCAGAAAAGGAATACGTACCAAAAGCAGCAAAACTGCTCATCCAAACTGTCCTGCCCCTAAATCCAAAGGTTCTGAAGTAGAGTCTGAAGCTTCTGAGCTCATGCATGAGCATCACTATCTATATTCGCAGCATATATGCTCACCTAAGGTAGAAAATGTACAGAAGCCACTCTGAGAGAAGTGGTCATTCCTGCAACCATTTTTAATACGGTGATCAGCATTCTGTGAGATCTTCCTGGGTCTGGCAAGTAGCAGACTAGGGATGCAAGGAGGAAATTGGACCTTGGGCTGGCAATGCTGAGTGCACTTATTTTCCTGCAATCTGAACTGTGGCCTGTCCCATGACTTAGCCTGCCTCTTTCCGGTTCGTTCATAAAAGTTATCATCAACACACCAGAAGCATGCAGTGCTGCTGTAAAGACACTGTCAGGCTCTGCAGCAAAGACAGCCCATGTAAACAACCTTGTGATTCCTTCAGAGCCTACTGCCATGGGATAAGCCATTCTTTTTCGGTAGCTAAATTGCAGTACCTGGGAAGTTATGTGTTAGGAGGTAAAAGCAGAGCCAGCCTCTAGATTTCAATGTACAGGGGAAAAATGCATATACAGTTTTTCTTAAGATATCTTTAACCTTGATTCACTTGAAGATTTTCCAATAAATCATGTTTATTTTGCTGCAGGCACAAATACATAAATTCTGATGAGTATATTGCCATGCTCATTTCTGATTTTTTCCCAAAAGAGCTCTGACATTTCTAGGGGACACAGTATCCCAGCACAGAATATGGGAACCCTGCCATTAAAAAAAAATGCTGCCTGCTGTGATAGGAGATCACTTTCTTAAAGGGACCCCTTACCTTTGCGACTGCAGTGCCAATGTTTTCTCTAATCTCTATCCTGACCCCTGTCCTGTGTTCCTCTTCCCAGCCCAAATTCAGCCTAGAATGTCTCTGCAAGAGTAATGCCATTAGTTTTGCAACTAAAATATATAAATACTATTCCCTACTAAAAATATGTAAATATGTTCCAAAATATTCATTTAAATTATACCTCTCAGGAAGTAAACATAAATGTATACTTAAAGACATGATTTTTTGATGTTTTATGGAACCCAGAGCATTTCTCAGATATAGGACTGAGGTCAGCACTTCTAACAAGCACAGCTGTTCTCTCTCTCTCTGTCTCTCTCCCCACCTCTCCTTTTCTCTCTCTCCCTCCTTCCCCCTCTCCCCCCCCCCCCCCAGCTGTTTTTCTTCTCTTCCTTTCTGTAGCTCTGCATTGGTCTAAAAACCCCTGGTCACAATAAGAAAGCTCCCTCCCACCCCCTGCCAACCCTCACTCCAAACAGAAAGGTTTCCACACGCCCAAGTCTGGGGAGAGATGCTCCACACACAAGGAAAGGCTGGTAGCTTCTTGCCTTAGAGGTACTTCACTTCATTAACCTGCTTTCCACCCCATCTCTCCCACTTCTCCCATGCTTGCTCTCCCGCCCCACCAGGAGCAATCAATAGGCATCACCCCACCCTCCAAAAAACAGGTTAGAACCCAGAATGAGCAAAGAGCACCTACCATTCCGTGCTTGAGAACTACGATCCTGATCCAGCAGTGTTTGCCCCAGAAATCCTCCCTACTTGTTTTTCATTAACCACATTCCAAATTGTAATAAGGAATAGATTCTTTGGAGGTGGGGAAATTGTTTAAAATTAGTGATGGACAGGTGATTTCCAAGAAAACCCAATCTTAAACTCACTCAAGCCCCTAGGTATTGAGGGGTGAGGAGAAAAAAGGAAAATTGTAAAAATGAAAAAAGAAAAGAAAAAGGTAAGCATATAACAAGCGCCACCCACCCCCATAAAAAAAAAAAAAAGAAGAAGAAGAAGAAGGGGAGGTTTTTTGAAAAAAAAAAAAAAAAAAGAAGAGTGGCTTGCTGAATCACCCTCTTTCACTGCCTGGAAACCATTGTGCAGCGCGATGCTGCCTGTACCATTGTGGAACCTACCAGAGGAGACGGACAGAGGGCTTGGGGAATGGGGTTGCTATGGCAACCGAAAGGAGCACACATGACGTCAAAGCCCAGAGAGGTCTAGGGAGGGGTAAGAGGGGGAAAGGGAAAGAGGAAAAAAGTCTATCTATGTGCGGCTACAGCCACTGTGTTTTCCGGTGAAATGAGGACCAGGCAAAATGGAAAGGAGTAGGGTTCCGTGGCAGCCACTATCAGGAACTACGACATCAGCAGCCAGGCTGCACAACCCACAGAAACAATCCGCTCCAAGCAGTGCTGGCCGTGTCCACAGCAGCACTGAGGAACAAACACCGGCAGACCAAAACAACATACGAAATACGGTCAATCTCTGCTTTTCAACTAGCTCAGCTCTTTGCAAACAGCAGAAAGTGAGACTTGGAGTCTTTCTAAATGTCAAAACAAACAAGGATGCTAATAACCTCAGAGGAGAAGTGAGCATTGGAGTCCCAGCTGGATTCCAGAGGTCATTTGCACAGCACTATTATTACTCTTCTGTGTTTCCTTGTTTTTTATAAAAATCATAAATAAATGCCCACTACACCCAATTCAACAAACTGACTCTTAGATTGCAATTAGAATGTAGAAAAAAAAAATACAGTTGATTTGAGTTAACAAACCAGGGGTTCTTTTTTTAATTGCAGATAATTCTCTGGAAAACCAACAACAATTACATGATTACGATATGTGGCAAATATGTCTATTTTATTTAAGTAATTTTCCCTGCCTCTGACTGTTAGAGTCTCCATACAGTTTTTTTTTTATTTTTAAGTCTCCATACAGTTTTAACATCTACAAATAGTGTGTTTTTAGAATGAGGGGAGTTAACTATTTGCACTATTTTTAAAAAGTATCAAAATTTTTAACCGTTTGAAAATATATTCTTTATATAATTTTCATATTATATAAATATAAATATATATAATATGTATATATATAAATATATAAATATATATATAAATATATAATATATATAATATATATAAATATATAATATATAATATATATAAATATATAATATGAATATTATATAAATATAAATATAAATATTATATAAATAAATAAAATTCATATTATATAAATAATAATTCACATTTGGCCAAATAGCCACAGCCCTTGGACGTCTCAAGTTACATTATCCAACCAAATTCCTTTTTTTTTTTTTTTAATTTTTTTTTTAACGTTTATTTATTTTTGAGACAGAGAGAGACAGAGCGTGAACGGGGGAGGGGCAGAGAGAGAGGGAGACACAGAATTGGAAGCAGGCTCAGGCTCTGAGCCATCAGCCCAGAGCCCGACGTGGGGCTCGAACTCATGGACCGCGAGATCGTGACCTGAGCTGAAGTCGGACGCTTAACCGACTGAGCCACCCAGGCGCCCCCCAAATTCCTTTTTTGCTTAAACAACTTTGTGGTGGGTTTCTGTCTACTGAAACCAAGTAATGCTGCGTTTTATACCATTGTCCATTATGTTTGGAACTAGCATACTTACATGAATAAGGAGCTTCTTCCATATGTTAACAGAAAAGATATAATAGGCAACAGATATAAACTAAGTAGTAATTGCAGACACTGAAATATCATAAAACTGTGGGACCACAGAAGGTTTTGTTTTCATTGTTGTTGCTGCTACTTTATTCAGGAGGGAATTTAGAAAAGGAAAGTCATACATGAGTTTTCTGTCTTTTTAATCCATTGGACAAGATAAGATTTTGGAAGTCACTTTACTCTAATTTCAACTTCAATAGGAATCACTTGATTATTAACTGGTTAGTCTTGGCCATGGGCCCGCCTGCAAGAAAACTATGTCTCAAGCAAAAATATGTATCAATTAGCCAAACAACTTTATAGCAAATGTAATTAGCATTCAGGCTTTTCAGTTATTGTATTCTAAGTTTTGATATCAAAAGTTAATTTTCAATAACTGGATATCAATGAAGGAAAAAATGAAACATAAAAGCTAAAATCTATAAAGCTAGTAGAATAAAATACAACTTTTAGAAGGAAAAATAGCTTTCTGATCCTGGAGTAGGGAAAGATTTCTTAGGACACAGAAAGTACTCATCATAATAGAAAAAAAAATTGATCAAAATTAAAAGCTTCCTCTTATCCAAATCACCATTAAGAAAATGAAAGAGACAAGCCACAGACTAGAAGAAAACTGTCTTGATAAACATCTGAAAATACTCTTGATATACACAAGTTCTAGATCATATAAAAATATCCTACAACTCAATGATAAAAAAACAAACAATTTTGTTTAATGGGCAGTCTTGAATAGGCACTTGGCAAGGGAGATTTACAAATGGTTGATAAGTACATAAAAAAGCATTCAGTGTCATTGGTCATCAGAGAAATGCAAATTAAAGCTACAATAAAAGCCAATTAGGCCCATAAAAATGGCTAAAATTTTAAAAGCCTAAAAACACTAAATATTGGCTAATATATGGAGAAACCAGAACTCTCCTACATTATTGGTGCGAGTATAAAATGGCAAAACTACTTTGGGAAATGGTTTGGTAGGGTGTTTTTTTTAAATTATAAACATATACCTACAGTATGACTCAACTATTCTATTCATAGATAGTCACCCAAGAGAATAGAATATATTTCCATTAAAAAAAAAACTTACACATAAATGTGTATGCTAGCTTTATTTATAATTGGTAAAAACTGGAAACAACTCAAAGTATATCAACAGGAGAATGAATAAGTAAATTATCGTATATTCATATAATAGTACACTATTCAGCAATAAAAAAGAATGGCAACAATGAATAGGCTGAAACCAACCAATTTCTTCCACTAGGTGTTAATTCTTGATGGCACAAGTTATAAAGAGTAATAATAGATGCCAACGTTGTTTGTAGATTTGGAAGTGGATTTTACTATTTAGAGCTTTAATTCTCAACCTACTCATTTCAGTAATATTTAGATGATCAAAATGGTATTTTAAGTTTATTCTGTATAGCATAGAAAATTAATTTCCTAAAATTAGATCATTTAATACAAGTTGGCTTTTTAAAAAATCAACAGTAAATAGATCCCATTCCTGATTGATAGAAACTATTTACTTAAAGCCCTCAATAAGATGATTCTAACATAAATCTCTATTTGCAACTTCTCAATCCAACACAATGTGTTTTAGAGCCTCACTTCCCCACCAAAATACAAGTTTAATCAAAAGAGAAAAATAAAAAGAATAGACACCTATTGGCATCATTGTATTTGGCAGGCACTCTACTTATGCATAGATACACCCACCACATAAACTACCACAAAAGTACCTCCTTCCTTTTGTTTGGTATTTATCATACTGTACGTTGTATTACTCTAATTTTATGAATATATATCCTACCTCAAACTTGACTCTAACTTAATCTTCCTTATTATTCATTGCCTTCTGCAAGTTCCCTTTTCCAGGAATCTGTCATATCTTCCTACACTTGGTAGGTAATCAGTAAGGTTATATGCATTGTTAAGGAGTGTTAAGTTTTGAGATATCCAATATTAAAGCATGTAACTTCTGTTACAACATTAAATATTTAAACTTTAACTGTTTTAAATTATTTTCAAAGGACTTTCAAATGAAACTGTACTTAGTCTAGAAGTCTGACCTGAATTCTATCAGTACTATCAATCATAAAAATTTTTGAAAGAAGACTTTTAAGTGAATAAATGAATGTGACTTCTTATTTTCAAAAGCACGGAGTTGTATTTAGTATTTCTTATATACAAGTTTATTTATTTAATGGCATGTTTGTAGTCTGTGGAAGGACTGAAGATTTGCAGGAATATTCTTGTTCTCCAAGCAAGGAGATCTTTTTCACTTACAAATGAAAATCTTTTGGATATTACATTTTTCAAAATGAGCTACTGAAATATGCAACATCAATGAATCTCAAAAACATTATGTTAAGTGAAAAAAAATGAGTCAAAAGAGCATTTACTTTATAAATCCATTTACATAAAGTTCTAGAACAAACAAAACTGTTCTATGGTAATGGAAATCAGAACTGTGATTGCCTGTGGGAGCCACAGAGTTGAAGACTGTTGAGGGCAAGACAGAAATTTCTGTAGTGATGGAATGTTCTGTATCTTGTTAGAAGTTATAAGTTGTTACATAGGTATAAGCACTTGTCAGGACTCCTCAAAGTGTAATTCCTAAGATTACTGCATTTCGCTCTATGTAAATTGAACTACTGTTTAAAAATAATAACAATAGGGACCCCTGGGTGGCTCTGTCATTTAAGCATCCAACTCTTGATTTTGGCTCAGATCAGGATCCCAAGGCCATGGGATCAAGCCCCACATGGGGCTCTGCACTGGGTGTGAGACCAGTTTGGGACTCCCTCTCTCTCTCTCCCTCTGGCCCTCTCCCTGCCCACATTCTCTCTCTCTCTCTCTCTCTCTCTCTCTCTCTCTCTCAAACAAAAAATTTTAATTAAAAAAGGGGAAATAATAATAAATAATAATAATACTGTAAATTTCCAAGAAGAAAATTGCTGAGTAAGCAATAAGAACTCCTAAATGTGCAAATCTGGTCCCATACCTTGAATCTTGATTTTGCAGACCAGAGCAAACCCAGCAAAAGAAAAGGCCAGAATCATGTCAATAGGATCTTAAGAGATCTAGCAAACCCCCCAAAGTGAGGCAGACAATTGATGGAGGTTAACCTAACAAACAAGAAATAAGAATTCAGACATTTAAAATCAGATTTCTCAGAGAAGCCTGGCAAGAAGCACATCCCTAGGTTCTGCTGTAGGAACTATCATTCAGTGTTAGGACTCACAATTCTGGAGGAAATGAAGGTACAAATGAACTAGCTTTCCAAACAGTAAATGGCAAGGGACTCTGGAATAGAGGAATACAAAGGAATCAAGTCAGGGAAACTGGAGTAAGAATTCAATTTCTGAATCCAAGTCGAAAATTGAACCCCATTCATGGGGGCTTAGCAGTAAAACAAACTACTTCACTAAGATCTCTTATCAAAATTGGTCCTAGAATAGCGTTACCAACTCATACCCATTTGCCAGAAACTTCCTAAGTCTCACATACCAGGAAAACCCTTGGTCCTAGGCAAACTAGGACAGTTAATCATCCTATCCCAAAGTCTAAAATGGACTTGAATCCTCAACTGAGTATTAAAGGTCCCAGGCTCAAAAGTTATACAAGAAAGAAGTCAAGAATTAGTTATAACAGTGATGTTGCTAAAGAGGAGTGTCACATAGCTACACTTTCAACAATTAGATTATTACACGATGCATAATGCATATGGTTTGGTAAACACAAGCAAAATTGTGAAAGATAAATCAGTAGAATTGGGTGAGTGAATAAATATAAGGGGAATGCAGAGGGTCAGTGTTGATTCAGATCACTATCATGTCAAGATATATAATAATGTCTTCTCTCAGAGTCAGTCATGTATTTTTCATGATGTTTCCACTTGGGCAACACTAGCCCTTTGCAAAACTATTTCATAATTTAAAAGTTTCAGAGATGCCGCATTCCATATCTCCCTTGTGGAAAGTTATATTTCACATTACTAAATTAAAAGTGCTGTGAAAATGAAGTTTAAAAAAAAAACCCTAAATTTCTCAAAATTAAGTCAAAATTTATATCTTAAAATAATTTCCCCAATGAAGTTTATAATTAATATCTTTTATTATTCTGTTTGGATAGGAGACACAAGGCCAACAGCTTACCATGGCTATGGCAGTCTTCTATGGAGTGAACTTGAAATACTAAAGGTTCTTCATATAATCCAGCTATTCCCTTGTGGGTATTTATCCAAACAAAGTGAAAAACTAAATAAAAAAGATATCTGCACCCAAATGTTCATTGCAATATTGTTTACAACAGCCAAGATATGAAAACAACCTAAGTGTCTGTCAGTCGATGAATGAATTGTGGTATAGATAGATATAGATATAGATATAGATATAGATATAGATTATATAGATATATAGATATATATATCAGCCATAAAAAAGAATGAAACCTTGCCATTTGCTACAGCATGGATGGACCAGAGAACAGAATGGTGGTTGCCAGAGGTGGTGTGGGGAGTGGGTGAAATGGATGAAGGAAGTTAAAAGGCCTAAGTTTCCAGTTATAAAATAACCATCTAGGAGATGTAATGTGCAGCATGGTGACTATAGCTAAAAAATTCTATAACTATATATAGTGATGAATGTTGGCTGGACTTATTGTGGTGATGGTTTTGCAATATATTTAGGTGCAATATATATTAGGTATATTTTATTGTACACCTGAAATGAATGTGATGCATGTCAATTATACTTCAATAAAAAATGAAATATTAATGGTTCCTAATAAGAGTAAATTTTGTGATCAGTGTCATAGAATAAGGAAGGATCTAACTTTATATCACTTTTCTTTTTAAATAAAAGACTTTATATTTCAGAGAAGTTTTAGGTTTACAGAAAAATTGAGTAGAAAATTACAGAGAACCCTCATATACTCTGCTCCCCTCCCCACAGATTATTAACATATTACATCAGTGTGGTAAGTTTCTTACATGATGAACCAAATAATGATATGTGATCACCCATTAAAGTCTATAGCTTATATTAGGGTTCACTCTTTGTATTGTACAGTTCTATGGGTTTTGACAAAAGTACAATGTCATGCTTGCACTCACTTTTAATTTTCCTCTTGCTTAGAAGTCTATTTTACATTCAGGTAACAAGTGTATTCACATCAAAAGAAAGTAGATAAGATTGGTCTGCTGAAAGGTTTTCCTAATGGACAGATCAAGACTGTTAGAAGTCAGTGGCAGAAAATGTACTTCGAACCAACTTTTACTAAGCTTATAAAAGTATTAATTTTTTTTCACTAAGAACACCCATAGCTAGCCAAATTATATCCCTTTGTGGTTAAATACACTTTGTACATGCAGAATGTCTGATGCAAAGAAAATAGTGGTTATATCAGATTTTCAGGATCTTTGGTTTTTTTGAAAGTCTAGATTTAGTTTACAATAATAAGGGGGAAAGAAATTCTACTTAAAAATAATACCAAAGATGCTTCAGTTTCCTCAGGTAGCAACAGCTTAAAATATCTAATGAGAGGATTTGTCTTTTGAACAACTATGCTAATAGAAAAATGCCTTTTCTTAGATTCCAGTAGAAGCTGGTTTGTGAGATATAGAAACAGTTATTCTTGCCAGACATCCTCAGGTTTATCCACACTTCAATCCATACACAGCTGTAGCAATTCCAATTTGCCTTATCCTTGCTTTACTGCAGTGCCTCAGAAGCATGACCAAAGTATCGAGATACCATGGATTATATTTGAGTTTGGTCTAGAAATTCAACTTCTTTTTTTTTCATTTCTTTTTTACTTTTTATTATTTTTATTTTTATTTTTTTATTTTATTTTTTTAAATTTACATCCAAATTAGCATATATAGAAATTCAACCTCTTACCACTTTGCAGCAACTCGTATCTTCATTAAAAAGGCTATTCTTTTTTTTTTTTGCTTTAATGAAGTATAATTGATAAATAAAACTGTAAGATACTTAAAGTGTACAACGTGATGATTTAGTACACATATATATTGTGAATAGATTCTCCTCATTAAGTTAATTACTGCATCCATCACCTCACATATCATATTAACCTTCCTTTGAGGGGTGGAAGGTAAGAACACTCAAGAGCCACTCTTTCAGAAAATTTTAGCTATACAACTACAGGTGGCATGTTACACATTAGATGCTTGGAGCCCATTTATCTTATAACCAAAAGTATGTATGTACCTTTTTACCAATCTTTTCCTATTCTTACCACCCCCATCCCCCAGCACATGGCAACCACTTTTCTAGTCTCTGTTTCAATGATTTCAACTTTTTTAGGTTTCCCTTCTAAGTTCAACCTTACAGTATTTGTCTTTGTCTGGCTTGTCTCATTTAACACAATATCCCCAAGGTCCATCCATGTTTTCTGTCTCAGTGGTAGAATTTCTTAAAGGGCTATTCTTACCTCTGATTCTGACTTGCTATCATTGTGCTCAAAAGATGGTCACTGAGACAGGCCAAGAGACAAAACACAAGCCCAAACTTTTAATAAAATTTAAAATAAAAGGTTAATAATAACAAATATAGATCTTCTATCACCATTAAATGAAATTTCCCAATATTAGAAGGCCTATCTTTAAACATGATATGAGAAGATTTTGTAATCACTCACTAGTTAGTGAATTCTGGGTTTGTGCATTAGAACAACAGTATAAGTAATGGTGATGGTACCCAAAACAATCAAAGGAGTAGTAATCAGAATTAATAATACATTACAGGATTTGGCATATTTGGTCTTCTATTTTTAGGGGCGCCTGGGTGGCTTGGTCGGTTAAGCATCCGACTTCGGCTCAGATCATGATCTCGCAGTCTGTGAGTTCGAGCCCCGCGTCGGGCTCTGTGCTGAAAACTCAGGGCCTGGAGCCTGCTTCAGATTCTGTGTCTCCCTCTCTCTCTGCTCCTCCCCTGTTCATGCTCTGTCTCTCTCTGTCTCAAAAATAAATAAACTTTAAAAAAAATTTTTAAACCAAATAACCATTAGCATAAACTTATATATACAGCTTATGCTTGCTGGGTTTTCCAATTATACCCCCCAAAATTCTTAGAGTATCTTAAACATGTCATTTAACCTTCATTGGAATGTTATATTCAAAAGGGAGACAGGGAAATAGAAATCCAATTTTGAAAATTGTCTAACTCATGAAGATATGCAGTGATAATAGCATAAATTTAATATGTATCCTGTATATGTACAGGAGGTTTTTTTTAATTTTTAAACAATGTATAAATACTTTTAAGACTTATTTGGAATATGTATAGATAGTGAAAAGGGTACTGGACTCATCAACAGACCTTCTTTAAATCCTAGCTATGCTGTTTCCTGTCTGTGTGACTTGAACAAATCACATAGCCTCTCCATTTCCCAATTAAGGCATTGACATAATAGACATAATAATATTCACTTCACAGAACTTTCATGAGAATCAAATTACATAATGCGTATGACTGTGCCTGCTACAACCGTTGGCATATGACAGCCACATAATAAATATTGAACATTCAACTGAGTCTATCTGCAATAAGAAACATGTAGCCCACACTCAAATTTACATTTCTTAATACAATTTTGAAAGCTATAAACATTGTCCAGTGCCCCAGAAGCATTCATCTTCTGTTGCTTGACGATGTTTTTAAAGTATATACACAAGGGGAGATGCAGTTGATCATAGGGTACTTGGCAGTGTTGAAGAAGCACTATGGAACTAAGAATAAACTTGAAGAAATTTAAGCCTACCTTAAATTTAGCTAGTCTACACATGAGAAACTACCTTTAAGCTAGTCTACACTTGAGAAACTATTCAAGACATCAGCAATTCTCCCTGGAAATTTCCCAGAGAAAATTCAGTTACTTGGTCAGCAGATATTCAGAGATATACTATTTCATAAATAGAGAACCGAATCAAGAAAATCAAGCAAAAACTAGTACAGCTGTTGGAGCTGTGTGATATTCTTATAATTTAAATAAAATCAACCAGTAAATCACTGAGCAGCATACAAGTACAAAGCACTGTGTTAGACATTTAGAAAAGAAGTTCAAGACATGGGACCTATTCAAAAGAAGCTCAAGGGGCCCTTGGGTGGCTCAGTCAGTTAAGAGTCTGACTTTGGCTCAGGTCATAATCTCACAGTTCGTGAGTTCTAGCCCCATGTCAAGCTCTGTGCTGACAGCTCAGAGACTGAAGCCTGCTTCAGATTCTGTCTCCCTCTCTCTCTCTGCCCCTCCCCAGCTCACACTCTCTCTCTCTCTCTCTCTCTCTCTCTCTTCTCTCTCTCTCTCTCTCTTTCAAAAATAAACATTAAAAAATAATAATAATAAATAAAAAGAAGCTAATGAGCTTATTGCAAAGTCAAGACTGACTCACTTGAGAAAAAAAAAATCTATAAAGAAGTCCCTAATGTAGGATAAAAACAATGAAGTCTCTAGTTCAGAGAGGGAAGACCTCAACATGAGCCTGAATGCTGAAAATATGGACCTCCAATCCTGTATCTGTTGAGAAGCAGCACAGACTGACAAAAATGCAAACCTCAGTTTTAATTCCATGATGACTAATTACCCAATAGATGTTGGGCAGACTCTCCTCCCTAGGTTTGGGTCTTTTCATCATAAAATATTGGGCCTACATTACATGATAATTATAGTTCTGTAACAAAACAGAATAGAGTCTTAATATGATTCTTGAGCAATGAATAGAATTTGGGCAGTTGAGATTTAAGGAGAACAGACTTAAAAGGAAGGAAAATAGATCATATTTGAATGAGAGTAAAGAGATAACACTCTAACTAAAGGGAGAAGAAAAGTACTGGGATAAATGGAAAATCTTCAACCAGATTGTCTTAGGAGGCAAAAGATGCATACTGAACGTTTGCATTACAAATGAAAATATAAGGCAGTGATAACAGGAGCCACTGCTGAGGTCAGTTCTGGCTTTCTGAGTCATTTAATATATGTTACCTTATAATAATAAAGTAATAATTGCTATTATTATCATTATCACCAATATCACCATAAACATCATTATTATTTTAGCTATCTATTCAAAGGATACTCTGTACCAGGCACTAGGCTACATTTAGACATCGACTCTAATCTCACAGCTTTTTTTACATATAATTTATTGTCAAATTGACTTACATACAACACCCAGTACTCATCCCAACAAGTGCCCTCCTCAATGCCCATCACCCATGTTCACCTCTCTCCCACCCATCCCCCATCCACCATCAGCTTGTTCTCTGTATTTAAGAGTCTCTTGTGGTTTGCCTCCCTTCCTCTCTGTAACTATTTTTTCCCCTTCCCTTCCCCCATGGTCTTCCGTTTAGTTTCTCAAGACCCACATATGAGTGAAAACATATGATATCTATCTTTCTCTGAGTGACTTATTTCACTTAGCATAATACCCTCCAGTTCCACCCACATTGCTGCAAATGGCATGATTTTATTCTTCCTCATTGCCCAGTAGTATTCCATTGTATATATAAACCACATCTTCTTTATCCACTCATCAGTTGATGGACATTTAGGCTCTTTCCATAATTTGGCTATACACAGCATTTTTTTATCATTATCTCACTAACATCTGTTGATCATCCACTATGTGCTTGGGCTCATGCTACATTATTACAATCCTCACTACTATCCCATCAGGTACATAAGATTATTATCCCTACTTTATGGACAAGACAATTAACATAAAGAGAGTTTAACTCATCTGTCCAGGATCATACAGCTAAAAACTAGATGAATCCGGATTTAAATCCATGCATATTTGACTGAAGTTTCTCTTTTGAGACGTTGGGGGGATGGGGGATGCTAATGAGCTTAAGTTATAAAAGTAGTATCATCCAATAGGAAGGTCTTTCCTCACATTCCCAATCAGAGCACTGATCATTTCCTATCGTTACCGCTTCCTTTGTGGTACATGAGGAGAATTGGCAGTCAGGGCAATACAACCTTTATGCAGAAGCAGTGAAACCCCCAAATAAGAAGGCAGAAGAAGCCCTTCAAGGATGTAGTGAAACACAGCTTTTTAAAAACATGCCATGGCTGTGAACTGCTGAGAAACAGCAGTAGCTAATAGAACACCTGGTATTCCTCTATAAAGAATGTGACTGCTCTTTTTGTCAGCAAAGATTTTTAAGCCAACTGTGAACCTAAAAGACAAAGTTTCAGCTTCTTCAAATAGCTACAATTCCTAAACTGAAAACCCACCTCCTATAGGCAATGTAGAAAAGATATTGGTAGTAGGCCTTCAAACACAGCTGTATACTTTTATTGGAGACATTATCTATAGAAGTGAAATTCAATGGTATTGTGAGTGCATGTAGACACACGCACAAATACAAACAAGTATTCATCCAGTCAACAAATACTCATTGAATATCTACTGTAATGGTAAAGACAAAACTTGTTCAGATATTGCTTCTGCTCATTGAAGGGGCTCAATGTTTTACTAGACATGAATATGAATAAACATAAAGCAAGGTTTTTAAATTGCTAATTCAGTAGAGAAGTGAGAATAAAGCGATGGAAGTTTGGGGAAAAAATTATTTCTAGCTACGGTGATAGGGGAAAATCTTAGAAATGCACACTGTGAAATAATAGAAACTATATATACTGGTCTCTGCCTCTCTCCCTGCTCCCTGCCACATTCCTGGCACAAAGTTCCTAAATCCTTTGGAATTTCCTGGGTCTTAGGAGAGAGCATATTTTGTTCTAATGAGGAGACTCTTGATAAGCTCCTAGAAGGTTTCGGGATGGTGGCTGGTAATGAGAAAGATCAAGCTGTTATTAGAAAGTTGGAAATTTAGCTCCATCTTCCATATCCTGGGAAGGGGAAATGGGTTGGAGATTAAGTTAATGATCAATCATGCCTATGTGATGAAGCCTCCATAAAAATCCCAAGAAGATCAGAGAGTATAAGTGTTTCCCTGAGTTCTGTGTGCTGTCTTAACAAGTGATAGGCTCCAAGGAGGGGGTCATGGACACCTCCGATTTGCAGCCAAGTTACACAGAAGTTGTGTAACCTGGGAACATATGACTTGTTATTGGTATCTCAAGGGGGTGGGGGAAGTCTTGTGGGACTGAGCCCTTAATCTGTGAGGTCTATGCAAACTCTAGTTAGTGTCAGGACTGAATTGAACTACAGGTTGATGTCAAAGAATTGCTTGTGTGAGGGAAAAGTCCACACATCTGGCATCAGAAGTGACACCAGTGTTTACACAGGTCAGAGTCACACAAAGTTACACCAGTGACTCTTGAAGTGGTGTGAGATGTGAGTGTGGTAAGAGAAAAACAGAAGTGAGTTTTTCCATTCACACACATATACACACATACACATATATAGCATAGTCAGTGATAGATTTTATAGGAAATTTCTAGAGGTGCAGAGAAGGAATCAGCCTAGGGTAATGAAGAGACCACTGACTAAAGATCTATAACACAAATAGGAATGCTTTAAACACAAAAATAGGCCAGGTTATTCACTATCACAAATAACACCAGGAAATTACAACAGCTTCCAGTGATAAATTCATGACAGGCAAATCTGAAATGAAGTTCAACTCACAAAACATACAAAAATTCAATAGAAACCAGATTCAGTTTGCAAGAAATAAAACAGTTCAATAGAAAACACCCTCTCAGTCCATAATACTAGTACTCTCTTATGTGTGCACCTCATACAATTTTCTGTAATAAATGCTGTGAACTTGTCATCATTCTAATACAGTGGATATAAACACAAATTAATTCCCTCATTTCCACAACAGTTTAACACAAAATGGAGTGTCTACGATGTGCCAAGCATTGTGCTATAGTCTTTAACATTTATTCTATTCTGGGCATTATGCCACTCCACTGATGAAATATAATTCACACTCAGTTAAATTGAGACCTACCCAGTCAGTCAAAATCCAATCATCTCTCAACATAAAGAAAAATATTCCATAATAGAGGAAATCATTCCCTTTTTTCTCCTTGTATAGTCTGAAAGACTAGAGGTATTTGCATCTAGTGAGATACTAGTAAGTATCTAGCATATCTAGAAGAGTGGCTGGTAAACATTCAATGCACTTTTGTTGAATGAATAACAAATGAATCAGTAAATAAAACAATCAAGTATAAGCAATGTAAGGAGCATATGTTTTAAAGTTTCTGTCATATATTTAATTGTGTTCCCTCAAAAAGATGTGTTGAAGTCCTAACCTCCCAGTACCTCAGAATGTGACCTTATTCAGAAAGACAGTCTAGGTGGTTTGCAGATGTAATTAGTTAAGATGAGGTCACACTGGAGTAGAGTGAGCTTCAAATCCAATACAGGGCAGGCCCGTAATCCATTAGCGACATGGTGTCCTTACAAAAGGGGGAAGTGTGGACACAGATAGACATGCATGGAAAAAAGATATTTGAAGTGGCCAGGGAAAGGACAGCCATCTAAAGCCAAGGAGAGAGGTCTGGAACAACTCCTTCCCTCACAGCCCTCAGAAGAAATCAGTCCTGTCAACACCTTGCTTTCACATTTCAGGCCTCCAGAACTGAGAGACAATAAATTTCTGTTGCTTGTGCTGCCTAGTTTGTGGTACTTTGCTCCAGTTGCCCTTGGAAAATTAGTACAGTCCCACAGCTTCTCTTCTTGCTCACTTACAGTCTTCCCAGAGAAACCATCGTGATCAATTGTATCTTGTCTCTTCCTTACACAAAACACACAGTGGCTTCCAACACACTGAGGATAAAATTCAAATTCCTTATCATGGCCTCCCAGGCCCCTCATTCACAAATTCCTGGCTCCCTCACTGACCTCATTCTCTACCCTCCCTCCTTCACTCCTTTCTCCCCCCAGCCAGCACTGACTTTGCTGTTTCTTGGAAAAGTCAATATTGCTTCTACCTCATGGCTTTTGCACTCGTTGTTCCTTCTGTCTATAACTCTCTTTCTTAATATGTGCATTATTTGTATCTCATTTCATTCAGAACTCATGGAAAGTCCTCTAGAGAGGACTTTCTGACAAGCCTGTTTAACATAGTGTCCCACATCACCTCCATCCCTTATTCAGTGGCTATGTTTTTCTTTATAGCAGTTATGCCTTCCTGATATGTTAAATGTTTATATGTCTATCTTCTGTCTTCCCCATAAATGTATGAGGATGGGACAACATTTTGTTTACTGTTGTGTCTTCAACAGCCAAACAATGCCTGATGTGCAGCAGATACACTAGGTAAATATTTGGTAAATGACTAAGAGCGACAATCTACACATTTACTCCGATATCCTTGAAAATCTATGAAAGGAGATATTCAGTCACTAAACAACTATTTGGCACTTCTTTTGTACCCAGGTCTGGGATAGGCCTTATGTTAGGCACAGAAGAGATAAACATAAATCTCTCATGGACCTGGCCCTCAAGAAGCTTGGGGCAGTATTTAATTGCGTTCCATGAATTGCTACAGGCAATGTACAAACTGTAAAACTACAAAGAAGAAAACAGTCAGTTCCACCTGTCAGGTAGGAAAAGCTTAACAGAATAAATAACAGGTGAATATAGGCTTAAAATAACTCCAAAAGGAAGAGGCAACATAAATATGTGCAGGGTAGCATGGAACAGTATGATGGGTTCAAATAATGAAAAGTAGTTAAGTAAGGTTGGAGCACAAGAACACAAGGGCATGAGAATGGCAGTGTTTGTGTGGTTAAGAGTTGAGGCTTGATGAAAAGCAGAAACCAGATAGCTGATTTCCCATTTTAAGGAATTAGGAGTTTATCTTAGAGCCCAAAGAATCCTCCTTAAGACACAGCCTAACAGACACATCACTATTTTAAGATCTGAAGGGAATGAAACCAAATCTCTAATGGTATGCATCACAACTCTACCACAAGCACTTCCAGAGTGTAAAAAATCATTTTGCACGTGAATGATACATTTGTTAGGGATGGGAGTTGTTTGGTTTCTTTTTATTTTCTATTAAAATGTGATTTGGTCAAGATCTATTATATGTTGGCTTACAGTCTCCAATTTCATAATTCTCACTCCTTTATGTAGGTCTGAATTCCCTGGCATCAACACATCTCTGGAGACACCATGTCACAATTATTTGTTGACTTTGCTGGAAGTAATTTAGCCCTAAACTGTGCCTTTGCCCCAGTCTTAACAAATAGAACAGGCCAATCATGATAAAAACTGCCACTGATAAATTGGCTTTCGAACCATTTTAGTCCTGAGCTTCAGGCCTCTGGTTATGTTTTCTAAGCACAATTGTTTAGTGCATTCCTCTGGATCCTTGTTTTCAATTTTTTTAATGAAATCTTTTCTCCTTTTCCTCAACAGAATCTCACACAGAGCCCAGTGTATAAAATTTTTACAGCAATGTTTAATTAATTATAAATGCATTATGCAGATTCAAACTTATCCTATTTCTATACAGTAAAAGTGATCAATGAGCACAATGTGGTTATTTTAATAAACTGAATCAACCCTGACTTATGGATGACAGTGGCAGACCTGTCATTATCAGCATGAAATCTAACTCTATTTTTTGTTGTTGGAAAATCCATTTTTTAATGGATCTGGTTCACAGATCCTGAGTATAAAAAAGGAAAGAGGGAGACCAAAGTAGAGCTAGAAACTTCTAATCTACAGCTCATGTAAAATTAGTTTATATAGGTTGGAGGTTATAAACCCAACACCCTAGACTCTAGAGCCTGGAGTCAAATCCAGTTTAGTTCATAATGTATGTTTTTTAATTAGTTGCCATAGCTTAAAAATTGAAGGATTTGGGGGTGCCTGGGTGCTCGGTTGGTTAAGTGCCCAAATCTTGATTTCAGTTCAAGTCATGATCTCACAGTTTGTGGCATCAAACCCCATGCCGGGCTCACTCTGTGCTCTCTCAAAATAAATAAACTAAAAAAAAAAAAGAAAAAAATGGAAAGATTTCATTTAAAAAGCAGGATTTCTGGCTTCTCCTGACATTTCTGAGGATATGGCAATACTGGGTCATATTACTTACTTGTGACAGCTTTAGATGGTTTGCTCTTTTCAGGTGGATTTACACACACATACACACACACACACACACACACACACACACACACACACACACAACTTCCACTCACTATTACCTGGATCCTCTAGCTTTAAATTTGTGTTCCCTGTATTGTATATGCAAAGACAGTGGGAAAATCTTTATTCCCTTCTCTGTCTCTACTCCATCACCCTAGTCCATCACCTTTAATTCAACCAACCATCAGGCTCCTCTTGGACCACTGCATTGGCCTCCCAAATGTTCTTGTTCTATGGCTCCCATCTCTGAGCAGGCCTGGCTGTATTTGCTCTTGGATTGATCCATTCCTCGTCCTTCACAGACTCCTATAGCCTGCATTTTCCAGACACTCATTCCAGCTGTCTTTTGATTGGGTTCAATCAGTGGGAAAGCACTACAGGAGGGAGAGAATAAAGGGAAAAGCCAAGGTATTAATGTCCCTTCCTCTCTGCCTTAGGCAGTGCCTCTGGCAGGAGCACCTCTCTCCCATGGCCCTAGCTCCTGAAGTCCTCACACAGGCTGTCTATTCCCTCTGGGAATACCTTTGTATCACTCAAGGTCACAACAGGAAACAGATGGTACATTTGAAAAGGATAATTTGCGGTGGATATTTTTTTACAAAGGGATTATTTACAAAGGTGTAAGTCTGGAGGAACCTTGGGGGATAATGTTTAGCACTCCTGGAAATGAGGAGAGCAGCAGGTAGAAGTGTCCATTTTGTGAGGGGCAGTCACCTTTCAGGCAACAGACAAAGCAAACTGAAGATAATTTTAACAGGGAATGAGCCAGGGGAATAAAATCCCTAATATTGCTTTCCTCCCTCCACAGGGCTTCTCTACTGTGGCCCTACTGACATAATTTTGGACTCATAATTCCATGTGGGGGAGGGAGAACTGTCCTGTGCAGTAAGATTGTAACATGTTTAGCAGCATCCCATTAGATGCTGTGACAACCAAAACTGTCTCTGGGCACTGTTGAAATATCCCCTGGAAATCAAAATCATTCTCCAGTTGAGGATCACTGAGGAACCTATTATAGTCCATTCACATTAGCCTCCCAGAGCAAATAAAAGGGTGACCAAAGGTGGAGAGTGTCTCTGGAGGGGCCAGTGGAAAATATTTAGCACAACTTTTTACCCCACATGACCTGGCATTGACCTCACTCATTCTTCAGATCTCAGTTTTACATAGGATGTACCACCCTTTCCACCAGCCCCACCACTTGTTAAATTAAGTTCTTATTCATTATTCTAATTAGTTGTACCCATTATTTACCTCAGACTTTATCACAGTTGGCAATTCTGTATTTTATTTGTCTGTTTATTTTTTATATGTGGTTCACCTGTGAACTGAAAACCTTTTGACGGTACGGGCCATGGCAGGGCTGCTAGTTCACCACCCACCTAGCACAGTGGCTGACATAAAGTTGGAACCCAATAAACACATGATGAATAACTTAATTATGAATAAATGTGCTAAGAAAACAACATAAGTTAATGTATTGATTTTTGTTAGGTTAAATCTATTTTGGGTCACATTTGAGTGTTCTTATTGCTAAATAATATACATTTAAAATATGCTCAAGAAATAAAATCTGACTCAAATATTCACACAGCTCTTACCTCATATTCATGAAAAACATTATGAAATCTCTTACTTGGTATAACTCCCTTATTTTATACATGAAACCCAGCTAAGCTAATGGAACAGGCTGAAACAGGCAAACTAATAATAATAAAAATATTTACTGAAAAGCATACAAAAGTGTGTATAACAAATGCAATTTGGACTATAGAAAAATTTTAAATACAGAAAAGTTAAAAGGCAGAAATAAAAAGTAGTCACTGGACATGCTAACGTAATTAATAAAATGAATAATAATAATATTTAAGATAAATAAGCTCACATGTATATTCACATTCATGGCAGCATTATTCACAATAGCCAAAAGATGGAAGGAACCGTGTATCTGTCAATGAATTAATGGATAAACAAAATATGGTATATACATATTTTACACAATAATACTCAGCCTTGCAAAGAAAGGAAATTCTGACACATGCTACAACATGAATGAATATTGAGGACATTCTGCTAAGTGAATAAGCCAGTTACAAAAGTGCAAACACTATATGATTCATTTATAGGAGATACCTAGATTAATCAAATTCACAGAGATAGAAAGTTCAATGTTAGTAACCAGGGTCTAGAGGAAGGGGGTAATGGGGACTTGTTTAACGGTTATAGTGCGTTGAAAAACAAAATACAGCTGAGTTCATGCGAAAATCTAATGGCTCTGTTAAACAATTCATGAATCAGGCACCATTCCATCTAGCAAGTAGAAGGAAGCTCCTCTGAATTAAATAAAACAAAGGTTTCTAAAGGCAGAGAGAAGATATTGAAGAAGAAAGAGGAAGATGGGGGGCGGGGGTGGCGGCTGTTGACTGTTTGAAAGCTACATTCCTACGGGGTTGAGACTACAGTTAGGTTAGGTATTTAGGTATTAAGTCTTCGTTCACTGACTTGGGGACTTAACCCGAGGGATGCCATTTTGGGCCTGTGGTTTTCTTTTCAACAAGAGTTTCAGTTTTACAAGATGAAAAAGTTCTGGAGACTGGATGCTAAACAATGTAAATATACTTAACACTATTGAACTGTATACTTAAAATGGTTAAAATGGTAAATATTATGTGTATTTTACCACAAAAAATAAATTTTAAAAATGCAAAAAAAGGTAAGTAAATATATAAATAAATAAAATCATTCAAGATACTAAAATAAAAATAAGCAGCAACTATGGAAGTACAAAGTCCTTGGATTTCCAAAAAACAGGCATAAATTTTATCTGAAACTGTGACCCACCCAGTTCCTGTCATGGTGATGCTCACTGTATGGCGACGTTCACTGTCATGGTGAGCATTACTGACGCTCCCTGTTGGAGAACAACTGTTTAAAGTCAGTGTGAGAAGCAGCATAGAGTAGTGTGAAGTGCATCGATGCAGAGAAAGCTAACCTGGGTTCAAATCCCTGCTTCTACTTTTTACTTGCTTTATGACCTTGAGCAAGCTGCTTGACTTCTCTGTACTTTAGTTTTTTCATCAGTAAAGAGGGTTAATAATCCTATATTTCTCATAAAATTGTTATAAGAATTAAGTTAAGAGTTTTTTGTTTTTTGTTTTTTTGTTTTTTTTTTTTTTAATTTTTTTAACGTTTATTTATTTTTGAGACAGAGAGAGACAGAGCATGAATGGGGGAGGGTCAGAGAGAGAGGGAGGCACAGAATCCGAAACGGGCTCCAGGCTCTGAGCTGTCAGCACAGAGCCCAACGCGGGGCTCGAACTCACGGACCGTGAGATCATGACCTGAGCCGAAGTCGGACGCTCAACCCACCGAGCCACCCAGGCGCCCCAAGAGTTTTAAAGTGCTTAGAAGACACTCTTACATTGTGAATTAAATAAGATAATAGTTTCAGACACACATTAGACCTCCTTTTCATAAAAGCTTGTTTTCTTTACTTTCTTTCCCTTTGGGTACAAGACTAGAAGAGTCCGAACTCCTTACAATAAACTGCTCCTCTAAGAGGCATTGAGTATTTACTCCATGCCAAGTAACCAGCAAGTGACAAATCCATCAGCCTTTCAATGATCCCTCTGTGCTGTGTGACCTGGACAACAATGGCCCTAGGATCTCCCACTGTCAGACCAAGTTTTCCTCAGGCAGGGATTCACTTCCTATTCTTTCATTAAATCTTTGAGCCCTCATTTCTCCACTCAGCATATGATGGGCAGGTAGAAAAACAATTCATGAATTCAACTCCCTTCCTGGATTTTATTTCTACATTTTCCCATGGAACATCTTAGTGTCCAAAAGAAAACATTAATTTATTTCATGAAGAATCTGACTTAGTGTGAACCAGTAAAATAAAATAAACTGTTATTATACTTTTATGTCAATTCATGGTGAAATATTAACCAAAAATAATCAAATTAAACACTTAGACATGACTTCAAAACCTAGAAATTTTGCCTGTTTTCTAATAGAGGACAAAATAATATTCCCTTCTTCAATTTTATTTTATCCCTTAAACATAGATTTGATATATGAATTTTATTTTTTTTTAATTTAAATACCATTACAAAGAGTTGGGTAACCTACCAAGAATACAAATACTTTTTTTAAAAAAAGAAAGAAAACTTATTCAATCATGAATAGAAATGACATAATGTACCTCAACATAGTTGAAAGGCAAAAAAGAAATATGTGTAGCTAAAGTGCATAATAATTCTAATGAATTAAATGGCCTACTTTACCTTTGTTGATTAATTTTTAATCCTCACATCTCATGCTCTCATTTCTCAACAACATAGAAGACATATCATTTCTTTTATCATTATATCCTGAAGTTTCACGGACTAGTTAGTACTCACTAGTTCTACAGTGCACTTAAAAATTACAAGCATTGGAGAAATATGAAAGTTCTCCTTACCCTTTACCGTTACTTCATTTATCTGGGCCGTCTCTAAAATATAGAATGTTAGCTTTGATTTTGTCATCAGACTGTTCATTCATTTAACAATTTCTATTGACTGCAAGGTGCAATATGCCAGGAATGGGAAAGTAACAGGAACAAGTTCCAGTTACATAAAGGTTGCATTACAACTGCAGAAACAAATAGGTATTTAAGCAGAGAAGTTCATGTATTCAAGGGAGAAAGAATGGCAAATGCAAGAACCCTAAGACAGGACAGAGCTTGGTGTACTCAAAAAACAGCAAGGAGATCACGGAGAAATGGGGAAACAGTAGGAAATGAGCCCAGAGGGGTAACCAGGAATTGTGGTAGGGACTTCAAATTATATTCTGTATAATGGCAAACCATGGAATGTTGAAAACCAAAGGGACGGTCTGACTCACAGCAAAAACCCACTCTGGGAGCAGGAGATCGAGTCTAGATGGAAAAAGCAGAGGCAAGGAAACAAATTAGGCAAGAGATGATAGTGAGTTGAAAGAGGATAGTAGGAGTAAATAAGAAGAGAGGTGACTGGACTCAAGTATTTTGAATGCAGAGAAGACAGATTTGCTGGTTGTAGGACTGAATATACAGGATGTCAGTAAGTGCTTGTTTTTTACTTATGAATATTTCATACAAATTATGACAACTCATATTACAAAGTTTTAGTAGAGTAACAAATTGTCATGCACACCTGTACTAAAAGAAAACAACTAAAGTTTTAACAAATTCCAACTAAGCCAAAGAGAAGGAAAAAAAAAAAACAGGTTTCTAAATAATTACATATAAATTGCTTTCTTACACATGCAATATTCTTGGGCATATCGTTGGCATGGTAGGATTTATTTGGAATTTAAAAAGTACATAAAAATTTTTTCATACTTTGATATTCATTCACTTTTCCTTTACTGCTTATCTTTCTCCATTTTAGAGAAAAAAAATAAGTTTTAATGTAACATAAAATAAGTATTTCTATAATTAATAAGTAGAAATATTGCCAAGCTGTTGATTAGCTAGTGTGGAAACATTTGGCAAATTTCTTGTTATGCAACCATTTTAATCTACCAATCCCTGTTGATTATGGTTACCAATCTAACAATAATTGCTAATCTACCATTTTAAAACGGAATGAAGCAAAACTCAGCATCGGAAGTGGCACAAGCTTTCCAAAGGATTCCCTCACAGTTAACAAAATTTCAGAAACAGAAATAAAAGCAAAACAAAGCAAACAAAAATAACTCAATGTTTGACCTCAACAGTGTTATTTCTCTTATCTCACTGCTTTGCTAACATTTCCTATATGCCTTTCTTTTTCTTTATAATAGGAACTATTTAATCATTGGTCTTTTACAAATCAGTCATATATCTTTAATATGAACTGATAATGGGGCGCCTAGGTGGCTCAGTCAGTTAAACATCGGACTTGGGCTCAGGTCATGGTCTCGTGGTGTGGTTCGTTAGTTCGAGCACCACATCCTGGAGAGTACAGAGCCTGCTTGGGATTCTCTCTCTCCCTCTCTCTGCTCCTTCCCCACTTGTACTTTCTCTCAAAAAAAAAAAAAAAAAAAAAAAAAAAAAAACCTTAAAAAAATTAATATGACTGTTAAGGATATTTCTGAAAATCTATTTGGTTTCCATGAATTACTGCTCAAGAATTTTGAAATAAGGAAAATAAACTTAAGATTTAAAATTGTAAAAATCCACACACAATGCATATGATTATCTCCTAGAAGGGGTAAATCAAGAGATTGCCGATAAATTAAACTGAAGAGTTTGGAACACCCAACACTCCATGAACATTACCTAGGTATAATCTCCATGATTTCAGACTGGAAAGTGGTTATAACTTAGTAAAGTGAAACAATCAATTGTGTTGTGTCTCATGTAGAGAAAGACCATGAATAGCAAGGGGGTATTTAGCCTAAAGCACACAGAAAAGAAATCGTAGGATTCCATAGTATTTATCCAGACTTAACCAGGTAAAGAGAAACAAAAGGACCAGTAAAGGAAAAAATATGTTTAAAATATGCAATTCATCACTCAAAATCTGCCCCCTGAAAGTACGATACAAAAGAATTGTATCCCACTTCATCATTTGTAAGTATATGTTTAATATAGGCCTTTCCTTACCGGATTATAAATTCCATGAGGAGAGGGATCATGTCTGTGCACCACTGTAGCCCTAGTGCATTCTGTCAGAGTGGAACCCCATTGCCCCACTCCTGGATGACATGGAGATAACTTTCCTTAACTATCCTGGTATCTCTCCATCTCTTTATGCACTCTTCTTATAAGAAAAATGAAAAACTGGGAAGAATAATTGGGCATGTTTGGTTGCACCATTCTCTCTCTTGGGAGCTGCCTGCCTGTAAGAAGATGTTTTTCACCTCACCTCTAGGATCTAAGGCATCCTTATGCAGGAGAGGTCTATCCTGCTCTAGAACTGCAGTGACTTATGGGTAAGTATATCTAATTCTGAAATTCAGTTCATTAGTCTATGTGGTTCTCTCATGAATCTTTGCTCTCAATCTTGCTCTATGAGTGAGAGAGATGATATTTTGCTTCCCTCTGACTGGTTATTTTTTTCTCTTAGACTTTTCAGAAACTAGGCAGGAAGGAAAAAGGTCCTGTTTACGGACCCCCTTGAAATCCTACATGTAATACAATATCTGACTTTTTGCAGTTACTTAGCAAATATTTGTTGATTGACTGTAGAGATTATCACAAAAGGCTAATTGTGTAATTTCTATGCCAACAGAAAAGATTTATATACTATAGGTTGAAATTTGAAGGCTTAAATCTTGACTGTTGAGTGCCCACTTTTCAGGTAAGATAACAGAATGATCTAGGGCTCTGACATCTAGGTTGGGCTAGAATATCCCTGGAGACTGGTTTGGATGTGGAACATCATTTGCCTCAAGGCTTCAGTAGAGGAGTGGGGTGGGCTGTCTAAAAAGACTATTCGGTTGAAAAGATATACAGAAAGAGAAAATCTAGGCATGAAGACAATAGGATAAAAACCAGAGATATGTAAAAGAATAGATTAGAACAAAGGTCTGTGGAGAGGACATATTCTGGAGAAATACCCTGATCTGACTTGCATATAGCTGCAGTGTATTTTATTATGAATTCCATTACTGGAGGTGGGGTAGGGGAGGGATTTGGTCAAGTTGTGCTTGTTTGGCTGGTTCTGAGGAGGGCAGCAGTAATGGTCTGAGACAGACAGGATGTTCCTCAAGCTTAAGGATAGAACTAAACTGCATTTTACTTGAAAAAGAAAAGATAATTTCCTGCTTGATTCAATTTAATTTTGCTAATGATTTTCAGCTCTTGGGTATTATTACCAAAATATGCCCATTATTAAAACAGCCACATATTAAATTAGAAACAATAAATTAGAGTTTTCTTTCATAATAAACAACTATTTAGATACAAGATTTACCAAATCACACAATATTTAATCTTCTCAGCTCACCCAAAATCTTGACTTACAAAAAGTATTTCCTGATATTTGTCCTCAAAGTTCAGGTTTGGACTGGAGCAAGTCCCTGAGCACTTATCTCTGAACAGCTGGCACTGCATCTGCTATGGTGTTTTATTCAATCTCTGCACATTATTCAACACAAGTAAAGGGAGAGCCTTAGTCCCCTTGTTTGGAGGCTATTATTTTCACTCTCATCATAGGGTAGAAGAAAAGGAAAAGAAAAAAAAAGGCAGGTACATAGTTCATGTTGACATGAAATGAGTAAACTGAAATGATTTTGTTCTTCAATTAGCAAGTGTTTTTCTATGTTTTAGATCCCTTCCAATATCAGATGTCTGTGTTTCTTATTGGATCTAGCCAACTCTTATTTATACGTTACTATGTACTACTTGAGTGTAGGGTTTATGATGGTTACTTAGCATGGTGAGAAAGTTGTCTGTTTAAACATTATTTGGGGGCACCTGGGTGACTTAGTCGGTTAAGCATCTGACTTCAGGTCATGATCTCGCGGTTTGTGGGTTCGGCCCCACATTGGGCTCTGTGAGGACAGCTCAGAGTCTGGAGCCTGCTTCAGATTCTGTGTCTCCCTCTCTCTCTGCCCTCCTCTTGCTCTCTCTCTCTCTCTCTCAAAATAAACATTAAAAAATAATTTAAAAAATGAATAAATAAAATAAAAATTATTTTAAATACAGAGAACAAACTGAGGGTTGATGTAGGGAGGTGAGGGGGGATGGGCTAAATGGGTAATGGGCATTAAGGAGGGCATTTGTTGGGATGAGCCCTGGATGTTATATGTAAGTGATGAATTACTAAATTCTACTCCTGTAACCATTACTACACTATATGTTAACTAACTTGGATTTAAATTTTTAAAAATACAACAATGAAAAGAATATTTTAAATATGCAAACAAAAATATGCAAAAAAAAATTAAAAATTTAAAAAGTGGTAAAAGTACTAAGCAAATGGTAAATTATCAATGTAAATTTATGAAGTTATAACTATACCATAATCATGTTAAAAATTCACATCCTAAAGAGTCATAATGTATAATTTAACCTGTGATTTATCTCAAATAGTTCATAAATAAAGTGTGTGTGTGTATAATACACACACGGCTTACATAAAACATGCTACAGTTACTATGGTGTTTACGCTATTTTTGTCAGTTAATGTGTATATATATTACAGCTATGTCTAAAGATATAAAAAATGTATGAGTATTAACTTTTCCATATAACTCTAAAATTAATAACTGACAAATGTTAATTAACACCCAAATACAGCAAATATAAAAGTGAATACAAGAAGAATCAAGCAGATTAGAATAGAGCCAATTCAGTTATTTGCCAAAAGATATCTTAGATGAATTTTACTTATTGGTCCTTATGGGTATTTGAACTAAAACAGCAAAGTGCATAGTGTCTGTGACTTACTGCCTCTGGAAATCCTGACCACTGGCCTGATGTCCAAAAACTTGCCTACCTCTGTTTGTATTTCCAATGTTATCATAACAAGTCAATTCAAGGATAACAATTGAATCTAGGTAACAAAGGCAATATCCAAATCATTTTTCATCATGTAACCTTAATATAATATAAACAGAAATATAAACACACATAAAGATAAATAATAAATAATACAAATTATATCATGACATTTCTGTTTTCAAAAAGAACACAGATTTAACACAACAGCTCATCATTTTGTTTCTAGCCCTAGAACACTGCCTGGCATAAAGTAGGCACATAATAAATTTTTGTTAAATGTTAAATGACCAAATAAATGAGTTAATGAATAAAATATAATGCATGTAATATTCTTAGTAAAAAAATTGAAATATAGAACTCAGTATACTAGCTCTTAGCAATAGACACCCAACTAGTTATTAATACTACTAAATTGTTGTATGTACTGTATTAAATAGATCTTTGCTCTCCTATGAATGTAGTCAAGCTATTCCTCAATGGAAATGGTGTCAAAATTGTCAGAGATACCAGTATGTATGTATGTATGTGTATATATACATATACATATACATATACATATACATATACATACACATACATACACATACACAAGCACAATCCTCCAAGTTTTAAAAGAATTAAGGCTATACTTTAAAAATATTATTGTTAACAAATGTAAGCCAAGCCTTGAATTATAAAAGAATGGTGAAGCTCTTTTACCTCCTTGTAACTTTGAACTTATGCTAGGTATTTATAAAAACAAGATATAGTAATATTAGCTAATATTTGTAAGGCATTTATTAAATACTTACCTTATAGCTTTTTATAAGTTCTACATGATTTTTAAGTGATTCATATATTTAATTTAACCCTGTGAGAAAGTGGCTATTCATTCTCCCGATTACACAAATGAAAAAATCAGGACATAGCCAAATCAGCCTGGAGTCCAGGTTCATTATTGCTATACTATTCTGCATTTCAGTGGCAAATGAGATTCAGGTGATAACAAAAGACAAAGGATGATACCACTATTCATAGCCTGAAACAAAACCACAAAGCTAAATTTGTTGCTTGGAGAGAGTTATGCCACCTATGCACAAACTCCCCAAGCAGAATAGACTACTGCTGTTGCATAGAACATTCAAGAAGCATGGAATTCATGAACTGGCAGATTTACAGAAGCAAAAGCAGGTTGATATTAGCTGTGGAAGCATGGCTATATGGGTCAGACTGTTGATAATAGTTTGGTCTGCAAAACATGTTCACTGAAATGAGTTGGGCTGACTTTCAGAAATAAGGGGCTGTCACTAGTTGGCTGGCCTCAAGAATTACATTCATTGAAGTGAGTTGTCATTGACAGGTTTAAAACCCGTTCTGGTAGTTATTTGTTACCATGGCTAAAAAACAATTAGTCTTTTACTAGGAGCATGGGAACTATTATTCTTAAACCATCCTCTCAGTCCTTTCTCTTGGCCACAGTTGCCAAAGAAACCATCAAGGATTGTCCAGATTTTCATCACTGTTATTGATGCACCTTAAAAATAACGTTTTGTTTGTAGAGATGTGGTTTTCCCTTTGAAGGTGAATCAATTCGATTTCTCTTTGTTTTATCTTTGAATCATCCATTAAAACAGTAGCTGCATCGAAACATTTAAGGTTTTGGCTAATAGACATGGATGACAGTGAAACAAACAAGAAAAACTAAAAGTACTATAAAAGCGACTAGAAGGCACTCTGGGAACATAACCCTAGATTTCTCAGCTTTACCCAAGTAAACAAGTTCCAACAATTCCCTAAGTCTACCTTAGTGAGTTGTATTTTCTTTTAGTTTAAATATTATCAGGAGCTGAATTGTGTCCCCTCGAAATTCATATGTTGAAGTCCTAAGCCTCACTACTTCAGAAACATAGAGGCACTTGGGATATGGTCTTCAAAGAGGTTATAATGAAGTCATTAAGGTCAGCCCAATCCAAATCCAATATGACTTCTAAGAAGTCCTTATAAGAAGAGGTCCTTATAAGAAGGGGAGATTAAGACACAGACAAAGTAGACCCTGTGAAGACACAGGGAGGAGAAAATGGACATCTACAAGCCAAAGAGAGGCTTCAGAAGAAACCAACCCTGTGAAAACCTTGATCTCAGACTTCTACCCTCCAGAATTGTAAGCCAATAGACTTCTGTTGTTTAAGGCATCCAGTCTGTGATACTTTGTTATGGTAGCCCTGGCAAACTAACACAGATATAGATTGTTTCAAGTCACCTATGGCATTAATCCATTATTACATGAAATTAAAACAACAGTGTAAATTCCTCTCTGCTTGTCCAAAGGAAAACCAAGTCTCTTCAATTTTCAATAAATACTTAGGCTAAAGAATTTAAACATTTCTGTGCCCCCAAGTTACAGACACTATTGTTTGCTATATCAGTCAAAGTAAATAGAAAACTTTAATGACCACCCGAAGTTATCTCACACCTAGTGATGGTATTATTATCTTTAGGAGTTTCTTTCACCAATTATTGTTTATTTTACCAGGAAGAGTTTATTCCTGTCTTACCAGTTTCAACCTTTGGGTCCTTTCTGAGTCCGAGTCTGCTGTCTCTTGGATATGAGTTGTGATTTCTTGGCTTTTGTGTGCCTCAACTTTTTTATGGCACGCCAGACACCACACATAGAACAGTAGAAACTTAATAGTATTTATGCCTGGATATGGACACACTTCTTCAGCTAGCCGTTTCCAACTGTGAGACCATGTTCTGTACGACAAAACTTTAATCAGTTCCTTAAAATCCAACACAGCATGGAGATTAATTTAACCATGTTATATTGGAACATTACTTTTAATTCTGGAAGCAATATTTTAAGAAAAGTGTGCTTCGGGGGTCACTCAGTTAAGTGTCTGACTTCAGCTCAGGTCATGATCTTACAGTTTGTGGGTTCGAGCCCTGCATCAGTCTCTGTGCTGACAGCTCAGAGCCTGGAGCCTGCTTCAGATTTTGTGTCTCCCTCTCTCTGTGCCCTCCCCCACTTACACTCTGTCTCTCTCTCTCTCAAAAATAAATAAACCATTTAAAAAAAAGTTTACTTCTTCATCTTTATGAAGATTTGGCCATATGGACAATCTTATATATGTGTACATTGCTATTAAATTTAGGGGAGTCAGTTAATGTTTTCATTACTTGTTATTATTTACTCCTATATTATTATCAATCAGCTTTCATTCAATCTTTCTACACTAATAAACACTCTATAACAAGAACTCTTTCAACAACTCTTTCATTTTATGCTCATGTTAAAGGCCCTTTGCTGGTGCAACAGCTGTATGCTCCCTGTTGTCTTCATTCTGGGACTCAAGCTAAAGGAGTACCCCTTGTTCAGGACATGCTATTCTAGTAGGGGAGGGAAAGAACAATAGACAAGCCACCTGAAGACTTTCAAAACTGCACATCAGACATGCCATAAGTCACAGGTTGGGATCTTCAAAAGCAGATGCGAAAATGGAATCTGGGGGCATGATGTGATCTGAAGTCAACACCTATGAAGAAAGTGGGAGAAGCAGATTGGTCAGAACTAGAAGCAAACTGTGAAGCAGGGTTAAAGCTTTTGCCGACCCTGAGAGGAGCTCTGGAGCAAACACTGCCCATCAGAGTATTTCATATGAGGCAAATATTGTTTGGTCTTTATACTCCCCACTCACTCAGTTACCAGATGCAGGCTGTCCTGGGAAGGTCATGATCCCAGGAGAGGTAGCTGTCTGCAGCTAAGGTGGATCTTAAAGAACCTAACAGCTAGAGGCTATCTGCCAAGTGCACTTCCCACCTGGACAGTAAGTCCTTCCTTTTGAAGGAGGATCTGAGTGAAGCATCTCTAAAATGCTGATGCATACATTCCGCTCACATTTCTATAGCCAGAGAAATTCATATGTCCAAGTCTGTCATCAGAGTCTGAAATAGTATTCCTCTCAACAGGAAGTAGGTCAGACAGAGGAAGGTTAAGAGAAGATTCCAAAGTAGGAGCCCTGAAAGGATGGATGGACCAGTACAAAAGAGCAGCAAATAAGTAAGAACAGTAATAAAATGTATCACAATGTCCAAAGACCAAAATTGTCCAATCTTACCTCTTCATTTTATAGTTTAGAACGCAGAGACCCAGAGATATTAAGTGACTTGCCCATATGATATATGTAATTCCTAACAGTGTACCTGGCACATAGTAAGCACTCAAATTCTCTAGACAACAAAAATCCAAACATAACTAATTAACCAATTTGCTGACATTATTTATATATTATTCAAAGAGGTCATAAATTAGATAACTGGTGCCTTTCATGTTGGCTCGTCCCTCTGTGGATACTTAGGTTTCAGTTTTGCCTGCTCTGTAAAGGAGCTACTACTTACCCTCCAACTTTCCATCTTATGAAAGCTTGCTGCAAACGTTTATCTGCTGATGTCCTTGTAGGTTGTTATTCCTTCTTGGTCAGTGTAGTGGGTTGTTACATGGTGTTGAATATTCCATGTTTAACCTAAAGTCCATAATTTAATTTAAACTACTGATATGACTGTCTATATGGTAACTAGTATGGAAGGAATATATTTGCATTCAGTAATCCAGCTTAAACTCTCAAAGCTTAAACTTTTTCATACAGATAACATGTATTTATCATATATATATATATATATATATATATATATATATATATGTGTGTGTGTGTGTGTATGTAGATGTAGATGTTATATATATATATATATATATATATATATATATATATATATATATAAATATAATATGTTTACATTTAAAAAAGTATATTTTCTGGGGTGCCTGGGTGGCTCAGTCAGTTAAGCATCTGACTTCAGCTCAGGTCTTGATCTCACAGGTTCGTGAGTTCAAGCCCCACATCAGGCTCTGTGCTGACAGCTCAGAGCCTGGAGCCTGCTTCGGATTCTGTGTGTGTGTCTCTCTCTCTGCCCCTTCCCCGCTGTGCTCTGTCTCTCTCTGTCTTAAAAATAAACACTAAAAAAATTTTTTTTAATAAAAAAAATAAATAAAAATAAAATCATCCTTTCTTTTTTAATGGACTTAGCTGCCATGTACAGGATGCTTAATTTTTAATACTACATGTTTCTAGGGTGATTCATTACTGAGACTTGCAGGTTTTTAAAGACTGAATATTTCATTGTGAAAGGATGTCAACCTAAAATAAAACTGGAGGATATGAAATGAAGAATCTATCTAATGCATGCACCTCAAAAGAATAGAACTTTAGATATGAAAGACTGATTTCCATTGAATGCCTGATTTACAGAAGACTAAGACCTACCTCCTGACCAATGAACATCCACCAAGAATCTCTCTCCACTCTTAAGCCAATGAACTTACTGCATGGACTCTGGCTGTACTTCCCCTTCTGTTGCACTCCTTGCCTATAAATACAGCCCACCCCAAATGCTCAATAGACTCACCTGTAGCCTACTCCAGCATGTTTCCTGAATTGCAATTCCTCTGCCATTCTAAAATAAACTTACTTTCTGATAATTTAATTTTGCCTCAGTTTACCATTTCATTTGGATTGACATCATGCTTTCTTAAGTTAATGGGTGGTCATAATTTAAATTATAAACAAATTCTTTTAACTATTTTAAATGGCAAGCATATTAATACTAGACCATGATGTACTTGACCATGCTCTCTTCAACAGATAAAGGAGTTCAAACCCATTGCATGGCTAGATCGCTTCTTTATTGCCTCAGACATATTATTAACACATTATGAATAATTCCTTAAAGGTATTCCCTTCCAGGGACACCTCAGTGGCTCAGTTGGTTGAGCAACCAACTCTTGATTTTGGCTCAGGTCATGATCCCATGGTCGTGGGATCAAGCCCCACTTCAGACTTCACACTGAGCGAGAAGCCTACTGGGATTCTCTCTCTCTCTCCTCTGTCCCTCTCTCCTGCTTGCACTCTCTCTCTCTTTCTAAAAATAAAATAAAATAAATTTTAGATTTATTAAATATTTATATTAGATTTTAATAAAATAAAATAAATTTTAGATTTATTAAATATTTATATTAGCTTTTATTAAAATAAAATTTAAATTTTATTTGGAAAAATAAATTTCTAATACTTTGAAATATCCAAAACATACATTAATAGTCAAGGATAGATGTGATATTGTGGTTTATAATAAGAAATATATATATGGTCTTCCTCCCACTCCTGTCACAAAGCTCCTAAAACCCTTGGGATTTCCTAAGTGACTAGAGGGATACAGGTGTCTTTTCTTACCCATAAGCCCCTTTCAACCCACACATGAGTTTATGTTAATGAGGTGACTTCTGGAAAGTCCCTAAGTAACCCAAGAATGGTGGTTTGGTTGCAAGGGGAACCAGCCTTGGTTAGAAGATTGGAACTTGAAGCAACCCTTCCAACATCCCCCACCTCTGGGAAGGGGAGAGGAGCTGGAGAGGGAGTTAAGATCACCAATGGCTGATGATTTAATCAATCATACCTAGGTAATAAAGCCTACATAAAACCCCAAAAGGACAGAACTTGGAGAGCTTCCAGGTTGGTGAACACAGACATGCAGGGAGAGCGGCACATGTCCCTTTCCTTGTACCTTGCCCTAAGTATCACTTCCATTTGGCTATTCCTTGATTATACCCTTTTATAATAAACAGTAATCTAGTTAAGTGAACTGTTTCCCCAAGTTCTGTGAGTCACTCTACCAAATTAATTGAACCCCAAAAAGGGGTTGTGGGAACTCCAATTTGTAGCCAATGGATCAGAAGCATGGGTAAAAATCTGTACTTGGAACCAATGTCTTAAGTATGTGGGTGGGGGGTGGGAGGCAGTCTTGTGGGACTGAGGCCTTCACCTGTAGGATCTGATGTTATCTGCAGGTAGGTAGTGTCAGAATTGAGTTAAATCGTAGGACTCACAGCTTGTATCACAGAATTGCTTGATGTGTGGAAAACCCACACATCTGGTGTCAGAGGGGAAGCAGGATTATACCAGAGCACCAAGAGTAAAGGGGTGCTGTTGTTCCTTTACAACATAATATAATTTTTTATTGTTAAGGCAATGTCCGCATGTTGCTAGAATAAATCAACTTTCAAACAGCTCTTCTACTTCCTGAAAAGGAGACTAAAAATTCTTCAACAGAAGGCAGGCTTTTTCTTTTATAGTTAGATATGGAAAGCACAGGCATGTTAATAGAATCTCACCAAGGTGTAGTGTAAATGACAGATACAAGGACATCTTCTGAGAGGAGATACAGATAGCATGTGAATATGAGCCCTTTCAGAAGAATATGGGTAAGGAGCAGGGGGCAGGGGGCAGACTATACCTGGAGCATGATTTTGCCTAATTTATTATATGACCTGTGAGAAGTTACCAGACATTTTTGCCCTACGAGTCCCCTTAAAAAATGTTCAGTGGGGAAATTTTTCCTTTCCCTCTAGGTGAAATCTATGTCTCATTGCTTATTGAATCTCTTTCCCTTACATAATAGATGATCCATATAGTCACTTTTAGTTGAAAAAACAAGTCTCAATTCAGAATTAGAAGGTCCAATCCAATGTATTCAACACTTCAGTCTTCACTCCAAGGTGAGAGTATTCATCAACACTTCAGTCTTCACTCCAAGGTGAGAATCTTCTTCCTCCTCCCCCAGCAGAGGCCTGTGGTTGACTCCCATTGGTCTTATGGAAGGAGTATAGGTTTGCTCTGTTCTCCGTCCCCACTTACTTCCTCTCTCACTCTCAAGCCCCAGATTAGAGTAAAAGAGGAACATGAAATCAAGGGGTTAGGATATTACCTGCCTGAGTGGACAGCTCACATTCTGAGGCTGCCACTTCTTTAAGGCTCACTGTCTCTCTCTTAGATATAGTTGTGTGTTCTATAGAGGAGCTTCTTTGACAGGCACAAATCCATTGCTTTTGGCTTACAACTCCCCACCACTCCCCTAGCCCTTAGACACCATACGATACATGGTCCACTCTACAGAGACCTCACCTACTGGAATCTTGTCCTCCTCAGTGATATTACAGGCTAAGATAGAACAAGATATGGTGCTGTGTTAGGTCTCTCTCCCTTGTGTCTATACCTGGGAAGGCATCCATTAACTTCACAAACACTCGAGTACAAATCAAGCAAAATGCAGGCACCTCTGTCCTGCTGATGGTTTCCTCTGACTCCTCTAGTTTTCTCAGCTGTGAGGAAAGCCCATATGTCTCCAAGTTCAGGGAACACATTTCAAATTTTCTAAGGACTCTCATAGTAGCTTCCTACACTGGGCTAAGAGTGGAGGCAACATCCTGCTCTAGTAACCCAGGGGAAGGGGGTGGAGGCCTCAACACTGTTTTCCAAGACATCTCTCTCTTTTTTTTTTTACAAATTCCCCCCACTTGCCACATTCTGATTACTTTTGAATTCTTTCAATGACTGAGGTGTCAAAAAGTATTGCAAAGGATTGTTTTCTTTGAAAATTCTACATTTTGTTTTGCCATCTCACTTTGGTAGGCAGATCTGTTGAGTGGTTCTCAATCCTACTCAACCCAATATATACAAACTTTAATAACAAATCTTTTTATCACTCTACTACCATGGAGTGAAATTTACAGATAATACAACCTACCTACATATATAATTCTAGAGAATCAATACAATGCCTCAACTGTGAAATAAAGGAGAGATAAAATTTTATGTACATAGTAAAATAATATGCATTTCCTTATTTATGTTTCAGGTATGCCTCCAGTGGAAAAGAAAAGGAAGTCAGATTTTTGCCCTCAGTTGTAATGAATTCATTTGGATTTAAGAAAAGGTAATATTCAATTGAATATTGTCAAAGTTTCTTCTCTATATTTGTCATTTTAAAATAAGGGATAAATAAAGATATTCAGGGTTGGCTAGATAAGAGGGAGAGGTTCTTTCAACATGCATGCAATAAATGATCCATTTTAGCAATTTTAATTCCACAATTGATACTGCCTTCAGTAACATATTTTGAACCCCTAGTAATTTTTAAAACATAAAAAGCTGTATAAAATCTTTCCTCTAGGGGCGCCTGGGTGGCTCAGTCAGTTAAGTGTCTGACTTCAGCTCAGGTCATGATCTCATGGCTTCTGGGTTCGAGCCCCATGTCAGGCTCTGTGCTGACAGCTCAGAGCCTGGAGCCTGCTTCGGATTCTCTGTCTCCCACTCTCTTTCTGCCCCTCCCCCACTCTCACTCTGTCTCTCTCCCTCTCAAAAATAAATAAACAGTAAAAAATTTTTAAAAATAATACTAACATTTCTTTACTGACTACTGACTAAAGTGACCAAAAATGCTAAATAACTGAGTTAATAAAGCCCGTGCTCTTGATTATCAGATATGGAAATTTACCTGGCCAGATTTACCAATATTAGCTTTTACCATCTAGATGGAATGCATAGACAGGTGCTTAAGACTGAAGGCATCTTCATGAACCTGGTGCTCATTGTTAGGAGAGAAAAAACATACCCCCTTTGTGTACCTGTTTATACAATTGGTTCTTATTTAGAAAAGCAAAGTACAAGTGATAAGTGGTTTAATTGACATTTTATATACATATATAAATGTATACTAATATATTAGTATACTATATATATATATTAGTTTCAGCATACCTTCAGCAGCCCACTGTAAGGAAAGTAGGCATATGTCTCTTATAGGCTTTGCCTCTTCAAGAATCAACTACTGTGAGTTACTCTTCATGAAGCTGCATTATGGTTGAACAGATAAAACCTCATCTGTACTCTTGTATAAATCTCTCCCAGTGTGAAGGCAAGGATTAAAACAGTCTTTCCTGCAGTTACCCCGAGCTTATTCCTCTAATTCTACGTTGGATTCCAGTATTACCCTAGGGAAATCATTTACTTTCTTGGTTCCAACTGGAACTAGTGATTCTGACATCCTAGGTTTGTTATCCAAAAGTACTAGCAATTTAGTGTTGTTTGATGTGCATGACTAGCAGGTGTTATTATGTGTGTTGAGGCACGTATAGCTCCTCCCAAGGAATCCAACATTTGGAAGTGCCTTCCAAAGCATTTAGTCCAAGTTACTAATCTTCTGTCCAAGCAGGTATTATCCTTGGTAACTTCCTATGCTTGACTTTGAGAGAGTAGCAATCAGAGCCTGTGCCACACAATCTATCTGAGAGATTTCATTATTTTACCTCTTTGTATTGTCAGTGCAACTTTTCTGAAAATATTAGAATATTGTTTAGGAAAGATCCTTTTGTTTTCTCCATAACTGGATTCATTTTCAGATATGAAGTCTACACACAAACCAGTTATAAAACTTATGAAAACAAAACCAAAGATGCATAACTTACATTCGAGCCTGTTTTTGTATTAATAGATTCTTCTTTAAGCACACTTTTAACACATAAAATTATATTTAAATTTCTCAAACTTGCATGTCACCAGATTCAAAGCTCTATAAATATTATCACAGATCACCATTCTAATCATCGTAGAAAACTCTACTTGAATAATTACCCTTTAAGATAAAAACAAATAGAAACAAAATCCATTAAAACTTTACGCTTTACCCTCTGGTCATATTAGCCTGAATAGTTAAATCTTTAGTCATATGCAATCTTTGCTTACATGAGTTTTTCAAGTATCTTATAATTGAAGAATAATAGGACTATCTACTCTAAGCATTCACAACTTTTTTTGGTAACTCCACATCAAGCTAAGTGTAGAATGGAAAATGGGCACAGGTCTGCTTTTATGGCTTACAGAGCCAGCGGTCAGGCTACCTCTCTAGGCAGTGAACTCTTATCTCTGGTGATCCTCAAATGAAGGTTTGAATTTCTTGGGAGTGTGTGGGGGGCCGGGCCCCGGCGCCAGGCTGAGACCGGGTCGAGCAACGTTCCCTGTTGACTCAAGCCAACCCGGTGGTTCCCCCTCCCGTTCCCTCACTCTCAAGGGCATACGAAAGCCTTGTCAAGGCTGAGAAAGTTAATTCCTGAAGCCTGTGGTCTGCAGGTGTTGGCAGTAATGCTACCTCCCTTTTTCTACCCCGAGTCAGATAGAAACAAACATGGGAATTGTGTTTTGCTAGCAATCTTATCAACAAGGTCTTGTCACCCGTCTAGAAAATGCAAGAAACACAGAAATAAATGTTTTGGTGGGCAGCAATTATGTGAAACCTGTTTATTCTTAGAATGACCTAACCCATAAGGGTCTGGTTATAAAAGATTGTGTACAGCAACAATAAAGCCGTCACTTGGGCCATCAGCCCAGGGGACCCTCCTGTTCCCAAACTTTCTCTTCTCTCTTTTTTTCTTGCATTCCCCTACCCTCAGGACCCTGACCTCGGTGTTTGTCGCGCCGGCCGCGACAAGTGGCGCCCGAACAGGGACCTGAGACAACAAGGAGGAAAGTGAAAGCGGACCGCGCGGCGTCTAATTCAGGTAGGGGAACTGTGCCAGCAGCACAGACGACGGGAGTAAAAGTATGGGACAGAAACGTCTATGGAACAGGGATATTTTATAACTGCCTTGCAGGCTCTTATGAAGGAGAAGGGAATTAAGGTTTCTCAGTCAGCCCTTAGGGAATTTTTTGACATAGTGCATGATTATTGCCCATGGTTTCCAGACGGGGGTACAGTTGATTTAAAGGATTGGCAGCGAGTTGGTCAGGAACTTAAAAATCAAATGAAGATTCGTGGAGCTGCGGTTCCAGGGACTTTGTGGTCTACTTGGACCTGTATTAAAAAGGTCCTTGATCCTGGAGGTTGCTGCAAGATTTGAGAGCAATTAATGCTGTCATGAAGCCCATGGGGGCTTTGCAACCTGGCCTCCCTTCCCCATCGGCCATTCCTTTACAATATCAGTTACTAGTTTTGGACTTAAAAGATTGTTTTTTTACCATTCCGTTGGCCGCTGGTGACGGAGAACATTTTGCATTCTCCCTGCCTTCCACTAACTTACAGGAACCTGCTAAGCGGTATCAGTGGAAGGTCTTACCGCAAGGCATGGCTAACAGTCCGACTTTATGTCAAGAGTTTGTGGCCAGAGCAATTGCCCCTTTTAGACAGAGTTTTCCCCATGTATATTGTATCCATTATATGGATGACTTACTTTTGGCTGCTAAAACTGAGGAATTATTACAGGAGGCTTTTATTTCTCTTCAAAGATGCCTTAAAGCATATAATTTGATTGTTGCCCCTAAGAAAGTTCAAAGGGAAGCACCTTTTGAATACCTAGGGTATCTCATCTCCAAATCAACTGTCCGACCTCAGAAAGTATCAGTTAGAACCGGACATTTGACTACTCTAAATGATTTTCAGAAATTATTAGGAGATATGAACTGGATTAGAAATACACTAGGAGTCACCACAGAACAATTACTGCCTTTGTTTAATATTCTAAAAGGAGATAGTTCTCCAGCATCCCCGCGAAGTCTCACTCAAGAAGCTAAAGAAGCTATAAGACATATAGAACAGGCCATTCAGCAGGCCCAAGTCACTAGAATTGACCCTTCTCAGCCTTTGTATCTAATAATATTAAAACCTCAGGTCATCCCCTTTGCAATTCTGTGGCAATCTCATGGCCCACTTGAATGGCTACATTTAGCCTTACACTCTCTGCATGTCATTAATCCTTTACCATGTATGGTTTGTCTTCTCATCATTAGAGGAAGATCCCGAGCTGTTCAGCTCTTTGGACACGATCCAGAATTTATTGCATGTGCCTTTCTGACACAGAAGCTGGTGGACGCTGCTTTTGCTCAGTCCATCGAATGGCAACTTCCCTTGGCTAATTTTACAGGTCAAATTAAATTTCATTTACCTTCTGATTCTTTAATACAAGGTTTCAGTCTTATAGATATTTTGCCCTATATCCTATTGTTTGTCAGCCGATTGAAGATGCTGCTTCCATTTTTTGTGGATGCTAGTAAAGAGGGTAAAATTGCAGTGTATTATGTCACTTCTCAACATAAAAATTTGATCACTTTAAATTATACGACTAAATCTGTCCAAAGGGCCGAGCTTTATGCTGTACAGGTAGCCCTAAAAACTTACCCGGAGTCTATAAATGTCTATTCTGACAGTCAATATGTTGTCAAAGCCGTGTTGCAACTTCCCACTGCCTTTATACTGACAGCAGATGAAGAACTTTATCATCTATTTCATGCTATACAAAAACTTCTTAATTCACAGCATAGTCCAATTTATATTTCCCACATTCAAGCTTACACCGACCTGCCTGGTCCCCTAGTTGCTGGGAATCGGATAGCCGATGCAGCAACCCATTTATTGCAAGTTCTGCCCATTACCACTCCTTTGGAAACAGCCAAAAGGAGTCATGATAATTTTCATCAGAATGCGGCAGCCCTTCGACGAGAATTCAAAATATCTCGTGAAGCGGCCAGACGAATTGTTAAACAATGCAGCATCTGTCCGCAATTCTTCCCACAGCTGGTCTATGCCGTTAATCCCCGAGGTCTTCGGCCCAATGATTTGTGGCAAATGGACGTCACCCAATATTTACCTTTTGGGAAATTGCAATATATACATGTGTCTGTAGATACTTGCTCAGGCTATATACATGCTTCAGCCCACTCAGGAGAAGCATTTGTTGATGTTCAAAATCACCTATTTTCTGCCTTTGCAGCAGTGGGCAAACCTCATAAAATAAAAACTGACAATGGTAGTGTTTATACTTCTAAATCTTTTGCAGAATTTTGCCGCCAACTCCGAATTGAGCATACAACTGGCATTGCTTATAATTCCACAGGACAGGCTATTGTTGAGCGAGCTCATCTGACTCTAAAACAGTATCTGCAAAAACTTAAAGAAGGGGAGATATTAAAGGGAAAGATAAAGTATTCCCCACATGTGCATCTCACTCTTGTGTTGTATGTTTTAAATTTTTTTAATGTCAGTGAAGCAGGGATGACTGCCGCAGAGCGTCGCTGGGGAAGGAATCAAGAACCTCTCTTGATGGCTAGATGGAAAGATATGCCGGAAGGCATTTGGCGAGGCCCAGACCCAGTCCTTCGAAAAGGGCGAGGGTATGCTTGTGTTTTTCCACAGGATGAAGAAGCGCCACGCTGGGTCCCGCTTCGGCTCCTCAGAGACATTACGGTTGCGCCGAAAAATGGCCAAATTGACAGCGACGGAGCCCCCCCAGAAGCGACAAGGGCGGAGTCATAAGGCGAGTACACCCACCTGGGGACAGATAAAGAACCTGCTGACCCAGGCCACTGATGTAGTGATGGCCTCAGGTAGAGAGGTAACGGCCACACATGTCTTCTTGGCATGCCTATGCATTCTAACTACAACCGGAGAGTCTGCCCTCTATTGGGCATACATGGTAGGTCCTCCTACAGTACAACCTGTAACATGGAGAGACCCCACACCCAAAGTATACACCAATCTCACCTTTATGGGAGGGAAAGATGCAGGGTTTTTGCCCACTGTGTCGGCCTCTATAAATTGGACGGCACTCTCTGCAGGAGTACCCATCTGCCTGCAAAGGGAGTCTACGCCGTACAAACTTGCTTATGGGTGTTTGGGTACGAAACCAGTAGGGCGCTCTATTACTTATACATTGTGGCAAAATGGCAAGCGTCCTTCTGAATGGGTACCCCGCTCTGTTGCCGCTTATTGGCAAAAGAGAGAATTATTAGGAGAAGGGATGTTTTTTGGACCGCGTGATACCCCTCAGAATCTTCCTACATGTCCCTCAGCTGGTCAAGGCCTTACTGGGAACTCACCTTGGGGTAAATGTGCCCAATCCTCTTCACTGAGGATGACTCCTAAAGACATAAACTATACCATTACAGATTATTCCCGAAAGGCCTGGCTAGCTCAGTCGGTAGAGCATGAGACTCTTGATCCCAGGGTCGTGGATCCACCTCCTAGCGAGGTACAGGTACACCATAAGATTATCCCACAAACCATTTTGCAATCCCCTGAAGGAAGAATTCATTCTGATCTTTGGAAAGTATATGCTACCTTTGATAAAATATATACTAATGACAGCTTTAGTTTTCCAGAATATTATGTTTCTCCAGTTCTGCAATTGCGTGCCTGTGTTCCTCCACCCTACTATCTGATTGTTGGAGATGGAACTATTACTCCAGTAAAAGAAGATGGTCATCAGTTATACCGGCTGACGTGTCCTGCTTGTGTTTTGACCAATTGTCTACCAGTAGATGGACCCTCTAGAAGTGGAATGAAGGTTTATCTGGTCTTACAACCTCCCTATTGGATGTTGCCAGTAAATGTTACAGGACCTTGGTATCCTAATTATGGGATGCAATTGCCCTTAGAAATCAGTAAACGGCTGCGCAGGACCAAACGGTTTCTTGGACTCTTAATTGCTGGACTCATCGCAGCAGTGACTGTAATTGCCTCTGCAACTGTATCTGTAATATCCTTACATGAAAGTGCCCAAATGACATCCCATGTAAATGAATTGGCTCATAATGTATCCAAGGTGTTTGCCACTCAAGAACGAATAGATCATAAATTGGAAGCCCAATTAGAAGCACTACAAGAAGCATTAATGTATCTTGGTGATCAGTTTGCTGTTTTGCGTACCAGACTTTCTTTAATTTGTCATGATGCATATAAGCATATCTGTGTTACCCCTTTAGAGTATACCAATGTGACATGGGGACAAGTGCGTCGTCATTTACAAGGGGTTTGGCATGATGCTAATACTAGCTTAGACCTCTTACAGCTACAAGAAGAGATAAATGCTGTTGCAAGTAGCTCACTCAGTTTCCCTGACCCTGGAGATCTCGCTGAAACCATACTGCACCAACTTAATGGGTTTAATCCATTTAATATTCTTCAACATTCCTTTTGGATCTTTATTGGAATTGTTTCTGTAATATCTGTTATACTTGTCTTGCTGTGTTATTTCTGGAGATGGGGTCTTACTGCCTTTACCACATACCAGGTCAGGATGCACATGTTGCAATTACAAACAATAGGGGGACATGTGGGGGGCCAGGCCCCGGTGCCAGGCTGAGACCGGGTCGAGCAATGTTCCCCGTTGACTCAAGCCAACCCGGTGGTCCCCCCTCCCATTCATGTGGGAGGCCGGGCACCGGCGCCAGGCTGAGACCGGGTCGAGCAACGTTCCCTGTTGACTCAAGCCAACCCGGTGGTTCCCCCTCCTGTTCCCTCACTCTCAAGGGCATACGAAAGCCTTGTCAAGGCTGAGAAAGTTAATTCCTGAAGCCTGTGGTCTGCAGGTGTTGGCAGTAATGCTACCTCCCTTTTTCTACCCCGAGTCAGATAGAAACAAACATGGGAATTGTGTTTTGCTAGCAATCTTATCAACAAGGTCTTGTGACCCGTCTAGAAAATGCAAGAAACACAGAACTAAATGTTTTGGTGGGCAGCAATTATGTGAAACCTGTTTATTCTTAGAATGACCTAACCCATAAGGGTCTGGTTATAAAAGATTGTGTACAGCAACAATAAAGCCGTCACTTGGGCCATCAGCCCAGGGGACCCTCCTGTTCCCAAACTTTCTCTTCTCTCTTTTTTCTTGCATTCCCCTACCCTCAGGACCCTGACCTCAGTGTTTGTTGCGCCAGGCGCGACAGGAGTGTAGGAGAAGAAATTCCTGCATTGAGTGCCAAATTAGACTGGATGAAGCTAAAAATTCCCATGCAATAAGATAGACGATATTGTTTATTAACATTAGGGAAGGAGATTGGGTCATTTAGGGGAAAGCTCTAGAATAGCCACGCAGATCATTGTCTTTTGATTACCAGAATGCACTCACATTCATTTCCTTCTAGGGAACCACGCCTTTCACATTCTCAGCCCAACTTCTTCACATAAATGAATTCTTCCTCTAGGATTCTTCCTCTAGGACCAATGTATGCCTTGGCAAAGCCAAGCAACACATTCCATCTCCTGGCCACACTGGTGATCTCTGGAGTGGGCACCAGATACAAAATGGGCCAATTAGGACCATAAAATAAACTCAATTCTAAAATTTTCTTTGCAGCATCAGAGAAGTGGAGTATCTCTTATGCTGGATTGTGTACTATTATGCTGTGAGCCGAAGTTCTGTAAGGCCAGCTGGTAGAGCATGAAAATGGAGACAACTGAGAGGAAGCAGAGTAGAAAAGTAGATTCTGAAGATATCTTTTGAGTTCTGAACCAATGCATGTCTCTTCAGTCACATAAACCATTAAATAAAGTCTTTTTTGACTATTTGATAAAGCAGTTTGAGCTGCATCTTTAAAATAAAGTCTTAACAGATAAAATGAGGATAAGAGTTCTCCACTCCATCCCCAGTCCTAAGGATGGTGTCAGACACATACTAGGTGCTCAATAAATACTTGCTGAATGAATGAATAAATTCCCTACAGGGGCTTCAAGCAACTAGAAGGACTCAGAAAAGGAAAAGAGTAAGGAAGAATGGATGGTAACAATGTGTTGGTGAAGAGATTGTGTAGAAGAACAGGAAAGGTTATTATTATGAGTATGAAACTTTAGGGAGATAGAGGGAAATGTACTCTATTATAATCTACTCCTATATAAAGGAAATATAACCTAGTGTTCTGCAGTCTATTGTTCAAAGATTTGGGAGTTAGACTTATGTCTTTGAACATGAGTTCTTATAAAGACTGGCTTCAAGACAGAGCACACTTGCCAGATTTAATAAGGATTACCCATATGTATGTAAATTCTTTAAGTAGAAGTTGAATTCAAATGTGCTGCTAAAAATAGCCATGTCTTGACCTTTCATCAAGGAAAAAAAAATAAAAGGAACTTTTCTTCCCTTTAAACATGTTAAGTTAAGATCATTCAGCAAGATAATTCAAAATGCTTATGCTATAAATCTGTGGATATTTTTTTCAATACAGTCAACTCAAATTTTTGGCCATCTAAGTTCATTTTTTACAGGTTTCTCTTTTATTTCAAATTAATGGTTTTGCTCCTTTTTTTAAAAGGAAGTCTTGGGGCGCCTGGGTGGCTCTGCCGGTTGAGCGTCCGACTTCGGCTCAGGTCATGATCTTACAGTCCATGAGTTCAAGCCCCACGTCGGGCTCTGTGCTGACAGCTCAGAGCCTGGAGCCTGCTTCAGATTCTGTGTCTCCCTCTCTCTCTGACCCTCCCCCGTTCATGCTCTGTCTCTCTCTGTCTCAAAAAATAAAATAAAAACATTAAAACAATGTTTTTAAATAAAAAAATAAAAGGAAATCTTTATTAGCCTTTGCAAAGAAAAAGATGTATATTAGAGAATTAAGAAATTTGATTGCTATATTGACTTTGACAATCCTATAATTTTTCATAAGCTTAGAAAAATATTTATGATTACCTGTAGTTCAGTAACATTTATAATAAAAAATAATGTTTCTAACAGAACCACTACCACGTAAATATTGACAAGCCAAATATTTTAAATATTGCTACTATAGCTTTTGTTCCATTAAGTCACAGGGCTTTTTTGAAAAGATTCAAGGAAATTTTTAACTTTTTAAAAACATGTGATGTTAACATGTGCACCTTTTATTTAAACTCTGAGACATTATCATTAAATCCGTGGGTCTGGTCAAACTCAAAGGCTTTAAGCTGAATGATGGAAAATGAAAACAAAGGCTCTCCATGACACCAGGGACAACAATAGAGATATGACTGCATGTTCTATAGTAACTCTCTATGTGACCTTAAGTGTCTGTCTTCCTTTATGTCTCACTAAGTCAAATAAGGTGAAGCACCTCTTTAAGGGTATTTAAGTCCCACTCAATTATTGCAACATTAGGAACACTTAAAACATGTTAGTGAAAAATGAAAATATAGATGACTAATAAGAAATAGGAATTGATAGTATTTGAAATTATTTCTCTTTGAGCAAATAACAATACATAACTGAAATACTGGCTTACCAGTATTTCAAAACAAAAGCATGTTTTAGTGATTTTTTTTTAGAGAGTATATATCTCCAAGGTATATATCAAAATTGGGGAAACATGCATAGTGTGAAAGTAACTATTTACCTTTTGTTTTGACTGATTGTTAAGTTTCAAAATGTTTGCTTTTTATCTCAAAGTGTATTAAAGAGGATTTTTAATTATTAACAGTGAGAAATAGTAATTTAGTAGGTTTAAGGAGAAAATAAAATTCACTTAGAAAACTGAAAACTCAGGAGACACAATTACCTATGGAAAGGGATATTGGGGAGAAATACAATATTTGACATTCTAGCACATTTTCTACTTAATTAGGATCTCATTTATTTTAAGAAATGAAATGAGATTTGGATCTACTATGACAGATTATGACAGAGCCTTTACCAAATCTTGGCTCACAGAGAAAACAATATTTATGAGATACTCTGGGGTAACAGATGAGATTGCTCCTAGCTGAGATGACAGCCAAAAGCTCTGGGCCACCTCCAGTCACAACCCAGCTGCTCTAGTGGCTGAGGGGATCAATATCTCCACACATCTGTGTCCATTGTTACATAATCTGTGGGAGAATTTTGCTCTCCAAAATGAAAGGGCATGTAAATTTTCCACTACTTTTGGAAAACAGCTCAAAGTACACACATTTACAGTAATGAGTCAGTGAAAATCCACTACATTATTGCAACATTAAGTATTCTATACAAGCTATTTAGGAGCCAAAGGGTCCTAAAATAAGCTCAGACTTGCACACAAAAACAAGAGCCGTTGCTTTCATTTGATAATCACACCAAAAATGAAGTACTCAATATTAGAGAGAAAGTTTGAATCCATATTTATTGGTTGATATCTAAGATATTTAAAAATCCAACTGTCTTATATTTGGACAATTAACCCAAATTAATTAACCAAATTTAATCTTATAAAGTAGATGCTTTCTCCTTGCCACTTGAAGTTTTTAGCTAGCCATTTTGATTAATGTCATTATTAGCTAACATATACCAACATTTTCTAAAACCATACTTTCAGGTAGTAACCAATAACTAAGAAGTGTTAATCACAAAAATGCCAAGAGGAGGAACAAAAGAATACAAGATGCAACCAAGTCATTGTGAAGAAAATGGAACAATATTAAATCACCAGATAATTGTAGAGGTTGGGCAAGGTATGGCCAGGGTGAGATGAGGTTGCCAGGGAGGGGGAATAATGTTTCACTGGATGCATCATACCCTCCTTTATATCTATACATAGGGGGCATTTTTAGGTAAACAATCCTTCAACATGGAAGGTCTGAAGCTCCTCTGTCAAATATGGTAGCCACTAGCTTCAGGTGGCTATTAAGTATTTGAACTGTGGCTAGACCAAATTGTGATGAAATGTATGTGTAAAATATACATTGTATTTTAAAGACCTCATTTCAAAAAATGTAAAGTATCTCAATAATAATTTTTATATTGATTACTTATTGAAATTAAAATATTTTGATATATTAAGTAAAATACACTATTAAAATTAATTTCACCCCATGAAAAAAAGTCAACATGGCTATAAGGAAATTTAAAATTCCATAGGCAGTTCACCTTTGAGGCTCCTGTTATATCTTTATTGGACAGAGCTAGCCTAGAATAAAACTATGTGGGAAAGAAGAAAAAGATAAAATGACGATACAACAGGAAAAAAAAAAGATGCTTTAGAATAGATCAGGAAAAACATATTTTCATTAAACTCCTAAAAAGTTTCTATTAATTTGTCAGTAAGAAAGAACGATAAGAAGCCCACTATTGGCGTCACTAACTTAACTGTGTTTGGTTTTCACTCTATAAAGAGGATTTAGTCATGCTGAATGAAACCTTTCATTGTCATCTTAATAAATTTCTCCTTTAAGTGTTGTGATTGATAAGAAAGACAGACAGACATACATGTAGACAGATAATCTCTACTCCATGGAACCTTACTGACAATTGCAAAAAAGATTCTGATGAAGAAAATGTGGCCACATTACAACTATATATTTTATGAGGAATTGCCAAGGCAAAGAAGGACAACAACTTCAATTCTGTTTTCAAGGGGGAAGTAAATGATTCATTATTCAAAACAGATAGTTAACTTCTGTTTTAAAGATTTCCAAACATTTTGAAAGAAGAGATAAATGGTATTTGGCATCTTCTCCCTTCCTCATTGGGAACTTCCAGAAAGTGTTTGTCTTTCTCCCCTGGGCTCCAAGGTGCAAGATATCTTATTTTCCTAGATTGGCAGTACCTACAATTATCCTCCCTGGGCAATACTCTCTTTTCCGCTTCATTTAGAGAGGTGTGTTATCAATTGCCATTTATTTGACACTTAGCACGTGCATTCAATTACGATCTATTTCAATTTATCCTGATAGTCAATGATAAGGGGGAAAAAACATGGAAATAGTCATGGCTTCAGTTTTCCAAATGTTCTTCATAGACAGTTAAGTAAGCACTGAATCAGCTATGTCAAAATAAGCAAATTTTCAGGCTTTTCCTATTCCAATCAGACACCATGTAGAAAAAAATGGTGCTTTTTCAAGAAGTGGACATAGTGAACCACCTTCCACCCTTCATCTCTGTCCCCAACTATCATCGTTCCTAATACAAGTGTTCAATGGAGTTATGGAGAGACAGATGATTGAGGATAGATAGATAGATAGATAGATAGATAGATAGATAGAGACAGACAACAACAAAATTTGCTCTTTAGGTAATGAATAAACACAGAAATTTAATTTGGTGGAGGAAATGTCCATAGTATACTACTTCTAAAGACTTTTTTTTTATTTTTAAAGGCTCAAAATCCTACAGGAGAAAATAGGCAACAATTGGCCTAGGTCACAGCAACTTCTTACTTGACATGTCTCTGGAGGCAAAGGAAATAAAAACAAAAATGAACTATTGGGACCTCATCAAGATAAAAAAAAAACCTTCTGCATAGCAAAGGAAACAATCAACAAAATTAAAAGGCAACTAATGAAAGGGGAAAAGATATTTGCAAATGGCATATCTAATAAAGGGTTAGTATCCAAAATATATAAAGAACTTACCAAACTCAACACCCAAAAAACAAATAATCCAGTGAAGAAATGGGCAGAAGACATGAATAAATGCTTTTCCAAAGATGACATCCAGATGGCTAACAGACACATGAAAAAATGCTCAATATCACTCATCATCAGGGAAATACAAATCAAAACCACATTGAGATACCACCTCATACCGGTCAGAGTGGCTAAAATTCACTACTCAGGAAACAACAGATGTTGGCAAGGATGTGGAGAAAGGGGAACCCCTTTGCACTGTTGGTGGGAATACAAACTGGTGCAGGCACTCTGGAAAACAGTGTGGAGGTTCCTCAAAAAATCAAAAATAGAACTATGCCATGACCCACCAATTGCACTATGAGGAATTTACCCAAAGGATACAAAAATGTTGATTTGAAGGGGCACATGCACCCCAATGTTTATAGTAGCACTACCAACAATAGCCAAAGTATGGAAAGAGTCCAAATGTCCATCAACTGATGAATGGATAAAGAAGGTGTAGTATATATATACAATGAAATACTACTCAGTGATGAAAAAGAATGAAATCTTGCCATTTCCAATAATGTGGATAGAACTAGAGGGTATTATGCTAAGCAAAATAAATCCATCAGAGAAAGACAGATATGATTTCACTGATATGTGGAATTTGAGAAACTCAACAGACGAACATATGGAAAGGGAAGGAAAAATAAGATAAAAGCAGAGAGAGAAGCAAACCATAAGAGACTCTTAAATACAGAGAACCAACTGAGGGTTCTTGGAAGCGGGGATTAAATGGGCGACAGGCACTAAGGAGGGCGCTTATTGGGATGAGCAGTGGGTGTCATATGTAAGACATGAATCACTGGATTCTACTCTTGAAGCCAAGACTACACTGTATGTTAACTAACTTGAAAATAAATTAAGTAAACAAACAAATAAATAAACAAATAAATACCCAAAGATCTTGTTGCTAATTATGAATGAGTATTTATTATATACCAGATGCTGCTTTCACCACTCTAAAGATGACTAACTCATTTCAATTCGTAACAACTCTATGTGGTAGGTAGTAGTATTATCAACATCTTTAAGATGAGAAGACAAGCTCAGAAAGTTAAATCACTTGCCAGCAGTCAAGCACGTGACTCAGGCAGAGCTAAGACTGAACCCAAATATGCCTGCAGAATCCATGCTCCCAGGTGATGCACAATTCTGCCTCTCTCAAGGCTGAATTCAAGGGTAAGTCAAAAGATTTCTTACTGAACACATAGTTTTTCTTCTAGCATTAATGTCTCTTGGTATGAGTAATATACAATCTCCACTTTTGTATTATGAATAGTTTGAGGGCAAGAATCACAGCTTTAACCTGCACCCAACATGACTTTATCAGTTGGTTCATTTGACAAAGCCACCACTGAGCATGTAACATACATTAGGTGCTTTAATAGGCACTGGGAGTAGGAGACAAGCAAGACAGTCTCTGACCTTCATGTCCTCACAGGTTGAGCTGGTTCCTAAGCTGCAATATGTGACAAATGCCACCCTAGTGGTATGAACCGAGGGCCATGAAAGACACAGAGAAGAAAACAGCTAATTCTGTCTAGCAATATGAGAAAAGAATGAAAACTTAATAATGACTTAAAAAGACATTTATTTTAAGTATTTCATAATGCATATAAAATTATACACTTGGTACAAAAAAATCAGTTAGATGAGATGTAAATGAGTATGTGGAACTACAGCCTTAAAAACATGATGCAACTCAAGAATTTTTGGGGGGCATGTATTGCTAATACATAAATATATGAATAATATATTCTCATACAGACATATAAATCTATTTTTCATACCTTACAATCACGTCATGTACAATGTGACTGCTAAACTATCATTATTTTGCCACTATATTGGAAATTTTAATGATATGCCTTAGGGTTAAAGAAGTTTCTGACAAAAGTTCACCTCTTCTCTGACATTAGTTACTGATTTTTTTCTCTTAGTTGTTGAGTATTATTTACATTGTCCTTCTACTAATGTATTCTTTCCCACATCCATATTTAGTATAGTTTCTCAAGACAAAATGTCATATTAAGAAGGAGCAGATATCTTTCAAGCCCTGAGGACAGTACTATAGCAATGTACAGGGAAAATAAACAGGGATAGTAATTATTGTCTTCTGCCTTCCTTTCTTCCTTCCTTTCTTCCTTCCTTTCTTCTTTTCCTCTCTCTCCCTTCCCTCCTTCTTTCCTTCCTTCCTTCCTTCCCTCCTTTCCCCCTCTCTTTCCTTCCTTCTTTCTTTCCTTTCTTCCTTCCTTTCATAATTGCAGAGAGGCTCACCTTACTAGGAATAGTAAGTCACCACAAAGACACGAAAGCACAACAGAAAATACCTTTTAGTTCCAAAGCCCATATTAGTGTACTCAAATTAGGATATTTTTAACAGTTAATTTATTTTCTATAATAAATGAGATTGAGTCAACTTACATTTTTCATAAAAATAAAACATTACAATAAACTTTCTAACTGTATGTTATTCAACATATAACAGATGCTGCTCTCTGAAAGAAGAGTTTAATGGTGGGATTTGCTCCCTCTCAGTTTCTTTGGAAACCACTTGCTTCTAATTCAATGACATTTTAGTGGCAAAAGTTCAGAGGTTTAACTGTAAGATCTACTTATAAAATAATTCTACACTAAGCTATAATTAACCATTATTCTTTTATTTTGTTAAAGAGTTACGTCAGATCCAAGATTTCATTATGTGCTTACATATGCATGAACAGTAAACATTGATTGCAAAAGCAAATGTGGGTCATTAGGTCAATTGTCTCAGTAAACTGTAACTTACAGAATTACAAATTAATGGACTTATTATATCTGACTACATGCTTTATTAATGGAATTTCGTCTCTTATTTGTCTCTATTCCTTTAACAGTATTAAAAATATATTTAAAACAAAGTACTACATGAAAGGCACTAAATTTTGAGTCACAAAATGAATAGCAAAGTATGCCATAAATAAACAGTTTATCATTAGCTTCTTATACATTACAGCAGAAATTCAATTTGTGAAATGCTTTTTACATCTTGTATGTATGTGAATATATAATGTGGTATATAGGTACTCATTATTCTGTCATCTGCTAAGACTAGCTTTTACTGATTGACACTTTGGCTTCAGACTCTTGGCTTCCATTGAAAAACAATGTAAGAAATAGCATTAAAAATTACAATAGCTAAAAAAAATAGCAATAGCTAGAGAGATGTTTTTGAGATTGTTACCCACTAGAGCATCCTATATAAAGTGCTACATAATAAATATTTTTATATCTTATAGCCAGAAAAGGCTTTACTCCCATTACAAGTTGATATGTTTTTTTCTTACTAATTATGTTCCTCATTTCACTCTGTCTACCTGGAAGCTTACACCTAAATGTGCGACCCAAATTCATTACATAGACCACTGTATTCTCCACATTCTACTCTGTATCTTCTAGTCTAACTTACACTTTTCTTTGTCTCACTTTTTAAATTTTACTCACTAACATTTTTCTATTTTATTGTATGTCTTGAAAGTGGAGTAAAAATAAATAAACTCATATATTTTATTACTGACCACTATGACCTTGAACAAATCCCTTAATCTCTAAATTTTTATTTTCCCATTTTTAAAATAAAGGTAATACGGGATGTTGTAAGACTCAAAATAGATTATTTATAGCAGTATTTACAGGTCATTTTACAAATACTAGGGCTTCTTATCTACCCAAAGAGAGCAGTACAGAAATTTGTATTAGGCTCATAACCTCAGTATTAGATATCTGCTACTGTTTTAGAGTCTCTTAAAATTTTCTTTTGAAAAACTATCCCACCTCCCTCACTGCATAGCTCCAGAGGTGGACGCACAACTCAGACCTGGCTAAAAGCACCCCATACCCCTGGCCATACTCACTAGTTCCATATGGGCACAGACCCAAGCTGAAACAAAGAAAGTCATACCTGAGATTTGCTGGAGCATAGGGACACTGGCATTCTCATTTCATTGAAATTATTCACAATGAGATGTCCTAAGGGTAGAGATGCTAAGTGGACATTTTTCTCACTTCATAGGGAGAGTACACTTTAGAATAAAACCAAACCAATGCAAAGGAAAGCAGAACTGAGAGAGACAGAGATGGTTTTCTGATCACAAAGTTTGGGTCCTCTGATCCAACCATATCTGAAGCCACCTGTACCCACAAACACAGCATCACAGGAGTTACCATCATCATCTCTTGAATTCACAATTTTAATTCAGGAAAATTCACAGAGCAGAAGAACTTATTTGATCATCCTATAATACTGTTTTAAAATATGTCCAATCAGTACAGAAAATATTAAAAAACTCATTGGCCAGAATATTTTAAAATAAGCCACCAAATATGTGAGCAAAACATTTGGGATTATGAGGGAAAATCCTCTATAGTGCAGTATGTTAATCCAGATTTTCTGAGCAGTAGATGCTAAAATGGGATAAAAAGTTTAAGGATTTCATTAACAGAAATTTCTGAGTGAAAAAAAAAAAGGAAAGAAAGTTGGATGAATGCATTGTAGACTGCAGTGCAGTCTAGAAGGTCCAGCAAGACCACTAGGGAGACCTTGAGTCCAAAATGGCCCAGGTATCCCAGGAATTGGCTTGCCTTAGTATTCCTGCCAGTCGGTCATGGACAGGAGACAGTTCTGGAAACAGGGAGTGGGCTCAGATGCAACAGTGGATTTCAGAGTGAATAGACAGAGCACTTGGTCAATTACACCCTGCTGTTTGAGATCTGTGAGGCACAGTCTCACGGCCAACACCTATAGTGAGATCTTATGGCACAGGTGATACAAGGCTATAGCAGCAGTTAAATATAGTAATGATAAATAGTGAATCAGAGGAACAATGGCAGGAACCAAGTCAAACTTTTCCTGATAGTTCAAAAACAAGAAAACAAGAAATACTATGGCTTCATATGGATTCTTGGCACTGGATAATATGGCATGGTTAGTTATAAGACTCATAGCCTTTGCCTAACTTTTTCAGAGGGAAACTGAGTAACCACTTTCTTCTCCCCCTTCTGGCCCTTTTATTTGTGTCTGCTTATCCTCCCAAAGTAAAAAAAAAAAAAAGAAAAAAAAAGGTTGCTATGACATGTATAAACCAAAAACCAAGGTAATAATCATGTTGTCATGATGTCAGGTCCAAACTCGTAATTCTCAGTTGTAACCTCCTACTGTCAAGTCCCCAAATCAGAGCACATTACTTATTTCTTTTATATCTTCCCTGAGTTCTCAGTCAAGTGTTAGGAATGCATCTCCACAGTCTGAACAATATTCTGTTCCATTCTCATGAAGTGATCTTCACTCAGGGTGTACTTAACAAGTATACTATCTGCCTGATAGAGGAGAGGGTGGTGCAACAGTCAAGGCAGAAAAGCAAAGCCATCAGTGAATGCTCTCAGATCTCCTCTTGCAATTAACTCTTCCTGTGACAATTGCACCCTAAGGCTGAATGCACAGATTCTAGGACTCTTTCTTGAATCCCAGATTTCCATTACTCTTGATTCTTAATTCATTGGCATTTTTAATGTTAATGCACTCACCAATGCTTGTTTCATGCCACTTCCATATCATTCATTAGGTGTGATGATTTTTGTTTTTATATGCTATGCAAAAAGTATTTTATCACTGTTTAAAACTCTTATTATGATCTCTTTAAATTCAATTCTAGGAGCACCTGGGTGGCTCAGTTAAGTGTCTGACTCTTGATATTGACTCAGGTGGTGATCTCCCAGTCGTGGGATCAAGCCCCACATTGGGCTCTGCAATGATAGCATGGAGCCTGCCTGAGATTCTCTCTCCCTCTCTCTCTCTCTCTCTGCCCCACCCCTGCTCATACTCTCTCTCAAAATAAATAAATAAACATTTAAAAATAAATTAATTAAAGTTCTTGCTGTTTGATCCTGCCATTTTAAGTCCCATTTAAAATGAAAAGAAGCAAAAACATTTCAGAGGAAGATAATCTGTAAGCAGAGAAGGACAAATCTATGCACAACACTGGAAGAAATCTTGAAGGTCAACATATGCACCAGATATTGAAAGCTCTTATTTCAAAGCCAGACAATAAGAGTAGTGCAGTGGTTAAGGACTCTTGCTGTGAAGACAGGCTACCTGGGTTCAAATCCCCATGTGTATATTTCCTAACTCTATAACATTGAACAAGAAAATAGGGATACTACTATTAACTACTTCTGAGAAGGGTTTATGTGGATTAAACAAGAAAATCCTATACAGGAGTTTGGCATGATTCTGGCATGTATTCAATCTCATTTATTTTTGTTGTTTCATATAAAGCAATTTATAGCATGCAGCATTCAGTAAAAGGTAGCTCTTATTGTGCCCATAAAGACACGTGTAGTTGTCAAGCCATATTTGCTGATTTGGGGTTATAAAACAACAGTCTCCATATTAAGTCATTTTTGAAGATCTAGTCCAACTATGTATTTATCCTGCCATCTATCAGTTAGAGCTGGTTGATAAGGGAATCCATTAGGTATGGAAGCAAGGACCTAGCAGACATCCCATGCTGAAAGAACTCGCGGGAATTTAGGAGCCAACTGCCAAGTTAAGTGTTAGATAGTCAAAAAGGAGTTTTTCTTTATGTTCCCCTATTGCCAAGAGCCCAGGAAGGCTATAAGGAGCCAGAAGAAATACTGTGAAAATTTGAGCCTGCAGAGAAGTAGGTAGTTCAATGTCTTTTATCCACACCCCCCGCCCCCGGTTTGACTGGAAATAATAAGCAGAATTTTCTTACTAAGAAAAGTTGGTGAAAAGGAAATTTTTACTGTTTTTTTTTCCTGTTTTGCATTTTTTCCCAACCAGCTGTATTTGTTTATTATTTTTTAAGTAAGCTCTACACCCAACATGGGGCTTGAACTCACAATCCTGAGATCATGAGTCGTGTGCTCTACCCTCTGAGCCTTTCCAGGTTTATTGAGATCTAATTGACATATGATGTGTAAGTTTTAGGTACACAACATGTTGGTTTGATACACTTCTACATTACAAAATGATTACCACCAAATAGCATTAGCTAATACCTCCATCCCATCACATAGTTACCACTTCTTTTTTGTGGTGAGAGCATTTAAGATTTACTCTCTTAGCAACATTCTAGTATATAATTCAGTATTATTAGCTATAATCACTATGTTGTACATTATGTCCTCAGAGTTTATTTGCACTGTAGCTGGGAAGTTTCTACCCTTTGACCAATATCTCCCCTTTCACTCACCCTCAGCCCCTGGTAACCACCATTCTAGTCTTTTTTTCCTCTGATTTTGGCCTTTTTAGATTCCACATATAAATGATAGCATACAGTATTTGTCTTTCTCAGCCTGACTTACTTTACTTAGTATAATACACTCAAGTTTCATCCAAGTTGTCACAAATGGCAGGATTTCCTTCTTTCTCAAGGCTGAATAGTATTCCATTGTGTGTGTGTGTGTGTGTGTGTGTGTGTGTGTGTGTGTGTGTGTGTTAGAGAGAGAGAGAGAGAGAGAGAGAGAGAGAGAGAGAGAGAAATCACATCCGATGTATCCATTAATTCATTGACAAACACTTAGGTTGTTTCCATATCTTGGCTTAATTGTGAATAATGCTGTAGTGAACATGGGAGTGCAGATAACTCCACCAGATCCTGATTTCAATTCCTCTGCATATATACCCAAAAGTGGTATTGCTGAACCATACAGTAGTTCTATTTTTAATTTTTTGAGGATCTCCCTACTATTTTCCATAGTGGCTATACCAATTTACATTCCTACCAACAGTACACAAGGGCTCCCTTTTCTCTAAGCCTTCAACACTTGAGATCTCTTAGATTTTTGATGATAGTCATTCTAACAAGTGTGTGGTGACATCCCATTGTGGTTTTGACTTGCATTTCCCTGATGATTACTGATGTCCAGCACCCTTCCATGTTCCTGTTGGCCATTTGTATGTCTTCTTTGGAAAACTATTCAGTTCCTCTGCCCATTTTTTATCAGGTTGTTTGCTTGTTTTGCTATTGAATTGTATAAGTTCTTTATACATTTTGAATCAGAAATATGATTTGCACATATTTTTCGCCCATTCCATAGGTTCCTTTTCATTTTGTTGATTGTTTCTTTTGCTGTGCAGAGGCTTTTTAGTTCAGAAGTCTCACTTGTTTATTTTTGCTTCTGCTGCTTGTGCTTTTGGTGTCAGATCCAAAAAATCATTGCCAAGACCAACATCAAGGAGCTTTTTCCCCTATGTTTTCTTGTAGGTGTTTTACAGTTTCATGTCTTATGTTTAACTTTTTAATTCATTTCGAGTTTCTTTTTCTGAATGGTGTAAGATAGGGGTCCAAGTTCATTCTTTTACATGTGGCTGTCCAGTTTTCCCATCACACTAATGGAAGAGACTGTCCTTTCCTCATTGCGTATTCTTAGCTTCCATGTCAAATATCATAGGTATGTATACGCAAAAGTTTATTTCTGGGCTCCTGACTCCATTCTATTGATCATTACGTCTATTTTAATGCCAATACCATACTGTTTTGATGACTATAGCTTTGTTGTATAGTTTGAAATTAGGAAATGTGATACCTCTAGTTTTGTACTTTCTCAGGATTGCTTTGACTATTTGAGGTTTTTGTGGCTCCATACAAATGTTAAGATTATTTTTTGTATTTTTGTGAAAAAGGTCATTGGAATTTTGAAAGGGATTATATTAAACCTATACAAGGAAACCATTTTTAATACAAAGTTAACTAAAGGGTCCTTTAAGCCTGATGCTGAAATCTCTCCTATAGTCCCCTTGTCAGGCTAACTGCTGGGAAGAAGAGATATCTTTTTATAATTTGCAGAAAGTACCTATATACAAAGTTGGCCCAAGCCCTGAACCCCTATGTGTCATGTGTCTTTCTGGCCCTAATAATGTCTATCTGTTGTTGTGTTGTCTTAGTAAGTTCCTAAATTTATTTAGATAACTCCTTGATATAATTCTAAATCAAGAATCTTCTCAGAGCAATGGAGAACTGGCCACTGCTTTTAGACAAAGATTTTAACATTTCCCCATTGAAAGTAAACCACACTCCATATAATGGGTATTATTGCCACTATGTAAGTAAAGTTATTCAATACTGAAAACATCTGCAGGCACTCCCCAGGGCAGTATCCACCTAAATTGCATGGGGAATTAGAAACCATAGGAAGCCTGTGTCTGGGGCCTTGGCTTAACCTTGCTAATCCTCCCCAAAACTAGAGCTTACTTCTAAACTTTAATATTTAACTGAAAGCCTACCTTTACCAAGGCCCGTCTGGATTTCTACATTTTTCTCATACCTTACTGACTTTAGGGTTCACGGTATGTTGTACCAACTACATACTACTTCATCATAAACCTTCTACATGCTTATTCTGAAGCCAGTCTCCCTGGAGTCAATTGCCAGTGTCACCAGTTGCTGTGTGTCCCTAACAAATTTTTAACACTTCAAGGTTCAGTTTCTTCATTTTTAAAATGGGGATAATAATAGACCTAATCCATATGAGCAATGAACGATTTAGCATTTTAGTCTTAGAACAGTGCCTGGCACATGGTGAGCACTCCATAAATGTTGGCGGTAGTGACAGCTGTCTGTGTCTCTTATTGCCTGCCACCATGGTGTCCAGACACTGAGTTCCACATTCTGACTAGATTGTTCTCTTCTGAATTAATCTGGCTGGTGAACCAATCTGAACCAATCTAGTGGGCATTCCTGGTTTCTGGGTCGGGATTAACCAATTATGGGTTCAATAATAATCATGGATAATACCATTTCTCATATTACATATAATTTTTATATAGCCACAGACTATTTTCTGGTGTTAAAATGAAAAGAATTGACTGTTGAATATGACATAATGGTAGAGTGATATGTAATAATTGGCTATACACTTCAAATAACAGTTAAAGGCAAAATTTGGCTATGTTCTTTTGAACATTAATATTTACATTTTATTCTTTTAATTAAACATTTGACTTTAGTCCAAAGAGGAGGTACCCACATACTTTGGTTTTGAAAATTCAAACTCCCAGAATTCTTACTAGCCTTAAAGAAACCAAATGTAAATGCGCATACTGACATGGCACACATATCATTTTCCCCCGTATTCAATATATGAAACTTACATAGAATTACTTCCTCAAATTAAAGGTAATTTTTTAAATACATTATAGGTATTTACCATCCTAACAACACCTAGAGCCACAGAATATGTGGGCACATATGATCAAACCTGATCATGCTATTGTACTAGTAACACATCCTTAGCTGGTAGAGTATTGGGTTTTCAGCTGTGTGACTTCAGGCAAGTGTCTGTTTCCTCATCTGTAACAAGCAAATATTGGAATCTCTATTCATAGGTGTGTTATGAGAATTGAATGAGTTAATTCTCTTAGCCCAGTAGGTGGAATGACAAATGTTAGCATTCATCATCATCATCTTCTTCTTCCAACCACCCCAATAACTCACATCCATGTGATACTTTGTAACTGAAAAAATAGAAGAAATAGGGAGGTTAAAAAAAAAACAAAAACGCAAAGCTTCAATCACCTGAGCAGAATAATCAGTGCCTATGGCTGGAAAGAATTTAGGCAAATAAAGAAACCAGAAGATGTTCAAAAAAGATTTTCTTTTTCTTTTTCAACTTGGAGAATGTTTAAGGGTATGGGTTTTTCCTTCTGGCAGCACTGCCTGCTATAATTTCACAGAGACGCAAATGATTAACATAAGGTTATCCTATAGGAAGAGCAGGATAGCATATGAGAACTGGACATTTAAGAAGAATAAGGGTTAAGGGGAGAACTGTATATGGAACATGACCGTGCTGGCAACAAGGAGGCCAGCAGAGCCACTTGGCCTTTCACTGTGGTGAGTCCAGTTGGGTAAGCACTACAGAAGCAGTAGCAGTTCTCAAAATGTGGTCTCTGAACAAGCAGCCTTGGCTTCACCTGGAACTAGTAAGAAACACAAGCTCTCTGGCCCTACCCCAGACCGACTGAATCAGACATTCTGCAAACGAGTCTAGCCATTCTGCTGCAAGTTAAGTCTTAGAATCACTAGCTTACAATCTACTCAGAAAAAAAGAGAAGTAAGCAAGAAGATACAAACCTCTGTGATAGGTACTCTGTACAATGATGCTATTCCTGTGCTACTGGAGTACACTGGAAGGTCATCTACCCCAACCCAGAATAGGAGGTGAGTCTGAGGTAAATCTTCAGATACAAGTGTGAATCAATCAGGTGAAGTAGGAACAAAAGACTAGATTGGATTCCAGATCGCTGCACTTTCACTGAACACCGCACACAGCTCTACCATAAGTAGTTAATAGCTACTATTTGTTTAGTACTCCTTATTTTCCAGAATTTATATTAAACTCTTTTAGGCATTATTACGCTGCACATGTAGGGCATCTCTATATGAAAAGCAATATTATTATCCCTACTTTGTTGAAAAGAAACGAAGCTTTAGAAAGCAAATGTTCCTGAGAAGATGGGCAAGAAAATGTGACCAAAAGTACACATGGAGGATGGGAGGAAGTAGACTTCCCTAGAGTCACAGAAAGGAAAACAGTGAGGGCAGAGTGGACAGGTTCATAGATTTGGTCTACAAATGTCTTCTGCTGGGTAAAAGGCAATGCTGGGAATTGAGCCCAGCCAGTCTGCCAGCAGAGTCCATGACACTAACCACTATATTTTGCTGTCTGATTACATTTACCATATTGGATTACAATTGCCTGCCTGCCCCCCTCGTTAGATGAGGGAGCTCTTTGATCTCTGAATTCCAAGGTCTGAACACATAATGGGCTCTCAATTTTTATTAAATTTGTAAGTGAAAGAAAGAAAGAAAAAGAAAGAAAGAAAGAAAGAAAGAAAGAAAGAAAGAAAGAAAGAAAGACACTAAAATCATTTGTGTGGCTTATTTTAAGAATTGGGTAAGAGACAACTGCAATTAAGTGTGTATTTTTTTAAAAATCTGGGGGCGCCTGGGTGGCTCAGTCGGTTAAGCGTCCGACTTCGGCTCAGGTCATGATCTCGCCATTCATGAGTTCAAGCTCCCCATCGGGCTCTGTGCTGACAGCTCAGAGCCTGGAGCCTGTTTCAGATTCTGTGTCTCCCTCTCTCTCTGACCCTCCCCCGTTCATGCTCTGTCTCTCTCTGTCTCAAAAATAAATAAACGTTAAAAAAAATTTAAAAAAAAGAAAAATCTGGCCATAATTTTAGGCCTGAATGAACATGATTTCTCCACAAGGAATCTCTCTCTCTTTTTTTTTTTTTTTAATTTTGGTTCAGGTCGTAATGGACAGTCCGTTTATCATTCTAACAACCATTCTACCCCGCATCCATGATGTACACCCATGTGGTTCTAAAAAAGCTGGCTTTACCACTAAACTCGGGAATGGAGGACAGAACCTAGTCCAAACCAATCACTGCATTCCACCCTCTGTGCACTATTATCAGTTCATTCATGAGCATGTGATCTAGGCTAATACAATCAGGGAAAATCTCAGGACTTAAACTGGAAATTCTAATATACAGATAATCTCTACTTCTCTGAAATATGTGATGTGCAAGTGTAATAACTGGAATTGTTGCTGCCATTTTACTATCATGAAAAAAGCAATCTGAGGAACAAGCAGACACACAGAGTAGGGAAGAACCAAAATAATTTTATGAATCAGTGTCCTGATCAAACTATGCCTGACATCCATATTACTGCTGGATTTCCCCATTTTGAAATAAGTTCCTTATTATTTTGGCCAGTCTGTGCTGATTTTTCCCTAAACCTAGATAACTGATATAGTAGACCTCTTAATAGGTCTCAGTTTCTGCATTCTTTCTCTTTCGACAATTAGAACCATATGTATCTGGGAGTGATGAGGATGTTGAGTTTTCTAAATTCTTTATATATTTTGGATACTAACCCTTTATCAGATATGTCATTTGTAAATATCTTCTCCCATTCTGTAGTTGCCTTTTAGTTTTGTTGATTGTTACCTTTGCTGTGTAGAAGCTTTTTATTTTGATGAAGTCCCAATAGTTTATTTTTGCTTTTGTTTCCCTTGCCTCCAGAGACGTATCTAATAGAAAGTTCCTATGGCCGATGCCAAAGAGATTACAGCCTATGTTCTCCTCTAGGATTTAAATGGTTTCCTGTCTCATATTTAGCTCTTTAATCCATTTTGAATATACTTTTGTGTATGGTATAAGAAGGTGATCCAGTTTCATTCTTTTGCATGTTGCTTTCCAGTTTTCTCAACACTACTTGTTGAAGAGACTGCATCGCACTACTAGGTAGTTACCTGAAGAATACAAAAATACTAATTTGAAGGGATACATGCACCCCAAGGTTTATAGCAACTTTATCAACAATAGCCAAATTATGGAAACAACATTAAGAAAAAAATTTTAATAAAATAAAATTTTAAAAAGGGAGGGGCGCCAACTTCGACTCAGGTCATGATCTTGTGGTTCATGGGTTCAATCCCCACATCAGGCTCTATGCTGACAGCTCAAAGCCTGGAGTCTGTTTCGGATTCTCTCTCTCTCTCTCTCTCTCTCTCTCTCCCCCTCCCCCGCTCATGCTCGCTCTCTCTCTCTCTCTCTCTCTCAAAAATAAACTTAAAAAAAAAAAAAAAAAGATTTGCCTTATTTGGGGTCTTAGCCTAAAAGTTCTTACTCTCTTAGGGAAATGAAAACATCCTTCATACTATAGAGTATGAATTATCCCAACTGAAGATAAGTAATAAATACATTTTGCATATGGATGCTATGTTTTATTAATCTTTCACCCATATAAACTCTACATATGTATGTATGGTATATTATAGGGACTTGAGAAGTGAAGTGAAAAATTATAGAGAAAATACATAACATATCTTTCCCAAGATTTGGCCTAAAATATAGAAATTTTCTTCATTCCAAAGCTATTCCCTTGTTTCAGATGACCTTGAATGAACCTTTTTCTCTAAACATACTATCACTTACCTCAACGAAACGTCAAGCCCCAAACAGCACATAGCAGAGCCTGACTCTACTGCAAATAAACACACTATTAATCATTTCAAACTACTAACTCCCTTTAGTACAGTAATCTACACACAGCATACACTCAATAAATGTTGGAAATTATGATTAATAGTATGAACATTAAAGGCATACAGTAATCAATAAACACTGTTGAAAAACTTGATTTAACAGCAAATTGAGAGTGGATAGCTAGGGAAAGAAATGATTTTTTTTAATCTGGAGTTATTTTTCTTAATGTGTGGTGTTTGCCATTTCTAAATCACCATCTAAAATGTGTTTTCTCTTCAAACATATTGTATACTTTTATCCAATGTCATAAAAAGTATTCTATTTTCAGACATCAGAGAGAAATTATAACTAAAATAAGAGATTATTAGACTTTTGGTAAAATCATTTGCTGTAAAATGTACCAAAACAGTAACTTGAAACTCATCAAGAAGACCTAATCAATTATAAGCTAAAATAAGCAACTGCAGATTTTAATATAAATGCTCCTCCTTTTGTTTTTTAACAATCTTTCTTAAAGGCTAGATCAATTAAACTTATTTATTACAAAACAGTAATGGCAGAATATTTTCAAGGATCCACCTAGGATTTTCCTTTCACAAATTTGAAAATATATCTCTTCTGCTGGCTTTGAAGAATAGCCTTGACTACAAAAATGTGTCATTTTCTAAACGAAAAAGTATTTCTTTATCACATCTCTGTGTTTTTATCAATTTTCCTGCTTTTGCTTTCCTTCCTTCCTTTGAGGGTGGTAAAATAATTGAAACATCAACTCTGCAAATTAAATACCATATGCAAAATATTACTGCTCATTCTTATTTAACAATGGATCTCTACAACACATACACTTATGAACACAAAAATTGTATATATAGTAATTTATCATACAATGTGATCCTCCATAATTACACTGTAGGACTCAGATCAAATGAATATACCATCAGTGTTAGAGGAGATCACATTTTAAATCAACTCATTTCCATAAAATTTAATATATTCATGAGTAATAAAATTGAGTTGCTTTAATAATCACTTGGTATTTGTTTTCTGTATATATTTTACTTAAATTTCAAAATTCACCAGTTTTGATGAGTGATTTTGTAATGAAAATGAAATAACATTTCATAAAAAAAAGTATTCATTGAGATTAGAGAAAAAAAACATAAGGCTTCAAAACACCTGTGTTCCAACTTCTGGCTTATTTTCTCTTACGACCTTTTCTAGAAATCTCTTTTGCTCAGTGGCATCAGCTAATATCCATGACAATAAATTGTCATTGTTATAAAAGGTCTTGAAAACAAATATCAAAGGACCCAAGGAAGAATATCTAACTGTATCTTAGTCATCACTGTGTCTACCAATAGAATTGTCCTCACTCACTCATTCCATCACCGATATTCTGAATGTCAGTAAATATGTGCCAAGTTCTGCACTAGGATAAACAAAAACTAAGGCCTGGTTTCTTTTGCTAAAAAGTTTAGAGGCTATAAAGAAATATGAGTCATAAAGGGGATTACAGTAAACACATCATAAATGTTTGATAAGAGGCAGCAATTCACTTGAGACACAAGGAGTTGGGTAGATTTGAGCAACAAATGGCTGTCCCATGCTGACACCTGCTTCACTTACTTGTAAGGACAGCTCTCAGTCCAGTTTTCTAAATACTGGAATACAATAGCAAACGAGAGCTTACTGAGAAATGAATCAGATGTGAAACTAAATATTTATTTGGGATTATTGTGGAACTAATTCTCTTATTGTTAAAACTTTTTTGTATTAACTATTATGGCCCCATCATTAATCCACAAATCCAGGGAACAATGGTGTCCTAAAGGACTAATGAAAAATTATATTAAGGTAACTGTCTAAAAATTCTAGTTTTTAAGTATACAAAATCTATTTTTGGATGAAGTAATTTAATGCGTACACATGTGTATGTGTGTGTATACATGTGACTTACTCAAATGTGCATTAGGAGTTCCCATTTTCTGGGTCATTTCATCAAGTTCTACTGCTCTTTTTTGTTTCCTGCTACAGTGACAACAGTATCAAGTACCTGATTCATATGTTCTAGATTAGTGGGTAGTGTGCTTTTTCTCACATTCTTTTCTTATGTTTAATAGCAATAAATTATTAATTATCTTAAAAATATTTTAAATTGCTTAGGTTTAAAGAGAAATGGGTAAGAGGACAAGCTTTTTCTGACTTATTCATCTTGTCTTACCTAAATCATGATTACATTTTGAGCAATTCTTGAAATAATGTTTTATTTTTAGCTCTGTGTGTGATTGAAATTTTAGCCTTATAAGCAAAATGGAATTTAGCCCCCAAAAAAGTTGCTATTTAATTTTATCTAAAAATATTAGCGCTTCTAAGTAGTAACTGAATAAACATTTGCAGTTATTCCAGGTTTTTGAGAAACAGACTCTTCTAATTACTTCAATATTTACCTGATAGTGTATAGATATATTCTATTTATTCTCACTATGATTAAATTAGATGTCTGTGCATAATAACCAGGCAATGGAGAACTAGATTCTAATCCTTGCTCTCTGTGACTCAAGAAACACACTTAAAGGGTACCTGAGTGGCTCAGTTGGTTGAGCGTCCTACTCTTGATTTTGGCTCAGGTCATGATCTCATAGTTTGTGGGTTTGAGGTCCACGTCAGGTTCTACACTGACAGCACCAAGCATGCTTGGAATTCTGTCTCCCCTTTCCTTTGTCTCTCTCTCTCTCTTTCTCTCAAAAATAAATAAACATAAAAAAAGAAATACACTTAAACCTTATTCTTTCATGTGTAAAAAGTGAAGAGAAACTTAAAAATCTCTTAAGTTGCCTTTCATTATTTCTGCATTTTTAGTCATTTTTTTTAAACTCACTATATCCTAGACACCATGCTGTAAACTAAGAATACAAAGGTAAATAAATAATACATGGTCCTTGCCCTAAGGAGTTCATAGTCTATCAGGGGAGAGAGACCTATAAACATAATTGTAGTCCTATTTGAAAAGAACAATAATGGTTAATATTTAATGATTCCTAAGTATGTGCCAGGTTCTGTGCTAAGTATTTTGCATGTATTATTAATTTTTTTGTCCATAATAAAATAATCATTAAAGAAACACCATCATTACCCACATTTCACAAGTGAAGACAATAAAGCAGAGTTTGTGTAAGTTGACCAAAGCACACATCTCAAAATGAGGAGGAGATAGAGCTAAGATTTTAATTCTGGTGGCCTGACTTCAGGGCCCATGGCCTTAACTATTAAGTATACTACATCCAAGAATAGGAGTACAGAATGCTGTGAAGACATAAGAAAAACCAACCCTGTTTCTTTGGGATAGTCCATTTTACACATATTTTCCCAAGATTGTTTTTAATAGTGTCCCTCAAAATATCTCATGATGATGATAATTATTTGGTCATTCTATTCATGGAGGAAGTTGTGTTTGAGCTTATATCTAAAAAAGCAATAGGGTGCCTGGGTGCCTCAGTGGGTTAAGCATCCAACTTTTCATTTTGGCTCAGGTCATGATCTCACAGTTTGTGAGATCAAGCACCTGTTTGAGCTCCATGCTGACAGCGCAGATCCTACTTGGGATTCTCTCTGTCCTCCCTCTCTGCCCCTCCCCCTGCTTGCGCTCGCGCTCTCTCTCTCTCTCTCTCTCTCTCAAAATAAACATGTTAATTAAAAAAAAATAAAAGTAAAAAAGAAATAGAAGTTAGCCATCTGGACAATGGGTTGTTCAGGGAGGAATGATCCTGCTCCACGCAAAGGAGATACAGAGCACCAAGGAAAGGAAATTGAGTATAGCTCAAGAAGAAAGGGCCTGCCAGTCAATCTTTGCCCACCACTAACTAGCTGTAAATATTGTCTCCACCACAGTTAGAGCAAGCTTTTCAAAGCCAACAATATCGTTCCAGCCCTCTGACAAAATTCTTTCAGGGGCTTTCCATTTGCTCTTAGAATAAAGCCCAGATTCCATACCATGACATACAAGTCTCTACAGAGTCGGGTTGCCCTCCTCTGCAGCCCCATCACGTACCTCTCAGCCCCATGCTCACTATACCCCGGGTTTACTCTCCTCTCTGTGGCCAACTTCAAGGCTTTTCCCATGATTTCCCAGTTCCTCAGAGAGGAACTTTCGTACTTAAAGTAGTCCTCCCCACTCACCAGCTCCACTGGATTATCTATCCTAGCACCCTGTAAGCTACGTCCCTGATAGCTTCATACATCTGTTAATTATTTTGTGCATTTATTTTGAGTATTTATTGGCCATCTGCCTCTGACATTTCAGCCCTCGAGAGCGAGAGCCTTATCCATCTTGTTCACAGGTACATGGTCCTGCAGCATACAGGTATTTCATGAACTTTAACTGGGTGAATGACGTGTACTATGCTGAATATATTACATTCCTAAGAGTACTTGCATTTTTTAAAGAAGAGAGAAATAGAAGAAAATGCCTAACACATGGGAATGATCCTCTAATGTTAAATTTGAGGGCATAGGCTGGAAAGAGATTCTTCTAAATACTTGAATCTTTTACTGACAATATATTCAATTTTGCCTACCACTTAACTGACATGGCCATCAGTAAGGACACCCACAATAACTACAACTATCACTGCCACCAGCTGTGAGTTCCACTGTATGCCAAGTGCTTTACATGTATTACTAGCTAGTTTCTTATTTGCTTTGAGATAGTGACATCTTTCTGGTCCTTTCATTGCATTGACACTAAGGACTTAAATATTGAAATGAGAAAAAATGGCTATATATAATGTTATTAATATGCCTATGAGAATAGCATAAGAATCAGAATAACTTATTTGTCTTTTGAGAAGTAAATATTACACAATTTTAAACATTACATATATTAACATCATTGGCACTGTCAGTAACCCAACAAAGACATAATTATCTTTAGTGTACTTCAAGGTGGCATATTTTTACACTCACTAAAGTAAATTTCAAAGCAGACTGGCAAGCTTATAAACATAAACATGAAAAGTTTTAAGGGTATATGATACACAGGAGGGTATATGAAACTCAACTGGGACTGTTATCAAAATGAGAACAGCCTGTTAAGATAATGAAAATTGGAAAATCCTAGCAAATAGGCATTACATCAGGAAGCAAAACACATTAAGAAAAGCATAAGAGTTATTTTTTAATGAATTTTAAGTCTTTTACCAAGCCTTTGTTGTTATTTGCTAATGCGCTTTGTGAAGGTTGAAAACTAACGCTTATTTTCTCATTAGCTTCACTCTTTTCCTCTGGCAGACATCAATACTCTCTTTCTAGACCCACACTTCAGAAAAACATAGAACTAAAATGAATATAGCAGTTATATTCCCCTCACAGTACATCAGTATCACAATGAAGTCGAAACAGCTTAGTGTACAATGCATATTACTTACAGAAGCAACTGTGAAAAGAAAAGGTATTCTAGGATAGTGACATTCTAAGAATGTTCCTAATTATTATCAGATAATTATTTCTATAAAAAAAATTCAAGTGGAACAAAATAATTTAAATAGCCCACCTTCAGTTGCCTTTCCATTCTTAAAATACCAGAGCATCAACATAATGCGGTGAATAATGACTGAGCATCTGTTATGCATATGACACTATATTTATACTCTGAGGATATAAAGAATCTTAGGCAAGGCCTCTATCTTAGAAGCTAAACATCCAGAAGCTAAACACAGAACACATATGCATATGCAATAAACAACAAATCAACCAGCGGATTTAGATGACAAAGGAATTAAGGCATAAAAGGAAAGAGTAAGGTGTCTGGGATCAAGCAGATCTTAGTTTAACTGATAGAATGAGTTCAGATAGGATACTTAGCTTTTATTAATAAAATGTTGGTAAGTAATAAAAAGTAAGTATTGACTAAGAAGTCAAACCAGTGAATGTATGTAAACTCCTTGGCATAAAATAAAACTCAACAAATAGTGGCAGTGGCTTTAGTATGGACAGCAGATGTCCTTGCTAATGGTTATGGCAGTTGGGTGGTCGATTATAGAAGGTACAGATAATTTTCAACACAGCCTAGAAAATCTGGAGGCCTTGCACCTGGCACATCTGACATGATGACAGCATCCCACACCAGTCACACTGTATCTTCAGGGTATATCTGAGATGTCCCCAGGCTGTGCTGAAAAGTATCAGTATCACACATCCTGAAATGTGTGTGTTTCCGGGCTGTGTTGCTGTGTGCTCTAAAAACACAGTCACATTGTGTTTTTCCGAGTGTGCCAAATACAAATTAATAATAACGGGTTTAATTCTCCATGTGAAACATAGGTCAAGAGATCCCTCTCCTTCTATTTCCTCAGAGTATTTACCTTAGAAAACTTGTGAGTCCTTTCTCATCTCTTTAAAAGGTATCCCTTTCACAACTAGATAGGTTTTTTTCTTGTCAGCCGGCCCTTTCTTTTCTTTTTTCTTTTTTTCAGCTTTATGACCTAGGTTCTTTTTCAAGAACCTGAGAGCCATCTTTTTGAAATATAAACATCAAAAGAGATCACTTCTCTAACTCCCAGTTCCTATGAGGATAGGAAAACAACCTCAGTGGGCACCTTGGTCCAATTTACAAAACTCCCTCTTGTTATGAAGATATGAGAAGTTTGTTTTTCCTCCGGATGAAACCAACAAACTAAGAGAGAGTCATCCCAATTATCAGATGCAGTTAGGGTGAACTACGTGTGACAAATGGCACTACCAAGTCCTCTTGAAGACTAGTTATTGTTTATCTAGAAAATATGCATTTAATGGGTTGTATCCGCTTGGCTACATGGCAGGGGTAAAGGAGATTTGTTTTGTTTTGTTTTGCAATGTCTGAGCGTATTGCTTGTGATGCACATCACATTCTGGTCTAACGCTTATTAAATAATAAAAATGTTTCTGTCTCTACCAAAAAAAAAAGAAGAAGAAAGAAAGAAAAAAGAGAGAAAACCTGGAAACCTTACATCACAAAGAAAACTTTGAATATTATTTTTTGTGAAGGGGAATAATACAGGGAGAGTGTGAGAATGGTGTGGGGCTTCACCTGTACTCTAGTGTGAGTACTGAGTATCTTGGTTTTCCTGGAATGAGGGTCCCATATAATTAAGTAGTGAGTATAGGTTTGGGAGGTTTTCATTGCCAGGCAAGCATTTTATCCTATGGGAAAAAAGAGAGTCAATATAATTTTGAGCAGGGAAGTGGCATGGGTAAAGACATTGTTTTAGGGAAAGTAACCTAAAAGTAGTATACAAAGTGTACTGAAAAGGTAAAGACTTGAAAGATCTACAAACCAATTAGGAGACTGTTGGAATATTCATACAAAGGAAGTGCCTCTGAGAGATCTTCCCCTTTATAAGGCTGAAGACACCTTATGCAAATATCTTTGATGATATGCTACAGCTCATGAAATTCCACCAGACTTCCCATCCTCAGACCCATTTCCTCAAGTCATACATCCCTTGTTTCCATCATTTTGCTTCAACTGAGATTCTCTCTGTCCAGCACCTTTGTGAAGGAGTCCTAGTTGGAGTGGCTGCCTGATCTCAATCTGGGCTCACCATAGGAAGCTGCCTATTAAGTTCTGCTTGGCCACCTCCACCAGTCCATCCTACCTTCATATTTAAGAAACCAGCCTGAGTCCAGAGCTTTGGAGTCTTGCTACTCTGAGGGTGAATCAGAAAAAAAGGAATTGTGAATAATTTGATGTGGGAGACAAAGAAGAGAGAAAAGTTAAAGGTGACTTAGATAATTCAAACATAATTGACCGTAAGAAATATGTCCTGCTGGCAGATAGAGGTGGGGAAATAAGTGTCAGGGGAAAATGTCACGGCCACAGTGGAAGATTTAAGGAGCATCTCAATGAGCCTCCTAAGGAAAGACTTTTGTGAGGAAACAACAGAATGTCAGGGGCTGAGCCTACACTCAGGGCCAGGAGAAAGAAGTACTAGCAAGGAAATAAAGGAGGGAAAGAGGCAAGAAGGTATATAGATAGTGAAAGTCAAGGAAAGAAAAAAACCGGTACTTAGAGGCAACGAAAACAGTGAAGAGGTGAACAAGATTAAGAAATGATGAATCCCCTCTTCTTTCTAATAGACTTTAATTTCCCCAAATATTGCTTGCTAGTTTAACAGTAGATAATAGAGCATTAGTCTTAAAACAAAATGACTATTAGTTTCAGAATTATTTCACATTTTAAAATGTCTCCACTGGAAGCTGCATGTATTAGTTTAGCTTATTTTAAAATGTTTAAATATATACATCATATAATGAAAATAAATATATATGTATATACTATAATATATATAGTATATATGTCTATAGTATATATATGCATACTATAATGACTCCAAGTATTGCTCCCAAGTAAAAAGAAATTCAGACTTTATTATTTTCACTAGACTCCTAAAAACACATCCATTTTATCTGTTGGAGATTTCAGTTTTTCTAAGATCCTTCTTCAAACCATCCAGTTTTAATGACTTAAGGACTCTGATTAACCTATGGTTTCTTTCTCCACTTGAACTTTTTTCTTTTACAGCTCTCAGAGACAGCTATATCTTAAATATGTCACAAATAAATTAAGATTTTTTTCTAGATTCAGTCTAAATTAAGCCATACTAAAGACTGCTACATTTCAAATGTTTGTTTCAAAAAGTCTCTGTATTCCTTTCCCTTTCAATGCTTTGGCCTCCCCTTTCCTTTTCAGCATTTTTGCCTCTATTGTTTAATCTAAGGACTAAATTAATTATGATTATTTCCAACATTTTCATTATTTCTATTTATGGTATACTATATTACTGTCAAGTATGCCACCTGTAATATTTAGACAAATACAAGAACAATGCTAAAACTTCCCTTTTTAAGTGTAATATATTTATATCCCCTTGTCTATAAATGTAATTTTTATTATGATCTTTACTAAAGCATTTATATTCAAAATAATTGGTCTGACACTATACATTGGATTTTTAAGTCCTTTTCAGAATAAAAGTACAGGCAGAGTGTGAACTTGGCTCAAACATCCAAATTCCCAATTTCTCTTTCAGTGTTCCTATAGTTTCAGACAGATATGAAGCCAGAACAATACATCAAATCCTGTACTGCCTCTTGGAAAAAATAATAATAACTACTTTTTGTTGAGGGCCACTGTGTGCTGGGCAATAGGCTAGGGCTATGTATAAACTATTTTAATCTTCACTACTTCTTAGTAAAAAGGTAACATCATTCTCATTTTACAGAAAAGGTAGCTGAAGCTCAAAGAGGCTAACATTGTGCTCAATAACATCACTAGTAATGAGTGGAAATAACATTCACCCTAGCTTTGCCTGACTTCAGAGTTCATGCTTTCTATTATACACACAAGCTTCCCTACAAATCATTCTAAAATTTGAAAAATGTAAATATATAAATGTAAATTTATTTGAATATTGTTATGGTTTTAAAGTATCGAATTATATTGATGGATAACACTAAAACAGCCACAATTATTAACCTGAATTTACTTAAGTAAACACTTATAAATAAGTTGTGCTAAAAATTGCATAGTTCATCAGAACTTCAGAGATGTAATTTAAATATTTGAACTAGTTTACCAAATCATTTTAAGTCAAAAATGTTCTCCACTATCCAGTGGAGTAGATATTTTCATAATGTTTGCTGTAACTTATCCTCTCTATGAGATTACAAAGCCGCTTAGAGTATCTGTGTCCTCCTGTAATCTGTATGATGTCCTGCTCAATGTTGATACTCTGTTAATATCTAATAATAAATGGATTTAAACCACAGAAACAAGCAGAGAGAACTAACTAGCATTCAAACTAGAATAGTCCCCAAAAGCATCAGCAGAAAGTAGTGCATGAGAATGGTTTAAGCAAAAAGGTAGAGGTGGGGAGGGAGTATGGAAAAACTGGTGCTTTCATTTGAAATGCCCAAGATACAATAGATCAAAAAATCTAAAACAATATTCTAGACCAAAAGGTGAAGTTTTCAATAAAAATAATCGAGAATCAATGTTATGATTTTAAAATATCTTCACCCACACGGGAGATAGTTTGCATGTCATCAATTTTTTAAGACTTATCTCTTTCACATTTTAACATTTCTGAAGTTAGCTATGTCTTACACTTGATGGCATATCATAATTGTCAAAATTTGTTTTCTTTCTTAGTGGTATATAAAATAAATGGTGCATTTACAATAAATTGTGTGGTAGCCAGCATCCAAGATGGCTCCCAATGACCCCACCTCCTGGCATTTGCAGCCTAGGTAGTCCTCTCCCACAATGCACCAGGCATGGGTCATGTAACCAAAAGACGATGTCAGAAGTTATAGTATGTGATGTCCAAAATAAGGTTATAAAAGATATTGCTGTTTTGTCTTGGTGTCTGTCTCTCTCTCTCTCTCTCTCTCTCTCCACTCACTTTGGGCTTTGGGAGAAGTCAGAACAATTCTGTGGATATCTCACATGGTGTAGAACTGAGTCCTTTTGTTAACAGTCAGGTAGGAAATGAAGCCTCTTGCCAACAACTTCATGAGTTAGCCATCTTGGAAGCAAGTCTTCTAGCCCTGGTCAAAGCATCAAGTGATGGTAGGCTAGCCAATACACTGACTACCACCTCAAGAAAGACCCTAGCCAAAATAACTTTATGTTGATCCAGGATTCCTAACCCTCAGAAACAGTGTGAGATAATAAATGTTTGTTGATTTAAATTGCTAAATTGGGGAATCATTTGTTATACAGCTATAGATAACTAATATAGACAATCTCTTAGATTCAATGAAACAGAATAAGGGGCGCCTGGGTGGCGCAGTCGGTTAAGCTTCCGACTTCAGCCAGGTCACGATCTCGCGGTCTGTGAGTTCGAGCCCCGCATCAGGCTCTGGGCTGATGGCTCGGAGCCTGGAGCCTGTTTCTAATTCTGTGTGTCTCCCTCTCTCTCTGCCCCTCCCCCGTTCATGCTCTGTCTCTCTCTGTCCCAAAAATAAATAAAAAAAATAAAAAAAATAAAAAAAAAAAAAGACTTTAAAAAAAAAAAAAAAAAAAAAGAAACAGAATAAGAGGTGATTTGTAAGAAGAATTTAGTTAAAAGGACCCTTAAAATTCTATAAGTCCACTCCCCCCATCACCAAAGAGTACTAAGGAGGATGGAGAGGTGCTTGCCCCCTCATTTCAAATCTAGGAAAGGGTCTTTAAGTTCTAGTTAGGATAATATATGACCACTGTAGTTGGGCACACAAAGTGAAATGGAAGCTTACTCCCACCTAAGAAAGCCAATAAATAAGAAATCATAGTCGGCTCCCATAGGCAGGAAAAAGGGAGGAGCAGTGGCCACCTTGGCTTGGCCTCAAAAATACAAATGTATCAGGCCAAAGGATATATACATGTATTCCAAGATATAGATATATTCCAGAGGTGGGACACCTGAAAAAAAAAATGGCTTGCAGCTATTTACATTTGGCAAGAGGACCACTTTGGAAGAGTGAGAGGGCTCAACAGAGAGGCTCTGTATGGAGCAGATAACCAAAAAAACAAAGCTGAGAGGGAAGCTGCAGCAGGAAAAATAGAGCATCACTGTCTCTGTCAGAAAAGACATAGGGAAGCTTCCAAAATACCCAGGAGAGAAAGATCCAGCATTAGACATCTGCCAGACGCACAAAGCATAAAGCCATGCTATAGCAAGGCAAATTAAGAACTTTCTGTCTCCTTTTCCCTCCCTCCCTCCTCCTGCTCCTACTGAGGGAGTAGCTAGCTAGAGAGAAATTCCACCCTGCGACTAGCCACAACTGGGAGAGAGAACAATATTTAATTGCTGACCTAAGACGTTGTTTCCAACTTAAAGTAAATCAAAGATTTTATTACTAAGTGATCAGAAAATTTGACATTGGCGAGTTTTCATCCAGGATTTCTAAAAATCCTGAAAAATATTTAGAGAGATGCATTTGTTTTGCAGACCACAAGTTATGCTGGTCAAACACGCCAATTTCACAAGTTTAGGAAATGTTGTGTACTGAATCCCCCTTTTAGGAATACATAAGATATCTGGAAAACACATCAAGAAAGTTGTATGCTAAACGTTCTTCAATCCTGTGTATCCTCAACTTTTTAAACATGGATCCCTTTCTATTCACTTACCATCTACATTCTTGTGCAAGTCACTTTGCCCAGTTCACCCAGGTTTTCCCCATATTTAAAATAGAGATAACAGTATAGACCTAATATGTCACTTGAGAGAATGAAATAGTTGAATGAATGTAAAGCACTCAGCACATGATAAGTATTCCATAAATGTTGGGAAAGGAAAAATCAACATCTGCAGAGAGTTGGTACTTAGTTTTTCATTTTTTCAACTTGATCACTTTTTTTAAGGAAAATATCAAAGCTGCATTAAATGATCAAATGTGGTTTCCAAGTCAAAGAAAACTGCCTATGTCACCTGTGCAACTCAGAACTATGTTAGTAGCTCAGTGTCTAGTGCCCTCCTAATTTTCTCCAGTTTCTCACAGTTGTCCTCTGTGAAGCTCCATTCATATTCCTACGGATCAAAATTATCCCTTCTTTGTCTCATCCAAATTTTCAATCCTTCAAGGATGGAAAAGAGTAGATGGTCTTTGAACTACTTACCAACATAAACTTTGTCTTATCTGTCTCTGAATCCATAGCATCTACATAAGTTCTATTATACATCAGGTGCCCAAGAATGATTCAAAAAAGAAAAAAGGAAAGGAGAGAGGAAAAGATAGCAAAAGAGAAAGAGATGTGAAGAACAGATAGCACAAACTTCTCCAGTGTATACTGACAGCTTAAAAAGCTGAAACTAGGAGCACCTTGGTGGCAGAGTCAGTTAAGGTCTGACTTTTGATTTCAGCTCAGGTCATGATCCCAGGGTTATAGGATCAAGCCCCGCATCAGGCTTCATGCTCAGTGTGGAGCCTGCTTGAGATTCTCCCTCCCTCTCTCTCTCCCATCTCTCTCTCTCCCTCTACCCTTCTCCCCAACTCACACTCTCTAAAAAAAAAAAAAAAAAAAAAAAGCTGAAACTAATTTACATAAATCTTTTATTTCCTATTTCTTCTTTGAATATATTGTCAATATTATGTTCTACTTCTCTTACTTTAGTGACTCACCTAAAATGTAAAATGTATATTTATATTAATGTCAGACAATATAACTGTTTTCCCTTCTCCTCAATTATTATAAAGAATGTGAATACTTTAAATCAGTCCACACCCTTTTATCTTGAAAGCTACTGTTTTCCAGTATTTTAATTCACCTTCATCTTTTAACCCCACGAATTAGATAGCATTATTAATATTTAACATACTGAATTTTTTTTAGACTTATCTACATGTTTACCATTTTATTTGTTCTCCTTTCCTCCTTAGATCTTTCAAGACCCACTTGGAACAGTGGAACTCATTTTCCAACTGTTGTGCAACTGTTCTTGGAAGAGAGTTTTACGTGGCACAGAATTCAAGGCTAGCAATAATTTTATCTCTGCCCCTTAAAAGTTTCATTACATCTTCTGCTTCCTATTGTTGCTATGTAGAAATTAATTGTAAGTACTTATCATGCAGCTGTTAAGATCTTCCCTTTTTTTGAAGTTTTGCAGTTTCACCCAAATACATCTCCATGTGGATTTATTTTTAAAGATTCTTCTAGGGATCCACTGGGTCGCCAAAATTTGAGTTTCATACCCTTCACCATTTTTGGATAATCCTATTATTTTTTTTCCAAATATTGTCTCTCCCTCATTTTCTCTAGTCTCTCTCTGGAACTCCAACTAGATGTATGTTATGCCCTCTCTATCTTACATGCCATATATATCTCTTTCATAGTTTCCAGCTATACCCCACTATGGTTCAGAGCATGTTACAGTTCATTATTTCTTTTATCATTCATCATCCCAAATCTGCTGTGTAAACAATCCTTTGAGTTTCTCACAAATTATTACATATTTCATTCCAGAGTCCTTCTTGTTCTTCTTGTAAATCTAATTGCTTATTGGGGCACCTGGGTGGCTCAGTCGGTTGATCATCTGATTTCAGCTCAGGCCATGATCTCATGGTTCATGAGTTTGAGCCTGACATTGGGCTCTCTGCTCTCAGCACAGAGACCACTTCAGATCCTCTGTCCCCTCTCTCTCTGCCCCTCCCCAGCTCACACACTCTCTCTCTCTCAAAAATAAATAACCAATTAAAAATAAATAAATAAATCTAATTGCTTATTTTTGTTAGACTATCATCCTTTATGGTACTTTTGATCGTGTCCTGCATCTTCTTTAAAAATGTTAAATATTCAAACTACATTTGGCTTCTGATAAATTCCAATATCCACAGTCTTTGGTGGTCTGATTCTATACTTTGATATTTTTACTGGTTCTTGCTCATGGTTCTACATATATTCTAAGATTGTTATTGTCTATTCATATGCATAGGAATTTTATCTGCAAGATTTCATTGAGGCCTGAATTTATAATTAATTCCTCCAGAAATTTGCCTTCGATTTTGCTGGGGCCCAGAAACGTTTAAATCCTGAGAGCACTTTATGTTTCAGCCAAAGGTTTCTTAATCCATAATAGTATGGATTTTGGCAAAGAAATCTATGTGAAGGCCAGTCTCATGGAGACTTCTCAAGGGACACATTTTCTCCTGCTTCACATAGACCCCAGGCAAAAACAGGCAAGAATGACTACATCACCCTCTAGGAGTCAGGGATTTTTCTTGTCTACTCACTAAAGATGTGGAGCATCTAGCTTTGTGGCCCAACCTTCCACTTTGTATGAATCCCATAATTGGTCTCCCATACCTCTTTCACAGCTCATTAAAGGGATTCTGACTGTCTCTTGCCCTTCTGATTCATGCCTTCTTGCCATTTCAACAATTTTCCTTATTTTCCAAATAGGTCATCTAAGCATTAATTTTTAAAAATTTTATCCAGGACCTGTAGATTTTCTTTACAAGAAGGGTTACTCCAGATATGTGGTATGCCATATTATCAGAAATAGAAATCCCCGAATCTCTAAATAGTAATGTTTCTGGCACTTCTGCACAATAGCACGCAGTGTTGCGGGAACTGTTCTCACTGAACTAAAATACCATCAGCCAGACACCCTCCTTTTCTATTTTTGCCTGGGATGGCCTTTCTTCTGAACATAGGAGATCACAGTATTGAGGAAATGATAGATAGATAAATAGATAGATAGATAGATAGATAGAGAAAGAATTTTCCTCATTTTTCCACTTAGCAATTATGACTTGTTTCTCTGCCATAAAAAAAAAAGAAAAGAAAAAGTGCTGTGTTGTTTCAAAAATAGAAATGACATATTGAGTCCTTCGACAATGTAAGGCTAAGGAATTACTTCTTAATATTTCATAATTTTTTAACGCAAATTGTCCTCACATAAATTTTCTTCATGCAGAAGGAATATTAATAGTAGCCAGAATACAGCCCAATACTAGTATTTATGTACTAAATGATGAGGAAATATCTGCCCATCATTGTTAATTCCAAATAGACTGGTTTCTTTTTCATTTGTCAAGATGCAAATGTTACCATCCATTGGATTTATTCTGTACATTAAACAGTATTTACCAAGGTTTTTGTGGGTTTGGTTTTTTGTTTTGTTTCATTTTTATCTTTGGCTTGGAGGATTTCTGAGGAAGGAATCAGTATATATGAACAATAATATTATCATTCAACAAGGATTTTAAAAAATTGCTTTCCTCCGTTTTGTATATTATCAGTATTTTCTTTTTTGGAAGATTATCTGGGCCTGCCACTTGCTTCCTCAGCACAATTGAACACATAATTACTATGTAAATTTGGGTTTCCACATGCTTCCAGAGGAACATAGACTATTTGGCATTGGAGATTTTGAAGCATTAATCATGTGGAATATGGTATGTTTGACTTAATCTGTAAAATGAAGATAATTCTTATCTGCCTTTCAGGATTTAGTATTAGGATTAATTACTCAATTTTGGATAAGAAATCCAAATATGAAAGGCATTACATAAATGAAAATAAGTCCTAACATTATTAAAACAGAAATTATTGAGCCAATGTGCAAAGCAGCACAGAGATATCTTTTCTGTTTATTATTATTCTGTTGTTATTATTACTTTTATCATGTTGTTTACTAGATCATTATCTAATAGTTTCTAGATTAAAAAATATAAGGCAAGTGGACCTTTATTCTTCAAGACCTGACACAGAGGTGTTTTCCCTCCTTCACAAAAGTAGTATTAAGCATATGATTATCATTAAAATATGTGATTCCCTAATACAATGATATTAACCTATTTCAAAAAAATATCATGATATGTCTAAGACCATTGAAATTTTTTTTGATTGAGAAAGTCTTGCTTAAGATAAAAGAAGTCAGATATATATAGATAATAGATTTACCTTTAAAATCAGTTCCCAGGGTTACCTGGGTAGCTCAGATGGTTGGGTGTCCAACTCTTGGTTTGGGCCCAGGTCATGATCTCATGGTGCATGGGATCAAGCCCTGTATCAGGTTCTGTAATCCCTGCTTGGGATTCTCTCTCTCCTCTCTCTCTCTACCCTTCCCCCCACTTGCTCACTCTCTCACTCTCTCTCTCTCTCAAAAATAAATAAACATTTAAAAATAAACAAACAATTCCTAAAACTAATGAAGAAAGAATGCATTTCATTTTAATTTAGGAATTACAGATATCCTACTATGTAACCAGGTAGATTCCTGGTTATATATAAAAAAATACTGAAGAAATAGTTATTGATTGAAAATCCAGCATTCTGTAAGAAGAGAGGGAAGAATAGCATAAAACATAAAACTGATCTCTGTTATTAAATGGTTCAATGGCTCTTCATTTTCTATAGCCTGAAGTATAAATTCATCAACATAGCATTAAAGTCCTTTTCCTACTGCCTATTTCTTAAACCTCAATCATTCCTTCATTCAACCAGTAGTTTTTAAACAATTATTCATTGAGCATCCACCACATGCCAGGCCCTTTGTTAAGTGCTCTGAATACAAAAGGAGAGAGAAGAAGAAAGAAAGAAAATTCCCTACAGCACAGAGATTAGACTCTAGCAAAAAATACAGATACTTAATTAAACCTAATCTGAGGGATAGAAAAAACTGTCCCTAGAGAAGGGAGATGTAAGCTAAGAACTGAAGAACAAAAAATTATCTATCCAAGAAAGTTGTAGGAGCAAGAAGCGGGGCAGATGACAGTATGTGTAAAGGATCTGAGGGATAAGGGGTTTGGCAAGGTAGAGGAAAAGAAAGAATGTGGCTGGAAATAGGGCTACAGGTGTAGGCAAGAGTCCAGATTAGAGAAACCCTGTAAACCAATTAGTATCAAATCCTAAGAGCAACAAGAAACCAGTGAAGTCCTGGAAACCATAGTGTACTTTTCACAGGTGTACCTTTTAAGAAATAATTGTGGCTGTTGTATGGAGAACAAACTGACAGGGATAGGAATGAAAGCCAAGCTATTATTGTTGGAAGACTATTATTGTTGCAATAGCTTAGGCAAGAAAAGATAGTAGGAAAAACAGAAAGAAAGGAGGAAGAGAAGGAGGGAAGGAGGGAGAAAAGGAGGAAGGGGAAAAAGAGAAAAGAAAAAAGAAAGCTCTTAAACAATTTCAAAAGTCAAGTGACAAGAAAAATTATTTTTGGGCGCCTGGCTGGCTCAGTCAGTAGAGCGTGTGACTCGTGATCTCAGGGTCGTGAGTTCAATCTCCACATTGGGCATAAAGTTCAGTTAAAAAAAGAAAGAAGAAAAAGAAAGAAAAAATATTTTCTATAATATTAGGCAAAGAGCTAATTCCCACAATATACACAGAGCTTCTACAAATCAATAAAAGACTAACTCAATTTTTTAAATGAGCAAATGATGAAGAGTTTATAGAAAAGGAAATAAGTGTTATAAATGTATGAAAATATGTTCATAATTAAAGTATTAAAAATTAAAATAATATCTTGCAATCTTTTTCATCTATAACATTGGCAACATTGAGGGCTCAACTAAGTGCCACTTTGGGAGTTTAGGGGTTACCTGACAAAATAGTTAAATAGGGTATCTATTCAAAATTTTATATTCTACTCATGGAAATTCATATTCCACTTTCACATAAAAGATATTTCAAAACACTGCAGTAAAGAAATTTAATTTGGTTTAACCCAGTGCAGGTCAGGTCTTCAGAAAACAGTTTCTAAATTAGAGATTTGTATGTAGGAAGCTTATTGGAGGTTGGTCCATCCTCTAGGAGCTAAAGCTGATAATAGGAGGTGCTGCTATAGAATTCCACTCACTATTGCAGTGAGGATGACAGAATCCCAGAATAGCAAAGCTAAGTGGTGGCACTTAACCCTTAGACACAAGAAAAGCATAATTAACATAATGGACAGCAGGGACAGAATGGTCTTATTTACAAAGATCAATAGAGAGGGCAAATGAGAAATAGAGTTCCTAGAGGAAAGATAAATGAACAGCCACTAAGGATAATCCTCAATTTATAAAACCAGAGGAGATGATGAATGAATGAGTGGAAGGCTGAAGTCAGTCCAACCAAAATCATGAATCCTTGTGCAATTTCCAAACCTGAGCCAATTCTCAGACCCAGAATTCACTCACTGAAGAAGAGGCTGGATCTACATTAGGAAGGATAATAAATTGCCATGGAAAGTGTACATGGTAGTAATTCCCCAAACCTTCCCCCAAGGGACAACAGCAATTCACTCAGTTAATGATACAATGGAAAAAGAGAATAGCCAGATCTTTGGGGAGCTATTGCACACAGGGTCTGACTTCACACTGATTATCTGGTGATACAAAGTGTCATTATGGAGATGAGGTGGCATATGAAGTCCTGGCCAAGTCATCTCATGGTTTGCATTCACATGACACAAACAACAATATTAATTCAGAGTCTTGACCCCCAGCTATAATTCTCCTGTTCCCTGTTACAATGAAGGCACTTGGGACATTCTATAGAGCATCCCTTTAATTCACTATACTGATGATATCATATAAATCATACCTGATTAGCAAAGAAGTGACAAGTATTGTGGGTGTCATAGTAAGATCCACATGCTCCAGAGAGTGAGAAATAAACATTACAAAAATTCAAGGGCCTATCTCATCAGTAAAAACTTTTTAGACTCCAGTGGTCTGAATCATGTTCAAGTATCCTCTTCAAATTAAAGAGCAAGTTATCCACCTCACAAATCTTACCATTAAGAAAGAAGCACAACACTTAGTAAGCCAATTTGAGATTTTAATGCAGTATATTCTGCATTTGGAAAATAACATCAAACCATTTATTGGGTGATAAAGAAGACTGCTAGATTTGATTTGGTCCCAGGGCAGGCAGGCAGGCAGGCAACAATGAATGAATGACTGAATGAATGAATGTCTTTATGGAAGGTCTAGGCTATGGCAAAAGCACATCTTGGGCCATGTTAACCAGCAAATCCCTAGCAGTAGATGTGACTTTGGTAGAGAAAGACATCAAGTAGAATTTCTGACAAGCCCCAACAGGGGTACAGACCCTTAGACTTCGAGAGTTAGGGCATGCCATTTGTAGCATTATGTGCTAGGTAGAGTTATGTGCCATTTCAGATCGGTTTCTGGCTTGTTGCTGGGCTCAGGTGGAATTTGAACATCTGATCATTGGACATGCAAATGACACTATCAAACTCATCCCATTGTGTCATAAGGTGATGCTGGCTGAGGTAGATATGGAGACCTCTCAAAAAACAAAAACAGAAACAAACAAACAAACAAACAAAAAACTTGCCAGCCAACAGTAAGAAGTGAAAACAGCTTCCAGTTATCTGTTCCTTTGGGGTCTACCTCAACTACCCAAGGTCACCCTGTCTCTAGGGCCCACCTCTGGTGACTAAGGGAAATAAGGGTGCAAAGACCTGGCTGCTGCAGCCTGCTGCAAGACACTCCAGTGGATACCATTTGCTTCAGAGCTCCCAGCCAGGTTAGCTGAGACCTTGGTGGACCTGCATGGAAGTTTGACTTCCTCCTCTCCCCAGTCTTGCTTCTTTCTACTTCCTGTCACAAATGTTGATTCTTTAAAAACATCTTGTCCCTCAAACTTTTTCCTAGGGTCTGCTTCCGGAGAACCAACCCTAAAAATACTTATAAAATTAAAGCGGTATAACTAGCAGGTTCAGAGTACCCAAGAAAGCTGTGCAACCCTGTGGCCCAGATTCCTATGTCATTCACCACTGTTGTCCAAATGCCTTTACCTCAGCTCATGCTGGGACCTAATAGGGGTAGGGATGGGGGAGATTCCCCAATACCAGCTGACGAAGAATAAAAACTGAACTTGGCTCACAGATGGGCAGCTCAGTATGTCAGTACAAGCTGATAATACACAGCTGCTGGTTTGCAGTGCCAATCAGGTTGACCCTGAAAAAGGGCAGTAAGAAGAAATTACCCCAATGGGCAGAGCTTTGGGCAGAGCACCTGGCCATTCACTTTGCATGGAGAGAGAAGTGACTAAGATAAGAATATACACAGTTTCTGTGAGGCAAGTTTGCTTAGCTGGTTAGTCAGAGGCCTGGAAGTAGCAAGGTTGGTAAATCATGGACGAGAATGTCAAGAGAAGAAGCATGTAGGACTTAAAGCAATTGTCACAAAGATCTTTGTACCACGTGTTAATGCCTCCCAGAGAGTGGCTACCACAGAATAAGTGCTAAAAAATGAAGTGGACAGGATGACTCTGCCACTAGGATGTCAACTAACTTCTGTAGTTGGCCGCCCCAGTGCTGGAGTGCATGAACAGAGTCCATAGTAGCAAGAATGGAGGCTATGCATTCATGACTGCAACAGCACAGGCTCCCTCTAACCAAGGTTGATCTACCTGCTATCACTGAAGATTATGCAATATGTCAGCAATAGAGACAAATTTTAAGCCTCCAATACAGAGCCATCCCTCATAGATACCAACCAGCCTATTAATGTGAAATTGGTTACATCAGGTCCCTTCCTTCCCAGAAAGAGCAATGATTTATTCTGACCAGAATTAACAGGTATTCCAATTATAGGGTGAGATTTCTCATAACATTGTGTCTGGTCAAGGAACCCATTTTATGGGAAAGGAGGAATGACAGTGAGCCGATGATAATAAAATCCACTAGTCTAACACACACTTCCACCATCCAAAGCTGCTGACCTGATAGAACATGGCTTCTTGAAGATACAACAAAGGACCAGTTTAGAGATGACACACTGTGAGGACAGATTACTAACCATCAGAACTCATTAAACCATGAGATTTTATTTGGTGCTATGTCTCCAAAAGGTAAAATATGTGGGAACAAAGGGGTAGAAGTAGCTGTATTATTCACAATCACTCCAGTGACCCACTTGATGAATGTGTGCTTCCTATCTCTGAATCTTTAGACACTATATGTCTGACTCTCAGTGGGTACTCATTTCTACCAGGGGATACATTAAGAGCTCCACTGAACTTAAAGCTATAGTTGCTGCCTAGTCACCTTGTGTTCTTTGTGCCAGGAGACCAGCAAACAGAAAAGTTAATACACTGGCAGGGATAATTAACCTTGGTCACCGTGAGGATTAAGTACTATTGCTACATAATGGGGGCAGTTAGAATTATGGATTGATACTTAGATACAATCCACAGGACATCTTTTAGTATTCCTATGTCCAGTCTCAATTCTAAATGGGTAAATTCAAGAACTTTAGTTGGATAAAGACATCATAATCAGGAGCTCAGACTTTCTAGGAGTGAGGGTCTTGATCACTAAAGGAGGCAGGCCATCTAGAGCTGAAGAAGTGCTAGCTAGGGGAAAGGAAAATAGAATGAAAGGTAAAAGCAGAAGATAATGAGCATCAGTTATGGATCTTGGGATCAACTGCCACAGCAGGGGCTGCAGTTTATCCTGCTAACCTTCCTCATATGGATGTTTCCAGAAATAGGGTCCAACCAGAATCTTGGAGAAGCTACACTTAGCCAGAGTGAGGTTAATATGAGAAGCAGGGGATTTCATCAGTGCAAGGGAGGACTGAATCAGACACTGTTGATGCCCCTCTCAGCTCTCTGGACTCCATTAGTACCTCCATCATTTAACTATGTAATTTCTGTTACCGACTCACATTGGCCTCTTTCTCTCAAGAGTTTCCTGTGGACCATAGGGGCTTTCTCCCCCACCAGGACATTAGTCTCCCTAGAAATCACAGCTGGAGCCAACCCACAGCTAATAACTGCCCAGTACAGAAAGCTAGCCTCCTTTCCTCAAGATGGTACCAACCTTTCAGTTCAATTAATACTCTGGAACTCCTCTAGTATTAGGTGGAAGTAAGGCTTCAGCTGAGAGCACATTCATGGCTCACTTTAGCACATTCACAGCTTGCTTTTCTTTCTTCTCCTGTCCTGATTCCTTCACCCTCTTTCTTCTGAGAGTACTCCTGCAATAAATCATTTGCATAAGGAACTCCATCTAGGACTCTGCTTCTAAAGAACCCAAACCAAATCACTGTGCCTCACTTTCCTCACCCAAACCTACTATTATCATCCCTTTGTTCAGAGAAGGAAATTGAGAATTAATTAAAAATTCTTAAAACATGCCTGGCACATTAAATGTTCAGTGTTAGCTATCACTAATATTTCCTCCACAAACTTTATGAAAACATAATCTCAACTTGCAAAATTTAGAATCAGAATCCTTCGTTAGGCTCAAAGAAACTGTCTTATTGTATTCTCATAAGAGGGATAAAAATGCTCAAGTTCCCAGATCTTTTCCACTATAAAATATAGACGTATCTCCAAATACTAGCTATTATATTTGTGTCCCGTTTACCCAAACTTTAGTCCTATGTAAGTGACCACAACTAAGCAATGGCTAAGATTCCCCATGATTTACAAACTTTCAACACTAAATTTTGTCTTAAATAGTTATAGATACATATGTATAGTGATCTAAAAATGAGATAAACAGAGTGTGAGAAGAATAAGCCAAAAACATTCTTAGATATTGTCCACCTAAGAAACAAATCTCAGTAATGAAAACTGATTCCTTTTGAAACTGTACTTTAAAATTAAATTTACCAATCCTTTAAAAGGCAAGAATTTATACTCATTTATTGAACATTTATAATATGCCACATGTATCACTTATCTATCCCTCTGTAATAGCCTACTCCAATCAGTAGCTGAAAATAGCACCCATTTTACTTGTTTATGATCCTATGGATCAACAGTTTGTACTAGGTTTAGCTGGGTGGTTTTTCTTCTGGTTGCACATGAAATTATTCTGATCAGATGTCGTGTCTGGTGAGAGCCCATTTCTTAATTCATAGATCAACTGTCTTCTCACTGTGTCCTCACATGGCAGAAGGAATAAGGGATTTCTCTGGGGCCTCTTTTCTAAGGGCACCAATCTCATTCTTAAGGGATCCACGTTCATGACCTCCCAAAAAAGTGCCACCTCCAAATACCATCACATTGAGCTTTGGGATTTAACATGAATTTTGGAGAGACACAAATATTCAGTCTATAGCAACTGGGCTGGGTAGGTTAATAGGCCTCCTTCCCATACCTAATGATTGATGTTGGCTGATGATTGGGCCTCTCTCTCTACCTGGTCTCTCATTCTCAAGAAACCTTCTCCACATGGAAGTCAAAGAATTTCAAGAGGATAAAAACAAAAACTCAAGACCCTTTGATGCCTCAACACAGAAGCATCACAATATTATTTCAACCACATTTTATTAGTCAAAGTAAGTTTGAATGCCAGCCCAGACTCAACTGGGAGCTGTGTGGGTAGATAGATCAGGGAGACAACTATCATCTCTGTATGGAAGAAATAGAAAATCATGTTAAAAAAGGGACATCAATATGGGGATGCAAACAACCATCCACCTATCGCAGGCTCCATGCAGATATTTTAGACATATTCACTATGTTATTTCTCTTCATAACAATATTGTAGGATAAGGATTTTCAGTCTCACTTCATAAATGCAGAAAATGTGGATCAGGCTTAGGGTCTTATTTTTATTTCTGGATTATTTTATTAAAATCTCCCCTAGCCTGCCCATATGTTTCAATCAAATTGATGATTTATTATATTAATCACTTTATTTTTTTAATAAAATTTTTTAATGTTTATTTTTGAGAGCGAGAGAAACAGAGAGAGAAACAGAGCATGAACAAGGGAGGGGCAAAGAGAGTGAGACACAGAATCTGAAGCAGGCTTCAGGCCCTGAGCTGTCAGCACAGAGCCCAACCCGGGGCTCGAACCCATGAACCACAAGATTATGACCTGAGCCGAAGTCGGACGCTTAAACAAGTGAGCCACCCAGGTACCCATATATTAATCACTTTAAAAGTAGAAAGTAGACTAATAAACAGAGCTTTGTGAGCAAAGAAAGATATAGCAGGAATTACACATCAACTCTTTCCCATCTGTAGTCCAGGGTCAAAATATCCTCACAGAACAGCTGATGGATTTGAGGTATTAATAACTACTAGGCCATGACTGAGCTGGGCTGAGCCAGTACCAAGACTCCAGAGCAAGGAAGCACTGAAGGAGTAAAATTCATCCTTGGTATCACCTACACTAGTATTTTTAAACTGAGGTTCATGACACATTAATGAGCAGTGAAATCAATTTAAGGAGCTACCACTAGCATTTCTTAAATGAGATGTTACAAATTACAACAGAAGAGAAACTATTGTAATGACACCACAGCACCCATAGACTATGGCTAGAGCTCAAATATTTAAAAATGTAGCTCTAATAGCTCCTGTCAACCAGAAAAGGCTAGCTCTTCACTAGTCTCTTTTGTTCCATCTGTTATATTAGCTACAGAGTTTCAGTGCTTATTGGGTTCTGATGATTATTGGCTTAGTTGGTTAATAGTACTTATTTGGCTATAATTATACTTACTAAGCTGAGCCAAATTCAACTAATATTAGAAATAAAGTCTTCTTAAAGCCAGTGCAACATTATCTAAGAGTCACTGGGCATTTTAAATTATATCAGATTCAATATGTAGGGGCCTAGGGCAGGCTGCCCCAAGATGGGTCACTCTGGCATGAAAACTATTTTGAGTTAGGAGCAATCAAAACCCAGCTGGTTCAGGAAAAGCTCTTTACCTCCCCCCTCAACTGCCTAAATTTTCATTGGAAAGAGAGCCTGTGCCAGGAAGAGAACAATCAAGAAAGACTCCTCTTTACCTAGGAAACTTATTTGTATAAGAGGGCAACCTTTGTTTTTCAAACATCATCTCTCACCTTCCTGCTAATAATCTTCCTCCTCTTTGTATCCCCAGACCCCAGTCCTCTCCTTAGCTCTTGTTGCCTCTTGTTGCCTGTCTTTGGAATTTCATGTCTGTGTGGATTCCCCATACATACAAAACTAAATTTGATTTTCCCCTGTTAATCTGTCTGGTGTCTATTTGACTCTTAGTCCAGCTAGAAGGATCTTGAAAGGCAGATATGATTTCTTCCTCCTCAACAATATCTAACATCAAACTTAGTGATAATATAATAGGGAAAGATAGGATAAAATAGGCAGAGAAGGAAAGGTTAGTATATGAGTCCCTAAGTGGGGAAAAACACATATTTTGGAACAATGTTGGCAGCATTTGACTACAGCAAACCCTTTTGGGGCATAAGGTCCCTCTTAAGAATGTAACAGACATCACCTACCCCCCCCACCTCAGGTTCCCCTCCAGAATTTGACAATAAAAAATACCTAGCTAAACCATAAAATTTATATGTGGGACAGTATAACCAGTCTGACTCCTCACAATGGAGTCAAGCCAATCAGAAATGGACAATCCAGTACCTAGAGCTGTCCAGCCAGTAAGGGTAGAACCTAAGGAGGAATGAGGGGGGAGGGCAGGGGGTGCTGACCAGAACCTTATAAAACAAGGACCCTTGCCTATAGTAGCAAGTATTCACCTTTGAATGCCCCCTTTCTGTAAAGAGAGCTTTTCTACTATTCTTACTTTCTTTTTTTTTTACTGTTTTTTTTTGTTTTTTTGTTTTTTTTTTGAGAGAGAGACAGACAGACAGACTGTGAGTAAGGCAAAGGCAGAGAGAGAATCCGAAGCAGGCTCCAGGGTCTGAGCTTTCAGCACAGAGCCTGATGCAGGGCTTGAGCTCATGAACCACGAGATCATGACCTGAGCCGAAGTTAGACCCTTAACCAACTATGCCACCCAGACGCCCTACTACTCTTACTTTCTAATCTTCTACTCTAATAAACTTTTGCCTGCTGTTCATTCTGTGTTCACCTCTTCCTTCTTTGAAGTAGCAAGACAATGAATCCTAGGTATTGAGGTAAAAAATCCTGCAACAGTAAGATTTATACCAAATTATTGTTCTAAGGGAAAAATAATCACAATATTTTGCTTAAAATTTGTGTACAGAAGATAAAATCAACTTTTCTTTTTCTTTACCATTCAAGATGAAATAATCTTGTAGAAAACTATAAAAAATGTCCTATTCAAGGGGTGCCTGGGTGGCTCAGTCTGTTGAGCATTCGACTCTTGGTTTTGGCTCATGTCATGATCTCACAGTTTGTGAGTTCAAGCCCCACGTCAGGTTCTGAGCTGACAGTGCAGAGCCTGCTTGGGATTCTCCCTCTCTCAAAATAAATTTTTAAAAAATTTAGAAAAAATAAATGTCTTATTCAATTAAGGAACTAGGAGAGTTCATCAGTCTCTTCTACCAACTAAAGAAATTTGGATACAGAATACTACCCCACTTCCCTGAATTTTGTACTTCTGGCACTCTCAGTCACTCTGAGCAAAACTAGACTCTAGATACAAGTATAAAGGGCTCTGAATAACTCCTAGGTGGCCAAAATGAAAGTCCCAAAGTCTAGAAGCTAAAATCCATTCGGTTTTATTAAGATAATTTTTACCTCCTTTGTTTTTATTGATATCCCAATTATAGCACATCTGAAAATTACAGGGAAAAGTTTCAGTTAGAGGCAAACATAGTGATAGCAACTGAAATGGCAGCTAAGAAATAGCCCACTGAGGTAAGAGAGAGGACAATTATTAAAAGTCTAATTAGAGGACACCAAAAGCATAGCAGTCTGTGGTTATTTCGTATAAGCACCATTTAGCTTTTTGGTGCTATTTTAAGTTGTATCTTCTTAAAATTTCTTTTTCCAATAGTTTTGTTGCTGGTATGTAGCAACAGAATTTATTTTTATATACTGGCTGATGTGGGAAACAAAGGCAGAAGGAAATGGCAGATAAAGTTAAATATCCTTACAACCTGCAGCCCACTGACAAATACTTCAGGCAGGCAGGGTATAACATTTCTCCAGGAACTCCCTGCTGTCTTAATGTGAATTCTTTGCTAGAGGGAAAAACAACCTTAGCTGACAACAGCTAGGCCTCCAGGATCCTGTGAGTCTTCTTCAGCATATGAATACCCTTTTGAAAACTTCCCTTCGTCTTTACCTCCCCCAACACCCAAGTATATAATCAATTTCTTCTCACAAACCCTGGGCAGCTCTTTCTGCCCTTGGGTCCTGCCCCTGTGCTTTAGTAAAATCACATTTTTTCACCAGACACCTCAAGAATTCCTTCTTGGCCATCAGCTCCAGACCCCCACCACTCCAAAACCACATCACTGACTTTATATCCAACAACGTAGGTAAGTTCATTTACTAATCCTAAAATTGACCTGTAATCTTTTGGGTTTCATATGAATCTATGTCATATGTGCATGATGATTGTTTTATTTCTTCCTTCCCAATATTTACCCCTGGCAAGGACCTCACATGAAAAAATGAAGCACATGGTGATAAAGAACATCTTCTTGTCTCTTTCCTTATATTAGGACAAAGCCTTCAATATTTCACCGTACAAATAATGTTTACCACAAGCTTTTTATTGATATTCTTTATTGAATTAAGGAAGTTCCTTTCTCTTCAGTTTGCTGATTTTTGTTTTTTGTTTTTGTTTTTGTTTTACTATGCTTGGGCGTTAAATTTTATAAATGCATTTTTCCATCCATTTAGAGAACCTTCTAATTGTCTTCTTTTATTCTGTTACTGTGGAGGGTTACTTCAATTTGATGAGGGCACAAAAGGTAAGCTGAGGGCAAAACACAAGCCTAACACCCACCCTCCCCTCCCAGGTGGGATGTATGCTACATTCCTCAGGCACTCCTGGCTGCCCAAGAACAAAGGAAAGGAAAGAAAACAAATGTTTAACTGATAGAAATCACAATCTTGCAGGAGAGGAGTCTCTACCAGTTTACAAATATTTTAGTAAATTACAAGAAAAAGGCAATCTTATCAATAGCCTAATCTCCAGAAACCTACCGACTCAGTTTCCTGGAGCCCCTAATATCACCAGCCCCTCCATAGTGATATGGAGAACAAAGGCAAGAAGGAAATGGCAGGTAAAACTAAATTTCTTTATAACCTGCAGCGTATTGACAAACACTTGAAGCAAATGCAGAGTATAACATTTCTCCAGAAACCCCCTATGGTCATAATGTTAATCCCTTACTAGAGGGAAAACAACCTTAGCTTGACAATAGCAAGGCCTCAGGTATCTTATGAGTCCTCTTTAGCATATCAAAGTCCCTCTGGAGGCCTCCCTTTTGCCTTTACTTCCCCCAACTCCACAGTATATAACCAGTCACTCCTCACAACCCCAGTGCAGCTCTTTCTGCCCATGGGTCCTGTCCCTGTGCTGTAATAAAATCACATTTTTGCACTTAAGACATCTCAAGAATCCTTTCTTGGCCATCAGCTCCAGACCCCCATCACTCCAAACCCCCATCAAATTGATATTTCAAATGTTAAACTCACATTCTCGTATTACTGAAAAAAAAACAATTGGATTATAATATATCATCTTTTTTAGGTTCTTAGATTTTGTTTGCTAAAAATGTATTTAAAACTTGTTGTATCTTTGTCTATGAGAGAAATTGGCCTTTAATTTTCCTTTACTATTACATCCTTGTCAATTTTATATTGATAATGATGAGGATGGAGAGGAAACAAAATACTTATATATGACTAGTGGGAGTATAACCACTTTAAAAAATTGTTTAGTAAAATCTTCTTACTCTGACCATATACATAACCTATGACCTTACAATTCTACTCCTAGTGATACACTGGGAATGCATACAGATATACACCAGAAGACATGTTCAAGTATGTTCATTACAACATTATTTGTTAGAGCACAAAAGTAAAAAAAAAAAAAATACTGATGTCCATCAATAGTAGAATTGATAAATAAATTGTGGTATATTCTTGTAGTGGAATATTCCACAACAATAAAAAAGAATAAACTGTTGCTAAATATACCATCATTAATAATTCAAAAATAAATAGTGGTAATTAAAAGAAGCTAGACCAGGGCATCCGGGTAGCTCAGTCAGTTAAGCAACCCACTCTTGATTTAAGCTCACCTCATGATCTCACAGTTCATGGGATTGAGCCCCACATGGGACTCTGTACTGGCAGCATGGAATCTGATTCTCCCTCCCTCTCCCTCTGCCCTAATCCCACTGGTGTCCTCTCTCTCTCTCTCTCTCTTTCTCTCTCTCTCTCTGTCTCTTAAAATAAATCAATAAACTTAAAAAAAAAGAAGCTAGACCAAAATAAAAGTATATGCAGAGTGATGCCACTTATATAAAATTTATCAATAGGCAAACAGATCTCTGGTGTTAAAAATTCAGGACACTGATTACCTCTGAGAGGGAATTAGTCACTGACAGCATTAAGTTGGAAGAGGAAGTGACTAGAAATGCTCTCATTCTTTATCAGGCTAATATTTTCACATTGTGAAAATTCATAGAGCTGTACGGTTCCATCTTATACATTTTTCTTTATGTATATTGTACTTCAATAAATTTTTTATGTAAGAAAAGATTAGGTAAAATATTTTTTAAATGTGATTGTGCGTTTTATCTCTGGTGATCAAACCATAGAGTGCAAAAATGGAACTTGTGTTCATTCAAGTCCTGCGAGAAGCTGCCAAGACAAGATTAAACATGCAAGGATTTTACTCAGAGAAATGCCTATGTGAAAGCAAATGAGTAGGAAGCTAGGGAGCTTGAGAAAGCCATAACCACCATGCAAGTGTGACTTGAGTGGAGAAGGAAAGGAAAGTTGGGCAGAAGTGTCCTACTCTACAGTATAATCTATGGGAGGTTCAAAAAGTCCACTGGAGAATCCCATGACTCCAGAGTATGGACTTGCCGTGTTATCCCTGCCATGCTCAGTCACTGGCAAAATGCAGCAAAGGATTTCAAGCACAGCAGCTGGGCCCTTTGGTCAGTCACTCTCCCATTTGTTGGAAGTGTGCAGTACACATTCTTATGGCCACTACAGATGCTTCAGCATGGTATTTTCTATTTCCTATAAAAATAGAATTTTAAAATTTTAAATTTAAATACAGATTTTCACTCATTTTTTAAATTTCCATAAAGTGAAATTAACTTTTTGACAGGCATTTCTATGAGAATTGACAAACGCATACAGTTGTATTGTTACAATCACTATTCATCAGTTCCTTCACCCTAAAAGTTCCCTTGTGATACAACTTTAAAGTCTCTCTCTCACCCAGACCCAGTTCCTGGCAATCACAGAATTGTTTTCTAGCCTTATAATTTTTCTTTTTCTGTGAAATAAGTGGAACCATATATCATGTGGCCTGTTGAGTGTTAAGGAATACCAGATGAAATCATATTGCTACATGCGTCAGTATTCATATTCATTTTTTTAGATTTCTGAGTGCTATTCCACTGCATAGATGTACCACTCTTTTTTATGCATTCATCAGTGGAGGCTATTTGGGTTGTTTCCAGTTTCTGACAATTATGGATAAAGCCACTGCAAATATTTTCATATATGTTTTTTATTTTTCTGGGTAAATACCTAGAAGTAAAATTGCTGAGTCATCTGATAAGTGTGTGTTTAATGTTCAGGAACAATCAGTTTTCCAAGTGGCTCTACCATTTTTGCACTCCTACCAGCAATATGGGACAGTTCTGGTTGTTCTGTGTTCTTAGAGACACTTAGAATTTGTTTGTTTGTCTTTTATCCATTACGATAAGTGTGTAGTACTCTCTCATCTGGAGTTTAATTTATATGTCCCTAAGGACTAATGATGTGGAGCACATTCTCGTGTCTTCAGTTGCTATTCATATAACTTTGGTGAAGTGCCTGCTTAAATCTTTTAAATACTGTGTAGTTTAATCCATGAAAAATAAATCTGGTTTTTAGCCCCAGAATTTCTATGTTCAAATTTTTTCTGAGTTTCAAGTGTACATTTTTACACGTGAATAAAAACAAAGGAGATCTTTAAAGGAGATCTTTCACCTCTCTCCAAAATGTAACTCTAAGCGGGAATACACATTCATATAACTTTCACATTCATATAGTTTGCAAAAAGAAACATTTCAAGGTATTTAACCACCAGTGCAGCACAGACACTGATCAATCAGGGAGTACACCAGCCCTAGACTAACAGCATAGCTGTACCAAGATACATGAACAAATAGTAGCCCTGAGTGACCCAATGCATCAAAATCTTCAAAATATGTATGTTTTTTGAGATGTAAATTCCATATCTAATAATTTATTATAAGGAAATAATCAAGATATATATTTATACACACATACATACCTACATATACATGTACACTCAATACAGTGTTGTGATATAAGAATGTTGAGGGGTGCCTAAGTGGCTCAGTCAGTTAAGCATCCGACTCTTGATTTCAGCTCAGGGCGTGTGATCTCACAGTTTGTGAGAGTGAGCCCCACATCGGGCTGCACGCTGATAGCACAGCACAGGAGCCTGCTTGAGATTCTCTTTCTCTCTGCCCCTCCCCCACATGTATTCCCTTTCTCTCTCTCACTTGCTCTCTCCTTTTCTCTCTCTCAAATTAAACAAATAAGCATTAAAAAAAAAAGAATGCTGAACATAATCTAATAGTATGGCATTGTTGAAATAAAACATAATGTGTCCATATAATGGAGCATCATTTAAAATGGTATGAGTCTACTTATACAAAAAGAAATATTTATGATAAATCACTATGAGAAAAATCAGATCACAAAAGATATTATTGAATGTTTCTATTTGTTTAAGAATGTATATACATATGACTGTGCATTTGAAAACACACAGAGTTAGCACTGATTATCTCTGAATAAGTGTAATAAATGGTGCTTTCCTGTTTGTATTTCTGATTTTCTATAATGAATATTGCTTTTGTGATGGAGACGGAGGAAGGAATAAAAGCAAAGCATTACAGACAGCTACAAACATCATATTTAATTATTAATAGTGATGGATGAATCATCAAGAAAAAGTTAAAATGTGTTTGGTATATTTATTAAAGAAAGCAGATTCATATTAAATATTAAACTATTCTATTTAGTTGAGCAAGTTTCATTCGTTTAGAGAAAACTTCATTCCTCAACAATGCCAGATAAAGGAGATGGGGTGCATTTGTGTGTGCATATTTGCATGTACACACCATGAATGTGTACGTGCCTGTCTATGTGTTTTACAAAGTAAACCTGGGACTCCCTAGGCTTGTTCACTTAGTCAGAGAGAATATCTGACCTAGATAAGGTCATGTTCTGATTCATCCTAAAGCCTCCACAAGAATTGCTAAAATATCCTTATTATTTTGCTACAGGCCTTGAGTTCACAAAGGAACTCATGCTTTGACAGTTTCTTCCCTTGGTTTGAGTCAAAAGACCTACTTTTTTTACATTACAGTTACAGAAACCTTTTAGCCACAAAGCACGTGTCCCAAAAACATGCTATTTCGCAAAAGAATTTTCAGGCTTCAAACTGTAGCTTTCCTAGTTCATATGGTTGTATGGATTTCTTTTCACTGAAAGCTACAAAGGTAATGCCCAGGGGACTTTACCTTCTTTATCTTTTTTTAATAATCCCAGACCTACTGACTACTAGAGCACAGAACGAGCATTTTCCTAAACAGAGGGTATTTTCTAAGTCATTCAAAAGCACTGTACTTTCCAAAGCAATCTTAAGCAAGGTAACAGCAATCTGATATAACATAAAGACTCTAATAATTTAGAAAACATGGACTAAGGTGTCAATCAGATCAGAGGCATCACCCAAACTAGAGGACAAGGAAAATCAGAAGATAAGACAAACAGCACTCAAGGAACATTCTGGTTCCCTGTATCGTACCCATTGAAGGCTCTCCTGGAGATTTCTGGTATTTTATTAATGAATAGAAATGGTTGTAAATTCCACCAGGAGCTTGAAAAAAAAAATGTATTTCTAGGGACACAAAAGGAGGTCTCTTTGTGAGTTATTAAAATATGGAGACAAAAATCAAACACGCTCAACAAAAATTGTCACATTCCCTGGGAAATGCTAATGGAAACCAAATCAGACTCTGACTATTCCAGAGTAAAACTAATGCTTTGGTTTTCCATTTTATCCTTGATCAGTTAATCACTAAAAGAAGCATTAGTGGCATTTTTCAAATAAAATGACAACTAGAATAGGAGTGCTAGCAGATATATTTGTTCTAATTTGAGTTGACTATAGTAGAACTCGTTGCAATAATAACCCGCATAATGTTATTTTTAAGTTCATCCAAATTCTTAAAATATTTCTATCTTTTTTCATATTAACTTTTCTTTAACTTTCTATTATAAAAATTTTTAATGTATTAGAAATACAGATAAGCTGGGGCGCCTGGGTGGCTCAGTCAATAAGCATCTGACTTCAGCTCAGGTCATGATCTCACGGTTCATGAGTTCAAGTCCCACATCAGGTGAGCATGAGCCCCGTTTCTCCCTCTCTCTTTCTCTCTCTCTCTCTCTGCCTCTTTCTGTCTCTCTCCCTCTGCCTCTCCTGGGATTCTCTCTCTCTCTCTCTCTCTCTCTCTCTGTCCCTCCCTCACTTGCACCCGAAAGAAAGAAAGAAAGAAAGAAAGAAAGAAAGAAGCTAATTTAAAGCTCAAAACAACTACCGGATAAGTATCATTGCTGTCTCTATGTCAAAGCAAAGAAAATTAAAACACTTGGAGATTAATTAGCTTTCCTAAAGGTACACATAATTAAGTACTAATATTTTGTTATATTTGCTTTGAATCTTTTGTTCTTTTTGGAAATAAAATATTACACACAGATGAAGTCTCTGTTTTATCCCTCACTGATTCAATTACTCCTTACATCTCCAGAAGGAATCACTACCCTAAAGAAGATATGTACCTTTCTATTATATTTTATTTTTATTACACATATACATATATCCATAAACAACATGTAGAATTATTTTCTGTATATTATTCTACATCTTTTTTAATCTATGTTTTTATGATACTGCCACTTTAAATCATATAAATCAATGAATTCATTTAACTTCATTATAGTGTTCCATTATATTAATATACCACAATTTAATTATTCCTTTTCCTAATGACAGATATTTAGGATGTTTCAAACTTTTTCAATATTGAAACAATGCCACTGAACAGACATCCAGTTTCTAGGCAGTCATGTAAGGAGCTTGGAAATTGGCAGTCCATTATAACTGCAAGTAAAAAACTGAAAATCAACAACTCTTCTTAGAATCATCAAAGAAGTGAGGTCATAGGGCAAACTGGTGGTCCCCAAATTGGAGAGATGAATACAAAGAATCACAATTTACCAAAGCAGAAATACACAAGGAGAAACCCCCACTAGGAATCAATGCCAGGGTAGAAAAACCTGTACTGTAATTGAATTGCTGGAGAAATAGTGTGGACAAGTCCAAGAGTTAAAACTCCAGGGAGAGCCATTTTAGGGGACCCCACACTTTTATACACTTTAGCTTTAAGACCTTTACCAAGTTCTCACTGTGAATACTGGAAGAAAACCCTCTTGTGCTTCTGGCAGGAGGAGGAGTAAAGTAACCATTTTGAAATTGCCAGAGCATTTTGTTCTTTTTAACAAATGTACCCTCAGAGGAAATTATTTTACCAGACTTTGAACTACTGGGGTTTTATCATAGTCTAATATACTTAGGCAAAGGGACTATAGCCACTCAATCCCAACTCCAGTTCCTCTAGTCATCCTACCCCACTTAAGGCAGGAGGAAAAGCTGAGATGCACTTGTAAGTTGACAGACCAGGGGTGCAGTTTCACTAAATGACTGAGACCTAATCATAGGATTATAGGAAACTTCCCCTCCCCCACACCTTACTACCCTACTGCTAAAGGTCTATTTACAAGGGTTCCGTTTAACCAGTATATCATGTTCAGCTTTTTAAAAGGTAACAAACACAATTTGAAGAGAATGAACAAGCATCAGAACCAGATTCAGATATGGCAGGAATGTTGTAATTATTAGACTATGAATTTATGATGAATATGCTAAGAGCTAAGAATAAACAAAATGCAAGAATAGATGGGTAATATAAGCAGAGAGATAGAAATTCTAAGAAAGTATCAAGTATCACACAATGACTCTAGCTATCATCTTATTTGAAAAATGCCACTAATGCTTCTCCTTTTAGTGGTTAACTGACCAAGGATAAAATGGAAAAACAACCCATTAGTTTTATTTTTTCTGGAGGAGTCAGAGACTGAATAGGTTTCCACTAGCATTTCCCAAGGTATGTGACAATTTTTGTTGAGTCTGTTTAATTTTTGTCTCCATACTCTAATAACTCACAAGGAGACTTCCTTTTGTGTCTCTTGATTGAAATAAAAGTTACTTTACTTTGAAAAGTATCCAAAATGAAATGCTACAAATCAAAAACACTATAAGAAATGAAGAATGCTTTTGATGGTCTCATTAGTAGAATACACATAGCTGAGGGAAATTTTTCTGAGCTTGAGGATATGTCAATAGAAACTGAAAAGCAGGGCATGAAAACAGACACTCAGATCAATGGAAGAGAATAGAGAACCCAGAAATGGACCAAATGTATGGCCAACAAATCTTTGACAAAGCAGGAAAGAATATCAAATGGAATAAAGACAGTCTCTTCAGCAAATGGTGTTGAGAAAATTGGACAGCAACATGCAGAAAAATGAACCTGGACCACTTCCTTACACCATACACAAAAATAAACTCAAAATGGATGAAAGACCTAAATGTATGACAGCAAGTCATCAAAATCCTAAAGGAGAAAGCAAGCAAAAACCTGTTTGAGCTCAGCCACAGAAACTTCTTACTCAACTCGTCTCCAGAGGCAAGGGAAACAAAAGTAAAAATGAACTATTGGGACCTCATCAAAATAAAAATCTTCTGCACAGCGAAGGAAATGATCAGCGAAACTGAAAGGCAACCCATGGAATGAGAGAAGATATTTGCAAACGATGTATCAGATAAGCAGTTAGTATCCAAGATCTATAGAGAACTTATCAAACTCAAAACCCAAAAAACAAATAGTCCAGTGAAGAAATGGGAACAAGACATGAATAGACACTTCTCCAAAGAAGTCATCCAGATGGCCAACCGACACATGAAAAAATGCTCAACATCACTCATCATCAGGGAAATACAAATCAAAGCCACAATGAGATACCACCTTACACCTGTAAGAATGGCTAACACTAACAACTCAGGCAACAACAGATGTTGGCGAGGATGCAGAGAAAGAGGATCTTTTTTGCACTGTTGGTAGCAATGCAAACTGGTACAGCCACTCTGGAAAACAGTCTGGAGGTTCCCCCCAAAACTAAAAATAGAACTACCCCACGACCCAGCAATTGCACTACTAGGTATTCATCCAAAGGATACAGAATGCTGATTCGAAGGGGCACATGCACCCCAATGTTTATAGCAGCACTATCAATAATAGCCAAAGTATGGAAAGAGCCCAAATGCCCATGGATGGATGAATGGATAAAGAAGATGTGGTATAGATACACATTGGAGTATTACTCGGCAATCAAAAAGAATGAAATCTTGCCATTTGCAGTTACATGGATGAACTTGAGTGTATCATGCTAAGCAAAATTAGTCAGTCAGAGAAAGATAAATATCATATGACTTCACTCATATGAGGACTTTAAGACACAAAACAGATGAACAGAAGGGAAGGGAAGCAAAAATAATATAAAAACAGGGAGGGGGACAGAACATAAGAGGCTCATATATAGAGAACAAACAGAGAGTTGACGGAGGGGTTGTGGGAGGGAGGATGGGCTAAATGGGTAAGGGGCATTAAGGAATCTACTCCTGAAATCATTGTTGCACCATATGCTAACTAACTTGGATGTAAATTTTAAAATAAATAAATTGTTATTAATACAAAAAAGAAACTGAAAAGTAAAGATTAAAAGACTTAAAAAAAAAAAACAGAGCAGAACATTTGAGAACTGGGGACAACTACAAAATGTACAACATGCATATAATGGGAATACCAGAAGGAGAACAAAGACAGAAAGGAACAAAAGCGATATTAGAAGCAATGATGATTGAGAATTTCCCCAAATTAATGTCTGACACCCAATGATAGCTCCAGGAAGCTCAGAGAATAGTGGCCAAGATAAATGTCAAAAAATAAACAGACAAACAAAATTCATACCTAAGTATATCATATTCAAAACAGAAAATTAAAGAAAAAAAATCTTGTTATCTGTCCATTATATTTCAATTTAAAAATAAAATTAAAAAATCTTAAAAGAAGCCAGCAGATAAAACACTTTGCCTATGGAGAGGAACACAGCTAAGAATTATATCTGACTTCTCTTCAGAAACCATGCAAGCAAAAAGAGAGTGCAGTGAAGTATTTCAAGTGTTAAGAGGGAAAACCACCAAAATAGAATTCTGTGTCCTGTGAAATTATTTTCAAAAGTGAAGGAGAAATAAAGACTTTCTGACAAAAATAAAAAATGAGGAAATATGTTGCTAGTAGATCTGATTTGCAAGAAACGTTAAAAGAAGTTCTTCGGAGAGAAGGAAAATGATATAGATTAGCTACAGATCTATAGAAAGAAAGGAAGAATAGTGGAGAAGGAATAAATGAACATAAATACAAGTTTTGTTTTTCTTAATCTTAGTGAACCTAACAGACAACAGTTTGTTCAAAATAATAATAGCAACAATATTTTCAATGATTATTGTTTCTGTATAAGTGAAATGATGACAGCAATGATACAAGGGATGGGAGGGAGGAATTAGGAATACTTGATATATTAGAGTTCTTCAGAGAAACAGAACCAATAGAAGATACACACAGACACAAAAACAGACACACACATACACACACAACACACACACACAATGAGGGATTGGCTCACACAATTATGGAGGTTATGAAATCTTAGGATCTGTCATGTGCAAGCTGAAGATCCAGGAAAGTCTATGGTGTAATTCAGTCTGAGCTCTTAAGGCCTGGGAGCTAGTGTAGCCAATTGTGTAAATCCCAACTGAGGATAGTAAAAGATGAGATGAGCTATCTTAGCTCAATCGCTGAGGCAGGGGGAAAATGGGTAAATTCCTCCTTCCTTCAACTTTTGTTCTCGTCAGGCCAACAGATTGGATGATGCCCACTCATATTGGGGATGGCAATTACTTTATTGAGTCCACCGACTCAAATGTTAATCATATCTAGAAACACACCCTCACAGACACACACCCAGCAAAAAGTGTTTAATCTGGGCCCCCTTTGGCCAGTCAAGTTGACACATAAAATTCACTATCAGACTTGGTTAATGCAGTGCTTGCAGTGCTTGCAGTACCTGCAAAGTGGTACAGTGTTACTTGAAAGTGTACTTGAATTTGTTGTAAATGTATACAGCAAACGCCACTAAAAATAGTAAAAGCATGGTAGGAAAGCCAATTTCATAGATGCCATGGGTATCAATTGCCACATTCTTTAGAAATCCTAAGATAAAATATTTGAGAATTATATTACCTGATACATCCAATAAATTTTTTATTAAAAAAAAATTCCAGGAGCACCTGGGTGGCTCAGTTGGTTAAGCATCCAACTTTGGCTCAGGTCATGATCTCATGGCTCATGAATTTGAACTCCAAAAGAACAAAAAAAAAAACTGTAGGAGTGAGATCTGTTCTTCCCTGCAGAGCCAAAGAAAACCCGCCAAACTAGCAGGAAAAGCAACAGTGGGTAGAAACGTAAGGATGGGAGGCACCTGGATGGCTTAGTCAGTTAAGCATCTGACTCTTGGTTTCAGCTCAGGTCATCATCTCAAGGCTTGTGAGATTGAGCCCCACATTGGGCTCTGTGCTGACAGTGCGAAGTCTACTTGGGATTCTGTCTCTCCCTCTCTCTAACCCTCCTGCTTTCACGCTCACACACTCTCTCTCTCTCTCAAAATAAATAAACTTTAAAAAAAAGGCACTTTCATGATCAAACTTTAAAAAAAAGAAAAAAGAAATTTAAGGATGACTTATAGAGCAGCTGGACCAGTCATGACCTTCTCCTGAGAACTGCTCCCTAAAACGAGGAGAATCTCCTGGGGAGGGGAGCACATTAGGAGGTCGGGGCTGAAGGGAGAAGATGAAACAAATGACAAGCAGAAAGATTCTCTGTCAGATCCTCTGTCCCCCTCTCTCTCTGCCCTTTCCCCACTCACACATGCTTGCTCTCACTCTCTCTCTCTCTTTCTTAAAAATAAATTAACATTAAAAAAAAAGATTTAAAAAAAATTCCACTGTGAATATGTCTCCCTGAGCACATGTGGATTGGAACTGTTCAGTTACAGGACCTTCAAGGGCATCTTACACTCTGCTAGGCATTACCACATTATCCCCAAAGTAGTTGTACCAATCTGCATTCCACCAGCAGTTCCTGCTATTGTTATCCCTCCCTGTTGATACTTCTTACCATAAAACTTTTTAAATATTGGAGTGTGAAATGATGTAACTCATCTAATTTGCTTTCCCATAATCATCTTTTCATGTGTTCATTAGCCTAAACTTCCTCTTCTATGATTTACCTGTGCATATCTTTGCTCATTTTTCTATCAGTTTGTTTGCCTTTTCCTTACTGATGTGTAAGAGACCTTTACATGCCCTAGTAATAAGTCTTTGTTGGTTCTATATGTTATAAATAAATATCTTTTCTCAGTTTTTGGAACTCATCTTTTCACTTATTTATGGTGCATGTTAAATTTTTATAACATGAACTCCTTACAAATGGAAGTATGATACTTGCAAAAACATGCTGTATAAACCAGGCCTCTGAATTACTCTTCCCTGTGTTTACAGCTTTTGTTTTTGTTATTTAATTTCTTTTTCTTTAATAAAGAGCATATGTGCATAGCACAAAATTCAAAATACACAAGATGATAAACATAAATAAATCTTCCTTCCTCTGTTGCCCAAGACATTCAGTTTCTCTCCCCCGATGCAAACACTAGTATTAATTTTTTTGTGTGTATTTGTGAAAATAGATCATATATTTATAAACATTTATCAATATATTATTTTTTCTACAAAAAATTATACACTACATCATTCTATTCCTTACAGTTTTCTCACAAAATATGTATCTTAGAATTATTTCTAGATAATCTAGATCATCGGTACAATATGTAGAGTGGCTTCCTTCTTTTTTTCACCTTCCTAGAATTTCACATGTATGGGAAAAACTATAGCTTAGTAAGAATATGTACACTCTAAAACCTAAGTTTGAGTCCAAGCCCCTCTATTTATCAGGAATAAGTTAGTTGTCCTTTCTGTGCCTCAGTTTTCCCTTTTGTAAAAAGAAGATAATAATGGTTCCTTCCTCCTATATTTGTTGTGAGACTTAAATTAAATTATATATGTAAAGTGCTTACTACAGTACTTGGCATACAATAAACATTTCAAAAAAGCTCTTGTTATTCTCACAAACCATAGTGTATTTAACCAAGACTCTATTAAACAGCGTTTGAGTTACTTCCAAATGTTTCTATTATAAACAGTACTGTCATGAATATCTTTTACATATTCATTATGCTCATGTATAAGTAGGATCAATACATAGAATATATATATATGCCACATGAATTTCTTATATTGCTAGATATTGCTAGGTTACCCTCCAGACAGTTTTTATCAATCTACACTCTCACCTGTAATGTAGGAGGTAAGTTTCCCTATGTCTTGCTAACCATGTACTATCAAACTTTTCTTTACCAACTTAAAATAGTGAAAAAAGTGCATATTGGGGCACCTGAGTGGCTCATTTGGTTAAGCAACTGACTCCTGATTTAGGCTCAGGTCATGATCTCACAATTCATGAGATCAAGCCCTGCCTCAGGCTCTGTGCTGACGTCTAGGAGCCTGCTTGGGATTCTCTCTCTCTCTCTCTCTCTCTCTCTCCCTCTCTCTCTGCACCCCTCCTTTGCTTGCACTCTCTATCAAAAAAAAAATAAACTTTTTTAAAAAGTGGCATATTATTACGGTTTTATATCTGTCTTTCTCTTACCATGAGTGAAGTGTTTTCATCTGCTTGAGTCATTTTCATTTCCTTCTTTTGTGAGGTTTCCTATATTTAAAAATTAAGTACTTTTGGGGCACCTGGGTGGCCCAGTTGGTTGAGCATCCAACTTTGGCCCAGGTCATGATCTTACGGTTCGTGGGTTCAAGCCTGGCATCAGGCTCTGTGCTGGCAGCCACAAGCCTGGAGCCTGCTTCAGATTGTGTCTCCCTCTCTCTGCCCCTCCCCCACTCGTGCTCTGTCTCTCTCTCTCTCTCTCTCTCTTAAAAATAAAGAAACATTAAAATTTTTTTAAATTACTTTTGTATATGATTCCAATTTTTTCCAGTTTTATTCTTTTTCTATGCTTATGATGCTTTCAGTTTTTTTATTTTCATAAAGTTGAATTAAATAATTTTAATGGATTTCAGAGGGTTTATGTCATTAATAGAAAGAACTTCCAAATGGTTATGAAACCATCCCCAATATTCCTCTGGTACTACTATGGTTTAATATTTTAATATTTATGCCTTCAACCCATCTGGTTTTATTTTGGAAGAGATAGGGGTTATCCTTTAAGCTTTCTTTGAAGAAACCATCCAATTTATTGGATAATTGACAATTTAGTGAACAAAGCATCTTTTCACCATGATTTGAAATACCACTTTTATATTAAAATCCCCTATACATCCAACTCTATTACATAATTTTCTATTCCTTCTATTAATATACCAGTGCCACACTTTTAATTAATGTAGCTTTACTGTAGCATATACATATTAATATATGGTCAGCAAATCTTTCCTAAATATCTCTCTCTCTCTCCCTCCCTCCCTCCTTTCTTCTCTTTCTCTCTCCCTTTCTCTGTCTTGCTAGAATCTTCCAGACTATAGTTCCTTGATCATTTTTCCATATGAAATTTAGAGTCAACTTGTCTCTTTAAAATGAAAATGCCCTACTGGTACTTTAGCTTAAATTAATTGATTAATTTAGGAAGAAATGTCAGCTTTATAATATCATTTTCCTATTTAAGAGAATGGTATGCCTTAACATCTGTCCAAGTTTTCTTTTTGTTCTTTAGTGATATTTTTATTAATTTTATTACTTTCATTCCTAGTATTTCATATTTTATCACTATTATAAATGGGAGTTTTCTTCTATTACATCTTATACCTGGTTGTTGTTAGTCTCTTGTTCTTGGAGGCTCATTTTCTTATCTCCAGATCTAATACTCTGAAAATTTTCTATCCCCATAATCCATCAAAATTTTCTGGAGCTCTGACCAACAGTTACTAACCAAAAGATAAAATAAATGTCATCATGGTCATGAAGTTAACATAAACATATGCATCCTATTTACTTTAGGGACTTAGGATAGAAATTCAAGCTAAAGAAGAGAAATAGTCACATAGATCAATGGAACAGAAGAGAGAGCTGAGAAACAAACCCACGTTTATATGATCAATTAATCTATGACAAAGGAGGCAAGAATATACAATAAGAAAAAGACAGTCTCTTTAACAAATGGTGTTGAGAAAACTGGACAGCTACATGCAAAAGAATGAAACTGGACCACTTTCTTACTCCATACACAAAAGTAAACTCAAAATGGATTAAAGACCTAAACGTAAGTCCTGAAACCATAAAATTCCTAGAAGAATATATAGGCAGAAATTTCTTTGACATCAGCTATAGAAAAAATTTTCTAGGCATGCCTCCTAAGGCAAAGGAAACAAAAGCAAAATTAAACTATTGGGACTACACCAAAATGAAAAGCTTTTGCACAGTAAAGAAAACCATCAAAGAAACAAAAGGACAATCTACTGAATGGGAGAAGATATTTGCAAATGATATATCTGATAAGAGGTTAGAATCCAAAATATATAAAGAATTTATACAACTCGATATCAAAAAAATAAATAAATAATCCAATTAAAAATGGGCAGAGGACCTGAATACACCTTTCTCCAAAGAAAACAACAGGCACACGAAAAGATGCTCAACATCACTAGTCATCAGGGAAATGCAAATCAAAACCACAATAAGATATCATTTCACACATGTCAGAATGGCTAAAATCAACACAAGAAACAAGTGTTGACAAGGATGTGGAGAAAAAGGAACCTTCATGCAATGTTGGTGGGAATTCAAGTTGGTACAACCACCATGGAAAACAGTATGGAGGTTCCTCAAAAAATTAAAAATAGAATTTCCATATGATCCAGTAAGTCTACTACTAGGTATTTACCCAAAGAAAATAAAAACACTAATTCAAAAAGATATAGACACCCATATGTGTATTGCAGCATTATTTACTAGTTAAAAAATGGAAGATCTGAGTGTCCATTGATAGATAAATGGATAAAGAAGATGCAGTATATAAATCTTAATTAAAGACCACCAGTGGTTTCATTGACTTATATTTCCCATTATATTTCTTTAATTATATCTCAATTTACCATTTTATAAAATGAAATAAAAAAACTAGAAAACGTTAATATGACATATAATCTAATTAAATAGTTTTGGGTAACTAAGTACAATGGACTGTCCCCACCATGACCTTCAATGAGTCATGCATGCCTTTACATAATCCCTTCAATGCAAAAGAAACTATGGCTTGCTTCTTAGTCAACAGAATATGGTAAAGATAGTAAGATAATCATTCCCTTGATTAGATTATATTATATGGCAAAAGTGATGGCATAGTCACTCCTATGCAGTTACATTATGTAAGACTCTGTTTTTCAGACTGGAGAAAGAGATACTTCTGTTGATCTTGAGTCAGTATGCTGCCATACTGTAAAAGGGCCATGAGTCAAGATTATAAGAGGACTCTAGGAATTACCTGGTTAATTGCCAGCAAAAACATGGAACCTCAGCCTACAACCTCATGGATCTGAATTCTGTGAACAATCACAGGAGCTTGAAAGTCGACCCAGAAAGAAATGCAACCCAGCTGGCCCTTTGATTGCAATCTTGTAAAACCCTGAGAAAGGACCTAACTAGAGTATTCTTGAACTCCTAATCCAGGGAAACCGTGAGATAAATAAATGTGTGTTGTTTTAAGCCTCTAAATTTGTAGTAATTTGTTACAGCAACAGTAAAAATCTAATACACTACACAAATCCTGTCCCTGAACGCTACAACTATAAACAGTAAATAGCTCATAGTTTAGTAAATTTATGGTGGCACTTAATCTGGAATGAAATATCAGTATAACATAGTTTCATTCTCTCTCTAAATTTACGGTACTGTGAATAGGGAATTCCAGAATATCCTTTAGATACTTCAAAGCTCAAAACTTTAACATAACTCTTTCATACCACTTACTTCAAAACTTAAGCTAAATATTATTCATCAGCATTCAGAATTTATCTAAGTTGAAATATTTTCTAAGTGCAAGAGTCTATTTGAAAAATAAAAATATTATTTTAATTTTAACTGAAAAATTGGCAGGGAGGGGAACCCAGAGTCTTATTTTTCAGTAATTGAAATGCCTCATTGATCTCTGCTTCTGCCTCTTCAGATACCATTGGAGTGTAAAATCCAGTGCTTTTCTTTTTTTATGGTCAGAAACAAAATCACAATAGCCTATCTATAGTTATATCTATGGCAAAGCCAATTTTCAAGAATTTCACACAATATAGCTATATGAACAGCCAGCACATGGGTTCAACTTTGACATTCAATGTCTCAGTTTTAAGGCAAATTATTCCATCTCTTTCATACAGAATATTAAGATGTTGGCTTACAAAATAATATGCTGTCTGATCAAACCCTTTTAATGCCTGCAGTCCTAGAACTCAAAAATATTCTTTCTAGTAAAAGTTATTTTCTTTTTCTTCTACCACACATTGTAAGAGTCTATGAAATTAGCGTATGACATGCTATTGAATGTAAATCCTAGTGTATAATTTACCCTCAGTCACTCAGAGAAAAGAATCACATCCAAAGTCACATTTTAGAGAGACCCTGTAGGTTGTAGATAAGAGTTTTCTGAAGAGGATGGGAATTTACACTACAGACTTATAAAAGCTTGTCCCCACACAGGATCAGAGAGAAGCATAGACCAAAAATGAGGGAAGCAAGACCGTTTATTTGTAGAGTTGTATTCATCATTTAGTTTTAAGTTGTCTTGTTCTACACTGTTAATACTAAACCTTCTGGAAACCTGGTACACAACAACCTTATATTAGCCATACTGCTATAATTTATTAAATATAACAAACTATATATTCTGAGGATGAGGAAGTGAAAAAAGGAGACCTTCACCAAACCATCTTGCCTTAGACCAACATAGTAATAGCATGAATAATAACAGCCAATGTTTATATGATACACTATGTGCAAAGCAAAGCACTTATCTATAGGTAGTGAGTCAAATAAACTGCCTTAAGTTGGCTTCCTCTGAAGCAGACACTGGGGAAATGAATTGTGTGAAAGTGTTTAATAAAAGAGTTTTTAGGAGACATAAGAGTGGTGAAATGGGACCAGGAAGTGAAGGAGGCCAAGCAAAGATGTGAGCCATGTTGGAGGGAAAATGACCGAAGCTCATGGGACCTCTGGTGTAAAACATATCTCATAGTTCATTAATATCACCCATGTGTGACTTATGGCTAGGGGACAAGGAAGATGAAGGATTATACTCTAAAAGTGTTAGTCATTGATTAAAAGCTGGGGGAAGAGGGGAACAAGGAACAAGGAACAAAAAACTACTGAGTGCTTTTGGGTCTTGAGTAATACAAATAATGCAGGTTCTGACAGGCAAGTGCAGTTGACAACAAAGACACCAGGTGCTGGCTCGGAAGGGACAGCTCATCTGGAACATGCATGCACAAAAAATGGAAAAGAAATCTGAGGATACTGGACAACCCACTTGCTACATAACTCCCACAACCCAGTGAAGTAGCTATTGGTTTTATATCCATTTTACAGCTGAAGAGACTGAAATACAGAAAGATTGAGATGTCCAAGATCCTACAGCTGACAAGTGTCAAGCCAGGATTTGAAACTAGGCCATCTGGCTTCAGAGTCTGCATATTTATCCATTGTGTTATTAAATCAAGTGCTAGAGCAGAGCATGCAGTGGCCCAAGGCAGAACCAGAACCACGCATAGGAACTAAACAAGAGAGAACAGCCTAGAACCAGAAATGACTAGCGTGCAGCCCCAGTGTACCAAAGCAAAGTGATCCTTGTTTGGGGAAGGTGGGTAATTAGATCTTCTATTAAGTGATTAGAGCACATCCAGGCATCAGACACTTGGGCTACATACACATAATCATTCATTTTTGCTCTAAGCTTGCAAGGGAGAGGAATTATTCCAAACAGGGAAGTAGCTGTAGGGAGAGGGCAAGAATAAAAGAAAAATTTCTCTCCCTTTTCTCTTTCCCTAATTCTCACTTCCTCCTTTCCTTCTGCAAACACACACACACACACACACACACACACACACACAAACACACACAGAGGGAAATCTGAAAGCTTCTTTCAGTTTGCTTCTGATATTTATTGAAAATAATTAGAGAAAGTTGGCAAAGACATTAAACTCAACACACCATAGTAAAGACCAGTGTCAGAGAATTTCCTATAAGCTGAGTATGCCTATCAAAATAGCTTGGGGAACAAATAGCTTTTTAATTAATTTTAAAAGCTAGTTGCTTCAATATACAGCTTGAGACAAGCTGAGAAGATCTGTGATCCATAAAATATCTTTTTGTTGATCAGGTTACCACTGAATCTAATTAGATCTTTCCTCATTTGAATATTATAGATTTTCAACTTTTAAAGAGTCCTTTATGGCCTTTAGCAACAGGGCAGACTGAGACGTACAGACTCTCCTCATATTACCAGCATAACAAAATGCTGGATAAAATATAAGCCCCAAATTAGTTTACATACCTGGGTAATAATAATAAATTAGAAAGGTAAATCTCAAGTGCCTGAAATGAAGCAGGAACTCAATGCCAGAAATGTAAGTAAAGAAGCAGAAACCATGGATCTGGAAGGCAGGCCCAGGAATGATAGCACAGAAAATCAAGTCCTGGAGCAGGCTTAAAACCTAGGGAAAAACAAACAAACAAACAAAGTAAAACAAAACAAAACACCCAACGGCACAGGCAAATGAGGAAATAATTTCAATCTGGACCTCAAGTTGAAGAAAAAAGGGATACTTAATTATCCCTTCAGTAATTAAAACCCCAAGGCTGAACCATACTTGGATAGATTTCTGTATTTAAAAATATATATTTATTTTTTAATTGGCATAGACATTTACAAATAGACCGAGAGAACCTGTTAAAGATGCCAGAAAGAGATCAGATACAAATGGGAACTGGATATATGGCACAGATCACATTAAAAATACCAGAGGAAAAGGGATACAATAGCCAATGAATTCTGGTAGGCATTTTGATTATCCTTAAGAAAAAATAAAATACCCAAGGGATACAGGAGTGCTGATACATAGGGGCACTTTTACCCCAATGTTTATAGGAGCACTTTCAACAATAGCTAAATTATGGAAAGAGCCTAAATGTCCATCAACTGATGAATGGATAAAGAAGTTGTGGTTTATATATACAATGGAATACTACTTGGCAATGAGAAAGAATGAAATATGGCCTTTTGTAGCAATGTGGATGAAACTGGAGAGTGTTATGCTAAGTGAAGTAAGTCATACAGAGAAAAACAGATACCATATGTGTTCACTCTTATGTGGATCCTGAGAAACTTAACAGAAGACCATGGGGGAAGGAAAGGGGGAAAAAAGTTACAGGGAGGGAAGGAGTCAAACCATAAGAGACTTAAAAACTGAGAATAAACTGAGGGTTGATGGGAGGTGGGAGGGAGGGGAAAGTGATGGGCATTGAAGAGGGCACCTGTTGGGATGAGCACTGGATGTTGTATGGAAACCAACTTGACAATAAATTTCATATTAAAAAAAAAGAAAAAAGAAAAGAAAATGGGGCCCCTGGTGGCTCAATCGGTTGAACATCTGACTCTTGATTTCGGCTCAGGTCATGATCTCATGGTTTGTGAGATCAAGCCCTGCATTGGGCTCTGTGCTTGGGATTCTCTCTCTCCCTCTCTCTGCTCCTCACTTGCTCATACTCACTCTTTCTCAAAGTAAATAAATAAACTTTAAGAAAAAAAAAGAAAAAAGAAAGTAAACTAAGATCTCTATCTCACACCATACCCAAAATTACATTCCAGGTAGATCAAAAACATAAATATAAAAATCAAGTCTTCCAAAAAGTATAGGAAAGTATTTTTATGATATTTGATTAGGAAATTATTTCTTAAACATATCATAAAAGGCACAAATCACAAAGAAAGGGATTGAGAAAACTGGAATGGTAGAGTGTACCATTGTCAACATATTTGCTGCCCCTCCTACCAGGTTCAACTGTGGGAGATTATATGCCTTCATCCCATGTCATTGCTTTGGCCAGTGAAATGTGGCCACTATCACCACGTATAGTGATATGTGCCTCTTGCAAAGAGAAGCTGAAGAGACTTCTTGTGGGTCTATACACTGTCATTTCTCTCTGCCACAAGAACAGCAGGCCCAAGATAGAAGCTGTGTCTTCATCTGTGGTCCCTAAAGTGAAGATATGGAGCAGACAGAGCCTATCAACCTATGTAAATAAGAGTGAGAAATAAACTTTTGTTGCAGTAAACCCTGAGATTTGGGAGTTTTGTTATCACAGCATGCTTTAACTTGAGCTGACTGAAACACTTAGCTACACTCAAATATAAAAATGCTGCATACATGTATACATACATATGTATATGTATGTGTATATGTATATGTAAAAGATACCACAGGCAAAAGATTAGGTATCAATATTTTCAATGTATATAATCAACAAAGAAATTAGTATATGGAAAACATGAAGAATATCTACAAATCAATAAGAAAAGCAAAACAACTCAAGAGGAAAAGGGCAAATAATATGAATAGCTATATTGCAAAAATAAATAACTAAATGGTCTATAAATATGCTAAAATAAGCCCAACCTCATTACTAATCCAGAACCAAAAACTAAAACAAAAAGATATACCAGTGCGTGCACAACAATATAGCAAAAACTTTAGTCTGACAATATAAAGTAATACAAGAATATGGAGCACAAGGAATTTTCAAAAACTGCTGGAAAGAGAGATGGATATAAATGAGCACAACTTTAGAGAAACATTTGACAGTATCTAGTGGAGCTCCAGAAACTCCACTCCTAGGTGTACACCCTAAAGAAACTCTTTTACATGTACACAAGTTAAAAGGTACACACCTAAAAGACTTTATTGTTTGTAATAGAAAAAAAAAAGTGTTAAAACACCCTATGTATCTATCTAGGGAAGAATGGATTTTGAAAAACTGAATATTCCAATAAGGTAATGCCAAATAATAACAAATAGTTTAAAATAAATGAACTAGAGAGACATATATCAACACATGCAGATCTCAAGATTCACCACTTAGTGAAAAAAAAAGTGAAGGAGATATATTATGGATACAGATATAGACATAGATAGGTATAGATGTAGATAGATATAAACAGACATATTGTATGGATACCACTGAGTAAATGTAAAACCCATCAAACAATACTGTGGAGGGGGGATGTGTGTGTGTGTGTGTGTGTGTGTGTGTGTGTGTGTGTGTGTTCAGTGGATCATACATTAGCAGCAAAGTCTAATAACAACAAAAAGAGATATACATGCACCTTAGCATAGCAGTTAACTTTGGGGAAAAAAGGAAATAAAATAAGTTGTGAGGTTTCACTAGATCTGTAATTTATATTTTTTAATTGTTTTGGAAACAAATATGGTTAAAAATGTTGACACTTGTTAAGTAAGGTGGTAAATAGTAATAATGTCGAGTTTTACTGAAGCCCTGTAATACTGAAAAACAGGGATGGTTGAAGAAATCTCCCCAACCAACCTTTTGTGTTTGGACAAAATGGCTTACTACAAAGAACCACTGGTCCCCGTATATATCAGAAAAGACTCACAGGTGTACCCTTGTTTATTTTAGACATGGCCACATACAGATCCTCCAAATTCTTTGCCTCATAAATGATTAGCTGAACTGCTTGTCCCAGCTAAACAGTCAGAACAAAACATGTGTTGATCCAACTGAGGTTAAGCTTCTCTCCTAGCCCCAGATCCCTGAACTTTGGCAAGCAAACAACTCTGCCTTCACAGGCCCTCCTCAGAACAGACTGGCCTCAGGACAGAATGTTCTCTAATCTACTAGTCAGCTTTCTAGTCTTTCCTTTCCCCACTTCCCCACACCTTTATACAAAAGAAAGTCCCCTTTCGCCTGACTCTTGAGATGCCTGCAGATTTTACTTCTTTGTGTTTTGAATAAAATATTGAAAATACAAAGTAGATTTTGAAGAACTCTTATTAAATAGAAAAAATAGTTGATTAAAAAGTTGAAACAGTTGGGGGCACCTGGGTGGCTCAACCAGTTGAGCATCCGAGTCTTGATTTCGGCTCAGGTCATGATCTCACAGTCATGAGATACAGCCCGCATTGGGCTGCTTACTGTGTATGGAGCCTACTTGCGATTCTCTCTTCCCCTCTCTCTGCCATCCCCCAACTTGTGCTCCCTTGCTCTCTTTCTCTCAAAATAAATAAATAGGATTTATTTTAAAAAAGTTGAAACAGTTGTTTTTCAAAATGTGTTCATAAAAACAGCAACAGGACTCAAGTCATACCAACTTTCTAGTAGATGTAGGATTAAGAATTCCCAATTAGCCAGGCTTGTCAGGAAACTGATATGAAATACAAATGAAGGAACCGAGAATGTTAAATCTGGGAAAGAAAAGATTCAGAGAGCAGAGCAGCTGCCTTCAGATATACAAAGGGTTGTTATGTGGGAAATGGAATAGGAAGTTTCTGTTTGTTTGTTGCCATTAAGTAGAAGTGTGTTAAAAAAAAAAAAGCGTGATCAGTAAACAAGCTTTAGGAAGACTTCAGCACAATCTAATAAAGAACCATCTAAGAGAGTTGTCCAAAGGTGGTATGGGATACCTTGCAAGCCATGAGCACATCACCAGTGCCAGTATCCACACATGATCTGCATGAACACTTAGAACACAGTATTGAATGGTTATTGGACCATGTAACCAGACAGCTTCTGGAGTCTATGGTTCTGTCCACTGGACAGAGAGCACGGAGAAAACTTTATTTTAAGAGCCAGGCCATCGTTTATTGCCAAGATTTTCCAATGCCAATAATTTCCAGTCTCATTAAACACAAGTAGCAGAAAGAAGATAGCAAATACCTTTCATTGGGAGATAAATGCTTTAAGAATTTTTTTTTAAAGAGAAGGAGCAAAATCAAAACAATGAATAAGTACAAGAAATCATTCTTTCGTCAGAATGGGCACATAAAAATAAACCAAAATAACTCTCACTCCCAAACACCAGATGTAGCTATGCTTCTGTCTTTAATGGTACTGCATCCATTTTAGAGCTTTTATAAGACTAAGCAAACTATAAAAAAATTAATGTGAACTCTTCATCAAATTATGTGATGGCTGAATGTTAGGGCAAAGAGAGGCTTTTTCTCAAAAAGTCATAAAAGGAAAGTGAATGGCTATATCAATCAATCCAACATAATCTAGACAATACAAGGTTCTGGAATAGCAAAAGAAAATGACAGCTGATGTAAGAGTTAAGTCATTCTTTTAGACAAAGGAAAAAACTGTTTTGCAGATTTTTCTATCAATTATTTTCATATTCCAGCCTCCATGACCATGAAAGCCACACAAGGGGTATAATTATATTTCACAGAAGCTGTTCTTGTTTTAAATCTGCCCTTAATATAAGGCAGCCAACAGAGGAAATTATATTTAATAAGACATCTGGCTTCTAAATGAAGATGCATCCCATTTTTATTCTAAAATAATTTTAATTTGGTTTGTAATTGAAACATGAAATTGATGTCATTTGGAGTTTCCTGTCCCAGAGAATTATTTTTACCAAGAAAATACCAGAATATTTTCATGATACAAGACTATGCTTTTATGACAAGTCTGAATAGATGTTTTGACATTAACATCTTCTAGGAGAATTTAAATTTTTTTTTATTCATGAGATTATGTTTGCTTTAACTAAAATGAATAACATAGGAGAGTGGCTTTATCCTCTGATGTCTTTTTATTTTAATATTTATTTCCTAATCTTTTTAATCTATTTGTTTTTCCAAAGTTAGTGTTTTTACTTATTCCTGTTTCTGTTAAATAAAATTTCTTCTGTTTCATTTCATCTCCCCTATTTTTCTCCTCCTTTGCTTTTCTCTCATCCTGCATCTTGGTCCTTCTTTATTCTATCTTTGTAGCTGAAAGGCTTCATAACTATGTGGTATCAAGGGACACAACCAAATGTTAGTGGAAGGAGTTATTTTGCATGCAGAAAATCCTCCTTTAGGGAAAGACAAAAAAAGATTAAAAAATTTATCACAGAAGGTAGTTAAAAGGTGAGGTGACAAAATAATAAAAGAATGTCAAAACAAACCAAAGCAAAAGTCAGACTACTGAATATCTAGCAATTAAGATTAGTGGCTATTACATTTACCAAAACAAAGCAACTTATAAGTTCTATTTTTACTAAAAGACTTACTGATAACTTATTACTAATTAAAAAGTAAAATATTTGGTACTGACAGTACAGATGCAAGGAAAATTTGATACTATGGGGAAATTATCACTAAGAAAAAATTATTTCATGTCCAACATCTGCTCTGTTCTTTTAAAATAAGAGATTAACTGGCAAAAACTGAATCTAGTGAAAGCCTATACACAAAGCCATCACTTCTCAAAATAATTGGCCTCCTATGTCTTCTTAAAATTATACATGCAGTTATTCCTGAGTTTATCTGAAAAATAAAAATACACTTATAATTTAAAATAAAGTTGATTATATAAAAAAGGTTGTTTCCCCAAAATATAAAACATTTTACCACATTATTTCTGTTATCATATACATTATAATACAGATTTTATGAAGATCAAATGGAGTGTATTTGTTAGGATGCTGAAACACAGCTGGCTCAATTAAAATGCCTGAATGAGGCTTTTTGCCTGCAGCAGAAATTGTTACATAATTACTACAATGCATCTGCTATATTTTTACTTTTTTTAAGAAAGATGAACCCAGGTGATTTCTGGGTTCTCTAATAAGAATCAAGAAGGACAATTGTAGAAACTAAAAATGTAAATAAAATATGTGGAACTCAGAGTAATTCAAGAACTTTGTGAATAAAATTAGTCATTCATTTTTCAAGAGTTTAGATTTTGTGGTAGTTATTAAGAAAATTTCATAGCAACGTTCATCAAAAATAAACTAATTGTCATAATAAACAATGTCATAATAAACTTACTGTATGTATCAGATTGAGTACAGGAAAATCAAATTAAGTTCAGGAAGACTCAAAATTGAGTTCAGGAAGCTGAAGTGCATTATATATATATCAACTTCTAATTTCAGCTGTTTTTAACCTTTAAATTGATGAACATTCCAAGTTAAAGATGTTTCCTTTTTAGAAAAATAGAACTCAGAAGTATACAAAGTTGTCTTGATAATAGGAATTTATTTCATTTTGTTTTTTTTACAGTAGGCTAATATTATATCTTCTACAATCTTATTTTCCCACAACGTTTTTAATCTAATAAAAACAACTCTAAATGGTATTTATGAATCTTGTTAAGAAATCTTCAAATACAATGGATTAATGGGTTTATTGAATTATCCATTTGTGAACATCTGAGAGGAGTGGTTTGGCATTTTACTCATACAATGAGGTAAAAAAAAATTATAGACTACAAAGAACACATAAGATTCATAAATGTGTAGGGGCGCCTGGGTGGTTCAGTCGGTTAAGGGTCCCACACTTGACTTGGGCTCAGGTCATGATCTCACAGTTAGGGAGCTTGAGCCCCATATCAGCCTCTGTGCTGACAGCATGGAGCCTGCTTGGGATCCTCTCTCTCCCTCTCAATCTGCCCTCCACCCTCTGCCCACCACTGGTGTGAATGTGCTCTCTTGCTCTCTCTCTTTCAAAATAAATGAATAAACTTAACCCAGTACTTTAAAAAATGTGTAAAATTTTATACAAATAACTACATAGGGAGAAAATATTCCTCAGCAGTTTTCAGGGGAAATCATGTCATTTCTGATTCATTTATATTTGGCAATGTAAATACTGTTTTTTAGACATTCTATGTAAGACCTGTGAAAACTCTGAAGTCTTTCTAAAATGTTTTGCTTAGAAATAGTGGCCTTAAAATATGTTGAAACCACAAGAATTGTATTTCTATTTGGAAGGAGTCAAAGTGGCCATATTTCAAAGGATATCACATATCAACTATAGATGTTACCTTACAACAACACAGTTAAGTTTTACAAAAAGAGGAAATGAGTGAACCACTGTGTAAGTTTTCTTAATTACTAAGAATTCCACTCAAACTAGAATAAGCATACAGAGATGTGTTTTTTTATTACATAAAAAGAAAAAATAGAAATATTTCAAAGGGGGGCACCTGGATGGCCCAGTGGGTTAAGCATCCGACTCTTGACTTTGGTTCAGGTCATGATCTCATGGTTCCTGAGTTCAAGCCCCGCATCAGGCTCTGTGCTGACTGTGTGAAGTCTGCTTGGGATTTTCTCTCTCCCTCTCTCTCTCTCTTTCTGCCCCTCCCCCCACTGGTGCGTGCGTGTGTGTGTGTGTGTGTGTGTGTGTGCGCGCGCACATGTGCTCTCTCAAAATAAATAAATAAATAAATAAATAAATAAATAAATACATAAACTTTAAAAAGAAAAAAAGAAGTATTTCAGGAGACTTCAAGACAGAAAGTTCAGTCAGACTAACATAGCTGAGTCTTAGAAATTGGAAAGAGATCAAGAAATAGTCTTTCTTCCTTCACCCTCTGCCTAGTTTTTTTTCTGCTCCTTCACTCCCGTGACCCAAACACCACCATGACTCCCAGTCCTAGCAAATTTATCAACACATCTGCACTCCGTGTCAAAATTATAAATACTCATTAGAGAGAATCAAAACTATTTCAATCGAGGCAATGCTTTCACCTTCCCTTGTTCTGATGTCTGTCCCTGAACTGCTAGCTGAGGTCAGGGAGAGGTAGGGACTTGTAATATATCTATAACTGCCAGAACTGCCCTTTCCCTCTGGAAAGGGAAAGCTCCCAGGGAAATGAGGTAATTTGGGCAACCGGTAATGCTATCTTCCAGAGATAAGTGTTATTAACAACTCAGTCCAGTTCTACATATGTTTCCATGCATATATATATGCTTTGTTATTCATAAATGAGATCATGCACTAAGTATTATTTAGCAAATTTTTTTAACTTTACACTGTATCTTGTATTTATTTCCACTAGGAATTCAATCTCATTCATCTATGAAGGTATGTCATTGACACTCAGTTATTTCTTGGAGCTGAATGAAGTAACTATAAACCTACATTTGATTATTTTTCCAGTTAACATGGAAAGTTCAATCTCTAGCAGTGATTAAACGGTGTTGAAATAGCTTATGTATACAGTAATTGAACATCCTAAGACCAAATCCATAATGCATAATGCATGATGCAATTAATATACTGTTTTGGAAAACAAAATGAACTAATTTACCTATTATTATATAATGAAATGAAACCCAAATGAAATACTTAAATTGGAGTTATTATGAATGAGAACTCAGAAGTTGCCCTTCAAAAACTTAGATATGCCCAAGCATCATTCAGCAATTTCCATTCCCTATTGTCTGTGGCAGAATGCACTGAGAATATTTTCTCGCACCCAATATCATACTGCTCATGAAAATCTTTCTCTTCTAGCTTCATCATCACCCTTGACCACTTCACCCCACTATACCCCAGTTTAGTTCACAAAACTAGAAAGGGTGCTGAGGGCAAAGTATTGACTAACATAGTACCTGACACAAAGTTGTTCCAAAGAAGCTCGACTAGACATATAAAGGAAGGAATAAATAAATGAGTGAACACATTTCGGCGGTTCTTCAGGAGTCTTTGAAAATACCCCCTTCCACCCTGGCACAATATGAAGAAAACAAATGTTTGGAAATAAAGGCGATAAAACTTACAGCCATGGGCATTAAAATCTAATCATCATAAACTCTGCCCAAATGCATTTCCTCAAACACAGCTTTGAAGCTGCAGGATTGTCCCTCTGAGAAAGTAGGGGAGTAAAAACCTTTACCACTGTCATTCCCACCTCCAAACTTCTACAAGGTGTTTACCCCCCAATTAGTCTCCATTAAAATATTTGGTGTGGTTCTCCTCCATTAGTTGAGTGTTGACCTCAGCTGTGACACATAATAAACCTTTCCGGAAATCTCTCTCCTGGTGTGAGTTACATGCTTAAGGAGGCTTATTTGTCCTCAAGGCTGAGCGACCATTTAAGAACATCACAATGGAAAGAATGACTGAAAGGCAAGTATGAACTGCTAGAAACAGGTGCTTAAGACAACAGAGCTGTCTTATAATTTTAAGAAGACAAAAAATTCAAATTATCCCAATGCAACCATCTGTTGAAACCTGACAAGCAAAGTAAGTACATTTTGTTCAAGTCTGGATTGCTTGATTCTCTACGTTCTTGGCACTTTTGAGTTATTTTCTTTTGCTACTTTGAAGTCAAGTGGAAGTAAATCATGGAGTTTTAGTGATTCTAAATGAAAAGTCACAGAAAAGAACAACAGTAATGAAAGAAGAGAAGGGAGAAATATTGCAGCTTATTAGAAATCAAACTTTTCCAAAAATTTAAAATTTATTTCACAATACAATTAAGTATACTATTTCAGGGAGAGGATTCATTTTAAAGATGTAATGCTGGCCTTGTTTATTAACAAAAATTCTTACTAACTTAAAAATAAATTATAATGGGTATTAAGGAGGGCACTTGTGATGAACACCAGGTGTTGTATATAAGTGATGAATCACTAAATTCTGTACCTGAAAATAATATTACACTGAATATTAACTAACTGGAATTTAAATAAAAACTTGGAAAGGGTGTAGGGGAAGAAGAAAACAAATTTTTAATAAATTATAAAACAGACATATTTTTGCTGACTTGTACACTCCTACCTAGTTCATTTATAGGGAGATAGGGCAGATGGACATTGTTTTATAGCTCTTAAATTCTCCTCTGTGCCTAACACAGTGGTCAATGATTGTGAATTTTAAGTTGAAATTTGTATAATGATATCCAAAGATCAGTGCTACTAGATTTCATTTTAAACAACCATCAGTCCAACAAAATAAATCCTACTTGCAGAATGAAATGCTGAAATTAAGTCAACATCTTAAATATTACACTCCTCTTTTCCTTTACTCTTTTCACCCTCACTTCTGGCTATCGAGAGAAAGAGAAGGTAACAGGGAGAGACAGAGACAGAGAGAGAGCTCCTGCCACCCTAAAACACCATGTTTTATTCTAACAATGAGAAACTATTGTTTATTGACTTGCCTCTTCCAATAAGCACTGTTTTGACAAAGGAAATGACCTGAAGCATCTACACTCAGTCAACTTTGGGATTAAATCATAGCAGACTTTTTATCTCCTCAACATTAAATCTGTTCATCCTGCCAGAATATGTTTTTGACATTTTACACATGGGGCCCAAGAGAATAAGGCACAGTACTCCAGCACTTCTGGTCATGTCTGGGATAACAGCCTAATGAAAGATGGAAATAAGAAAATTAAGATAAAATAAATACCTGCCACCAAAAGAGATTTGAATTTATTCAATTTCTTGCGCACCTGATATTTTTCACATTTTTTGTGGCGAGCATGAGATATTCAGCTTTCCAAAGAGCTAATTCTTTAGTGCAAGAAACAATTCTAGCTGTTATAGCAGGGGTTAAAATGTGCAAATGCCTGCGGCAATTCACTCTCTCTGACTAAGCTGTCAAAACATTTAAATTGTGTCCCTGTCAATCCTCCCTTCCTCCTCTACCCTCTCCCCAGCAGGGGTTCCCAGCACTGAATCTTAGTCAAAAGAGAAGATACAGTCAGATTAGCAAACTATACCTTTCTCAAAGATTGCCACCTTTTTTGTGTTGCTTGTCATGTTTATTTCTTTGTGTCATTTTTGTATAATCCTTGCCGATTCTTTTTAGTTTGATTTAGTGTAAATGCCCATACTTCAGGTTAGTTAACAACTTAACAAAAGACAGTATGTGTGGTTAGTGATTGTGCTCTAAAAAAAATCCAAGTAACTGGAGATTGTCACTGTCTCTGAACCATGAGGAAAACAAGCACTTTGCAGAATCACTTTATAATTACTTCAACTGGTAAGTAAGAATGTAGAATAAACTGTAGCAGAGACTTCACTAAACATGTTGCTGAAATTCTGAAATGTGTACAAGGGAACAAAGGGTAACACAAAGAATGCTGAGCCACAAAACATCACCTTAATATTATAAGTAATTAAATAGTATTAAAATAGAACATTATATAACAAACACATTATATAAAAATCATTAAAATGTTAGAAGAAATTTTACTAGTAAACACCTTCCAAAAACAGGCTCTATGTCTCTAATTATTACATCTAATCTTCACACATCTAGCATTCATTGAGTGCCTACACTATGCTAAGTAAGTCTTGGAATATGAAAATGAAAGATACAACCTTTGTCCCTCTAATAGCTCACAGTCTAGGGACAGAAAATGACCAGCAAGCTTATTTATTTATTTTAAGCTTATTTATTTATTTTATTTATTTATATTGAACACAAGCAGGGGAGGGGCAGAGAGAGAGAGGGAGAGAGAGAATATGAAGCAGGTTCTGCGCTGTCAGTGCAGAACCTAATGTGGGGCTCAAACTCACGAACTGTGAGATCATGACCTGAGCCAAAATCAAGATTCAGACCCTTAACCAACTGAGCCACCCAGACACCCCATGTTTTTCATTGTGATATTACTGCAGCAATTTTGAAACTATTTTTGTGGGTACTGTAAGACTGAGAATATGAATAATATGATGGTGTTGCTGGGAGCCAGGTTCCAACTATGGAAAAGAAAGATAAATTTATGGAATGAGGTAGCCAAAGAAAACCCTGCAATTATCATAATAAAGATTCATTCAGACAAGAATTATCTATGGAAGCAAAATCCAGGAGGAAATGTTTGATAAGAAGCAGGATATGTTCATAGTCCTAAGGTGTTTCCCCACAGATTATTCACTGGTTGAAGGAGGAAAATAGTAACTGTTCAGTGGAGAAACTAGGAAACTCTTTGATTAGGTGATCGAATTAACATCACTACTAAGGGTAAGGCAGACATCAGATGCCACCAGTTGTTGTACCCTAAGAAGGACACATTGCTAATGCTGTATGTACCTAGGAACACACAATCTGAGTCCAGTCATTAGGAAACACCAGACAAACCCAAGGTGATGAACATTCTATAGAATAGCAGTCTTATACTCTGAAAATATCAGTGTCGTGAAAGATAAAAAAAAAAAAAAAGATGAGGAAAGCTTTCAAATTTGGATACTAAAGAGATAAGACAACCAATTGCAATACATGATTTTGAACTGATCCCCAATATTGGAAGGGAAAAAATGCTATAAGAGACATTATGAGGGCAATTGACAAATTGGATTATGGACTATAGACTGGATAAAACTATTGTTTCAATGTTAAATTTCCTGAATTTGACAACTATACTATGGTAATGTAAGAGAGTATCATTTTTCTTAGGAAATAGACAATAAAGTACTAAGAAGTCAAAGGGAATGACATTGCAACCTATTCTCAAATGGTTTATAGAAATAAGTAAAAATGGCATATATATAGAAAAAGACAATACAATAAAGCAAACATGGCAAAGTGTTCAAAATTATTAAATCTGGATAAAGGGTATATGGGAGCCCTCTATTATTATTTCAACCCTTTCATATGTTTGAAATAATTTCAAAATTAAACAAAGGCATCACCGATGGGGAATATTGATCATAGGGGAAGCTATGCATGTGTGAGGGCAAGGGGTATATGGGAATCTTTGTAGCTTTTTCTCAATTATGCTGTGAACCTAAAACACCCCCCAAAAAATTCAGTTTTAATTTAAAAAAAAAAATCAAATGAACAAACACAAAAGACAAGAGAGGTATAGGAGTTCTGGGTAATGTAAAGTCCAAGCTTTAATTTAAGGTAGATTGCTCAATAGTCTAAGTGACAGATATTATTGTCCTCGTTTTACTGAGAGGAAGTAGGGATTCAGAGGCCTCAAGATCTGATGCTACCTAGCAAAGAGAAGATAAGGCCCAGGTAAAGAGAGAATGAGCCAAGTTCCTCCCTTGGCTCCACTTACCATCTTAATTCAGTCCCTCAATAGTCATCTATTGATGGATGACTCACTGAAGGAAAAGCAGCCTCCCTCACATCATTTCCCCACCTCTTCCCACATCTGAAATGATGTGCTGCTCAAATCACTAATCATCTCCTTAAGGTTTCTGCATGTACTATTCTGTAACATTGACCACGTACATTGTCCTTTTATTCTTTCAACATAGCTGAAGAAAAAGAACCCATTGTAAGATGTCTACTAGCAGTTTTCCCAACAATAAGGGAAATGATACCTTTTCATCGATATCTGGTTTCAGCTTTAACAAGTGTGATTTCTAGTTTTCTCAAGCTCCTTGCATACAATTTTATGAATTGGGTAATATCCTGTAACCCAATTTTCCTAATAATAGGAGGGTAGTACTAGAGCTACATTATTGGACTGAGTTGAAATAGTATCTAGGGCTAAGTCTTGTGCAACATTTAAAACTATTTTTGCAATACATATCCCTCTAATCACCCACACTTCTCTCCTATACTGCCTTTCCCCTTTCTCAGTAATTTCTGGTGTTAACTCTAGTTTTGGAGTCTGGCACATTTCTTTTTACTACATGATGGCGCTGAGCCCAAGTTAGGGTCAGTTCCAGGAAGAGCTATGAAGTGGACAAAGATTATCTTTACTGCCCACCTTTCTCTCTCTTCACACCCCTGCAGTCTTCACTCAGCCCAGAATCCTGTAGTAGATGGTGAAACATGGCATCAAACCCTTCCCCTCCTTGTAGTATTGTAGATCCTCCCATCAAAAGAGAGATTCTATTTCTCTACCCTTTGAATCTGAATTTGGCCACAAGACCCTGCCAAATGGGACACTAACAAACATGAGGTACAGCAGAGGCTTGAAAGTGCTTGTACTTGTTCCTTTGCTACGTCTGGAAATCGGAAACCACCATTTCACAGGCCTGTTGTAACATGGTAGAGGATAAGAGGCCACTGGAGGAGAACCACAGTATCCCAGCCCACAGCAGGCCAACTACCAGACATGTAACAGAGGCCATCTGGGACCAGCCAACCTCCAACTGACCTACCAACTTATCCAGAAGGATCTAGGAACCAAAGACTCATGAGCAAATCCAGCTAAGACCAGCAAGAAAACTACCAAACTACCAAACTGATCCCATACTTTAACCATCACATACCTTAGTGTTTTAGGCCACAAAGTCTTAAGGTAGTTGTTTGTGCAGCAAAAAAAGATAATTAATATAGACTTGAACACCTCCAAGTAGGAACTACTGTCACCCTGCCTCCTGGTTACCCATCTTTATCCAACTGTCAACCAACTACCCACCCAAGAGGTGAGATTTTCTCCACCATCAAAACTCATTTGTTTCACATATTTTACAACCTCAAAATCCTTGATTAAACTGATAAACTGATACGAATTAATTCATTTATAATATAAAATAATTAATCATAATTAACGTGATTAGAGTGTAATAAATAAGACAACACACATACACACAGAAAAGGCCCAAAAATAAGTTTTCCCACTTCTTCCATCACTCTCTTATGCAACATTCTGACTAATAGCAGCAAGGAAAGGATTTCTCCTTCCAAAACAGCAACTTGAGAATTCATAGGCTTACTTCTTTTTTCTCCTTCCAAGAGATAAAAGTTAATTGTTACTATATCTGCTAGAGATATATCCAAGTTATGAAATCATTGCTGTAACTCCTTATCTCCTTCCCTCTAGTCAAATTTGAATGGTTTCCAAATGAGTTGATTAACCTTTCTCTACCAAAATCAACATATCTTCAGTAATTTCCAACTCACTCTCTGAACAGTTAAGACCTTCAAATGTCCTTGTCTATTCCTCTATGAGTAGTCAATCCCCCCACCTCCAACGTCAAGGTTTATCAAAAATCTCAAATAACAAGCCAGATATGGTTTATATTCTCTCAATATGTTAGCAAGTCACAAAATGTTTATTTAACCTACAAAACTTGCCTCCTGAGTAGTCAACCATTGTTCTTTCCCAACTACAATTTTACAATAAACAGCATATCTGACTCTTCAAAAACATATCAATTCATTTGAGAAACACTCTGTACTTGCCTTACAGAGAAACTTCTTTCTCCTGATCTCATGATTCCATGAGTAAGAACTTCTGCAACAATAATACTCCTGGCCTTCCTCCCCACCTCCTCACTTATTCACCCCAGGGGAAATAAAGGAAGTACATTTTGTGGACTTTGGGAGAAAGAACTGAGTTTGCAGAGGTTCTTCTGAGCTGCAATTTTTCATATCTGCCAGGCATATCCTAGTTGACTCTCTACTATGTTATAAGCATAGCAGGCCAGGTTCTACCCCCTACAAAGAGAATCCTACTATTTTGAAGGGTTAATTTCAATTAATAGGAGATTACTTAATAACAAAAAACAAAAACAAAAATAAAACACATATCTTCCTGCTTTGATCTCCTGACCACCTGCACAAAGGCACTGGCTCTGGGACAAACAGGGACTAGAAACTAGGCCAGCTTCTTGCATACCAAGCCTGACCCTTGGCACGTTTCTTCCAGCTTGTCTACCCAGAGGCAGTCCTTCTGTACAATCATCTTCCAGGAGTGGGTGTTTTCTTCTAATTCTTATGCCCAAAGGAAAAAGGTGCCTTTTTCTAATCTGAACAAAGATAGTTTATGTGCTAGCAGCAGCCTATTGATTTTCAGCTGACTCCTCTATCCCTTAATTGATTCCCAGCTTAAGAAGGAAAGCAATGTGTCACTTATTTAGCTCCTAAAATTCCAACACTACTATGTACCAGAAATTATGATAGATATTAGGGGGAAAAAGATGAAGCAGACAGTCTCTGAGTTCAAAATGCTCACTGTCTAGCTAAATTCCCTATGTTCTCAAAACCACTGTTTGTTTGGTTTTTTGGTTTGTTTGGTTTGTTTTGGTTTTTTGTTTGTTTGTTTGTTTGGTTGGTTGGTTGGTTTGATTTTGTATAGAAAGATGCAGATTGCTCTCTTTCTAGGGATGTCTATATTCTTGGCTCCCCTCTCAGAGTCTTAAGGACTCTTCCAGACATGGGTGAAATGGTGTGGACCAAGGGCTTAGAATAGGGCACAGTGATAGTGAGGATAATAACACTGTGACGAGGAAAACAGACACAGGCATAGGATACAAGTTCCTTAAAAGTAGGTGAACAGCAACCAAGTAGGTGCACTACAAAGTTTACTTTACACACTGACAGCTACACACAGCGCAACCAAACTGACGGGCACATGTACCTGCCCAGTAGAGGCACCCACGTCATGATAGCTAAGCATTTGCTCAAGGTAAGATCCTGCTGTGTCCCTCAGAAAGCTCTCTCTTTGTCATTGCCACGGAGCTTTGTTATATCCTCCAAAGCCCACTCCCAGTTCTAGAGACTCTGACTAGGAATCTGCTTGCCCACCAGGGTTACTGCAAGCAGGTTTACCGCATGCTGGATGAATGAAAAGTCAGTGTCTCAATATAGTGTCTCTCAACAACTCTGGCTCAGGGCTGCCCAGGCCTACTCATGCGATCAGTAGAGACCCCATAAGCAAAGAGATGAGAAGAGCTGGGAGATGGGCAAGGGTGCTAAGGCCAAAAAATGACAGGAAGGCTAAAAATAAATAAGTAAATAAAAAATGACAGGAAGGCTGAAGGTTGTCAAATCCGAAATAGCCAGAAGCAATTTTCAAAGTGGAGTCAAATCCCAGAATCCAGGACCAGATAAAAGAGAGCCCAAACTACAATCTGGAAACAAATGAATGAGGAAAAGGAAACAGAAAGAAGAGGATCCAGCAACTAACTAGAATATATAATAAAGACTACTCAGAGAGCTTTTTAAACTGGCTTTTTTATGCAAATACATTGCTCCAGTATAAGGGGTTAAGATCAAATGGACAAATAACAACTTACTCAGACATCCCTCATAGATAACACTTCTTTTTAAACTGCAATTTTTGGGGCCCCTGGGTGGCTCAGTTGGTTGAGTGTCTGACTTCACCTCAGGCCATGATCTCACGATTCGTGGGCTCAAACCCCACATCAGACTCTGTGCTGACAGCACGGAGCCTGAAGCCTGCTTTGGATTCTGTGTCTCCCTCTCTCTCTGCCCCTCTCCCACTCACGTTCTGTCTCTCTCTCTCTCAAAATAACAAATAAACATTACAAAAAAATTTTTAAACTGCAGTTTTCAGGTGCCTTCACCTTAGGAGTAATAGGTATTGTAAATATATTTCCTCAACCAAAACTAAAACATGATCTTACAGCTTGCCCAAATTGCTTAAAACTCAAGCCACCTTGGGGAATTTGACTCCCAATAGTAATTTTAGATAGAGAGCACATAACTTTATTCAACAGCTACAACATTCCCAGCATTTTGTTAAGCACTTTACATCATCTCATTTAATCATTATACAAAGAAATACGAAAAAATTATTGTCACTTTCCAAATAAGAAACCTAGGCCTAATGAAATTAGGACAAAGTCATGTGCATGGTGGTATTAGAATCTGAACTGATGAAGTCTGGCTCCAAAGGTTACACATTGAACCACCACTACATCACCACAGAGCTAACGAGGGTAGATGAATATTTTTATTTGGCCAAAAGAAGGAAGAGTATTCTGCCAACAAATGATGCCTGGGAATCAGGTGCTAACCTAGGGAAGAGAAGGGGAGAAGGGAAATAGTTGGCCACAGCTCCTGATGTTAAAAATCCTACTTTATAAGGCTGCTGTCCCTACAACTAAACTGCCTACTGGTGTAACAGGATCCCAATCCTTATCATGCCTTCTCAAGACCTTCCATCAGGGTAATTTGCATGTCTCTTTTCACCGAATCTAGTCATTGCATGCCAAATCTGTAGGCTGTATTCTTACTTCTCTTAGCCTCAGAAATAAATTCACATAACCACAACCTCATGAACCAAGTTTCTCAATTTCATATCTGAATGCCTAAATCAAATTTCACTATTCTGATTAAGGAAAAAAGAAGAGGTGCCTGCCATTAACAAACCACTGTCTGCAAAAAGTAAAATAACTTACTCATTGGGACATTATTTTGTTTTCTTTTTGTTGTTAAGAATCCTTGCTGAAAAGGAAGTGGTTAGAGATCCAAATTAGAAGCTGGAGAGGACATTCACACTTAGTCACAATCCCTAGCCACACTCTATGTGTAAGGTAAAAAAATAGACCATTTCTCATCTGCTGTTAAAAAATAAAAATACTTGTACATGCTTGAAAAATATAGAACAAAATTATAAGGAATCAGCATAAACAACAACATATGAAGGACTTTTTAAAGTTTAAGCATTAAAATGACACACCTTCCCACTGAGAAATAAAAATAGATTATTACCTGATATGCTACATGCATCTACATGCTTCAGTTTAGGGTCATTCTTGCCAGACAATAAAGTCTAAAGGGAAAGGATCCCTATACCAAAGCCCAGTTCATTTTCCTCCTTTACTCCATCCCTGCCCAGAAGGAAGCCCATGGTTAGGAGACACCATTTCCTTGTGCCTTTCTCTTCAGTATTAAGTGTCTACCTATGAATGGTTGCTGGATGGTTTTTGAATATACAGTTTCATAAGCTGCCCTACTTGGCTGGAAATTTTGAAATTGTTAAAAGGGGAGTATGTATATGTGTTTTATAGTCCTTCCTACCTCTCTTCCTCTGATCCCCAAGAGAAATAAGGTATGGTCTTGAGTCCGCCCTTCCTGAGACAGACTGGCCATCTCCCACCCCACATGCTACCACTGGCAGGCTCTTGCTTGCTTTCTCTCTCCAGGTTCTCTGGCTTCCTTCCCCATGTGGGTTGGTAATGGAAATGCATCCCATACAAGCTCTCCACTAGGTTTTGAGACAAAAGCTCTCTAGTTCCTTCCTCTGTATCTCATGCTGTCTTCAGCCTCTTTTTAGCAGATAATAATGGAGTAATAAGAATGCAGTTCAGATCCCTGCTATGGATTGGAAGTGAGCAGAACAGGCATTTAACCCCTTTTAGTCCTAAACTGTTCAGGCTAACATAGCTTGTTCAATGGAGTCTCTGGTAGAGTACAATCTAGCTCACTGGAATTCTTCAACAGAAACATGGTATATTTTCTTCGTGCATTTTTTTCAGGATCCTGTAAAGAAGGATTACTAGTGAGCGGCTGGATCAATTTTTTCCTAGATCCCAGACCTACTACAATTAAGACACCACAACCCAGAGGCCCAATACTCTATTTCAAGAAGAGCCATTATGCAGTTTTCATATTCACTCTTTCCCTCAACCATGGTGATTTACAATGTTCAGATGGTGGCTATTCCTTCATCTTGGATTCCAAGAGGAAGGAGACTTGAGCAGAACTCTAGCCAAACCAAGGTAGGCATGCAATGTAAAGTGAGAAATACATCTTGTCATAAGCCACTAAGACTTCACAGTTGTTACCCACCATAATCTACCTTATCCTAATACAGTGATTGATAATGATGGTGGTGGTGGTGTTTCAGGAGGTAGTTCAAACCTAAGTAGTAACAATACATCAAATTTGGTGTGCCAAAATTTATGGTTGACAACATAGCCAGTACTGTCTCCTTGAGACTGGCCTCCAGGATGAACTGAACTATCCTAGATGTCTTAGGGCACTTTGAAAACAGCAGTGGAAACTGAATGTTGAGAAGAATCTGCTCAGGGTGCTGGGCAGCTCAGTCAGTTGAGCATCCAACTCTTGGTTTCATCTCAAGTCATGGTCCTGCAGTTCATTCTGTAAAGTCTCACAGAGTAGAGCCTGTTTGAGATTCTCTCTCTCCTCTCTCTCCTCTCTCTGCCCCTTGCTGCTCCCTCTCTCTCTCTCTTTCTCAAAATAAATAAATAGACTTTAAAAAAAAAGAGAAGAATCTGCTCAAGTCTCCTCTGAGAATGTAGGACCTGCAGTGAATGGTTTCACCACCACTCCCACATTCTAGTTAGGGCCAGACATCTATTAACACATAAGATAACACTGATGCCTCGATGTCTATTTACACCCACTTACATATATATTGAAGGTTTATTATGTAATTGTAGAAGCATAAGCAAAATCTCTACCCTGAAATTTCTCTCCCTTCCAGATGTTAACAGTGCCTTTAACATCCCCATTTTCATTGTTCAAAGAATCAAATGTTAACAACTAAACAGGAGTTTTGGCTAGCTAAGTTGAAATTCCCACCACAAATAATTTCTCTTTTGCATCCTTGACAAATAGCCATCCTGACTACTTACAAGAACAACTTGTCACAAGGTGACTTCTTTCATTTGGCCTGCAAAAATTGTTAGAAAATTCTTCCTTATAAGGTTGAAATTTGCCTCCACATTCTTTTCTTTTAATCTGACATTTAAAGCTTGTGACCATTCTACCTGTCTTGAATTTACAATTTTTTCTAAGTTTCCAGGGAAGAGGTTAATCTTGGCAAGAAATGAGGATTTGAAGAAGCAGATTAAAATGTTTGTCAGAAAAATATTCTCTCTCCGGGTCCTTGGAGTTAGTCTGTCCTGGATTCTGAGTCATGTATAGTCCAGGACAATTACAGAGATGGGAAAAAAACAGCTCCTAGATAAATGGAATTAGTCAAACAGGGATAGACAGGAAGCCAGCTTGGGTTGATATAGAAGTTGTAACTTATTTTTTGTGTGCTGTTCTCCTTCACCTTTCTACTTTCAGTAAAGACTTGCTACTAATTATAGTCTTATCCAGGATCATTAAAACCTATTAGTCTGTAACTCGATGAAGGCAGGGACTTGTCTTTTTTGTTTCTTTTTTCTTTTCTTTTCTTTTCTTTTCTTTTTTTTTTTTTTTGCTTACTTTCTTTTATCAGCACTGCCTATCCCTGAACCTAGCATATATTAGGCACTCAATACCTATTTGTTGAATGAATGATAAAAAAACATATGTGGGAGTTAGGAAGTGGCCTGGGTTTATCTTGGGGATTATCAAGGGAAATAATTTAAAATCTGCAAGCATAGTGCTTTATTTCAGACTGAACTGGATACAGGGGGCCCAATCTTATAAAGGCACTGTAACCAATTTCTTGATATTTTAATGTTTAATTACGAAGAATTTCAAATCTACTCAAAAGTAGATAAAATGGTATGATAAATTCCTAAGTATCCACCTGGTGCCAATACCTATAAGCCCATGGTCAATTTTGCCCTATCCATATCTCCATCCACCCTCTCCCCCAACTATTTGAAGGCAAATCACAGGTATCACATGATTTGATTTATAAATATTTTAATGTGAATCTCTAAAAGATAACAACTTGTCTTTAAACATAACTAAAATACCATATCACACCTAAAAATAATATCTTGATGATATCAAACATGTAATGTCAACTATTTAATTGTCTCATAAATCTTACAAATAGGTTTTTCACCATGCTTATTTTAAACAGGACCCAAATAAGGGACAGATTTAGTAATATTTGTAGTCATTTAAGTCTCTTTTAATTTTCAAGTTCCACTTTCACCGCCTTTTTTTTTCCTCTTGCTATTTGTTGAAGAGCTGTGTTTGAATGTCCTGTATAATTTCCCACTAAATTTGACTGATTATATCTCCTCAGTATATTCTTCTTTTTTTCACTTTTTTTTGATTTCTGTTAGTTAACATACAGTGTTATATTAGTTTCAGATGTACATATAGTGATTCAACACTTTCATACATCACCTGGTGCTCATCAAATGTGCACTCCTTAATTTCCATCACCTATTTAACCCATCTCCCTACCCTCCTACCCACTAGTAACCAACAGTTTGTTCTCTATAATTAAAAATCAGTTTCAGGGGAGGAGCCAAGATGGCAGAACAGCATGGAAGCTTTTTGTGTGTCTCGCTCCCATGAAATACAGCCAGACCAGCACTAAACCATCCTACACACCTAGAAAACAGATCAGAAGATTAACACAACAATCTGCACAACCTGAACCACAGAATTCAGCAGGTACATGACATGAAGAGCTGCACGTGGGGAGCAAAAAGCCACGAAAGGTAGGGAACCCCTTTTGCGGGTGGAGACAGGATGGAGACTGGGGAGGGGAAGAGCATACAGAAAAGCACCCCTCCCCAAAAGCAGCTGGAGAGAAAGTGGAAAATTGGAAACAGCCACAGGGACTAAACTAAAAAGGGAGAAAGGAGAGGGTTTAAATTCCATTAAGACTGTAAACAAGGGGAGCACAAAGGCTGCAACTCTGCAGCTCGATACCTGGCAGTGCTCTGGTGGGAAAGGTGAATCCCCAGGAACAAAGTGGGGTCAGGGACGTTCTCAGGCCACACAGGGAAAAGTGGTTCCACTGTGGGAAGGACATTTGGTAGAGACTGTGGAAGCCACCTGGTCCTAGCAACCCTGGAAGACAGCTACATTCACTGGTGCTGGGGCAAGGTCATTGAAGGTGAAGCCTGGTGCCAGATGCGTGTTGCGATTTTCCATAGTCCCTGAAATGCTGATGCTACACTGTCTCACGATCTTTCTTTGGGGTGGGCTGGCACCTGGCCACCATCTTGGGGCACCAGCAACAGCATGGTCCAGCGGGCATTCCTGGGTGCAGCTGACATTCAGTCATTGCTCATGCGGCCATTGCTCGATGAGACCCTCCCGCAGAGGGGCAGAACGGGTCAAAGCCACAGTCCTTCAGAAGTAAGGGGCCAGGGGAAAACAGCCGCATCTGAGACAAAACTTGGGAGAGAGATACTGCCTGGGGCCTGGTCACGGAGAGTGGAAAAGAGGGGAGTGGAGGAGAGCTGAAGATGGAGGACTGGTGCGCAATTGCTGATCCGGGAGAACAGACTGGGTAGGTGGGTGGCACCATTTTCACCGCTCCCGCGCATGCGCATGCACACCTTTGAGCACCGCAGCAATCCACCCCCAGTAGGCTAGCAGTGCCATCTAGTGGAGAGCAGAGCTGTTACACTGAGCCCCGCCCAACTAGGCCAACTTCTCTCTTCAAGAACACAAACCTCACTGCCGGCTTAATTTATGGACTATAAAGAGCTACATGGACTGACCTCTAGGGGAAACGAAGTAATTTCAGTCCTACTTCAATCTGTTAGCAGGTTCATCTGTTCAAGTTTTTTTTCTTTTTTTTCTTTTTCCTTTTTCTCTTTTACAATTCTTTTCTTTTTCTTGAATACAGAAAGAGAAAAAACTCATTTTTATTTTCAATTTTTATTAAAAATATGTCTTTAATTTTTATTACTATATTTTTTACTTTTGTGTAATTTTTTTAAAATTGTACTTTACTTCCATCATTTTATTTTAGTCTACTTCAGTGTACTCACCTTTTCAAATTTTCAATTACCTTTTTTCTTTTTTTATCTTTTTCATTTCTTTTTCTTGAATGCAGAAAGAGAAAAACTTCATTTTTACTTTCAATTTCTTTTAAAAATATTTTTATTTAATTTTTATTACTATATTTTTTGCTTTTATGTAAATTTTTTCAAATTCTATCTTACCCCCACCATTTCATTTCAGTCTACTACAGTGTATTCACTTTTTCAAATTTTCAAACGATTTCTTTTTTCTTTTTTTAACTTTTTTCTTTTTCATTTCTTTTCTTTTTTCTTAAATACAGAAAATGAAAAAATTCATATTTCTTTTTAATTTTTATTAAAAATATTTTTCTTTAATTTTTTTCTACTATATTCTCTACTTTTGTGTATATTTTTTTCAAATTCTATTTTACCCACATCATCTCATTTTAGTCTACTTTAGTGTATTAATTTTTTCAAATTCTCAAATGATTTCCTTTCTTTTTTCTTTCCCCCGTTTTTTTTTCATTTCCCTAATCTGTCAAACCACTTTCAACACCCAGAACACCCAGAACACACCTAGGATCTAGCATCATCTATTCTATTTGTGTGTGTGTGTGTGTGTGTGTGTGTGTGTGTGTATGTGTGTGTTTAATTTTTAATTTTTAATTTTAATATTTTTTAATTTCAATTTTTTTTAATTTCAATTTTCTACCTCATTAATTCCTTTTCTCCCTTCAAAATGACAAAACAAAGGAATTCGCCCCAAAAGAGAGAGCACAAAGAAACAACAGCCAGGGATTTAACCAACACAGATACAAGCAAGATGTCTGAACTAGAATTTAGAATCACAATAATAAGTATACTAGCTGGAGTTGAAAATAGATTAGAATCCCTTTCTGCAGAGATAAAAGAAGAAAAAATAGCCAGAATGAAATTAAAAATGCTGCAATCACAGATGAATGCAGTGGCAGCAAGGATGGACAAGGCAGAACAGAGAATCAGCGATATAGAGGACAAACTTATAGAGAATAACAAAGTAGAAAAAAAGAGGGAGATTAAGGCAAAAGAGCACGATTTAAGAATTAGAGAAACCAGTGACTCATTAAAAAGGAACAACATCAGAATCATAGGGGTCCCAGAGGAGGAAGAGAGAGAAATAGAGGTAGAAGGGTTATGTGAGCAAATCATAGCAGAAAACTTTCCTAACCTGGGAAAAGACACAGACATCAAAAACCAGGAAGCACAGAGGACTCCCATTACATTCAACAAAAACAGACCATCAACAAGGCATATCATAGTCAAATTCACAAAATACTCAGGCAAGGAGAAAATCATGAAAGCAGCAAGGGAAAAAAAGTCCCTAACCTACAAGGGAAGACAGATCAGGTTTGCAGCAGACCTATCCACAGAAACTTGGCAGGCCAGAAAGGAGTGGCCAGATATATTCAGTGTGCTGAATCAGAAAAATATGCAGCCAAGAATTCTTTATCCAGCAAGGCTGTCATTCAAAATAGAGGGAGAGATAAAAGTTTCCCAGACAAACAAAAATTAAAGGAGTTTGTGACAACTAAACCAGTCCTGCAAGAAATTTTAAGGGGGACTCTCTGAGGGGAGAAAAGACGAAAAATATATATATATAAATAAATAAATACCAAAAGCAACAAAAGATTAGAAAGGACCAGAGAACACCACCAGAAACTCCAACTCTACAAGCTTCATAATGCCAATAAATTCATATCTTTCAGTACTCACTCTAAATGTCAATGGACTCAATGCTCCAATCAAAAGACAGAGGGTAACAGAATGGATAAGAAAACAAGATCCATCTATATGCTGTTTACAAAAGACCCACTTTAGACCTAAAGACACCTACAGATTGAAAATAAGGGGATGGAAAACCATCTATCATGCTAATGGTCAACAAAAGAAAGCTGGAATAGCCATACTATATCAGACAATCTAGACTTTAAAATAAAGACTGTATCAAGAGATGCAGAAGGGCATTATATCATAATCAAGGGGTCTATAGACCAAGAAGACCAAACAATTGTAAACATTTATGCACCAAATGTGGAGTACCCAAATATATAAATCAATTGATCACAAACATAAACTCATCAATAGTAATACCATAATAGTAGGAGACTTCAACACCCCACTCACAGCAATGGACAGATCATCTAATCAAAAAATCAACAAGGAAACAATGGCTTTGAATTACACATTGGACCAGATGGACTTAACAGATATATTCAGAACATTTCATCCTAAAGCAGCAGGATATACATTCTTCTCCAGTGCACATGGAATGATCTCCAGAATAGACCATATACTGGGACACAAATCAGCCCTAAGTAAGTACAAAAAGATCGAGATCATACCGTGCATATTTTCAGACCACAATGCTATGAAACTCAAAATCAACCACAAGAAAAAATTTGGAAAGGTAACAAATACTTGGAGACTGAAGAACATCCTACTAAAGAATGAATGGGCTAACCAAGCAGTTAAAGAGGAAATTAAAAAGTATATGGAAGTCAATGAAAATGATAGCACCACAACCCAAAACCTCTGGGATGGTCATAAAGGCGGTCATAAAAGGAAAATATATAGCAATCCAGGCCTTCCTAAAGAAGGAAGAAAGATCTCAGATACACAACCTAACCTTATGCCTTAAGGAGCTGGAAAAAGAACAGCAAATAAAACCCAAAACCAGCAGAAGACAGGAAATAATAAAGATTAGAGCAGAAATTAATGCTATCAAAACAAACAAACAAACAAACAAACAAACAAAAAAACAGTAGAACAGATCAATAAAACCAGAAGCTGGTTCTTTGAAAGAATTAACAAAATTGATAAACCACCAGCCAGTTTGATCAAGAAAAAAAAGGAAAGGACCCAAATAAGTAAAATCAAGAATGAAAGAGGAGAGATCACAACCAACACAACAGAAATAAAAACAATAATAAAAGAATATTATGAGCAAAATTATATGCCAATAAAATGGGCAATCTCCTAGATTGGACAGAAGAAATGGACAAATTCCTAGAAACATATACACTACCAAAACTGAAACAGGAAGAAATAGAAAATTTGAACAGACCCATAACCAGTAAGGAAATCGAATTAGTAATCAAAAATCTGCCAAAAAACAAGAGTCCAGGACCAGATGGCTTTGCAGGGGAATTCTACCAAACATTTAAGGAAGAGTTAACACCCATTCTCTTGAAACTATTCCAAAAAATAGAAATGGAAGGAAAACTTCCAAACTCTTTCTATGAGGCCAGCATTACCTTGATTCCAAAACCAGACAGAGACCCCACTAAAAAGGAGAACTATAGACCAATTTCCCTGAGGAACATGGATGCAAAAATCCTCAACAAGATATTAGCCAATCGGATCCGACAATACATTAAAAAAATTATTCGCCATGACCAAGTGGGATTTATACCTGGGATGCAGGGCTGGTTCAATATGTGCAAAACAATTAACGTGATTCATCACGTCAATAAAAGAAAGGACAAGAACCATATGATCCTCTCAATAGATGCAGAGAAAGCACTTGACAAAATACAGCACCCTTTCTTGGTAAAAACCCTCAAGAAAGTAGGGATAGAAGGATCATACCTCGAGATCATAAAAGCCATATATGAATGACCCAATGCTAATATCATCCTCAATGGGGGAAAACTGAGAGCTTTCCCCCTAAGGTCAGGAACAAGACAGGGATGTCCACTCTTGCCACTGTTATTCAATGTAGTATTGGAAGTCTTAGCCTCTGCAATCAGACAACACAAAGAAATAAACAGCATCCAAATTGGCCAGGAGGAGGTCAAACTTTCACTCTTTGCAGATGACATGATACTGTATATGGAAAACCCAAAAGATCCCACCAAAAAACTGCTAGAACCGATTCATGAATTCAGGAAAGTTGCAGGATATAGAATCAATGCACAGAAATCGGTTGCATTCCTATACACAAACAACGAAGCAACAGAAAGAGAAATCAAGGAATTGATCCCATTTACAGTTGCACCAAAAACCATAAAATACCTAGCAATAAATCTAACCAAAAAGGGGAAAAATCTATACACTGAAAACTATAGAAAGCTTATGAAAGAAATTGAAGAAGACACAAAGAAATGGAAAAAGATTCCATGCTCCTGGATAGGAAGAACAAATGTTGTTAAAATGTTGATACTACCCAAAGCAATCTACATATTCAATGCAATCCATATCAAAGTAACACCAGCATTCTTTACAGAGCTAGAAGAAATAATCCTAAAATTTGTATGGAACCAGAAAAGACCCCGAGTAGCCAAACCAATCTTGAAAAAGAAAACCAAAGCAGGAGGCATCACAATCCCAGACTTCAAGCTATACTACAAAGCTGTAATCATCACGACAGTATGGTACTGGCACAAGAACAGACATTCAGATCAATGGAATAGAATAGAGAACCCAGAAATGGACCCACAAACGTATGGCCAACTAATCTTTGACAAACAGGAAAGAATATCCAATGGAATAGAGATAGTCTCTTCAGCAAGTGGTGCTGGGAAAACTGGACAGCAACATGCAGAAGAATGAACCTGGACCACTTTCTTACACCATACACAAAAATAAACCCAAAATGGATGAAAGACCTCAATGTAAGACAGGAAGCCATAAAAATCCTCAAGGAGAAAGTAGGCAAAAACCTCTTTGATCTTGGCTGCAGCCACTTCTTACTCAACACATCTCCAGAGGCAAGGGAAACAAAAGCAAAAATGAACTACTGGGACCTCATCAAAATAAAAAACTTCTGCACAGTTAAGGAAACAATCAGCAAAACTAAAAGGCAACCAACAGAATTGGAGAAGATATTGGCAAATGACATATCCGATAAAGGGTTAGTATCCAAAATCTACAAAGAACTTACCAAACTCAACACCCAAAAAACAAATAATCCAGTGAAGAAATGGGCAAAAGACATGAATAGACACTTCTCCAAAGAAGACATCCAGATGGCCGACTGACACATGAAAAAATGCTCAACATCACTCATCATCAGGGAAATACAAATCAAAACCACAATGAGATACCATCTCACACCTGTCAGAATGGCTAACATTAACAACTCAGGCAACAACAGATGTTGGCAAGAATGCGGAGAAAGAGGATCTCTTTTGCACTGCTGGTGGGAATGCAAACTGGTCAACCACTCTGGAAAACAGTATGGAGGTTCCTCAAAAAACTAAAAACAGAACTACCCTATGACCCAGCAATTGCACTACTAGGTATTTATCCAAGGGATACAGGTGTGCTGTTTCAAAAGGACACATGCACCCCCATGTTTATAGCAGCACTATCAACAATAGCCAAAGTATGGAAAGAGCCCAAATGTCCATCGATGGGTGAATGGATAAAGAACATGTGGTATAGATATATGCAATGGAGTATTACTCGACAATCAAAAAGAATGAAATCTTGCCATTTGCAAGTATGTGGATGGAACTAGAGGGTATTATGCTAAGTGAAATTAGTCAGAGAAAGACAAAAATCATATGACTTCACTCATATGAGGACTTTAATACACAAAACAGATGAACATAAGAGAAGGGAAACAAAAATAATATAAAAACAGGGAGGGAGACAAAACAGAAGAGACTCATAAATATGGAGAACAAACTGAGGGTTGCTGGAGGGGTTGTGGGAGCGGGGATGGGCTAAATGGGTAAGGAGCATTAAGGAATCTACTCCTGAAATCGTTGCTTCACTATATGCTAACTAATTTGGATGTAAATTTTAAAAAATAAAAAATAAAGTTAAAAAAATCTGTTTCTTGCTTTGACCCTCTCTCTCTCATTCTGTCTCTCTCTCTCTCTCAATCTCTCTTATTTTTTTTCTTTTGGTTGTTTGTTTCTTATTCCACAAATGCATGATATCATATGCTATTTGTCTTTCTCTGACTTATTTTGCTTAGCATTATACTCTCTACCTCCATCCATATTGTTGCAAATAGCAAGATTTCATTCTTTCTGTGGGTGAACAATACTCCATTAAATATATACCGCATCTTCTTCATCCATTCATCAGTCAATGGACACTTAGACTGTTTACGTATCCTAGCTATTATGAATAGTGCTACTTTAAAGAGGGGTACACATGTCCCTTTGAATTAGTGTTTTTGTATTCCTTGGGTAAATAACCAATAGTGCAATTGCTGGATCATAAGGTAATTCTACTTTTAACGTTTTGAAGACTCTCCATACTGTTTTCCACAGTGGCTGGCTGTACCAGTTTGCATTCCTACCAACAACACAAGAGGGTTCCCTTTTGTCCACATCCTTGCCAACACTGTTGTTTCTTGTGTTATTTTAGCCATTCTAACAAGTATGTGGTGATATCTCATTGTAATTTTGATTTGCATTCCCCTGATGGTAAATGATGATGAACATGTTTTCAAGTGTCTGTTGGCCATCAGGATGTCTTCTTTGGAAAAATGTCTGTTTGTGTCTTCTGTCCATTTTCTAATTGGGTTATTTGTTTTTTGAGTGTTGAGCTGTGTAAGTTCTTTATATATTTTGGATACTAGCCCTTTATCAGATATGTCATTTGCAAATATTTTCCCATTCCATAGGGTGCCTTTTAGTTTTGTTGACTATTACCTTCCCTTTGCAGAAGCTTTTTATTTTGATGTAATCCCAACAGTTAATTTTTCCTTTTGCTTCCCTTGCCTCAAGAGATGTATGTAGAAAAAAGTTGGCAATGGCCAATGTCAAAGAGGTTACTGTCTGTGTTCTCTTTGAGAATTTCTATGGCTTCAGTTCTTATATTTAGGTCCTTAATCCATTTTGAATTCATTTTTGTGTATGGTGTAAGAAAGTGGTCCAGTTACATTCTTTTGCATGTTGCTGTCCAGTTTTTCCAACACCATTTGTTGAAGAGACTGTCCTTTTCCCTTTGGATATTATTTCCTGCTTTATAAAAGATCAATTCACCATATAATTGTGGGTTTACTTCTGGGTTTTCTATTTTGTCTTATTGATTTATGTGTCTATTTTTGTGCCAGTACCATACTGTTTTGATCACTAAAGCTTTAGAACATAACTTAAGTCCAGAATTGTGATGCCTCCAGCTTTGATTTTCTTTTTCAAGATTGCTTTGGCTATTCAGGATCTTTTGTGGTTCCATACAAATTTTAGGATTGTTTGTTCTAGTTGCATGAAAAATGCTGTTGATATTTTGATAAGAATTGCATTAAATCTGTGGATTGCTTTGGGAAGTATAGACATTTTAACAATATTTATTCTTCCAATCCATAAGCATGAAATGTCTTTCCATTGTTTTGTGTCATCTTCAGTTTCTTTTATTAGCTTTTTATAGTTTTCAGAGTACAGGTCTTTCACCTACCTCTTTGGTTAGGCTTATTCCTAGGTATCTTATTGTTGGTGCAATTGCAGATGGGATTGTTTTCTTAAATTCTCTTTCCGCTGCTTCATTTTTAGCATATAGAAATGCAACAGATTTCTTTACATTGATTTTGTATCCTAAACTTTACCGAATTCATTTATCAGCTCTGGAAGTTTTTTGGTGGAGTCTTTAGGGTTTCCTATATATAGTATCACGTCATCTGCAAATATTAAAAGTTTTACTTCTTTTTGCAGACTCATTACTGTGGCTGAGACTTCCAGTACTTGTTGAATAAAAATGGTGATAGCGACCATCTGTCTTGTTCCTGATCTTAGGGGGAAAGCTCTCAGTTTTTCCCCACTAAGAATGATGTTAGCTGTGGGTTTTTCATAGATGGTCTTTATTATGTTGAGGTATGTTTTCTCTAAAACAATTCTATTGAGGGTTTTTATCATAAATTGATGTGGTACTTTATCAAATGCTTTTTTTGCATCTACTGAAATGATCATAAAGTTCTTCTCCTTTCTCCTGTTGATGTGATGTATCAAATTGATGTGTGAATATTAAACCATATTTGCAAGAAATAAATCCCATTTGATCATGATGAATTACTTTTTTTGATGTTTTTATTTATTTTTTGAGAAAGACAGAGTGCAAGTGGGGGAGGGGCAGAGAGAGAAGGAGACACAGAATCTGAAGCAGGCTCCAGGCTCTGAGCTGCCAGCACAGAGCCCGACACAGGGCTTGAACTCATAGACCATGAGATCATGACCTGAGCTGCAGTCAGAGGCTTAACCGACTGAGCCACCCAGGTGCCCCTGATCATAGTGAATGATTTTTTAATATATTGTTCAATTCAGTTTACTAGTATTTTATTGAGAATTTTGCATCTATATTCATCAGGGACATTGGCCTGTAGTTCTCTTTTTTAGAGGTGTCTTTATCTGGTTTTGGTATCAGGGTAATGCTGGCCTCATAGAATGAATTTGGAAGTTTTCCTTCCTTTTTTATTTTTTGGAATAATTTTTAAAGAATTTTTAACTCTTCTTTTTTTGTCATTATTTTTAATTTTTTAATTTAAATCCAAGTTAGATAACATATAGTGTAATAATGATTTCAGGAATACAATTTAGTGATTCATCACCTACCAATAAGACCAGTGCTCATCCCAGCAAGTGTCTCCTTAATGCCTCTCACCTATTTAGCTCCTCACCCCACCCAACATCCCACCAGAAACCCTCAGTTTGTCCTCTGTATTTGAGTTTCTTATGGTTTGTCTCCCTCTCTGTTTTTATATTTTTTTGCTTCCCTTCCCTTATATTCATCTGTTTTGTATCTTAAAATATATGAAGAAATCATAGGATATTTGTCTTTCTCTGGCTGAGTTATTTCTTTTAGCATAATACACTCTAGTTCCATCCATGTTGTTGCAAATGGCAAGATTTCATTCTTTTTTATCACCAAGTAACATTCCATTGGGTTTACATATACATATACATACCACATCTTCTTCATCCATTCATTAATCAATAGACATTTGGGCTCTTTCCATAGTTTGGCTACTGTCAATAGTGCTGCTATAAACATTGGGATGCATGTGCCCCTTCGAATCAGCACTCCTGTATCCTCTGGATAAATACCTAGTGGTGAGGGGCGCCTGGGTGGCTCAGTCGATTGAGTGTCCGACTTCGGCTCAGGCCATGATCTTGCTGTTTGTGGGTTTGAGCCCTGCATTGGGTTCTGTGCTGACAGCTCAGAGCCTGCAGCCTGCTTCACATTCTGTGTCTCCCTCTCTCTATGCTCCTCTCCTGCTCACACCCTGTCTCTCTCTCAAGAATAAAGGAAGATAAAAAAAATTAAAGAAAAAAAAAACCTAGAGGTGAAATTGCTGGGCCATAAGATAGTTCTATTGTAAATTTTTTGAGGCACTCCATACTGTTTTCCAGGTGGCTGCACCAGTTTGTATTCCCACCAGCAGTGCAAAAGGGTTCCTCTTTCTCCACATCCTCACTGCCGTCTGTTGTTGCATGAGTTGTTCGTTTTATCCATTCTGACAGGTGTGAGGTGGTATCTCATTGTGGTTTTGATTTGTATTTCTCTGATGACGAGTGATGTTGAGCATTTTTTCATGTGTCTGTTAGCCATCTGCAGGTCTTCTTTGGAAAATTGTCTATTCATGTCTTGTTCCCATTTCTTCACTGGATTATCTGTTTTGGGGACATTGAGTTTGATAAGTTCTTTATAGTTTTTAGGATACTAATCCTTTATCTGACATGTCATTTGCAAATATCTTCTCCCATTCTTTCAGTTGCCTTTTAGTTTTGCTGACTGTTTCCTTCGCTGTGCAGAGGCTTTTTATGTTGATGAGGTCCCAATGTTCATTTTTGTTTTTGTTTCCCTTGCCTCTGGAGACATGTCAAGTAAGAAGTTGCTGTAGCTGAGGTCAAAAGGGTTGTGGCCTGTTTTCTCCTCTAGGATTTTGATGGCTTCCTGTCTTATGTTTAAGCCTTTCATCCATTTTGAGTTTTTTTTTATGGTATGGTGTAAAAAAAGTGGTCCAAGTTCATTCTTCTGCATGTCGCTGTCCAATTTTCCCAACACCATTTACTGAAGAGACTGTCTTTTTTCCATTGGATATTCTTTCCTGCTTTGTCGAAGGTTAGTTGGCCATACAATTGTGAGTCTATTTTGGGGTTCTCTATTCTGTTCCATTGATCTATGCATCTGTTTCTGTGCCACTACCATACTGTCCTGATTATTACAGCTTTGTAATACAGCTTAAAGTCTGGAATTGTGATGCCTCCAGCTTTGCTTTTCTTTCTCAAGATTGCTATGGCTATTCGGGGTCTTTTCTGGTTCCACACAAATTTTAGGATTGTTTTTTATAGCTCTGTGAAGAATGCTGTTATTTTGATAGGCACTACAGGTTTTCACTCTTCTGTAACTGTTTGGTAGAATTCAATTGTGAAGCCATCTGGTCCTGGACTTTGGTTTGTTTTGGGAGGTTGTTTTTTTTGTTTTTGTTTTTGAGTACTGATATAATTTCTTTGCTGGTTATCAATATGTTAGGATTTTCTATTTCTTTCTGTTTCAGCTTTGGGAATCTATATGTTTCTAAGAATTTATCCATTTCTTCTAGGTTGTCCAATTTGCTGGCATATGGTTTTTCATAATATTCTCTTATGATTGTATTTCTGTGGTGTTAGTTGTTATTTCTCCTCTCCCATTTGTGATTTTATTTATTTGAGTCCTTTCTCTTTTCTCCTTGGTAAGTCTGGCTAGAGTTTTGTCAATTTTAATGATTATTTCATAGAACAAGCTCCTGGTTTCATTGAACTGTTTTATTGGATTTTTTAGTTTTTATATCACTTATTTCCACTCTAATCTTTACTATTTCCTTCCTTCTGCTGGTTTTAGGTTTTGTTTGTCGTTTTTTATCCAGCTCCTTTAGGTTCAAGGTTAAGCTGTTTATTTGAGATTTTCCTTGCTTCTCACTATAAACTTCCGTTTTAGAACTGCTTTTTCCACATCCCACAGGTGTTGGACCATTATGTTTTCATTTTCATTTGTTTCCAGGTGCTTTTTTATTTCTTCTTTTATTTCCTAGTTGACCCATTCATTGTTTAGTAGCATGTTATTTAACCTCCATGTATTTGTGGTCTTCACAGATTTTTTTCTGGTGGCTGACTTCTAGTCTCATAGCGTTGTGATAAGAAAATATGTATAGTTTGATTTCACTCTTCTTGAATTTATTGAGGCTTGTTTTGTGGGCTAGTATGTAATCTATTCTGGACACTGTTCCACGTGCACTTGAAAAGAATGTGTATTCTGCTGTCTTAGGATGAAATGTTCCAAATATATCTGTTAAATCCATCTGGTCTGGTGTGTCATTCAAAGCCATAGTTTCCTTGTTGATATTCTGTTTAGATGATCTGTCCACTGATGTAAATGAGATGTTAAAGTCCCCTACTATTATTGTACTTTATCAATTATTTCCTTTATGTTTGTTATTAATAGCTTTATGTAGTTAGATGATTCCATGTTGGGCACATAAGTATTTAAAATTGTTATATCTTCTTGTTGTATTGTCCCCTTTATGATTATAAAATGTCCTTTGTCTCCTGTTACAGTTTTTGTTTTAAAGTGTATTTTGTCCTATGTTGGGATGAGTACTGGATATTATATATAAGTGATAAATCACTAAATTCTATTCCTGAAATCATTATTACACTATATGTTAACTAACTGGGATGTAAACTGAAAAATAATAATAAAAATAAGAAATAAATAAATAAAGTGTATTTTGTCCATTATAAGTATTGCTACTCCAGCTTTCTTTTGACATCCATTTGCATGATAGATGTTTCTCCATTCTCTCACTTTTTTTTAATGTTTATTTATTTATTTTGAGAGAGAGACAGAGAGTGCAAATGGGGAGGGGCAGAGAGAGAGGGAGAGGAAGAATCCTAAGCAGGCTCTGTGCTGTCAGCATGAAGCCCAAGGCAGGCCTCAATCCCACAAACTACAAGATCATGACGTGAGCCCAAATCAAGAGTTGGATGTTCAGCGTCCAAACCACCCAGGTACCCCCACCCTCTCACTTTCAATCTACAGGTGTCTGTAGGTCTAAAAGGTTTCTTATAGGCAACATATAGATGGGTCTTTTTTTATATACATTCTGCCACCCTATGTCTTTTGATTGGAGTATTTACTCCATTTACATAAAAAGCAATTATTGATATATATGTATTTATTGCCATTTTATTACTTGTTTTGTTGTTTCTGATTTTCTCTGATCTGTTCTTGTCTCTCATGTTTTGCTGATTTTCTTTAGTGATATATTTCGATTTCTTTCTCTTTATTCTTTACATATTTATTAGTGGTTTTTGATATACAGTTACCATTAGGTTTGTATATAACCTCTTATGCATACAGCAGTCTATATTATGTTTATGGTCATTTAAGTTTGAACCCATACTTTTCTCCTCTTCTCCCAATGTTTTAAGTATGTTATTATATTTTATACCATTTTTGTGAGTTCCTTGACTGATTTTTTACAGAAATATTCATTTTTACTGCTTCAATGTTTCCTGCCTTAAAGTGTCACTTTTGATCTTTCCTTTCCACTCAAAGAGTCCCCTTTAATACCTTTTTGCAGGGCTGGTTTAGTGGTCATGAACTCCTTTAGTTTTTGTTTATCTGGAAAACTCTTTATCTCTCCTTCTGTTCTGAATGATACCCTTGCTGGATAGAGTATTCTTGGCTGCAGATTTTTCCTATTCAGCATTTTGAATATATTATGCCACTTCCTTGTGGCTTAGAAAGTGTCTGCTAAAAAATCTGCTAGCCTTATGGGTTTTCCCTTGAGAATTAATGACTTATTTTGTCTTGCCGCTTTTAATTTCTTTTCTGTATCACTATATTTTGCTAATTTAATTACAGTATGTCTTGGTGTTGGTCTGCTTTTGTTGATTCTGTTGGGGGTTCTCTGTGCCTCCTGGATCTGAATATCTGTTTCCTTCCCCCAGATTAGGGAAGTTTTCAACGATTATTTCTTCAAATAAATTTTCTTCCCCCCTTTCTCTCTCTTGTTCTTCTAGGATTCCTATAATACAAATGTTATTATGTGTGATGGAGTCACTGAATTCTCTAGGTCTATTCTCATTTTGCATAATTCTTATTTTTCTCTCTTTTGTTCAGCTTGATTACTTTCCATTATTGTCTTTTAGGTTGCTAATTCATACCTCTGCTTCTTCCATCCTGCTACTTATTCTATCAAGTGTATTTCTTTTTTCATGTGTTGTACCCTTTATCTCTGCTATGTTATTCTTTTTTAAAAAAAAAAACAATGTTTTTTTAATGTTTATTTATTTTCGAGAAAGAGAGCATGAGCGGGGAGAGCATGAGCGGGGAGTGTCTTCTGCTCTTGGAAATAGTGACTTTGTGAAGAGGAGGTCCTGGAGTGCCCTATAGTACAGTGTCTTCTGTTCACCAGAACCTGGTACTTCAGCAGAATATCCTATATGTGTTGCTTATGCCCTGCTCTTATTGAGTCACTTTGCCTTTCTATGCAATCGTCTGCACTGACTCTGCCTGTTGTGGGCTGTACTTGCTCTCTGTGATGTTAGTGGGACCCAGACAGGGCAGCTCTGTGAAGAGTATGCCCATTGGGGAACTAGAAAGCATGGATGCAGTGTTAGCAAAATGTGCACTGGCCACTAGTCCTATGCCAGATCTCCCTAAGTGCTCAAGTGGCTGGGGGCTGCATGCTGGCAGCCAGGGGCACAAGTCTGGGTGTAGCATGCAATGGTGGCTGGGGGTGTGTGGCTGGGAGTGTGTGGTGGTTTGGGCCAGTGTTGCGGCAGGGCACAGCACAACTGCATCTATGTACATGGCAGCTGCTCATTTGCTGGCAGGACTAGAGGAGACACACAAAGGTTGTTGGGGGTGGACAGCTAACTGCAGCAGGGCAAATGTGCATGGTGCTCAGTGGCAGCTGTGCATCTATTGACTGGACAGGAGGCTCACTCAGCTTTAACAAAATTTTCCCTGAGCCCAGGACTGAAGACGGCAGGCTTGGAGTAAGCAAGTCTTCAGGAGAACTCATGGGCATGGTGTACTAATAGCAGGTTAGGTTGCATGTGTGCATGCAGCTCCACCTCCAGCAGTCTGTGCTCATGCTGGGGAACAGGAGAGAAATGGTGCCTGCCAGTTCCATTGTTTTTGGAGAAGTCTCAGAATGCCTCCCAATCAGCATGCAAGTCAGTATAAACAGATCTGTCTCCTGTTTGTCTCCTGCATTGTATAAACGGCTGTTTTTACATTGCCTTACATTGCCTCTCCACAAAGGCTGCTATCTCTTTAAGGGCAGAGACCCAGCTACCACCTGCCCTCCAGGCTTGCCCAGTGCATAGTCAGCGTTTCAAGTTCTACTGGTTTTACAAATTCACAGAATTCAGTTCCTCTGGTTTTCAAAGCCAGTACTGTGGGGATCACTTTCCCCCACATGAGCCCCCTAGTGTGAGGGCCTGTTTATCTGCCCTCTTTGCATGTACAGCTCCCTTCCTCCTGTAAGCAGCCTCCCTCCACCTTTCTGACCTTCCTAACCTTTCAGATACAGCTTCTCCTATATATTTAGTTGTGGAATTTGCTCTGCCAGTCTTCAAATGGCTCTCTAATTTATTGACTTGGATGTGGATGATATGTAATTGAAAACATGGGATAGGGTGAGCTTAGGGTCCTCCTACTCTGCCATCTTCCCAAGTTCTTCCCTCTCCTTAGTATATTTAACATGTTCTTCTGTCCTCTGGATTCCTTGGAAACCAGTAGTTGGATCTAGAGGTTTAACCAGATTCACTTTTTTTATAATATAATATATTAATTTCTACAAAAAAAAAACCATTAATCTCGGTTTGGGCCAAAAATTTATTAATAAAATCTTTTTCCTAGACTTTATACCAGAAGATATTAGATATCAAAAACTTAAAATTTATAACTGAATATAGGGCTCTGTTTTTTGTGAGAGAGAATACACACACACACACACACACACACACACACACACCCAGCACCAAAACTAAACACAAGAAAAGTTCAATACCAATGACAATAAACGATAGGAACAACAAATGCAAATTAACCTGAGTATCAAAGAAATTACAGAGTCTGAGATTCATTAAATGCTTTGCAGTCATTTAAATTGAGGCTCATGTGTTCAAAACCCTGTTTTTGATTCAAAGAAATGAGCTCCATGCCCCAGGCTTCAGTTCAGCTTGCCTCAGCAACCACTAGAGGGAGGCCAAGATACATCTGAAAAACCCACACTTACCATCTCAAACCTGAAAGATATAATTTTTCCTACATAGTTAAAAAAAAATCAGACATAATTCCAATTAAAATTTTTAAATGATTTATTTTGTGTTTTACAAGGGAACATCATACTAAAATAATTTTATATCTAGGACCTGCCTGCAATGTAGAGGAAAAAAACAGCCCTTGTGTGTTCTATACAAAGTTCATGACACAAAATGTGCTTCTGAAGACTTCCTTTACCCCAGTCCTTTTTAATGCATCCAAAGGTGCAAGAACCATGTAGAAATCATTTCAATAGTTGAATTGAGTTTTTAGAAATTCTAAGAATTTTTTTAAGTTTATTTTTGAGAGAGGAAGGGAGGGAGGGAGAGAGAGAGAGAGCATGTGTACAAGAGTGGGGAAGAGGCAGAGAGAAAGGGAGAAAGAGAATCCCAAGCAGGCTCCCTGCAGTCAGTGAAAAGCCTGATGTGAGGCTTGATCCCACAGACTGTGAGATCATGACCTGAGCCGAAATAAAGAGTTGGATGCTTAACCTACTGAGCCACCAAGGAGCCCCTAAGTAACTTTTTACATGCAATACCCAACTCCATTTCAAATTATAATTTTAAAACATTAAATTGTAAAATAAGAGGTGCCTGGGTGGCTCAGAAGTTTAAGCGTCTGACTTCCATGAGTTTGAGCCCCTTGCTGGTCTCTTGTGCTGACAGCTCAGAGCCTGGAGCTGCTTCAGATTCTGTGTCTCCTCTCTCTCTGCCCCTCCCTTAGTCACATTCTGTCTGTCTCTCTTGTTCAGAAATAAATAAACACTAAAAAAAAATTTTAACTGTAAAATAAGCATAAAGATATCCAACAAATTCCTACCATTCCAATCATTAGTTTATTTGAGGGAATCAGGGAAGACAGCAAATTCTTCCTTCTAAAAGATAAGTAAATACTCCTTTGCTAGAGGACTACACACAGGCTTTATCAGACTTGTGGATAACCCAGTGATTTCTCATCTTATAAATAATAAACTAAAATGTGAGAAATAACTTATGTCTTCTTTTGCTGCAAAATATATGCTCTCCTTATAATGCTTATACTTTCTATTAATGTAGCTCTTTACATTTTACAACTCATTTTCACATGCTATTTTATTTATCCTCAAAATTTTATAAATGGAGAATATTGTTCCCACTTTAGAAGAACACTCCAAGCAGTGAAATATATTTTGCAAAGTTCCACAGTTGTAATTTGCATAAACAGAACTCACATACAGAGGTACTGAACTTCTAAAACTCAGGTACTCTACAACTTTACTGATAATACCACTGCTAGGAATTTCAGGTACCCCACGAACAAGCCTGTTTCTCATTGTCAACACCTGGAAGACTCTAAAAACATCAAAGTGATGCTTATGCTTTTCATCTCAGTAGACTTTGCAAGGAACTAGGAAGGCCTGCCTAGTGAGGTCATCTCAGTAGACTTTGCAAGGAACTAGGAGGCCTGAGGTGAATGGCCAGCCTCAGTGCCAAATGAAAGATCCATCCTCGGGTTCCTTGGTTCTTCTAGGACAGAGGACTCAGAGCACAGACAGCACTGCGGCTGTTTAGGCGACAGGAGCAAGCCCAATGGAGTACATCCCTGGGAGGCATACAGATGTGCAGAGGCTGGACATTTTCCTCATGATAATGAAAAGTGTGCCTTTGGTCACTGACCATGAACATCTCTGCTAGAATATGGGGACAGGGGGTGGTATTAACCACAAACCCAGAAGAAATAAAAATCCAGTCCAGGGCTAAGTAGTATGCTGAGGGATCTTTAACAACTAGCTCCAACAGAGGAGAGGAAAGAAGACCGTGATTTGTAGTTTGCCAAATCATGCAATGATATATATACTCCCATCAGGGAGAGTTTCAATCTACCAAGGATCTCTGAATGTGGAGTTGAGAAGCAATGCTAACAATCAGTTCTTGTACACCACTTCTCTGGCTCTAGGCTTACAGCCGCCCTATTAGAGCGGGCCTAATGGGGAAAATCTACTTTTCTCTATGGAGTCTATAAGGATTGATTTTCTGTGAGCATAGCTGGATTCCTGAGCCATCCCTCACTTCTCCCTGGGGAATGAAGACCTGATTTATGTGATTTGTGTGTTAGGGACAAGGAACTCCGATTCCTCTCAGGTCAGACTGCCTGAAGAAGGTATACTTTCTACTTTGACTGCTGCCATGAGTTAAAAGTCAGTGACCTCATGTTATAATCTTCCCTGAACAGTCCTGAAATTTCATCCTACTAGCACCTCCTTTAACTCTCAAAAGTGTCTTGGTTTGGACAATAAGTTACATCACCTTAGGTAAAAGAGACTACCCTGAAGAGCAAAGCCCACAGGTAGTCAGAAGAAGGGCTGCCTAGTCTGGGTGCAGTCCTAGGAAAACCAGTTACCACAAAACTGAGCCCCATTTTTATTTCATCTCCTTGACTCTATTATCTAGCTCTAATTATGTTTCAAAGCAAGGAAATAACAACAGAGGAATTATTTTTGGATACCCTAAAAACTGTAACAAACTGAGTGCCCTGAAAATTGACTGGTTGTGGTTTCTGGACAAAAAGAATGTGGAAGTCCAGTTGGATGCTTACAGTTGGATGCTTAGTCAATTAAGCATCCAACTCTTGATTTAGGCTCAGGTCGGTCAGGATCTCATGGTCTGTAGGATTGAGTCCCGCATTGGGCTCTGAACTGGACTCTGCCAAGCCTGCTTAGGATTCTCTCTCTTCCCCTCTCTCTGCCCCTCTTGTGTTCTCTCTCTCCCTCTCTCTCTCAAACTAAACAAATTTTTAAAATTAAAAAAAAAAGAGAGTGGCGCCTGGACGGCTCAGTCAGGTTAAGCATCCCACTTTGGCTCAGGTCATGATCTTACAGTTCATGAGTTTGAGCCCCACTTCAGGCTCTGTGCTGACAGCTCAGGGCCTGGAGCCTGCTTCAGATTCTGTGTCTCCCTCTTCTCTCTGCCCCTTCTCTGCTAGCACTCTCTCTCTCTCTCTCAAAAATAAATAAACCTTAAAGAGAAAGAAAGAGAGAGAGAACATGGAAGTCTATAGGCATAGATACAATGGAGATGAGTTTCCTTCAAATGAGGACTCACAAGATCCCAAATCTATATTCCACAAACAAAAGATAAAGTTTTAGTGAGAGCTGACCCATCAACAACCTTACCACGTAAAAGTTTATAATAAAATAGGGGTGACTTTCTAAGCTATAAGTCATCACCACAAATACGTATTTCTTGTTGCCTAAGCATATTTAGGCTAGCTACCAATAGGGAGACCCTATGAGCTCCAACTATCATTCTTATCCAACATTACCCTCTCTTTAGCCCTGTAAGTAAACCTCAAACTTTCTTTAGCCCCTTATCTGTGCTTCTCTATAGATAAAGTTGTGGAACATTCAAGTGGCACTCAGGGTAAAATAACAAAGTTCTTAGTATTTGTGAAGCACTTAAATGTGCATTATTTCAGAATATGTCTCCAAACTACTTTCTTATCTTAAATCAAAGTCCACCTGACCATATGTTTACACCAAATATGGAATTGATCATTTACTTTTTAAAGATCACATCATTACAAAGAATCACAACTGGCTCATACAGCTCAAAACCAAAAATAAATAAATAAATAAATAAATAAATAAATAACTCAATATATAAAATGGACAAAGGACCTGAATAAACATTCTTCCAAAGAAGACATAAAACTGGCCAATGGGTACATGAAAAAGAGCTCAACATTACTACCCATCAGAGAAATGCAAATCAAAACCGTAATGAGATATCACCTCACAACTGTTAGGATGTCTACTATACTGTTAGAACTAGTAAATAAATTCAATAAAGTTAGAGCATACAAAAATCAGCTGCATTTCACTACATCACCAGAAAGAGAAGCTTTTTTTAAGCCCCATTTACAATTGTATCAAAGAGAGTAAAATACTTAGGAATAAACCTAATCAAGAATGTGAAAGATCTGTACATTAAAATCAGTAAGATATTGATGAAAGAAATAAAAAGAGACACAAATGCATGCTCACAGATTAGAAGAATACTGTTAAAATGTCCATATTATCCAAAGCAATTTACAGATTTAATGCAACACCTATCAAAATTCCAATAGCATTTTTCAGAAACAGAGAAAGTAATCCTAAAATTTGTATGGAACCACAAAAGATCCCAAATAGCCAAAGCAATCTAGAGAAAGAAGAACAACACTGAAGGCATCACACTTAGTGATTTCTAACTATATTACAAATCTATGGTAATCATAACAGTATGGTATTGTCATGAAAACAGATACATAGATCAGTGGAAGAGAAAAGCCCAGAAATAAATCCATGCATATACTGGTCAATTAATCTATAACAAAGAATACAAGAATATACAATGGGAAAGGATAGTCTCTTTAATAAAGGGTGTTGGGAAAACTGCACAGCCACATGCAAAAGAATGAAACTGGACCACATTCTTACACCAGACACAAAAATCGACCCAAAATGGATTAAAGACCTAGATTTAAGACCTGAAACTACTAAAAGAAAATTTAGATGTAAGCTTTTTTGGATTTGACACCAAAGCAAATGCTACAAAAGCAAAAATAAACAAGGAGGACTACATCAAACTAAAAGTCTTCTGCACAGCTGAAGAACCCATCAACAAAATGAAAAGGCAACCTAGTCAATGAGAGAAGATATTTGCAAATGATATATCCAATGAGAGGCAAATATCCAAATTATATCAAGACTCTTACAACTCAACATAATAATAACAATAATAATAATCTGATTTAAAAATGAACAGAGGACCTGAGTAGACATTTTTCCAAAGATGCATACAGATAGCCAACAGACACATGAAAAGATACTCGACATCACTAATAATCAGGGAAATGTAAAAAACAAACAAACAAACAAACAAAAAACCCACAATGAGATTATCCCTTCATATCAAACAGAATGGCTAGTATCAAAAAACCAAGAAATATGGGTGCCTGGGTGGCTCAGGAGGATAAGCATCTGACTCTTGATTTCAGCTCAGGTCTTGATCTCACGGTTGTGAGATGGAGCCCCACATTGGGCTCCACACTGGGCATGGAGTCTGCTTAAGATTCTCTCTTGGGATACCTGGGTGGCTCAGTTGGTTGGGCATCTGACCTTGGCTCAGGTCATGATCACATGGTTTGAGTTTGAGCTCTGCATCAGGCTCTGCGCTAACAGTACCAAACCTGCTTGGGGTTCTCTCTCTCTCTCCTTCTCTCTCTGTCCCTACCCCTACTTGCTCACTCTCTCTCTCTCTCTCTCAAAATAAATTTAAAAACTTAAAAAAAAATTATCTTTCTCCCTCTACCCCTCCCATCCCCTCCAAAAAAAAAAAAAAAAAAGACAAGAAATAACAAGTGTTGAGAGGACATGGAAAATAAGGAACCCTTGTTGTGTACTATTGGTGGGAATGTAAATTGGTGCAGCCACTATGGAAAACAATATGGAGTTTCCTCAAAAAATTAAAAATAGAAATACCATTCAATATAGTAATTCAACTTCTGGGTATTTAACTGAAGGAAATGAAAACACTTATTCAGAAAGATATATATACCCCTGTGTTTAGTGAAGCATTATTGCAATAGCCAAGATATGGAAGCAACTCAAGGGTCCCTCTAAAGATGAATGGATGAGGAAGATTACTCAGCCATAAAATAGAATGAAATCTTGCCATTCATAACAACATAGATGGATCAAAGAGTATTATGCTAAGTTAAATAAGTCAGACTGAGAAACACAAATACCATACTATTTTACTTGTATCTGAAATATAAAAAACAAAACAAATGAACAAACAAACAAAAAACAGAAACAGACTCATAAATATGGAGAACAAACTAGTAGTTGCCAAAGGGGAGGAGGCTTGGGGGATAGGCAAAATAGGGGAGTAAGAGGTACAAACTTACAGTTATAAAATAAATAAGTCACAGGTATTAAAAGTACAGTATAAGAAATATAGTCAATAATATTGTAATGCAGGGGCACCTGGGTGGCTCAGTCAGTTAAGCATCCAACTTCAGCTCAGGTCATGATCTCGCGGTTCAGGAGTTTGAGCCCCACATCAGGCTCTGTGCTGACAGCTCAGAGCCTGGAGACTTCTTCAGATTCTGTCTCCCTCTCTCTCTGCCCCTCCCCTGCTCATACTCTGTCTCTCTCTGTCTCTGTCTCAGAAATAAATCAAATATTTAAAAAAAAATTTTAATATATTTTGTAATACACTTTTTGAGATGAGCACTGGGTGTCATACATAACAGATGAATTGCTGGGTTCTACTCTTGAAGCCAAGACTATACTGTATGTTAACTAACTTGAATTTAAATAAAATAATAATAATATTGTAATAACTTTGTACAGCAATAGATGGTAATTACACTTGTGGTGAGCATAGCATAACATATAAAGTTGTTGAATCACTATATTGCACACCTGAAACTAACACAATATTGTATGTCAACTATACTTCAAATAAAAATTAAAATTAAAAACATATGTATCATGGAAAGAAAGAATGAAAATGTGGCATACACATAAACACACACACAATGAAATCCTATTCATTCTTTAAAAAAAAAAAAAAAACGGAAATCCTGCCATTTGCCACAACATGGATGGACCTTCAGGGTATTATGCTAAGTAAAATAAGCCAGACAGAGAAAGACAAAGTGAAATAAGCCAGACAGAACAGTATCAATTATATGTGGAATCTTTTTTGTAATTTTGTAATTTTTTTTATGTAAAAAAATGTTTTAATGCTTATTCATTTTTGAGAGACAGAGACAGAATGTGAGCTGGGGAGGGGTAGAGAGAGAGGGAGATACAGAATCCAAAGCAGCCTCCAGGCTGAGCTGTCCCCACAGAGCCTGACGCAGGATTCAAACTCACAAAGGGCAAGATCATGACCTGAGCCGAAGTCAGACACTTAACTACCTAACTGAATGAGCCACCCAGGCAACCCTGGAATCTTTTTTTAAAAAGTTAAACTCATAGAAACAAAGAGTAGAATAGTGGTTATCAGGGGCTGGGGGAGAGTGGGGAAAATGGAGAGAAGTTGGTAAAAGGGTTAAAACTTCTAGTTACAAATAAATAATTTCTTTTTTTTAACTTGTTTTATTTATTTTTTTTTTATTTACACCCAAATTAGTTAGCACAACTATGTACAACATAGTACAACATAATACAACAATGATTTCAGGAGTAGATTCCTTAGTGCCCCTTACCCATTTAGCCCATCCCCCTTCCCACAACCCCTTCAGTAACCTCAGTTTGTTCTCCATATTTATGAGTCTCTTCCGTTTTGTCCCCCTCCCTGTTTTCATATTATTTTTGTTTCCCTTCCCTTATGTTCATCTGTTTTGTGTCTTAAAGTCCTCATATGAGTTAAGTCATATGATTTTTGTCTTTCTCTGACTAATTTCACTTAGCATAATACCCTCCAGTTCCATCCACATAGTTGCAAATGGCAAGATTTCATTCTTTTTGATTGCAGAGTAATACTCCATTTATATCTATACCACATCTTCTTTATCCATTCATCCATCGATGGACATTTGGGCTCTTTCCATACTTTGGCTATTGTTGATAGTGCTGCTATAAACATGGGGGTGCATGTGTCCTTTTGAAACAGCATACCTGTATCCCTTGGATAAATGCCTAGTAGTGCAATTGCTGGGTCATAGGGTAGTTCCATTTTTAGTTTTTTGAGGAACCTCCATACTGTTTTCCAGAGTGGCTGCACCAGCTTGCATTCCCAAAAAATAAATAATTTCTAAGGATCTAATATCTTACATGGTAACTATAGTTGATAATACTGTATTGTGTAATTGAAATTGGCTAAGAGAGTAGATCTGAAATATTCTTACAAAAAAAAATTTAAATAATTACTGTTAGATGTTCACATCTTTTTCCAGTTAGAATTTTGTAAAGTGAAATATTCCTTTCAAGCATGGTAGCCAGCCCCTATGTTTTCAAACTCATCCTAATCATTATCTAATGACAGTGATAGACCCCAGGATAACACACAGATAGACACATACTCATAGAAAGCACAGTATAGAAAGTTCTACAAAAGCAAAGTGGCTCTGTATTCCATTAATGTAATCAAACATTGAAAAGGAGATTTACTTGGGCACCTGGGTGGCTCAGTTGGTTAAGTGTCCGACTTCAGCTCAGGTCATGATCTCATGGTCCGTGAGTTCGAGCCCCGCGTCAGGCTCTGTGCTGACAGCTCAGAGCCTGGAGCCTGCTTCAGATTCTGTGTCTCCCTCACTCTCTGCCCCTCCCCCACTTGCACTCTGACTCTCTCTCTCTCTCTCTCTCTCTCTCTCAAAAATAAATAAATATTTATTTTAATTTAAAAAAAAACACAAAAAACTAGCCATAATAGTTATGGTGATTCAATTCTCAAACCAAAAATCAGGTCACACAATAAAAACGATTTGAATCCACTTATGGCAGAAGCATATCAGTTCATTTGAAATCAAGGTTGTGCTGGAACACCCAGATCATATGATTCTATTACAGTTATTAAGTTCAAGCACGTAGCAGTAATCCTAACCTGATTTTCCACTTCATCAGGAAAAAGATAAATTTGAGTACTAGGTGATGATACACACTATACTAATCAGGAGCTTCAGTTTAATACCTAATTTCCAAAGTTAATTTCACAAAGGGTTCTGGGCCTCTTGAAATTTACATTTTCCCTTGAACATTGGTTATTTTGTAGTAATTACACCTATGCTTCTTTCTGTACCCGAAAGAAGCATTATTGGCACCTTATACTAGGAAACTCAGTTGTATATATTTAATATTTGCCTCACCTCTATATCAGTTTCCCCATAAAAGGATAATAATATTTACTTTTCTTCCAAGGTGTGCTGTGATGTTTAATTTATGTTTACAAAGTATTTAGTAACCTGCAGATGAAAGATGCTTGAGAAGTATAAAGTAGTATCATTAGTCTGACTCATCAGTTACCTTTATTAGGTATGCAAAATGAAAGCCATATTGCTACAACTAAAATAGTTATGAATATGCATTAGGTCAAATATAAATCCCATAACAACTTAAATCTATATACTGCATCTACAAAGCAAATACAGGAAGCTCCTTTTTTATTAGAGCAATATGCTTTTTTTTCTGTAATAACTGCTTAAAACCCCTTAACTTTTAAGAATGTAAACTGACTAGAAAGTGAAGATAATAATAAAGACATGATATCTCTGAAAAACATCCTAAGTCTTTATATTTTAATATGAAGATAAAGATTCAATCTGCAGTGATTTGAAACCAAACAACTTGAAAAAAGAAAATTTGATTCTTCGTGACTGAAACTAGCAATAGTAACCTGAATGTCACAGGAGACTTAATAAACTGACAATTTAGTTGGCAGTTTAGTTTAACTGATGTTTCTTGAGTTCAAATGTGCACTATGTTGAGGTGTGTGCTATTTCATGTACAGTTCTCACAGTTTTCAACTAAGTATACAGCTACTTATATAATAATAAATACATATTTATATTTTATATATTTCTGAACCAAGGTATTATTTATAATATATACATTGTTTGGGCACATAAAACTAAAATATCATTTTATTGTGCAACATGGGGCTCTTTTTCAAGCTCTTTTCAGGTTCCTAATTCCCACTTGCTTGTGTAGCAAAAAGAGAATTAGGAAATACAAAGTCCCCTATGATGAGAATTCTCTTACAATTAGTTGGGGTAAATCCATACTATTCATCCATAGCTTACCCTGGATGTATAGTTTCAAAAAAAACTAATGGTCTTAAGAGGGAAAACACAACACACACACACACACACACACACACAGCACAAAAATACACATGCACACACACATATATCATTATGCAAAAAACAAATTCCACAACTGTTCAGAGAGACAAACAGGGTTTATCATTATATTGTGTCAGAGAATAAAATAATGACTGTCCTTCACTCAGAAAGTACATGGTTGAACTTTTCTGCCAAATTCCCTAACAATTTGATCAATTTGGAAATTTGTGATCTAGACAGGTTTACATGGATGGTAAAGAAGACTTGCATCCATTCCATTCCCAAAAAACATAAAGTTAACATTCTCCTGGTTGAAAGTAAAGACTATTTTTGGAATGATTAACTCTTTGCCAAAAAAATTGGTAGGTCATTGCATTACAGGACTGAAGAGGCTTTTAAAGGTCAGCAGATTCAATTACATCTTAATCAGTCCAGATATAAAGTCATAGAAGTGTTGGAAATAATCTGAAATTATTTTCTTCTACCTCTATAATGACCACTTTTCTCATCTCCGTATCTTCTTTTCTTCCTCAAATGTGTCATGACCTATATATTTATAAGATAGATGTCCCCAAAACAGTCATCAACTCTTTCCATTGCCATATATTTTTAAAATATATTATGTGAATTGGGGGTGCCTGGGTGGATCATTCAGTTGAGCATCTGACTTCAGCTCAGGTCATGATTTCACCTCTCAAAAATAAGTAAACATTTTTTAAATTTTTTTAAATAAATAATAATTAATTAATTAAAAAGCAAATAATCCTTTATCTTACCATATGGTGGAAAACAGGTATCTCCCACCTCATGCCTAATATTTCATAAATTCTAAGGGTGCTTTATTCTGAGTCACTTCCTCAGATTTCTTGCTTCTGCTGAATTCTCAAATGTCATCTCTTGTGAATGTTTCCTTAGCTTTACTCCATATTGATTCAACACGGAATACTTCCTAAAACACTAATTTCCCTAAAACACTTAATCTCATAAAAACTAATCACACTATAACTGTGATCAGACATCTTCACTGAAGTTTCAGTGACAACATGAGGTAAAAGGTATACTATATCATGGTGCAGCATAGTAAAAGATTTCAAATAGAATTATTTCTGTTCAAAGATACATTTTTCCTATTTTAATGTATTTCAAATATTGATATTTCTTACAAGCAATTTGTGTATATTTAATATCTTGTTATTTTTTGCCTGAAAAGCTTTTATTAAATTGACAGTGTATCACATTATCCATGGTATCCTAAAATCAAAGAGATGTGATTAAAAGTCCAAAGCCACACTCACAATCAGAAACTTTCCACTGACCATCTCCCTTGGGATCCTAGCTCCTGTCCCATTCCCACTCCAACATTCACTACATGCCCTCCTATTTCTTCCTATCTCCCAATTTTTCCCAGGCCCTGGACTTTCTCACATTCTTCCTCCAGACTGCTCCTTCAAACCTCATAAACCTTCTTGTTTATTTGTCTTTACATTACCACTAGACCACTCTCAGCATGTTCTGAGTTGTATTTTCCACAACAATGTGTACCATCAAGACAACTGACTAAAGAAAAATGCTCTTTTTGAGGAATTTTCTTGATATCTTTTGTTTGTTTACTTTCCTTTTTATCAATTTTTTAAAAATTTAAAAATTGAGGTATAAGTGATATATAACATTATGTAAATTTAAGGTATATATCATGTTGATTTTATAAATTCATATATTGCAATATGATCATCATAGCATTAGCTAAGATCTCTATCACATCACACAACTATCAGGTTTTTTTTTTTTACAATTTTCTATTATACTTCCTCCTTTGAGACTCTAAAGGCATCTGGTGAATCATGATCTTCTGACTGGCAGAAAGTCATTCACATTTTTGGAGGTCTTGGCAAATGGATCCCACAGTTCTTCTTAGAATAAACTTTTGTTACTTCGCTTTGTAGTCTATATTGATGATGCAGAGAGAATAACCACCTCACAAAAATTCCTTATTTTCTTTTATGTGCTAACTTTGAGTTGTCCATGGTAAGTTTTGGTGAAGATGCCTTTCAGAATGGAAACATAAGTCCAGAATATAGAAGGGCGATAAAAGTTGAAGATTGAAATGTGAGAGCCATGTGCTATCAAACTGGATAAGAACTGCAAGGGAAAGAATGTAAAAAGAGAAGAATATTAATTATAGGTGCTGGAAGAATTCTATATACAAGGAACATTAATTTTTTAAATTGGTGGAGAGGCACCTGGGTGGCTCAGTTGGTTAAGTGTCCCACTCTTGATTTTGGCTCAGGTCATGATCAGACGGTTTGTGAGACTGAGCCCCACACCAGGCTCTACACTGGCTGCACAGCCTCTCTTTCTCAAAACAAATAAATAAACTTTATTTTTTAATTTAAATCCAAGTTAGTTAACATGTAGTATAATAGTGATTTCAGGAATAGAATTTAGTGATTTATCACTTACATATAACACCCAGTGCTCCTCCCAACAAGTGTTCTCCTTAATGGCCCTTGCCCCTTTAGCCCATCCCTTCCCCCAACACCCTGCCAGCAACTTCCAGTTTGTTCTCTGTATTTAAGAGTCTCTTACAGCTTGTCTCCCTTTCTGTTTTTATATTATTTTTGCTTCCTTTCCCTTATGTTCATCTGTTTTGTTTCTTAAATTCCACAGAAGTGAAATCATATGATATTTGTCTTTCTTTTTTTAATTTATTTTTATTTATTTTGAGAGAGAGAACAAGCAGAGGAGTGGAAGAGAGAGAGCGAGACAGAGTCCCAAGCAGGCTCCACACTATCAGCACAGAGCCCCATGCCGGGCTTGACCTCACGAACTGTGAGATCATGACCTGAGCTGAAGTCCAGAGTCAGATGTTTAACTAACTGAGCCACTCAGGCACCCTGATATTTATCGTTCTCTGACTGACTTATTTCACTTAGCATAATACACTCTAGTTCCACCCATGTTGTTGCAAATGGCAAGATTTTGTTCTTTTTTATTGCCAAGTAATATTCCACTGAACATGTATACCACATCTTTATCCATTCATTATTTGGTGGACATTTGGGCTCTTTCCGTAGTGCTGCTATAAACATTGGGGTACATGTGTCCCTTCGAATCAGCACTCCTGTATTCTCTGGATAAATACCTAATTGCTGGCTCATAGGGTAGTTCTATTTTTAATTTTTTGAGGAACTTCATACTGTTTTCTAGAGTGGCTGAACCAGTTTGAATTCCTACTAGCAGTGCAAAAGGGTTCCTCTTTCTCTGCGTCCACACCAACACCCGTTATTTCCCAAGTTGTTCATTTTAGCCATTCTTTTCATGTATCTGTTAGTTATCCGGATGTCTTCTTTGGAAAAGTGTCTATTCATGTCTTTTGCCCATTTCTTCACTGGATTATTTATTTTTGGGGTGTTGAGTTTGATAAGTTCTTTATAGATTTTGGATACTAACCCTTTTATCTGATATGTCACTTGCAAATATCTTCTCCCATTCCATCAGTTGCCTTTTAGTTTTGCTGGTTAATAGATAAACTTTTTAATGAATTGAAGATATTATCTTCTGTTCCTGACCATCACTATTAATGGAACTATAATTTTCCTAGTCACACAATTTAAAAAATTTAGCTTTGATTCTTCTGTCTTTGTCTTACCCTATATTCCTTCAATTATCTAATTCTTTTAATTCAGGCTCTGAAACAACCTTTCCATTCCCACCTTTGCTACCCCATACTCTTTTAATAAAATGGGCACCTAAAATGCCTCTCTAGCCTCAGATTTTTTTTTCCGTTTAATCTAATCCTTCCCATGTACTGCTACCAATAGACAGATTTTTATGAAGTACATGCTGATGATATCACTTCCCTATAAAATCTTCAAAGGCTCTTTATTCCCTACCAAACTGAGTATACACTCTTTAGTAACTTTCCCATTGCCAAATTCAAGGATCAGTTCTCAGTCTTCATTTTATTCAACCAGTCAGAAACATTTGACTATTAATTTCTAGCCTGGATTTCTACAGCTAGTCTCCTGCTTCAACTCTTACCTAATAATTACTTCAAAAACTGTCATGGTGATACTTTTAAAACATAAGTCAGACTATGTCACTATTCTAATTAAAGTTCTCCACTTGCTTCTTTCTATCTCACACAGGGTAAAATCCAAAGCACTTACAAGGGCCTCCAAGACCCTATATGTCTGACTACCCACTGCCTTTCCAACCTTGTCTTCTACCACAATCCTCCATCTCTCTAAACCTACGCTAGCCTGTCTTCTTGTCGTTTCTCAAAGACGAGGAACATACTCCCACCTCAGAGGCTTTGCACTAGCAATTCTCCTCCCCTGAGCTGCATGGCTCTACCTCACTCAAGTATCTATTCAAATATCACCACACTAGAGAGCCTCTCTCTCTCCATTCTATTTGAGCAACACTCTTCTCAGACTACTTAGGCCCTCCCCATTCTCCATAACACTTAACACCACTTGAAATATTACAGTTATGTGTGTATTATTTTTCGCCTGTCTCTTCCCACTAGAATATAAGCTCCCTGACAGGAATGCTTTGTTTCTTTCACAGCTGTATTCCCAGAATCTAATACAGCACCTTGCCCTTGGTTCAATAAATATCTGTTGAATGAATGAAGAAATCTCTTACAAAATGACCCTCCTTACAGAAACCCTATGCTAGCCCAGTAGAACTCAACCTGTGGGCTAAAGACCTGGGAGGTATTGAAGTAATGTAAAGGGGTCTGTGAATCTACACAATTCCAATTATATAGGTCTCTTCCCATTATATCATAAGTGCCTTTACTACTATATATAGAAGAGACACTGAAAAATATGCTGCGAACCCACTGTTCCACTAAAAGTTTTCCTATGGCAAAGATAACATAGGCAAAGCTTTAAAGCACCAACAGAGTAGGAGAAAAAAAAATGTGTGTCGTGTGTGTGTGTGTGTGTGTGTGTGTGTGTGTGTGTTTGCAGATACAGTTGAGATAGCTATACATAGCTGTAAGACCCAAGGGGATATGGGTGAGGACCTGACCACATCTGACCACCACAATATACATAAAAGTATGAGCATATATATGGATGAGAATATATAAGGAACATGTATCAAAAAAAGACTGATAAATTAGATTGACAAATTAAAACATATCTTATAAATAATACCCTTGTCAGTATTTTTAAAAGGAAAAATAATCGAGAAAAAATATTTTCCATATATATAACAAACTATTATCTGGAATATACAAAGAGTTCCCACATATCAAACATAGACAAAAACAACCCAATAAAAATGGATAAAGACTATAAACATGGAAAGAATAAGAAGCAATTCCCAGAAGATGAAATGGTCAGTAAACATAAAAGGATGAACAACCAGGAAAATAAAAGTAAAAATAACAATAAAACACCAGTTCTTAGCTATCAGATTGACTAAAAATTTGTTAAAGTTTGATAATATCAAGTGTTGACAGATGTGCAGACAAAGAAATGTGGAGAAAGAGCCCTTTGATTATCATTGCTGCTTCAGAGGGCAACAGCCTATCTATCAAGCCAAAAATGCACATACCCTGTGGCCAACAATTCCACTTCTCCACATCTCTCCTAGAAAAATATCCATGTGCATAAAAATATTTATGACAGCATTGTTTGTAATTCTGCAACAAGGCTAAAAAGGAGATATGCTAAATATTATGGAATACTATGTCACTATTTAAAATATAAACTAGAGGGGCACCTGGGTGGCTCAGTAGGTTAAGCGTCCAACTTCCGCTCAGGTCATGATCTCACAGTTTGTGGGTTCGAGCCCCACATTGAATTCTGTGCTGACAGCTCAGAGCCTGGAACCTGCTTTGGATTCTGTATCTCCCTCTCTCTCTGCCCCTCCCCTACTCATGCTCTGTCTCTCTCAAAAAATATAATTTAAAAAATTATAAAAAATAAAATATAATATAATATAAACTAGGTGTATGTATAATAATATCATATATAAATCCCTAAGATGTATTCTTAAGAGTAAAAAACAATTGCATACATTGGTATAATATTTTACTACTTGTGTTGAACATACTCACTCATACATACATAAACCCCTATTCGAGTTTACAAGAAGTATCAAAAAACTTCTGTGTGTACTTGTACATGTATCTCACAGCTTAAATAATATCCAGAAGTGTCCACAAACCTACCACTATGGCTACCTCTAGAAAGAAGAGAGGATTGTGAGTGGGGTGCCAGTCAAAGGAAAATTTAGTCATTTCTGTCAAGCTTCCATTTATGGAGAGAAGCATTATTCACACGCCATCTGTGTAGTTGATGCTAAAATAACCAACATGGTTTTTGATGGCATGTGGATTCAAGAGCGGATCCTTGAAAACAGGTGCCAAGGCTCATGAGTTTGCACTTCCCACAGAGTTCTGCTCAGTACTGTTTACCTGGTAAGCTTGAGTAAGTATGTGCTTGTTAAAATGGTTGAAAGGATGGGGATGAAGCAAGAGGGTGAAGCCAGGTCATGAGAGCCTTAATTTATGAGTTCAGGAGTTTCGAGTTTATTTGGTAGAGCAAGATAAATTAATTGAGACAATATATGTAATACAGTTCCTGTCGATATATTTTAGCATTTACGATTAATATCACATTTCAGTTCTATCCTGTTTCATGACCAGAAGATGGAGCTCCAAACATTTAAACGATTTTTTTTTCTTTTATCCTGTTTCGTTGGAGTCCTGGTAGAGGTTATAGTTCTGTTTCTTACTTCTGTTTTTTTCCCTTCTCCATTTAAACCCTTCCGTTTTTATTCAGTTCTCAGATGATCAAACTCTCGCTGATTGCAGAGCAGAGGAATAACCTATAGGGGAAGCTGCAACCTTCGGTCTGATTTTCCTACCTCTGGGACATCTTCATTTTACACACTTGCTCATAGCATCTTTGTTCAGCTACTCCCACTTTGTTCCTTCCTCCCCACAAGGGAAACACCCACTTACACAGGTGCTGATCCCATCTGTCCTCATGGGAAGTAAAATTCCAACCTGCTACACATGGACTTTGTCACTATGTGCAGCCAGGAACATGTACACTGAGGAAAGAACATGGCACGTGTGGAATATATATTTTGGACTGTTCTCCAGTTTCTATGCTTTTCTAACATAAATTCCTTACCCACAGAATTCTTCCTTGAGACCTATAAAGACTCATGGGAAATAATGAATTTTCTTTCTATAACATCTGCTCTATTACACTTACGCTGATATTACTCATACAACTATATCTCTAGCTATTTAATTAAAATTTATTTATTCCCTTTTTTCAATAAATATTTATTGACCACAACTGCAGAATTGCAGAAGGGTTATGGATTGGTGGGACACGCACACACATGCGCACACACACACACACACACACACCTCTACTCTGAATCCTCAGTGTATTTACCCAAGAATACACAACCCAAGAAAGCCAGAACTGACTCAAGCAGAAGCAGTGTCACCCATTAAGATTGTTCCTTGCCCTTTGTTTCTTATATTGAGGACAAAACTGTCAGTAACTCTGGTAAGATTTCATACTGGTTAAATTCTGCAAGAAAAAAGAAAAATTGCTTGCTTCACAATTGCTCTGTTAGGCCAAATTAGCATTTTGAAAATAGTTACACTAACAATATAAACACCACTGTTTAAGGAAACATTTATATACATTTGGCTCCTTTCTTTCTTGATCCAAATTCAGCATCAGGAGATACATCTTCACCCTGGATCAACAACCAGATGTATTCCAGCAAAATCTTTCTACTCCCTGCTTCCAGGTCCTTCACAAAAAATCCTGTGTCTATCCCTCCCAAACCTCTCCCAGGCTCCAAATGTCTACCTCTAAATATCTGCTGGTCATTCCCACTTGTAAACTGACAAGGTTTAAATTGAACTTATTTTCTTTCCTATTCCCTTTCCTCTTCTACACAAAACTGGTCTCCTCCCAGCTTTCTGGAGATCATTTTTCTGTAGTCATCTACTCAGTAATCTAAATTTAAAACCTTGCAGAAATTACTTTGGTTTTCACTTCTCTCTCACCTCCCACATCCCATCAGTCAGCAAGCCCTGCCCATTCTATAGCCACAGTGTGCCCCAAATCCAGTCCCTGGGTACCACTGTCTAAAACCATTCTCTTACAGTAATTTCAATCATCTTCCAGCTATCCCCACTTTCTCCCTACATCATCTATATAGACTATATAGACTATATTAACACCATAGGAGTGCCAGATAAAATATAGGGCATCCCGTATTGTTGTTCGCTAAATCTGGCAATCCTGCACCACACTCAGCTTTATAAACAAATTTCTGGTCAGGCAATGCTCCTATTTAAATTCTCCTCCCTTTCTATTACTGAATTGGGTTTTTGACTTCTGGCTTTTGGTTTTTGTTGTTGTTGTTTGTTGTTGTGTCCCGACCATTACTGAATTAAGGCTAAACTCCTTAGCCCCTCATTCCAAAAACACTCATTGCCACCTGCTATGTACACAATACTCTGATTTGTGTTGTGAAGTGTGCAAAATAAATAACTTATAGTCTCTGTCCTTAAGGAGCTGATAAGCTAAAGAATGACTGTTGACATAAAAACACCACACAAGCTGACACAGAATGGTAAAACACAACTTAGAGTGAAGGGTGAGGAGGTTCCCAGGCTTACAATCATGTGACCTACATTTTAATTTGGCCTTAGGCCAATGAAAGCTTTTAACCCCACCCACACTCTGGTCCTAAAAACCAGTCATCACTGAAACAAGTCAACTTCTCAACATCTGCCTTTGGACTATGATGAAGGCAGTCCTGGCTATTAAAACATTTTCCCCAGTGTATAAAGAAAAAGAAAGCAAGTTGTCTTTATTCAGTTTCACAGCATAAAGGTTGCATAACTTTAACAGAATCCTAAATGATTCAGGGAGACAGGAATAGAGTCCAACATTATCAGTATTCTTTCTGAAGCTAAATTCCTTGCTTAACAGGACTTAAAACCTTTGAAGAATAAGGAATTTTACTTGAATAATCAAAATATAAGGAGTGATATAGTAATAAGCAAATCAAACATAATTAACATAGGAATAGCTGTTTCAAAGTTTCAAGATTAAAAAAAAAAACAGGATATTCTAAACATATGGTTTTGGGGATTTCAAACAATGAGATTCACTGGGTCAAAAATAAATAATGAGGACAAGATGTCTAGCAACAACTTCCGAAAAATAACCCTAAGGTGTGGAAATGTATCTAGCCCATATATTTTTCGTATATGTTCATCAGTGCTATAGAACTGATAGAGAATTGTATGACTATTTTTGGAAGCCTTAATATAAAGCAATTCTGTGATATATCTAGAAGGAAATATAACAACTGCATGGTTGTGGAAAGGAAAGGGGAAAAAGTTATCTTTTACTTTTACTATTTTCTTTCTCATGAATTCTGTACCATGTGTCTATATAATCATCCAAAAAAAGTTAAACAAAAAACTTTGTCTATTAAGGAATATCAACTCTTTGTGGATGTGTAATGGTTTCATTTTTCCAACAAGTTTCCTAAACAAATATCACTTTCCTGCTGAATAGCAGCTCCCCAAATACATCTCGCCAATTATGTGCTTTTCAAGCAAATATTGTTATTACAACAATCTCATTCAGCTATTTCAGACTCAGTCCTGTTCATTTAAACATTCCAATTGTATATTCAATCAAAACTCTACTTGTTCCATGATCCAGAAGAGGTTAGGTTTTCAGTTTCAGACTAAAAGCTTAAGGTTGGCAGATGTGGGGGCTGGGGCTGGGAGAATGAGTTCTGGCTCTTTGTATCTCCCCCACTTTCTTCTACTAGATGTGAGCTGCTGTGGGATTGAGGCAGAACAGAAGGAGAAAAGAAACAGGTGCATCTCCTCATGTGACTGGGCAAGTTGTCACCCTCTCCTGGGTTGATTATAACTACTAGCCTGGACTACTGTCTATGTGCTCCATGAAGACAGTGGTGGCTCCAAGATGGTGCTCTGATGAGAGATTTGGTTATATCTTTTGGCAGATGCTCCCCTGGTGGTCTGCCCCCACATGTGGACCCTCTTCACCCCTCATACTGCATCAATACTGTGACAACTGTGGCTCCCAATCTCATATATCCTCACAGCCAACTCTCGGAGTCAACGTCTGTAGCCACGTGAGGACTTCCTCACCTCGACTGTGAAGGCAGAGGCCCCCTCTCCACCTACTTGCACTCCACTCACACCATCTTCACTAAGTCCTCTTCCTACATTCCAGGAGCACACAAGGCACATCAGCAAATCTGCTACTCAAGAAGGTCATACATACTGGAAACAAAATGTCTACAAAATGTTTACTTTTCTTTTCAAGAGATTTACTTAGTTTTCCCCCCTCACATACCTCTCTTGAGAGAAGGAATAGAGTATACATTCACTCCCCAAAAGGCTGTCTTCGCCTCTCCCAACCTCCCTTAAGAGGTGGGGATGTGTTGAGTGGTTGGACTAGTTCTCTAACTATGGGCCTTTGAGAGAGCCATGCAGGAGGGTGGCTAACCCCAACTGTCAGTGACTTTATAAATTAAAAATATGGAACACATTGTGTCTTTTGTCTTCAGTTTGGGTTGAAACAGTAATTAAGAGGCAAAACACAAATTCCTACTTGACATCCTGTAAAACTTGTCTGTGCACTTGGTTCCCATCATCCATATTCAGACACCATTATAATTCAGTTCTAAAAGAGTAGAATGTTTTTGGTAATAATGATTCTCTCTCTCTTTTTAAGTTTTATTTATTTATTTATTTATTTGGAATCTCTATACTCAAAATGGGGCTGGAACTCATGATCCTGAGATCAAGAGTTGCATGCTCTTCCAAATAAGCCAGCCAGGTGCCCCTGGTAACGATGATTCTCCAACCTAGCTGCATATCAAACTACCTAGGAGGTTTATCGGGGGAGGTTTTTGTTTTGTTTTATTTTTTTAAAGAACAGAGTTCTATCTCCATCCCAGATCCACTTGATCAGAATATCCAGGATTGTCTGCAATTGGTGTCCAGGGTGTCTGCAATTGTTTAAAATACAAACATCCGGCATTTAGGACCCTCTGGATGAGAATTCCAAAAGAGAAGGAAAAAAAAAAAGAGTTTTAGATGCAAAGTCAGGAAGCTTGGGTTAATATATATGCTTCATGGGGAAATTTACTTTTGTAGTTCCAACACTTAGAACAGGGACTAGCATACTATATATTTATATAATATATTCTATAAGTGCTATATATTATGTATATATGTATATATATAGCATATAGAATAAATATAGCATATACATTCCCTGCTTAAACAAGTGGATAGTGGAACATTTACATTTCATGGGCAAAGCAACTACCCATCTTACCAACATGTACCATAGTATATAGTAGGAAAACAAGAATCTACTAAAAGTAGTTGTACTTTTTCTATACTCATTATAATATAAACAAATAGCTCTTTTTTGAACTTGGACAAAATTAATTAGATGAGATGAGAAATGCTACTTAGGCTGACTGGCCACTTTACTAAGACTTCTCAAGCCTGCTTTACCACCGTGATGAGATCTTGACCATGCAGGATCTGGAATAATCAGGAGGGAAGAAATTAGAAAAAAGTTGGGTGATCGCCATGATTGCCAAGCTAATGATCACTTGGTGCATCCTTTTACACCATAGCAATATACCTACCAACATAACCAGACCATTTAAAAAGTACTAGAGATTTACTAAAAAAACTCACTCTCACTGGTTATCTTTTCTCCAGATTCCCTTCTGTTTATCAAACTCTAAGGTTAAGCAGTCTTTGCCTAAGCAAGTAATAAAGTAATTGGTTCTATTAGAGCCTATTACATTAAATCATGTTTAAGACCCCTCACTCGGAGAATATACTGAGACACCCTTGATTAGAGTATATAGTGTATAATCAGATGAGTTAATAAGGAAAACACCTAACTGATACCTTGGGATTGATTTGATGTGGTGGTTGTTGTTATGGGTTATTTTACTATTGTGTTGATATTGTTGTTCTTGCCACAGATTCACCAAAGAAGTATAAAGAATCTCTTTTCCCCACCCCACCACAGGAAAGAGGAAGCACTGGTTTCTAAAGGTTGAGCTCATCACCTCCCTCACCAAAAGAGAAGTAATCAGCTTTTGTATTTGAGGTAGATTAGAGGAGATTCAGCTAATTCCCCAGCAGAGGTGGTATGGTGGTAAGATGGTAGAAGTTGCCACTAGAGGAAGAGAAGGGAGACTTCAGCGTAGAATGGGACAGGATTTGGAGTTGTAAGAGATGGCAAATCAGCAAGTCATGGTGTCTTCTGACACAAAGAACCCAGGCTGGAGCTGCATGACCTGAGAAGGAGGCTAGACACCACACCAGGAAGACTCAGCAAAAGATCCCACCAACTATCAAGAAAGAGGGAAAGGAGCCACTCCTCCTTTAAGTAAATACCAGGGGCTTAGATAACAAGTTTCTGGGCAGCTACCAAAGATAAACCCTTACAAAGGGAAAGAGCTCTCAATAATGATTGACATTCGGCATCTCACCACCAGCCCCACCATGAATAAGGGCTTGGAGACAGATTTCATTTGATTTAGAAAATGAAGTACTGTGATTTTTCTCATGCCAAAGCATTGCAGAGAAATTTGTATCCCCTAAAGTCTGTCCAAACTCTTTAGACCCAGACTTACAGGCAATCTCTCGTGGTTTAGTTGTACAGGTGGCTAATCCACAGCTTGTGGGTAAATTTTAGTCTTAGCGATTACATATTTCTATACAACTAGGAAACACTTCACTTTGCTTCCATGTGCCACCAAAAATCTGTTCAAATATAATGTTATTTTCTACTATTCACAGAGAGTAGGAAACACTTACAAGAACCCACAAGACCACCAACTAGTCAGACAAGTCCAAACAGAAAATGAAAACAGCTACATCATTTTTACTTTCTCACTAATATAGACAACATTTTCTATAGAAGCACCACCTTCTGTGATTTCTGAGAAAAAGAAATTATATTTGTTGGCCTGTGTTATGTAACTTGGTCAGGATTCCACAGGAGAAAATATGCAGACAGATGATTCATTTCTCGGTTTTTCTTTCTTCCTTCCTAACTTTTGTTTTCAGCTGCCAGTAAAAAACTACTGGCATATAAGGAGTAGATAAACTGGTATCAGATTTCTTTTCAAATCCTTTCCTTCTTGTTCAGGCCTAGTGGAGAAATACCTTCAGTTACCTCACCATTTCACTACAGTCAACCTGCCTCCAATTTCGCTACACATTCTTATCATATTAATCTTCCTAAATTATAGCCTTGACCATGTTACCCCATTCTGCCATCAAATTCCTGAATCTAACACCATTCCATCCAAAGAATGCTTACAGAGGAACTAAGAAGTTCAAGACGTTGTGGTTAACACTCTGAGAAACATGAATGTGAATAAAACAACTCTGCCTTCAGGCAGTTTCTACTCTCACAGGAGATACAACTATTTCCCAACCTACCAAAAGGTAAAGCATGCTAACTATTCTAATTAAGGTCTAGATTAAAGCTATAGGAGTTGAGGCAAAGGAAAGGATAAAGCTGGTTCATTTTTCTGATAATGCCCCTTATTTACAAAATAATCAGAATCATTTAGCAATAAGCATACTTTATAAACTGGCATCATCAACCTATTCCTATCTCATTCTGCATTCCACAAACCCTCTGTAGATTCAGCCAATTGGTCTATTCAGCTCCAAAAGCATCTGGCAGTTTCCATCTCCCTCTCTCTCCTAATGCCACTTGCCCTGAGAAGATCATCCCTCCAGTCTTCCCTTCCTGTCCTAATTCTACCCACTCTATATACAGTCTTTTCTACGTAAACCTTCGGCAGCAACCTCTCTTCCTCACATCTGAGTCACTCCCTAGAATCTTTCCCTCCACCTCTCTGAATCTGCAGTTACCTCCATATGCACTATGACTCTGGAACTTACAGAATTCCAGGTCCTTCCTGCCTGATATCTCTACCCCAGTCTATCATCCTACACTCACACTATTGGCTTTAGCCTGTTAACTGGCCCTTCACTGCCCATATCCTTGGTGCTATGCCCGGTCCTCAATCTCCAGCTCTGCCTCTAGTAGCTAAGGGGTCTGGGACCTCGATATCCTACCCCTCCTATTGATGTTGCAGACTCTTGTCCTCTAATATGTGCTTCATGTATCCTCCTATTTACCTCGGCCAATGAAATTGACTCACAAAAAAAGCAACAATTTAGCATAATTTGACTGTGACTACTTAGTACAACAGGGGATGAAACATGAAAGATATTATGCTAATTGAAATAAGCCATAAACTAAAAGGCAGATATTATATGGTTCTGCTTGTATGAGGTATGTAAAGTAGTCAGATACACAGACACAGAAAGCCTAAGAGTGGTTACCAAGGGTTTGAGGGAAAGGGAAATAGAGAGTAATTGTTTAATGGGTACAGAGTTTCAGTATAGAATGAAGAATGAGCAGTGTTCATATATGAACAGTGGTGATGGTTGCACAATAATGGGAATGTACTTAATGCAACTAAACTGTAGACTGAAAAATGATTAAAATGGTAAATTTCATGTTATGTGTATTTTACCACAATAAAATAAATAAATAATTTTTTAAATGAACCATTCACAACATGAGAGAAAAAAGAACAGCACCAAAGAGTTTGATATAAAATCAAAATAGAGATCTCCATCAGCACTCATTCTCTGAAGATTCTTTTTTTTTTTAAGTTCTCTTATTTATTTTTGAGAGAGAAAAAGAGCAGGGGAGGGGCAGAGAAAGGGGGAGAGAGAATCCCAAGCAGGCTCCATGCTCTCAGCGCAGAGCCCGACATGGGGCTTGAATTCACAAACCCTGAGATCATGACCTGAGCAGAAAACCAAGAGTTGCGTGGCTTAACTGACTGAGACACCCAGGCGCCCCATTCTTTCCAGATTCTTAACTACCTGGCTAAATATATCCCCTGCTAAGATTTCACAAGACTGAATATTTGCTCTGGATGTGCCTTTGTTCTTTCCAGTTTTTGGCTCTAGTTTCTTCTAGGCCACTTTGTAGCCTGACTCCGAATAATGAGCTTTAAAATAAAGTATATAAGCGGTTCAGAGCCAAGGTTACTGAACAAATATATTTCACCAAGGTATTGCTTCCTGCTCTCGGTCCTACTGCTTGATTTTCCCACCCTCTGTGGATTTCACGTCCCATGGACCCAATCTCACTTACTCCCTGACTAGTGAATATGCTTCTCCCTTGAGAGAGAGAAGAAGCAATCTCCTTTACTGTCTCAGTTTCCCTCCTGATCTCACAGAGGCACTACCTCTTCTGCATACAATCCTGGGCCCTGGGTGCCCTTAAAGATACAGCCCTCTACTGCCTCCTCAGGGATCCTGTTGCCATAGCCACTAAATTTATTTACCTTATACCTCCCAAAGCTCTTCATTAATACTTGTCTTTCCCACCACATAATGTTTCCTTATATAAGTTACCTCTCTGGAAGGCGGAGGCAGTGTCTGATATGTCTTTCTACCCTTGTCAGTGCCTTTGATAATGCATGCTATATTATTTTTGAAATATAACCAGAATGTCACTTAGACATTTTCAAGAATCATATATCATAATTAACAATCCATAAAAAATAGTTTTTAAATTAGCCAATTTCTTTAAGTGCGAACCTATTTATTACTTTTAGATTTTACTTCTGTTTACCTAAGTTCCAACAAACTTCATGCAAGCTGTGCTCAGAATCCACTGAATTCCACTGCAACGCTCCTCAGGTATGAATCACAGAGACTTAATACACTGTCAGTTTGATAAATCCTGCTCATCCAAATAAAAATTTCCAAGACAATATGGTATGAATACTCTTCCTCTATCCTATAATTCACTTAAATGTCTTTGGTGGAATTTTCATAAAATTCCTCAGTAGGGTGGTTTCTGGTAAAATTCCTGGACTTTGGATCATGCCATTGATCACTATTGTGAAAACTGTCTAAGCTCTATATGTCTAAGTCAACCTATGCTATCATCCATTATGAAATTTCATCCAAGTATCATTCTCCAATGAAGGAACAGGGCTTCTCAGAGAAATGTTGATTCTAGGTCTTGGGTAGGACAAAAATAAGATGAGCCCAGAGCATTTGCAGTGCCAGAAAGCTCAAAACACAAAAGGATGGGGGTGTGTGATAGGTACACAGCAGCCAACCTGAAAGAATTCCCAATGGCCAAAGCTGGAACAATTTGAGCAACAAAATAATGTGGCACTGATTACAATCCAAAGTATAAAATAAATACACAAAAGTCCATACCGATATAAATGAATGAGTGAATAAGTAAATAAATGGGGATGGGGGAAGAGATGTATTTTTCTTACAGATGACTTCCAAATAATATATGTAGAGACTCCTGCTTTTTGGAGGCAAAGATTATTTCCACGCACACTCTGTAAGTATGAGTGAGGTTTAGTGACTTGTTTCCAAAGAATAGGGTTTAGAAATAGAAAAATAGTAACTTGCCAATGGAGAAACCTGAAAAAAAACAACTGATGTGGTTAACATCACTAAGATTAGTCATGTTGACAGCATGTGCTTCTGATATGATGTGATTAGAAGGGTGCTTCAATTCTGTGACATTCTTTTCAAAAACTTGTAATCTCAATCTTAATCATGAGAAAAACATCAAACAAATCAAAACTAAGGTATATTCTACAAAATCCCTGACCGGTATGCCACAAAACTATCCAGGTCATGAAAAACAAGGAAAGATTGAGAAACTGTTGCAGACTAAAGGAGATTAAGGAAATACGTTGACTAATTGTAATGTGGCATCCTGGATTGGATCCTGGAACAGAAAAAGGACAGTAGTGAAAAAACTAGTGAAATCCAAATAAAGTATGAAGTTTAATAAATAGCAATGTACCAACGCTGGCTTCTTAGTTGTGACAAATATACGATGGTATTATAAAATATTATTAAGGGAAACTGATGAGAAGTATACAAAAGCTCTGTACTATCTTTGCAACTTCTTGTGAGTCTAAAATTATTACAAGATAAAAAGCTAATTTTAAAAAGTCCATTCATGCTTTCTCCAGTCATCTTTAGAAGCAAATGGAAACATATCTGATCTTGCTCATTGGGAGGCCCCTGTTCTATCCTTGGAGTTAAAAAAACAATACAGTGGATTCATGTCCATTTGTGTACATGCCTTAATACTTTTTCTCTATTTTCTCATAACTGGCTTTTTGCATCCTTGTTTTCATTTTGAGTTTTCTTGGTGACATTAAAGAAATGGTCCCTTAAACTTCGTATCTGGGAAGTGAACACCTGAGATTCTTCTGCCAAAGCCAGAAAATTCCACAATAAGTTTAAAGAATCTGAAAATTATGCTAGAAAATAATTCAAGCTAATTACTGCCTAAACAGTTTTAATAATTTATTCGAAATGGACAACCCAAGAATCACATGAACATATAGCCTAAGTTAATTATATTCCTTTCTATCAACAATATACTTAATTAACCCAAGAACACGTTTAAATGTGTGTATTCTTTATGCTATGAGATACCTCCATAAACTCTTTGGCCTATAATGGTAGTAAAATAATTCTCAAAAGGAAAAGTGCTAAACTGGAAGAATTTGATCCAGCAAATTCCCAGAGCTGAAATGTTGAAACATTTGCTGTTACGATACTGCACAGGATACTTCAAAATGTTTTATAAAATGTAATACAAATAATATGAGAAAATTTCTATCAAATCTATGGCCATTGTATTTTGGGGGGATAGAATTAGACCCAAGAAAACTACGGGATGTATCCTCGAAATTCACAGTGAATCTATTGCAATACAATAAGAAAGAAATGTAATTGGGACATTTTATTTTCCCATGTCCCCAGACACTGATCAAACTATGAGGTTCTAGTCAATTGAAAATAGATACAGGAAAACTAGAAGGGATAATCTGGCTCAAGGCAAGATTGAGGCAATAACAGTACCTACTAAAGAATTTAGTGATATCGAGGAGAGTATAATCCACACTAAAAATCTCTTCAACATTCAGCAGGCAGTCTTTTTACATAATTCTTATACTAGTAAATATGCTTACATAAATCCATGCTTTTTTTGGACAGTTTTGGTTTTAATGTTTAATTTTATTTGACATAATTCAAAGAAGTGGAGCCAGGGCTAAGAAAGGGCTTTTTTGTTTATTTTTCTAGATGGAAACAGATGTGTATTAGAGAACAGTCCCTCATGAGCAACTAATGTACTGCTGTCACAAAACTCAGACACTATTGCATTTATTCATCCTGAGGTTTCACATTCTAGTGAAAAGCTTTCTCTATTTAATTTTAACTTTAAAACTTTCCTGAGTTGGACTTCACATACTGTCTTCTTAAAAGGAAAATGCAGCCTTGTTAAAATTCAACTTAATTTTTCTTCTTTCAGTTGTAGAGGAAATCTCAAAAAAAAAAAAGCTTTCTTGCTTGTAGGGTTGTCTTTCTATCACTTTCCTCAAAAATAAAAATTGTCATGTATTTCAACATTGTATACTGTACTAATCAAAAAGATATTTCTATAAAATATAAAGAATTATTTAGTAAACAATGGTTCGATATAAGTAAAACTATATTTAAGTCATACCATATTCCCATAAAGAGGTAATTATAAAAAATGAAACTGTAAAGATCTAAAGATAGCTCTTCTTTTTCTCTTCTTCCTCCCTTCTTTTCCAGAACAACTCACTCATAAAGCCATTAGGTAAAAGACAAGCAGAAGAAGCATTTTCACCAGGATAGGGAAAGCCATGGTAGCCCAGAATGAGGTCAGATGAGCATCTGCATAGGAGGAAGGGCTAAACAGGCGTGTTGGAGACTGTGCAGGGTGAGGAGGTACTCATGCATGAAGGTGGCCCAATTTAGAGTATGTGAGACTGGGTAAGAGGAAGAGGGAGTCCACATGGTTGTGTCTGCAGTAGCAGCCCTGCAGGCCAAATGCAGTAAAGTTGTTATAAGGAAGGTGATGGTGGTGGCAAAAGGAGATTGGTGTGTATAAAGGAATTGATTAAAGAAGTGAATGTATTAAAGATAATGAGAGCCAGGGAGAAAATGAGATTGAACTTCCTGATGATGGATTGGAATCGGAGGTGTCTGTGTGAACATAATGTTTTTCAGTATTGTAGATTTCTATGGAAATAAACATAGATATAAGGGTGTGGTGTGTGTGTGTGTGTCTGTGTATACAAATATTCTCTACCTCTGTCCATAGACAGGGAATAGGAGCAGCAATATCACAGTAGTAATAATTGCACCTACAATGCAGATCATGGTTTCCAAATACAATTCTTCCCTAAAAAGAATCAGGGATCTTTGAAGAAATGACTCACTTGGGGTGCCTGTGTGGATCAGTCAGTTAAGCACCTGACTTTGGCTCAGGTCATGATCTCACAGTTCGTGAGATTGAGCCCTGTATTGGGCTCTGTGCTGACAACTCAGGGCCTGAAGCCTGCCTTGGATTCTGTGTCTTCCTCTCTCTCTGCCCCTTCTCTGCTCGCACTCTGTGTCTCTTTCATAAATAAACACACACAAAAAATTTTTTTTCAAAAGAAATGACTCATTCAAAGGCTGAGAAAAAGAAAGTGCAAATCAGCTTGGAACACCTTATTGTGGCATTAATAAGGAAGTAACAATGGGTGACATGCCAAAAGGACGAGAAGCCAGCTTACTGGGACTCAAGACTCAAAGCTTTCCTAAGAAATATTTAAAGTTCCTATCTTTTGCCTAATTTTCTATCAGGTTGTTTGCGTCTTCATCATACTGCTTTTCAAGATTCTTTACCTATCCTGTAAACCAATCCTTTCTAGGTTATATGTGTACAAAATGTGTTCTCACTCATGGTTTATCTGGTCACTATCTTTTGATAAACCACCATTATTAATTTAAATGTAGTTGAACTTACCAATTTTTTTCTTTATGGTTTGTGATTTGTGGGCCTTGTTTTATTTTTTTAATTTTAAAAAAATGTTTTAATTTATTTTGAGAGAGAGAGAGAGAGAATGTGAGTGAGGAGGGGCAGAGAGAGAGAGAAAGAGAGAGAGAGGATCCTAAGCAGGCCCTGTGTTGTCAGTACAGAGCCTGACTTGGGGTTCAAATTCATGAACTGTGAAATCATGACCTGAGCCAAGACCAAGAGTTGGATGTCCCTGTGGACTTTGTTTTATAAGTTTTTCCCACACCATGTTCATAAAGACAGTATCCTAAGTTGTCTTCTAAAAGTTTACAAGTTTTACTTTTCACAATTCAGTCCTTAATCCACAGTCTTTGTTTACACATGGAGGAAATGTAGAGATGCAATTCCTTTTTTGCATATGGGTAACCAATATCCCAGCACTATTTACTATACTAAGGAAGAGTCACTCCTTTTCCCTGAGTATTCTATCCCAACATCACACCACACTGCTAAATCCTTATAATAGATCTTAATACCTGGTAATCCCTGTTTTAAATCTTTAAGTATATTTTAGATGATTTTAACCCTTTTCTACTCCATGTAAATTTTAGAATAAAGTTGTAAGGTTTCACATCCAACCTTTTAAGATTTTAGTTGGAATTGCATTGTACCCATAAACCAAATTGACAGGGGATGTCTTTACCATATTCATTTTTCCTATCCATGAACATGGTACTTCATAAAAATATTAAACTTTTGTACATATAAAAATAATAATGAAAAGACAAAAATGGGGGAACTATTTCTAACCAACATGATAGTTCGAAGGTTTATATGTGTAATATTTTTAAATTTCATACTAAAATACCATGGAATGATGAGAAAAGATTTGACCAGATAATTCATAAAGAAGAAACACGAATTAGAAATAAATATATGGAAAAATGCCTGGCCAAATTAATAGTAAAGAAATGCAAGTTTAAATGCCCACAAGACGCTATTTCACCTATCAAATTAAAATTATTTTTTAAAATGTTATTAATGGTCACATCAGCTTGAGTTTAAGTGAAAATCAGCCCTCATCAGGGTTGAAGTCATGGGGTGGGCTTGCTAAAAATCTATTTGTATGCAAACTGAAGAGCCTCTTGGAAGAGAACACTTTAGAAGGAAGAAATTAGAAATAATGAGTTTTGGCCAGTAAAACAGCAATTTTCCTTGGTACAATCTGGTCTGTCTTTCAGATATGTCTTCTAGTTCAGTTCCCCCATTGAACTCCTACAGAGGAAAGGAGAGAGGCCATTGGGGGGGGGGGGGGTGCGGGGGGAGGGGAGGAAAAGGAAAAAAAAAGGAAGGAAAAGAAAACAAATCTAAAAGAGCAATTTCATTGTTTTTGAAGCACTGGAGCATACCAGCACAGCTTGAGGCCTTTTAAAGTGACACACTGGGAGAAAAGGCACCCTCCTGCACTTTGCACAGAACTTTCTAAAGCTCCAAACCTCAGCTACTGGGCTGAGGCAAAGCCAATCAAAAGGAGGTTGGTATGTGAACACAAAAGTGAAGTCCTAGGCACTTTTAGAAAAACTTGATCACAGGGTTTAGAGAGAATTTCCAAAAGCACTAGAGGTCCCACATCGGCTAGCAAGGTGGGATAAAAAAGTAACATTGAACTTCTTAGTTTTTAATATGGCCTCTTTCCATTCCCCTAAGTTAACAAACTAATGAGGGTTGGGAAAAGCTAAGGTTAAATTATTATTCATTATCAGCAAATGTACAAATCACATGCCCTCAAATACTGTTGTTGAGAGTAGAATTGAGACAAATTTTGGGGGAAATATTTTGCAAAATATATCAAGATTATTTTTTAAATTTTAAGTTTTGGCCCTAAAATTGTCCCACTAAAAATCTTGTCTAGTAAAATAAGTAAAGAGACATAAATAAATATGAGTCCTAGGACAATTGTTGTAGTACAGTTACAATAATAAAATCCCCAAATGATCAATGATCAATCATAGGAGTATTAACCTTAAAAAAATAATGTTGCCGGTTATTTTATCAGCAAAAATGAGTTTATTTGGAAAAAGCAGAGAATTGCAAGCCAGGACAAGCAAGCTACAGCAAAAAACATAGGCAAGTTCAGAGAACAAAGGAGAAGACCACTCTTTTATTGAGGAAAAGGGGAATTTGGGAAGGCTGTTATAAACAAAAAGTCCTTTGGAGTAAAGTAGGAGTTGGAAGTATAGTGACTTATCATTGGCTGAGTTGTGACTGTCTCTCATTAGCTGGGCTGTCACCAGCGGGAGGAGGTAAGCCTTTCTTCCTCTTGCCCTGACGGTAAAGTAGTACTCCTGTTCAAGGTCCCTCTCTTCCTACTGGGTCTGCAATTGATAATGAGTGATAGGATATGAAAACTCCCCTGACAAACCTCCTGACTCCATTTCATTGAAATTTCTCTATAATATTTTCACAGGAGGAAGGTTAAATGAGCAATGGGACAACTAAACAAATGGGTAGATGATTAAATATTATGCAACTCTGTATTAGAAAACACTGTTGATAGTAAAACATAGGGTATCAAATTGAATGTAGAAAGATACACCTATGTTGGAAATTTTTAACTAAGGGATTTTCCTTTTGTAAAATTACTTCTTTTGCCCTGTAGGTCTCCACTTACTGGATCAACCAATGCCTTAGGAGAAGAGAAATCCATTGGCCAACTTGAATGCATTTTTTAACTCAAAGCCGGCTTACCACTCTAAAGCAAAGCATTGATACATAAGAGCTAAACGATTGTGAGAGAATTGGGGCTCTTTGGAATCAATAAAAAGGTCATGATTGTAATACTGAGGCAGAATCTAGAAGACTTGCATATAGACATGATAAAAATGAGTCACAGAATAAAAATAATGCAGTATTTAACATAAAGTCAATTTCCCACCTGGTGGAAGGAAGAAGAAAAATTCCCTCCTATGTGGCAGAGAAAAGACTGGAGAAAGACGGAAAGAAGAGAAGAAAGTCAAATGTAAGAAGAGTCCCTGAGAGGACTGTCCCCTTCCTGGACTGAAATTCAAGATGGATACTTGTGCTGCAAAGAGGTTCCAGGATCTGAGAAAAGAAGGTACTTTTGTTCCACTTCCTTCATGAAATCAGGGAAGAGCCACTTTTGGAATGTCCACTGACAACCTAGGGTGGCTACAGAAGTCTATGAACAGCAGCAGGTCAGGACTAGAGACAGAGGGGGCCTGTGAGAGCCACCCGCCCCCACAATCCGCATGGTTCCTGCAGAGGGAAATGGAAGGGAGCTGAGAACAATGAGACAGCCAGCTTGTGGGTGGGTGGGGGTGGGGGATGACCACAGCAGAGGATAAGGAGGCCCCATACTAAAACCAAGGGAGATGGGCTCTCAGCGACAGCAGGGAAAGATGACAAAACTCCCAGCAGCAACTGCACCGCACTGCAGTGCCGGTGCCCAGAACATGAAGGATGTGCTACATTAGCAGGAGATCGGTGGGGCCAGGAACCCATAGGCAAATCTACACAAGGCAAGACCAGAGTCAGAAAGGACTGGATGGTAACACGAAGACCAGATATCCATCCTGCTGGCAGGATGGCAGCATGAACTTCCTCTGTTCTTAGAGGCCATCACAGGGAGGAAGGAAGTGGGAGGAAGGGGTGAAAAGAAGAAATCCTGAGAGGGAGTCTGAACTGGCAACAAATTGACTTTAGTTCAAGAGAAATTTAAAGTTATTTTTTACTCGAAATTCTTTACTACAAAACTAGGACATCTATATACAATGCTATATCGACCTATCCAGTATTTGTTCTCTCTTCTTCTGATAAAAGCTACTTAGTTTCCTGGGTCCTATTTTTTCAAGGCCTGGGTGTTTCTTTGATTTTTGCAGCCTGCCAAGAAATTCCTTTCCTTCCTTAAATTTGAAACTAGGTCAGTTTCTGTTATTTGCAACTAAAGAATGCCGGCTGATATGAAATACATAATCCTAATTTTGTAAATGCACAAGAACACACTGGCACACACACACATCTACATGTGGAAAAGATTAGAAGGAAATAAACAAAACGTTAATAGTGATCACTCTGGGTAATAGGATTACAAATACAGTTATTTTCTTCCCGCTTCATTTCTAAATTTTCTCTTCTCCATAATGAGTATGCACTGTATTTTTATTCAGAATATGGAAAGATAGAAGTATTATCGACAGTGTCCAGGAAAATAACATTAGGAAGCCCAGTTACATTAACAAGATGTGTCATAGCTCTTTGTCTCTTGGCATCCAGGACCAGCCAGAAGCAGCAAGCATAAGAACTGGAGGGCAGGGTGGTACAGTGGGAAGAGCACGAGATGATGGGCCTAGAGACCTGAGTTACAGCTCTAACTCTGTCACCTGTTAGCTTCAAGTCTCACAACCTCCTGAGCCTCAAGTTTCTTCATATGTGAAATGAAGGGTTAAACTCTCTATAAGATCACAGAGGTCACGGACCTGTCAACCAGACCTTAGCTCAGGTTCCAACTCTCAACATTTCTGGGATATATGTGTGACAGGACAAAATGTCCCGGTTATGCCAACCAAAGTTTTAACTTTCGGAACACCCTCAAAGGACCTCTGCTTATTATTAGGCTTCTGAGATAGAAACCTAACAATATCATTTTGATGTTTTCCAACTTGTTTTCCAACTATCTGTCAGAAGGGACACTTTACAACCCAGGATTGCCCGTTACCAGAATGAGAGTACAGTTAGTGCTTGACCCCGATGTCAGTCCCAGATCAGCCTAAGAACCTCAAACCCCACCATACTGGGTTGTGCCATATCTCTTCCTACCCATAGCACATTGCCTCAGCATGCAGTTGGTCATCAGAGCCACAGACAGCAGGGAAGAGCTTACAGAGGGACCTAGTGAAGGGCAGATTTGCTACTGCTGCCACTTCAATCTAGGAAATCACAAAGCCAAGGAAGCTCAAAGGAGTGTGGTACAATATTTCATACCACATCATCTGTTAGTGGGGGTCTGTCTTGGGGAGGGGACAGGGGACGTAGACATAGCCCAGATGAAGTAGGTACACAAAGAAGGGTGCGGTTTGAGTGGAGCTGTAGAAATAACAAAGACCATACTTGCAACTTTTATATCTATTCTAAACTAACCATGACCTCATCAAGCTAATCTCTCAGCTATTTTTTTTTTCTTCTTCCATTCTTGTATCCATGTCTTGCAACTTCCTCTGGGAATTTTCTTCCTCTTTTTATGTATAATGTCTAAAAGTCCTCTTTGGCTTGCTGAGGACAAACTCTCCCTGCACCAGTGATGCATGACCTGAGACTCTTTCCATCATGTCTCAGGAGACCTCTAACTTGCAGGGGTCTAAGGAAAATATAAGCCCCAAACCTTTTAATTCTGTATAGTAAAAATCTATGGCCCTTTTTTTCTGTTCATCTTAGTTTCTAACCTGAGGGGAAAAAATAAAATGGAAATGGACTGGCTAATCTTTTCCAAGAAAAACTTGAAATTTTTAAAGTGCTAAAAGAAGAACTAAAATTTGAATGCAGAAAAGATACAATTAAGCACACTTGCAACTTTGGCAAGTGCATTAAGGGGAGTGTAAAGGGAATAGACTGCGTGGGAGTCAGGCTCAGTCCAAAGAAAACAGGCCCAGGAATGTTTCAAGATGAGATCTAAAGAGATGGAGTGAGTCACTAAATGAAGAAGGGAAAGGAGAACAGAAAACACCAGAAGAAAGTCATCCCAGTGAAAGGAACCCCAAAACTAGCAGTGAGGAACTTTAAAGAGTAGAAATGAAAAAAATATGATAGAAATGTTATTAAACTGAGACTGAAGAAGAACAAGCAGAGGGAAATGGTGATTTGTCTCTTTGCCAAAGTCAGTGTTGCTGATGGGGAGGGAAGAGAATGGAGAATGTGGGAGGGATGGAGGAATTCCAATAAGAAGGTTATCTCCCCCAAAGAATGCCTGAGAAGGGTTTTTTCCACAAAAGATTAAGTCATTATTCTAAAATAACCCAAGAGGTCATGCATTGCCTCTCGGGTGCTTACTAGTTTAATCCCTGAGCAGAAAATCATTTTCTAATATGAAGTCCGGGAGCAGGAGGTAACAGAAAGGATAAAGATCCCTCAAATTAAAAACAAGAAGGCATTCAAATGACTTATGGTTTAAACGTGCCCCCCCCCCACCAAAAAACTGCTGATTCTGCAGACAAGGGTGACCTAACAGACTACATCATAGTTAACTGCCTACCAACCATTCTTACTGAAAATACAGCAGGATAGGAAGCAGCAAACATCTCAATAGTCCCTTGTCACTCTCATAAACTGCTTCAAGTCACAGTTTTAATTTAGTGAATCGCATCACCTGCTTACATGCACCACTTCCAAATTTGCCACCGAAATTAGTGAGAAATGCAAACTGATTTAATAAACAGAGAAAATATATATAAAACAAACTGTAGCCACTTTAAGTATAGTTCAGTGATTAGAAAAAAAGATCACTGCTATTTTGTTGACATTGGGGATTTCTGGTAGTGGTCTATCTGGCAAGCTTCTCAAACAATAATTCTATTGAACTGCTAGAAAGGAAGTCACTATGACCAGATTGCTTCCTGTGGTGAACAAAGGGCTTTTGCTGACAGAGCAACTTCATGGTTACAGAGACAAGCCCACGAATTTTGTCTTTCAACATTGAAAATTGTTCATTTTCTTCTTTTTTTTAAATTTCACTATTTCAAGAAGAAACAAAATCTTCCAACTTGCTTCCTAAGGAAGAGTTTTTAAAAGAAGAAAAGGGAGAAAGGAAGGAGGGCAAGAAAGAAAGAAGGGAAGAGGAACACAAGCACGAAAAAAAATATCATGGCCATGTTTCTCAGGGTTGTTTTTTGTTTTCTATTACAAAATATTAAGATGTTGGACAATAAAGAAGCCAAAAAATTGTTACAAAGCCCATGTGTATATCATCATAAGGTTAAGAAAATAGGGCAGGGCTCGCACAAGCACAGATATCGGGTTTGGAAACGTGTGCATTTGTTCACCTGAAAACTTTTTAAGGAATAGAACAGATGTATCAGGTCAAAAGGGTGGAGCTCATGAATGGGTGCATGAAGAAATAAGATACTCTTTCCCCATGTCTTTAACTTCTCTCCCCTCGTCCCCAGTGTTGAGGGGATCTGATAAGACAGAAAAAGGCAGGTGTGCTCTCCCCAGAGCAACTTCTCCAAAACAGAAACTTTTCCCATGGTAGTTAAGGCCATGATGAAAAGACCTCAGAAGAATTACTAAAATATCATCTGAGATGGCTTTCCAATGGTACAGTGTAGGTCTCCATGGTAATGGAATGAGAAATGAAATATGTCTTGATTGGAAAGTCTCTAAATGAAACACATGTATGATTGTTGCATTTTCCATTGCAGGACACCAGGGAGAAGACCTGCAGGAAAGTCTGGGGGGAGCATAAAGGCCCGGATGGACAGGAAGAAGAGATGTGTTGATGGGAAGAAGGAATACAGGTTAGCACTTCAAACATTTGTTCCAAACAGACTCTGACCAGGGACAGTTTGCCTTAGTCCTAAATATATCCAAACAGAATAAGCACTAATTTCACGTTTTAAAAAATTAGTCATACATTAGACATACATTAGGGAGTATCTGTATCATTCTTCCTTTGAAAATAAAAGCAAACCACTGCAACAAAACTGGTTACATAATTTGCAAGGTCCACTGCAAATTGAAAATGTGGGGCTCAAAACTTACTAAGAATTTCAAAAGGGCAACAACAGAGCATTAAACCAGACAAGGGGTGCTGCTAAATGCAGGTTCTGTGTGACTGCACAGGACATACATCTATGAAGTCATTCCCTGCCCCACAATTAAAAGCAGATTTGGATGGTTTCAATAAAGCATTTTGAGGAAAAAAAAATCCCAGATGTAAGTTCCCACTGTAAGAGTTCAAGAGGGAAAGCTTGATAATGGCAGTCAGAAGACCACTTATTGGGGCACCTGAGTGGCTCAGTAAGTGAAGTGGCCAACTTCAGCTCAGTTCATGATCTCAAGGCTTGGGAGTTCGAGCCCCGCATAGGGCTCCCCTGTCAGCAGAGAGCCCGCTTCAGATCCTCTCTCCTACCGCCCACCACCCCCTGCCCCGTCTCTGCTCTTCTCTCGGTCTCTCAAAAATAAATAAACATTTAAAAAAAAAAAGACCACTGGGGGTCCTGGGTGGCTCAGTCAGTTGAGTGTCCAACTTCGGCTCAGGTCATGATCTCACGGTTCATGAGTTTGAGCCCCATGTCGGGCTCTGTGCTGACAGCTCGGGGCCTGGAGCCTGCTTCAGATTCTGTGTCTCCCTCTCTCTCTGCTCTTCCCCTGCTCACACTCTGTCTCTCTCTCAAAAATAAATAAAGATTTTAAAAACTTTAAAAAAAAAAGACCACTTATCTCTGAATTTCTATGAGCGGTAGTAGGTCTAGATATCCTCAATGGTACTTCCAATCCTACCTAGCATCTTTACTATTCCACTAGACCACAACCTTCTCACTATGAACAAGGGAGCTCAGAAGGACATCGTATATGGCTCTCAGAAATAAAAATGGCTAAAAACATATCCTGGATAGTTTTGGTTCTTTTAAAATACTTTTATAGTTTTATAATACCATGAGACCCAACTAAATTGATGCTTTCACTGTTAAAGTTTAGTGATTTCCGTTCTAGAGCAAAGTGAAAATACTACTGTTTATTTCATGTAATGCTAAAACACCAGTATAAATTCTAGCAGATGCCTGGATGGCTCAGTCAGTTAAGTGTCCGACTCTTGATTTCAGCTGGGGTCATGATCTCACAATCATGCGAATGAGCTCCATGTGGAGCTCCAAGTTGAGGGTGGAGACTCCTTAAGATTCTCTCTCTCTGTCTCTCTCTCTCTCTCTCTCTCACTCTCTCTCTCTCCCTCTGCTCCTCCCCCACACTTACACATTCTCTCTATATATAAAATAAAAAATAAAATATCAGTATAAATGATAGCATTTTATTTTAAAGTTTAAAAATCAGTCAAACTAAATATTCAATAGATTTAAAATATAAAAGTGTATAAACATATTACAAAGCATCAAATAAAAATGAAAATTTATAAAAGTATAAATATTAATAATTTATTATGGTTGTGATAAAAACTATTCACAGATGAAATTATTAAAAGTATTTTTAAGTATATTGAACACTATCTTCAAGTTAATTGAGTGAACCATGAAAAATCAGAAGTGAAGTAATACACTTTTAATTAAAGGCAGTATAAAAACAAAGGTATTCATTATGTCATGATTAATTCTTGAGCAAAATTTTGTACAATTTCTTCCATCTTCTGTGAAAAGTATTCTGACTATATATTAGTTGGAAAATGGTGAGAAATAATTACATGTGCCAACACCAAAGAATTTCCTCTGGCCCTTTGTTTTTAATTAATTATATTTATTATTTGATAACGTTGAGATAAACTTTGGGACCAACTTCTTTTTTTTAGGGACTACAAAGTTTTAGTTGATTATGATTATATTGTTTTGCTGGTATTTTAAGTTCATTTTCATTTTCTTTAATTTTATCATGAATAAATGAAGACTCTCAGAGTTAACCATATCACTTTCAAAACTATTATTTTATATTCCACCTGTACAGAAAATCTTTGAACTAGAGTGAAAATTAATTTTTCAATAGAATCTTTCCACTACCACAATATGATTGCCTATTGAGACTCATATATATAAGCCTATCTGGAGTAGAGTTATCTTCCTGCATAAATTGAATTTTGAGGTTATTGATCTTGTCACAAATGATTCAGATCAAATAAATGATATTACAATGTGTAATGGTATTACATGAACAAAAATACCAATATGGAAGGGATCACAAATATCACTGCACAGAAAGTAGCAGGTTAGCAAATATCAGCTTTGTCATCATTATATGTTTCATTTACTTTTGTAATCTAACCCCTCACATATACACAAGAGTTCATTTTATTTTGAGAGTTTCAACATTATCCTTGAGAAAAGTAGAGATGCGCTATAGTATCAAAAGCCTGAGGTTGCAATTATTGCAATGAAATTCCGATCAATGAGAAAATTATAAATTTTAAGACAGACACAGGATGCCAAAGAACATGGTGTAAACAAGTCTTCAGCCATCAACTCATTTTTCATTCTTCAACAGCAACCAACTCGGGCTATGAGTTACCTTGGAAATGGAGGTTCACCCACCATGGAACAAGACAGAGGACCCTGGATCCTGACACAGTGGAGTGTCAAACTGCCCTTATATAACCCCTTCAAGACATTTACAAAGGAGGAAAAACTATTTTAAGCCACAATTATTTGAAATGTTCTGCCACTCAGAGTCAAATCTAATACTAACTAATACAAAATTTGCTGTACAAAATAGGCTGCTTCAAAAACAGAACCTGAAATATCGTGGCAATAGCTCCATGAAAGGAGTTGAAATACTTTCTTAAGAGCTGGAATGGTAACAGCCCTTCTTATGTCTTAGCAAAACATTTAATAAAACTGTTACCTATGATAATATGGAAGGCAGACAACCTGCTAATTAAGAATACAGTACTTGGTAAAGGATTAGAAAAATATCAGAATACCAGTACTTGTTGGCTGCATGAAATTCTTACAAGCTCGAGCTAGAGCTAGCCAGACAGCAAGCAAAGGTGGAAAGGACTTCAGCTCTGCTGATAGAGACCTACTCTGCCTACAGCCTGCAATCAAAGGAAATTGAGAATCTGATAAAGTAGTCTCCCAAGATTTAAAAAGCCAACGCTTCTCTCCCCCAACACAGAATTATATTTCTCTCTCCTAGACAATAATCTCAGTTTATAATTATATATTCATTTTATGTATGTCTGTACATATGTATGTTACAGTCTGAGAAAATTAGAAATGTCTGTGTTCTCAGCTGTATTCCCTCCCAGTGCCTAGCACAGTTTTTGATGAAAATTGGCACTCAGTAAATATTGGTTGAAAGAATTAATAAATTTTACCTATTAATTCCATTTATAAGCATTCTATTTTAAATACTTGGGATACAAAAATGACAAGTAGCATTATAATATGGCAATCAAAGTTCATTTAAGTTTATTTAAATAAAATACTTTCATCAAAAACTATACTCCCATCAAAGAAGAATACATTTAAAAAGACATAAGACATTATATCCTAAAAGTCAGGCCTCTCAGAACTTTTCAGGGCAGAGAATAAGCAAATCCATCTCACAAGTGATCTATAAATTATTATGTATTATAATCAGTACCATTCAAGAATAGCTTTCACGTCACCATAACTGCCAACTGTGTAGATTTACCATCTGCTTCAAGGACAAAAAAAAACTTCTTCATGTAAATGTTTCCTAAGAGACATCTTTCTCACAAACATTCTGAGCTTTTACCGAAGGTGAACAAGTACACTTAGGACTCAAAAGTACATACACATCCATACCCACTGAGTCAGGGTCTCACAGAAAGATCTAATGTCATTGAAGTATGACAATAGACAGGTTTTTGTAGTATTTTGTGTTAGATCTACAAGGCTGATATAGCATTCAATATGCATCAGAATTTAAAATAGAAAAGATGCAATAGCGTCACTATAGAGCAGAATTTCATTAATAGAAAAAAAAAGGAAACTTCCAAATGTCAGAGGTGTAATCGAATTCAAGTTTAATTCTTGCTCACTTGAAGTCCTCTGAAGCTTGCTTTTCTTTGTGTGTTGGTCCACTTTCTATGTTGCTTTAGTATTATGGCACTTGCCTATCAGCCCATGTTTCCACAACCCTGGTAATACATTTTCCTCCCGAAAATGATGTATATCACTTCTACACACATTTCATAGGCCAAAGGTAGCCAATAGCTATACCTCACTTCAAAGGAGGCAGGTAAATACAATTCTCTTATTTCCTTAAAATAGAGAAAAAGAAGAACTAAGTGAGCAGTAACAATGCTATCCATAGCACCTTAGAGTCATCCAGATTTGTGGCAGTTTGTATAGTTTGACTTCCATCTTATAATATTTACAGTAAAAATGGTATATGTATATGTTTAGTCCATCAAATAAACCTACTCATTGGTATTACAGAAATTTATGTTTGCTACTATTTAATGAGCACATGATATATGCTAAATGCAGTAATGTCAATTTTTTTATTTTGCTTTGTTTTTGCCTATGAATTTTCTTTTTTTAAAAAAAATTTTTTTTAACGTTTATTTATTTTTGAGACAGAGAGAGACAGAGCATGAACGGGGGAGGGTCAGAGAGAGGGAGACACAGAATCTGAAACAGGCTCCAGGCTCTGAGCTGTCAGCACAGAGCCCGACACGGGGCTCGAACTCACGGACCGTGAGATCACGACCTGAGCCAAAGTCGGCCGCTTAACCAACTGAGCCACCCAGGCGCCCCTTGCCTATGAATTTTCTAACTAGGAAAAACCAGATAAAAGAATTTTATTATAATTTTAGAAATTGCCTTTATTCAATGAGTAACTGTAATTAAGCTTGTGAGTGAATCACAAACAGTGGGTAAAATTTTGTCAAAAAGATCATTCCAGATTTTGAATTTTCATTAAAGATTAGGTGAAGTAGCTACTTCAAAAATAGCATGAATTTTCTTTTTCCAAAATATTTTCTTGCAACTCTTTACTGCCATAACAGTTTGGGCCTGAATTTTATTTTCAAAAGTTCAAAGACAGATTTATATTCCTGCTGAGTTTTTGACATTAGAGGATATCTACTATTAAAAGATAACTTTAGTGGATTAAATTGTATCTTAAAAACAAGGGGGAAAGAAAGAATCAGAAACATAGGGGTGCCTGAGTGGCTCATTTGCTTAAGTATCTGACTTCAGCTCAGGTCATGATCTCACTGTTCATGAGTTCAAGCCCCACATTGGGCTCAGCTGACAGCTCAGAGCCTGGAGCCTCCTTCAGATTCTGTATCTGCCTCTCCCCTGCGCGCGCTCTCTCTCTCTCTCTCTCTCTCTCTCTCTCTCTCTCAAGAATAAATAAACATTAAAAAAAAAATGTTTTTAAAGAATAAGAAACACAAAAGGGAGAGTTTAAAAGAGGAAGAAAGAAAAAGAATAATACTCAGAACCTCCTAGTGGGGAGATCATTCTCCATGGGTCTCTGACATTTCTGCACAACATGCAAGCAGAGAAATGGACTTTTTTTTTTCCTGAATTACCTTTTCAGGGATGTCTGTACAAAGGGCAACAGCGGGGGGCGCCTGGGTGGCTCAGTCGGTTAAGCGTCCGACTTCAGCTCAGGTCACGATCTCACGGTCTGTGAGTTCGAGCCCGGCATCGGGCTCTGGGCTGACGGCTCAGAGCCTGGAGCCTGTTTCAGATTCTGTGTCTCCCTCTCTCTGCCCCTCCCCTGTTCATCCTCTGTCTCTCTCTGTCTCAAAAATAAATAAACGTTAAAAAAAAAAAAATTTAGACAAAGAGCAACAGCGGGTATAGAAGGAGTATATCTCTTTAGAGCTGCAACAGAGGGGATAGAAGGAGTATATCTCTTTAAAGCAAAGGGCAGGTTTGTTTCCTGCACAGTATACTTAAGATAATGTTTCCCTCCAGGGCAAAGATTGGGCAGTTTATCGTGCAGCCCCCTTATAATTAATTGGAGTTTCCTAAGCTCGGGGTCCCTCAACTGTGATACAAACCCACTGCTTGTGCAGCACTCACCTGGGCCACTGCACATTTGCAGGGACACAAATGACATGAACATGAAACTTATGCTGCCTGATGTGCTATGAGTAATAAGTCCTTTTACTCTGACCTAGGGTCTCATGTCTTTTGCCAGCATACACAAAACTGTACCAAGTTGACTTGACAACTTTTGATGACAAGAATGGGATAGTGACAGACATGACTTACTGGAAGACAAAAGACAAGAGATCCTAAGGACTGAGTTAAGTCTTATGAGAAGACTCTCCAGGACCCAGTGAGTAGTGAAGTATTTACCCAAACAGTGGACAAGGGGTGATGGGAGGTGGGGGAAGAACTAAGTGTTCTTAGAATGTTTAGAGTCTAAGTGGCAAGTGGCAGGATTGAAACAAATTACCTAAATGGTCGTCTGTTTAATTGTTACTCACTTCTTTCTGAGAGGGAAGAGAAAGGGTCAAGGAATCCCAAAGCTGATAGAGGACTTTGGGTAGTCTGAAACATCAAAATTTAGTTTTGGTTGAGCCATGAGTAGCCACCTGGTCAATCAAAATGGAAAGCAAATGTGCTTTGCTTACTGGCATGGAGCCACTCACCCTCTTCCTACACACCCCCAGATTTCCTCCTTCCATCCCTTCTACTCTTACGCCAATTACTTTCAAGAGAAAAGTAATTGGAGGTGGGGTTGAGGTCTTTGTGTCCCAGAAAGCATGCTGGGGAACTTAAGGGAAGAGAAGGATTCAAACTTCTATGGCTCTGTTGGACACAGACACTCAAGTCAACTATATCTACCTAATTCTATATGAAAGGCAGTGTTCAGACTCAATTTATATTTGGGTTTTCAGGGTTTCCAATATTTGGGTTGGGTCAGGGTTTGCAGTAGGGATGTAATGCTAATATGACCTCTGCAGGGTTTGCAAGATTTGGGTTGGGCAAGGGTTAACAGTAGGGATGTAACACTAATATGACCTTGTCTTCTACGATGTCATCCACTCCTATTTTCCTTCTACTTCTCTAAGAATGCTTCAGTTTTCTTCAATGGCTCCTTCACCCCAGATCACTTCTTCAATTGAAATTCTTTTTGGCTTTTTTTAGGTTTTTGTTGTTGTTGTTATTGTTTATTTCTTAAGTTTATTTATTTATTTTGAGAGAGAGGGAGAGAGCACAAGTTGGGGAGGGATAGAGACAGAGAGGGAGATGGAGAATCTCAAGCAGGCTCTGTGCTGTCAGTGCAGAACCCTACATGGGGCTCGAACTCACAAACTGGGAGATCATGACCTGAGCTGAAATCAAGAGTCAGTGCTTAACCAACTGAGCTACCCAATCACCCTTTCAATCAGAAATTCTTAAGGAAACAGGACAGGAGAGTGAAGAAATTAGGTGCTATAATGGGACTTTGAGGGGAAATAACTGAATTGCCATGATTAGAGGTAAGCTGACATTTTTGTATTTCCAAAAGGAGGCATGGGTTAAAAATGAAGGAGGGGCACTGTCTAATGTGTCTTAAGTGTTGATGTTTTCCACAGTTTCATCCTTGATGGCCATTCTTTCTTCACTTTTAGATACATGCTTTCACCTACATTCTAGAAGCTATTTATATGCTCATGATTCCCAAGTCTGTATCTGTAGTTCAAAACTCTCTTCAACTTCCAGTCCAGCTTTTTTGCAAATGCTTGTCAACTGGCTATTCCACAGGCACTTCAACCTAATGCATTAAAAAGACTAAAATAATCATATCTCTTTAAATATTCTCTCCTTTCCCATTATGGTTAATGGAATCAATATCCTCAAATCTCCTAACTAAAAAAAAAAAAAAAAACCTTCATCCTAGAGGCCATCCTCTTCCTAAACATTTATATCCAAATCCTATCCATTTTCTTTCAGAAATATATCCAAAATACAGCCATTTTTTTCCCATTTATATTGCCACTAATTCAGTTTACACTTATGATCTCTATCCTAGACAAATGACACAGTGCCCTATCTGGTCTCTCCCTCACCAGTCTCTCTTACAATCCATTTTTACACTCCTGTCATAATTATATTCTTACCAAACAAATATGATTACATCCTTCCCTTTAACAATTTCTCCTGACTTCCCACTAGCTACCCTATAAAAGCCAAGCTCTTTGGGTACAATGCCCTTCCTGATGTAACCCCAATACACTGTTCCAATTTCATTTCCTTCCACTCTCCACCACAACCCTAAGCTCCAAACCACAATGAGCTCCTCACATATCTTTTCAAAACTCTATGCCTTTGCACATTTTGTTCTCTTTGCCTGAAATGCCCTTTTTCTCCTCTTCTTTCCATAGCAAATTCCCATTCTGTCTTCAAAACTATCCAGAGTTCATCTCCTTAGTCAAGCAATCCCTGACATTCCTAGAATCTACCACAGCATTCATTTGTTTATTCAATTTATTTCTTCATGTATTTGCCTCTTCCACTAAACTGACTTCTGTAAGAGTAAAGATTATCTCAAGGTTTTGCATTTTTTTGAGTCCTGCATGCCTAAGCAGAATGTTTTAATATGGCTAAATAAATGCTTATTGGTTTAATGACTTAATTCCTTATGTCAAATCAGGATCCAAGGATAGCCTTAGCTTGGAATCACTTGTTAAGCAACCAAATGCTGGTATTTAACAAATTTCCATATTCTATATTATATAAATTTTACTCTGTGAACCTTTGATTCCTTGACTACCACCATTTCATTATTTAAATGAACAAAATGAACTATCACATGAAGAAAAAAATAACTTTACATTTCTGTTCCTTATTATAAGTTTAAGAGATTTTGTAAGAGAAAATACAGAAACTATTAGCTAAATTAAGGATAAGGAGCACTTTTGAATTATTCTTGCCTTCCTTGGGGTCATAAAAAAATCAAGAATGTAACTATTTGACTAGATATGAATGCATTACTAATTACATCATGCCTTATAATATCAAAAACTCCATTTATAAAATAAAAGAGATTAATTTGAAGATAACAAAAGATTATTATATTATATTATATTATATTATATTATATTATATTAATTATATTATATTTTGTTCAGAGTGTGGATTTCATTGCTTTGAGCCATAGTATTTCATTGGCCACTGCATTTTATCTAGTCATTTTATCAAACTGATCAAACACCTCCTATACGAGTGGGAGTTCAGGGGCAAGACAATTCATGAAGAGGAATGGGAAAGCTGAGGCAACATGTGTTTTTATATTAAATGTACCCTGGTCTGTGTCTATAGGTTGATGAAATTTGAAGAACTCTGAGTTCTCCACATCCCTAGAAAATTACAAGTTTCTTAAGGACAGAGAGTTTTGTTTTGTTTTGTTTTTCCTTTTTATTTTCAAGTTTTTATTTTGAAAATTTTTAAAGCATACAGAAATCTATACCCTCCACCTAGATACACTAATTAATTGATCATATAAGTATGAGTATATTTCTAGGCTCTCTATGCTGTCCATTGAGCTATGTATCTATTTTTGTTACAGTACCATACTATTCTAATTACTGCAGCTTTGCAGTGTATCTTAAAATCTGGGATTGCAATATGTCCATCTTTGTTCTTTCTCAAGATTGCTTTGGCTATGGTGGTTCCATACAAATTTTAGCATTATTAGTTCTAGTTCTATTTTTAAAAAATGCTATTGATATTTTGATAGAGATTGCATTGAATCTGTAGGTTTCTTTGGGTAGTATAAACATTTTAACAATATTAACTTTTCCAATCCATAAGCATGGAATATCTTTTCATTTGTTTGTGTCATCTTTAATTTCTTTCATCAGTGTTTTATAGATTTCAGAGTACAATTCCTTCACCTCCTTGGTTAAGTTTATTCCTAGATATTTTATTATTTCGGTGCAATTATAATTTAATTGCCATCTTAAGTTCTCTTTTTGGTACTTCACTATTAGTGTATAGAAATGCAATCAGTTTCTGGATACTAGTTTTGTATCCTGGAACTTTACTGAATTCGTTTACAACTGTAATAGTTTTTTGGTGACGTCTTTAGGGTTTCTAATGTATAGCATTATGTCATCTGCAAATAGTGACGATTTAGTTTCTTCCTTACCAACTTGGATGCCTTTTATTTCTTTTTTCTTGTCTGATTGCTGTGGCTAGGACTTCCAGTACTATGTTGAATAAAAGTGGTAAGAGTGGATATCCTTGTCATGTTCCTGATCTTAGAGGAAAAGCTCTTAGTCTCTCACCATTGAGTGTGATATTAACTATGAGCTTTTCATATATGGCCTCTATTATGTTGAGGTATATTTCCTCTAAACCTATTTTATTGAGAGTTTTTATCATAAACAGATGTTGAAATTTGTCAAGTATTTTTTCTGCATCTACTGAGGCAATTATATAATTTTCATCCATCATTTTGTTAATGTGGTGTATTACATTGATTGATTTGCAAATATTGAACCATCTTTGCATCCCCAGAATAAATCCCACTTAATTGTGGTAGATAGTTTTTTTAATGTATTGTTGAATGTGGTTGGCTAATATTTTGTTAAGGATTTTTGCACTTGCGTTCATCAGGAATACTGGCCTGTAGTTTTCTTCTTTTGTAGTGTCCTTGTCTGGTTTTGGTATCAGGATCATGCTTGGCCTCATAGAATGTATTTGGAAGGTTGCCTTCCTCATCTATTTTTTGGAATTGTTTGAGGAGAATAGATGACTCTTCCTTAAATATTTGGTAGAATTCGGGGCGCCTGGGTGGCGCAGTCGGTTAAGCGTCTGACTTCAGCCAGGTCACGATCTCGCGGTCCGTGAGTTCGAGCCCCGCGTCAGGCTCTGGGCTGATGGCTCGGAGCATGGAGCCTGTTTCAAATTCTGTGTCTCCCTCTCTCTCTGTCCCTCCCCCGTTCATGCTCTGTCTCTCTCTGTCCCAAAAATAAATAAAAAAACGTTGAAAAAAAAATTTTTTTTTTAAATATTTGGTAGAATTCAGTTGTGAAGCCATCTGGTCCTGGACATTTATTAGTTGGGAGTTGTTTGATTACCAATTTGATTTTGTTACTAGTAATTGGTCTTTAAGATTTTCTATTTCTTCCTGATTCAGTTTTGGAAGATCATATGTTTCCAAGAATTTACCCATTTCTTCTAGGTTATCCAATTTGTTGGTATACAACTTCATCGTAGCCTCTTTTAATCTTTTGCATTTCTGTGGTATTGGCTGTTGCTTCTCTTTCATTTCTCATTTTATTTATTTGGGTTCTCTCCCTTTTTCCTTCATGAATCTGGCTAAAGGTTTATAAATTTTGTTTATCTTTTCAAGTAACCAGCTCTTAGTTTCATTGATTTTTTTTTCTATTATTTTTTAAGTCTCTTGTTCATGTATTTCTTCTCTGATCTTTATTATTCTAACTTTGGGCTTGTTTCTTTCTTTTTTTTAGTTCCTTTAGGTGTAGGGTAAGATTGTTTATTTAAATTTTTTTTTTGTTTCTTCAAGTAGGCCTGTAGTGCTATAAATTTCCCTCTTAGAAAACTGCTTTCGCTGCAGAGTGTAAAGAGCTTTTATTCATCTCTTCTCCTCTCGAGATAAAACATTCTAAATACATCTTTACTGAATTATCTTGAATGGAATGCCTTACTATTTCTTTACAAAGTTCTAGATGATACTCTAATAAAGTATACTAATCTATTATCTGATATAATAAAAATAGCACATGTACATTAAAAAAGAATAAAAAGACTTGCTTTTAACTCTCATGTAATATTTAGTAGAAACAGATAAATATTTTTAGAGGCCAGAGGAAACTGCAAAGTAATTGCTGACATGGTCACTAGAGATGAAAATAATCTACCTCTGTCAAGTAAAAGAGATACTACATAAAACCAACCCTAGGGAAAGGAGAAATATTTTGATTTCAGAAAACAGAATTGTGATTGCAAAAAGAATTAGATGCTGAGCAAAGCAAAAAATATAGTGTTTATTTATTATGGAGACTTTTAAAGTCTGAGATACAAAAAGAAAAACTAAACCACAAGTTGAAAAATATCTTCTAAAATCTGAAAATCCTTAAATTTTTTAAATTTAACAACATAAAAAATGAAAAACATTTTCATAACATTGTCAAGATAGTCAAGTTGTAAGATGCTCTTACAATTTCCTGCTCAGTCTGTGCTCAGCTGTAACCTCTACGACTTTTATTTTTTCGGAGTGGGCTAGGCAATGAAACCAGTAAGATTCGCCCTCTGGGTCAGAGCCATTTTAAATACCGTGCTCTGCCTATTCATCAGATACAAAAAAAGCAGTGAATCATTCATCTTGTAGCCAAAATTAAGCTGGTTAAGTGCATGGCTATCAACCCTGACAGCTAATGTTTACATTCAAGTTTTGGGGTAAAGGGTAAATGAATTTTTAACAAAAGAAATATGAAGCGTTCCATTAATGAAATTCTAACTGGAGTGCAACCAAATCTTTTTTCTTTTTTTTATGGCAATAGTAAATGTTTTAAAGATGTCATTACTTCTTGTTTTCCAGTCTTTCCTGACCACAACCAGTATAAGATATAATAATTCTAAAATAACAACCTCCTAAGTTATGTTATTGTAGAGTAGTTTTACAGCCCAACCCAAAGCAAAATAAACACCAGTAATGAATTGCTCCCATGAACCAACCTAAGGAAAGGCTGTCACTAAAAACTAGTACATTTTAGAAGCCTAAGAAAGGTAAAACTCTGAGGTATGACAGTTTCACTGCTGATTTATGTCATCCAAGATTGCATCCAACTGACCAATTATTTAATTAGGAAATAACATCTCAAGAATCTTATTGGCTCTAGTTGTAATCATTTGCAAACATCTAATAAACTGATATTTCAAAGGGTAAAATTGTTCACTTACTCAACACTAGCTGTTGAAATTTAATGAAATTAAAAAATGTTTAGTTTCATCCAAAAGTAGGTGTCAAATATTTTTTCTTATTAAAGAACATAGCGATGACTGATTCATCACAATGTTTCTTTTTGTTTTCATATCAGTTATTTGGCATTCAAGGAACTCAATAAGTCATGGGGAGTGGAAGGGAGGATGCAATAGGAGTCATATTTTTGAAAATGAAATTGCCATTTTCACATACTCTTTCCATTGACTCTTAAATTCAGGCATTTAGAGAAATGTATCTAATAACATCTTTATCCTAAGCAGAATCATTGTTACCTCGATGCTAAATAGTGGCAATAAATTTAATGTTTCATTCTTCCACCTACTCCCTAAGAAGCAATTCTACACTCAGTCATTCTTTAAAAATAAATACCTGAGGGCACCTGGGTGATTCGGTCAGTTAAGCATCCAACTCTTGATTTAGGCTTAGGTTATGATCTCATGGTTGTGGGATCGAGCTCCACATTGGGCTTGAACTGACAGTGTGGATGGAGCCTGCTTGGGATTCTCTCTCCCTCTCTTTCTGTCCCTCCCATGCTCATGCGTGCTCTCTCTCTCTCTCAAAATAAAGAAATAAACATTTAAAAAAATAATAATAATAAAAATACATACCTGATTAGTTTACTGATAACACACAGAGGTAAAACAAAAATAAATAAAGTCTATATTTTTAATTCCAACTGGCTATAATTTCTAGTTTCAAACTGGTATTGTCTTCATTCTTTGATTAGCCTAGATTGAAAATTTAAATATAGAGCACCTAAACAAAACATATTTATGAACCAATTCATAAATTTAAGTCACATAAATCCAGGAAAGTGTATGCTTATTTGATGTTTCAGAATTTCTCCACCAACAAACAAGTTTTTATATTCCATCGACTTCAGGACTAATCATGAATCTTTGTACTTAGTTTGGTGTCTTTCATCTTTGGCCTTTAAAACCCTTTATGAGCCTTAATTAATTCTTACCACACCTCTCTGAGACAGGTTGGTATTATCATCCCCTTTTTATAGTTGAGGAAACAAAGACAAAAAAAGAATTAGTATGAGATTTGCCCAGTGACATAGACTAAAGCAGGGACTCATTCAGTGTAAGCTACAACACTCCTCACAGATAACCATGCTGCTGGCCTCTTCGTTTCTCCTTCCCATTAGCATCAATGTTTTAACATCCTCAACAGAAAAACTATCTCATTTAGCAACATAGCTAAGTTGAATTGCTTTCTCACTCTGTAAAATTTACATTGCCTCTTGGAAGATTTATTTCATAGCTTTCTCTTTGCTACAAAATGGATTTTTGACATCTTGCAACTAAACGTACAACTCGGTATTCTGAAGAAATTAGAGTATGCATTACTTACAAGTAGATAGAAAACATTCAGGAAATTCTAGCATACAGTATCAGATCACTTATAAAGACATTTTAGAGCCCACAGTGGCCATTCACCTAAAAATCTTTATGGTAATATTATGATACAACCTCACACAGTGACTCATGTTGGCTTGTCCAGGCTTGCGCTCTTTGTGAACTGAAGACCTGCATAAACCCAGTTACAACTAGTTTCTCTGCTATTGCATTATGCCTCATATTGACTGTCAAAGTAAATCTGCATATCTATTTTTCATTTAGAGTTCAACAGCAAAAGTTTGCAACCAAAATAAGAAAAGAAAACTGACACTTTCTTGTTACTTTTTTTTGTTATTATCACTTATCACTTATTTTTTTATTGAGACATCCCAAAAAGTTCACCTTTAGACTTCACCAGATCTAGTGGCCTTGCTTTTTCTATCCTCCATATGATTAGCATCTCTTACTAAAAGAGATAATGTCCATCTTTCAAAAGAATATTAAAAATCACAGGATTTTTTTAGTCTTATGGGTGAAATAGGCAAAAGGGATTAAAAGGTCTGAGCTTCCAGTTATAAAATGAATATATAAAATATAACATTGTATGCCAACTGTACTTCAACACTTTTAAAAAGTAAATAAAAATCACAAGATTTTAAAAACTATATTTAAAATTACCTTGTCTAGATGGAAATACTTGTTAGGAGATATTCCCATTGTTAGATTTATTCCAAGTTTGGTTTGCTTATGCTTTCTGGTTTTCTTAAAATGTCTTACAAGTAAAAAAAAAAATATGAAAACAAAAGTCCTACTAAACAATTAAGTTCTATCAGATCACGCTACCAGAAAATGGCCTCTCTTTTCACGATAAAGGGCCTCTCTCTTCTCTTCTTTCCCCTGAGTGATTTTTTATAACCATTTTGAATAATTTTTATAAAATACAATGCAATGATTACCTTTGAGGAAAAGGTAAAGACAGGAATGGCAAAAACACACCATTTTAATTTTGAAACTTTTGAAACTATACTATTCAAATATTTTATGTTGTGCTGTACTTTCATGCCCACTCGTCTCCCTTAACATAAAATCATCACTTTTTAAATTTAGGATATTACTAGACACATGATCTGAAGATTAAGCAATTTGTTTAAAAATTCTTCTATACTCAGTTAAATCAGTAAATTTAAAGTTCACTATACGTGTGTGTGTGTGTGTATAGGTATATATATATATACATATAATATTTATATCATTTAGGGAAAATAGAAAGACTTTTCAATATGAAAGGATAATTTATTCTATGTCTCAGGGCCAGATTGAGTAAATCTCAATTGCTGAATATTTTAAATATTTTCCAAAGTCCATGTAGTGTGCCATAAAGCTTGGAGAGTGTATGCCCACATAGCTTGGACACGAACATGTTACAAAATAATCTTTTCTTCTTAAAATATAAATATGTTCCATTTTCTTAAATGACAGCTTTCAAAATAAAGACACACCTTTCAGTATTTATTGCAACTTATAATGGCATTCTTATTCTAAGGTTTGGATAGAATCTGTTACGCTTGTTTGTCTTACACTCACAAATATTTATTTCTGAAAGTAGTTGATAAACCTGCCTGTTCTATCTGGTCGCTTAGAACTAGGTTAATTTCACCATTTGGAGCTAAACACCATTCATCACCCTTATCTCTCTAACAGCTAATCTGAAGTAGTTAAGTAGTAATATATTGGCATTCCCTTTTTTAACTGATGTAGCAAGCTATAAAATTAGCATTGCAAAACAGAAAGGAAAAAAAAAACCTGTCCATTAATTCTTATTGATTTGGAGGTAGAAAGCTTGGTAAAGTATTTTCAATTCAAAATAAAGAGCCTTAAAATCATTTTCACACGGTTAGTCAGTGGATTCTTTCCTGCTAGGCACAGGACACCATGGAATATATTTAATGACCTGTGAAAATAATAAATAAAGCCTTTTGCTCTTATAGAGTTCATGTCAGAAACAGAGCAAAGCACATTAAATTCTTCTCACAATACAGTAAAGGCCCTGTTTAATATCCTCAATGACTCTGTCAGTTGCTGTGTATCAGGACTTTTTATGATATGTGTGAATAATATAATGCATAGTAATAGTAGTAATGGCAGTATTTCTACTAATCATTCAGTCATGCCTTAATAAACCAGACTCTCGTATGCTCCAGGCATATTTCAGCTCAGTTTCAAAAGCTCTTTTCATTTTCACTGAGAGCAATTCACAAACCTCTTCTCTCTTTCCCAGAATCAACTCTTCATTGTTGCTTCTCTTGTTGACTTACAGTGAATGAAAAACTGCTCTGACATTATTGAGGTCTGCTTTTTACGAAAAAACTAGTTGTGCTGGAGATAGATGATAGATAGATAGATGATAGATAGATAGATAGATAGATAGATAGATAGATAGGAGACAGAGTGAAATACAATATTAATTAGTAGCAAACACAAGGCATAATTATTTGAAAGCACACAATATGAAAGTGGATAAATTAGATAAAAATAGATAAAGAAGGAAACAAGACACAGACACAACCATTGCTCTCAGAAAACTGGCAATCTAGTTAGAAGAAATAGAAATGGTTTCCTCCTTTGCAATTTATGATGAACCATTATTTTTCCCCCATTCTTATTTTTATCACCCTAGTTTGGTCATTTACCACTTCCTGCTTAGATTACTACAGTGGTGTCCTCTAAAAAAAAAGGCTAAAATCACTTAGCCTCTGGTAAATCCTCCCACTTGATCCTTCCTGGATTGACTATTCATTCTAACTTTCTTTTGGATAGTATTCACATGAGATTGTATAATTCTGTTCCAAAAGTTCAAGAATTAATACCGTTGGAATAAAGTTTTAATTTCTTAGTCTGGCCTCAGCCTCAATGCTTCTAAAATCAGATGCCAATCTATCTCCTCACCAACTTTCTCTGCTACAATATCCCCACATGTAAGTTAACTATATGGCAAATCATTCCCTATATATGACACACACTTTCCCATTTTTCTACCCTGGATTATACTGTTCCCTGTGTTTAGCATTCCCTCTGTTGAAATCTTTCCTATTTAAGGTCAAGTTCTTATGCTGCTTCTTTTGTAAAGTCTACCCACAATTCCTCCAGCCGAAACTGATAGATCTCTATGTGTGTCTCTGTCTCTGTCCCTGTCTGTCTCATTTAAATGCTCTAAATTCTTTCTTGGTTTCAGTTTATGGCACCAGTCAAATACTACCTTGTACTGTTACGTTTATTTCTTTCTTCCTTACAAGCATATAAAACCCCCCGCATAACTCTTGGCATGTGTCATATATAGTGAGCACTTAGTAAATATTTGTGAGATGCTGCATGAAAACACTGAGAGGAACAAGCAAGTGTGCAGAGATGAGGGCAAATACATAGGTAGAGATAAATGTCATGTAAAGTTTTGTTAAAATAAAAGAAGTGGAATTTAAATTTAATATTGAAGAAAGGAATTTTATTCATAATTGTATCTTGATTTATAGTTTCCTTACAAGAAACTTCTAATTTCTCATGTAAACATTTCATTCATTTCTAAAATATGAAGGAGGTACAAAAAAGGTATTTAGGCCAGTGGATGAAATCATTTTGAAAATTCCAGGAGATGCAGAAATTTCAGAATATCTAAAAAAGAATTTATTCAAAGGAGTGGCATTATCTGCTCCAAGACAAGTAAATGTCCAGATTTTATGTGCCGAAATATCTATTTAATTTTTGTCTTCTATGTTTATGGTATCATCAGGTAAGCAGGCCCATCTGGGATTGGAATAACTTTTCTGATTACTTAATACATATAACCTATTTCCTTCTGGTTTACATAGCTTTGAGGTGAACTATCTCCTGACCACTAAAAAATACTGGCTGTATGGTGCTTTGAAAAAGAAACACAAGGAGAGAAGAGGAAAGAGACTGCAATTGTCAGAAGTAGTACAGGAGTTGTCTCCCTGCAAAGCAGCTGGTCTCAGAGCCTCTTGCTTGTTTCCCCAGTACAGTCTTTCTTTCCTCCCTCCCTTAAGATTTAGTACTTGATTCAAAAGGAATTCTAGCTGACCACAGAAAAAAGATAAGAAGTAGTTGTGTAAGGCATTTATTTGCCCATGGACGAAGAGATGAGGAGATACCACCAAATGAATCCTGTTCTCCCACTCCCCATTCCGCAATGCAGACAAGTCCGTATGATCCTATTCAGGTATGGAGCCATGGGGAGAGATCCTTTCCCCTCTTCCTCCACACTTTAAGGAGATGGATGGAACAAGCAAATGTTCTTTAGGCTGGATTTAGGCCTCAAAGCTCTTGAAGGGGGTACATTTCCGGCAGGGCAAGATAGTCTTGGGGAGGAATTCTTCAAGTATACAAGGTCAAACTACTCAGGAGAATAACACAATAGAGTATTTGCCTAGGCTTGTGGAACAATCTACATTTATTCAAGCCAGAGATGGTGGGGGAGGATCAAGGGCCTCCCACACTGGAAAGTGTGCTTAATGGTTTGGCATCCTGAGAACTTATCCAGACTAGCAGGAGGAAGTCTAACCCCACAAATGTGCTTCTGTGAGAATTCTTCTTACATTTCCCACTCCCACTTGAGAACACAGCTGGTTGCGCATGTGGTAGCCAGATGGCTCCCCAATTCTCTCAGAATATGAGAAGATGGGGACACAAGAGAATATGGGTCAGCCTCCTACTGTACACTAACAACACATTAGTCAAATCAAACTCACCTATGGACAACTTTGTGTTTTAATAGCTCAGAGCAAAACATTTTTATTGATGAAATTCAGAGTGTATTTTTATTTTTATTTATTTGGTTTTTTAGAGTATATTTTTAAATTACACATACACTCATTTCTTACTTTTCTGAGAAGAATAAATCCATGTTAAAATGAAATAAAAGTTTTAATTCCCAGCATTTTTATTACTTTGTAGTGATATTAAAAGACAAGAGAGAATACAAATATTAAATGTAGAATGTATTAAATAAATATTTCCTAACACTACGGTCGACTATAAACATGCTCTCAAACACAAATATTTTCTCTAAAAGATAGCACAATATCATAATTGACCAAAAAGTGAGACACACAATCCAGGCATTGAAAGATCTTCAAGCTCCTTCCAAATCATTAGAAATGAAATTGTATTTAGTTTGTTGTAAACCAACTCTAAGAGACATGAAGCACAATGAAAGCACAAGTAGATGGATATAGCATTTTTTTTTTATGTAGCACATATTTATGTAGCAAAAATAATCCAATATTCAATGCTTCAGGCCGGGAATAGATAAGGTTCAGCCTTTTTTTTTTTTACAATGCTTGTTGCATATACCCACCCCACCTTCCTGTCTAAGTTTCTGTGACAGCTCACCATTTCCTACATTCAACTTTCAAGTTTCTTTACTTGGTCTTTCTACTCACATTGCTCTCTAACACTTCAAATGTGTCTCCAATGACTTCCTTACGTACATAAAACTGCTCAAGATAAATTGGTCTATGCATTGTTTCCTGAATTCATCATTCACATCGTTCCTACCTTCATGGTTTTGCTCAAACCCTTCCCAACTGTTTTATCACTTTTCCATTACCTTTCTCTCTTTCTTTTTTTTTAAGCTATTTTTTTAATGTGTATTTTTGAGAGAGAGTGAGAGTGGGGTAGGGACAGAGAGAGGGAGACAGAGGATCCAAAGCGGGCTGTGTGCTGTCAGCAGAGACCCCAATGTGGGGCTCAAACTCATGAACCGTGAGATCATGACCTGAGCCTGCAGTCCGACGCTTACCCAACTGAGCCACCCAGGCGCCCCTCCATTACCTTTCTTGAAGATGCAGTTTAGGGGGCACCTGGGTGGCTCAGTTGGTTAAGTATCCGACTTCAGCTCAGGTCATGATCTCACGGTTTGTGAGTTCGAGTCCCGTGTTGGGCTCTGTGCTGACAGCTCAGAGCCTGGAGCCTGCTTCGGATTCTGTGTGTGTCTCTCTCTCTGCGCCTCTCCTGCTCACACTCTCTGTATCTCTCAAAAGTAAGGAAAAAAAAAAACATTAAAAAAAAAAAAAAAAAAAAAGAAGATGCAGTTTAAGTGCTACTCTTCCAGGAAGACTTTCCCATCTATCTCCCTATCAACAGATCCACACATATTCATACCTTTATAGAACACCCCTTCCCTGTACTCATCTGGCAAGTGTTGTCTGAATTACCAGGTGGTCCTTACTGCATGTTATACCATCCATTGTTGTACTACATATATTCATTCCTCTTCCCAAGGTTAAGGATCAGGTCTACTATCTATTTTTATCCCCAGAAACCAGAATTAAAAAGTACTCAATATGGGAATGCAAGCTGGTACAGCCATTGTGGAAAACAGTATGGAGGTCCCTCAAAAAACTAAAAATAGAACTACCCTACAACCCAGCAATTGCACTACTAAGTATTTACCCTAGGGATACAGGTATGCTGTTTTGAAGGGACAAATGCACCCCAATGTTTATAGCAGCACTATCAACAATAGGCAAAGTATGGAAAGAGCCCAAATGTCCATCAATGGATGAATGGATAAAGAAGATGTGGTATATATACACAGTGGAGTATTACTCAGCAATCAAAAATAATGAAATCTTGCCATTTGCAAGTATGTAGATGGAACTGGAGCGAAATTAGTCAGAGAAAGACTTCTATATCATATGACTTCACTCATATGAAGACTTTAAGACACAAAACAGATGACCATAGGGAAGGGAAGCAAAAATAATACAAAAACAGGGAGGGGAACAAAACAGAAGAGACTCATAAATATGGAGAACAAACAGAGGATTACAGGGGGGGTGTGGTGGGGAGAATGGGCTAAACGGGTAAGGGGCACTAAGGAATCTACTCCTGAAATCATTGTTGCACTATATGCTAACTAATTTGGATGTAAATTTAAAAATAAATAAATAAATAAATAAATAAATAAATAAATAAAATTAAAAATTAAAAAAAAGTAATAAATACTGTTACTGATAATAATGTTGATGTGATGCTAATGAACCCATAGAAAACAAAGACTAGGGTAGAATCTCTTACAAAATAACTGGCTACAAAAAATACAAGTTTATCTCACTAAAAACACCCTATTCCTTTCCTAAATTTGCCAGATATAAAAGTAACTTACGACATGTTTTCACTGATAATCACCAATTTCTTTGTTTCCTTATGGTAATTACATTCATTTTGATGTACATCTTTTAAGACTCCACTTTTAAATTACCTCTATTCCACATTATATGTTTAAATATTATGTAAAAGTATGCTGTCTCATATTTGACAACTCAACACAAAATTATTTCCAGAATTTTTTTAAAGTTGTAGTCATATTGTTAGTGTTTTTCTCCCTAGGTGTATGGTAATTTCTTTATCTATGCTAGTCCATGCTGGTTTGCTTATACCTCTGAGTTTCCTGATAACTCATAATTCTTGAAATGGACAAGAACATTCATACCCAAGAATATGTGCTGTGATTCTCTGAAAACCCTCTATAGCTAAGAAGCGTAATTTCTTAATTCTAATCTTGACTCTACTACTGTGTCACTTTCCTATCAGTTAAATGAGAATAACAACATCTATTCTTTCCTTACTGTATATTAGATAATAGATATGACAAAATAGATCTGAAAATCCTTATAGGAAAGGTAATACATAAAGTCAAGGTATTACTCATTAAGGTAAAAGTCTAAGATAACCAAGACTCACATTTCTTCATTGCTTGGGAAAAAAAATGGTTTTCTAACGTGCTAGGTTTTATAATGTGCTAGGTAGTGTGTTCCTGGGGACTCAAAAATAAATAAGACCAAGGACAGGTTCCAGATCTCAAAATATAGTAAAGGTAAAGAATTAAACAAACAGAACAGAGATCAGGAAAATTCACTGCCTGTTTTTGTAAGGCTTGTGAGCTAAGAATGGTTTTTACAGATAAGCATTTGCAATCAGTTTGATGAATGGAAACACTAAATTTGAACTACAAGTAAGAGAAATGGTATCCTCTACAAAAGAATTCCATTCTTCGATAAATGTATCACTATTACAAAAAATTTGTACTTATTATTATTTTATTTTTAATTTTGTCAATAAAAATCATTAAACTTTATTTTCTCTCATTATATAAGTACCTACATAATATCCTTGATTTTGCCTCTTGGCCTGCAAAGTCTAAAATGTTTACTAACTGTAAACTTCACAGAAAAAGTGTGCTGACCCCTGAAATAATTAATTATACTATAATGTGGTAAATATAATGATAGAAAATATAAGTTGAGAATTCAAGTAATGATGAAAATATTGGGGAGGAGCACCTAAATCATCTTTGTGTAATGGTTTCAGGGCAGACTTCTGGGAGAAGATGGCATTGGACTGAGTCTGAAAAGCTAAGTAGGAATAAACAAAACAAGAGGGATGGGTCGAGGGGTCACTATGGGTGGTTGGTGGAAAAACTTTAGTCATCCATGGTCATTTCAGGTCCTCAGATAAGCAGATACCCAGATGGGATTAGATATGATTAGTTCTAGGAGTTGATGACTCTTCACTCTGCACCCCAACCATAGACTCAATTCCAACTATAACCAGTTGCCTGATGGTTTTTTACCAGCTCTAGAAGAGCTCTGTGAGTGCATGTAGAAAACCTGACCTGCCTTTAGCATATTCACTGTTCAGTTTTTAAAGTTGCATTGTTTTACATAAAAGAGTAAAATATTTCATTTTTTTAGTGGCAGAAATCCATAGAAAATAAAATAAAATTTGAAAAACAGTAAGAGTCTTTGCACTGATACCCAACTTGTAAATATATATTTCCAGTAACAGATAATGAATAGAACACATGTATATGCTTATCCCTTCTGCCTCATAAACATCACAAAAATTATGGCAGGAAATGGCTTTTTAAAGATATAAAACATTGATGAAAAGGAAAACTGGAGAGAAAAGAGCAGAGAGAACTGTCAAAAATAAATTGACAGCTGCAAAGCAGATGATCAGGTAAGTAGTAACTAACTTCTTAGCAGACCAGAGGCTGAAACGTAAATGCTTGTAGCTGGGAAAGTCAAGGAGCAAATGAACTCATTATATAAAATCTTGGAAAACCTCAGGAACTAGAGTCACCTAGTACCTCTAAAAGGTAACTACCAACGGAGCCACAAATAGGAGATTTGGTTAAAAGTCTGAACGAGAAACAGGTTACTCAATCCCCCAGCTCCTGACAACCACGTGAATCAAGGCAACAACCTTCCCTCAACTCAACAGAAGACTGGAGGTTTACTCTCCAAAGATTTTAAAACACAGGGACTCTAGACTTGAGGTCACTAAGCAAGATAACGGTTAGAGTGCCATAATCAAAACAATGAATTAAATTAAAAATCTATATCTTAAATGATGAGAATTAACCTGTTCTCCAAGTTAGCTTCCACAATGCTCGAAAGCATTCTGGGATATCTGGCTGGATATCTCCTCATAACACTACATTAAAGCTCAACAATTGATTTCTTGTCACATAGTAAATTATAATTTAAGTGTATAATTAATTTATACGAAGTCAGCTATATAATGTGTCAGGTCTCTTGTTCAAAAAGCAGGGGGAAAAGTGTCATTAAAAATACTAAAATAGGGAATGCCTGGGTAGCTCAGTGATCTCAGCTCAGGTCTTGATCTCAGAGTCGTGAGTTCAAGCCCTGTGTTAGGCTCCACGCTGGGTGAAAAGGCTACTAAAAAATAAAAGAATTGAAATAGAAAGTTTTTTTTTTCACCCTCAGTCTCTCTTTTGATTTGTCATGGTGTTTTTCTCTTTTCTTTTTTTCTTTCTTTCTTTCTTATTTATTTATTTATTTGGTCATGGTGCTTTTCTTATTTACTAATTAACATTTTTTAAGGAAAGGAAATTGAACATTTAAATTATTTAACCCACTCTTTAGCAAGTAGCGCTGGGAAAACTGATGGCAACATGAAGAAAAATGAACCTGGACCCCTTTTGACACGATACACAAAAATAAATGCAAAATGGATCAAAGATCTAAATGTAAGACAGGAAGCCATCAAAATCCTCAAGGAGAAAGCAGGCAAAAACCTCTTTGACCTTGGCTGCAGCAAATTCTTACTCAACACATCTCTGGAGGCAAGGGAAACAAAAGCAAAAATGAACTACTGGGACCTCATCAAAATAAAAAGCTTCCGCACAGTTAAGGAAACAATCAACAAAAAAAGGCAACCAAGGGAATGGGAAAAGATATTTGCAAATGACATACAAGATAAAGGGTTAGTATCCAAAATCTACAAAGAACTTATCAAACTCAACACCCAAAAAACAAATAATCCAGTGAAGAAATGGGCAAAAGACATGAATAGACACTTCTCCAAAGAAGACATCCAGATGGCCGACCGACACATGAAAAAAATGCTCAACATCACTCATCATCAGGGAAATACAAATCAAAACCACAATGAGATACCATCTCACACCTGTCAGAATGGCTAACATTAACAACTCAGGTAACAACAGATGTTGGCAAGGATGCGGAGAAAGAGGTTCTCTTTTGCACTGCTGGTGGGAATGCAAACTGGTCAACCACTCTGGAAAACAGTATGGAGGTTCCTCAAAAAACTAAAAACAGAACTACCCTACGACCCAGCAATTGCACTACTAGGTATTTATCCTAGGAATACAGGTATGCTGTTTCGAAGGGACACATGCACCCCAATGTTTATAGCAGCACTATCAACAATAGCCAAAGTATGGAAAGAGCCCAAATGTCCATCGATGGATGAATGGATAAAGAAGATGTGGTATAGATATAAATGGAGTATTACTCAGCAATCAAAAAGAATGAAATCTTGCCATTTGCAAATACGTGGATGGAACTGGAGCGTATTATGCTAAATGAAATTAGTCAGTGAAAGACAAAAATCATATGACTTCACTCATATGAGGACTTTAATACACAAAACAGATGAACATAAGGGAAGGGAAACAAAAATAATATAAAAACAGGGAGGGGGACAAAACAGAAGAGACTCATAAATATGGAAAACAAACAGAGGGTTATCAGAGGGGTTTTGGGAGGGGAGATGGGCTAAATGGGTAAGGAGCATTAAGGAATCTACTCCTGAAATCATTGTTGCACTATATGCTAAGTAACTTGGATGTACTAAAAACATAAATTAAATTTAAATAAATAAATAAAAATAAACAAATAAATTATTTAACCTAAATTTCACCATTCATCTTTATATTAGGCAATGCCTTTTTAAATTCAAATATAAGTTGGGGCGCCTGGGTGGCTCAGTCCGTTAAGCGTCCAATTTCGGCTCAGGTCATGATCTCACAGTCTGTGAGTTCGAGCCCCGTGTCAGGCTCTGTGCTGACAGCTCAGAGCCTGGAGCCTGCTTCGGCTTCTGTGTCTCCCTCTCTCTCTGACCCTCCCCTGTTCATGCTCTGTCTCTCTCTGTCTCAAAAATAAATAAACGTTAAAAAAAATTTTTTTAAATAAATAAATTCAAATATAAGAGCATTTAATTCATATACACAATCACTGAAATTGCACAATTTATATTTTGTAGCTCATACATGCATATGTAATTTGTTCTCATCAAAATAGTGGAAATACTTCATAAAACTAACTCAATAATTTATTTCAAGTCAATATGCACCCATTCTACCAATTCTCTACTTTTGGCTTACTGGAATCAGCAATTTTACCGTAACTGTTTTACTGTGAAGTAACAGTGTGAAGTAACACTGTGAAGTAACAAGAATAAGAAAAAATATGACAGGATTTCTTACTCATTTGTGTTTCTTAGAATGCCATTATATTATTGCTGGATTAGAAATAATTGTGGGGTGCCTGGATGGCTAAGTCAGTTAAGCATCCAACTTCCGCTCAGGTCATGATCTCATGGTTTTTGAGTTTGAGCCCCACATTGGGCTCACTGCTGACAGCACATGATTTGGATCCTCTGTCTCCCTCTCTCTCTGCCACCCCCCTCTGGCTCTGTCTCATTCTCTCAAAATAAATATGTAAATAAAACTTTAAAAAAAGAAAAAGAAAAGGTAAGAATTCTGGTTCAGACAGAAAATATGGCTTCTAGGGCCTGTCTATCCCCACTTAGTCACAGATGTAACTCGCTTACCTTGTACAATCTTTGAGTCTCACTAAACTCTCATGCATCATGGGCCCACTGGAATTATGTGTTTATGGAAATCTTGAACACTATATGCAAATGGAGTAGCAAGTACTGTCTGACTTCTTGCTGGTGTTCCAGTATTCCAACAGAGTTTAATTATGAAACACAAGTTCAAGCTCAAATTCAAAACACAAGTACAAACAAAGATAAGATGAATAAGAAATTTCAAGACAGCAACAGTAGAACAGTAGGATAAGTAGGGGGGTTTTCCTTACTCAGTTGCACAGATCTCATCCCTGGGAAGCTGTCAACTATATAAGAAAGTGCCAAGTTGTTTTCCAATAAAGTTGTGTCATATTGCATTCCCACCAGTAAAGTTTGAAAGTTCCAGTGGTCTGCATCCTTACTATTAACTAGTAATGTCAAACTTGTTAGATATAGCCATTCTGGAATATATGTATAATGACATCTCATTGTAGTTTTTATTTGCAGTTCCCTAATGATTATGTTGATCATTCATTAACTAGTGAATTATTCATTCATAATTACAAATAATTATGTGCTTATTTGCCACCTGAATTATCTTCTGGGTTGTGTGTGTGTGTGTGTGTGTGTGTGTGTGTGTGTGTGTATGCCACAATGGTCCATGCTGTCTTTTATTATTCTGTTTTGCTGCTTGATTCAAAATGTTTTCTTGTTTGTTCTCATTTTTGTTTTTAATATAATTTATTGTCAAGTTGACTAACATACACGTTGGCTAATATGCACACGTTCTACCAATTCTCTACTTTTGGCTTACTGGAATCAGCAATTTTACCATAACTGTTTTACTGGTTAAAAAAACTGGTTGGCCATCTGGATATCTTCTTTGGAAAAGTGTCTATTCATGTATACAGTGTGTTCTTGGTTTTGGGGGTAGATTTCCATGATTCATCACTTACATACAACACCCAATGCTCATCCCAATAAGTGCCCTCCTCAATGCACATCACCCCTTTTCCCCTCTCCCCACGCCCCCTCATCAACCCTCAGTTTGTTCTTTGTATTTAAGGGTCTCTTATGGTTTGCCTCCTTCCCTCTCTGTAAGTATTGTTTTCCCTTCCCTTCCCCCATGGTCTTCTGTTTAGTTTCTCAAGTTCCACAAATGAGTGAAAACATATGATATCTGTCTTTCTCTGAATGACTTATTTCACTTAGTATAATACCCTCCAGTTCTATCCACGTTGCTGCAAATGGCAGGATTTCATTCTTTCTAATTGCCAAGTAGTATTCCATTGTATATATAAAACACATCTTTTTTTTTAATTTTTAAAATTACTTTTTTATTTTTTTAATTTTTTTTAATGTTTAATTTTTGAGAGAGTAAGGTAGAGTGTGAGCAGGGAAGGGTCAGAGAGAGAGAGATAGGGAGACACAGAATCCGAAGCAGGCTCCAGGATCCACACTGTCAGCACAGAGCCTGATGTGGGGTTCGAACTCACGAGCTGTGAGATCATGACCTGAGCTGAAGTCAGACGCTTAACCGACTGAGCCACCCAGGTGCCCCTAATTATTTTTTAAATATAATTTATTGTAAAATTGGTTTCCATACAACACCCAGTGCTCATCCCAACAAGTGCCCTCCTCCCTGCCCATCACCCACTTTCCCCTCTCCCCCAACCCCATCTACCCTTAGTTTGTTCTCAGTCCTTAAGAGTCTCTTATGGTTTGCCTCCCTTCCTCTCTGTAACTTTTTTTTTCCACTTCCCCTCCCCCATGGTCTTCTGTTAAGTTTCTCAAGATCCACATATGAGTGAAAACATATGGTATCTGTCTTTCTCTGCCTGACTGCCTGACTTATTTCACTTAGCACAATACCCTCCAGTTCCATCTACATTGCTGCAAATGGCCAGATTTTATTCTTTCTCATTGCCAAGTAAGTATTCCATTATATATATAAATCACATCTTCTTTATCCATTCATCAGTTAATGGACATTTAGGCTCTTTCCATAATTTGGCTATTGTTGAAAGTGCTGCTATAAACATTGGGGTAACTGTGCCCCTATGAATCAGCTCTCCTGTATCCTTTGGATAAATTCCCAGTAGTGCTACTGCTGGGTCGAAGGGTAGTTCTATTTCTAATTATTTGAGGAACCCACATGCTGTTTTCCAGAGTGGCTGATGATGAGTGATGTTGAGCATCTTTTCATGTGTCGGTTGGCCATCTGGATGTCTTCTTTGGCAAAGTGTCTATTCATGTCTTCTGCCCATTCTTCACTGGATTATTTGCTTTTCAGGTGTTGAGTTTGATAAGTTCTTTATAGATTTTGGATACTAACCCTTTATCCAATATGTCATTTGCAAATATCTTTTCCCATTCCATTGGTTGCCTTTTAGTTTTGTTGATTGTTTCCTTTGAGGTGCAAAAGCTTTTTATCTTGATGAGGTCCCAATAGTTCATTTCTGCTTTTATTTCCCTTGCCTTCAGAGACGTGTTGAGTAAGAAGTTGATGCAGCTGAGGACAAAGGGGTTGTTGCCTGTTTTCTCCTCTAGGGTGTTGATGGTTTCCTGTCTCACATTTAAGGCTTTCACACCTGGATATCTTCTGTAATGAAATGTCTGCTTAAATCTTTTGCTCATTTTAAAAACGGGGTTGTTTTCTTGAGTTTTGAGAGTTCTTTATATATCCTGGATATAAATTCTTTTATTATTATTATTATTATTATTATTATTATTATTATTATATTATCATCATCATTTATTTCAGTTTACATCCAAGTTAGTTAGCATATAGTACAACAATGATTTCAGGAGCAGATTCCTTAAAGCCCCTTACCCACGTAGTCCATCCCCCCTCCCACAACCCCTCCAGTAACCCTTTGTTAGTTCTCCATATTTAAGAGTCTCTTATGTTTTGTCCCCCTCCCTGTTTTTATATTATTTTTGCTTCCCCTCCCTTCTGTTCATCTGTTTTGTATCTTAAAGTCCTCATACGAGTGAAGTCATATGATATTTGTCTTTCTCTGACTAATTTCACTTAGCATGATATCCTCTAGTTCCACTGGATATAAATTCTTAATCAGATATTTTAAACAAATATTTTCTCAGGGTGCATTGGTGGCTCAGTCAGTTAAGTGTCTGACTCCTGGTTTTGGCTCCGGTCATGATTTTGTGGTCTGAGATCAAGCCCCACATCAGATTCTGGGCTGACAGTGTGGAGCCTGCTTGGGATTCTTTCTCTCTCCCTCTCTCTCTGCCCTTCCCCCACTTCTCGAAAATATATTTTTTTTCTCCTAATCTGTGGCTTGTCTTCTCATTTTTGCAACAATGTCTTTTGAAGACCACAAGGTCTTAATTTTGTTGGCTTTAATTTTAATTTTTTTTAAATTACATAAACTCTACCCTTAGCTTGGAGCTTGAACTCATGACCCTGAGATCAACAGTCACAAGGTCTACTGACTGAGTCAGCAAGGCACCCATAGGGTCTTAATTTTGATAACATGCATTAATTTATTTCTGTTATAGTTCATGCTTTCTGGGTCCTAAGAAATCTTTGCTAACCAAATGTCACATTTTCTCCTAGAAATTTTTACAGCTTTCTTCTAGAAATTTTTATAGCTTTTGGTCTATGGTTCATTTCAAGTTAATTTTTTTAATCTATTATAGGTAGGTTTTAGGTTTAGTATAAAATTTTATATATTTTTTGAATATGATATTCAATTGTTCCAGCATTTTTAAAATTTTTTTAAAAAATGTTTATTTCTGAGAGAGAGAGAGAGAGAGAGAGAGAGACAGTGTGAGCAGGGGAAGGGCAGAGAGAGAGAGAGAGACAGAGACACAGAATCCAAAGCAGGCTCCAGGCTCCAAGCTGTCAGCACAGAGCCCAATGTGGGGCTTGAACCCACCAACTGTGAGATCATGACCTGATTCAAAGTCGGACGCTCAACCAACTGAGCCACCCAGGTGCCCCCCAACACATTTTTTGAAAAGCTATCTTTTACACCATTAAATTACCTTATCATCTTTGTTGAAGATCATTTGACCATATACTTTGTATTTCGGTTTCAAAATAATTTTGCCTTTGCATTTTCAAATAAATTTTAGAGTAAATCTGTCCATTTCTACCAAAAAGTTGCTTCAATTTTTATTTGAATTGCATGGATTCTATAGATAAATGTGAGATAATTAACATCTTTAAAAAAGCAGTTCTTTAGATCCATGAACATGGTATATCTCTCCAGTTATTAGGTATTCTTTATTTCTCTCACCAATGTCATAGTTTTCAATGTATAAATCTTCCATATTTTTCTTAGATTTATCCCATAATATTCATGTTTTGATTCTGTTGTGATTTTTTTAAAAGTTTCAATTTCTAATTGTTCATTGCAAGAAAAGATAATTGATTTTACAATTATTTAGCTGATTTCAATTATTTAGCTAAATAATTCACTCATTAATTTTAGATTTTCTTCTTTTTTTCACTTTCTTGGGATTTGGAGGGAATAATCATGTCAACTGATTATTTCTTCTTTATTTCTTTTCTTTTTTTTTTTTTTAATTTTTTTTTCAACGTTTTTTATTTATTTTTGGGACAGAGAGAGACAGAGCATGAACGGGGGAGGGGCAGAGAGAGAGGGAGACACAGAATCAGAAACAGGCTCCAGGCTCGAAGCCATCAGCCCAGAGCCTGACGCGGGGCTCGAACTCACAGACCGCGAGATCGTGACCTGGCTGAAGTCGGACGCTTAACCGACTGCGCCACCCAGGTGCCCCTCTTTTCTTTTTTTTTTATGTTTGTTTTTTGTTTTGAGACAGAAAGATAGTGAGCAGGGGAGGGGCAGAGAAAGAGGGAGACAGAATCCCAAGCAGGCTCTGCACTGTTAGCACCGAGTCTTATGTGAGGCTAAAACCCACAGAGAGATCATGACCTGAGCCGAAACCAAGAATTGGCTGCTTAACCAACTGAGCCACCCAAGTGCCCTGATAGCTTTATTTCTTAAACATGAAAGGGTAGACAAGAATCACAAGATATTTGAGCAAGGCCTCTAACAAAAAGGGGAGAAAGAAAAAAAAAGAAAGAAAGAAAGAAAGAAAGAGAGAAAGAAAGAAAGAAATTTAAAAACTTTCCAGAAAATAGAAAAGACAAAGAAAAGAAAATTAAGGGAGAGTGGAGTATCAGAAAAATTAGAGGTTCATCATGTGATTAATGGTAGCTCCACAAAGAGTGAGCAGAGGCATTGGGGTGGAGGGGGGGTGGGAGGCACAAGCAGAGTTATTAATGGAGTTATAGTACAAGAAATTTTCCCTGAATTAAAAAGCCTGACTCTCCAGTACCCACCATAATGATATTAAAAAGAACTACATTATGCTCATCATTGTAAAACTTCAGAGGATCATAGACAAAATGGAAAAGGATTGTAAACAATCCACTGAGGAAAAACAATTTATATACAAAGATTCAGGAACTGAAATGGTATCAAACTTTACACTGCAACCCTATTTAAGTTAAGAGTCAATAAAACAGGGGCGCCTGGGTGGCTCAGTTGGTTAAGTGCCCAACGCTTGGTTTCGGCTCAGGTCATGATCTTGCAGTTCTTGAATTTGAGCATCACATAGGGCTCTGCGCTGACAATGCAGAACCTGCTTGGGATTCTCTCTCTCACTCTCTCTTTCTGCCCCTCCCTCTCTCTCTCTCTCTCTCAAAATAAGTAAACTTTAAAAAAAAAGAAAAAAAAAAGACAATGAAACAGTGCCTTTAATATTTTGAGGGAAAATAATTTCCATAATATAATAATTATATTTAGAATAAATGTATTTTAAGACATAATGTATTTAAGATAAAATGTATTTAAGACATACAGGGTCTACTGGAAAAGGAAAAAAACTATAAGGAGAAAGAAGAAGGCATAAGATCCAGAAATAGGGGATCAAACACACAATAAAGATAAGAGGAATCTCAGGACAATGGTGCAAAGAAATTCTAGATGCTGTCTATGCAGTGAGGCCTAAAGAACATCAAGTCTATATTGGAGCAGGAGAAAGCAACACTCTAGGAAGAAAGTCTCCAAGGGGAAAAAATTGTTAATTTGCCAAATGTGTCCAATCTTATCAAGTAGATTTATGTTTCTCATAGATAGTTTAGGGATATTTAGCTACATAGAATACAAAGCAAACAAAAAAAGAAATTATTTACTCTGGGGAGGAAAAGAAAATATACTGAATATAAATGAATATACTAATATACTATGTGACTCAATTTTGAGTAATACATGGTCGTAATCATGATAAAGGCTGAATAGCGACATAAACAGAAATTGTGATAATTGTATTGGGAAAATGGGAGGAATAGAAGTCTAATGGATACAATATAAAGCTGGAAAATTATATAATTGTATTTATCTAGCAAATACTTATAGAACACTTACTATACTAGGCAGTAAATACTTCAGAAATGCTATTCATCTACTGCTCATATTGGCTCTATGAGTTAGTACTATTATTAATTCTAATTTGCTGATGGAAGAAGGATATCACAGAAAACTTAACTTTCCCAAGATCAGTGATTCTCAACAGGGGGTGATTTTGTTTCTTCAGGGGACATTTGGCGATACCTGAAGACATTTTTAATTGTTACAGCTGGGGTGAGGGTAGAGACCAGGGATATTGCTACACAGGCTAAAATTCACAGAATAGCTCCCTAAGACAAAAAGTTATCTATCACACTGTGTCAATTGTGCCTATCAAGAAACATTGACCAAGATAAACAGAAGTGGTGCATATAGAGCTGGGATTTGAATCACAGAAGTTCTTGAATACCGCCTTAGTATGCTGCCTTTCAACAACAGCCTATGGATGTTATTTAGAAACATGAAAGTAAATATCAGAAGAAGGAGCTGAAAAATTGAAAGCAGTTGCCCCTACAGAGAAATAACTTGGGGAGGAGAATAAGGGCCAGTGGACTATTTGGGGGTTGTTTTTTACTGGGGGGGGGAGGGGGGGAGAGGGGGCGGGGAGTGTTTGTTGTTTTGTTGTTGTTGTTTCTTGCTGTTTTTTTAAAAGACCTGAAGAACTATTTGAATTATACTTACTTTTAAATGTTACAATAATTATAAATATTCAAATCAGAAACTTTTTTCAGCTTAATTATTGTTTCCCTTATCTTAGAAGTGTTTAGTAAAATGCAGTTTATAAGAGTAGTCTCTCAGTAAATTTTGAAAAGAAGGAAAACTACACGAAGGATTGAATATACACAAAAAGACAACTTTTGTCTTGATTGACATCTTGCATATCAAGTTCCAACTTGCACCATAATGAAGTATTTCAGACAGAAAATCCTGATGATCCAGATTCCTAATGGAAAAACCATTTCAGACCTTATTATAAGGAAACAAGAAAAAATGGCTTTACTAGATAATGAGAGATTACCAGCTCTATCATTACATACATAAAAAAGCATCTATATTAGAGGCACAATGAAGCTACTTTTTAAAAAACATTGAAAGTGAGTTAAATAAAGGTGATACTGTTGTTCTTAATAATTATTTTTAGATTCATACATATCACTCAACCTTTAAAACTTTTTTTTTAAGTTTATTTATTTAATGTGCGTGAGAGAGAGACGGAGACTCCCAAGCAGTCTCCATACTCAGTTCAGAGCCAGACACAGGGCTCAATCTCATGAGCCGTGAGATTATGACCTGAGCCAAAATCAAGAGTCGGACACTTAGGCTGAGCCATCCAGGTACCCCTCACTCAACCTTTAAAGATCCATAGAGAAATTATAAATCCAACCTGGAAACTCATCCATCTCCCAATATCTTGTAACAGTAACAATAGATCTTTAACAGGATACACCGCAGACAAAAGGAAGAAAGATACTGATTTCCTGTCACTACTATAGCAATACATTGGATCAGCAGATTATCTCTACTCTCAGAGAAAACAAAAGCCATTTTCAAGAATCTTTCCCATCTCTATTTCTTTCCTCACAGTTCTATTTTCTTTTCTCAGATTTTCTTTTCCTGTTTAAGGTTCTATATGTGTGCCTTTTGTTGTTGTTTGAACCAGGTAATTTTACCTGTTTCATAAAGCAAAATGACATCAAAATGTATATAGTAAGAAGTCTTGCTCTTGCTGCTGTCCACATTCAAGAATGCGGTCCATTCCTTCCTGTTTACAGGTAACCATTTTGAATAGCATTTTTTAATGGCATGGATCTTCTCAATATTTCTTTATGTAAATACAGTCAAATCTAGATATATGTGTGTATATACACGTGTGTATTTTTTCTTATATTTCCCACAGTTTCTTACTTTACTTCACAAAACAAGTTTTGAAATAAAATTTATTATGTCAGTTAGAGTCTGGCCATCCTAGAGATACTCATCACTTAACAAACTAGAAATTTTAAGTCTATATAGATGATATCTCTATTAAAGATATTGACTGCCATAATAATTATACAACAATTATTTAATTATGAAATAATTATTTAATAATTTTTAAAAGTTTTTCAGTTTCCAGATACTAAAAGAATATTTTTAAAATCAGGTGTGCACTTTCTATATTTTTAGGATGTTTTTAAAAGTTACTAGTTAAGCCAACTTCAATAAAACCTGTACTTCAACAAATAGTTATGTTGGAAACAAATTCATAATGAGACCTAACAATATCCCTTGTATAAAAATAAATCAGTGGTATTAATTTGGCTAAATTTTGTATCATTTTCTGTGCGTTCAATGGTAATTACTTAAAATTTAAATAACACACTGCTTTATCAAAGATTTTAATTTCTCATATTTAAAGAAAATATCAGGGTGCCTGGGTGACTCAGTCAGTTAAGTCACTGACTCTTGATTTCAGCTCAGGTCATGATCTCATGGTTTGTGAGATCAAGCCCCAGGTCGGCTACATGCTGACAGCATGGATCCTGCTTGGGATTTTTCTCTCTGCCCTTCCCCCGCTCATGTACTCACACGTTTGCTCTCTCTCTCAAAATAAATAAATAAACTTTTTAAAAAATTAAAAAATATCATTCTTGTTATAGTCAAAGGTCATAAAACAAATCCTAAAAGCCTTAGTAATGTTGAAATCAAATTTCTTTCAACAAGATTTTAATGGGAAACTATGGGGCCTGGAATTGAATAAATAATTAAACCCTTCTACCTTTCTTTCTGTCATTTATTTCCCATCCCCCCACCCCATGCAACCTGGGCAACTCAGTTGGAAACATACTTCTTAAGGTGGAGCTCAGAATAGGGACTTGGTAGAAGAGAGAAAGAAAAATGCAGCCCCTAACTATCCACCAACTTCACCTAGGAATACTCCTCTTCACAGGCTTCACAGTGAGACTGATTGGGCTTGGAACTGTGAAACCAAAGGAGAGTTTGTTTCTTTCTGGTTCTGCCAAGATTCTTCCCAGGAGCAAAGCCTATACCATAGTCACAGGAAAATCACTATTATAGAATGTCGGTGGTATCTGAATGAATGGTCTTCTATTCCAATTTAAATTAATATTATATTTGGGGTATATATTAAATTTATTGCCTCCTTTTTTATTTCAAGTGGGAAAAGAAATTACTTTGAACATAGGGAAACACCCAGCAGACAATCAGAAGTCATGGCACCATGTCTTTTGGAATTTCTGTAGGCATATGAACCTGTCCTTGTCTCAAAACAAAAACAAAAACAAAACAAAAACAAAAAAATGGAAAACTCAGCTCCATGGTCTCAAAACAAAGAGAGAAAAAAATAATAATAAATGTAAAGAAATATAAAATAATAAGAAAAAATTAAACATCTATTAAATAACCACCATAAGCAAATGTATATGTCCCTTCCAAATGTCTACAGGTCAAAAAATAATAATGTGCTATCAAAAATATGATAAAAACCATCAAACTATAGATTATATTAGCTCTCTAATTAGGAAAATTAAATTGAGATTCTTTCATGAAAATTATATATATTCACATGCAGGGAAATGAAAACGAAGAAAAACAATTAGTACTTTATCAAATCTTCACCAATGATATTTCAATCACATCAAATTCTCCTAGAAGATGTTCTGTCTTAACAAATATATATGTTCACTCTTATTCATTTTTGCAGAGTGAAGTTATCCTTCTTTGAGTTGTTTGTTATCATATTTGTGTTTTTTGGTGAAGATGAGATATAATATCGTGAAATTCTTTTTTTTAGTTTATTTCTTTATTTTACAGAGAAGGAGTGCCAGTGGGGGAGGGGCAGAGAGAGAATCCCAAGCAGACTCCACACCATCAGCTCAGAGCGCAATGTGGGGCTCAAACCCACAAACTGTGAGATCATGACCTGAGCCAAAGTCGGAGGCTTAAAGGATTGAGCCACCCAGGTTTCCCCCACTTTTTTCAATTTTTATTTATTTATTTATGAGAGAGAGAGAACACAATTGGGGGAGAGTCAGAGAGAGAGGGAGACACAGAATCCCAAGCAGCCTCCAGGCTCTTAGCTGTCAGGGCAGAACCCAACACAGGGCTCAAAGTCACCAACCATGAGATCACGACCTGAGCCCAAGTTGAACACTTAATCAACTGAGCCACCCAGGCACCCTAAAATTCTTTGGATAATTTACATCCATGCATCTTTGCACACACTATCATTTTTTAAAAATATTATTAATAGGAATAAAAGCATGACACTAACAGTTGAACTGCAGGATATTGGGTATTATTAGCTGGCATTGATGAATTCCTAAAAATCATCAAAAAAAAACATGCTAAGTCATTCCTACCTATCTTTAAACACTGAGGTGGCAAGTGAATCAAGTGATTTGCAGATGGCTAAATAAAAACTTATTGTCTGTTAAAGTATTATTAATCAGGTGCCAAATATAGTAAGAATTCTCCAGAACTTTACAGTGAATCTATAAGCTTTTTTCTTTGTCTTCAAAATTACAAGCAATATTTATCATATACAAAGTGAAAGTAACAACAAATATCAAAGTCATTTATGAAAGAATAGAAAAAGTAAGCCAAAAGGAATCTCTAGTTGTTTCACAGTCAAAAACAATCAGTGTTGGGAAGAAGAAATTTAAAAGTTCAAGGCAAAATAATGAGTACATTTTCCTTTACACTATTAGAAGCACAGTATAAAATGATATTATTTACAAGGGGAAAATGCCATATTACTAATATAAATAGATGCTTTCCAGATAATTATTACAGTAATAGTATGAAATAGACAAAATTAAGCAAGGGTTTTTGCACTCTTATCATATAAATATTAACTCAGGACCTTAGTTTTACCAGAACCATATAAACCTTAACTTCACTCGTGATCATGTCAAATTTACTTTGGCTATTTGTTTTCTCCTCCATTACAGGCCTCTTGTGCCTTAGAGCTGTTACATTTTACTTGGCTTAATCTATAACTAAAGGAAGATTGAAATGATCACCTGAGTTACCTAAAGAAAACACACTTGTATGACACTGGGCGGGGAAGAGAGAAGCAGTGGCCTGGCACCAATGACCATCTAACAGAAATTGGGAACTAAATCAATGGACCTGTAAAGATGAGTAATTTGATAGCAAATTTTCTATAGTAACTGAGAAACCAATGATACTAATATAACCTTTGTCAGATTTTTGCATTTAGTTGATAACTATATTTATATTTTTATCTTACTACTGTGGTTATAGTTGAACATGTTATTAATATAATTGTTGAAGTGATATAAAGAAAATTGTTTTATGAAAACGTTATTGTAATTTTTTAAATTTATTTAAAATTTGTTTTAAATTGAAATGCTTATAAAGTTCTTACTTGTTTACTTAAAGATTCATAGAAAACTTATTATTACTACATCCATATAACCTGTTCAACCTATTCTTACCAGCCACTGAACCAAACTGCCTGTAGTACACCCATGCTGGGGATACTAACGCAGAAGATACTAATGATTGCCTCAGTAATCCAGTATTCATTTCCAAACCCTGTTTCCCATGCCTGCCTTTGCTAGACAAGAAAAGCTAAGTACTTGCTTCCTTGCTTTCCTTGTATTCAGCTGGACACAATTTTGGCCACTAATATGTAGGTGAAACGAGTAAAGTCTTTTAGGAAAAGCTTTTAATTTTATACACACACACATACACACACAATTATATATACATAGAGAGAGACAGACAGAGACACAAAGAGACAGAGAACAGCCAAGGCTGACTCCATATTTCCCATCCTTCATTTGGTCTTGAAAGAGGATTGAATATCTGGAGTTACAGCCATCCTATTATGATTTTTTACTTTATTTATTTAAAGTCAAGATAGTTAATATGCAGTGTAGTATTGGTTTCAGGAGTAGAACCCAGTGATTCATTACTTACATACAACACCCAGTGCTCATCCCAACAAATGCCCTTCTTAATGTCCATCACCCTTTTAGCCCATCCCTCCACTCACCTCCCCTTCAGCAATCCTCAGTTTATTCCCTGTATTTAAGATTCCCTCATGGTTTGCCTCCCTCTCTGTTTTTATCTTATTTTTCCGTCCCTTCCCCCTATGTTTTGTATCTTAAATTCTTCATATGAGTAAAGTCATATAATATTTGTCTTTCTCTGACTGACTTATTTTGCTTAGCAAAATACACTCTAGTTCCATCTACATTGTTGCAAATGACAAGATTTCATTCTTTTTGACCACTGAGTAATATTGCAGTGTGTGTGTGTGTGTGTGTGTGTGTGTGTGTGTGTGTGTGTGCACGCATTGTGTATATACTACATCTTCTTTATCAATTCACCAGTCAATGGGCATTTGGGCTCTTTCCACAATTTGGCTATTGTTGATAGTGTTGCTATAAACATTGAGGTGCATGTGTCCCTTAGTATCAGCATTTTTATACCTTTAGATGAATAGCTAGTAGTGTGATAGCTGGGTTGTAGGGTCCTATCATAATTTGAAGAGGAAGGCAAAGAGAACTGAAGTGCAGTGACCCTGGCTTGGACATCAGAAACAGTTGCTTACCACCTGGTTCCTATTTCTTTCTTTCTTTCTTCCTTTCTTTCTTTCTTTCTTTCTTTCTTTCTTTCTTTCTATCCAAGTTAGTTAGCATATAGTGCAACAATGATTGCAGGAGTAGATTCCAATGATTCATCCCCTATGTATAACACCCAGTGCTCTTCCTTAATGCCCCTTACCCATTTAGCCCATCCCTCCTCCCATAACCCCTTCAGCAACTCTCTGTTTATTCTCTATATTTAAGACTCTCTTATGTTTTGTCCCCCTCCCTGGTTTTATATAATTTTTGCTTCCCTTCCCTTCTGTTCATCTGTTTTGTCTCTTAAATTCCTCATGAGTGAAGTCATATTATATTTGTCTTTCTCTGACTAATTTCGCTTAGCATGATACCCTCTAGTTCCATCCACATAGTTGCAAATGGCAAGATTTCATTCTTTTTGATTGTTGAGCAATACTCCATTGTATATGTATATACCACATCTTCTTGATCCATTCATCCATCAATGGGAATTTGGGCTCTTTCCATACTTTAGCTATTGTTGATAGTGCTGCTATAAACATTGGGGTGCATGTGTCCCTTTGAAATAGCACACCTGTATCCCTTGGGTAAATACCTAGTAGTGCAATTGCTGGTCATAAAGTTCTATTTTTAATTTTTTGAGGACCACCTGGCTTTTTATGAGAAAAATAACACTATCTGATTAAGCCACCACTTATCAGAAATTTTATTGCTTGGAGCTAATAGCCTTTCTGATGCACTGCCCTATTCTACTGAGAAAAACATGGTCAGACACCCAAAACAAAGGATTACCCTTTAACTAGAAGATATTTCTTCTATCTGAAAAAGAATGGTACTTATCCCCAGCACATTCTCCTGCAATATTCTGATTACCAGAGTTTGGCTATTTGCTGAACAGGAGGGCTGGTGGTCTCTCAAAGCATCTATTTGGAAGAGTTTATGCACAGAAATACTTTTATGTTTGGTTGAAGAACAGGGAAAGAGTATGTATGTGAGAGTATGTGTGTAGGGTGATGACAGTAAAGGGAAAGGCATGGCATGGTGACTACCTCCCTTCACTTTCATGTACTTAAAACAGTGAATTTCAACAGAGACATTGTGATATAATGAACATGAACAGTGCCACTTCAAGAACCATGTGACAAAATATTGCACAATGGTGCCTTACTTCTGCAGAGGAGCCCAGCCCAGCTCTGTCTCATTGCTGACAGCTTTGGGGAACACTGGAAGACAATTTCCTTGACACCGATATTCATTGTTTCTTGGAGGGTATGGGCCACAGCAGAAAGAGCAAGCACGTGCCTTCATGTGATGTTCAGGCATTAGACTTTCAGGAAGAGGTTTGAGCACAAGAATGAAGACAAACATTAGAGAGAACATGTAAACCATTACTTGGAGATTTCTAGAAGTATGAGAGGTAGACAACACATTTTCTGGAGTCTAGGGGTCCTCTGGGAGAAGACAGGACTCAATTTGTGTTATTTATGTAACTGGAATCCATCCAGTCTATAGCCCAAGCTGGTGAGAGTTTTAAACACAGTGATTTTTGGCTAACAGGCTTTTGGCTGATAAATACTGTAAGTCTTCATTTAGTTAGAGTTGCCATTGGTGGCACTGGAAAGACTTCCCATTAAGAGAACTGGATAAGAAAATGGAGGATCATTCAAACTATAATGAAGCAAAGGAATGTTTACTGAAAGCCGAGTAATTACAGCATATTCTCTGACCAAAGGGAATAGAGTTCATTACTCTTTGAGTTCATATTACCAGCAAAGTTTAGTAACTGTTTTGAGAGAGTAAGAAAAATCCCTTTTCCCCTCCACACTCCAAGAGTATACTGTATATTTTTTTTAATTTGTTATTTTTTTTTAATGTTTTATTTATTTTTGAGATAGGGAGAGACAGAGCATGAACAGGGGAGGGTCAGAGAGAGGGAGACACAGAATCTGAAACAGGCTCCAGGCTCTGAGCTGTCAGCACAGAGCTCAATGCGGGGCTTGAACTCAAGGACCTTGAGATCATGACCTGAGCCGAAGTCGGACGCTTAACCGACTGAGCCACCCAGGCACCCCTATATTTGCATATTAATATCTCTACTGTTTATCCTCACCCGTTTCTCTCTCCTTCTCCCAGTAGAATACCAAGAATAAAGAGATCAACCAACAATCAACAAAGATTAATATCTTCAGAACACTGGCTGGATATAATATCCTGTGTTAAGTGCTACATGGGGATTTTTTCAAAATAAAATAGCTCTATTAAATTACCTTCACTTGGTCAAACCACATTACAAGATTAACTGATGTTCTCCATTCCCTCTATAAAAACACACAGACTGATGTCCATGGCCGCTGAATGTTTACTAATGGGCTATATCATAGCATACCTGTACATTTCTGCCTCCTCCAGCTGAGTTATAACCACCAGCAGCCATTGATTCATTCCTTTAATAGTGTCTGAGTGTCCACTTTGTGACAGGCTCTATTCTAGGAGGGAGGGACACAACAGTGAATAACACAGACTCAAATCCTGCCCTCATGAAACTTACATAAAAATCAATTGTTTTGTGGGGTGCCTGGGTGGCTCAGTTGGTTAAGCATCCAAATTCAGCTCAGGTTATAATCTTGCAGTTCCTGAGTTCGAACCCCATATCAGGCTCTGTGCTGACAGCTCAGAGCCTGCTTCAGATTTTGTGTCCTTTCTCTCTCTGTCCCTCTCCTGCTCTCTCTCTCTCAAAAATAAATAACATTAAAAAAAAATTTAAATCAATTGTTTTAGTTTCCCAAACTCTTAATGTGAGTTATTCTTGCTAATATACTTAGATAATTTAACTTTTATACACTTTATTAAGTATAAGTGCGAAGTGAAAATTAAGTTGAAAGTTATAAACACACTTAGAGTAGTGAGTTTTAGATTATGTATATTTTAACAGTTTGTTTTTTTGTTTTTTGTTTTTTGTTTTTTTTACTTTATTTTTGAGAGACAGAGAGAGAGACAGAGCATGAGCAGGGTAGGGGCACAGAGACAGAGAGACTCTGAAGCGAGCTCCAGGCTCCAAGCTGTCAGCACAGAGCCGGACGTGGGGCTCAAAGTCGTGAAAGGCAAGATCACGACCTGAGCTGAAGTCAGACGGTGAACCCACTGAGCCATCCAGGCGCCGCTAACACAATTTTTAAAAATGAAGTTGAATGCTATAAAAAAGCAAATTACTGCCACGAATTACCAGAGGTAAGAAAACTGTAGTGTCCTCAAGTTCTACGCTTCCTTTAATAAAAATCAAAAGAGAAAATTGTAGATTTTGCATTTAGGAAAGGTTTATGTAAAAAAGACAACCTACAACTCTCAACCACAGATTTATGGTCTGAAAAGCCTTGGCCCAACATCAAAAGATTGGCTAATGAATGTATAATGATAGGTTTTGGGTAAAAATAAAATACTTAATTTACATATGTATAATTTTTAATAGTTCTCTACTTTAAGGTGAACTAAAGAACTACTAATCTTAACAGCTTCAACTCTCCAAGTAAGACAAATTTCCTCTCTTCATGTGGTTGTAAAATGTGGCATTTCTCCTGTTTATATGAGTATTCTAACTCTGGATTTGACCCTAAATCAATAATTAGTGTTTGTAGATAAGACTATTTTTCCTCCTAAGTTTTGTATTAGACATTATACGAGAAAACGTAAAAATCAATCAACTGCTAAGGAATTTTTTGTGAAGTGATGCTTTGTTTTATTAAACACTCCAGCTCTGCCTAACAAAGCCTTTAATGATCAACTTTCTTGCACAGCAGCTCACTCCCATGGGACAGTGTGAAATCACCCTCTTTAAAACAGAACATAAACTAGAAAGCTTCACTTCTGATTTGGTGTCCATTTCTGGGAACACTTAAGAAAATCAAGGTTAGCAGTCATGAACCCTAAGGCAAGGCCCTATAGGTCAGGTTTAGATGACAGTGTGTTCATATTAAGTTACTTTGTGTATGCTCAAACCTGGCTTCCTTTCAAACAACAAAAGAGTTGTGCTTATTTGCCATACTCCCTTCAACCAAACTGAACAGGCAGTTACATAACTTGCCAGGACAAGTAGTAGAAATGAGTCAGAGACAGGACCAGCCCTAGTAAAAATTGTGAATTGGCAGTTTGAGTTCAGTGCCACACCCCTTTAGTACTACACATACTTCCCTGGTCCCCTCCCTTGGTATCATCAGCCCTGCGGGCCACCTTCATACCACACACCTCTCCCCCCACCAAATTCTTCTCTCTCTCTCTTCCACTCACCGAAACTAGCTTCCCTCTTTTCTTCTTCCCCTTCAAGCTAATTAAAATTTGCCTCCCGAGTATCTCTCACCCTCAGGGTTTAAAGTGACAACTACCCTAATCTGATAAACCAATCTATACTAATGTGTGAAGAGAGAAAGCTGAAAGGTAAAGTGAGTTTTTACTTCTACCTTCTAAAGTTAACACCCTTGCAGTTTAACTCCTGAAAGTGAGGATTTCTAGGTGAGGCACTCAGGAAACATTTGGGCTCAAGCAGAGCCATTAGGCAGCTGGCAAATCAAGCAGGAGTAGGTGAATGTTTTTAGCCTAACATACCACCAGCCCTAATCAGAGTAACTGACAAACCCTGGTCAATTGGGGGGGCCGGTGGGGGGGAAACTGGAAAAGAGCTTAGAGTCTTGTTGGTAAAGAAAATTTGTTACAGCAGTACCACAATTAAAATTTTCTGAATGAACCTTTTATAAGAGTATCTAGCACTGGTACCTGATTTTTTTTTTTTTTTAAGTTTCTCTTCAGGGTCGCCTGGGTGGCTCATTTGGTTAAACGTCCAACTGTGGCTCAGGTCATGATCTCATGGTTTATGAGTTTGAGCCCCACATCAGGCTCTTTGCTGACAGCTCAGATTCTGTGTCTCCATCTCTCTGCCCCTCACTCACTAGCGCGCGCACTCTCTCTCTCTCTCTCTCAAAAATAAATAACCAGTTTTTAAAAAAAGTTTCTCACTAAGGAATCTACTCCTGAAATCATTGTTGCACTATATGCTAATTTGGATATAAATTTTAAAAAATAAAAAAAAAATTTTTTTAAGTTTCTCTTCAGAATGAGATTTAAAAACTTTTTTTTCTCAGTAAGTCTAAAACACTAATTCCAAAAAAGTCTGCATAGCTTTTGTTGTTATTGTTGCTTGATTTTCTTAAATAGCACTTTAAAGTTTACAAATATTCCATGAAATACTGCTGAATACTGAAATAACATTACAGGCTATTATGTGCAGAACATACCTGCTATTCTTATTTCCTTCTCTTTATAAATGAGGAAAATGACACTCAGAGAAGTGAGGAGACTTGCCAAGGTTTGTACTTGGGTCTTTTGAGTGCAAATGCTATGCTCTTTCATAGTACTGAGCTACCAGGCTGCCTCCCAATGTTTAGAGTTATCTGTGCCATTGCTGTCATGTAACTCTACATCCTAGGGGAATTCTCACATTCTAAAGAGAGTTCAACCACTACCAAAAGAAAATAACCTGTTTATTCAATGGACCTGAGGGTAATTGTAGTCCTATCTGGTTTCCATTGCTGCATTTTTCCCCAGCTAATTCTTGGTTCACTTGAAAGTGTCAGTACTGTCTCACAAAGTCTTCCTTAAGCGCTGTCAGACTTTGTGCTCCAATTACCTGCTCATGTTTTGGTGGATTACTTATCTTGCTTCTGCTTCTCCCTTGGGCAAAGTTCCCATCACAGTCCTTACTCTGTAAGCAAAAAAGAATAATATGTTTCTGGGCTTAAAGGAAGAAAAACACTGACACAGTTAGTACAAGCCGGAATACAAATGTTTCATATTGAGATGAACACAAGAAGCCAGCTGGGAAAACATTGCTATTTACAGATTTAGATTAGCCTAGAATTCATTTCAACCTTTGAGGTAAAGGTGATGTTTTAAAACCATTGACATTTCAAGCACACAATCTTAACATTTTGGAAAGATATTAAATTTACCTTTCTGAACTTTCTGAAATGTATAGATACTTTCCCTAGAAAAATGCACAAATACACAGATCTGGAATACAGTCTTAAGGAGTCTGTTAAGGGATGATCCATGGGTCCACATAAAATATTCCTGACTCAAAGTGAGACACAAGTTTGGTCTCTAAATGATGAATATTCTGAGGTCCATGAACCACTTGGGAGCCCAATTAAATCTGTGTTAAGTCCAGCTGTTTAATTTCTTTATGTTAGTAGTGATAATCTGCTGACCTTTTTGTTTATTTATAGAAGCTGGCAAAAGAGAAATAATTTTTATTTAGCCTTTAAGAGAAAAATCAGCTATGCTAGCCTCTAAAGTAGCATTGTCCAATAGGACTTACAGTAATGATGGAAATGTTCTGCATCTGTGCTGTGTCATTCAGGAGCCAGTAGCCACACAAGGCTGGCTAGCGAGCACTTGAAATGTGGCTACAAGCACAGAGGAACAGAATTTTTTTTAATTTAATTTAAATTTAATTAATTTATAGAAAAATTTTTTTCTTATGATGAAAACTTTTAAGATCTACTCTCAGCAATTCTCAAATATATGATACATTGTTATTAGCTATAGCCCCAATGCTATACATTACATCCCCATGACTTATTTATTTTATATCTGGCAGTTTGTCTTCTTAATACCCTAGACCTTTTCTAACAAAAGTAACACACACATGTTGTAAAGATTTTAAATAAAAACCTTTCAGAAATGCAATGTTTACGTAATTCTAATCCTCAGAGAAACTGTTAGTATAAATTTTGCAGTATATATAGATAGATGTATTTTTTAATGGAAATCATATTATTTTTTATTTTGTCACAGGATAATATATATGGGTGGCTGTATTTTATTTAATCATTCTGTTATTATGGACATTTGTTCTGTTTTTAAATTTATGACTACCAACAATACTGCAGTGAATATTCTTGATCATATCTCTGGTTATATATGTAAATATTTAGGACAAATGTCCTAAGTGGAATCAGCAAATGGGTATAAACATTATATATTATGAAAGAAAATGCAACTACACTCCCAAATGGAACAAGTGAAACTGTAATCCTACCAAACAATCATGGGATGGTATCTATTTCACATGTTTTCACCAATACCAGATAGCATAAGTCTTTAAAATCTTTTTGATTTGACACTTGTAGATAATTTCATTTTTATTTTTTTCTTTATACAGTTGTATATAGACAACAGTGTATAAACTGTATACAGTTTATTTTCAAATATTCATTGCATTTCTGAATTTCTTCTTTTGTAAATTTCGTATTCATTGTTGTTTTCATTACTATCTAGAAGCTTTGTATTCTATGTAGCAAAATTAACAAATTCTTTTAAGATTTGGGAGGCAAGTGGGTATCTGCTGCTATCACCAAAATAGATTCCATACAGATCAAAAAATAAAATGTGAAAAACAAAGCCATGAAAGTCTAGAAGAAAAAAATGGAAGAATATTTTTTGTAATAGAAAACAAAATGGCTTGTAAGCATGCAAAAAATACTCATATGAGAATGAAAACTATACTTGTAATGTGACAGCATTCTGTACCTATTAGATTGGAAAAGATCAATAAAGTTTGATAATGTCATATTGGTGAGGGTGTGGGGAAACAAAATGAGCTATCAAACTTTCCACCTGTATTGGGATGACTAATTGGTACTACTTCTTTAGAGGGCAGCTTGGTTTTGTCTATCATATGTAAAATGTGCTTACTCTTTAATCCAGCAATTATACTTCTAGAAGCCAAACCTACAGTTCTGTTTCACATGTAAAACAGGACCAAGTACAAAGAAATGGATTTCTAATTGTAAGGAATAGCAGAAGTTTGGGAATAACCTATATGTCCATTAAAAAGGGAGGAGTTAAATAAATTATGTCGTATCTAAGCAATAGAACATTAAACAGCCATTCAAAAGAGCTAGGTGTACCTAGAGGATCTGATGATAGAGATCAAAGAGATATTACAAAGCTTAAAAAAAGCATTAGATAAGTATGTGAGCTAACCTTACTTCAAAAAAGAACATGTGTATGTGTGTGTGCCTGAAAAGGTACACAAGAAATAGCTAGATTTCTCAACACTATTCATTGAATGATACACGTTCCTCTTTTATTATATATTGCACCTGGTATTTATCATATACTGTACCTGGTATTTAATTTAATGTGCTGGATAGAAATGACCGAGCCCATTTCCTCATGAGCTTTTTTTTTTTTCAGAGTTTTAATTTTATTTTTTAATTTACATCCAAATTAGCATATAGTGCAACAATGATTTCAGGAGTAGATTCCTTGATGCCTTTATCGATTTAGCCCATCCCCACTCCCACAACCCCTCCAGTAATCCTCTGCTTCTTCTCCATATTTAAGAGTCTCTTATGTTTTGTCCCCCTCCCTGTTTTTATATTATTTTTGCTTCCCTTCCCTTATGTTCGTCTGTTTTGTCTCTTAAAGTCCTTATATGAGTGAAGTCATATAATTTTTGTCTTTCTCTGACTAATTTCATTTAGCATAATACCCTCCAGTTCCATCCACATATTTGCAAATGGCAAGATTTCATTCTTTTTGATTGCCAAGTAATACTCCATTGTATGTATGTATACCACATGTTCTTTATCCATTCATCCATCGATGGACATTTGGGCTCTTTCCATACTTTGGCTATTGTTGATAGTGCTGCTATAAACATGGGGGTGCAGGTGTCCCTTTGAAACATCCCTAGGATAAATACCTAGTAGTGCAATTGCTGGGTCATAGGGTAGTTCTATTTTTAATTTTTTGAGGAACTTCCAGACTGTTTTCCAGAGTGGTTGCACCAGTTTGCATTGCCACCAACAGTGCAAAAGAGATCCTCTTTCTCTGCATCCTCGCCAATATCTGTTGTTGCCTGAGTTGTTAATGTTAGCCATTCTGACAGGTGTGAGATGGTATCTCATTGTGGTTTTGATTTGTATTTCCCTGATGTTGAGTGATATTGAGCATTTCTTCATGTGTCGGTTGGCCATCTGGATGTCTTCTTTGGAGAAGTGTCTATTCATGTCTTTTGCCCATTTCTTCACTGCATTATTTGTTTTTTGGGTGTTAAATTTGATAAGTTCTTTATAGATTTTGGATACTAACCCTTTATCTTGTATGTCATTTGCAAATATCTTCTCCCATTCCATCGGTTGCCTTTTAGTTTTGCTGATTATTTCCTTCACTGTGCAGAAGCTTTTCATTTTGATGAGGTCCCAATAGTTCATTTTTGTTTTTGTTTCCCTTGCTTCCGGAGACGTGTTGAGTAAGAAGTGGCTGCGGCCAAGATCAAAGACGTTTTTGCCTGCTTTCTCCTCGAGGATTCTGATGGATTCCTGTCTTACATTTAGGTCTTTCATCCATTTTCAGCTTATTTTTGTGTATGGTGTAAGAAAGTGGTCCAGGTTCATTCTTCCACATGTTGCTGTCCAGTTCTCCCAGCACCACTTGCTGAAGAGACTGTCTTTATTCCATTGGATATTCGTTCCTCCTTTGTCAAAGATTAGTTAGCCATACGTTTGTGGGTCCATTTCTGGGTTCTCTATTCTGTTCCATTGATCTGAGTGTCTGTTCTTGTGCCATAATCATTGGTTATTTCTAAAAGGTTAATATTGCAAATGAATTTTGAAAGTATTTTCTCAAATTCCCAAAAGTATTGTTACACATTTGGTTAAAATTGTACTAGGTATATAGATTACTTGTAGAAGATATTATAATTATATGATGTTTGAGTCTTGGTATTTAACCTAAAAGTATATCTCTTCTTTATTCAAACATTTTTGTCTCATAAGGCCATCATTTTAAAAGTAAATTTTATTAATTTCTTTTGGTATTCATTTTTAGCTATTTAATTGTGGTTATTATAAATAGGATACTTTTTATATTGTATGTTCTAACTAGTTAGGGTTTGTACATGGGGAAAGCTGTTGATTTTGTATATTAATTTTTATAACTGGTTACCTTAACTCATTTTAAAAGTTTTTCAATTGATCTATGGAGTTTTCATATAATTTGCAAACAAATGACAATCCTAATCTACTTTCAGTATTTAATTTTGTATTTCTATTCCATGTCTCATTGGATTGGCTATCATATCCTTGTTTCTGACTTCAATGGGAATAATTACAATGTTTCATTATAAAGCAAGTTTCTGGCTTTGGTATAAAATACATATTGTTAAATTATCTATTTTAAATTCTTTAAAAGTTTTTAAGGAATGATGCTAGATTTTACAAAATACTTGTAATTATCAGTTGAAACATTCATACAGATACATAATGCCTCTTAATTTTGCCATAGCATTTGTGACATAGTTCTGGGTTCTAATTGTATTTTAGGTATTTTCATTTTCCATTATATCCAAAAGAAGATTAACTTATAGATTTCTCTTTTGTATTATCAGGTTTTGGTATCACAGCCACTTATTTTAAAACCAGCCTTTTAGCTCATACGAAACAGAGGGATTACTGGTGAAAAGGCCTTGAGGGCAACCACCTGAAATGGCCTTAATGGGAAAAAAAAAAATGCTCACAACACTGTGGTTTGTCTACTTTTGTGAAAATTTCCAACACTCTACTCTTTACACTTTCCTTCTGACTTGAATTTGCATTTGCTTTCTTTCAATGGCAAATCGAGGCAGATATTCTACCTTACCACCCTGATACATCAACCAGAATACTTAAAAAAAATTCCTATTTCAGAAAATGGGGGAAGGACTAGGGAAAGGACTTCAATCCTTGACTTCTGTCTCCAATTTGACTGGGCTGGTCTTCTCTATTATTCTACTATTATCTACTTTCACCACTCTATTCCTGCTGTTGCACTTTGGTTTTACGTTGTTTGCCTCAATTTTCTGTTTCCTCTTCTGTGCTTCATTCATCCCACTAGGTACCCTTCAAAACCCAGTTTAAATTCCCCTGCTCCTTAATGTGACTGATCGAGTCCATTCTACCTACCACAGACTTTCTTTCATCTGCTCCTGTACTCAGTTTGGCTGCACATTATAGCCCTAATCTCAAATTGTTTCAAGAATGCTACTTTTCTTAGGCTCTGTGGTTAGCTCCTTGAGGGCAAGGACCTTATCTCATAATTTCGCTCTGCATTTTCCATTGTGTTTAGCACTGTGAGTAATTACATTCAGTGCATACTTGCAAGGCATATTTAACTGAACACATACATCACAGTTATTCATTTAGTAAATGAGATAATGAAAACTCGAGTGCTCGCCAGAGGTAAATCATTACTATTAATTCCCTCATTCATCATACATGTACAGCAGCCTCAGGGGTTAGGGAGCCTAGGACTGCAGTTTTAATTTCGCCTCAGATCTCTCCATTTTGGAGCCAAGAAGTTTAGATTCACCTAGGGCTCAATGCTGTCAGTCCAGGACTACATTTACCCCCAGGTCCCCTTCCCGGAGTGGCCCAGGTTACCCTTATACCTCCGAGAATTAACCCAAACTTTTGAAACTCAAATGACAAGATACTGTTTGCTCTTGAATTCAGCAAGACTTCCTTCTTGATTGTTGAAATCCAAATCTTTTTGCAGGAGGGCAATTGCTGCTAGGACATCTACTTTGCCAAGTCGCAATGTGTAGTCCTACACAGAAAATTGGATATTCTCTATTTTATTCGATTACGTTAAACCTTTTAATTTTTTTTAACTTTAGGAATATCTTAGTTTCAGAGGAATTTTAACATAAGAATTTACATACTTCCCCCCCCCCCCCCCCCCAAATATGAGTATTTAAGTTTTCCCGAGGGCATGTGGGTTGACGCAGCGCTGCCAGCACACCTTTGAAGATCACTTTACAACTGTGGGAAAACTCACCGAGCTGTTTTCATTGACCCCGCCATTTCCAAGTTGCTATATTGCTGCAGGAAGCTGGCAGAGCCCAGCCCTTTCTCTCTCTCCCCTCTTCTCCTCACCCTTTCAAAGCCCAAATCCGCCCGGTGAGAGTATGGAAACAAGGCTGGAAGCAAGGGAGGGCAAGGTGGGGGAGGGGTCACTTCGATTCACAGGGAAAGAGCGAGCAGTTAGACATTTTTCACTCTCCCCTCACACTCCCCAGGGCCACAAAGTTCTGTTTCTGAAGTTGGAAGCGCGGGGCGGTCGGCGGCGTTTTCGGCTTGGCCTAAAAGTAGGAGTCCACCGTGCAGGGGCTAGGGACTTGGCCGCCCGGCTATCAACCTGAGCTTCTGGTTAGCCAGAACTCTAAAAGCCAGGCCCTAGGCACCGGTTGTCAGGGGAACCGGGGCGCTGGTCTCCCCGGCGACCTCGTCCCTGGGGAGGGGGGCGGGGCTGGATGCCTGGCAGGCCAATGAGGCGGAGGGGAGCGCAGGGTCGCCGATCGACGGTACTCCTAGAGCCCGGGAAAAGGCTTGAGTGACAGGGACGGGGGCGGGGCCGTGCCGGCTGCCTGAGGTGGAGCCCGAGCTGTGCTAGTAGCTCCGGCGGCCGCGGCGCGGCGAGGGTCACACACCATGGTCGCGGCCCCTGGAGACCGGCTTGCTGGCGCGCAGCACTCCCTAGCTCCCCGATCTGCCTCAGCCGTCTCGGCAACGCTCGGAGCTGGCTGCAGGCGTTGAGCCGCCCCCCGCCGGAGGATTTTGGCGAAGCTCTAGGAGGCGCGCACAGGACAGGAGCGCAGAGAGGGTGCGCCAGCACTCGGGGGTCAGGCGGTCGGTCGGGGTCGCCGCCGGAGGGGTGTTTCCGAGGCGTGGAGGAGGAGGAGATGCTGCTCCTCTTCGCCCCCTCCCCAGGCTCCTTCTTCAGCTACTTCGGCCCACGCCCGCAGCCGTTTGGCGGAGAAGAGGTGGTGGCTCTCGGCGCCCCAGGCGGCTGCCGGCGGCCCGCCCCAACGCTGCGTCCCCTCAGCCCTCGCCCCGCGCTCCAGTAGCAGGACCGGGTCTCCGGACGAGCGGGTAAGGACGAGAGCAGCCCTGGGCTGTGCTGGGGATATGCAGAAGTGCAGAACAAAGTACACCACGCTCCCTGTCCTCCTCCTCTCTCGGCTTCTGCTCTTGCCCCTGCAATCAACTCTTCTGTTGCCCAGCTGGGAAAGGAAGTTTGCTTTGGTCTTCGTGGTGGGGTGGCTGGCGTGGGGAAGGAGGAGGCGAAGTTTCACTGTGAATTCTCTAGATCCACCTTCTCGGCCGGATTCCTGGGAATGAAACCCCAGAGGGGGCGTAAGAATAGGTTGTGGGGTAGTAGGGAGTGACATCGCCCCATCCTGCTAGTACAGCTCTGCTCTGTGCGTGCTGTGGGAAGGGATCCCGGAGTCTGTTTCTAATTTCTGTAAATGACTGTGGACATGGTGTGGTTAGAGGCCGCCCAGAAGAATGTGTATATGTAAGGGCTTAGAGAAGAAGGGGTGGGAAGGGGGGAAGAGGGGGCAGAGGGAGAGACACTGCCTGATGCAAGCTCTTTTATTGCTTTTCTCTCCGTGTCCCAGTTAAATACCGCCCCCCGCCCCGCCACATACCCGGCCTTTGCTCATTACATGATACTTAGTACAAAAAGCTGGAAAGCTAAAGTTTGCGAAAGTTGAGAAAGTTCTTAAAAAGTTTAATTGTGAATATACTGGAGAAGGGGGAATGGAGAGAACTATTACCACTAAAATAGAGTTGTAACAATGCAGTTTTCATTTGCTTTACACATATGTGATTGACACCTCCACACACTTCCAGCTAATCTCTTCGACGGCCTTGTGTCATGTTCGTTTAATTGCATCTTTGAAACAACAAACGCGGTGACTTCATAGGGAGCTGCCTGGAGCGGAGTTTACCTCTCAGAAAATGGGGCAATCGGGTTTGTTTTCAAGGCGGGGACCTAAACAAAATGTAGGACACCTGATCTGTGGGATGAAGGGCGCTGGTAACTAATTAGCAAGATTTTAAAATTTACATCTACATTGTTTTACTAAACGTTGGGAAAATTTAGAAAAGTTGCTGTATTATGAAACAAGTGTTGGTATTTCCCCAAATTTGTGATGACCGGGTTGGCAGGATCAAAGTGAAAACTTGCTACCTGCTCACTGGTTGCTTCTGGGTGGTGCTTTGATAAACATTATTTCTCCTTTTAATATCATTAGCATTTTTATTCAGTTTATGCTTGTATTGATTCAGTGAGTTCATACAGAGGCGAACTAACTGCTTTATTAACTAATCCTAAATTTATTGTACTTTTTTATAATAACGTTGTGTTCTGACTTTGATGTTCTAGAGGCTTTGTATGCGTGGGGGAGAGGGTAGGATGGAAGCTGGAATTAAAACTAGAAACGTATCTATGGTTACTTATTAAGAAAAGGGTTCAATTTGTAGTGACTTTCACTTTTACAATTAGAGAATTATTTCTTTTACCATTATGTACGTTTGACTTTTGAATTGACATTTGCCCCACCAAAATTTTTACTTGCATGTAAAGCCTACTTAGTTTTTGGAGGGTGATTACTAGCATCCAGAAATATTTATAAGTAACTTTTCATGTCACAAGTAACACACACACATACACAAACTGTTAAAACCAATGTCAATTTAAAGGATGAATTTTGGCACTATGATTGGGGTCAAAAGTTGTAGAACTTACATTATCTTTTTCTGGAGGCGTGCCTCAAATGCAGGAAATGAGTGAGAATTGGCTAATCAGTTGTTTCTGGGTAGATAGGTGTCATTCTTTAAATGAATGGAGTTTATGTATCCTTTCTTAAAAAAAAACAAAACAGGTCAAATCCTTGCTTTATTCCACTTTTAATAGGCTAAGGACTGGATGGGGGAGTCTTGTAGCTTCTCTTGTATCAATCGAGTATATTTTTTTCTAGCTCATCTTCTTACCCAGCCTTAAACCTACTGGGGAAAAAGGCTGCTGGGGATTAAGCTACTGCTGCTGTTTTCTCTTTGACAGAGTTCGTAATTTTTAAATAAATTATGAAACATGTTTTGTGGTATAATTAAGCAGTAATTAATACCATTTGAAATGGAAAAGAAACACTGCCCATACACCAAGCCAGTGCATTTAGGAGTTAATCCTGTCAACGTATTCTTATTTTGGAACATGCTTTGGAAGAAGTCTGTGCCATTAATTAGAACAGTGAGTTGAAGGTATTCTCCTTTCTGGCCTCTGATGTAACCAAATGTGACTCATTTGAGTTAATGTCACTTTACAAGGTAGGGGCCTGAAAACGGAAGAAAGATCTTGAGTCTTGGGATAGAAGGATTAGTGCTGTTGGGAAGGGTGAGGACCTCTGTTCTGGATTTACCTTCTTTTTTTTTTTTCCTCTGAGAAGTTTTCTGCCTTAATTTGAAAATAAGGGAGCGCCCGTGTAGCTCAGTCAAACATCCAACTTCAGCTCAGATCATTGTCTTGTGGTTTGTGAGTTCAAGCCCTGCGTGGGGCTCTGTGCTCACAGCTTAGAGCTGGAGCCTGCTTCGGATTCTGTGTCTCTCTCTCTGTCCTTACCTTGCTCATGTTCTGTCTTTCTCTGTCAATAATAAATATTTTTTTAATTAAAAAAAAAAACAAAAAGAAAAAGAAAATTAAGATGCATTGAACAACTCAGGAACCGAGTTTTTAAAACATTGTTTTAATGAGTAAATTAATGTAAGACTTTCAATGACCTAGGATAAAATAAGAGTTCCTTACTCACTGTGAATATGATCATATCAAAACTGTGGTCTGTAAACTGCTCTGTGAGGAGTTCCTGTAATCCTTGGAGTGGAGGAAAAAAGGATTACAGCCTTTTAAAAGTCTTTAAAATGAAATGAAATAATAAAAATGAAAAAATAAAATGAAAAACTCTTTAAAACCCCTTATTCCTGTTTAGTGTCAGGCGCTGTGAATAAGCGTCTTGTTCTATCCTGTCCAAAGAATGTGTGACTATAGCTAATAGCTTATGAGACAGTAGGAGATCAGTTGTTTTAAGTTCTTAGGATAAGAGGCAGCAAGTCCTAAAAGGTCTAGTGTAGAGGCTGGTATAGATTTGAAGCATCGGCAAAGCTGTTTTCCCCAGGGTTTGCTATCAGATACTTAGATAATGCGGGAACTCAGATATCAGAACTCAGATAATGCGGGAACAGGGACTGGTTTAAGTACCTGTTTAAGTGTGTTTGCCTTCTTTGCTCTACCACTGAATGCTGCTTTTTCTTTTTCTTTTCTTTCTTTTGTTTGATTCCAGTGTGAAAATTTACTGCAACAAACTTCCTCATAGAGAACCCTCTACTGTAATATATAGAGTGTGGACTTTACTGTTTGATAAACGTGTCCAAATCCTAGAGAATATCTTTAAATTTACCTTCCACATCTGTAAATAAATTACTAATATCTACCTCCCAGCATATGTTGAGGATGAAATTAATAATATACACAAAAGTGGTGAGGGCAAGTTGATACTCAATATTTAGTTTATTTCCTTCCTTTCTAATCTCTTTTACATAATTGAATAACATTCAGTAATCACAAAAATTTATGATTGTAAAACCCAAATCATTTATGAATGTTTAGAATGTTAAGCTCATATTTAGCCCTCAGGTGTTTTGACCTGCATCTGGGTTGTTAAAGGCTGCCCTCTTTGCCTACCAGCAAAGAAATGTCTTCAGTCGCATATTGCATCTATGCATAATAAATAATTTCTCATTTTCTTTCTAGTTTAGTAATTCTCAACTCTGGCTGCATGTTAGAATCTCCTGGGTCGCTTAAAAAAATTTTTTATGCCCAGGACTCTACCCAGACCAATTAAACCAGAAGCCTGGGGAGATGAGACCCAGGCATCCATATTTTTGGAAGTTTACTAAGAAATTACAACATGGAGCCAATTTGTGAACCAATATTCTAGTCCTCCCTAGAAGGTGAGTATAGAAAATTTGATTCCCACAAATGCAACAACGTTTTTATGTTGTGGCATAGTCCTTTCCTCTTTATAAATCAGAAAAATAAAAACAAAAAAAACAAACCCAAAACACTTATGTTTCAGAAGCATCTGTGTATATGTCTATCTACAGGATTTTTACTATTTGAATCCGAGTTTAAGGTATAAATCCCTCTACTTCCTTAGTGCTTCACTGTCCGATGTAGTAGTCCCAGCCATGTATCACTAAATTTAATTTAATTAGATGCAACTTAAGATTCAATTTCTCATTCCCACTAGTCACATTTTCAGTGCTCAGTAGTCACTTGTGGCTGGAAGGCACTATATTGGACAGCTCAGATACAGGACATTTCTGTAATCACAAAATTCTGTGTTACCTGAAGGTTTTTTAAAAATTTTTAATTTTTATTGTAGTATAGTTTGATGCACACTACCTAGAGATTTTCAAATTTATATTCCATTTCTCATCATCTGAAATGGGTGTGTATTTAAATATAGTCATTTCCTTCAGATTTATCATTTTAAATGTTATTTTTGATACTTTTTTTCTAATAAGGAGAAATACTGCACGTTTGATGCTTATATTACATCTTTTCTCAGTCTGCTATACCTAGTTGTAAGAGTTTCCTTTCCAAAGTTAACTGAGGGGTGGAACTTTAGTGTCCTTGTGTGTATTATTTGTATCAGTAAGTCCTGGATCAAACCAGTGGCTTAATTGCCCTTGTGTACTACAACAGTTTCAAATCTGAAAATAAAGTCCATCATTTCACCTGAAGTGTTGGAATTTGATTCAAGGATTTTCAAATCCTTGGTGAAGGTTTCTTTTTCTCTTTTAGATATGGAGACTCTTAGTTGTCATATAATATGATTGAATTTTCCAATAGAAAACCATCATATTAGTTTCAACATGAACATACAGAGGCATGAGAGATTTTATGTTTTTCCCATAAGGGAAAGCATCCCCTTCAACAAAAATGAAGTTCTTAAACTATTTGAGGTGATTGGAAGCTAACACTGTGTCATGAATTTTAATAGTGTTTGCCACTTGTTATCTACTGATGGGCAGCTTAGAAGAAACAGTAATGTTCCATCTCACGTGTCCTCCCCGCCTCCTTAATACATCTAAAAAAAAAAATCAGTTTTCTTTATTGGTTTAGTGTGTAAGTAGACAAGGAATCAAATTATTTTCTTTTTTTTTAAGTTTTTTTTTTTTTTTTTTAATGTTTTATTTTTGAGAGAGGGACAGAGACAGAGACAGAGCACAAGCAGGGGAGGGGCAGAGAGAGAGGGAGACACAGAATCTGAAGCAGGCTCCAGGCTCCAAACTGTCGGCACAGAGCCCCATGCGGGGCTGGAACTCATGAACTGCAAGATAATGACCTGAGCCAAAGTTAGACACTTAACCTGAGCCACCCAGGTGCCCCCAAATTATTTTCAATTAAAAGTATTCTTTTTTTTTTCTCCTGCAGGTAGATGGTACTTTTGTTTTTTTATAAACACATGCTTTTTTACCTACTCAGATCAGACAAGTTGCATCCAGAACATTGAGAGTTATTTTGTTGAAAGCATGCCTGATGGAGTATTTTGTATACAGTATCATTTTAATGCTTTTCCACTTAGATCTTTTTTTTTTTTTTTTTTTTTTTTTTAATGTTCATTTTTGAGAGAAAGAAAGCAGGAGCCAGAGAGGGTGGGAGAGAGTTGGAGCAACAGAGGATCTGAAATGGACTCTGTGCTGATAGCAGAGAGCCCAATGTGGGGCTTGATCTCACGAACCAAGATCATGACCTGAGCCAAAGTCTGTTGCTTAACTGACTGAGCCACCAAGGCGCCTTTCCCCTTAGTTCTAATGTAGTCCGTGGAACAAAAATGAAACATTCTTGTTGAGTACCTTAAATTAAGGTTAGAATGACTATATAACCTGAGAATGTGGTAGAAATATTCAAAGTTGGTGTTTTTTGTCTGCTTCTTTTTTTGTTTTTTTTTTTTTTGGAAGAAAGATAAAGCCTGGGAATTTTTTTAAATAAGGGAGCCTTTTTAAGAAATTTAGTTTTTGTCAGTACTGCTAAGTATTACTTATGCACTTTTTCTAGAGAAGTATAATTTTTAAACTAAACATATAAACTATGAGGAGATGAATATTTTAGGTCTTAGGGCAATCGGATATATCTTCTGGAGAATATAACGTAATTCAGTTTTGAAGTAAAAATAAATAATAAGTATTTTGGTACAGAAATTTCCCTTATTGTAAGGTTTTGATTTATTCTCAATGTCTTTCATATTCTTGTGCTGAGGTGTAGTTTTATGGAATTATTTGAGCATAGTATTAATTCATCCTTCACACAATCTGTTTTAATTTAATTCTGATGTTAGTGTCTATACTTAGTTTAAGGAATGAGCTTCAGGCAATGATTCAGATATAATGTATTTCAGTTTTCTAAGTACTGTGTGAAATTTACCAAGGCTAAATTGAATTATAGCTGCACTCCATGAAAGCTTGAATAGGTGTTTTGTTAAAACAGAATACAAAACAAAACCCTGAAAATTAAAAATATATGTATATATAATAAATATAATAGAAACTTTAGTTCAAGAATGTTCAGTTGTCAAATCTAAGCTAGGTAAAACTGTATTGTAGATATGTACCATTCAGTTGAGTCCAATCAGAACTTCAAAATTCTGGCTCTACTTTGAGGGGTATACAAATGAATAGCAAATTGGAAATGTGTTATTACACAGTACCCAGCAATACTGTTACTTTAGTTATAATTCAACTCGACATATTCTCCAACACTCATATGATATAGTTCTTCAAGTTACAATGAGAAATCTAGACTCTTCTCCATTATTAAAATTTACTAGGAATTTCCTTTAATTTTTAAGTAAAAGAAAATATTTTAATGTGGTCACATAATATATCATACTCATTGTGTAACTGAAGACCAAACTGAGCTATGTCTTTAAAGTAAGATTTTATCTGAATCTTTCTCAGTGTTTATGTTAGTACACCAAGACTTCTAACTTCAAAGGGATTTTAAGATTGTATTGAGATACTAAGATTTAATTGAAAAATGAGTAATACTGTTCTTCTATCTAAATGGATACTAAAGAATCACTTTTGGTGAGCCAAGCTAGCTGAGTGTTTTTCTAGTACCAGTATTGATGAATCTGGACCAATCTGACCACATTCAGATGGGATGCCCAGCTCCCTTTTTAATTGTTCTTTATTCAGTAAATATATATTGAATTCCTATTTTCTGCCAGACCCTCTGCAAGGCACTGGTGGTACACAGAAAGGACACATTTCTAAGACAGCAGATAAATGGAGTAGTCTCTGGCCACATAGCTTTAATTACTCGAATTCATGCCACTGAGTCCACCTAGTGACAGGATATACTGACATAGAACAGCTGTGAAGATAAAATTAAATGACTTGTAAAATTGCCTTATAAAATCCCATAGACACATGTATACCTATTTAAGTATATATGAATTGTTTTTAGATGCTACTGTGCATGATGTTGACCACTTCTGCTTGATTTAGAGAGACAGAATAGCATGGTATAGCATAGACTCTGGAGCTAGACTGCTTGGGGTTTGATTTCTGACTATGATTTAGTTTGTGTAAGTTTTTTTTTTTTTTTAATTAAAAAATTTTTTTAACTTTATTTATTTTGAAAGAGAGAGAGAGCGAGCACAAGCAGGGGAGGGGCAGAGATAGAGGGAGAGAGAGAATCCCAAGCAGGCTCTGTGCTGTCAGCACAGAAACAGACACGGGGCTCGAACTCACAAACCGTGAAATCATGACCTTAGCCGAAACAAGAGTCGGATGCTTAACCAACTGAGGCACCCAGGCACCCCTGTGTAAGTTTCTTAACCTTATTGTCCTTTAGTTTCCTCATCTGCAAAATGAGGATGATGATCAGGCCGCTTTCATGGGATTGTTGTAAGGACTAAATGAGTTCGTACATGTAAGCACTTAGAGCAGTGCCCATTGCATACTAAGTATTTAGTAAATATTAGCGATTATTATTTGTGATATACTTTTGATTTATTGCAGTTTGTTTTTCGTTTTGTTTTTTTTTTCTTTTTTTTTAGCACTGGGTAGAGGTAATATGTGAACTTAAATATGCTTTTTTGTTTCAAATTTTATGGCCCTACTTTGTTCCTTGGACTGCATGTTTCTTCCACTCATTGTTTGGGCTCGTTGGTATATATAACGTGTTCCTGATTTTTACACAGTTAGTGGAACTTATAAATGTCATTCCTCTCAAACATTTTTAGAACAATATATTTCCTATTTTGAGTTACTTTTAAAGTGTATAGTGTGTTGTTTTTAACTTTTTTTTTTTTAATGTTTATTTATTTTTGAGAGAGTGAATGAGCAAGTGGGGAAGGGGCAGAGTAAGAGGGAGACCAAGGATCCAAAGTGGGCTCTGCGCTGTCAGCAGAGAGCCAGATGCAGGGCTCAAACCCTCGAACCCTGAAATCATGACCTGAGCTGAAGTCAGATGCTTAACCAGCTGAGCCACCCAAGTGCCCCTAAAACTATGGCATGTTTCTTTGAATCTCCTTTTTAGTGGCACAGCTCTTTAAGAGTATTTTGATTCAGTTTAATAATAGATTTATTCTTATTTTAGAAAGGTGAGCATGTAAGGAGGATAATTTGAATTAAAATGAAAAATGCTTATAAAATAAGGAGTGATTTTTAAAATATGGCTCAAAGCATAATTAGAAAAGAGAGTCCCAAAAATGTTTCTGATATCATTATGTTTGAGGACAAGTGTATGTATCTTTCCAAAATACCTATTTTCAAAGATAACACTCTCAGATATATAAATTCTAGTATAGTTAAATGTACATGTTCACAGTCTCACAAACAGAGTTATTACCTAATATTCGCAAATCTTGTGTGTCCTCTGGGAGTGTTGTGTAGCATAACCTAAAATTCTTTAGAATGTGTTTGTGGGCATACTTCCCCACTAATCCTGTGAACGCTTTTAGAACTTTTAATATACTGATATACCTTATGAATCTCCCAGATGATGTCATATGTGTAATTTTTCATTTATTTGGCAATAACTACAGAATTTATAGTACATGTCTTAGCATCACTCATGATAGAGGCACTGATTTGGGAAAAATGCTGCCTGAGGTATTCTTTGTGTCTGTCCTCTCCAAGACCACTGCAGTGAATTACTTGTTCTGCTTTTTCTAATTAGAAGTTTCATTGCATTGCTAGTACAAGAGACCTGAATACAGTGTACAGTGTAGGATGGCCTAAAGAAGGGAGGCACTTACTTTTCTCTAACATATCACGAAATCCAGCCATAATATTCCAGAGTAAGTATGGCACTTTCAAGACATGGCAGTGAACCCAGACATCTTTTTTCTTCTCCACCTCCTTGGTGCATGGCGTTCATCTCAAGATGGCCTGTGGTCACAAAAGGACTGCCAGCATTCTACTCAAAATGCACTGTGTTTCCAGGCAGGCAGATTACAGAAGAAATGGCAAAAAAAAGGTGTGCCTTCCAGATGAGTCAGATTCTTTCAAAAGTTTTCTTGAAAGCCCTACCCAGTGGCTTCTGTTTATATTGGCCACCCTACTTGTAAGGGAAGCTGGGGATTCAAGTTTTTTGCTGGGTACTTGGCTATTCCAAAACTAATTAAGGAAACTAGATATTGGGGATTCAATTATTGTTCTTGCCAGAGTTCCCAACATCTGATGTCCATTTGTTTCCAGTTTAGTGGAATTTTATTGAAGTATACATAGATAAATTATAGACCATATGCTAGCTTTTGTGGGGGGATGGATGGGGACTTGGTTTTATTGACTTACCGGTTGATATCTAACACATAAATAATGCTAATTAAAGTGTCTTGACCCAGAGGATATTTAAGAAACTCTATTTACTGTCTGTGCAGGCTGGATCATGGCCATTAAGATTATTTGGTACTTTTATACTTTGTATTGTTTGATATTTAAATTCCTGGTGATAATATGTCTTCATTCATACGACTTTTAAAAATCAGTAATTGACCTACCATTGAAATTTTAAATTGAGTTATTGTTAATCTTTAGCAAAACAAAATTAATGTATTTATATTCATTTTTAAGTGTTCAGCTTTTGTGAAAACTATAGCTAGTGTCATTTATTTATTCACATCCAGACATAAATTAGGTGGTATAGTGTAGTAGAAAGAGCACATAATTTAAATTTAGATAGTCTTTGGTTTGTATTTAGCTCTTTTAGTAATTAGAGTTGTTTTGGATAAGACATTTACTCTTGGATCTGATCCATAAAATGGAAATAGTAATGTCTATCTCATAAGGTTTTGTGCATTTCTTCCTGAGTTATTGCACATACAGGTTATTGCCCACTGATTCACTTTACAAAAATTCTTTACCTTTCACTTCCCTCTTCAGCTGTGTATATATTGGAGGAAATAGCAGCCAGACGTATGATGAATAATCATTAGACAAAAACATAGTTTATCTCTTTATCACCCAAATTTTAGCCTCTCTAATATACATTGTCTTGATTATGTCATTGACTATGTCTTGGGTATCAGATTGGTTTTTATGTCTGATCTTTTTAGACATGGTAGCTACATATAGGTCATGTTAAGACAAAAATAGTTGGTATTTTAAAGGAAATAAAATGGGCAAATCTGCCATATCCCTTTGAATATGTGGAAAATTTGGAAGTTGGTAGAAAAGAATATCCACAGGATTCTCTGACTATAGTTAAAATAGTAACAATTAGAGCTCAGTTTTTTTTTAGGAGGGGGTTAGAAATGTTTTATAAGTAGTATAAATTTATTTTTGTCTTGAATGTCTTTTGTTTCTTGTCTAAACGAATTATACAGTTGTAAAGTATTTACTCTGTGTTCAGAATTTTTTTCTGTGTTTTTGAGAAATACTGAAAAATAAAAGGAAAATGGTTCTTACCAAAATACCTAAAATCTACATTAAAAAAATGTATATAGGAAACCATTATATTATAAAACACTGAATAAGTGCAATAAAAGTTTTAAGGAAGAAAATGTGGCATGATTCACTCAGGGTTCACTTGGGGGCCAGAGCCTGAGCTGGTTGGAAGACGTTAGTAGATAGGTGTCTGGGAATGAGGATTGTGAATCAACAGGATAGAAGATTTGAGTGAGTGAATTCAGGAGAGAGGAAATGTTTAAAAAGTGCTGAAGATGGTATGTGAAAGTGAGAAGAGTATGGGGCTGGGGAAGGAAATGTCTAAAGAGTAAAAGAGCTAGGAAAGTGTAATGTTGAAGAAAAGTGCATTAGGGGAGTCTGTCAAGGGAGTACGTGACTAATAGTGCCAGACGCCACAGGGATCCAAAGAAAGATGACTGAAGAAAAGCAAAAGAAAAAGAATGGTATGATCAGCTGAATATTATTACCTTCAAAAGAAGCATTTTACTATACTGATAAGAAGGGGAGGGAATAGCAAGGAAATTAAAATGGAGGATAGCATTTGGTGGCAAAACAGATGAGATTTGGATGATATAAGAGATTTCATAGGTAAGAAAAAAATTTAGTTGCAGGATTGAAGATGGTAAAAGAACAGATTCTGTAAGATTAAGTGATTTAAAATACCAGAAAGGGTGAAACAGTAATTTCCTCTGGATGGGAAGGAATGAGCCCTAGGTAGAATTGTTAGCATTAGTCATAAGGAGAGCGATTTTTCTGTAAGATTGAAGGGAAGGCTATGAAGATAGATGTGGGCCTATTGATGAATAGAAATGAAAATAAGGTTGTGTAGGAGATTTCACACTTAACGCTGTTATCTTCAGAAAGTGCTGTCAGAGGCAAGGTTACCTGTTTTTAAGTATGATTTGGGTAGTGGTGAAGAATTGGAGATTTGAGGAGAGAGGTAAAGGTTAGAAATCACGGTTAGGAAAGTGATGGGAGATTGATAAAGGACTTATAGGTCTTATCAGTTTAAAGTTGAATAATTTGAACAGTGTTGGGCTAAATCTGAAGAAAATGGAAAGTAATGACAGGTATTAATGTAGTCTGTGATGTTCAACTAGAATATGAGACTTAGAATAATGAGGAAACCTCACCGAGGCTGGGAAGATTGGGTCAAATGGGAAGTAATTTTTTATCAGCTCTTACTGAGCTTGCTCAATGAGTCAACTATTGATTGATTGGAAGGTATTTATCATTTGCTATCTGCCACTTTAACCAAATAAGCTGACAAAGGATATTAACTCTGTAACGTGTGATTTTCAATTGAAAATGCTATGTAGACTAGTTACTGCTTGATTTGCTAAATCTAACATTGGGGATTATATTTAAAATCAACTATCTCAGCTATAAATTCAGAAAAAGTGTTTAAATAAGAATCCATTTCTGTTGTTTAGTATTCTGCTATAATATTTGGATTATTTATTTGCCACTAGTGTGACTTTCCTGTCAGCTTGTATACTTAATTATTATGATGATGGTTACCAATAGGATTCAAAACTTAAAATTATTTAGAAATGTCTGCAGACTGCTTTAGCTAGAAGAGATTTTTTAATCCTCTTCTTAGAAGTTAGCATTATCATTGGCAGATATCAACCCCTAGAAAGTTTAGCAATAGACTCTTGTTTCCATTTTCAATCCAAGTAAATGTTTTATCTGCTATATCAAGTGTGATGTAGGGAATGCAATTCAAAAATATATTTAGTATTTTACCAACTCAGAACTTGCTTTATTCTTTAATTTCTGAAACAACATACTACTAAAATCTTGGCTATTTCCAAATGGTTGGTTGATTGCCTAAAGTCACCTAGTTGATTGTTAAGTAATAGCAAAATTCGGTGTAGGCCTCTAAAAATAGTGTCTTAGCTGGCCAAATCATTTAAAGGATTACTTGTCATTGCCTTGATTAATAAAGTGTACATAGTGGTGGCTGGCGCCTTTTCCTTTTCTGTTGCTTTTTATAAACTACCAAATAGTTCTAAGGGGGAAAAAAAAGCTAGAATTAATGTTACTCTAGCTTATAAATTAGTTCACTAGATACTAGTTCACTTAGCATCCTTGTAAGTATATTTGACCTTTAGTTATGTGAAAAAGTCTTAATCAAGAATTTATTCTGTCTGAAGAGAAATAGCTTCAATAACGTATGATATAAACAGTGAAATTCATTTCTTATGATGCCATTAAAACTATTAGTTAATCTTTAAAAAATTATTTAAATCCTCTTTATTACCCTAATGACAGACATTACAAAAATTTTCATATCTTTATTTTTTTTTATTTTTTAAATTTTTTATTTTATTTTTTGAGAGAAAGAGAGAGTGAGGGAAGCGGCAGAGAAAGAGCGAGACACAGAATCTGAAACAGGTTTCAGGCTCTGAGCTGTCAGCACAGAGCCGATGTGGGGCTCGAACCTAGGAACTGTGAGATCATGACTCGAGCCACAGTTGGACGCCCAACCAAATGAGCCACCTCCTATCTCTCTTTTTGACAATTAGCTTTTTAGACTGAACAATATTTTTAAAACTAACTATATAATGTAGCAGTATGTAAATATGTATCTGTGCCATCATAATCTAGAGATTAAGCCAATAATTGATACACAAACCACACACATATATATTTATGATGTCTTTGAAACCACCTAAACATTGAACATTAAAAATGTTTAAATGACAAGATGCTGTTTGTGTGTGTATTTACTATGTGCTAGGCACAATTTTAAGAATTTGACACAGGGGCGCCTGGGTGGCGCAGTCGGTTAAGCGTCCGACTTCAGCCAGGTCACGATCTCGCGGTCTGTGAGTTCGAGCCCCGCGTCAGGCTCTGTGCTGACAGCTCGGAGCCTGGAGCCTGTTTCCGATTCTGTGTCTCCCTCTCTCTCTGCCCCTCCCCCGTTCATGCTCTGTCTCTCTCTGTCCCAAAAATAAATAAAAAAAAAAAAAAAAAAAAAAAAAAAAAAACAAAACGTTGAAAAAAAAAGAATTTGACACATAGAATATTATTTATTTTGACTATAATCCCATGAAATGTGTGCTATTATTCTTATGTTATAGATGAGAAAACTAAGGCTTTAATGAGCTGTCATAGGTCACACAGCTTGTTGGTAGTGGAGCAGGGATTTGAATCTGTGTCTGACTCCAAAGTTAGTGATCTTAACCATAGCTTCTCATGTGAATAGAATCTTTTAAAATGAGCAATATCAAGAAGGGGCAAAAAAATTATCTCAGTTTGCATAGAAAATGTATAGAAAACTCCACAGTCTGTGTTGGAATCTAAATTTATGAAATTGTGAGCTTTTCAATAACTGTTCTTGCATTGGTAGTATATTTTCCTTCCAGCTTTTTTCCCCTGAAGGTCTCCTTCTAACCTGTAGTCTTCATAGCATCAAGTTTCTATCAACTGTTATGTAAAGATAATAAAGCATCCTTTTGAAAATCTTTAAAAACTGCTTACATGCTCATCACAGCATTATTTGTAATGTTATAAAATTGGAAACAACATAAGTAGCTTACAGAGGAAGAATGAAGTATTCTAAATCCTTACAATGGAATTTTGTGATCATCAAAAATTAGGTTGGTAAGAGGTTGTTTATAACATAGAAATATGTTAGATAGAAAGAAGATAAAACTTAGTAAATCATAAGTATAGCTATAATTTTTGTTTTGCTTTATTTTTTATGAAAACTTTTTTCTTACATCATTGAGAGAATATGCATTGCTCATTAAATGAAAAGAATGACGAAGCTAGAACAAGCAATCCTAAAATTCATATGGAACCACAAAAGGCCCAGAATAGCCAAAGTAATTTTGAAGAAGAAGACCAAAGCAGGAGGCACCACAATCCCAGACTTTAGCCTCTACTACAAAGCTGTAATCATCAAGGCAGCATGGTATTGGCACAAAAACAGACACATAGACCAATGGAATAGAATAGAAACCCCAGAACTAGACCCATAAAAGTATGGCCAACTAATCTTTGACAAAGCAGGAAAGAATATCCAATGGAAAAAAGACAGTCTCTTTAACAAATGGTGCTGGGAGAACTGGACGGCAACATGCAGAAGAATGAAACTAGACCACTTTCTTGCACCATTCACAAAAATAAACTCAAAATGGATAAAGGACCTGAATGTGAGACAGGAAACCATCAAAACCCTCGAGGAGAAAGCAGGAAAAGACCTCTCTGACCTCAGCCGCAGCAATTTCTTACTTGACACATCCCCAAAGGCAAGGGAATTAAAAGCAAAAATGAACTTTTGGGACCTCATGAAGATAAAAAGCTTCTTCACAGCAAAGGAAACAACCGACAAAACTAAAAGGCAACCAATGGAATGGGAAAAGATATTTGCAAATGACATATCAGACAAAGGGCTAGTATCCAAAATCTATAAAGAGCTCACCAAACTCCACACCCAAAAAACAAATAATCCAGTGAAGAAACGGGCAGAAAACATGAATAGACACTTCTCTAAAGAAGACCTCCAGATGGCCAACAGGCACATGAAAAGATGCTCAATGTCGCTCATCAGGGAAATACAAATCAAAAGCACACTCAGATATCACCTCACGCCAGTCACAGTGGCCAAAATGAACAAATCAGGAGACTATGGATGCTGGAGAGGATGTGGAGAAATGGGAACCCTCTTGCACTGTTGGTGGGAATGCAAATTGGTGCAGCCACTCTGGAAAACAGTGTGGAGGTTCCTCAAAAAATTAAAAATAGACCTACCCTATGACCGAGCAATAGCACTGCTAGGAATTTACCCAAGGGATACAGGAGTGCTGATGCATAGGGGCACTTGTACCCCAATCTTTATAGCAGCACTCTCAACAATAGCCAAATTGTGGAAAAAGCCTAAATGTCCATCAACTGATGAATGGATAAAGAAATTGTGGTTTATATACACAATGGAGTACTACGTGGCAATGAGAAAGAATGAAATATGGCCCTTTGTAGCAACGTGGATGGAACTGGAGAGTGTGATGCTAAGTGAAATAAACCATACAGAGAAAGACAGATACCATATGGTTTCACTATTATATGGATCCTGAGAAACTTAACAGAAACCCATGGGGGAGGGGAAGGAAAAAAAAAAAGAGGTTAGAGTGGGAGAGAGCCAAAGCATAAGAGACTCTTAAAAACTGAGAACAAACAGGGTTGATGGGGGGTGGGAGAGAGGGGAGGGTGGGTGATGGGTATTGAGGAGGGCACCTTTTGGGATGAGCACTGGGTGTTGTATGGAAACCAATTTGACAATAAATTTCATATATTAAAAAAAATGAAAAATTTGTCTATTTTTTTTAGTCTTTGTGTATTTAAAATTATTAAAAATTGTTTTAAAATGCATTTAATATAATCTTTAATAGGCTGGTCTAAAATAAAACCTCTTTTTCTGAGATATAGATGGTTTTATTTATTTTAGTATTTTTTAAAGTTTTAGTTTAAATTCCAATTAGTTAGCATACTGTGTTGTGTTATTTTCAGGTGTACAACACAGTGATTCTAAACTTCCATACAACATCCAGTGCTCATCACAAGTGCACTCCTTAATCCCTATCACCTATTTAACACATCTCCCCATCAGCCTCCCCTCTGATAACCATCACATCGTTCTCTGTAATTAAGTGTCTGGCGCCCGCCTGGGTGGCTCAGTCAGTTAGGTGTCCAACTCTCGATTTTGGCTCAGGTTATGATCTCACATTTGTGAGATCAGGCCCTACATCGGGCTCTGCACTGGGCATGGAGCCTGCTTGAGATTCTCTCTCTCCCTCTCCACCTGCCCTGCTTGTGCTCTCTCACTTTCAAAACCAACCAAACAAAAGTCTTTCTTGATTTGCCTTTCTTCCTCTTTTTTCCCCCCTTTGCTAGTTTTTCTCTTAAACTCCACATGTGAGTGAAATCAAATGGTATTTGTCTTTCTGTGATTTATTTTGCTTAGGATTATACTCTCTGGCTCCATCCATGTTGTTGCAGATGGCAAGATTTCATTCTTTTTTTATGGCTGAGTAATATTCCTGTGTGTTTGTATGTATCACATCTTCTTTATCAGTCATTGGACACTGGGCTATTGCTCTGTCTATAATTTGGCTATTGTAGATAATCCAGCTGTAAACATCAGTATGCATGTATCCTTTTAAATTAGTAGTTTTGTATTCTTTGGGTGAATATAAAAAGAATACAAATATGAAAATTTTAATTCTAGAAAAGACCAGAAAGAAACAAAAATCCTCCAAATGGTGATATGTAAGGGAAAACCAACCTGTTTTAGGAGTTCAAAGATTAGGTTGTGAGGAGCTTATGACATATAGAAATGTTCTGTTGAGAAACAGATTATATTTTAACTGAAGATTTTTCTTTTAAATATGGAAGAGGCTTATTATAATGCATTGAGTTCTCTTAGCCAATTCTTCAGACAACTAGTAAATGTATTTGAGGCTGGGTTATTGTTTTATAAGAATATTTATTTAATAAAGATAATACACACTTATTAAGTGTACTGTTTAATGTAGTAAAAATTTAATTCCCTAAAGCAACCTTAAAATAGATACTATTGTTATTTTCATTTTTATAGGTAAGGAAGCAGAGATAGACTTTTGCCTAAAGTAATATAGGTGGTTAAGAGGGAGAGCCAGCATTATGAATCTCTTCAATCTGCTCCCTTAAGCCTATTTTCATTTTTTAAAAATGTCTACTTATTTATTTTGAGAGAGAGAGAGAGAGTGCATGCATGCAGGGAGAGGCAGAGAGAGCAGGAGAGAATCCCAAGCAGCCTTCACACTGTCATTGCAGAGCCCCATATGGGGCTTGATCTCATGAACCATGAGATCATGACCTGAGCCGAAATCAGGAGTCAGACGCTTAACCTACTGAGCCACGCAGGCTCCCCATGTTTACATTTTAATAGTGAGAATCATTTATAATTTAGTTCAGGGTTAGAAGTAATGATCTTATTAAGGTATGGTCATTAAGAATACTTTGACCAACTTGCCATTCCATTCTTAGTGCATTTAAAAATTGTTCTTTGATTTGTTGACAACTGTTATTTACAGAGTCCCAAACTGTTGGTGACTGCTAACAAAGTTTCTTTTCTTCTCCTTTGAATCAGCTCTTTCAGTAGGCCTGCATGCTTTGTATGTGGCAGTGTAAAAAATATCTGATAGGAGAACTCCAAAAAGGTTTAGTTTATCATGTGGTTTTAAAATTCATTCACAATATTATTGGCTGACGATTATTCTTATTTAGAGAAGTAGAATTTGTAAAGTATTTTGTGATATAAAATTAAAATCACTTATTAACCCTTTCCCTTAATTGCCTTCACATACTTTTGTTTTCTTTTTTTTTTTTTTTGGCACGTAAAAGTTGTATACTGTTCTCACACAATTAGTTTCGGTGATCATGTAGTTCTTTTGTTAAGTAAACAGTTTTGTTGCCCTATGAAGGGGTTGAGTTGTCTAGACTTTAATTATTATCGCAGATAAAGTTTGCTTTCTTAATTTTTAGAATAGATAAAACATATATATTGTATAAGATTTAAAGGTACAAAGATTGAAGAGAAGTCAGCTTTCTATTCCTATCTCCAGGTACCTTCCCTGGGGTGCTCTGCTGTGTTCTTCATTTTCAGTAGTGTCTCCAAAGCCAGGAGGAAACACTGAGTGATGTGCCAAACTGTTTTAGTCTTTCTTAATGTGAAACATGTACCATTTCAATATGGTACACATTTCTTGAAAAGAATTTATACAAATAAAGTTTTCCTTTTTTATATATTAAATAGTGTGTCTTCATTTTTTTTTGCTTTTCTTTTTTTCTCTCAAGTTATGTTATCAGTCAACATTTCTCATACTTTTGGCCTGTTAATTCCCATTCTTTTATTACCAGTTAAAAATATGTTACAGTAATAGCAAACATGAATGACTTATCTCTAATTATACTGTTGTATTTAAGTTGAAAGAAATTTTTTAACTGAGGTTGACAAAGATTGGGTATAGCTGAAGTTGGATCCTTTTACAGTTGGAAGGGGAACTTAGACCCTATTTCAGTTCTCTTCTTATAAAGCACTGAGGTGCAGAGAAATTCCAATATAGAGATTTTTGGTGTATAGAAATTTGATGTATAGCATTCTTTTTAAACATGCTTTCTTTTCTAGTTTTCTTGGTTGAAGCATGAATACTGAAAACTAAATACAGAATTACTCTTATTGTGTACCTAAAGTGTACCTAAAGTTCAGACTTTTTTTTTCTGCTTAAGTAGAGTGCATTGGGAGGAAAAGTATGCCAGAGCATAATTTTGTAGTAACATTGTTTTAGTTCTTTGTAATTATGCTTCCTTTTATGTGTACCTTTTAAAACATTGGCAAAAGGTAAGGTGGATTGTGGTTTCCAGATGTGAGCTGTATTTGAATTATCAATGAATCTGTTAAAAATAAACATTTTGGGATACTTCCTAGACTCCCCAGGAATCTATAGTTTAAAAATGTGCCCCAGATGCAGTTTTCCTACAATTGGTAGAAAATAAGTACTCTTTTCAATGTATCTTTCTAGGAATCACATCTCCCCTTCAAAAAAATAAAATAAAAATAAAAAGATATTTTAGTGATGCTTTTATATGTTTGTTTTCTAAGTTAAAAAGAGTGGGTTAATTTGTTAGGATATGATTATACATACCCTCAGTCAGGTGTCACTAGCCTAAATGTCTATAAAGACAAGAAGTGCTGGGGGTAGTTGGGGCAGGGCGGGGAGGGGGGGGAAACAGTAGTGAGTGATGGACACTGTAGTAAACTAAAGGGCTCAGACTCTAGCTAAAAGGGACATCTGCTCCCCACCTTGAGTGCTACCATATCTCTTTCCCCAAGATTTTTGTATGAAGTCTCTCCAATTTGTGAAATTTTCCAATTTATAAATATTGGCTACAAATAACACTTGTGTAAATTTGATATGACCATTACTTTATAGGCCAAATACAACATGTCTGCAGGCTAAAGAAAGTCCATGGACCACTGGCATAAAACCTATGCTGTAGGAACTAGGTACCTTACACTTGCGTGAACTTGCCATATTTTGTTTTGACATTTAAGGGATAATAATAATGCTTCCAGCTATCTGCTTATTAAGTAAGTAAACATTAGCATATTAAGTAAGTAAACATTGGTTTTTGTGTAGGAAGTAAGAAAAGAACAAAAGACTATTTTGTAAAATATATAGAAGATAATGTCTGATGTGCAAATGTATCAGATTTTTGGTTTCTGTGATTTTTCTTAGAAAAGTTTTATTTTCAACCCTCTCTCAAGGCCTGCTATTCTTCCTTTTTCCTGCCTCCTCCTACTTGGTATTCAGTATTTCCCTGCTCCTCCCATGAATGTTCTTTTCATTTGCAAAAGTTATAAAAGAAGAAAAATCCTTCTTATAGAAACTCTGTAGAATGAAAATCACTTTGTGACTTACTTAGCTGCACAAACTTCTAGACATTCTTCCCCATAGCATTAAAATTCCTTAGGCTTAGTACTATTTCTTTGAAATGTGCTTTTTAAACAGAAGAATGACTGCCTTTAAGGCAGTTGGAGAAAAGACCCACACAGAAACAATCTAAAGAGTCGGCCTCATAACCATGTAAGATTTGACCCCAATCCATCAGGGATTATTGAACTGAGATGTCATTTACAGTGGTTCAGTACAGAGAAATAAACATAATAAGCTAGTGAAACTAACCCTTATAGCCAAGAAGGAATAACAGGGATGGGATTTACTGTCTTGACCATGACAATTAAAAAATGGACAGAATATGTGAAACAGCAATTTTCAAGACACTGGAGATCAAATAGTGATATGCCTGAGAGATGGAAATAAGGGGAGGCTATGATTTCTCAGCTTACTACCTTGAGAGAGTTTCTGGGCTGTGGTGCAAGATATGGAAGCCAAGTAGAGAATGGTAGACTCCCTGCATTCAGGAGATGTTGCTGACAGTCTAGAGAGACTGAGGCAGCTAGAGTTAACAGAGTATTGGAGAGGGAACAACAGCACAGAGAGAACCCTGAAGATCTACAGAGGTCTACCCCTTCAAGTATTAGCCAAGTACTCAATAAGCACAGGCATATGAGGAACCTTCCTGAGCAGACAAGAACCACACAAAAGAATTAGAGGAAACAGTACTTGTGTAGTCCAGCAGGGCCAGGAATACACAAACCAGAAGGGAAAACCTCAGGATTCATGGGGCACTAGGTGGAGTGCACAAAAGAATCTTGTTCCAATAGGGAGTAATAATTAGACCTAGACTGAGCATTGCTCTGGACCAGGCTAACAAATCTTACTTAAAAGCTAGACCCAAAAGGATCAAACTTCAAGTTTTCAAGTAATTTAACTTCATTCCTGAGCAAACTCAAGATTTTTTTTTAATGTTTATTTATTTTTGACAGAGAGAGAGAGAGAGAGAGAGCATGAGTGGGGGAGGGGCAGAGAGAGAGGGAGACACAGAATCCAAAGCAGACTCTAGGCTCTGAGCTGTCAGCACAGAGCCCAACGTGGGGCTCTAACTCACAGACCATGAGATCATGACCTGAGCCATCCAGGCACCCCAAACTCAAGATTTTAAATGCTTTTTTTTTTTTTTATATTTACTGTGAGGGAGAGGGAGGGACAGAGAGAGGAGAGAGAGAGAATCCCAAGCAGGCTTCATGCTGTCAGTGCAGAGCCTGACACAGTGCTTGATCCCACCAACCATGAGATCATGAACTGAGCTGAAATCGACACTCAGCTGCTTAACAGGCTGAACCACCCAGGCGTCCCAAGATTTTATTGTTTATTTATAAACGTATCCAGCATCCAACAAGGTAACATTCACAGTATGTGGTATCCAATGAAAAATTTCCAAGCATGCAAAGAAGTAAAAAAATAAGACCCATAATGAGAAGATAAATCAATCAAACTGCCCAAGAACTGATACAGAGGTTAGGATTAGTAGATAAGTGTATTAAAATAGCTTTTATAATAGTTGTAACTGTATTCCATATGTGTAAAAGTTAAGTAGGAACACAATGAACTTCTAAAGATGAAGACTATAATGTCTGAGATGAAAAATACATGGGATGGGCTTAATGGCAGATTAATTTTACCGAAGGAAAGATTAGTGAGTTTGAAGACATACCAGTATAAATGATTCAAAATGGAGCACACAAAGAAAGGAAAATAATTAAAAAAAATGAACAGAACATCAATGAATTGTGGGATACTTCAAGTGACCTAATAAACATTAAATTTGAGTCCCTAAAGGAGAAGAGAAAGAAAGCCTGCTGGGAAAAAAAATGTTTTTAATAAGTAATGGCTTAAACTTTTCCAAGTTTAATGAAAGCTGTAGACACTCAGATTCAGAATCTCAATGAACCCTAGCATAGAAAACATGAAGATTATACCAAGGCACATCATATTCAAATTGTGATAAAAAGAAAATCTTGAAGGCGGCCAAAGAAAAAAAGACACATTCCATATGTAGAACAAAGATAAGGATGGCAGTATATTTCTGGTCAGAAACCTTACAAACAAGAACATCAACATTTTTTACTGAAGAACTTTATTGTACAGCAATATCTTTACTGAAAGAAACTGTCAACCTAAATCTCTACCGAATGAAAATCAGTCAAGAATGAGGTGAAATACTTTTTTAGAGATATAATAGCTGAAAGAATTCATCACCAACAGACCTGAACTACAAGAAATGTTGAAGTCCTTCAGGCAGAAGGGAAAATCCAAAAAATAACAAAATGATAAACCTAACTGTATTAGTAATCACGTTGAATGTAAATTACTCAAAACCCCCAGCTAAATGCCAGAACTTGTCAGATTGGATTAAATAATCCTGAGCCAACTACATGCAAGAAAAGATGTACCATTTTGACTAAAACTGGCTATATTAATTAAAAACAGTTTTTTTAAAAAAAGAAAACTGGCTATATTAATATTGGACAAAGTTTATCTGAGGACAAAGAATTTTACCAGGTTAAAAAAAAATGCTGCTTCATAATGGCGGTGAGATCAATATATCTAGCAGATATAACAAGTCTAAACATTTATGCACCTAATAACAGAACTCCAAAATACACAAAGCAAAACAACTGTGAGAAGATGTTGAAAAATCTACAATTATAGTTGGCGATTTCAGTGTTTCCCTCAATAGCTGCCAGAACAAGTAGAAAATCAATAACATATAATACTTTAACAACACAATCAACTAACATGACGTAACTAACATTTATAAAACACTTCACCCAACAATAGCAGAATATACATTCTCTTCTAGTGCACACAGCATATTCACCAAGTTAGTTCATTCTGGATCATAAAAGAAGTTTTAATGCATTTAAATGTAATCAAGTCATACAAAGCATCTCTGGAAAATCCTCAAGTATTTGAAAACTAAATAACACTTCTAAAAAAATCCATGGCAAAAAAAGAAGAAATGAGAAAGTACATTGTATACAAATGACAACATAATATGTCAGAATGTGTGGGGTGTAATTCCTAAAGCAAGACCTAAGGAAAATTTTATAGCACTAAATACCAATAATAGAAAAAAAAGTCTCAAACCAGCTTTCACCTAGATAAAGGAGCTAAGTAGTTAAGTAGCAGAAAAGTAAGTAGAAGAAAGAATAAAGATCAGAGGAGAAATCAAAAAGAAAACAAAAAAACAGAAAATTAATGAAACCTGAAGTTTCTTCCTTGAGAAGAGCTATTACATGTATAAACCTCTAGCCCAACTGATCAGGAAAAAGAAAAGACTCTTAATTACCAGTATCAAGAATGAGAGAGGTGACATCACAACAGCTTCCGCATTTATTAAAAGAATCATAAAGGAATATTATCAACGATTTTATCCCAATAAATTCAATAACTTAGATGAAATGGGCAATGCTTTGAATAATCTACTGAAACTTAGGCACTTTCCAACTTTAAATATTACTATTTAAAGAGATGTCATGAACTAGAAAAGTTTTCCAACTGTTTCTTTTGTTTTCTTGCTTTTCTAGAGAAATTAATCTAAAATTTAAAATATTCAAAGAGTAAGGTCTTTAACCCTATCTTTTATATAATCACTTTTTTAGAAAGCTTGGAAAAGTACTTGTAAGGATTGTTTTCATTGCAAATGCTAATGTCATATTTTTGAAATGTTAAACATAAGTCTGGAGGTAGGGCAGTTCAAAGTTTATTCAGCAGCTCAATCATGCATTTCGTAAGGTTTGTAGCTTGCTCCTGCTTCCTTTTTTCCCCCCACTCTTTTTCTTAATATTTTCTTGAGTCCTTGAGGCTTATCATCTAGTAGTTGCCGTAAATATGGCTGCTAATGTTCCAGATACTGCCTTTAGACACCCTACTGGGGAGTGTTTTGAGGGTCTCCAAGACCAACCCAGGTTCCATGATTTGCTGGGAGAACTCATGGGACTCAACACAAAAGATTTGTCACAGCAAAAGGGTACTAAACAAAATCAACAAAGGGAAAAAGGCAGTGGGATAAAGGCCAGAGAAAACCAGGAGCCTACTTCCAAGATTCCCAGTGGAGTCACACAGGAGTGCTTATTCCCTCAGCAACAAGTTGTTACAACACATGTTAAATATTGTCTACCAGGGAAACTCATTAGACAGTGCTCAAGTGTTTATTGGGGCTATTCAGGTGGGTATTCTCTGCGTAGCATGTACAAAATTCCAGACTCCCAGAAGGAAAGCAGGTATTCAGCATAAACCACATTGTTTGCACAGTTTAGACACAATGAGGCACTCTTCTGAGTTATGGGAATGGTGGGAACCCTCTCATAATCCAAGTTCCCAGACCCCAGCCAAAGGCCAACTTCGCCAGTCAGCCTGCTATGTTAACTTTTTCTGCATAGCTAGACAAAGAATAAAGACATTTTCTCTCATGTATCTTTTTATTAGGAATAAAAATCCTTCCTGGTTTCCCTCTTACTAGATTGTGTTTCAGTACCATTAGCTAGGTTGGGTTGCTATCTGTGTCCTGACTGCAGAAGGCTGGGAAGTTTCTAGAATTTCCAGCTTCTGTAGTGGCAGACAGATTCTGCTAACAAGAAAGAAGAGCAGTTGGGAGAGAATGTCTGTTAAGATGCTGAATATTTTTTTAATTCATAATGGTCAGTTCTAATTTTTTTTTTAATTTTTTTTTTTAACGTTTATTTATTTTTGAGACAGAGAGAGACAGAGCATGAACAGGGGAGGGGCAGAGAGAGAGGGAGACACAGAATCTGAAACGGGCTCCAGGCTCTGAGCTGTCAGCACAGAGCCCGACGCGGGGCTCGAACTCACGGACTGTGAGATCATGACCTGAGCCGAAGTCGGATGCTTAACCGACTGAGCCACCCAGGCGCCCCAGTTCTAATATTTTTAAGGGTGAGGCACTAAGATACATTGGCTAGGAAAAATAAGTACCATGACCGCTTACTTTTAGTATGAAAGATCGTCGTAGCAAATTTTCAGCTATTTAGGAAGTTTTTGTTGTATTCTAATGTGTAAGACAGATTTGTAGACATTGTTTAAAACAAAAACTTTATCGATAAGCTGAACAGGAAAACAAAATTGTAGATTACTCCCATTTATGAGCAAAACAAAGTAACCCCACCATGACTTGCTCCTAAGGCTGATTCATTAGTTTAAAGGAAATTTTCTGTATTATAATATCACAATTTTATTTTCATATGAGTTTTTGTCTATGCTAGTATATGATTGATTTTCCAAGATGATAAGATACTATTCTTCAAAAAGATCACCTTATTTATCACAAGTATTTCATCATTTCTGAGTGAAGTCATTATTTTTAGTTTGACTTGTAAGTATTTCCTTTGCCTTTGACAGAATACTTTTGTCATAGTCAATTAAATACTTCACTCAAGTAAAAAATTCCATTGGAATTATCAGATAAATTTAATTACCTTGGGCTTTTACAATCAAAAGGCATCAGAATTCATTTCCTGATATGAAGGTTGTTCTGTGTTGGCCATGGATTTAAACAGAATAGTCCTGTAGTGGAGAAAATAAAACTTGCTTATCCAAAAATCTCAGTATTAAGTGAGTGGTACTAATTGCAGTAAGGATTGCTGATTTTGGAAATATCTGTAACATTAGACTACTGAAATGGAGATTTAGGTTTAAGAATGCTGAAATACCCTTCATAAATGAACAGGCTTAAAAATTATGCCTTGTTTTTGAATGAAGAAAAAACATGGTATGAATATAATTGCGCTGATTACCTAAGATGTAATTACCAATGAAAGTAAGATATTGTCATCCAGGTTCTGATTATTCACTAACAAGTTTGAATCTGCTACCAAACTACATGGTTAGTACTAACATATATTTGAGTACACAATTTGTTTTAGCTGTTCTTTAAAGATCTTAAGAATTAATTGACCTATTAGTTGTAGATTTTAAGACCAACTCCCTATGGTCTACTGATTGGAACCAAGGACTTCTATTTTGTTGGTCTAAGTGAAATTTTAGAAGAAGGCATTTGCTATTGAATTCATTTTGTTTTTCTTAATCAAGTACTGTTAAATTATGACTGACTCTAATAGTGCTGATGTACAAATAACATTGTGACTATGGTAATAAGATCTGGCACGTTGTTTTAAGTTGAACCATAAAAATGGTCAAATGTCGATATCGTATGATTCAACCTGTTAGTTGGGTATATTTCTATAATACAGGGACAAAATATCCTTTTTTTTTTTTAGCTTATTTATTTATTTTGAGGGAGGGGCAGAGAGAATCCCAAGCAGGCTCCACATTCAGCGCAGAGCCCAACATGGGGCTGGATCCCATGACGGGTGGGATCATGATCTGAGCAGAAATTAGAGAGTCAGATGCTTAACTGACTGAGCCACTCAGGTGCCTCTAGTACAAAGTATTCGTAATTATTCAGTAGACTATTTGTGTGTTATAACTCTGTTTTGATTCTCATTTTTATTGCTTGCTGTCAGCTTTGTGACTTATTACTTGTAGCAAGCAGGAAGCAACTTGTCAGAAAATGACTGATACATTAACTTGCACTCATTATAGCATTTTACAGACAGTATAATGTTGGACTTGGAAAACATGTTAGAGGTTACCAAAGGCCACCCCACTCACCTAATATAGGAAAATATGTCATCCCCTACATGTAGTTATTTCCCTCTGCTTGACCACTTCAGGATATTCCCTCAAGAGTTTTTCTGTATTGTTAGAAAGTGTATGTGTTGAACTGAAAACTACCTAATGTTAACTCATCAGTAACATCTGCATTGTTAGGAATACTGTAAAAAAGACTACTCCTTCCAGATGGCAGATGTAATATTAGAGGAGAGATGTGCTCTATACTCTTACTCTCATCCTCGTGAGAAACAATCCCAACTTATTCCAATTAAAATCATAGAATCAGCATTTTAAGATTTAAGAATCTTTAAGATTTTTCCAGAGGTGATCCAATTTACAAGGTCTAGATTGCTTTCAGTTTGAATTCTCCACATTATCTGATGCAGTCCCTTATAAATAACAAGCACTGAATAAACATTTGTTGAATAAATGTGAGACTGAGAGAGGGTTAATGAGGTTTTAGTTTATTCAGTCATTCAATAAATATTGAGAATCTGTTGTGTGTCAGATACTGTCCTGGATATTTGAGATACACCAGTTAACAACAGAGACAAAATCTCTGTCCTCAGGAGTTTTATATTTTGCTGTGATAGCAACATTCAATAAAGATTAAATCTATAATATATGGTCAGGTATTGTAAATGCTGTGAAGTATTATATAATTAGATAAGGATATGAGAAAGAGGAGGTAATGCTCTTATTTTAGATTGAGTGCTCAAGGAATGCCTTTCTGTGAGGTAATTGATCAAGGACTAAATAAAGTGAGGATGCTCAGCCATGTAGATATTTGAGACAGGAGCCTTGTGGACAAATGCAAGGGCTTGAGTCACCGTGGCTAGAATTGTATATGTCAGGACTGAAGGTAAGAGAATAGTTGAGGTGGAGAGGTAGCCTGGAGAAAAATTATGCAGGGAGCTATAAATCTAAGTAGAGATCTGAGATTTATTTCTAAGTGTGGTGGGAAACCATGAAGCAGAGGAATGACATGATTAGATCTACATTTAAACAAGATCACTTATAGCTACTATATTGGGAATAAGTTACATGAGGGTAAGAGAGGAAGCAAAGAGACCCATTCTAGCCCCACTGTTACAGTCTTCCAGACTTTCAGTGTCCATACAGTAGCTACAAGTTATATGTGATCATTTAAAATAAATAAAATTAAGTAAAATGTAAAAATTCAGTTCTCTTGAGTTAGCCATATTTCAAGGGTTCAGTAGGCACATGTGGCTAGTAACTTCATCATACTGGACAGCACAAATATAGGACATACCATCATCACAGAAAGTTTAGACAGTACCATTCTAGACAATGTATAGTAGCCAAGACTGTAGGGTAGCAATAGAGGTCATGAGACTTGTCAGATAGATTTAAGACGTATTTTGAAATAAGAGCTAATAGTATTTTCTAACAGATTGGATGTTGTATATGAGAGGAAGATAAATGTCAGGTGATTCTAAATTTTGAGGCCTGAATAAATGGCTCAGTCCATTTCAAAATGGCAAAGAAGTTTAGTACTTGAATTTGAGAAATTCAGGTTTGAAATTGAGAAATGATATGCCTGATGCAGAGATTTGAGTATACAATGAAGATTAAATTTGGCAACAAGGAACTTAATGTTTTTAAAAAATTTTTCAAATTACCGATTTTTCTGTTTATTATTTGCCCTACAATAATTGAGTCTGTCTATATACTATGTACTTTTATCTATAAATGACGATATAATTGTTTAGTGTGTTAACTACATCAGAAAAGTGTTCAAACTTCCAATTTAAGTAGATTGAACATATTAGCTTAATTTCCCAAGTCTTTGCTTAAATGATAGTAAAGAAATTAAAATGCTACAAACACAATAAAAAAAGTGAACCATCAAAAAAAAAAAAAAAAAAAAAACAAGTATTGGCCAGGATGTGTTCAAAAGGGAGCCCTTGTGCACTATTGGTGGGATTATAAATTGGTATAGTCACTATGGAAAACAGTATGGAGGTTTCTCAGAAAATTAAAAGTAGACCTAGTGTATTATCCAGCCATCCCACTCTGGGTATATATCCAAAGGAAGTGAAAACAGAATCTTGATGAGATATCTGCACTCCCATATTCATTTCAGCATATTCACAATAGCTTAGACAATGAAACAACCTAAGTGTCTGTCCACAGATGAATGAATAAAAAAGAATGGATAAAGAAGATATTGAGTTATATCAATAAAGTTGGAGACGTTTTTAAGTAATTAAATTAAATTAAAATGCTACAATTATAAAAAGAAAAGTGAACTGACGGGGACCATCTGTAGAAGTTTCAAAGATTATATATATATATATATATATACACACACACACACACACACACACATACATATATATGTATACACACACACATATGTATATATATTTTTTAAAGTTTATTTATTTTAAGGGGGGGAAGGGCAGAGAGAGAGGGAGAGATATAATCCCAAGCAGGATCTGCACTGTCAGCACAGAGCCCGATGGGGGACTCCAACTCACTAACCCATGAGATCATGACCTGAGCTGAAGTTGGACACTCAAACGACTCAGCCACTCAGGCGCCCCAAAGTTTCAAAAATTTTAAGTGATCATAAGGAGGAAAGGTATTTGAAGAATCAAAGTGGAAGAAATCAAGTGCAGAAAATAAACAGAATGGGATAGAAAAGAATGGACTCATCTTGTCCCACAGAACCCTGGACAAACCTAGGATTCAGAAACATTAGGTATGAAGGGGACCAGAAATGGGATGTGCTACAGGAAACAAGGATATGGGTTGGAAGATTTAATACATATCAAGTTTATTAGTGCTTCAGGGTTTTTTTTAAAGGTTTTTAAATTTTTTTTTTTTTTTAATCTTTATTTTTGAGAGAGAGAGAGACAGAACGTGAGCAAGGGAAGGACAGAGAAAGAGGGAGACACAGAATCTGAAGCAGGCTCCATGCTCTGAGCTGTCAACACAGCCTGACGCAGGGCTCGAACTCACGGACTGCAAGATCATGACCTAAGCCGAAGTTGGACGCTTAACTGACTGAGGCACCCAGGCACCCCAGTGCTTCAGTTTTAATTTTTTAAAATCCCATTAAATTATTACTATTTTAAACAATATTTAACATCAGTGAAAGTTCAAAGTATACATAATATATAATTTAAAAAAATTTGTGAAAGCATTAAAGCAATTTAAGACACTCCAAGCCTTGACCATGTATTCATTGTATGCTGAATCCCAATTAATTTTTAATTTTGGGGGAGACAATCCAGATATATAGCTCATGTGGCATAATTAGAAAGGAGGGAATTATAATGGAATACTAAATATGAAGGAATTATTTTCAAGTGCTTCCTGTCCCATTTCTTACTCTTCGCCTCAGTCAAAGAGGGAATTAGGAAGAATTACCTTTTAGCTACACAACAGGGAAAATTCAGTACATTGAAATCTTACTCTGTGTGCCTTCTCACCCCCGATTCTCTCTGTAATGGTGAAATTGGATAGCCTGAAATTAGACCCACTGAAAGAGGAGCAAGTTATGAATTCATTTATGTAAAAATGCTGTTTCTTTTGTTAAATTAGAAAATATAAAAAATATGTAAACACGTGATCTAATTGGAATGTTTAATTTAGGTATAATATGTTTCATTAAATCAGCAGTGTTGTCTATGTAGACATGAGATTCTGATGTATAGTTATGGGTCATGAAATTTGGAGAAAGGTTCTAGAATGCTTTTGCTCTCTTCCCCTACACAAATAGCCATTAAATGCTAGTGAGCCCATTAATGAATCATTTTCGTCTCTTTTCCCTTAAGAATAGAATTTCCTATAGCTTGTATTTCCCATACTTTCTTTATTTGTTTGAGTACTGCCATTATACTATAATCTTTGCTATATCCTAATGCCATTTACTTAATATTTTAAAAATATCTCATTTTCATGCTTGAATTTCTTTAAAAAGGAAATCTTAGATCAATATTATTTCCTAAAGTGGAAAACCAGTAAAATGTCCCATTAATGGTAGGTAAGTGCAAAAGTCAATACCATTATGATATCTGAAAACATAATAATGTTATGAAATGTCAGCTATGATAGGATGGCTTGCCTGTGCAGCAAGGCTTCAAGCTCAGGACATGTCTCTATTTGTTAAAAGGGAGATTAGCAAGTAAAACAAACTAGCACTAAACTGGGACTTTTTCCATGACCTGATCAGAAGTATTGAAACAATTAAAAACAGAGTAACTTGCTTATTATGGAATTCAGTTTTCTAAAATTTAGCTACAGAAATTCTTTATTTATAAGTATTACTCTTAGAAAAGCCCAACCATAAGCCAAATGTAATAATCGAGACGTAGGAAAGACATTTAGAAATATGGAAATATAATATAGTGATAGGAGTTGTATTTGGGTCTCTTCTCCACTGCCTCCCTTCCACTCCTCCTAAGAAGTGAAAGGCCTCAGGATATGGAAGGCTTCCAGAACTATCTGTATTTTAATTCAGTTTCAGCATGTTTGATTGCTACAATGACCAGCTGTGCCTTTTTCTTCTTTAAGATTTACCATTGTATTAAATATTTAAAAGATCAAAGAGCTTGAATTTTCTTTCTTCAACTGTATTAAGCTCATCTTAGGCTATTTTGCTTGTAATAATGTAGCCTACATTCTCCTTTTCTTTATCAAATTATCATCTGTGACCTGTCAGAAAGACTGAAAAATCCAGGTGTGTTTTTTTTTTTTTTTAATTTCTTCACTGAGATCTCAATAATCTATTTTTTTTTTTTTAATAATTTGAGACTTGGAATTTTTTTTAAGTTTATTTATTTGAGAGAGAGATCATGTGGGTAGAGGGGCAGAGAGAAAGGGAGAAAGAGAGGATCCCAAACAGGCTCTGCACAGGCAGCAGGGAGTCCCACATGGGGCTCAAAGTCACAAACAATGAGATCATGACCTAAGCTGAAACCGAATTTGGATGCTTAACCAACTGAGCCACCCAGGCGCCCCACAGTAATCTAATTTTTAACAGTAATAGCTAACATTTATTAAGCAATTACTTTGTGCTAGGCACATGTTCAAATTGCATGTACTAACTCAGCAATCCCCATTTTCAGATGAAGAAATCCACAGTGCTTGACTACACATCCCAGCTCCACAATTTACTAGCTGTATAATCTTGGGCCAATTATTTAATCTCTGCACCTCAGCTCCTCATTTGTAACATAGTCATAGTACCTACCTCATGGAATTGTTGAGATACGACAATATTTTCCTGTGTTCTTGAACAGAACTGTATAGAGCTATATCTCCTGTTAAATATACTCAGTTTGCCCATTAGCTTAATTCAAAAGTCAAACCTTCCTTGTTCTGTTTGTTTGGTTTGGTTTGGTTGCAGTTTGGCATCAGGGAGAAAAATATACTCTATAACTTGTGAAGTTCTTACAATGGGACTGAAGAGAAGAACACACTTCATTTTAAAACAGTGCCAATAATTTAGTGCGTGTTCTTAGAGAAACCATTCACAAAGTTAAGTCTCTTTAATCAAAGCATGGTTTCAATGAAATGTTTGGAAATAAAGAACTTTAAAAAGAAAAAAGAAAACTATACGTCTTGAGCCCTGTGTGGAATGTTCTCTTGTGGTGTGTGTAGTGCCCTAGTAACTTTAAAAATGAAAATGGAACTGTTCCTACAGGGACTAAAAGTTGAGAACATGCCCAAATATTTCATCCATTTAGATACATGAAATATTTATATAGTACACCTTGGTGATTTGGAAAGTTTCCATCCATTTAGGCTATGATGTCATGAATATCACATATGATATACTATAAATAACAATATTTAAGCATCATAATCTTTGAACCATAATGTTCATATAAACAGAGTCACATTCTCCAGAAGTGATGAACATAGAACGTAATTAACTCACCACTGTGCTCATTAATCAGATGCCAGTGTTTAAGTCTTGTTTCTACAACCCAGATTACTGGAGACCCAGCCATCTGTAGATACCCTTAGATCTTCTCAAACTGATAAAGTCTCTGCTTTGGAAGCGAGTTTAGAAATAAAGGTCAAATAACTATTATTACTTTGTAGCCCCAGCTCTGCTTCCCTCTAATTACCTGAGTTTTTACAACTAATTAATTACCATTGAAGATTTGCCTCTTTTGTTTACATATTTATTGTCTCTGGAAGCCTCTCCTGAATATCCCTAAAGCACACATATGCAGTGTAACTCTCTGTCATGTAGACTACCCACTACCTCTGACTGGACCCTGTACTTCCAGTTTCTCGCTGGCTTACTGAATTCCTTATCCTCAGAAAGCAGACAAAACCCAGCCTGGGCTACACATGTGGAGTTCACACTGCAAACTATGAATGTAAACAGAAAGTTCTTTGTTAGGAATGTGATCACTTTAACAATTAGAGGATCAAAAACTCTTACATTCACAATAGGCAACAGAATTTTTTTTTTTTTTAATTTTAATCTCTACTTTCAAAATAGTCCTTGGGGCGCCTGGGTGGCTCAGTCAGTTAAGCGGCCGACTTTGGCCCAGGTCATGATCTCGTGGTCCGTGAGTATGAGCCCCGTGTCGGGCTCTGTGCTAACAGCTCAGAGCCTGGAGCCTGTTTCAGATTCTGTGTCTCCCTCTCTCTGACCCTCCCCCGTTCATGCTTTGTCTCTCTCTGTCTCAAAAATAAATAAACGCTAAAAAAAAAATAAAAATAAAAATAAACAAACAAAACAAAATAGCCCTTAAATATAATCTTGACTTTACCATATAAATTTTAATTGGGTTCAATTCCACCCTCAAGTCCTTAGCATTATGTCAAAGTGCTCCCTAAGGTAATAGAATTTCTTATAAATCTAGTGAGCCTCTTTAATGAAATAGATGTCCACAATCCCTTATCTGCAATTCTAGAAAAAGCAAAAACATTTTTGTAACTTATTTGAAGGCAGACTTGACCTGAGCTTTGTTGGTGACAAAAGCTGACTTGACCTAAGACTATTTATAGTTTTTATTTATCCTACTTAGTGTGAATATTAGTAAGTTTGCTATAGAAATGTGAATGTATTGGGTTACTGGATGCTGATCCACACCTTTGCTGGAAATGTTTCATAGTACACAGTATAAACACTGCGTTAGTTTTCTGAAATCCGAGAAACTCTCATTATTAAAGCACAGTTGGTCCAGAGTTTCACATAAATGGTTGGGAACCTGTATACAAATATACATAAGAGATAGAGGAAAGCTAGACTTTTTTTTTCTTTCTGATTCTTTTAGTGTTCCTTTGTCACCCATCTCCTTTCTCCCCATCCCTCTCTCCTTCTTTTCTTCCTCCCTCTTTCTAACAAACATTCAATAATTATAATCCAACCAGCAATGTCAGATGTGCTAGGAGTTCTGTTCTTAAAATATATATATATATATATATTTTTTTAAACATTTTATTTTTTTTTAAGTAATCTCTACACCCAATATGGGGCTCAAACAAACCCGAGATCAAGAGTCATGTGCTGTATCGACTAGCCATCCAGGTGCCCCTCTTAATACATTTTAATTGACCTTAATAAGTTCTGTAGTTTATCATTTATAATGGAATTCATAACAGAATCTAAGAGAAACACTATTCTTTTGTAAAATTTTTGCTTTGCCTCTGAAAGGTCATTTGAGTTAATATTGCAACCCTGTTATTAGGTCATTTTATTTTCTTCCTTCTGAATTGCACATTGGGTAATAACCTCACAGCAGAATAAAATTCAGTTGAATTTATCTTTAGACTGGTACAGTATGAGAACTATGGCAGTTGCCCTATTCCATACCTGTAGACCAGTCTGAACATGAATTATAAGTGTTATTTTTTTATCATTTATTTTAGCTTGGATTTTTTTTTTCTTTTCTTTTCTTTTTTTTTTTTTTTTAGCCAATGCTAGTAAAGACTAACTTCAAAAACAGATACTGTAGTTTTGAGAGAGAATTGCAGAATTCATAATACAGGCTATGGAGAGTCTTGAGTAATAACTAAATACATAAAATCTTTTTAAAGTGAACAAATGAAGACTAGAAAAACCTTACCTGTTTGCTGTGACTGTAATTCATCTGTTTCTAATGATGGGAGTCTAGAGCTTAAAATGAGAGAGAAAAAAAAATTGGACTTTAAAAGTATAATCAATTTGTGTTCAACAAATCACTGGCATAAAATAACTAAGGGATTATGTTTTAGATTAAAATATCTATACAGTGTACAGACCTTGTTTAGATCCTGATTTGAACAATTGCAATTAAAAGAAACCAAAACCCAGAGGCATCTGGGTGGTTCAGTTGGTTACACATCTGAATCTTGATTTTGGCTCAGGTCATGATCTTGCAGTTCATGAGTTGGAGCCCCGCATAGGGCTCTACATTGGTAACGCAGAGCCTGCTTGGGATTCTCTCTCCTTCTCTCTCTGCTCCACCCCTGTTTGCGTGTATACTCTCTCTCTCTCAAAATAAATAAATAAACTTAAAAAAAAAAAAAAACCACACACCTTAGACCACTGGGATCTCTAAGAGAAGTGTGCTTGAAGTAAAGCCATTCATACTAAGTGTTCTTTTCTTATTAGTCTTCATTCCTCCATCCTTGAGATTCAGGGCTTTCAAATGCCAAGTGTATGCTGAAAATAATCTAAATCTATATTTTTATCCCAGACTTTTCCCATAAACGTCACACTCATATCCAGCTATTTACTTGGCATCTTCACCTGAATGTCTAATCAGCATCACAAACTTAACACGTACAAAAGTGAGCTCTGAAACTTCTTCCCAACCAGTTCCTCACACATCTTTTCCATCTTAGTTAATGGTAACTCCATCCTACCAATATCTCAGGGCAAAGAGCATCCATATCAGCAAATCCTTTTGGCCTTCCTTCAAAATAGTTCCAGAATCTGATTAATTCCCATCTGCCCCCAGCTACCATTTTGGGTCAAGGCATCGTAGTTCCTTGCCTGGATTATTGCCACAGCCTGCTAATTGTCTTTTTGCTTCCACCCTTGCACTTCTATATATTCTCACAACAGCAGCCAGAGTGGTCAGATCACATTTTAACTCAAAACCTTCTGGTGAGCTTTCCATTTCAGTGTATATTATCAGTGCTTTTTTCACTGACGTAGAAGATCCTCCATAGTTCATCTTGTATTTTTTCTTCCTCTCATTCTCCTTGGTATTCCTGGGACATCCTCCTGCCTCAGGATGTTTTCACTTTCTGCCCAGAATGTTCTTTTCTAGATATCTGCATGGCTTAATATCTTAACTTCCCTCAGTTCTTCGCTCAAATGACAAGCTTTTGACTTTTTTTTTTTTTTTTTTTTTAAATGTATACCTTTTAACCTCTCTGGTAATCATTAGCCCTCCTTGAGTTATTTTCCTCTATGGCATTAATAAACATATATTTTATTTCCTTATTTATTGTCTCTCTTTTCTAATAGAATGTAATTCTATAGGGCCCAGTATTTTTGTCTGGTTTGTTCAATGCTATATCTTTAGTGCTTAAAAGAGTATTTAGCTTATAGTGAGTACTCAGTAAATATTTGTTGATTGAATGAATAAAAACCCATCACCTACCAATGCCTAGCTCACAATAGAGCTTTAATAAATATTTAAATGAATGAATGGTTAAATAATCTGGTAATGGCTCATCCTAGTCTTTTTCCTAATCTACTTGACTCTCTTGTAGTTTTATTTTCATCTAGCCTGGATTCCACGGTCCATCCCTTCAATAACTCCTTACAGCTCTCAACTCTTGTTCTTTTATCGTATCCACCAAGCAAAGCTTTGGCTTCTCTGTTTTTATTCATTGATTGCTAAGTGCAACCAGGTAAAGCTGAAGATCTGACTCTAGTTCTGGGGGCAGCCAAGAAAGAGAACACCCAGGGCCAGTATTGTCACTAGGAGATAACATATGATTTCATAGCTCCATGCTACAATTCCAGCAGTCCCTTTGCTTTGGTTAGTTTTCTACACTGAAGGGGTATCACTAAAATAGTCCTTTATTCATGATTTAATTCAAGAGTCTCCAATTGCTAGAAATCAAGGATGTATGGTAAGGAAGTACTCATCAGGCTGATTTCTGAGTCATAAAAAGAATGTCTGACATTGACTACTCCCCTTTTAGAATTAGTATCAAGATGGTCATAGGAGTTATTGGAATTGAGTGTTAAAGCTTTATCCAGAGATGGTTAGTGCAGTGATACTAACATTACTGTGTATGGGAATTACCTGCAGAACTACAGTTTCCTGAGTACATTCTGAAAGAAAGTCAATCTTTGCAGTATGGTTACAAATGGACTTGAGTACTATGCATTTTGAAACAAATCACAAGGACTGCTTCACTGAGCCCATGAGACATTTAGGCAAGAAGTCTTCCATCCAGTTTATTTCCATCTGCACACATGCTTCTTTCTCTTGACTTCAGTGGACTTGATGAAGCATCTGAAAGGTAATTACCCTTGCCTATTGGTTGCCCACTTCCTCCTGTACCTTCAATCTCTTTACTGGCTCTTTCCCTCAGCATGTAAACACAAAGCTTCTTACATACTAAAAATCAAAGCAAAGATCATCTAACCCTCACCTTGAAATTTGTCATCCTAATTTTACTCCTTCAGTTACCAACCAAGCTTCTAGGAAGTAGTCAACCCTTAAGATTCTGTTTGCTTCTGGGGTGCCTGGGTGGCTCAATCAGTTGAGCATCTGACTTTGGCTCAGGTCTTGATCTCACAGTTTCATGAGTTAGAGCCCCACATCAGGCTCTGTGCTCTGTGCTCCCAGCTCGAGGCCTGGGGCCTGCTTCAAATTCTGTCTCTCTCTCTCTCTCTTCCTCTCTCTCTCTCTCTCTCTCTCAAAAATAAACATTAAAAAAGTCTTTTTGTTTGCTTCCTGCCCCGCATCAATTTGTTTTCTGTCCTACATGACTAAAACTTCTTTTGATAATGTTACCTATGACATCCAGATAGGCGAATCCGTATGCTCTTATATTGTATGACTTCTCTGTTATTTGAGACTGATGATGATTAATAACAATTATTGTGTAAGAACTTCATATACATCTTGTTTAATTCTTGCTAGCTTCTTATGAGATAGGAACTGTTAATAATTTGTTTTGAGAAAAAAACTGAGCCTAGAGATGTTAATTGGCCCCAAATTACAGAACTGGTGATTTGAACCTAGACAAACTGACACAAAGATCCACATTTTTAATCTTTGTTCTACAAATCTCTTGTTTGAAACTTCTCTTTCATCCTCTCTAACAACAATCATCCCGTTTTCTTCATATTTTTCTGGCTGTTTCTTTGTAGTTACCTTAGTAGGCTCTTTTTCCTCCTCTTTTATATGCTATTGTCCTCTAGGTCTTTATATTTGGTTCTTTTTCTTTATATGCTCCTCCTGAGAGACTTTACCCATGATTTTGTCTGTCGCTACCTATTGATCATTTCCAAATCTATAAGACCTCTATTAGTTTCACACTAAGAAAACTAATGAGCCTTTAAAAATTCAAAATAAATCATTGTATGCCTCACTCTGAAGTTTGTCAATGCTTCCCCAAAGGTTTCAGTATAAAATTTTAAACTGTTTTACTGTTTTGCAAATCACAAAAACACCTTTTAGCAGTGCCTGGCTGGCTGATTCAGTGGAGTATGCGACTCTTGATCTGGGTTTAGAGATTACTTTAAAAAAAAAAAAAAAAACCCTTTTATGATCTGATTCCTATTGACTGCTATAGCCTCATTTCTTGCCCCGCCCCTCTTTAGATAATCTGCAGAATTTGAAAGCATACTACTGTTTTATATCTTTCTTTTCACATACGTTATTTCCTTTGCCTGGAAGACCGTAACTCTGACCCGTTGATATCTTCTCCATTTACCTTCTTCCTGTTTATTCCTCCAGAATGATCCAAAAGTCACCCTCCCCACTCCAATCTCAGAATTGTTTCTATGCTCTTTCTGGTCTAATTAAAAGCGTTTTGGAATCCCATGGTACTTTAAGCCATTATAACATTTAACACCGTGTGTTGCCATCATTGATTTATTGTCTCATTCACAGATACTGAGTTTGTTTAATATCAGGTTTCATGCCTTATTTAATTTTTTTATTTCAGAACTCAGTATATAACTTACTATGTAAGAGGTAGTCGATTAATATTTAAGTAGTGAGTTCATTTATGGATAAGTTTGGAGTTTATTTAGTAATCAGTATGGCCTTAGTTGAGGTTTATGAGGGAGATAAAGATCTGATGACAACTCTGCTTTAGAATTGCTAATTTAGAGGTGAAGTAGATGGGATGTAGTTTATACAAAATTAATCTTTTGTAGTGAGACTTTAGTAGATAACTCAGGAAACCTAGACATAAGTATGTTATACTTATAATGATGGTTGCTAAAGGTTAAAGTGTGTCCTCACCAAATTCATATATTAAATCCCTAATGTCTAATGCCTCGGAATGTAACTGGATTTGGAGATAGAGTCTTTAAGATGTAATTAAGTTATAACTGGGTTCAGGGTGGCCCCAATCCTGTGACTGGTGTCCTTATGAGAAGAGGCGATTGGGACAGACAAGATCGTGGGAAAACAGAGGGAGAGGACGTCCATCTACAAGCTGAGGAGAGAGTCCTCAGAAGAAAGCAACTGTGCGGACGCTTTGATTTTAGACTTCTAGCTTCCAGAATTGTGAGAAAATAAATTTCTAGTGTTGAAGCTACCCCGTTGGTGGCACTTGTTTTTTTTTGTTTGTTTTTTTTTTTAATTTTTTTTTTAACGTTTTATTTATTTTTGAGACAGAGACAGAGCATGAACGGGGGAGGGGCAGAGAGAGAGGGAGACACAGAATTGGAAGCAGGCTCCAGGCTCTGAGCCATCAGCCCAGAGCCCGACGCGGGGCTCGAACTCACGGACCGTGAGATCGTGACCTGAGCCGAAGTCGGACGCCCAACCGACTGAGCCACCCAGGCGCCCCCCGTTGGTGGCACTTGTGATGGCAACCCTAGCAAACTGAAATAGTAACCAAATGTAGAAGGTTAATGTTCAACCTCATTAGTAATTACAAAAATGTAAATTTATAATATGGTTTCCTACTTACTGGTTTGATATCAACCCTATCAATACCTACTACTGGCATTTGACACAGCAAGGTCTTTTATGCTACTTGATGGAGTATAGGTTGGTGTAACCACTTTGGAAAGAAATTTCGCTTTATCCAGGTGTCCAGGCTATGCGTACTATATGACCCAGAATTTCTATTCAATTATCATGTATGCAAAATGTTCATAGCAACATTATTTTTGTTAGTAAAAAACTGAAAACAATCTAGATTCCTAGATTCCAACAATGGAATCCTAATCAGTAGTAAAAGTGAATAAGTAACCCAAATGCACATGAATGGCTCACAAAATAATTTGGAGTGAAGAAAGCAAGTCACAGAAGCCTATTTACAAAATAATTACTCTTTTAAAAACTCAAAAGTATGTATACCTACAAAAAATGAGGGGAAAGAATGGATGGTAGGAAAAATGAGACTTGAAAGAAAGATTAATTTGGGAGAAGTTAAGAGTGAATAAGCAACAGCTATTGATGGCAAGACTAAGAGGAAAGGGAGGAAAAAAGACCAAGAAGAGAGACCTTGAGCCTGGCAGGTGGAGGAATAGTAGTCCCATTAATCTCTTTGGAACAGTTAGAGGAGCTAATTTGGAGGAAAAGGTTGTTTTAGGCTTTAGATTTATTGAATTTTATACCAGAGGACAGTATTGAAGAAAAAAATGGACAATACATAGTTAAAAATTGAAAATCTAGTATTTGGAACAAGGCTATCTCAAGGCTGGAGTGAGATTTAGGAATAATCTGCCATAAAGTGATTAGGTGAAGTCTTGATAGCAGGTGCATTCTCCAATAAGAACTGGATATAGAGAACACTAGCTCTAGGGGAACGGATGGAGATTATATGAGTAAAAATTCTGACCCTGAGTGTCATTCGTTAGAGTTAGAAGGGATGATGTGATGTAATCAGAAATTAAGCCAGAATTCTGACAAGTGAATTGTAGTGGAGCATATTATTCCAGTTCTATTCTGTCATATGTTAACAGTAAATTTGAATAATTGATCCAGAGTGATTTTGTCACTTGTCTATAAGCCAGAATTCCTTTATCTTATGTAAAAAGGTCTCCATTGTTTTGCATATTAGTCATTTTTATTTATGGCAGTTACACAAGAGAACTGTGTAGTTAATTAAAATTAAAATTGTAGATATAAAAACTATACCTCGAGAAACACATTTTATACAGTTAGTTGGATTGCAACAGAATGAGAAGCCCAAACCACGTGGTTTGAAATTAAATTCATGAGTTCTTGCAAGTCATGCTACTATTTAAGCTATAAGCAATGATCTAGTTCAGTTGTCACAATTATGTGAAGTAGTTTGAAAATGATATAATGAACAACAGTATTCAATATGAATATTTCTGTGTCCATTGCTTAGTGGTTTAGATTTGGGTTTTAGATTTCTTGAATTATTTACTAGATACAAAAATTAGTTATTTTTAAATATTTTTTTCTTAACTTTTTAAAAAAAATTTAACTTATTTATTTTTGAGAATGTGAGTGTGAGCCAGGGAGGGACAGAGAGAGAGGGGAACAGAAGATCCAAAACAGGCTCTGTGCCGACAGCAGCAAGCCTGATGCAGGGCTTGAACTCATAAACTGTGAGATCATGACCTGAGCCAATGTTGGACGTTCAACCAACTGAGCCACCCAGGTGCCCCCAAAATTAGTTATTTTTAAGATTGAAATGTTGTATAACACATTTCAAAATGGAAATTGGTAATATCAAAATCATTATTAGAACAGAGTAGTTTAAGTAAAATTTTGACCATCTATGGTCAAAAAATTGACCAGCTTAATATTAATCTCAATATTCAGTTGAGATTATTGTTGGAACTACTGGAGTATTGTTCCAATAACTGGAAATTATTGTTGCAACTACTCAGTAGGTTTATTATGCTTCTTTTGTGGCTTGTGGGGTTGTTTGGGCTTACTCTTTTCATTTATTTTCTCTAGAATCAAAGTTGATTTTATGCACATTAATATAGAATGACTCCTGCTACTTTACTTGACCAGCATATAAACTTACCCAAAACTTTTAGATATTGTAGCTTTGTAAGAAAAGACAAGGGAAGAAGATAGACCTCACTTTCACCTTCAGTATTCTAGTAGTTGCTGAATAAGTAATGTTTGTTACCTTCTGCTTTTAATACTTCTAATAGCCAGCTTCTTGCTTATCAGTTAGATCATAAAGGTACATACTGCTTGGTCATGAGAATGCTAAATGGTGGAAAATCAGAAAAGTGGCAGCAATCTCTTTAATGGGCTGTCACTGCCTTGCTTATGTTAGTACTTCACTTTGGAGTAGAGTGAGCTTTGATCAACCTTTCTGGATCATCTAACACTACATCCCAAACCAAATATTATAAAAGCCACCTCAGTGCAAATCGCTTTGCCAATTAAAACATGAAGTGATAGGTTTGTAAGAAGCTTGAGGTCTTGAAGCTCAAGAAAGACAATGATTAATTTACTTAGAATGTTCCCTGTCTTGTAAGATTTCTTTTCAGTCTAAAAACAACATCCAGAAAAACTCAGAAGTGTAGTAAGAGGGCTTTCTGTGTTACATTTTTTTCAAAATCTATACCCTGGTTGTATTAGTTTTCTCTTGCTGTATAACAAATTAGCACAAGATTAGTAGCTTCAAGCAACACATGTTTATAATCCTACAGTTTCTGTGGGTCAGGAGTCCAAGTGCAAGTTAACTGGGTCCTCTGTTCAGGATCACATCAGGCTGAAATCAAGGTGTTTGCCAGGGATAAAATCTTATTTGAGGCTTGGAGTCTTCTTCCAAGCTCACTGGATATTGGCAGGATTCAGTTCCTTGCAGCTGTAGATCAAAAGGTCATGTCTACTTGCTGGCTGTCAGCTAGGGTCTACTCTTAGCTCATCAGTGTTACTCTTGTGTCCTTGCCATGTGGCCCCTTCCACGGGCAATTCAAAACATGGTTTTTTTCCTTCATCATAGTCAGCAGGAGAAATTTCCCTGCCTTTGAATCTCCCTACCGTCTGCTCCAACAGAGTCTTCTTTAACATAACCCAGTCAACTGAGAGACTGTCCTTTGATACTGATAGGTTCCACCCACACTCAAGGGGAGGAGGAGATTATACACATCTGGTATATCAGAGGGACAGGAATCTTAGATAACACCTCAGAATTCTGCCTACAACAGTCTGCTTTCTGGGCTCCAAGTATTCATGTCCCCCCACCCCATACACACAAAGAAGCAAAATCTACCTGTTCCTGTGGTTTCCAATGTTCTCATCCTATTGAAGCATCACCTCAAAGTCTAAAACTTTATTTAAATCATCTAAATTGGATGTAGATAAGGCTCCTGTGTATCATCTTTCTGTGAACCTGTAAAATTAAAGAGTATCCCAACATAAAATGGTAGTAGGGGCATGGGGTAATTATTGTAGACATTATGGTTCATAACAGGCAAGGGCAGGGGCCCCTGGGTGCCTCATTCGGTTGAACATCTGACTCTTGATTTCAGCTCAGGTCATGATCCCAGGGTCGTGGGATTGAGCCCCACATCAGACTCCATGCTGAGCATGGAGCCTGCTTAAGATTCTCTCTCCATCTCCCTCTGCCCCTCTCCCCTTCTCACTCTTTATAATAATTTTTTTTTTTTTAGTTTTTAAACATAAAAAAAAAAAAAAACAGGCAAGGGTAGAATAGAAGGTTAAAAAAGGAGTCACTGGTCCATAACAGTTCTGAAATCCATGTTGGCAGACTCCAACAGGGTTTTGGTTAGGTTTCAAGGCCTGGGAACTGCCCTTCATGGCTCTCAACCCTGTCCTTTCAGTCTTGGTTCCAGCTTCTGGAACTGTCTTCCTTTTCTAGGAAGGTAGCATATGTTTGCAGCTGCTTAGTTTTATCAGCCTCTGTTTCACCAGTGGCCTTTGGGATGAGTCCAGCAACCTCTTTCCATTTTCTATTCCTTCTGTTTCCTTTTAGTTCAAGCTGGCAGTGTTTATGCTGAAACACTTTTCTCAAACTCTGGGTTTTGAGTGGATTTTTCAGGGATTCACTGCATTAGACAAAGGCTATGCTTGCAATGTTTTCAAGAAATGAAATAATCTTTTTGTGTCTTTGTCTCTTGCTGAGATGGCTAATAGACAACTCTAAAGTTTACCAGAGACCCTTAAAACATTGAAAGGGTCCTTTGTGCACTAAATTCTTTGGCCTTTTGATCTTTCTGAAATTTTACCAGAAGGTTATCTTTTGCTCTAGTGTGTTTTTGGCAGCCATTTCTGATTTTTAAATCTTTTGCTATCTGGAGAGGCTGGGCATTTTCATCATCTAGTCCTGTTTCCTGACTCCTTAATAGCTATTTCCTCAATTTGTCACTTTCCCCTTGCATTTTACTATAAAGAGCCAAAGTGAACCAGACGGTGCCTTCAACACATCACTTGGAAATCTCCTTAGCCATATATCCAGCTGTGTCACTGATAAGATCTGCTTTCCATATAACTATAGGACATAATGTTGCTAAGCTTTTTGCTCCTACATAACAAGGATTCCCCTTATTCCAGTTTCCAGTACAGGCATATCCCATTTTGTTGTACTTCACTTTATTGCATTTTGCAGATACTGCATTTTCTACAAATTGAAGGAAGGTTTGTGGCAACCTTGCCTCAAGCCAGTGTTTTGGTGCCATTTTTCAAACAATATTTGCTCACTTTGTGTCTTTGTGTCACATTTTAGTAATTCTTGTAGTATATCACATCTTAAGTTATTTTGTTATGGTGATCTGCGATTGATAATCTTTGATGTTACTATTGTAATTGTTTTGGGGTGCCACAAATGTGCCAATGTAAGATGGTGGATCGAAAAATGTTGCATGCACTCTGGCTGCTTTACCAACTGGCTGTTACCCCATCTCTCTCCCTCTCCTCAGGGCTCTCTCTCTATTCCCTGAGATACAACAATATTGAAATTAGGCTAATTCATAACCCTACAGTGGCCTTTAAGTGTCCAAGTGAAAGGAAGAGTCCCATGTCTCTTGCTTTAAATCAAAAGCTAAAAGTGATTAAGCTGAGTGAGGAAGGAATGTCAAAAGCCAAGATAGGCCAAAAGCTAAGTCTCTTGTGCCAGACACTTAACCAGGTTGTAAATGCAAAGGAAAAGTTCTTGAAGGAAATCAAAAGTGCTGCTCTAGAGAACACAGGAATGATAAGAAAGTGAAACAGCCTCATTTCTGATATGGAGAAAGTTTTAGTCGCCTAGATAGAAGATCAAACCAGTCACACAACATTCCCTTAAGCCAAAGCCTAATCCAGAGCACAGCTCCAATTCTCTTCAATTCTCTGAAGGCTAAGAGTGGTGAGGAGTCTGAAGAAGAAAGTTGGAAGCTAGTAGAGGTTCATGAGGTTTAAGAAAGGAAGCCGTCCCTATAACTTAAAGTGCAAAGTGAAGCAGCAAGTGCTAATGTAGAAGCTGCAGCAAGTTATCTAGAAGACCTAGCTAAGAAGATTACTGAAGGTGGTTTCACTAAACGGATTTTCAATGTAGACAGAACAGACTTCTATTGGAAGAAGATGCCATCTAGGATTTTCATAGCTAGAGAGGAATAGTCAATGCCTGACTTCAAAGCTTCAAAGGACAGGCTGACTCTCTTGTTAGGGGCCTAAGGCAGCTGGTGACTTTAAGTTGAAGCCAATGCTCACTGACCATTCTGAAAATCCTAGGACCCTTAAAAATTAGAAATCTAATCTGCCTGTACTTTCAATGAAACAACAAAACCTGGATGATAGCAAATCTATTTACAATATAGTTTACTGAGTGTTTAAGCCCTCTGTTGAGACCTACTTGCTCAGGAAAAAAGATTCCTTTCAAAATATCACTGCACATTGACAGTACACCTGGTCACCCAAGAGCTCTGATGGAGATGTACAAGATTAATGTTGTTTTCATGACTGCTGACACAATATCCATTCTGCAGCCCATTAGCCAAGGAGTGATTATGACTTTCAAGTCTTATTATTTAAGAAATACATTTTGTAAAGCTTATAGCTGCCATAGATAGTGATTCCTCTGATGGATCTGGGAAAATATGTTGAAAACCTGGAAAGTATTCACCTTTCTAGATAGCATTAAAAACATACATGATTCATGGGAAAAGGTCAAAACATCAACATTAATAGTAGTTTGGGAGAAGTTGATTCCAACCCTAATGGATGACTTTGAGGAGTACAAGTGGAGGAAGTAACTGCAATTGTAGTGGGAATAGCAAGAGAACTAGAATTGTAAGTGGAGCCTGGATGTGACTGAATTGTTGCAATCTCATGATAAAACTTTAACAGATGGGGAGTTGCTTCTTATGGATAAGCAAAGAAAGTGGTTCCTTGAGGTAGAATCTACTGGTGAAGATGCTGTGAAGATTGTCAAAATGATAACAAAGGATTTAGAATATTACATAAATGTAGTTGATAAAGCAGCAACAGGGTTTGAGAGGATTGACTCCAGTTTTTAAAGTTCTACAGTGCTATCAAACAGCAATCCATGCACAGAGAAATTATTTGTGAAAAAAAGAGTCCATCAATGTGGCAAATTTCACTGTTGTCTTATTTTGAGAAACTGCCACAGTCACCCCAACCTTTAGCAACCACCCCATTGATCAGTCAGCAGCCATTATTATCAAGACAAGACTCTCTACCAGCAAAAAGATTACAACTCACTGAAAGTTCAGATGGTAGTTAGCATTTTTTTAAGCAACAAAAATTTTAAGTTAAGGTTTTTTTTTTAGATATAATGCTATTGTACACTTAATAGACTACAGTGTAAACATAACTTTGATCTGCACTGGGAAACCAAAAATTTCATTTGACTTACTTTATTGTAATATTCGCTTTATCCATGGTGGTCTGGAACTGAACCTGTAGAATCTGTGAGGTGTGCCTATAACATGCCCCTCATTTCCTTCTGAGTCCTCACCAGCAGCATCCAGATTAAGATCCAGATGTTTATTAAAAATCTATTCAATGTAAGTTAGGTTTTCCCTATCACACTTCTGAAAATTCTTGTAGTTTCTGCCCAATATCTAATTCCAAAGCCACTCTCACATTTTTATTGTTAATGCAGCATCCCACATCCAGGTACCACAATCTGTGTTAGTTTCCTGTTGCTGTGTAACAGATTACCAGCTTAAAATTTTGCAGCTTAAAGCAACACAAATTTATGATTTTACATTTCTTTGGTCAGGAGTCTGGGTACAGATTAGCTGGTTCCCCTTTTCAAGATATCACCAGACTGAAATCAAGGTGTCAGCTGAGACTACAGTATCATTTGAGGCTCAGAGTCCTATGTGAAACTCATTGGTTATTGTTAGAATTCACTTCCTTGTGATTGTAGGACCATTTTCTCTCTGGTTGTTGGGTGGAGTACACTGTCCATTCCTAGAGGCCACCCTTTGGTCTTTGCTGTGTGTCCCCTACATAGGCAGTCATAACATGAAAGGAATATTGAGGGCAATTTCAAAGTTCTGCCTACCAAAGTAATTTGTTTATTACAATATAAAGGACAAATACTATTTTTTTCTTGGTCTTTTATGCTTCATACATATTGGTTTCCTTTAATGGCTGACCACTCTGATACGCTTTAAATCGACATTTCTTGAAGAAGACTAGCAAATACTCTAAAGCAATGATCTTATCAAGAGTCAGTAGGTGGGGAGGAGGGGTGATATAGAAAGGCACTGCTCAAAACTGAAATTCTACCACTACATTACTTTCTGTTGGTAACTCTCAGTTGGTGAGAAGAAATGTAACGTTGAAATTAGGGATTTTTCCTTCCATTTTACTTCTTTCCTAAGCTTAAATGACATATAGAGAGTGAAGAATTCCACAGTTTTTCTTCTTGTTTTTTGAAGCTGTCCCCTGAAAGCAGGGAACAGGCATATATGATTTCTATTTAGATAAGTGGTTGACATGAACCAGAGGCCCAGAAAGGCAATTTAGACTTGTGTTTGTTTTAGTTTCTCTTCTCTCACTGGAAAAATGTAATGGAAAAGTTGACAAATATTAAGCACTACTCCAACTTCAATAAAAATGTTTAGACACATGCTGTTTTCTATCTTGAGGCAACATCCAATAAAAATTTCACTGAGTTTTATCTTTTTCTCCTTAAAATCCCAATTCTTCCTCAGTCTTTCCTAACTATATTAGGCAATAATGCTTTTTCTCTACTACCTGATCTATCTATACCTACACCCTAATAGAAAGAAATAGTAATGTATTTTTTTAATTAGCTTTTAGTCTTCTAGAGTTATAATAGTGCTTTTATTGTTTCCACTTCGTATATATCGGTCTTGGTGTTGACCATTCTAGATTAATAGATAAAAGAAATACTTTCACATGATTTAACATGTCCTCTAACTATTGTAATTATCATTTTGGATTTAAATGCTTAGGAAATTAGAAGTTAAGAGAAAAACAACGGATTGCTATCTTGAGTAATGGATTTTTAAAACAATTGTGTTATCAGTTCACAAATTCTAATTTCAATAACATCTAAGTGGCATCTTAGATACGCTTTGGCTGTTTGAGGAGGGAAGATCTTAGACTTTAGCCATAGAATTTGGTTTCGTTAGCCTTACAGCTTTTTTTTTTTTTTTTTTTTTTTTTTTAAATAGGAGAAGTTTCCTTTTAGAAAACACATCTCTTTTGTTTTTTGTTTTATCAAAGCATGTGTTACCTGAAGTTGGGGCTTGTTTTTTTCTGACAATAAAAAAACATTCAGACAGCTTCATGGGACAAAGAAAGGCAGTGCTGTCTCACTTTTGTCACGTTTAGTTTGTTTTTTCTCTTGTAAACAGCATTATTGAGGCATAATTGACATATATATATAAAACTATACATACAAAGGACACAATTTGGTAAGTTATGAAATACAGATGCATCTGTAAAACTCATCATCACAGTAAAGGTAATGAACATATCCATCATCTCCAGACATTTTCTCATGTCCCTTAATCACTACCACATGCTTCTCCAAAGAGCAATGCCATCCTCAGGCAACTGAACTATTTTCTCTAACTATAAATTAGTTTGCATTTTCTATAATTTTTTACATGTGTAATCATAAATTATATACTTTTTTTGTCTAGCTTCCTTTATGCAACATGATTATTTCAAGATTCATGTTGTTGCATGTATCAATAACAGTTCATTCCTCTTTATTGCTGATTAATAATCCATTGTGGAAATACACTAAATTTGTTTATCCATTTACTTGTTGATAGACATTTGCTTGTTTCCAGGTTTTGGCTTTTACAAATAAAGCTGCAATGAAGATTTGCATATAAGACTTCATATACATATGTGGTTTAATTTCTATTGGGTAAATACCTTGGAGTGGAATGACTAGACCATATGGTTGACTTAAATTTAATTTTTTAAGAAACTTTCACCAAATATTTTTCCAAAGGGTACCATTTTACATTCTCACTAGCCATTGTTCTAGTTCCTTGTCATCTTTGTCAATACTTAGTATGGACAGTCTTTTTCATTTTAGCCATTCTGATAACTATGTAACAATGTCTCATTGTTCTAATTTTCATTTTCCTAATGACTAATGATGTTGAGTATCTTTTCATATGCTTATTTGCCATCCGGATATTTTCTTTGACAAAGTGTGTATTCAAATATCTTGCCTATTTTTTTTAAGTGGGATTGTTTCCCATTATTGACTTTTGACAATGCTTTATATATTCTGAATAAAAATCTTTTATCAGCTATGTGATCTGCAAATATTTCCCTTTAATTTGTGGCTTTTTTCCCCCATTCTTTTAGCAGTTCTTTTCAAGAAGCAGAGGTTTCAATTTTGATAGATTCTAATTTATCATTTTTTTTCTTCTAAGGATCAAACATTTGATATTGTATTTAAGAAACTTTATGTAACCCAGGATGATTTTCTGAGTTAAATTGATTTTTTTTCCTAACTTTGAAAAAATGGCCTCTGGGGTATTACTGTATGCAAAAAAGATTATTAAAATTATTTTTAAATTTTTATTAAATTAAAAATTCTAAAATTCTAGTTCTTAAGCAGAATTCTAAGGTCAATTTAATTACTTTATTGTAGAAAAATTTAAGTCACTTAGAGCTAGAAGCTCTAGAGCTTCTAGAAGCTAGAAGCTCTAGAATTCTAGAGCTTCTAGAGCTTCTAGCTCTAGAGAGCTAGAAGCTCTAGAATTCTAGTTCTTAAGCTTCTAAGGTCAATTTAATTACTTTATTGTAGAAAAATTTAAGTCACTTTCAAGGAGTTATTTAATTGGGTATATAATTTTAAAACTTTGTTAATTAAACTTTTTAAAATATTTTAAGCTTCATTCATATTTTTAAATATTAAATAAATATTAAATAAAAAAATTTTAAGTATTTCAGTTGTCTGACAAAAAAATCATCTTCCTGATTATTTAAATAAATCTGATGAATGAAAACTTACAAGTATGCTAAGATTAATTTCTTTTATATGTTCCAGTGGTATTTGATACATTTTAAAATACAAGTCTGAACTCATTTTCTCAATTACATTATTTAAATTGATATCAAAGACCAGATCTATTATTCTAACTGACCTATTTCTCCTAAATATTAGAAACACCTAAAATACCAAATATGTACAGATTCTTTAATTTTAAAAAATACTATTATATGGGCTTGCATCTCTTAAACTTTTTATAAACTTCATTGTGAATCTTTTGGATCAAAAGATACTTATAATTTTGGAGGTTGCCTTCTCAACTCATTATGATTTCTTTTCTTTTCTTTTCTTTTTTTTATGTTTATGTATTTATTTTGAGGGAGAGCTTGAGTGAGCAGGGGAAGGGCAGAGAGAGGGAGAGACAGAGAGAATCCCAAGCAGGCTCTGCACTGTCAGCACAGAGCTGGTCACAGGGCTCGATCCCATGAACTGTGAGATCAAGACCTGAGCCGAAATCAAGAGTTAGATGCTTAACTGACTAAGCCACACAGGTGCCTCTCATTATTGTGTCTTAATGGCCAACAAAGTCCTTAGCTAGGATGGTGAATAGATCTTTGCCCACACAAAGAGCTCTGTAGTGGCACACACAGAGCTCTATTTTATAGTTGTTTTGTTCTTAAAATAGGGTAATCTTATAGCCCTATTTCCTTAGAATCAATTTAAACAAACCTAATTCATTAGTCTAACCCCAGACGGATTGTTACATGACTTGATTGGATTCAGTTAATCTGTTTACTATTTCAATCTTTTTGGAAACACTTTTCTATGCTTCCTATTTTTGAGTGCCACAAATCCCTCAGGATTAAAATGACATCTGTTAGAATCCTTCTGTGGCTTTTCTGACTGGGCACAGTTTTAAGGTCATGACCTAATATTTGTGTTAACCAAAAACACAAAGATTCTGGTTATGTAATATAATTAATTTTTCTTATTTGAAAATCTTCCCTTAACCTTCATTATCATGTAGCCTACCACATTCAAGGAAACAAGTAAATAATACAGGTATGTTAATTGTAAAACAGAACCTCTTTGATGGTAAAATAATGCCAGTCATACATCTATACCCCAAGTTGTCTAGTACTGTGTCTAAAGGAAACAACTGAAGTTAATACACTTTTAAGAATTTTCATGACAAATTGTTTCCGTCATCTATTGGTTGACTTCAAGCTTTTTTTCCTCCACTTTTCCACTTTTTATTTATTTTTTATTTGCATTCTTCTTCTACTTCTGCATTTCTTTCATTCCCTTGTCTTCTTTCAAAAATTTTTTTTACATTTTTTATTTTATTTTTGAGAGAGAGAGAGAGAGACAGAGACAGAGACAGAGCACAAGTGGGGGAGGGGCAGAGAGAGAGGGAGACACAGAATCCGAAGCAGGCTCCAGGCTCCAAGCTATCAGCACAGAGCCTGATGCGGAGCTCAAACCCGCAAACTGTGAGATCATGACCTGAGCCGAAGTCAGTTGCTTAACCAACTGAGCCACCCAGGTGCCCCTCCCTTGTATTCTTTCAGAGATAGTGATATGGAAAGCCATAGTAAAGGTGAATAAAAATAGAGAAAACTGATAACGATAATGATGGCAATTGTCAAACATGGTGATGGTAGATAATTTGTAAATTATAGTGTTGTTTGATTTTTAGAAAGCTGTTTTAGCAATACATTAAGTTTTGAGATTGGATGATTTGAGGGGCGAGGCAGTTTTAAAAAGTCTTAAGCTTTTTTTCTAGCAAGCTGTAAATTAAAAATATCAAATCTATTTTGTTAGCTATATAATATTGCTTTCAAAAATAGTGTTCCTTCTATGTTTTGAAGTTCTAACGAGTTCCGGCTAGAGATGCATAGAGATCCTACTTCACTGAATAGACAAATACTTTCTAATAAAAATTAACAGGAGACTAATATATAATTCAGCCTGATTGAGTCAAATAACAGAAGTATAATCAGTAATCTTTATAAGACAAATCAAGCACTGAAAAATTCTGTTGTGTTCAGAAGTTACTTTTACTTTTTCATTTTCTTATAGGAAGTAATTATATATTTATTATGGTGATTTTCTTTCTTTTTTTTAAATTTAAATTCTAGTTAGTTAACATACAGTACAATATTGGTTCCAGGAGTAGAATTCAGTGATTCATCACTTACATACAATACCCAGTGCTCATCACAGCATATGCCTTCCTTAGTGCCCATCACCCATCTAGCCCATCTCCCACCACCTTCCTCCATCAACCTGTAGTTTGTTCTCTATCATTAAGAGTCTCTTGTGGTTTGTTTCTCTCTCTTCTAGCCCCGCCTTTCCCATATGTTCATATGTTTTGTTTCTTAAGCTCCACATATGAGTGAAATTATATGGTATTTGTCTTTCTCTGATTGACTTATTTTGCTTAGCCTAATACATACTAGCTCCATCCACATCATTGCAAATGGCAAGATTTCATTCTTTTTGATGGCTGAGTACTATTCCATATTATATATATATAAACACCACATCTTCTTTTTCATTTCATTAGTCAATGGACTTTAGGGCTCTCTCCGTAGTTTGGCCATTGTTGAAGAAAATAATTATGTTTTAAAAACCAATTTCTTTAACACTAAGTATAAACCTGTATCTTAAGTTTTAGAACTTTGTATATGATACAGATCGTTTGCTTTACAATGGAATGCATAAGGTGTAATCATAAGCAACTTATTTTGTCTCCTTCCTTCCTTCCTTCCTTTCATGAGGGAAGTTCTTCTCTTGCCTCTATGTAGAAATTCAGGTCCATAATTCTCTCCTTACAGTCACTTAAGAACTACAGTCACTCAAGTTGAAAATACAAGGTCAATTCCATCATTAAAAATGCCTAGTCAGTATATTAATCAACACTTCAGTCTTCATTCAAAGCTATTCCTTCCCATAGCTACGATTAGCTATAGGCGGGAGGCAATGTGCTTAGCTTCTCCTTTTGTTACTTATCTCCTCACCCACTTGCAAGTTGCTTTATCTGACCCAATTAGGATTTAAACTGGGGGAAGGAAGAAAGAGAGGCAAATAATTTTTTTTACCTGACTTGTAACTCATTTTGAACTTGATATGTGCTTAAGGCTGTTTCTCTTATGTGTACTTTAGTGTGTTCTTCAGAGACCTTCACTGGAGCTGTACTTTCTGTGACACTTCAAAATATGATCCCTTCTACTAGCCAGTACCTAATTCTTCTTCTGCTTCCTTCTCCTTCTCCTGTCTTCCTACCCCCTCATCCTTCCTGTTCATCCCTCCTACCCCTCTCCCACCTTTCCCCTCCTGATGGTACTCTGGGAACCACAGGAGGTACTCTGAGTAGGATTACTTTTTTTAGACAGCTTTACTGAGATATAATTGCCATACCATAAAATTTACCCTTTTAAAATTTACCTTCATGGTTTTTAGTATAGGTACAGAGTTGTGCAACCATTGCCACAACCTAAATTTCATAACATTTTCATCTGGGTAGAATTTTGTTAGCTCCAAGCTGTTTATACCCCACCCCAATTACAGCATGCTTCCTCACTCTGAGTCTTGTATGCTCTCTCCTCTCTGGCTGCTGTCTCAGAGTGACAGCCAAAACCTGTAGATTCCTGAAGTATCAGGCACCAGTCTATGGTGTCCTCCTTTTGGTGAACTCCCTAACACCGGGGAAGTGCTCCTGGGGGTTCCATTGAGCCCTCTTTTGCTGGCTAGATGTTAAACAAAGGCACCTTCCTGCATCCCTTCTACTTTGAGGGAGACATGAAAATCAGTACACCTATCTTCAAAGAAATTCCTCACATGTAATGTTCTCTGTACTCTTTATACCTTATGTGTAGGCTTTAGAGCTATCTAACCAGTTCTCAGACATATTACTTTGGAAATTTGCTGCAGGGTAGACTTACTCACAAATCCTGTTGGGTATCTGATTCCTAATAGTATCTTGACGCATCTGTTGAAACTTCCAATTCAATACAGTATTTTACGTAGAAGATAATAACTCCTATCTCTTAGAAAGGAATGAAGCTTATTATTTTTTAAAAAATAAATAGGCTGCCATTTAATAAAGTGAATATGAAACTGAGAGTTTTTTGGGGGAAGAGGTGTTTGAATAAATAATCACTTCTATACAAGCTAAATAAAAATGACTGGCTTTTTCTAAGCAGTATCTTCTGTCTTCCCTTTTAACTACCACATTGTTCCACTTAAGTACACACCCCTCAAGGTAGGCTCTAAGCATAAAATGCTATAGTAAATATTTGAAAAGAAAAGTAACAGGACAAGGCTGACCTCATTTGTAGCTGGAGTTGCTTTTTTTTCAGTCTGGGTTAAAGTATCATAAATGTAATTTGAAACAAAATATTAGCTATTCTTGTTAGTTGAGTAAACAAAATCAACTTTTCTCTAAAACAGCTGTTTTTTGTTGGTTAATTTTAAAATTTAATGGTTATAATTACAGAAAATAAGCATTTAACATTTTTCACTCCCTCTAGCTTCTTTGCTAAACCCATCTGCTTCTACCTACCAGTAGATACACATTATGCTCAAATTGGTTAGTTTGGATAGAAATCTTAGTGATCATTGTAAGGAATAATTTTCTTTTCAAGGAATGTCAATGTAGGACACTTTATATAGATGATATAGACTCCCTCCACCCCCTGCCTTCATAACGAAAATAGAATTATTGAACACCGTAGAAAACCTTAAAATTTATTAATATTATCACCCACTTAATTTAATGCCATTGAAAAAGATTGTCCCTACAAAAATGTCACCACAGAGTCAACCTCCTGATTTTTTATTAATTCAGCCTCTACAGAGTTAGATTACAAAGCATGTTTACAGGAATAACCCTTTTCCCTGCCATAGCCACCCCAAAATGGCAATGTTGTTTCTATTATTATTATTCCCATGTCACGGATAGAAAACTGAGGTTAGAGGTGAAATGGTCTTTCCAGGGGCAAATGGTAAGTTGGCTGCAAAGTTGGGTCTGAAAGTAGTTAAGTCCATCAGTGAAAAATTTTATAGTTATACTGTATATATTGAAGATGTAGAAATCAATTAGTGAGTAGAAGAAATGTGTTCCATCTTATTTCAGCTTCATGCACCATGGCTGTAGAAGCTCTTCTCTACTCTTTTTTACCTGGGATGGATAGGATGAAGCCTGGAAGTATAATCTGAAAGGCCTTCAGTTCTGCTCTGATTTAATCATCCACACTTTGGTGCCTCCTGATACCTTCAAGTCTCTCTCTTCTGCCATGAAATAGTCACCACCTATTTTCCAGTTCAGGCTCTGAAGCTGATCCTGTTGGGCTAGGGCAAGTAGTTATTTTGAGATTTTTTTCCCTCTAATTCTTCTATCCTCCATGAGTTTAAGCCGTAGGATTATGTTTAGATTAAAGGCCATATTGAGAAATTAGGTAGATAGGAACCTCAGTCTCGCATCACTGATGTAGAACTTTCACCACTACAAATGCAGTGCAAGTTGCTGATATGTACCCCTTCTGTTTCCTTTGTTTCTTAGGTAATATGCACGTGTCACTAGCTGAGGCCCTGGAGGTTCGGGGTGGACCTCTGCAGGAGGAAGAAATATGGGCTGTATTAAATCAAAGTGCTGAAAGTCTCCAAGAATTATTCAGAAAAGGTAAGTTTTTTTTGTTTTTCTGGGGTTTTTATTTGTTTGTTTGTTTTTCTGTTTGTTTTTTTTTTTAATCAGGTAGCTGAAAAGGGCAAAGTATAGAAGGAATACTTCCCCTTATCTTTCTTTGGGCTAAAAAAAGCTCAGATATCTGAGCTTCAATATCTGAGAACATCTTCTATGTCTCTGATACTGTGCTAGGTGCTGAAAGTGTAATGGTGATCAAAACCAAAAACATTCCCTGTCTGGAGCTTGTAATCCAGTGTAGAAAATAACTATTAGTAAAATACTTATATAAACAAATGTGAAAAATGCAACCATGACAACGGCTACAAAGGAGGGGATTCAGTGACTCTATGAAAACCCGTAATAGGTTTGACCTGGTCATGGGGACGAAAAGGAAGGTTCCCTGAATAAGTCATCTCTGAGCTAAGATCTGAAAGAAAACAAGTTAACCATATGAGAAGGAGGGGGAAAGGTTCCTGGCAAAGGGGATAATATGTGCATCCCTGTAATTCTAAATTGGGTTAATGTGGACCGAATAACTAATTAGTTTGGTGCTTCCCTGTAGAGACAGTCACCTGGTCCAAATGACTGTGTACCATTTTGGAGCTAGAAAAGTTAGGGAGTCACTCTTTGTCCAAACACATTTAATACTATACTGAAAGTCTCCACGTGAAGACTTTGAAAATGGTGTTTGCCATCCATTCACTCCACATGGCCAACTCCTATTTAGAATAGGAAAGATACCAAGCTTCATCTAAAAGAAGAATTAAACTTTAAAATTGATTTGCATGATATAATCAGGCACAGTAAACATTACAGAAATGGGGGCAGATTTGAGTGTATAGTAGTTCTCAAAGTATGGTCTCTGGATGAGGAGGATCGGCATCACCTGAAGCTGGTTAGAAATGCAAATAATGCAGACCCACACTAGACCTACTGAATAAGAAACTCTAGGGGTAGAGCCCAGCAATTTGTGTTTAACAAGTCCTTAAGGATATTCTAAAACGTGTGTTAAAATCTGAGTCATTGTACAGTGGAATTGCTAAAGACATGAGCCATGGGAACCTTTTGGAAGGTGTAGGGGTAACCACTGATTGAGTGTAGGAAGGTCTAGAGAAGAAAGGAAGAATTTTGGGGACAGATGGTAAAGCTTTGTTATTGTTGCTATTATTTTCTAACCCTGGGACAGGGATTTAAAATAGTGTTACGGCCCACCTAATTCTGCTAGAACCTAGATGTTTGAAGATCTTTGATTAGAGTTAGGATTAACCTAAAGAAAATTTATTCATTTTCTCTAATGCCGCTTACCTAAAATCTAGCTATGTTAAGTAGACCTTGTTGTTTTGTTTGCTTCATTTTAATTTGGAAAATTTGGAAGTATAGACACTCTGGAATATAGAGCAGTAACCATGCTCCATAGATGCTGTTGAAGGAAGGGTATGTTGGTGACATTCCTTAATTAATTAACAAAAGTCAATTTAATATTTAAGAAACGGTTCTTGCTTGTGAGGTAGATCCTCTTACTTGCCTTACTTGTCTATTGGGAAGATCCCAATAAACAGAGGATGAGACTATTGCCCTTAAGGATTCATTCAGATCAGACAGATGCATGTGAAGAATTTACTACTTCAAAACTGTGCCAAATGAGTGATTGGGATGATAAGTACTACAGATGTTCAAAGGAAGGAGAGATAATACCTCTTTTTATTATAGTAATGGCAGGATCACTGCCCTGTTCATGATTCATGCAATATAAAGCATCTTCCACACTGTGAATGCTTAAGGAGTTTTCTTCTTTCAAATTTTGAAATGTTAATAAAGGTTTTATTGTCTGAATGTAAAGTACTTGTAATTAAGATGCAATTATTGCATAACATATTGGCACATTACAGAGAAGAGACTTACTGGATGTGTTATAAAATTAATTGTGAGGCAGTTATATTTTAGACACTGTTCAGTGGGGGCTGGTTACCATAGGGCCTTCAGTTCAATTCACAGGGTAACATCAGTAATAGAGAGAAATTGCATTTGGCTTCTTTGGCAATCTGGGAATTGCCAACTATTATATTTGCCAACTGGGAAATTTGTACTTCTTTGGAGGAAATTTATGCTTATTTGATTTAGTTTATCTGAAATCTCTGTAGTTTTTCATTCCTCGTTTTGATAGCACAATGTCTTTTTGGCACAAGTTCATCACCTGTTATAACAAATTGAAATAAAATAATTATTAGTTTGCTGATTTTGTGAATGAATGGTGTTGGTCTTGGTTTTCTATTAGACACCCTTATGAATATAAAACTAAGAATGGTGGAGGGTGGAAGCAAGTAAAATACAATGGTCCTTAAGAAGTTTGTTTTTCTAAAATGTATTTTCTCGGTTTTATCTTTCTGTGTCTATTACGTAAACCTTAGTTTTGGCTCTTTTGGCGTTTTTTCTTCTTGAACTTGTATATTGCTCCTATGTCATTTTCAGTATGTAAGTGCAAGTTTGCATTCTTATGAATACAAGGCTGGAAATAAACATTTCTGCTGGGGGATTATTGAACACAAATCAAGAAAATGTTGTTTCTTTATCTTTTTGAGCCTCTTAGCAATTAAAGTCTTTTAGACTTTTTTAAAACAAAATGTTTGTGGCTGTTATTCAAGAATAATGATATCTAAGCATGACCTTATTGAAAGACACCATATGTAAATGAGTTTCTCTTCAGAGAAGGAAAAATATAAAACTTTATTATTAAAATGTGCAATCTATATTGACTATTTCTTAAAATTTTTTGAGTTTTTTTTGTGGCCTTGCATATGGTCTATTTTGTAAAATATTCTGTGGGAATTTGAAAAGAATATATATCTTCTATTTCTAGGATACAAATTAAGTTGGTTAATATTCATGCTTTTAAATTTTTTCTGTAACCATAGTTAACTTTTTTCTGTTTGAGTTTATTTTTATTTATTTTGAGAGAGACAGAGTGTGCGCTCACGCAAGCCCGGGAGGGGCAGAGAGAGAAGGAGACAGAATCTTAAGCAGATTCCATGTTGTTAGCGCAGAGCCTGACACAGGGCTCAGACTCACAAACCGTGAGATCATGACCTGAGCCAAAGTCAAGAGTCGGCCACTTAACTGACTCAGACACCCAGGCGCTCCCATAATTACTTAAAAAAAATTTTTTTTTTTTACATTTATTTATTTTTGAGAGACAGAGAGACAGAGCATGAGCAGGGGATGGGCAGAGAGAGAGACACACACACACACACAATCTGAAGCAGGCTCCAGGCTCCGAGCTGTCAGCACAGAGCCCATCGTGGGGCTTGAACCCACAAACCGTGAGACCTGAGCCGAAGTCGGACACTTAACCGACTGAGCCACCCAGGCGCCCCTCCCATAATTACTTTTTATACTTAATCTGTCAAATTCATAGAGATAGTTAAAATCTCCCATTATAGTAATGTCTATGCCTATCTTCTTACTACTGCCAGCATGTGTTTTCATGTTATTTTGTATGGTACATATAATGGCTAATGACTAATTTAAATGGACTGAATATTTTATCAATATAAAATAAGGCTTTTTTTCCCCTTTTTACTACTTATTGACTTAAATTCTATCTGGTCTGCTCTTAATATTGCTACATCTTCTTCCTTTTCCTCACCATTTACCTAGTATATCTTTTTTCCTTCTTTATTTTCAGACTGTATTGCAATTTAGGTATCACTTATAAATAGTAGACAGCTAGATTTTATACTTTTTTTGCCTATTTTTTAATTAGGAAATTAAATGTGGCCAGTGAAATGAAAGTTCTGGAAGAATTTCATTAAGGGTCCTTCCATACTATGACTTTCTACTTGTGTGCTTCTCAGTCCACTTTATAAATTGATTGGGAGGCATAGCTAATGCCAGAAAATAGATATACATTTAAGATTTTAGCTTTTACATCATGGATGAACTCATGCAAGACTCAGTGGTCCTAGATAATGAAAAAACAATTCCATTCTCATGTGCATTCTAGATAATCTTTAGAACTGAAATTATTGCTGCCTTGGAAAATTTAGTTTACAATTTTATTAGTTCTCCAAGACTGTGATTTTTTATTCTTAGTTATGGAACTGTTGCTCTTTGAAGAAAACAGATGTTTTGAATCTAAGGGATTTCAAAGTATTAGGGTGGATGATTGGTTGTTGCTAAAGTTGCTGCTTCATGACTAATCAGAGGAAAAGAGACAATCTTCCTTTATGAATCAAAGATATAAATCCCTTTATATGTAGTCATTTCTGGTTCCCTATTTATTAAGTAATAATTAGTGAAATTAGTAAATTAGTTACAAAGATAATAAAATAAAGCATTTTGATAAAGTGCTAAAAAACAAACATTCACTGTCTAAATAAAAACATTCAAAGAGTTACCAGCAAGTATCCTTAGAAAATTAAGAAGACTATGTTATATTTCATATTCTTTTTGGGAAACAAATCTGAATAAGGTTGCAGAGAGCAGGGCATATAGACTCCTTTGGCTCTATTTCATGTAAACACTTGCTTATTATATGCATGAGTGAAAATACATTACAACAGATATCTGGGACAAATATCAAATAAACTTCTCTGTTCTTATTGAAAAGTGTTTAAAAATTAGAGTTTTGGAATACCTTTTTTAAAAAGTCTTATGAGAGAATTGCCTATTATTTTATTATCAAAATTAAGTGAAATATTAGGTTTGTTATTTTTTGTTGTTGTTCTTTGGAATTGCTTTCATGAATAAATACTTTCAGGGAAATTTTCTTGCTACTAAAAATGAAAAATAACATACCAGAAACATATAAACTTAGAACCACACATACATATGTTTTTTTAATTTATGGAATCAAACTCTTTGAGCTGGAAAGATCTTAACCCATTTCACCTAATCATTTTTAGAGATAATGAAATAAGGCCCAGTTTAAATGACTTGTAAGAATATTGGCAGAGCAGAAATAATATAACTATTTTAAAATAAGTCATTGTGAGCAGTACCTATTTAAAGCCATAAAATTAATTCATGTATACATGACAGTAAAGTTTTAAAATTGATAACTTTCCTATGAGCATATCACCAGGATGTTTAGAGAAATAATATTAGATGACAAAAGTGACATCACTTCAGATTCTACACATTTTAAAAGAATAATAAGGGAAAGTTATGACCAAAGGTATTGAAAAAATTGAAATGGAAATTGAAATTCAGTGCTGGAATTGAAATGCACACTTTATAGATAAAGAAGATGTATATATGTACAATGAAATATTAGTCATCAGAAAGAATGAAATCTAGCCATTTGTAAGAAGTGGATGGAGCTAGTGTGTATTACACTGAGGTAAATAAGTCAGAGAAAGACAAACACCAATGATTTCATTAATGGGTGGAATTTAAGAAACAAAACAGAAGAACATATGGGAAGGGAGGAAAAAAGAGAGAGGGAAACAAACCATAAGAGACAGTTATGTTGGAGAACAAACTGAGGGTTGATAGAGGGAGATGAGTGGGAGAAGGGCTGGATGGGTAGTGGGTATTAAGGAGGGTACTTTTAATGAGCACTGGGTGTTGTGTGTAAGTGATTACTCAAACCAATAATGCACTGTATGCTAACTAACTAGAAATTAAATAACAATTTGAAAAGAAAAATATCACAATGGTATTGGATAGATCCATAGCAACATTGAATGCCATATCACAATGGAGTGATGTCTTCAAATTACTGAGGAAGCATTCTTTCCAAGCCAAATCATCAATCAAATGTAAGTATCAAATAAAGACATTTGCAAACATACAGTGTCTCAAAAAATGTACCTTCTATACACCATTTTTTAAAGAAGCTATTGCAAAACAAAGGAACAAACAAATAAACAAAAATGGAAGTGAAGGTAAATCCTGGGCTGATAGCTGTTCAAAAATCCTAGAACATGTCTAATTTAAACAGCAGGAGACAAGAAGCCTCCATTAAGATGTCTTTCAGGGAAAAAGAACTACTAATCATTTTCAGAGAGGTTTAACAATTCTTTGGAGGGTATAGGAAGGGCAATGAAAATGAAGCAAATGACTACTAATCAGCCTTCTAAAGATATTTGATTTATTAATTTGTGTATACATATTGCTTTCATACAACATTAACTTTAAAATACTTGTACAAGAATGCAAAATGCAAAGATATCATTATATCACTGTATGTTATATCACAAAATTAAAAATAATCTAAATGTCAGTAGGAGTATGATTATATTATGGTACTGCCAAATGAGAGATTACTATGTATCCTTTAAGAAGGAGAGAGAATCTGGATGTGTACTAAATGAGAGCTAGATATATGTTTAAAGGGGAAGAAGGGAACAGGTTCAAAACTTGGCTACATAATGTGATCCTGTTTTTTAAAGTAAAAAAAATTCTTCTAAATATATATTACCTTTAGACATTGAAAAACAAAAAATTGGGGAACTTTGGATTTTTACTTCCTAATTAAATTTTTTTGTATTGAATTGTTTACAATGAGGATGGCCTTTGTGTACTCACAAAAATCAACACAGATGAATTTTTACGAAGATTACTTTTGAGCATAGAAGTCAATTTTTCCATACTTTCATTTAACAAAATTCACTCATCAAACTATGTGTTTGGTATTGGGGAGACAGAGATGAATAAAATATATTTTCTGTATTTAATTAAAAAAACAAAATGGACACCTTAAAAGACAAAAACTACCAAAGCCCATTCAAGAAAAGTAGATAACCTGGATTGCCCTATATCTATGAAGATGAATGGATGTATATTTTTAAATGTTCCACAAAGAAAACCCCAGGTCCACATTGCTCCACTAGAGAATTCTAAGAAGTTATAAAAGAAATAATAATAATTTTATATCAAACACTTGAAGAAAATTGAAGAGGATCAAATACTTTCCAACTAATTCTGTGAGGTCAACATTAATATCAGAATCAGATAAACCCATTAGAGGAAATAAAACTGTAAACTAATATATCTCATGAATGTAGAAGCAAAACTTTTTAACAAAATTTTAACAAATTGAGTCCAATAATATATAAAAATGTTAATATATCATGACCAAGTAGATCCCAAAAATACAAGACTGGCTAACCATTCACAAATAAATCAGTGTAATTCACCATATTTATAAACTATAGAAGCAAAACCACATATTCATCTCAGTAGATGCAGGAAAAAAATTTAATAAAATCTAACATCCATTCCTGATTAAAAAAAACAAAAAACAAAACAAAACAAAAAAACCTCTCTGCCAACTGGAAATAGAAAAGAACTACTTCAACTTGATAAGGGAATCTACAAAAAACCTATCACTAACATCATACTTAATGGTGAAACAATGAATTTCCCCCCCCTGAGATTATGAATAAGTCAAGGGTGTCTGCTATCATTACTTATACTGAACATTGTGCTCAATGTTCTAACCAATGCAATAAAGCAAGAAAAGAAATGGAAGGTATCTGGATTAGAAAGAGGTAAAACTATATTTATTTGAAAGCAACATGGTTATCTACAAAGAAAATCTGATAGATCTACCAAAAAAGAAATGCATTAGAACTAATAAGTGACTTTAGTAAGTTACAGGACACAAGATTAATATACAAAAATGAATTGTATCTTTACATAGTAGCAATGAATAATCAGAAATTTAAGTTTTTAAAAAGCATATTAAAATGATAAAAGGAGATTAGAAGATGGTGGGCAGAATAGGAGGACTGTAGGCTCACCTCATCTCATGGATACAACTAGATAACTATCAAATCATCCTAAATATCCCAGAAATTGCCCTGAAGACTGGCAGAACTCCACAACTAAAGGTAGAGAAAAAGCCACATCAAAGAAAGTAGGAAGTGTGGAGACATTACTTGGGAGACAGACAGATTGGCTGCTGTACTGGGGAGGGAGCCATAGTTGCAGAGAAGAGTGAGAAACAGTCCAGCACAGAGGGGAGCACACAGGGAAAACAAATCCTCATAGCAATTGGCTTGGAAAGGGAAAGAGCCTGAATTTCATGAGTTCTTGCAACCAGTGGGGTATAAAGCCTGGACTTTTAAACGTCACTGGCTTGGCTCTGAGAGAGCTTGAGCAATATTGGGGCTGCTCTTGGAGAGAAGGTAGGCAAACAGCCTACAAATATATAGCATGGAAAACAATGATCTGAAGAGCACCTGAGGCACACATTGGGGAGGTTATTTACTCATTTTGGAGTGTGTCCCAGAGAGACTGCATTTAGGGAGAGACCCCTCTGAGAAAAAAGGAACTGACTGGCACCATTTTGTGCCCCTGGCACTAGGCATAAGCACAAGGCCAGCTGCAGGAAGAGCTCAGGGCCTACATTCACTATCTAACTTGTTCACACCGAACCAACCCCCACCCTATGCTCCGGTGGAACCACCGCTCCCAGTCACACTGGCCTTAGTCCCAGCACAGTGGGCCCGTTCTCCCAGAACACTGGCCCAAACCCCAGCCAATACCACATTTCCCCACACGAGAGTTTTGCAGAGCCTCAGTTCCTGCCATGGTGGCAACAGGTTTTATTTCACAAACAGACAAGAGCACATCTGGTTACAATGTACCACATTCAGACCAGAGACCAAACATGCCCACAGCAGTCAAAGAAAGCCTCTGCAGACAACTGGCCTGAAGGACAAAGTGTCCAGGACAAAACATGAGAGTACATGCTGCCTACATTGGAAATATTCCCAGAAGAGCCAGGCCTTGGGAAACATGAGACATTACATGGCAGGGCACTCCAGGACCTCTTCTTTATAAGGCCATTATCCTCAAGAACAGGAGACATACCTGACTTTTCCTAACATAGAGAAACAGGCACAGACTTACACAAAATGAGAAGACAGAAAATATATCCCAAATGAAAGAACAGGACAAGGCAATGGCCAGAGACCTAAGCAAAACATAAAAGTAACATGCATGATAGAGAATTTAAAATAATGGATCATAAGGATACTCACTGGAATTGAGAAAAGAGTGGAAGACACTCTTTCTTGACACAGAGATAAGGAATAACATAGTATAGATAAAGGGCTCAATAAATGAAATGAGAAACATGCTTGATGGAATGAACAGCAGGCTGGAAGAGTAGAGGAATGAATTAGAGACCTAGAAGAGAGTAATGGAAAGTAATGGAACTGAACAAAAGAGAGGAAAAAGAATTATACAAAACAAGAATAGACATAAGGAACTCAGTGATTCCATCAACCGTAATACCATTCTTATTATAGGAGTCCCAGAAGAAGAAAAGACAGAAAATAGGGCAGAAAATTTATTTGAAGAAATAATAGCTGTAACTTCTTTAATCTGGGGAAGGAAGCAGATGTTCAGATCCAGAAGGCACAGAGAATTCCCATCAAAATCAACAAAAGCAGGCCCACACCAAGACATATTGTAATTAAATTGTCAAAGTATGGTAATAAAAAATTCTAAAAGCAGCAAGACAAAAGAAAACAGTAACTTAAAAGGGAAACCCCAGAAGGCCAGCAGGAGATTTTTCAGCAGAAACTTCATGAGCCAGAAGGGAGTTGCACAATATATTTAAAGTTCTGGGTGGCTCAGTCGGTTGAGCCTCTGACTTCGGCTCAGGTCATGATCTCACGGCTTGTGAGTTTGAGCCCCGCGTTGGGCTCTGTGCTGACAGCTCAGAGCCTGGAGTCTGCTTTGGATTCTGGGTCTCCCTCTCTCTCTGACCCTCCCCCATTCATGCTCTGTCTCTGTCTCAAAAATAAATAAATATTTAAAACAAAATTAAAGTGCTTAATAGTAAAACTCTGCAGCCAAGAATACTCTATCCAATATGATTATCATTTGGAATAGAAGTAGAGCTACAGAGTTTCCTAGACAAACAGAAACTAAAGGAGTTCATGACCACTAAGCCAGCCCTGGAAGAAACAGTAAAGGGGAATCTTTAAATCAAGAGACCAGAAGTGACAGGATAAGGTGTGAAACATAAAAGCAGTAAAAATGAATATTTCTGTGAAAAATCATTCAAGGAACTCACAAAATAAAAGGATGTAAAATATAAGAACATATACCTAAAAATGTTGGAAGGAGAGGAGTAAGGAATGGATTGCAACTTAAACAACCATCAACTTAATATAGACTGCTGTGTGCAAAAGAGGTTATATACAAACCTAATGGTAACCATATATCAAAACCCCCTAATCTGCAAAGAATAAAGAGAAAGAAATTCAAATATATCACTAAAGAAAATCTACTAAACATGAGAGAAAGACAATAAAGGATCAGAGAAAATCTTTAGAAACAATCGCAAACAAGTAATAAGATGGCAATAAATACATATCTATCAATAATTACGTTGAATGTAGCCAGAGTAAATGTTACAATCAAAAGACATAGAGTGACAGAATGGATTAAAAAAAAAAAAACAAGACCCATCTGTATGCTGCCTATAAGAGACTCATTTTAGACATAAATACAGCGGCAGATTGAAATGAGGGGATGAAGAAATACCTATCATGCACATGGATGTCAAAATAAGGCTGGAATACTAATACATATATTGGACAAAATACACTTTAAAACAAAGACTATAACAAGAAGCAAAGAAGGACACTATGTATAATAATAAGGGGGACAATCCAACAAAAAGATATCATAATTGTAAATATTAATCCAATATAGGAGCACACAAATACATGGAACAGTTAATAACAAACATAAAGGAACTAACTGATAATAATACAATAATAGTAGGTGACTTTAACACCCTACTTAAATCAGTGGATAGACCATCTAAACAGAACATCAAGAAGGAAACAATGGCTTTGCATGACACCCTGGATCAGATCGGTTTAACAGATATATTCAGAACATTTCATCCAAAAAAAAGCAGAATACAGTGTTCTTTTCATGTGCATATGGAACAGTCTCCAGAATAGATCATGTATTAGCCCACAAAGCCAGCCTCAGCAAATTCAAGATAGAAATCATGCCATGCATATTTTATGACCACAATGCTATAAAACTAGAAGTCAACCACAAGAAAAATATGTGAATCTCACAAATACATGGAGGTTAAATAACATGCTACTCAACAATGAATGGGTGAACTAGGAATTAAGAAATAAAAAAAAAAAGCACATGGTAACAAATGAAAATGAAAACACAATGGTCCAACACCTGTGGGATGCAGCAAAAGCAGTTCTAAGAGGGAAGTTTATAGCAATACAGGTCTACCTCAAGAAGCAAGAAAAATCTCAAATAACAACCTTGCACCTAAAGGTGCCGGCAGGGGGCTGGGGGACTAAAACCAGTGGAAGGAAAGGAATAATCAAAAACTCCCAAACAAAAGTCCAGAACCAAACTGCATCTCAGGTGAATTCTACCAAACATTTACAGAAGAGTTCATACCTATTTTCAAACTATTCCAAAAATAGAAGGGTAAGGAAAACTTCCAAATTATTCTATAAGGCCAGCAATACCCTGATACCAAAACCAGATAAAGACACCATGGGGCAGGGGCAGGGTGGAGGAAGAGGACTACAAGCCAATACTCTGATGAACAGAGATGCAAAAATCTTCAGTAAAATACTAGCAAGCCAAATCCAACAATAGATTTTAAAAAATCATTAACCACAATCAAGTGGGATTTATCCCTGGGATGCAAGGGTGGTTCAGTATTCACAAATCAATCAGTGTGATACATCATATCAATAAGAAAAAGGACAAGAGACATGATCATTTCAGTAGATGTAGAAAAAGCATTTGATAAAGTATAATATCCATTCATGATAACTCAGCAAATTAGGTTTAGAAGGACCTATACCTCCACATAATAAAGACCAAATATGAAAAACCCACAGCTAACATCATCCTTAATGGGGAAAAACTGAAAGCTTTTCCGCTAAGGTCAGGAACAAGACAAGGATGTTTATGCTCACCATTTTTATTCAGCAGTCCTGGAAGTCCTCGCCACAGCAATGAGACAACAAAAAGAAAAGGAATCCAAATGGGTAAGGAAGAAGCTTTTTCACTATTTGTAGATGACATGATACTATATATAGAAAATCTGAAAGACTCCACCAAAAAATCTGCTTGATCTGATAAATGAATTCAACAAAGTTGAAGGAAACAAAAGCAATGTACAGAAATCTCTCACATTTCTATACACCAATAATAAAGCAGCAGAAAGAGAAATTAAGAAAGCAATGCCATTTACAATTGCATAAAAAATAATAAGATACCTAGGAATGTACCTAATCAAAGAGGTAAAAGACCTGTACTCTGAAAACTATAAAATACTGATGAAAGAAACACAAGGAAATGACACAATGAAATGACACAAGGAAATGGAAAGACATTCCATGTTCATGGATTGGAAGAATACTGTTAAAATGTCTACAATACCCAAAGCAGTCTACACACTTAATGGAATTCCTGTCAAAGTTCCAGCAGTGTTTTTTACAGAACTGGAACAACTTGTGTGGAACCATGGAAGACCCCTGAATAATGAAAGCAATCTTAAAAAAGAAAAGCAAAGCTGAGGCATGACAATCCCAGACTTCAAGTTATATTATAAAGTTGTAGTAAAAAAACCAGTATGGCACTGACAACAAAGTAGACACATAGATCAATGGAACAGAGTAGAAACCTAGGAATAAACCCACAACTATATGGTCCATTAATCTTCAACAAAGCAGGAAATAATACCCAACAGGAAAAAGACCCTGTTTAAAAAATGATGCTGGGAAAACGGGGCAGCAAATGCAAAAGCAAGAAACTAGTCCATTTTCTTACACCATACACAAAAGTAAGGTCAAAATGGATTAAAGACCTAAATGTGAGACAGGAAACCATTAAAATTCTAGAGGAGAGTGCAGGCAGTAACCTTTTTGACATCAGTCGTAGCAACATTTTTCTGGATATGTCTACTAAGGCAAAGGGAACAAAAGCAAAAATAAACCATTGGTACTACATCAAAATAAAAAGCATCTGCACAGCAAAGGAAGCCATCAGTAATACTAAATGGTATCCTATGGAATGGGAGAATTTTTTGCAAATGACATATATGATAAAGTGTTAGTATCCAAAATATATAAAGAACTTATACACCTCACACTCAAAAAACAAATAACTCAATTAAAAAATGGGCAGAGGACATGAGTAGATATTTCTTCAGGGAAGACCTACAGATGACCAACAGACACATGAAAATATGTTCATCATCACTTACCATCAGGGAAATGCAAATCAAAGCTACAATGAGGTATCACTTCACACCTGTTAGAATGACTAAAATCAACAACCCAAGAAACACAGTTGTTGGTGAGGGTGTGGAGAAAAAAGGAACACCCGTGCACTGTTGGTGGGAATGCAAACTGGTGCAACCACTGTGGAAAACAGTATACAGGTTCTTCAATAAGTTGAAGATAGAAGTACCCTATGATCCAGCAATTGAACTATTGTGTATTTACCCAAAGAATACAAAAACGGTAAATTCAGAGGGAATACATGCACCCTTATGTTTATAGCAACATTATTTATAATAGCCAAGATATGGAAGTAGCCCAAGTGTCCATTGATTGATGAATGGATAAAGAAGAAGTGGTGTATATAGCAATAGGATGTTATTAAGCCATAAAAAGAATGAAAATTTGACATTTGCAACAACATGGATGGAGCTAGAGAGTATAATGCTAAGCAAAATAAATCAGTCAGAGAAAGACAAATGCCATACCATTTTACTCATATGTGGAATTTAAGAAACAAAACAAATGTGCAAAGGGAAGAAAAAAAGAGAGACAAATCAAGTAACAGACTCTTGATTATGGAGAAAAAACTGATAGCTACCAGACGGAAGGAGGGTGGGAAAATAAGTTAAATAGGTGATGAAATTTAAGGGGTACACTTGGTGTGATGAGCACAGGGTGATATGTGGAATTGTTGAATCACTATGTTGTACACCAGAGACTAGTAGAACACTGTATGTTAACTAACTGGGATTAAAATAAAAACAGATAATCAAAAAAAAAAAAATGTAAAGTATAAGTTGTGAAGTAAAAAAATATGAAACCATTAGGAATAAATCTGACAAAAGAAGTGAAGACCTATATAATGAAAACAAAAACGATGTTGAGAGAAATTAAGGAATATCTAAATAAATGGAGAGCTATGCTGTGTTCATAGATTTAAAAACTCAATATTGTCAAAATTCTTTGAATTGTCAAGTCTATAGATTCAGTTGAGTCCCAGCGAGCATTTTTTGTCAAGATTGGTGAGTTGATTCTAAATCCCTATAGAAATTTAATGGACTTAGAATGGCCAAAACAACATTGAAAAAAGAACATTTTGGAAACTCACATTACCTGATTTTAAGACTTATAAATTACAGCAATCAATGGGATATAATAGAGTCTATGAAGAGACCCATATTCATATGCTTGTTTTTGGACAAAGATACAAAGTATGATTCATGAATGGTGCTATAACCACTGGATATCCATTAAATTTTATTCTTACCTCATGCTACATACAAAATTAATTTAAACATGGATCATAGATCTAATTATAAAACTTAAAATTACAGAAGTTTGGGGAAAAAGCATAGGAGACCATAACTGTGACCCTGGGTCACAAAGACTTCTTAGACATCATACCAAATGCATGATTCATAAGAGAAAATAGATAAAATGCAGTCCAGAATTAAAACATCTACTCTTAACACATTATTAAGAAAATAACAGAAGTCACAGGCTGGGAGAATATGTTTGTAAATGATATAAGTGATAAAAGGTTTGTACCCAGAATATATAAAGAATTTTAAAACTCAGTAGTAAGAAGAACATGACCCCCCCCCCAAAATGGGTCAAAAGATTTGAATAGTTCACCAAAGAAGATATACAGATTTCAGATTTCAAATAATTTGAAATTTATTAGTCTCCAGGGAAATACACAAATCTCAGTATCATTAGTCATCAGAAAAGTAATAAGATTAAAGCCACAAAGAGATATTACTACACATCTATTGGAGTGCTTAAATTAAAAGGTTGACCATACCAGGAATTGGCAAGGAGTTGGGGGAACTGGAGCTTTCATTTACCATTAGTGGAGATATAAAATGATATAATTTCACATTTTGGATGCTTTTAACAATTTCTTTAAAAGTTAAATATATACTTGCCATGTATATTTCTAAGCACTTATCCCCCCAAAATTAAAACCTACCTCCATCCAAAGACTTGCATGTGTATGTTCATCTTAGCTTTATTTGCAGTAGGCAAAATCTGGAAACAAACCAAATTCTATCAACAGGTGAATGGATAGACAAACTGTGGTATGTCCATGTAATAAACACTATACAGCAAGGAAAGGGGGTAAACTATTGATACATGCAGCCATGTGGATTAATTTCAAAATAATTATGCTGAGTGAAGGAAGTCAGACCATAGAAAACTGTACTGTATGGTGCTAATCTAAAATTCTAAAATATGAAAACTATAATGATAAAGGAGATAAGTAGTTACTTGGGGATGAGAGGTACAAGAAGGGATAGGATGCAGGAATTACAAAGTTTGTGAGGAAAATTTTCAGGGGTGATAGATAAGTTTATTATCTTGATTGTGATAATAGTTTCACAGATATATTCGTATCAGAACATCAAAGTGTACTCTTTCAGTATATGTAGTTATTGTGTGTCAATTATGCTTAATAAAGCTACTTTAAAAATATATCAAACATTCTGTAACCATTATTTTTAAATTTAGAACTTGCCTTTTTTTCTTATTCATTTGAAACTCTGTGTTTTTAAAAGAAAATCTTTTCTGGGGCACCTGGGTGGCTCAGTCAGTTAAGTAGCTAACTCTTGATTTCTGCTCAGGTCATGATCTCACAGTCATGAGATCAAGTCCCACGTTGGGCTCCTTGCTAAGCATGGAGCCTGCTTAAGATTTTCTCTTTCTCTAGCTCTCTCTCTCTCTCTCTCTCTCTCTCTCTCTGTCTCTGTTTCTGCCCCTCCCCCCTGCTCGCCTCTCTATCTCTCAAAAAAAAATAATGTTAATTAAAAAAAAATAAAAAATCTTTTCCAGTCGAATGCTGACTCTGACTGCCTTGGTTTATTTTTCTCTTCATTGATCAAACAGCAGAAGTAGATTCCCCACCTTAAAAAATTAATATCATCGGGGCGCCTGGGTGGCTTGGTCGGTTATGCGTCCGACTTCGGCTCAGGTCATGATCTCACGGTCCGTGAGTTTGAGCCCCGCGTCGGGCTCTGTGCTGACAGCTCAGAGCCTGGAGCCTGTTTCAGATTCTGTGTCTCCCTCTCTCTCCGCCCCTCCCCTGTTCATGCTCTGTCTCTCTCTGTCTCAAAAATAAATAAACGTTAAAAAAAATAAAAAAAAATTAATATCATCTAATTCTAAGAATAGAATCATCTAATATGTATATATAAATTGGTATATTAAGTTTAATATATTAAAATGATTAAAGATATGAGGGGAAAAACAAAGTTCAAGACACTGAAAATTTTAAAAATAGGTAGTGCTACAGGCTGTATTTTGTTTTCTCAAGAGTCATATATTGAAGTCCTATCCCCCAATACCTCACAGTATGATTGTATATGGAGGTGGGTCTTTAAAAGGTTAATTAAGTTAAAATGAGGTTATTTGAATGGGCTCTAATCCAATATGACTGATGCCTTTATAAGAAGAAGAAATTAGGACATACACACACAGGGCAAAGACTATGTGAGGACACAAGGAGAAGATGGCCACTAACAAGCCAAAGATAGAGGCCTTAACCAGAAACCAGCCCTATTGGCACCATGCTCTTAGATTTCTAGACTCCAGAATTGTGAGAAAATTCATTAATTGAAGTTACTCAGGCTCTGATATTTGTAATGGTAGCCTTAGCAAATTAACACAAGTAGGATGAAAAAAAGTTAAATAAAACATCTAGAAATTAAATAAATAGATCCTAAATTTATAACCTCATAGGAGATCTTTAACAGCAGTTGACACAGATTCTTTTTTCTTTGTAAAGAGAAAATTAGTAATATGGACATAGAACTGAGGAGTTCACCTGGATTTAAAAATACAAGGGAGTTAAGGTTCACGGAAGATTGAATGAGAAGGTCCAACATACCTCTAATATGAGTTCCTAAAGAAAGCTCTAGAGAAAATGAGAAAGAGAACAATAAGTGAAAATATAGTAGTAGAGAATTTTTCAGAGTTGATTAAATACATAAATCTATATTCTAGAAGTTTAAATCATAGTCAAAATAAAAATATATCCATACCTAGATTTGTGGGCTTGGACATACAGGACACAATAGATAAAGAGAAGATTTTTAAAGCCATCAGAAAAGGAAAGATGGATTATTTACAAAGAAAAAACAGGCTAATAGCAGACTATATAGCAGCAACAATAAATCAGAATTTGGTAAGATATTAAAACTGCTATGAGAATGTGTTATAATTATTTTAAAAATAGTAAAACGGAAAATCATTGAAGAATAATAACCTAGAGCAACAATGTCCAATGGCAATACAATATGTCATATATATATAATTTAAAATTATCTAGGAGCCACATTTTAAAAGGTTAAAAAAGAAATAGATGAAGTTAGTTTTAATATATTTTGTTTTATCCAATATATTAAACTGTTCTAATATGTAACCAATATAAAAATATTAATAAGATATACACTTTTTTATACTAATGTAAAATCTGTTTTACACTCACAGCCCATCTGAATTCAGACTCTAAATTTCATCCAAAATATTTAGGTTTTATACAATGATTGATAAAAAAAATTTGTATACTCTAGTTGTGAGCATACTTTTATTTGTTTGTTTGAAGTTTATTTACTTTTGAGAGAGAGAAAATAGGGGAGGGGCAGAGAGAGAAAATCCCATGCAGGCTCAGCATTGTCAGCAGAGAGCCCAACATAGGGCTGACTTCATGACTGTGAGATCATGACCTGAGCCTAAATCAACAGTTGGATGCTTAAGTAAGGGAGCCACGCAGGGGCCCTGCAAGCATACTTTTTAAAGTTTCCCAGTAAATGATTAAATATTCATTTTAAAATTTAAATATAATGTAAAATTTAGTTCCTCAGTTATGCTAATCATATTTCTACTTCTTTAAAGCCGTATGTGGCTAATGGCTACTGTACTAGAATGTGCAGATAGAATTTAATGTCCTCCTAAACTGTGGTTGAAGAAACAGGTCAAAACAAAAGCATTTTCACATAAAAACTGAATATTTACCATCAACAAAACATCATTGAGGAAACTATTAAAAGATGTATCTCAGGAAGAAGGAAATGTAGCCCAAAAGGAAGAAGAATACTTCCAGAAGGAATGATAAGCAGAATAATTCATTAACTTGACAGTAACTCTAAATAGGCATTGGCTATATTAAAACATGAATAATAATGATGTCAAATTTAAAATTGTGAATAAAATAATGACATTTAGACTAGGATAGATGATAGAAGGCAAAACAGTTTAAGAGTTTGACTTATGAGAATGGTAGGTTTATTGACCATTTTTAGACCTTGCATAATCAAATATCCTTAAGATTTTGAAGGATGATCACAAAACAAAAAGAAATGTAAAACTTCCAATATGGTAGAACCACATGCATGAGAAGGGAGACAAAGCACTGAACTTCAAACTGATTTCCTGGTTTTGTAAACCTTTGCAGGAAATATAGAAAGTTCTTATGGATTAAAAGCCTTTGAGTAAATCTTTGTATAGTCTGTGCAGCTTTTAAAAGACCAAATCCTAACTAGTCTCTTTATATTACATTCCTAATTATCTACAATCATAATTTTCTTGATTAACAGGGTGTATCAGTTGTCTTGACAAGCTACATCTTGCCTTGCCTTTTTAAAGCCACAATGAACAGGTCCTTCAAGTTAAATGTGTTGGAGCCAGACAACATTACCCCATTTTCTCCCTGGAAACAAACTATAAAACATGAAATTAATATCTAGCATTCTTAAAATGAATAATGTCCCTTGCTTAACAAGTGTAACCACCCCCCACCCCCAGAAAATACACAGTCAATACACTGTTTTGATTTGAAATTTTTTTGGCTCTAGATGTGACAGACTATTTTATAAACTTAAAGTCATACAGGGCGCCTGGGTGGCTCAGTAGGTTGAGCCTCCGACTTCGGCTCAGGTAATGATCTTGTGGTCTGTGAGTTCGAGCCCCACGTCGGGCTCTGTGCTGACAGCTCAGAGCCTGGAGCCTGCTTTGGATTCTGTGTCTCCCTCTCTGCCCCTCCCCCACTCTTCGCGCGTGCTTGCTCTCTCTCTCTGTCTCTGTCTCTCTCCCTCTCTCTCAAAAATAAACAAACATTAAAAAAAAAAAACGCTTAAAGTCATACATTTATGAAGGAAAGTTGCTACAGATCATGCTTTCTAGCCTCATCCTAGGCTGATAAATACGATTTTACTCACCATATATATTGTTTAAATTTTATAGTTACAGGATTTTAAAAAATATATATTGAAGTATAATATATATAGTAAAGAGCGTTATTCTTTTTCTTTTTTGTAACTGGATGTTTGTACCTCTTAATCGGCTTCACAAGAACATTATTGTTAATTGTACAGCTTGATGAATTTTATGAAAGTACACACCCATGTAACAACCACCCAGATCAAGATATAGAACATTTCCAGGACCTGATAACGTCTCCCTCATGCTTTCCTAGTCAATTATTTTTTTATAATGTTTATTTATTTTTGAGAGAGAGAAGGATCATGTGCAGGGGAGGGGCAGAGAGGAAGACACAGAATCCAAAGCAGGCTCCAGGTTCCAGTGGACAGCGGAGTCCAACGCGGGGCTCAAACCCACCAACCAGGAGATCACGACCTGAGCAGAAGGGGGGATGCTTAACCGACTGAGCCGCCCAGGCGCCGCCGCCCTTTCTTTTTGAGTGTAGTTAACATACAATATTATATTAGTTTCAGGTATATAGCATGGTGATTCAACTTCTCTAAATGTTATGCTATGCTCAACACAAATGTAGCTACCACCTGTTGCCATACAACACTCTTACAATGTTATTAAGTATACTGTGCTTTTTATTCCCATGACTTACTCATTCCATAACTGGAAGCTTGTATTTCCCACTTCGCATCACTAATTTGCCCACCCTCCACCTCCCTCCCTTTTGGCAGGCATCAGTTTATTCTCTGTATTTATAGATCTGATTCTGATTTTTTGTTTCTTTATTTGTTTTTTAGTTTCCATATATGAGTGAAGTGATATGGTATGTGTCTTTCTTTTTCTGACATATTTCACTTAGCATAATACCCTCTAGGTCATGTTGTCACTAATGGCAAGATCTCATCCGTTTTGTGGCTGGGTAATATTCTGGGGTCTGTGTGTGTGTGTGTGTGTGTGTGTGTGTGCATGCGCGTGCGCGCCACATTTCCTTATCCATTTGTCTATCAGTGGTCACTTATGTTACTTCCATATCTTGGTTATTATAAATAATGCTACAGTAGACAGAGGAGTGCCTGTATCTTTTTGAATTAGTGTGTTCATTTTCTTTTGCTAAGTACCCAGTAGTGGAATTACTGGATCATATAGTGTTTCTATTTTTACTATTTTGAGGAACCTCCATACTATTCTCCACAGTGGCTGCACCAATTTACATTTCCACCAGTAATGCGTGGGGTGTTCCTTTTCTCCACATCATCCCAACACTTGTTATTTCTTGTATTTTTTAACTATTCTGACAGGTGCAAGATGCTATCTTGCTGTAGTTTTGATTTGCATTTCCCTGCTGATTAGTGATGTTGACCATGTTTTCATTTATGTGTTGGCCATCTATATTTAGAAAATGTCTTTTCAGGTCATCTGTCCATTTTTTAATAAGATTGTTTGGGTTTTTTTGGTGTTGAGTTGTATAATTTCTTTTTATATTTTGGATATTAACTTGTTATTGGTTATATCATTTGCAAATATCTTCTTTTCAGTAGGTTGGCTTTTAATTTGTTGACGGCTTCCTTTTCTTTTTTTTTTTTTTTAAATTTTTTTTAACGTTTATTTATTTTTGAGACAGGGAGAGACAGCATGAACGGGGGAGGGTCAGAGAGAGAGGGAGACACAGAATCAGAAACAGGCTCCAGGCTCTGAGCTGTCAGCACAGAGCCTGATGCGGGGCTCGAACTCACGGACAGCGAGATCATGACCTGAGCCCAAGTCGGATGCTTAACCGACTGAGCCACCCAGGCGCCCCGATGGCTTCCTTTTCTATGCAAAACCTTTTTATTTTGATGTAGTCCCAAGAGTTTATTTTTGCTTTTGTTTCCCTTGCCTTAGAAAATATACTTAGAAAAATGTTGCTACAGCTATGTCAAAGAAATTTTTCCCTGTGTTCTCTCTAGGATTTTTATGGTTAAGGTCTCAATCCATTTTGAATTTATTTTTGTGTATGGTGTAAGAAAGGTGTTTCTTCTTTTGCATGTAGCTGTCCAGTTATCCCAGCGCCATTTGTTGAGGAGAGTGTTTTCCCAATTATTATATTCTTGCCTTCTTTTTTGTATATTAATTGGGCATGTAAGTATGGGTTTATTTCTTTTCCTAGATAATTCTTGGTTACCAAGAGTAATCATTATTATGGCATGTTATTATGGCATAGATAGATTTTGCCTGAATTTAAACATCATACAAATAGAATCATACAATGTAAATTAAACTCTTTTCTATCTGATTTCTTTTAGTCAACATTTGAGATTTAACATTCTGTAACGAAGCTTTTTAAAGAAAGCATTCTACAATTAATTCTCTATTCCTGTTCTCAAATATAGAAATTAAAAAGGGGCTTTATGTCTTGTATCATTTAGTAACAGGTTAAGATTTTTACCTTCTTGGGGTGATGTGTATCAGTCATTCTTTACGTTTCCACAAGAAATGTTTCCTTTTGGAAATGGAACTGTTTACCATTCAAACATGCCTCCTTTTCCCTTTTCTCTTTGAGAAGGAAAAGTTCTTGAAAATATAAATAGGGAGGTTATATTTGAGGAGCAGCAGAGAATGGCATTAGTAAATACAAAAATATTTTTCATAAATAGCTTCAGATCATGGTTATGTGGAATCATGTCATCATAATTAAAGCCAGTTTCTCTCTGGAAAACTATATATTTCCTTCTTCTAGAAACCGAAAATATGCAGTAATCTTCATCGACCTTTTCATCCAGTTCTCCAGAGATAAAATAAATGCTAGTCACCCTTGATATTATTAGTTTTCCAGTCTTTGTATAAATTACAAGTCCTCGAAAGCAATTACAAGTTGCTGAGTCCATTCTTGAAAATGTGTAATCTTTTTTCCCCTGGTTTTATGCAGATAGCCAGAGTAGAGGAAGATGTTTTTTAGGAACTTGGAACTTTGTGTTGGGGGGAGAAAAAGTAAAACCTGCTATCTTATAATGGCCTTTCCTATAAAATTCATTTCTGTTGCTAATTCCCTCCGTTATACTTTAATTTGGCAAAATATAATGCAGCTACTGTGTGATCTACAGAGACTGTCATGAAGTTGCTGGGTGGCAGTAGAAATGCCACTGCTTCAAGAAGATTAGCACTTGGTTCCAAAATTGTTCAGCGAGCGATATAATCAAGGCTTTAAATAGAGTTTACCATTCAAGATGCACATTTTTGCAACTACTTGAGTGGATTGGTGAAATAAGATACGATTGATGTATTTTTAAAAAATTTTTTTTAACGTTTATTTATTTTTTGAGACAGAGAGAGACAGAGCATGAACGGGGGAGGGTCAGAGAGAGAGGGAGACACAGAATCTGAAACAGTCTCCAGGCTCCGAGCTGTCAGCACAGAGCCCGACACGGGGCTCGAACTCACAGACCTTGAGATCATGACCTGAGCCGAAGTTGGATGCTCAACCGACTAAGCCACCCAGGCGGCCCCGATTGATGTGTTTTAAGAAAGAAACCATTTTCAAGCAAATTTGTCTTTAAGAAGTCTACAGCATGAAAGATTACATATGGAGGAAATAGTGCTGCTCTTGCCGTTTGGACCCTCCTTCAGGAAATAAAAATTGCTATTGGTCCCAGGATGTTTTGTAGGTAAAAGCTGTATGCTTAATGACACATGCATATATCAGACAGGGTAGGGGATCAGGGTGCTCACCGCAAGGCTTAAGGAGATACAACACAGATCCTGCGTTTCTAGAAAGTGTTGAAGAAGAAACAAAATGCATAGGAAGTTCATTTGTAGTTTGCTTTACTTTGGGAACAAGAAAGAAAAAAAACAAAAGTTAACTTTATTAGGTGGGTAAGGCAATTTCTTTCTAAATGCACAGTCAGTGAGATCTTCAGTTTGATGCCATTTATTCAGCTTTTTCCTTATAAATAGAAAAGAACTATTTAGGTCTCACTTCCAATCTAAAGTTATTTATGACAGCCATTCTGCCTTTCTAACACAAAATGACTTTATTATAATTTGGATAAAATAGTTACTTGTTAACGCTTTCTGATTTGCCATATCTCTACCTCACTTGTGGCATAAAGCTGAAAAAAAAATTTAAGCATTAGGGGAGAATATAAAGGTATACATACTCCTCTCATGATGTTCTTACTATCAGTTAGTTGACATAAAAATGAGGCAAGCACAAGAAGCAAGTTGATTGAGCCATGATACCATTTTACTGACTCTGTTAAGGGCAATAGTTCTCATATGTGTGTCGGATCAACTGGTATGGTTATCCGAATCCCCAGGAAGCTTTTAGAAAATACTGTGTAGAATCCTGTGCCCTGTCTCCAGAATCCACACCAAAATCCTGTGACTTAGGAGACAGGAGGCTTGTGTACTTTCTTAATTACCCCAACCCTCCTAAGGCAGATACTTCGTAAATTTGACTTTGTTTCAATATTCTGATTAACAAAACTGACACTTTCTTTGAATCATAGTTGGAAAAAAATAACTGAAAATAATAAAGATTGGAGAATAAAATAAAGATCCAGAGTAATCTCTCAGTAAATAATTTAAAGTTCCAAAGAAAACTTTAGTTTTTTTGGAGGATTTTTTTTTCATAATGAAGCTCCAAAATAACCTTTTTTTGGTGACCAGCAAAATGTAAATTGATAAATTGTGGTCATAACAGAACAGGGCAGAAGGACACCTTTAAAAGATTGCGGACCTGTAGTATAGAGTTGGAATTGTAAACAAGTTCATTTTTTTCAAGTATCGCGATTGTATTATTATGATAGCATTATACTTGATCACTAAGAAATTCATAGTTCATATCCTTAAGTCACTTACATTCTAGAAAAAAATGTGTAAAAACAGTTACAAAAGCATTTTTTTCAGTATTTTGACCTATAATTTTTGGATTTGCAGGGGCTTTTTTGTTTTTGTTTTTAATTTTTTAAAAGTTTTTGAGAGAGCATGCAGGCAAGAGAGGGACAAAGGGAGGGAGGGAGGGAGGGAGGGAGAGAGAGAGAGAGAGAGAGAAAATTCCAAACAGGCTCCACACTGTCAGTGCAGAGCCCAACTTGGTGCTCAATCCCACAACCCTGGGATCATGACCTGAACCAAAATCAAAAGTCAGAATTTCAGCCAACTGAGCCACCCAGTCACCCTGGGTATGCAGGTTTTATTGATGAGCATAAAGAAAGTTGGTGGAAAAGGTAAACACCAAAGAAAAATGAAAAAGTAGGAACTTAACATATGAAAAGAATGAAGTGGGCAGCTTCCTCAGAATATAAGAATGAAAGAAGATGTGATAGGAATTGCTATTTCTTTCATGCTGTTTGGATCAGGTGGCCCGGAAGTTTGCTGAAGAAGAGAGCAAATTCTTAAGACCAGTTTTCTTCTATACATATTGTCTAGCCATATATGCCCTGTTGCCTTTAATAATCATAACCAATTTAGTTTTACTAATAGATTCTCTACATACTACCTTTGTTAAAATCAGATATCACTGGTGTTTTGTTAACAAGATGCATGATTTGGAATTACCTCAAGAATCTTGCACGTACATAACAAAACAAAACTACCAGAAGTCTAATTGATCAGATGCCCTACCAAGATTCCAGTGGTTGTGGTTTGGATAGGTGGCTTACATGTGTTTAGTGTTTAAAAGCAAAAAAGAAAAACAAATGTGTGTACTTGTGTGAGTAAATGTCATCATTAAGAAATAAAAATGTCTTTTTTTTTCCTCTTCTAGTGAAGAAAAGCTCATAAAAATACATCAATTAGAGGGCCTGTATGCATAATTTCATTTTATTGGCATGCTATAAAATTCTGTTACAAATAAAAATTTCTAAAACTGTATGCTGATACCATAGTTGATATGTGTACATTCAAATTAACATCATCTAATAATTCATGTCATACCTTAAGGTAATCAATTTCACATGAGTAGTTTACTCAGGAAATACAAAGTGTATTAATTACAAATTTGGGTTTTAAAATTTTTTTTTAATGTTTATTTATTTTTGAGAGAGACAGAGACAGAATGCAAGTGGATTAGGGGCAGAGAGAGAGGGAGACACAGAAGCAGAAGCAGGCTCCAGCCTATGAGCTGTCAGCACAGAGCCTGATGCGGGGCTCAAACTCAAAAGCTGTGAGATCATGACCTGAGCTGAAGTTGGTCGCTCAATCGACTGAGCCACCCAGGCACCCCTGATGATAAAGTTTTAAACTAGGTTTCCTAAATTTGAGGTCTATGCTAACTAGGAATACCATATAATAAATGAAACATTATAGAAGGTAGATTCCCCCAAGGAACTAAAGAAAAAAATAATATTTTATGATACCTTGTACTTTAAATCATTTGTATTTCTTATGACTTCTAGGTAAGAGATGCCAAAAAATTCCTAAAAATCTAATATTTTCTATTTTTCTGAAATTTACATTACTTCTAATACAGGCACCTTCTTCTTTTGGAGAAAAAAAAGCTAATAGGTGATAGAAGATGAACTTAAAAATTTTTTTTAAATGTTTATTTGTTTTTGAGAGAGCGGGACGGTGTGAGCAAGGGAGGGGCAGAGAGCGAGGGAGACACAGAATCTGAAGCAGAATCCAGATCTGAGCTGTCAGCACAGAGCCTAACACAGGGCTCGAACCCACGAACCATGAGATCATGACCTAAGCCGAAGTCAGACGCTCAATCGACTGAGCCACCCAGGCACCCCGAGATTAACTTTAAATAGTGTCTTTTTATTAGATGTACTGTCTACATCTGATATCTTCAGAGAAAAGACTTATTAAATAATAACAGCTACCACTTTTGTGTATGTGCTGCCAACATGAGCATAACAGCTACTACTTTTGTATTGTACTTTCTGTGTGCCAGGAACAGTTCTAAGGGCTTTTTCCATGAATCCTCACAACAACCTTACCTACCTGAAGAAGTTGAGGCACAGAGAGGCTAGGAAACTTATTTAAGATCACAGTATAAGTTGTAAAGGTCAAACCTAAAATATTAACCTAGGGATTCCGGCTTCAGTCCAAACTCCTAACCATTATACCATACTTCTGCTCTTAAATAAGACTACATCCTAAATTAACAGTCAGATACTAAAAGGAATGATATGAAGCTGACAGCTGTCTGGTATGTTTCTAAGTCTCCTGGTTGAGTTTAGAGATTTTGATGATTAGCAAAGTCTGGGACCTATTGCACCAGAATATAAATTCTTGAGGACCAAAGGTTTGTAGGCATTTATTAAAAGAAAATATACGTGATGTAAACATTAATGTCTTTGAAGACACTATCATTATTAATGTACACTATGTAGATGTCTTAATTCCCATTATTTACACAATTTGTTCAAAACGGGATTGCTGTTCTATTCTGATTCATATTAGAAAAACTGAAGTTTTGGGGCGCCTGGGTGGCTCAGTCGGTTGAGCGTCTGACTTTGGCTCAGGTCATGATCTCACAGCTCATGAGAGTTCGAGCCCCGCGTCAGGCTCTGTTCTGACAGCTCAGACCTTGGAGCCTGCTTCTGCTTCTGTGTTTCCCTCTCTCTCTGCCCCTAACCTATTCGCATTCTGTCTCTGTCTCTCTCAAAAATAAATAAACATTAAAAAAAATTTTTTTTTAAAAAAACTGAAGTTTTAAAAAAGTAGTAACAAAATTTATGAGGTATCAAATTTTTAACTGGGAATTGATCTATAGGATAGACTGTAATTTCCAGTAAATCTTAAATAATTTATCACAAAGTTTTACTAATCAAGAAAATGTTGAAACATTCTAAACCAATTATTTTTTTCTGTTTGTGCATTGTTATACCAGATGATTTATCTAACAATGTCTATATTTGTATGCACATATGAACTGAATTTTTTAGAGAATTCTGTTTTATAGAATGAGTTCGTGAAATTCTTCGGAGTTTGGAACAGTGACCTCTGCATAGATTTTTGCCAATCACTCTAACAGAACATATAGAAGTAGGACTACAATTTCTGTATATATATTTAAATAGGGAAAGGGATTTTTCAGGTCAAAATGATGTTGTTGTTCTAAGTCTTTAGATGATTTCCTGATACTTTTATTTAGTTCTGTTATCGTTTGTGTTACCAGTTATGATCATTTCCCTCTTAATGCCATAATTGAAAGGCCAAAAAATAAAATGAAGGGGACAATAGAAAGTAAGCTCCCGCAGGAGGAAAAAAAAAGCGTGGATATGGGTCTTAGTTTAAGGGAACGTCAGAAAGAAGCTCTAAGTAAGATGCTTCTTTGCATATCAGATTTTTGCTTATTTCTAACTTTGCCTCTAGCTGCTTGAAATTCTGTTTAAGCAACTTTTTCTGTGGAATGTTGGTAAAAATCTATAAATAGAATCATTTGACTCCTGGAATCAGTTCACATCAGATTTACTGTTTCATAATAATAGCATTCTTGAGGATAATCATCACACAACTAAAACATTGTAGGACATCAAATTACAAGCTTCTGGAATTCCATTTTTAAATATTCTTTTGTTAGCATTCTGTGAAGGATTCTGAATGCATTTGCTTTAAATTCTTTCCTTGTAGTTAGACCAGGACAGTGAATTACACTCATTTGAACCAGTACCCTACCTCTCCTCACTTGTGGGTTTGCGTGTGTGTATGTTTTGGGTATTTGACAACAATGTAGTGTGTTGTTGCAGCTGCTTTAGTTTTATTACAAGACATTTAAAAAACACATTTGAAAACAATGAAAATACTCCGTGTCATTCCTTTATGTGTGTGTGTTTTCTAACAAGCAAAAATATGACCAACCTTAGTAATTCTGTTTCTCACTGCTCTCTACCATTTCTCTGCCCAAAGTTCTTGCTGTTCCTTGTACAGACTTAATAATTTCCTGGCCACGTGTCTTTACTTTGGCTGTTTCTTTTCCTTGGAATCTCCCCCTTAACCATGGTCAAATCTTACTCATTAAACAGCCACATATAAAACAAAGAAATTAATTCTTTCTTCATTGTAGTTAGAGTAATTATGCTGCCTCTAATACTCGCTTTGTATTCTTTTTTTCTCAGATACCTCATGCTTTCTCTCTGTAATACTGTGGACTCTTGAGCAAATGATTTGTCATGTTGAGAAGATTATGTTTAAATGTGAATAGTGTTTATAATAATGGCATACTTTACATAAACACAAACCTGTTGTACAAAGTACAATTTGAAAAATAAAGTTCTTGTCATAGTAACAGTAGTTTTGCTGACCTTGGTTGTGCTCATAAATAAATCTCTTAATTTCAGACTGTTAAGCGATTATGGATTGCTTTCACCTTTTACAGTTTCTATACTGTGCTACCCTGTCAAGGATAGGGTTAGTCTGCGGCCTGGGATGAGGAGGAGAGTAGCAAACTCTTTTGGGTCTAAGTGGACACCAGTATCCAGTATGGCAGGACAGAACATAGCCTTTAGATTTCCGAGTGGCATTTATGCCTCTTGAGTTAGCTGTGATGTCCAATTATTTACAAATTCAAGTGGTAATAGATATACTAGAAATCATAATTCTATCCCCCAAATAAGGCTGACAGGAATTAGATATGAGAGTTAGAATCCCAGCTTCTTCTCTTAGCTTTAGGATTAGAAACTGGGCAGCTGTTTGGAAAGACTAACAAAAAGAATTATTTAAAATAGTGAAGTGGAGATTGGGAGTGATGAGTGAAAGAAATGTGAGAGGGAGATTACAATACCATGCTTGCACAGATGCCCAAGAGAAGAACAACCTGTAGAAAAAAGACTGACAAGGGGCAGTCAGTCTTAATGTTGAAGTACCCCAGGGTACAATCCTTGTCCTTGATTTCTTTTCTATCTCAACTCATTTTTTGGTGAGTTTACCCAATCACAAGACGTTAAATACTGTCTAGTAGGCCAGTGACTCCCCAAATGTATGTCCAGTTCAGACCTTTTTCCCAGTTCCAAATCCAGCTGCCTACTTGATACAGATCTAGTAGATACTAAATGTAGCAGATCCCATTCCAACCACCATCTTGCAAGCCCTACCTCAGCAACCTGTGCCATCCTGTATCTTCTCTACCTCAGTTGATGACCCTCCATCTTTCCCATTACTAAGACCAAAATCTAGGAGTCATCCTGATTCTTCTCTTCCTCTTGCTTCACATCCAGTTTGTCAGGAAATTCTGTTGTCACTCCCTTTAAAATACATTCAGGTTTTAACAGGTTCTCCACCACCCCTACTGTTACTAAGATGGTTCTAGGCCATCAGTATCTCATATCAGATATTAGTGAATTGCCTTCCTTACTGGTCTCCTAGTGTTTGTTCCCTTTTATTGCTAATTTGAAAGGAATTGGTTGTGGACTGTTTTATAAATATCTGTGACATGGGAAATACCAGTATTTCAGATAGCATCATTTGGCAAAGAAAATATTGTTCTGCCTTGTTTGAGTTCTCTTTAGTTTGATTGTGTAATATTTGTGCATGAAATACCCAAGAAGAAGCATTTAACAGAAAATGTGTAAAGTGTCTGTGAAAGACAACAATACACCTAGGTTTACCAGCTGCAATGATTCATTAAAACATACGTTACCTTAAGAATTGTGAGCCGTGTTTTTAGCGGTCTGATATGTGATTGGGTAGGACTGTAAGGATCATTGGTCTGTAACTCAGCTTTGGTGCAACGTAAGATGTGCTGACTGATCAAAGGATACGTTCAAACACACTTTTCTCCCTTGACACAGTTATTAAAGACATGTTTCAGATTCATGAAAAATGCAGGAGAACATATAGTTGTCCTTTTAGTCTTCAAAAAAAGAATGAATTTTAATAGTTTACTTTTTATTTCATTTTATTCTGATGGTCAGAATCTTGACCATAGGTAGAGGTTTAAAAGTCAGAAAGGATGGATGATTCAGTTCTAATAAAAGTTGTTTTCAGGAAAGAATAGGTACTATAGGATGTTTAACAAACTGTGCCATAAACTCTGGCAATTTCTTATGATTTGACTTAGATATCAGTACAACCTGTTCAGATTGCATAATAGCGGCATTGGCAGTCACAGGTCTTTTGTGACTTTATAGCAGTTTCTTGAGTCTGTGATCCAGTTCACATAGCAGTTACCTTAAAACTTATATTAAATTCCTTTTGAAATGGGAGGACAAAATAAAATTCCATCTAATAAGTATATTTTGTTGAGCCTAATGTATACCTTTACTTATGGGAGAAGGCCTGCTAAAATCTAAGGAATTATTTTTTTCAAAAGATTTTTTAATTTTTTTCTTTATTTTGGAGAGAGAAAGAGGGTAAGCGGGGGGGGGGGGGAGGCAGAGAGAGAGAGAGAGAGAGAGAAAGAATCTTAAGCAGGCTCCCCACTCAGTGTGGAGCCCGATGCGAGGCTTGATCCCAAGATCCTGGGATCATGACCTGAGCCAAAACCAAGAATCAGACGCCCAACTGACTGAGCCACCCAGGTGCCCCTAAGGAATTTTTTTTAATGCTTTTAAACATGAGCTCTTAGGCACCACACAGGCAAGCATTGAAACAAAAAATTGTTAGAGACCCCAATGATCACATTTGCTAGTACAGAAGCTGCCTGAAGTTCTAGTGAAATGAACAAACACAAACAAAACAAAAATTAGAATTCAGACAAATACATATTTTGTTGCAAAACAAGAGACTTTCATATAGTTGAGACTTTGCTAATTCCAAATCTGATGAATGGTCAAAGAAATTGTTTTTTATGTTTGACAACACTATAGTCTAAATCAGGAAATCTTACTTAGCATAGGGTCCATAAAAGGGCTATAGGGAGATCCATGAATCTCTTTTGTGTACAGTTTTATATTTTTTATCCATTTCCATGAAAAAGAGACCATACTTTTCACCAGATCCTCAAAAGAATCCATGATCCCCCCCAAAGTTTAAGAACTACTTGATCCTTGTGCACATTTGTATCACTGCGGTAAAGTTTTTGAACCACATTTAATTCTCATGACTGACAGTGAAAATCTGTATTTCTACTTTCTAAGGTTTACCATCTAAGTTTTAAAAGATTAAGTCCAACCAAGGTGGTGTTGCTGGTAATGCTAGTAGCAGCAGATACGTGAAACCCACTCTGTTTGTAGCATATTGATTTGGTGTTTGTCACTGCACTTGGACACAATATGCATAGGCTGGGATAGTCATTTAAATGATCTATACTTTGATTATAATTTTAAGCAGTTTTTTTTTTTTCTTTTTATTCTATGTGGTTACAAACCAGTAAGCGTGGCTGATCCTGCTGCCCTTGGTTTCATCATTTCTCCATGGTCTCTGCTGTTGCTGCCATCTGGTAGTGTGTCCTTTACAGATGAAAATATTTCCAATCAGGATCTTCGCGCATTCACCGCACCAGAAGTTCTTCAAAATCAATCACTAACTTCTCTCTCGGATGTTGAAAAGGTAACTGTTAAGTGTTTTTAGCTTGGTTTTGTTTTTTTATTTTGGGTGGGGGTAGGAAAAGTAAAAGACCCTGGGCTACCCTCCCTCCACCCTCTGAAAAAGAGCCACTGAATTTTAAATGATCATGTATTCCAAGAAGTGCGTATTTATTTTGTGTGAGAATAGTTTTATAAAAATTTATGGATCTAAGAAACAATATTTTTTATTAGTAAGGTGAGCCATTATTAAGTCATGTTTAAAAATACTAAATGCCTGCTGTGTTTAAAGCACTGTATTTGTGAGGAAGATGCAAAAATAACTAGAGAATTGATCCTGATCAATGTGTATAGAACAACCTGTAATATATGGATTAAAATAAATATACGGGGTAGACTATTTTAGAATGTTGGAAGAGGAGCAGTTAATTTTTAGCTTAGAATGATATCACAGGAAAGGTAGCATTTGTGTTGGGCTATGAAGAATGAGTAGAATTTAGAAAAGTAAAAATAAGTAGATGTGAACGTTCCACTCAAGGTTGTTGGTATATGCAATGATAAGAGATAAAAAATTGTCCACTATGATAAGGGAATGTTTGGTTAGACTAGCTAGGCTAGAGCATTAGGTACCTGGAAGCCTGTGGTTAAAGAGAAGGAGACTATTAAATCAGAATAAAGAAGACTTTGAATACCAGTACTTGAGACTTTCTTCTGAGGCATATTTTCAGGAGAGTGATTATGATGTGACTTGTGATTTTAGAGGGGAAGTTTGACAAAAGTGTGGATAACTAGATAAGATGAAAGATTATATAGGGATTGTATTAGATAGGAATATATACAATATACAAAGTCTATACTACACACATCTGTACACACATAACAAAATGTATAGGAATTGTGTAGAAATCTAATAAGGGACTTTTAATAATCTGGGGAAAGAGCTGAAAATCATGTGATGCCTTGGGAATATAAAGGCATGGATAAAAGGGATACAATGGAAGCAAAGCTCACAGTTTGACAATTCATTTGATGGAACAATTAAGGAAAAGTTCATGATGGAAATATCCAGTCTGAGGATGGCAATAGCATTGACATCAGATCTCATTTCATTGTCAAGGCTATGAAAAAATTTATATATATATATATATATATATATATATATATATATATATATATATTATATAGCAGGTTGCGATAATTTAGATATGGAACTCTGGAGAATTAAGAACTGGGTATGAATATTATTTCCCTTACATTATTCCACATAAGTGTAAAAACTAACATAATAATTTCCTGGTAGTAAAACCTAAAAGTTTGTGCATTTTTTTTTAATGTTTATTTATTTTTGAGAGAGAGACAGAATGCGAGTGGGTTAGGGGCAGACAGAGAGGGAGACAGAATCCGAAACAGGCTCCAGGCTGCGAGCTGTCAGCACAGAGCCCGACGCGGGGCTTGAGCTCACAAGCCGCTAGATCATGACCTGAGCTGAAGTCGGCCGCTCAACCGACTGAGCCACCCAGGCGCCCCAAAAAGTTTGTGCATTTAAAATTTTGATATACATTGCCTAATTTCCATGTAAAAGGAATTGTACTAATTTATCCTTCCATCCTATCACTGTCAGTGAACGTTTCCCTTTTCAGAGAGGGAGAGAGAGAAGGAAAGAGGAGGAGAAAGCGTGTGTATTTGTGTATGTGTGTGTGCGTGCATACATGTGTATTGATTAAGCTAGAAGAAGGCATCTTGATTTGAGCCATTGTGTTTCTAAAAGAAGACTAAATAGAATTGGTAGAAAATCCAGGTTTATCTACCCAGTTTATCTACTCCATGAACTGCTTAAGAATTTTGGGAGTGTTGGTCATTGTTATAGATCATGAGAGTATTCAAATGTACTGGTAGTGTTTTATTAAGCTGGATAGCACATATATAGTTATTTACTGTTATTATTTAAATAGCATGCATTCATTCTGTACATTCTGTATGTGTGGTTCATTTAATAATAAACTTTTAAAAGATAGAAGGTAATTAGAACATTGGAAATAGGCATAGTGTGTGTGCAAATTATTTAACACTTGATATCTCTAGATCTTAATTGAACTCCAGGATATCTACAAACCAGTGAAATGGCAAACTAAGTTTTGCATGTTTGAGCATGTTCAGAGAAGGGTGTCCATAACTTTATCAGTCTCTCAAGTGGATCTGGTGACCTCTGCAATAGAGTAAAGCCATGGATGTCTTAGTTTTGAAAACTTCTACTGAATTATAATAGGGTTTTTTCAAATTATGAAAAGTTTTGCACAGTGGTTTATGAATTCTTTCTGGAAGGCATTTAAAATCCACAATAGAAGTGGGGCGCCTGGGTGGCGCAGTCGGTTAAGCGTCCGACTTCAGCCAGGTCACGATCTCGCGGTCCTTGGGTTCGAGCCCCGCGTCAGGCTCTGTGCTGACAGCTCGGAGCCTGGAGCCTGTTTCCGATTCTGTGTCTCCCTCTCTCTCTGCCCCTCCCCCGTTCATGCTCTGTCTCTCTCTGTCCCAAAAATAAATAAAAAAACGTTGAAAAAAAAAAATTTAAAATCCACAATAGAAGAAAAAAGTGCTTAGTAAAACTTTTAGGTGCACAAGTGCCTTTCTAATTTGCATAAGGCTTTCCCATTTTGCCCTGTGATGTCAGGATACCCAAACAAGTAAACTGCCTTGTGTTTAGGTTAAATTGTTAGAGCACATGGTTGAGAAAGTGATTGAAGCCTGCCTCTTAACTAGACTAAGTTTTAGGAGCCAGAGCTGAGATGGGATGGGTGTGGTATTGTTGCCATTACTGTGGTAAAGTAAAGTTGATTTATTTGTGAATCTAATGGGAACTTCTGTTTACCTCATCTCATGCCTTAAAAGCTCCAGTGCAATTCTAAGTATGAAGAAAATCAAAGACAAGTTTTTTGATCCCATTCCTGTTTGCAATATAAGTATAAAGCAAAGATCAGAGGAGTAGTCTTATATTCTAGTATTCTTTTTGGGGAGTGGAGCAAAAGGAATTACATTTATTTGACCACTAATGGCCAATAAATTCATGGAAACTTACTAATTTCACATTGTGGTGTGAAAATTAAAATTAAAAAGCACTATTCTAGTATTATGATTTTAATGGGGCAGGGGTGTACTGAAAAAGAGGACGGTAACTGCATTTCACAACTTTTATGAGTTAAGGATATGTCATTAACTAGTATGCAATACATTCTTGCTATTGATAGTATATATCAATATTTTTTTAAATAATACTCGATGCCTAGCACAGTATTGTGAATAACAATGAGTATTTGGTAAGATCTTGATGCATAAAAATGTTTTCTTCATTCAATGGAACTTGTTTTGTAAACTGTATATGTACAGCTGTATGAAAAAATTTACCTCAACTACCAGCTCTATAAATAGGCACTTTCATTTATTTGCCTTAAAGTTTTACTTTTCAAGATAACATGCCTCTTTAAAAACTCGACAGGTTTATACAGGTCACACTAAGATTTTTGATCCTCTGGCTTTTCTGTCTTACTGGTAATTGTTCACTTCCTGCTTGCATGGTACATGCTGTGCTTAATTTGGCAGTTCTTTTGAAATCAATTTGATGGGATTGGAACCTGAGACAAATTCTTGTTGTGATTTGTCTTCAAGAATATTGATATACTCCAGGGATTTGTACTATATCCCTGATAAACTAAAGGAATCTTAGTTTAAGTGTTTATTGCCACTAATTTGTAATCTAAATATCAGGAATTGTGGCCCCTATCATCTCTGTTCTTCTTGAAAATCAAGGGTCATCTTTATAAGAACAATACTGGAAATTTGCTTCTCTAACCTTAGCAGAAGCTTCAACTGAACTTGTCAAAAAAGACCAGGGGCGCCTGGCTGGCTCAGTTGGTGGACTGTGTGACTTTTGATCGAGCCCCACATTTGGTAGAGATTACTTAAAAATAAAGTCTTTAGGAGTGCCTGGATGGCTCAGTAGGTTAAGCATCCAAATCTTGATTTCAGCTCAGGTCATGATCTCACAGTTTGTGGGATTGAGCCAGCATTGAGCTCTGCACTGACAGCACAGAACTTGCTTGGAATTCTCTCTCTTCTCTGTCTCTGCCCCTCCCCCTGCCCATGCACGTGTTCTTACTCTCTCTCTCAAAATAAATAAACATTAAAAATTAATTAATTAAATCTTAAAAAAAAAAAGACTGAATATCTTTACCCCCATTATACTATACTTACTCCATATTAAATCTTATTAATGCATCCTTTCTCCCCTCCTTCTCCTTTGTTTATTCATTCACCCATAAATTTGATAAGTATACTTATTATATGACAGGCACTATGCAGATCACTAAAGAAGAAACTCCAGGACTGTCTAGTACCAGAGTCCAATATGCAGTAACACAATTAGATTGAAAACTTTAAATACTGGGGTTGTGGAGATGTCTACCTCACACCTACTAAGATGGCAACTATCAAAAGAACAGAAAATAGTGTTAATCAAGGATGCAGAGAAATTGGAAGCTTTGTGCACTGTTTTTAGAAATGTAAAATGATGCAACCAATATGGAAAATAGTACAGAGTTTCCTGTGTGATTACTGTGTAATCCAATAATCTCACCTCTAGGTACATATCCAAAAGAATTCAAAGCAAGATCTTGAAGAGATATTTGCATATCCATGTTTATTGCAGCTGTATTCTTAATACCCAAGTTGAAGCAACTCAAATGTCCATTGATGGATGAATGGATAAAGAAAATGTGGCACGGGTAAATGTGGCAGGGGTAACTCAGTCGTTTAAGCATCCGTCTTCGATTCAGGTCATGATCTTGTGGTTCATGAGTTCAAGACCCACATCGGATTCTGCTGACAGCTCAGAGCCTGGAGCCTGCTTCAGATTCCATGTCTCCCCCTGTCTCTTTCCCTCCACCACTCACGCTCTGTCTCTCTCTCAAAGATGAACATTAAAAAAAAAAAAAAATGTGGCATATACATCCAATGGAGTATTATGCAGCTTTTAAAAAGAAGGAAATCCTGTCACATGCTGCAACATGGGTGACCCTTTGGACATTATGCTAAACAAATAAGCCAATCACAAAAAGACAAATACTCTCTGATTATACTCATGTTACATATATAAACTAGTCAAACCTTAGAAACAGAAAGTAGAAATGTAGTTACCCAAGGCTGGTGAGTGGCTGAAGGAGGAATTTATGTTTAGTATATACAGAGTTTCAGTTTTGCAAGATAAAAAACTTTGAGAGATCTGGTATACAACAAAGTGAATATGCTAACACTGCTGAACTGTACACTTAAAAATGATTAAAATGGTAAATTTAATGTTATATTTTGTACCACAATTTTTTTAAAGAGTCAAATGCTATGGTTGTGATAGGTACAGAGCTCTATACAAATTTAGTTCTTTTTATTTTTTTTTATTTATTTTTTTTTTTTTACTGTTTTTATTTATTTTTGAGGCAGAGAGAGACAGAGCATGAGCGGGGGAGGGGCAGAGACAGAGGGAGACACAGAATCGGAAGCGGGCTCCAGGCTCTGACCTGTCAGCACAGAGCCCGGCGCGGGGCTCCAACTCACGGAGTGTGAGATCATGACCTGAGCTGAAGTCGGACGCTCAACCGACTGAGCCACCCAAGCGCCCCTAAATTTAGTTCTTTTTAAAGTATCATCACCTCTGCTAAGTGAAATAAGCCATACAGAGAAAGACAGATACCATATGGTTTCACTCTTATGTGGATCCTGAGAAACTTAACAGAAACCCATGGGGGAGGGGAAGAAAAAAAAAAAAAAAAAAAGAGGTTAGAGTGGGAGAGAGCCAAAGCATAAGAGACTGTTAAAAACTGAGAACAAACTGAGGGTTGATGGGGGGTGGGAGGGAGGGGAGGGTGGGTGATGGGTATTGAGGAGGGCACCTTTTGGGATGAGCACTGGGTGTTGTATGGAAACCAATTTGACAATAGATTTCATATATTAAATAAAAAAAAAATTCTCTGAAAAAAAAAATAAATAAAGTATCATCACCTCAATATACCATGTTCCACTAGCTAATAAACTAATCTCTGGTAATATGTATTCAGAGCTAATGGCATTATGTGGTACTCTTGTCAGGTAATATAGTTTCATCATATTAGTCTTTTAGTATATAGGGTCTTATATACTTGAATAATTCTTATGATGGAAACTTAAACCATGAAAGAGAGACACAGGAGACCAAAATAGACCCTGAAATATCCCATTTCAGCAGATTCCTGAGGCCAGTCTATAATGAGTGGGTCTCCTCCAGATACTCATGGTCTGTAGTGTATATAAACTAATGTTTCAAGCCCTACAATAGCTTAGAGTAAACTAAGTTGTCAGATAGGTTAAGATAGTAGTATATATCAGAAACTAGCTGAATGTACTTCTCAAATATCTAAAGTGTGGTGAGATGTAGAAGGTAATGGGTGAGGGGAACAGGTTAATTTTAAAACTAGAAAATGCCAACCTGCTGATTTGAGATTTCAAAATAATTGGGGGCGGGGGGGAGGTACCCCCTCCCAGGAAGTACAGAAAGAAAAGAAGAGTTATGACCAAGTAAATCTTTACAATTGTTTTATATATTGGGATCCTAACCCATGATACCCTTCAAAGTCAAAGGAATGGATTCAGGAGGCCATTAAAATTTTTTTAATTATATGCCAAGAAAATATGAATACATGTATTTTTCTGGATAGAGGGCTCTTGGCTTTTATCAGATTCTTGTTTATTTTTATTTATTTTTTTATATGAAATTTATTGTCAAATTGGTTTCCTCTTTTTTAAAGGCTAAACATCCATGACTATCTGCTGCTAGCTCCCAAACTTATGTATCTTTTTTTTTTTTTTAATGCTTATTCATTTTTTCAGAGACAGAGCATGAGCAGGGGAGGGGCAGAGAGAGAGGGAGACCCAGAATCTGAAGCAGGCTCCAGGCTCTGAGCTGTCAGCATAGAACCTGATGCAGGTCTTGAACCCACAGACCGCAAGATCATGACCCGAGCCAATATTGAACACCCAACCAACCGAGCCACCCAGGCACCCCTCAAGTTTATATATCTTTAACACAAAGCTCTTTAATTTAAATATACAGCCACATGTTAGATATATTCACCAGAATGTCCCACAGGCATCTCAGATTCACTAGATCTGAAACTAAATATCTTTTCACACACTGGAAGCTTTCTCCTCTTTTGTGTGCTCCCTGTAAATAAATAGGCCATCATTTCCCCACTTTGCAAGAAAGACTCTTAAGATGTCATTCTTAACTTTTCATTCACTTCAGGCCCTCGTCCCTAAATCTAGTCAGTGATTAATTCCTATTGATTCTAATTCTTCAGTGTCTCTCACATCCATCTATTTCTATTAGTCCTCAGTGCCTCTACTTTGTCCGGTCCATCATGAATGACCAGTGCTGCAAATACTTTCTAATAATCTCCCTGCCTCCAGTCTTGCCCCTGGCCAGTTCATTCTTTAAACTAGCCAGTGCATTTTTGAAAAATCATATTTGATATTGTCCCTTTGCTGCTTAAAATTATTCAGATTCTTGGGGCGCCTGAGTGGCTCAGTCGGTTAGGCATCCAACTTTGGCTCAGGTCATGATCTTGCAGTTCGTGGGTTCGAGCCCTACGTTGGGCTCTCTGCTGTCAGTGCAGAGCCCGCTTTGGATCCTCTCTCCCTTTCTTTCTGCCTCTCTCTCTCTCTCTCTCTCTCTCTCTCTCTCTGTCTCCATCTCAAAAATAAATAAACATTAAAAAAATATTTAGATCTGCATTTCACTTGAAGAAACTTTAGACTCCTTACCGTGGTCTTTGAGGGTACACTGCACCAGCCTTCTCTCTGAGCAGTCTTTATCTCAAGCTTTATGCCTCAACCATTCTGGATTTACTTCAGTGTGTTGGATGTGCTAAGTGCTTTCTTTCTTCTTAGTCTTTGCACATTCCTTTCCTCCAGCCTCGAATACTCTTTCACATCATCTCAGCTCTTGCCTCATCTCCTCATTGTCTGGCTAACTTTTCCTGTAAATCTAAAGTTTTCTCTTACACTAATTGTAGTCTCTTGTACACCACATTATCTTGTCTTGGTTACTGAAATAGAAGGTTTGAGATGGAAGGGACCCTGTCTCATTATTATAATACTCATTATTATCGCCTCTGCTCTATGCTGGTGGTTCTCAAAGTGTTGTCTCCCAGCCATCAGCATCAGCATCATATGGGAACTTGTTAGAAAAGCAAGTTTTCAGAGACACCTGAGTGGCTCAGTTGGTTGAGCAACAGACATCGGCTCAGGTCATATTCTCACAGTTTGTGAGTTTGAGCCCCGCATCAGTCTTGCTGCTATCAGCACAGAGCCCGCTGTAGATCTTCTGTTCCCCTCTCCCTCTCTGTCTCTCCCCCACTCACACTCTCATGCTCAAAAATAAATAAAACATTCTTTAAAAAAATTTTTTTAAAAAGAAAAGCAAGTTTTCAGACCCCACACCAAATCTACTAAATCAGAGATCACAGAGGTAGGACCCTTATCTGTGTTTTAGCAGATGATTCTGATCTGTGATAAAGTTGGAGAACCATTGCTGCACTCCATATCTGCCTCTTAGGAGATGCTCAGAATTTGTTGAGTGAGCAGAAACAATTAAGGATTTTTTTTTTTTCACCCAAAGATATTTATGCTTTATTGCTATTAAATAGAGAGCCACAAAATCTCAAGGGGTTTTGCTAAAAGGAGCTATGTAGCACATATAAAACAGTTCTTATTTCTTCAGAGAGATCACTGGGTGGGAGGGATCTGCATATCAGACTGTAGTATCTTACCCAGTGTCTTATGGTCAGTGAGCCAAAGCTTTGAAGACTTTCCAGCTCCTCTTTACAGAATGGATGTAGAGGTAGAGGGTATTCTTTGAGCCTTCTCAGTGATGACTGTTTCATTATTATCCCATTTTGTTTTTCAACAAATATTTATCAAATGTGGGTTCTAAGTAAAATTTCTGGCTTTGTCACTTGAAAGATGTGTGACCACATGCAACTTGCTTACTGTTCTATGCCTCAAGTGACTTATATATAAAGAGACGATGATATTACTTGCTTCATAGTGTTATTAAAAAGTTAAATAAAATAGTACTTAGAACAGTACTCAGCACAGAGTAAGCACCCACTAAATATTATCTATCTCTATTATATGTCAAGTGTTATTCAAGGTCCTGGGATAGAGTAGTGAATAGGACAAAGTCTTTCCACTGATAGAGTTTACATTCCAGCCCATTATAGCTAACTGTAAAGATAAAAACACATTTTTGTTCCCCATCAGTTATATTAACTAGCTCACTCAAGTGCCCTCCTGTCCATGCACGTTTTCTTTGTATCTTTATCTCTGACTCTTCCCTTTTCACATATCCACTTAATTGCCTAAATTTCTTAAGTCCAGTTCCCAAGCCTAGCCATCCTTGTCCTTTCCAATGCCAAAGGCCTGAAAACTAGGGTAACTGATGGTAAGTTCCAGTCTGAAAGCCAGCAGGCCTGAGACCCAGAAGAGCTGATGTTCAAGTCCAAAGGCAAGAAAAAAGCTGGGCACCTGGGTGGCTCAGTTGGTTAAGCATCCAATTCTTGATTTCCACTCAGGTCATGATCTCACGATTTCTGGGATCGAGCCCCATGTCAGGCTCTCTGCTGACAGCCAGAGCCTGCTTGGGATTCTCTCTCTCCCTCTCTCTCTGCCCCTCCCCCACTCATGTACACTTTCTTGCTCTCACTCTCTCTGTCACTCAAAATAAATAAATATTAAAAAAAAATTTTTTTTTAAAGCTTATGTCCTGGTTCAAAGACGGTCTCACAGATATTTTCTATTCCTCAGGAACGGGTAAACCATTTTATTCTATTCAGCCTTCAGATGATTGGATGAGGCCTACCCACAATAGAAGAGCAATCTACTTTACTCAGTCTACTTAATTATGTGTTCATATTATCCAAAAAACTCTCACAAAAATTCCCAAAATACTATCTAGGCATCCTGTGGTCCAGTCAGGTTGATACATAAAATCAATCATTATAATATATACATAGATGATCAGCAGGTATACAGTTTTATAACCTAATTTTAATAATTGTGCTACTAACTTTATATAGTCATTTATAAAAATTAATATATAGTAACTCATTTGGCATATTGAGAAGTAAATATAATAAAGAATCTTAGAGCACTATCTCAGAATCACAAATCAATATTAACGTGTTAAAAGAAATATATTTGAATATGTAACTAGTTTTTTATGCTAAAGCCATGAAGTATTTTTCATATATGTGGGATTCACATATGAGGTTCTTTGAAAAGAAACCGAAACTGAAATATGCCAATAGCCTGCACTATGCTATCTTAAACTTAATGTACATTTAATTAAGTCCAGCAGGCATGAATTGAATATCTACTGTGTACAAATTCTGTGTTAGTAGTTGAGAGATATACTAAGCTATGTAAAAAACACTTCCTCCAGGAAGACAAACATGGACACATCTTAATTATATTATAGGCAGTATTAGTTAACTCTTTTATTAGAGATGCGAATGAAATATATCTGTACGTGAAAGAGAGAATGCTTTATCCTGTTTGGGAAAATTTATATGGCATACATCTCTCGACCATCAGTAATATGTAGGAATTTTATTGACAGATGGAAAAAAATTCTTAGTAGAAAGAACTGCTCAAGAAAAATTGAGAGAAGGTTTTATTTTGCCAAGAGAAAATTATTTCGTAGTGCTGAAGTGTTTAGGTTGTAATCGGTAGAGGAGTATTACAGAGGAAAACTTATAAATCTGTCTAGAAAATGGAAGTGGAGGCAAGTCAGACTGACTCTTGTTTATCATTATAAAAAATTGGGATTTTTTTTTAAGATGGGAGCTATGAAAATATTTGAAAAGAGGAACAACTTTTCTAATCGTGATTTGGAATAAATTAGGAGGCAAAGTTAGAGTAGGTTAAAGTGCTGTGAGGTTATAAAGAGCCAGTTTTGTTTGTGCATACCCCACCTATTTCTAAAGAGGATTTGACAGTTTCCAGAATTAAAAAATAAAAATGAGAAAATGAGAGCAAAGTGAAAATAAAGACAAGAAAATAAGATGATGTTGGAATAAGATTGGTGAAAAAAAATACACATAGTAAGGGGCACCTGGGTGGCCCAGTCAGTTAAGCACCCGACTTCGGCTCAGGTCATGATCTCATGGTTCTCGGCTTTGAGCCCCACGTCGGGCTCTGTGCTGACAGCTCAGAGCCTGGAGCCTGCTTTGGATTCTGTGTCTCCCTCTCTCTCTGACCCTCCACTACTCACACTGTGTCCCTCTCTGTCTCTCAAAAATGAATAAACGCTAAAAAAAATTTTTTTTAAATACACATAGTAAGATTACACAGTATTGATAGAGATGGGCTAAAAGTTTAGCTCTGAATTTCTTCACAGGAGGAAAAAATGGGAAATGATTACTTATAGGATTAACTGTCCTCACTTTCATCCCGCTTCCTGTCTCACAGGAAAGAAGTAGAAGCAGTCAGAAGAAACTTTTCCCAGGATCTCACTACCAGATTACTCAGCTAAATTCCCACATTCTCTGCCTCCTTACTACAATTGAGCCACCCTGTGCTTCTCTGTCCCGCCAACTCCTTCCCTGGTGCTGTACCTTCCACCCTCTCCCACTTACTCAACAGTGCTATCCCAGCAACCTTGCTGTCTCCTGCACTTCCAGTTTTCCCTGTTGGATCACTTGTATCAGCAAAAAAAATGTGTTGTTATTTTTTTAATCTTTAAGGAGCAAACAAACAATGCAAGTAAAATCTTTTTTCACCCAACGTCTTCCTCCATCTACCACCCCATCCATTCTTAGTAAGAAAAATGCTAATCAAAATTTCAATTAAAAAAAAAATTTCAGTGAGATTTTTTTTCCCGTTTCAGATTGGCAAAAATCTAGATCTTTGTAGCACATACTATAGACAAAAAAAAATTTTGTGAAAAAAAATCTCTTATATGTTGCTGGTAGAAATGCAAAATACTACAACTTCTTTGTAGGAGAATTTAACAATGTGTATCAAAATTACAGATGATTTACTTTTTTATTCATAATCTCTGAGAACCAAGTCAAGAGAAATACCTGCATGTACAAAATGACATCACCTATATCTCTTGTTAAATTAAAAACGCAAGTGCAGAGCAATTTTAAAGTTTCTGACATTTTATAAAAGGGGAAAAATTAAAAGATGTATCTGTGGGGTGCCTGGCTGGCTCAGTCTGTAGAGCATGTGACTCTTGATCTTGGATTCAGGAATTTGAGCCCCACCTTAGTCATAGAGATTATTTAGTTTTAAAAAGAAAGAATACTCAGGTTTCTCTTCAGATCTAATAAATCTTTCACCTTTTATTAAAAAAAAAATATGCAGTATTAGTGTGAGTTTACATAAAGAAACTTTAAAATAAATAAGAACTAATAAAATTATTGACAGATGATAGGCTAGGAAATAAAGGGGGAAATTTGTTCTGATCATTTCTAGTCTTATTTTCTATTTTAAGTTCTTACATACGTTTATGCAAAGTATGAAATGATTAATTTCTCAAATCATATGTTATACTTTATCTGGGACAAAAAGTCATGAATATATAGTACTTGCTAATTTTTTTAGTACTTGCTAAAGTTTTAAATTTTATTTTACCACAATATGATTTTTAAAATTCTATTCCTAGATCCATATTTATTCTCTTGGAATGACATTGTATTGGGGAGCTGATCATGAAGTGCCTCAGAGCCAAGTAAGTCAAATTGTCACATCTGTACAACTTCACCCTTTTTAGAAAGTTCTTCCCTGTATTTATATATGTTCTACAGCATATTATCAGGCATACCAGCATTTCTATGCTGTTCCATTAATAATGTCATACTCTCAGAAGGAAATAATAAAATTCTAAAGACATTATTATTCTCAGAATGTTCTTGGAATTATATCAGTTGCTACCCAGGTTTCAACAATTTAGTCTGTGAAATGTAGTGGCCTCTTCAAAAATTACAGCAAGTCCACATAATTTCTTCGAATTTAATGACTTATAAGAATGGTTGTAGATGTTGATGATTTCATTCTTGAACTAAAGTGATAACCTTTTTTGATGCAGAAGCATAGGAATAATAGATCTCAAAGTATATGCTTCATTACTTTTTTTTTTTCTTGTCCCTTCAAAAGGGACAATACTCCGCTAAGCCTATGGCAGCAAACACCATTATTAAAGCAACACTTTCTGAAGTCTTAGGCTCCAATGATCATTGCGCTGTTTCTAGTCCTTATTTTCTAAAATAACTGATTCCTAAAGACCCAATATAAACATAATAACAAATAGTAACTGAAACTATAAAAATAACTTATTTCAGACTATCTAGGTGGCTCAGTGAATTTAGCATGTGACTTTTGATCTCAGCTCAGGTCTTAATCCCAAGGTCATGAGTTCAAGTCCTGCACTGATGTCTGCATTGGGCTCCATGCTGGGCATGAAGCCTACTTAAAAAAAAAAAAAAAGATAACTATATTTCATCAGAGCAAAGATATAACATACATAATTAGGTTTTATTTTAGGCATTTAGAAGTCGAAAAGAAAAATAACTAGGTGTAAGGGTTTGTTTTAATTAAATTAAGAAGTAACAGGCTTTTTAGGCTTTTATTCTAAAATCCAGATATCCTAAGATCCGTGAAAGATGGATGATGTCTTCAACTTGGTTCAGTCTCATTTTGTATCATGAAAAACCCTCAGTTTCAACTTGATAAATAGAAGTGAAAAAGTTAAATTATTACTGGATATATTGGTATCATATACAACCTAACATACGTGCAAAATGTGATCACAGCCTGTGACTAACACTTTATACTCTTCAGATAACTGAAAATTAAGTCAGTATCAATAATGTATAAATTGGAGAAGAAGTATATAAACTTTCACTAGTATTTTGCTATCAGAAATCATAGTCATTTTGCAAGTATTCAATATCATTTCAAAAGTTGAAGCCCCGTCTTGTGTCAGACACTGTACTAGATACTAGGAATAGAATGGCCCGTGCCTGTGGAGTATATCCATGAGTCCAGGCATTAAATAACCAGTTATAACAATGCGTGAATGCTGTGGTAGGGAACTGGAGGGTGCCATGGAACACCAGAGTCAGAGCCTTTAACTAGATTTAGAGGGTTAGGATGTGTTTATTAAAGGACACTGCATCTAAGGTGAGATCTAAAGGATGACATAATATACAAACGGATGAGAAGCGGAAAGGAAGGGTCACAGGGAAAGCATGTTTCAACCAAAGTGGATGTACCAGTTTAAACTCCCACCAACAGTGCTTTTCTCCTTATCAATATTATCAGTCTTCTTTTTACCCATTCAGTTTAGTCATGTAGTGGCTTCTTTTTGTAGTTTTAATTTGCATTTTTTGTATGCTTATTGGATATGTGGATATAATGTTCTACAAATCATGTCAACTAATTAAAAAATCTTACATTCCAGTTTCTCTGATTCACCAGCATAATGAGAACTGATATTCAAATGACTTGAGTCATTGCAGTATTTGAAATCTAAGTTATCATGAGAGTATCAAATTATATTTAATATATAATGAATATGTTACATTTTATCAATTGTTAGGAAATCATTTATTCACCCAAAGTGTACACACACACTCACATAACTGCTTACCAAAATATTTGAATGACCTAGGAATTCCATTTCTTTATTATACCCTACCCCCCTAGCCCCCCTACCCCAAAAAAACTGTTTTTCTGTAATACTTCCTGTCTTGGGAGATGTGTGTTAACCATCTTCTGCTAATTTTTTGGATTATGAAAAGATAAAATACACTAAAATGTACATACTGCTAGATAAGGAGCTCATTTCTTCCGAGTATTTGAAATGTGTTTGGTGTGGTTCCTATGACTCCTGAAATGGCTTGTTTGTTAGATAAGATTTACCCACACTTCTGAAAGTGCCTTTTCTTTCTTTACATTAGCCTATCAAGCTTGGAGATCACCTCAACAGCATACTGCTTGGAATGTGCGAAGATGTTATATATGCTCGAGTTTCTGTCCGGACTGTCCTGGATGCTTGCAGCGCCCACATTAGGAATAGCAACTGTGCACCTTCATTTTCCTACGTGAAACAGTTGGTCAAACTGGTTCTGGGAAATCTTTCTGGGGTAAGCCACAGTTCCGACTGATGCAGATAGTCATATTTTAAAATTTAGCAGAGTATCACAGGATTTTCTTTAAAGATACTATTGGTAGCATTTTCTCAATGAAGATGAGGACAGGAGAGTAAATTTCTTGTTCTAATGTCAATGGTTTATTTGAGATGGCACTTAAAATTTAGAAGCCCAGTCAATGACTTAGTCTCCTAGATTTCATAAGAATTAGTCTTTTTTTTTTAGAACTGTATTCCAACAAGTACTATAGAGTCACAGCATGTTAGAGCTGAAATCATCTGCTCTTCGTCCTTTCTTACATCCTCAGCAAGTGGTTCTGTCTATTATGAAAAATGCACTGACATACAAAATGGGTTTTCACATTAATAACGCACTTCCTGTTGCTCTGTAACCTCTTTCTTGGCCGCTTACTTGTCTGGACAAGGCTATTCCTGAAATCCTCTCCACCCTCTGGGGACACTGTCATCTGATGGGCAGGGGTGATACATGCTTGTATCTCTGCTAGATTGCCCCAAGACCTGGACTCTCCCATTCTCTCTCTTGTCTCAGATGTGAAGAATCCCCAAAATAACACACACGGTATTTATCGTCCCACCTCTGCGTTTCTTGAGCTACATTCTATCCCATTTGCCTAGTTTCCCTTGGTTTCTGATATCTGTTTAGATCCAAACTTCATCTGCTCTTACCCTTTCAAGTGAAGTCCTTCTCCTTCGTGTGGACCACAATTTGCTACTGTCACACAGTGTTCTTGATGGCTTCTTACTTCGTCCCTAGGAGTTCAGCTCTGTCATCTTAACCAGGATGTTGTATGGCTGGCAGGAGTATATCCAAATTCCATGCAGTTTGCCAGTTAACAAGAAACAGGCTCATAGATTCTTCCGGGCAAATGGTTTGTAAACTGTACCCCATGCAGCCTTGGTACTTCTGTACTGAAAGGAATACAGGTAGTAGAGGCTGAGTGAATGCGATTCTTGGCTGCTGATTTCCCCTCCTTAACTAGAGCTGCCTCCAATTTTAATTGATTTATTTGTTTATATTCCTGCATGTGACTTAAAAAAACAAACAAACAAAGGTAAAACTACTAAAAATCTATGAAAGCCCTCTATCCAGACTAAAGTTTCCCAAATATTTTCAAATATAGTTTTGTTTTTAAAAATTCCTGTGTGGGGATGCCTGCGTGGCTCAGTCAGTTAAGCATCTGACTCTTGATATTGGCTAGGTCTTGATCTTAGGATTAGTGGCACTGAGCTCCACATCGGACTCTGCACTGACAGTGTGGAACCTGCTTGGAATTCTCTCCTCCTTCTCTCTCTGTCCCTCCCCAACTTGTGCTGTCTCTCTCTCTCGCTCTCAAAATAAATAAATAACCATTTTTTAATTAGATTAATAAAAATTCCTTTGTGATCAAATAATTTCGAGGAAAATCTAATATTTAAGAGAAATTAGAATATATTTTCACTGCAAAACTTCTCAGAACCTTTAATACACTAGACTGTATTACTTTCAAGAATGATATGCCTACATGTAGGTGAAACATTTCCCAAACTTATTTGTGTCTTTTTTTTTTTTTTATAGATTTTTCCCATAATACTAATGTTCTGTAAAGCTCCCTTTGAGAAATATTGATCTGTACTAACTCACTTTATAAAGAAGGAAATTGAGATTCACACAGCTTATGGGGTATATGTTTCCTATTAGTCCAGGGATCTTTCTGTTATACCACACCTCCTCTAAGACTTGTCTTGCTATTTTTTTGATACAGTAAAATTGTTGAAAATACTTTTTCTTCCCCTTTCCATGAAGAAATATTCCTCCATGAAATTCTATTATCCTTCTAATAGTTGCCCATGTTAGATAAAAGATGTCTATCTCTTTACATTTAGTATTTAGGTCAGTTTATTGCAGTAACTATATATTGCTCATCTACATATGAAACGTGCTAGATACTGCAGATATATATAAATTTGAATAAAATGTTTGTTCTACCTTCTAAGAGCTCTTAAAGACCATTTGCTTAATTATAAAATGCAGAGAACGGTATGGAAAGCAACACAGGAAGAATTTTAAAAGCATTTTGAAGGTTTGAGGGGAAAGGATACAAATTATGACTGCATTGAAAAATAGCACTTTGAACTAGATCCAAAAGTCTAGATAGAAAGTAATCTAGGCAGAGGGAAGTAAACCTAGATAAATGCTGTGAAGTAGGAAAGAACAGGGTATGTTTGAGGAACAGTATTAAGTCTGTTTGGGGAGTGTTGTGGGATTGGTTAGTAGGAGAGAAGAATAGAAGGGTCAATTAGAGTTCATATATAGGGAGCCTGCCTTTCCAGAGGCAAATTTCTACTAAGAAGAAATAACGTTCCAGTCATCGTTCCATTGCTCTTGCTAGTATCACTGGACAGAACTCCCAACAGCTACCGTTTTGTTCTGTTTTGTTTTTTAATGTTTACTTATTTTTGAGAGAGAGAGAGAGAGAGAGAGAGCAAGGGAGGGGCAGAGAGAGAGAGAGGGAGACACAGAACCTAAAGCAGGCTCCAGGCTCTGAGCTGTCAGCACAGAGCCTGACCCGGGCTTGAAGTCATGAACCATGAGATCATGACCTGAGCTGAAGTCAGATGCTTAACGGACTGAGCCATCCAGGTGCCCCTGGATTTATAATCCATATGCAAACAGATTTCACTAATGGAGCAGTATTAAAATATGTGTGTTTGTATGTGTGTAAACAAGTATGTATGCATTCCCCTGGTGCCAGATTTAAATAATTTCTCTTCATCATTATCTCTCCTTTTTCTTGGAGTTTTTACTCTAATTGATCATCTAAATAAACCTAGTGTTCTAATTTTTCATCCCTAATCATGTGGAATTTGATCTAAGTTGATACACTTTTATTTATTTTTTAAAGGTAATGTGCTTTTTTTCCCACCAATACATTTTTAATTTATTTTTTTTTTATTTTAATTCCAGTATAGTTAACATACAGTGTTATATTAGTTTCAGGTATACAATATAGTGATTCAACAATTCTATACATCATTACTCAGTGCTCAGTTGCTCATCATGATAAGTGTACTCTTAATCCCCTTTACCTATTTCACCCATCTGCCCACCCATCTCCCCTATGATAGGCTTTATTTTATTTTATCAATTTTTTAAAGTTCTTACTTTATTAATCTTCTCATGAGAAATCTGCACAATCACCACAGTCACTGCAGAATCTTTTTATTCCTTCTGTTGTCCAGTCTCCTGCTCACTGCTAGATACTTCATTTCTTTTTGTCAACACCAGTAATTGGCTTTTGCACTGTCGTCTTGACTTTCTTCATTCTGTTCTTGTGTTCCTTTCACTGTTTTCTTGAGGTCTTTGTCTTCTCAAACAGGCCATCTCTTTGTTTGGGTTCACTTTTCTTTGCATAATCCAAGGAATCCTAAATCATGCCAAAGCCAGTTGTCTTACCACCACCCGAATGAGTTCTGAATCCAAATACAAAGATGGTGTCTGGTGTCGTCTTGTACATTTTGGGTAGTTTTTCCCAAATTTCTTAGGTACTATCACCTTTTGGGGATGAAGAACATCAATAACCATTTGTTTCCGCTCAAGTACTCGGTTGGTTATGAACTTCCCAGTCCGGATAGCTAACTGTGTCATTCATGATGGCAACCGAGCTTCAAGGAGCCAGGGAGGAAAAAAATAACATGCTTTATTTCAAAGGAGTACCCTTAGGTAAAGTTATTAAAGCTTAAGACTACTTAAACATTTTATTATAAAGGAGATTTAAAAGAGCATTGATTTAAATTTAATTGTCATCCCTCAATATGTCATTTAGTCTAAAGCATTTCTCAAATGTAATTTCTGGCAGGAAAAATCTGATAAATTATTTTTGAAAATAATTTAAGTCATTACCGTCAATGCATAGTTAAATCAGGAGAAAATTTATTGTACCAGAATTAATATGATTTTAAAATTATAATCTAACTTGAGAGAGTAATGTAATTATCAGGAAAAAAAAAAACTCTTCAAGTTTACTGTTTTCAGATGGAACTCATTTTAACTACTTCAGTTTGGCTTTCTTCTATAACTCTGCCTTGCCTTTCATTTCCTGAAGAGTAATTGGCCAGAACTGAGCTACATAAATCCTGTTGAAGGAATACAAATTAACAATAGTAAGTGTTGAGTGTCTTTAGTTAATGTTTTACTCCAAAAATTGTCCAACTAATGTCATTCTGTAGACAATTACCATGAAAACAAAAGGCAGGTTGTTTTGTCAAACTTGATTTTTGATTATCTGTGTACAGACGGATCAACTTTCCCGTAACAGTGAACAAAAGCCTGATCGAAGCCAGGCTATTCGAGACCGATTGAGAGGAAAAGGATTACCAACAGGTAAGAATATATTAATGGGAAACTTTTGAGCTTTAACCTTATTTCATTGTTTCTTTTATGAAATCATATTTACCTGACTTGGAAATCTGATAATTGTGACCATAATTAGAATACATATATGCAGGGGCGCCTGGGTGGCCCCCTCTCTTTCTCTCAAAATTAAATAAACATTTAAAAAAAACAGAAAAGAATATAAGTATGCAAAGTGGAGGCAGGGAACCAACAGGAACAGTAACTATATTAATATATAAATCCTTTAAAATTATGCAGAAAACATTACTAAGACAGCCAAGACTCCTATAGTAAATCATTTCCTTTCCAATATTGTTATTATAGCAATAATATAATTTATTTACTTTATCATGGAATTTTATATTAAAAATAAATTTTTTTTGAGAGAGAGAGCATGAGAGAGCAGGGGAGAGGCAGAGAGAGAGAGGGAGAGAGAGAATTCCAAGCTCCGTGCTGTCAGCCGAGCCCGTGCAGGGTTCAAATGCATAAACTGTGAGATCAAGACCTGAATCAAAACCAAGAGTCGGATGCTTAACCAACTGAGCCACCCAGGAGCCCCAAAAATGCATTTTAAAGCAAGGTGAAATAAGCACATGGACACTATTGAAACAAAGTTTCAGAAAGCAACATTACTTTTACTGCACTCTATTTTGTTTCTTTATTTCTTTTTTTTTAAGATTTAATTTTATTTTTTTAAGTAATCTCTACACCCAAACTGGGACTTGAACTCACAACCCTGAGATCAAGAGTCCCACCCTCTCCCAACTGAGCCAGCCAGGTGCCCCTACTACACTGTTTTCTATTCTATTTCTTATTTTAATCGGAATCACAACCCCCTAAGTCAATTTCATTACCAACTAATTTTATGACTTGCAGTTATCAAATACTGTTTTAGGTTATAAGATACTTAGTACATAAAAACTAATGAAAAGTGGTTTTGCTGTTACAAACAGCATTAGATAATTATGCGTCCTATATAATCACTTTTTAAAGAAAATGATTACAAATCCCAAACGTGTAAAATGAAAGCAGAAAAAATTAATTTTTACATGAAAATTTATTTTTGTGTTGAATTTCAAGCTTGGCTTATTTATGAAATGAACTTTTGTTTTTGCTGATTATCTTTGTTCTCTATTTCTCAAGCAATATTGACAATTATGATAATCTAAACATGAAAAATATTTTATAGGTGAAGCATTTTATTGTCTTAAATCTTGGGGCTGTGCAAAGTAAATGTAAATATTGCTTAAATATATTCTAATAAAACATTCTAATTGATAATAGATTAAAAAGCTAAGATGTTTAACTTTTTAATTTAATCAGATAATCAGGGCACAGCTGTCTTAGTTAAAGCCTATGAAAAAAGTCTTATTGTGAAACTTAGCCACTTGATTATCTGAACCAAATGTTTTACAGAATTCAGAACTCTTATATTGAGAAGGAAAAATGTGCCCCTCAGCAAGTGTACTGTTTATCTTGAGAAATCAAGGAAAAGCAATAAAATCACTCTGATGGAGTGATTCTGCAATGGTTTAGTTAGTTAAGTGGCTGTTTTGGTACTTCTGTTTTACTTATGGAATAAGGACTACTTTTTTGAAAAAGTACCTTTGCTTTCATATCATCAATATAATCAATTTATTTCTGGTTACATAAGGTTACTTTTCTAATACATATATTATTTATGCATGGGTCAAAAAAACAGAAGGCAGACTATATGTGTGTGTATATATATATGTGTGTATATATATATACACTATATAGTATAATGTAGTATAGTTTTAAAATAAAGGGAAATATTTTTACCTTCTTCTTGTAGGTAAAAATATTTCCCTTTATTTTAAAACTATACTACAACTTGAGATATTGATATAGCGTGAACCTTGGTGCCAAGAAGAGCAGCATTTTGTTAATCCATCAACTTTTCAGTCAGTCTCCTGTTTTAGAGCTGAATAATAATAGAAAATTATAGTTAAATGTCAATGGCAAGCTGGAAGAGTCTTTTTCAAGAAGACATAGTGAACACTTTAATAAGTGAATGTTAGATTTAAAAGAAATTTTTCTTTCTTTTCTTTCTCTTATTTATCATCTTTCTGTTTCTCCTCCCTTTCCCCCATTCCTCTCTCTCCTTCCCTCACTCTCTGTTTCTCTCTCTTCTTCCTTATTTCTCATTCCTTTCTTTCTCTAATCTTTTTCTGGAATTCCCTTCTATCATCTCCTACTATCATTAAATGGCCATGTTATAGAATTGAAGTTGGTTTTCTTGTTTGTTATTTGTTGAGTTAGTAACTATAATGTTATATTATTAATTGTTAATTTTTAAGTAGTTTTTTCCTTAAAAAAAAAAAAGAAATGTTCCTATATATATGAGTCCCCCATTTTATCCCTGTCCATCATATATTCCATAGAAAACAAAAAAGATCATCATGCCATATTTAAAGACTTAAGTGTTAACATTGTTTAGATTGTATTACTTTCAATCACTCAGTCTTATTGTTACAGACAGTAATTATTACATACTATTTTAGTGTTGATAGTTTGAGCTGAATCTATTATCTACTCTAAAACATACTTTAAATAGAAGGTTATTTTATTGTCATTTACATTTATACATATTTATACATATTTTTTAATAAATGTGTATACAAAATTAAGCTTTCTGGACATGTAGATGCTAAGGAAAGAGAATACCTATTACATTAAGCACACTAGTTTTTGTAGATGAAAAATGAATATTTGTCAATTCAATGGATATGAGAAAAAGTTTTATAAGACTATTAGATTTCATAATACATTTGTAATACAATTTTAATGGTTCCATAAAGAAATATATAAGACTCTATGATTTATTGTTTTAGATAATCTATGTTTAAACATTAAGTTGTATGCAAAGTAAAAAAAAAAAAAAGCTGTAGTTCACCATCTTGGCTCATATTATTAGACTATTTTCTTACTATAAAAACAAATATATCAGAAGTTTTAGGGGCGCCTGGGTGGCTTAGTCAGTTAAGCATCTGACTCTTGATTTTGACTCAAGTCATGATCTCATGGTTTGTGAGTTTGAGCCCCACTGAATCAGGCTCACGCTGACATTACAGAAGAGCCTAGTTGGGATTCTCTCTCTGTCCCTCCCGCACTCACACACATGCACTTTCTCTCTCCCTCTCTCTCAAAATAAACTTTAAAAAAAGCTTTAAACCAAATTATTAATGCCTTTTGTGATTTTGTTTTTATAATATTAAGAGGTATTCAGTATTATTATCTAACAGTTCTTTAGAATGCTTATGATTCATAGACTATCCAAATGCAGATAATTTTGGCTTGACTGTAGTGAGTTTAAAATTTTGACAGAGAAATCTTTAGACTGTCCATTGATTTTATATCCAGTCATATCCTTTTATTGGAGAATTAAATCTCTATACCAATACTCAGGAGAATTTGTAAGGAATTACAATTTATCATTCAAGATAAACCAAATTTTGTTTGTGTTTACATTTTGGATAGAATTAGAGGTCCTTATACTTAAACAATAGCCTTTTTTAGATCACGTGTCATGGAAGAGTATTCCTGTTCTTAGCCATTGCTTTGCACAGTAGTATTACTGCTCAAGGGCTCTCTTAATTACCTTTAACAAATGTATAAAACCACATCTCAAAGATAGAATCAATATAATATACCACTTATAGCCAGTACCAGACAAGCAATTAGCAGCTAATAGTCAATGTTATATACTAATATAGCATATATAGTTAATATAAAAACTTTAAGATTAAAAAAATTACCTTGTGAAGAAGAAATATTCTTCTAGGACACCAGTGTTACTTTTGGGCAGTGCCAGGGTTTGGTTTTGTGTTGTTGTGTTTGTTTGTTTGTTTGTTTGTTTGTTGTTTTAATGCTTGCTTGCTTATTTATTCATTCATTCATTCATTTATTTATTTTGAGAGAAAGGGAGAGTGTGGGCAGGGAGGGGGCAAAGACAGAATCCCAAGCAGACTCCGCAATGTCAGTGCAGAGCCTCATGTGTGGCTGAATTCCATGAGATCGTGACCTGAGCCGAAATCAAGAGTCGAACACCTAACCAGCTGAGCCGCCCAGGTGCCCAGGCAGTGCCAGTTCTTAACTGTCAGTGGCCACTTGCAGCACAGGGCCTTGTTATAATACATCAGTACTAAAACATTCTCTTTGATGCAAACCAACCTGAAACTTTTATGTAGTGATAGCTTTAGTTTATTAGGTTCCTAGCCACAGTTTTCAGAAAAGAAAATTTCAAAATGGGCAGTGAGATACAAAATTAGGTTAAAAGAAGTAAGCGATTTTAGGGTTAACGCCTGTATCTAAGTGATTTGGTCGTCAGATTGAAACTTAACAATGACATTTTTATCTATCAGTAAATGACCTTAAAAGGTCTTTCCTCGTATCTTACCTCTCAGATCTGTTACAAAAGCTTAAGGCCTAGGGGCGCCTGGGTGGCTCAGTCGGTTAAGCGTCCGACTTCAGCTCAGGTCACGATCTCCCAGTCTGTGAGTTCGAGCCCCGCGTCAGGCTCTGGGCTGATGGCTCAGAGCCTGGAGCCTGCTTCCGATTCTGTGTCTCCCTCTCTCTCTGCCCCTCCCCCGTTCATGCTCTGTCTCTCTCTGTCTCAAAAATAAATAAACGTTAAAAAAAATAAAAAAAAACAAAAGCTTAAGGCCTAAACTATTGGGCTGTCTGCCCCCATTTTGTTATTTTATACTGCCAATGCTGATAAAATGGCTTCAGTAAGCAGAAAGAAATCAAACGTTTCCTGCCAAGCTTAAGGCAGAAACCTACACCGTGATCAGATCAGCATGATAGTGCTTCAGAACTTGGGCGTATTGACAATATCATGTTTCTTTTTTTATGTACTTGAACACACTTGTGAGGACAGATGGGTAATCGGGGAGCCTCTTTTAATACTGAAATGTCATTTTGAACTTAGCTTCTAGGGGACACTTGAATTTTTGAGTCTTGTCTGAGCGGAAAGGTGAATGATGGTATCCAAGTAAGGATGATGTTAATCATATGTAACAAAAATAATTAAACACAATGTACTTTACAAGGGAGATTTTTTTTAATTTAGCTAAAATAAATGGGACTATGTTCTATTAGGAAGACTTTTTATATTCTTAAAATCTTTTATTTTTATTTATTTTCCCCATTTAGTTTTTAGCAAGCTGTGTATTCTCCAGAAGGAAAATGTTTATGGATTCATTTTATATTTGGATGCTCATAATTGTATGTAAAATAATTGTGTCTGTAAACTCTCTCTGAACTCAGAGCCTTTTTGAGAGATGAAAAATCCACCTGTAGTCACCATTTATCCTGTTTTGAATAATTTGATTTTTTTAAATTATACAATCTAAAACTTTTGTTGGAGATCTTTTGATTTCTGGTTTCATGATTTCTTCTCAAAGGAACTTTTAAATTCCCCCTTGGTAGATAATTATATGCTGAGGAAAATAAAGCAGAAATGAAAGGGAGGAGGAATTTAGAATTTTATGTTGCCCTTATTCAGAAGATCTCATAATAGTTCATTAGGGGTTAGTTCATTTATCCTGTCCTCTTTAAGAAGAAAGCATAACAAGTTATGTCCACGGTTTTGTAAATGAAGTGAGAAACGTAGACATTAAGTGGCTTGCCCAAGCTCATGGATTGAATTTGGTAAAGCTAGAATTAAAACCCAGGTGTTTTGACAGTAATCTTTCTGGTAAATTATGCTACCTAAATTGGCTTTAAAAGGTTTCAAGAAGTTATGCATTCAATCCATTCTACAATCATTCTTTTGGAACGTCTTTAATCAGGAACTAGAAATACAAAAACAGGTAAGACGTGGTTTCTTATGTTATTGTTCCAGTGGGGGAGGGGTGAGGAAATGAGTGGGAGTGATGACAGATACCAATATAATGGATAATTTTAATATAGTGAAAGAAATGTCCTAAGAGAGGGTCAGAATGCTCTATGAATATAGTGACAGGAGCTAGTAGTTCTCCCAGGATGGGAAAATATTAAAGAAGTTTCCACCTGAACGCTTTTAAGAGTAGTTCCAATGGCACTGCCTTCAGAAATAATTAACTTCCTATAATCAAAATGGGTAGTGAGCACAGCTCTTAGATGTACTTAATGTTTTCAGTGCTGTTTACTGCCTGTTAAATAAAATAATTGTAATAGCCCAGCTATTATATATATATATGTAATACATATAATAAAAATATCTGGAAAGCAGTTGAAGAAATTGCACTTTATGCAGCCTCAAATAAAGTTAGTAAGTAAGGGGCACTGGTGTTAACAACAGTACATGGTTCTCGCTCGTCTAACAGACTTGTGCACCTAATAAATGAGTCTGGAATTCCATGTTTCTCCTCACTTAAAGGGCCAGATTCTATATTTGAACAGATTGGTGATATTTTTCCCACAGTGCTTTAGCAATTCAAGGCAACCATGATATGTTATTTGATGTTGTATATATTTTATCCACTTGTGAAATGTTAATCAGGCAAATACATACCCAGTTGTATAGTTGAAGATAATGAGTATCATTGACATGACAAAATGCACTGAGACTCCTGCCAGTTAGTAATATGTGATTTAAAAATGGTGTGCTTAGGGGCGCCTGGGTGGCTCAGTCGGTTAAGCGTCCGACTTCGGCTCAGGTCATGATCTCACAGTCTGTGGGTTCGAGCCCCGCATCAGGCTCTGTGCTGACAGCTCAGAGCCTGGATCCTGCTTCCAATTCTGTGTCTCCCTCTCTTCTCTGCCCCTCCCCTGCTCATGCTCTGTCTCTCTCTGTTGCAAAAATAAATAAAAACATTAAAGAAAAAAAATTTTTTTAAATGGTGTGTTTATACCAGCCCAAATCCATCTCTGTTACCTACCTGAAGGTTGTCTTTTTTTTTTTTTTTTTCCCTCATCTAAAAAGCAAACAAAAGCAGTCATAAGCCAATAGACCCACTGGAGAAACCACTCCAAACATCTCTTTCCTAACCCTTCTTTTTTCTTCCTTAAAAAATGATCTACACTCAGTTTCTGCCTTTAATGCTTTTGTGGTTCATAGCTCTTACAATTTTACTTTAGAGCATATACATACCAAGTATATACATATCACTTTGAACCTTGTTTCACATGACCACAATTTTTTGCCCATTTTCCTCAAGAGTATCAATCCCTCCCCCGTCCCTTCTTTCTTTCTCACTCTCCTTCCTATTTCACCATTCCTTCGTTTTATTGGCTACCAGAAGAGACATTATTATGGTTCAAAACTATCTTTTATTAGTAATAGTCATGAGACTTTAAGTTGGCTATCATAATGTGATTTTCAGACATGGAGAGCAAATTGAACCATGGTTAAATTTGGCATATTTTGTAGATGGAGAGCACCAAAGTAGTGAAAACTTTTAAATGGATTATTTTCTTTTATTTATTTTTTAAATTTTTTTTAATGTTTATTTATTTTTGAGAGACAGAGTGTGAGCAGAGGAAGGGCAGAGAGAGAGGGAGACACAGAATCTGAAACAGGCTCCAGGCTCTGAGCTGTCAGCACAGAGCCCGATGCAGGGCTCAAACCCATGAACCTTGAGATCATGACCTGAGCTGAAGTCGGACGCTTAATTGACTGAGCCACCCAGGCGCCTCTTAAATGGATTATTTTCATTATAATTTTGTCTGACCTCACAGAATTTAAAAATGGTAACTTTCTGGACTTTTAATAAATAGGAACTGAAATATTTTTATATCTACTACTGTGCATAAAGACAAAAACCTAGCATTTATAGAGCAGTAGTTATCCAAGAACCACCTTATTAGCAATTAGTTTTAAATTTTATATGGCTGGTGAGAAGACACGGTGCTTTTAGGATCCCATGGCCCATTAATATATTGTTAATAAATACTAATGACCTAAAAAAGAATGATAAATCTACCTGTTACAGATAGAATAAACTCATGGCACATATGGTGATTATTTCAATAGTGGTCAGAGTAGGCCTCACTGAAGAAGTTATATTTAAAATAAAAGTATAGGATAAGAAACAACTAATCATGAGAAAGGTCTGGACCATTCAGGCCAAAGAAAACAATATGTATAAATGTCCTAACATAGAAGAGAGCTTAACAAGAAAACCTGTGGCCTGGATGGAATAAAAGAAGTGGAGATGAGACTAAGAAAGTTTCAAACAGCAGACCTGAAAGGAGTCCGATTTTATTTTGAGTATAATACTATGCCTTTGAGACTTATTAAAAAAGGTAGTGGCATCATGGAATTTATATTTAAGAAGATAACTCTGACCGCTGAATAGAGAGTGGATTGAATGAAGAAAGAATGGGGGAGGGCTATCCAGAAGCCATTGCAGTTTTCTAGTCAAGTGGTAATGTTAACTGGGAATAGGGTGATGCCAGTGAAAATCGAAATAATCACATGGAGTAAGTTATCTTTGAGAAGTTAAATAGTCAGTACTTCTGATGGATTTGATATGGGCAGTAAGGATGATGAAGGATTTCAGGATGGTGCCTTTATTTCTGTTTTGAGCAATCAATTGGATAATGATGCCACTTTCTGTAATTTGAAAGATTGGCGTTGAATGGATATCTCTGGATGTAGGAAGCAAAAAGTTGATTTTCAGCATGTTCAGGTTGAGGTGCTTGTAAGATTTAGTAATAGAAGTTCCAACTATGTAATAATGGAGCTCCCAGAAGACATTGGTGCCAAGAATTTAAATTTGGGAGTTATCAGTATATAGATAATACTTAAAGCCTTGTTAGCAGATGAAATTATATAAGAAAAGAGTGAAAAGATAGGGTTCTAAAACTGATATCTGAGGACATCCAACATTTGAATATCTGATAGAGGAGGAAAAAGCAAAGACTAAGAATGAGCAATCTAAGAAGTAGGAGAAAACACTCTTGTAAAGAGAGGATTGTTCTTTATTAAGTGACTGTCATCACCATCAGTTGTTGCTGATGGGTAGTTGTTGCTGTAGAGGTAGGTAGGATATGGATATAAAATCATTGGATTTGGCAATATGGGGGACATTAGTGATACATAAGGAGAGTTGCCCAGGTGTGGAGGAGTTGGAAGTTGGCTAAAGTGAGACTACTGAATGCGAAGTAAGAAATTGGAGACAGCAGTGGCAAGAGGGAAATGTGGTAACAGGGTAGAGGTTTTGTTTAGTTTGCTTTTTATTATAGAGACATTAAAGCATGTTTATGTACTAATGGTAATGACTCAATAGAAAGAGGGGTTAATTAACATGGAGGACGGAAGTTAACCAAAGAAGCAAAATCTCTGATAACATGAAAGGAGAGGGGATTGAACACGTATTGGGAATTGGCCTTCACCTGGTAAAAGATTTCATCTTTTGAGACAAGGAAAAAGATTGGCAGACATGGGTAGATGTGTAGAATTAGCCATGGAAAAGTGAGAAAGCTCTCTTCTGACAGATTCTATTTTCTGGTTGGAATATGAGATAAGATCATCAGAAAAAAGAAGAGGGAATTAAGGTGGGAAAATTGAAGAATGAGAAAAAGTGCAGCATGGTAGAGAGTGAGTGAAATTACTATTAACACATGGTGCTGAGTGTCCAACTTGTTTGACTATGAATTTATGACATTGCCAAAATACTCACTTGTTTGATTTTCTAAGTTTGGCTACTTGTTGGTAGCTAAGTGGTAAAAGAAGGCAGCAGATTGTTGAGTTCGTCTGTGGTTGTATGACCCTTAAGTCCTTTCAATTCTTATTTTTTATCTAATGTATTCTATCAATTTTGAAGAATATCTGTTCTACATTTTTAATAAAATTCTAAATTAATGAGTTTCAATATGTGGTTTAAGAATGTGATTTATCTCTAAAATACTGTAACATAAACATGTGTTTATCAGTTTTAAATTATCTTAGATTAGAAGCTAGAGTCTGTGATAATCTATGTCTAGATGTGGTGTGGTATATTCTCAGTGATCTTGATATGACATGCCCCAAATATTGATGTTATACTTATTTGCATTTAAAAAGATCCATGTTCAGGGAAACATGAGTTGCAAGAAAAGGAAAGTATTTGAATCTAATTCTCCAGTAAGCAATTATTTGTGGACCATTCTGAAATAAATTCACTTTTCTAAGATTTTTAAGGTAAAATTTGAAGTCAGGGAATTAAAGCTTATAGCTATTGCCCTGAAGAGGCAATTGACTTATACAGACGAATTACTAAGCAATTTAGTATTACTAGGAAAGTTTTAGTCATTATTTTATATTGTGTACATAGCAAATAGGTTATTAGAGAGGGATCACAGAAAGTCACACAGGAAATCTTCAGTGTTTATGGGCTACTGGGTTAGTAACTCTGAAGTATTTTTCTACATTTCTTTTTCTATAGTGGAGCCATAAATATATGACTTTTTAATTCACTTTATGGATTTCAAAAATTAATTTCTGGTTGGGCATTTTTGCTGTGTCTCAATGCATTTTTAGACTGGTGCCTCAGAAAAATTAGAATGGCTTACCAGTTTTTAACTACATCAAAGACTAAAGAATAAAAAGACTTTATTCCAGTTGACAAATATTGATGCATTATGTTTAAGACAAAAACTATTTTAGTACATGATGGTCTGCCATGGAAAAGTTAAGTTTTTTACATAATTTAAACAATCAAATTATCTGGATTTCAAACGTTTCTGAAAACATATCTAATTATAATAAAATTTTGATACTTAAGGATTCTAAATGCTACAATCCTTTTTTCATCCAGAATATAGCAAGAATTCTTTGTTTCTTCTTTAAAAATATTTACTTAAATGACCAGAAAATACCAAGGCTTTATGTTGAAGTGATACATGTTTGAATTATACCTTTAGAAGTTAAAGGAGTATACTCTACCTTCTATTATTGTGCCAAATCATTTCATGGATAATTAATATTCTGCCAAATTGGATAGTATCAGAAACTTTTGTCTAGTCTATTTTTTAAAACCAAATAATTCACCTTTGAACATAAAATAACACTGCTCAAAAAAGTAAGTTCACTACATTCTTGTTTTCATTAGGTAAGAAACATTGGACCATGGAAAGTTACACAAACATAACTTCTCTTTCCACTTTCACTATCGGCACCATCCCATGTCATCTCTGATCCTCCATTAGGAAATTTAGAAAATTACCAGCACTTTCACTGTCAATAGTAAGATTACATTCCAGTTATTTTCTAAAAATTCTGTACATACATGATAGATTCTTATCATTCCAGGAAGAAGCGCTACTTCTGATGTACTAGACATACACAAGTCTCCATTCTCTCATCAGACCTTTCTTAACAAAGGGCTTAGTAAATCTATGGGATTTCTGTCCATCAGAGATACACAAGATGAGGAAGATTATTTCAAGGACATTTCATCAGATAATAATTCTGCACGTGAAGATTCTGAAAATACTTGTTCCCCTTACCAGTTCAAAACTAGTGGCCCAGAAAAAAAAACTATCCCTGGTATTGATGTGCTTCCCAAGAAGAAGATTTGGGCTTCATCCATGGACTTGCTTTGCACAGATGAGAGAGACTTTTCTGGGGAAACTGGTGGATTCCGACAATATCTCCCTGAGGCAGTAACAGTGAGGACTTCAACTACTCCTAGAAAAAAGGAGGCAAGATACTCAGATGGAAGCATAGCCTTGGATATCTTTGGCCCTCAGAAAGTGGATCCAATGTTTCATACTCGAGAATTGCCCACTTCCTCAGCAATATCAAGCGCTTTGGACCGAATCCGAGAGAGACAAAAGAAACTTCAGGTTCTAAGAGAAGCCATGAATGTAGAAGGTTAGTAATTTTGTGTGTGTTTGAGAGAAAATTGAATTGAAATATTTAAAATTGTGTTTTGAAATAAAGAAGGGTTATTAAACCATTCCACAAGTCTTATTTCCACTGTCAAACCTTTATACCCAGGTTAGTCTCTTTGTTGGTTTCTGTTCTCCTTTCCACCAAAACTGTAATCGAACTGTATTGCTCCCACAAAGTCATCTCTAGTAAGCATCCTAGTCTGGGCACTTTATAGCCGTACTATATTTGGGGTAGTAGATTTTTTTAAGATTGTAATCTTCTCAAGGCAGGAGCCATATTTTCTTCTTCTTTTTAATCCTCCACAGCACCGTCTATCATGCACTGTCTCATAAGAGGCTTCCCTAAAGGACTGGTTCATGGCAATAAGAGGCAGTTAATCAAAATCAGAAACTCTAGGGAGGCAGAGTGGCATGGTGATAATGCAATAGTTCCCAAACCACCAGCTTCAAGAAACAAACTTAGGGACACAACTCCTGAAGATCATAATTTGTTTGCTCTAGAATGAAGTTTTAAATCGATATTTTAAAAGTCATAGTATTTAGGTTTATAGATCTAAAGACAGACAGCCTAGGTTTGAATTATCTATTGCATCAGTAGCTACATGATCCTTACTTCGGCTACTGGGCTTAATCCCTCCAAACGTAGGTTACCCCATCTGTAAAATGTGCTTAACCAAAATAGATGAATTTGGTAATAAATGTGAAGTGATTAATAAATCACATTATTACAATGTTAGTATGAGAGGCATAAAAACAACTTTATAAATGATAAATTCCTTTTTTTAAATGTTTATTTATTTATCTTTGAGAAAGAACAGGGACTGGGGAGGGGCAGAGAGAGAGGGAGGGAGACAGAGAATCTGAAGCAGGCTAAGTGCTATCAGCACAAAGCCTGGCATGGGGCTCAAACCCATGAACTGTGAGATCATGACCTGAGCCAAAGTCAGGCACTCAACCCACTGAGCCACCCAGGTGCCCCTATAAATGATAAATTCTTATTATTTGCAGGACAAAGCTCTGGTTCAAAATACCTGATTCACACACAAACCTCAATATATTGAGTAGAATAAAATTATGTTTTAGACATATGGATAGAGGCCATTTTTAACTTAAATAAATGGAAGAGAAAACAAAATTAGATTTACCAATCTAATCCTCTACATTTTTGAAGATTAAAGCTATGTTATCTTCCTTTGCCTCCCAGACAAACTTTGGGACATAGTTCAAATGTCACTTTAAGGTGCCTTCTAGTTTAGCAAGAGTAGTGACATAATCAATCATCATATTCATGTTTAAGGCCATTGTTCCAGTGGAATATTTTTGATTCATAGATTACCTTTAAAGTGCTTTGCTAAAGGTTTGTTCTGTTACTTAAGCTTAAGCATAGCCCTGGGCTGAACATACTCTACATGTTGTACTTTACTTCTGATAAAAGAAGCTTTGCTTCTTTTTTTTCAATTCAGGAATTGCAAATTAGTGATGAATTTGAAATAAAGGAAATTATCAAGCACTTAATTGATATTATGGGTATGTGTATATATATATATATATACACACACACACATATACATACATGTATATATACACATATATGTGTATATATACATGTATGTATATATGCATTTTTAAAAATTAGCCACCTTTATGAGATTGTTGTATATAATCTTGATCTGAAAACTTTCAAGGACAGAAAATAAGAACTTAGAAATGTGTCTTATGCATGATTTTACTGTTTAACTCTGATCAGTAAACTTTTAGAGTTATGACAGCAAACAATAGGCACTTTCTATAGCTTAAGGTCTCCTCTTTCAGAAGTTGTACTTCATGATTATTTAATGTTACACAACAGCTAGCATATGAATAAAAACGTCGCCTGACCTTCTTATGAACATGCCTTCATAGAGACATTGATGTGAAGAATTCTTGCCCATCATGGACAAAAAAAAAAAAAACTAAACCCTTAATTATTCAAGTAGATAAAACCATGATAGTCTCAGAGTATAAACAGTGGAGATACATACCGATATAGACGACTAGTTCTAACATATATGTGTTTTTTAACATGTGAAATATATTTTCTTAACATGCAAATATTAAAAATTAACTCATAATTTCTAATGTTCTCGTGTGTGTTTCAAAAGAATATTTACTTATTATTTGGTAAATGAATAGTAGTGTGTATTAGTGAAGTCTGAGGAAAAATGTGTTTCTTTTAACCCCTTGAACCTTGGTTTGAGAGTTAAACAGTAAGAAATTAAACACTAATGGAAATATATTTAATCTGTTAAATTTCACTACAGTAGTCTGATATATTTTGTTTGAATAGGTAATTTTTTATTACCTATAAAATGAGTATTAAGCTAAGCAGTGTCCTAGTTTGCATATGAGCCTTTTATCAGGGATTGTGTGCCAAGCACATGTAAAAGAAACTTGTTTGCATCTTGTTTCCAAATATACATGTATATCTACAAAGATGATGCATATAATGTTATTGACACTTATTGGTTAAAAATGTTAACTTGTTATGAAACCTAACTTCCAGATTAGGAATTTTATATTTATTACAAGAAACACAAAAAAGATTTCTTTTTCAAAAAAAAAATATGCTTTGAATTGTTTGATTCAGGACCATTTCCATTCTGAAAGGCTATTGACAAATTTCCAAAAACATTTGTTCTCATAAAGAATCTATACATTTTTTCCCAGAGTATATTTTATAATCAAGTTAAACAAAACACCTTGAAAATGTTGGTATATTATGGAAATGCTTACACCATCTTAAAAAAAACTCCATTATTATACAGTAACTTGTAAGTAGTAATAAATTATATTTGCTTTAGACAAAAAATATTCTTCAAAAAGAATGTTTCATGCTTATAATTCAAAAGCAATTACTGTTAGTTATTTAGTTGAATATTTTGCTGGTTTTATGCTGTGTTTTTTCTAAAAGTGAAATAATTTATATTAGCTGTTCAAACACAATTGCAGATTGCTATACAAAGATTTTAGCTAGTATACAAAGGAGAAAAAAGAATTGAAAATGATACAAATCCCATTTATTTCATTTAATTCTCATGAAAAGTAAGCTCCATAGATCCCTTTTATGTGTGAGAAATCAAGTAGAACAGTGGATATTATTAATGTACACCTATCTTTTTAAATATTCTTGTTCTGAAGCATTTAATGGGGCACGTGGGTGGCTCAGTGGGTTAAGCTTCCAACTCTTGATTTCCACTCAGGCTATGATCTCATGGTTCATAGAATCGAGCCCCACTTGGGGCTGTCTGCTGGGAGCAAGGAGCCTGCTTGGGATTCTTCCTCTCTGCCTCTCTCTGCTGCTTCCCAGCTTGCACAGCACACTCACTCTCTCTCAAAATAAATAAACTTAAAAAAATAATAATAATAAAACATTTAAAAAAATTAATAGTGCACTGTACAATTTTTGTGATCTTTAAATTCGGCAGTTGCTACTGGCTACCAGTAATTTTTGAATTAGAAGAGGTCTTGGAGCTCAATATCCCTGAGCTTGTGAAGATTTAATGACTTACCCAAGATCACATAAGCAGTTAATGATAGTTTCCGTCATTGTGGGAGTTTGTGGATTTACGTCTAGATTTGGGAGCTCCAGTATAAGAATTTCCAACTACATGCTACTTCCTAATTTTGAAAAAATATGTATTTCAGTATTCATTGGGTTAATAGAGCAATTGGAAGAAAAGAAATTGCTAAATTTCAGTTTGTCCTTTTAGGCATGCAGGGAGGCTCATTGAACTAATGGGAAAGATAGTTATCTCCTCCAACCTCAGATATATATAGCCCTTTCCTTAGTCCATCCTCTTGAAAGGAGCCTTTACCCAAATCACCTCTATGGCATCTCCTTAGCTGACATCAATCAGCCAACTAGCACAGGGAAGACCGGAATTTGGTACGGGGAGAAATCTGGATACTATTTAAACCAAACTTCTCATTTTCAAAACCCCGAGTAGACTAGTTTGCCAAAGGAGATACATAATTCATAATTTATAGCAGAGCTGTATTTAGAATCTAGATCTCTTGAAATCCAGAATAAGATTTTTTTCCACTCTGCCATTCTGATTTTAAGCAGAAACAAGATACATTTCAGATACATTGTTTGGAAAATTTATTACTGCCAGGAAAGTTGGACATTCAACTAACCACCTAACAAAACCCTTAATAAAGTCTTTTCCTAATAAAATTATGTAATTTTTAATACAGTAAAACAAGATAGTACAATGAAAAAAAAGGCTCAAGTAAGGCACTTTTAGTTCTTTCTGCAGCAAACCACACTGGATAGGGGTTAAGATGGAGCTCTCTCCTGTGTCGCATGGATTATTGTGGTAGTGTTTTGTGTTGTTGTTGTTTTTTTCTTTAAATTTTTTTAATGTTTATTTATATCTGAAGGAGAGATATACAGAGCATGAGTGGGGAAGGGCAGAGAGAATGGGAGTCACAGAATCCAAAGCAGGCTCCAGGCTCCAAGCTGTCAGCACAGAGCCGGACTCAGGGCCTGAACCCACAAACCATGAGACCATGACCTGAGCTGAATCAGACACCCAATCAACCTAGCCACCCCGGCGCCCCTATTGTGGAAGTGTTTTAACAGGGCTTTCCTACAGTAGGATGTAAGACAGTTATCCTGTAGCTGACAAGATAAAAAAGTAAACTATTAAAAAGCTGTGGTTGGCATTGAGTGCTCAGATTTCCTTAGAAACAAAACAAGAAAGGAACAGAAAAGACCCCAGGAAAGAAACTGTAGAAGTTTAAAAATTATAAATGTAAGATTGTTTCCATAATCATTAAGCTAACGCTTAATCTTTCAGATAGTTCTCTACATACAGAAAGCAGTAAGGATGGGGCAGGAAGAAACAATAACAGGTTTCTCTTGTGGAAAATAGTTTTAAAATTTGATGTGATTCTGTTTGCTTTATTCTCTTTTTTTTTACAATATATGAAGTTTATTGTCAAATTGGTTTCCATACAACACCCAGTGCTCATCCCAAAAGGTGCCCTCCTCGATACCCATCACCCCCTCCTCCCTCCACCCCCCATCAACCCTCAGTTTGTTCTCAGTTTTTAGAGTCTCTTATGCTTTCGCTCTCTTCCACTCTAACCTCTCTTTTCTTTTTTATCCTTCCCCTCCCCCATGGGTTTCTGTTAAGTTTCTCAGGATCCACATAAGAGTGAAACCATATGGTATCTGTCTTTCTCTGTATGACTTATTTCACTTAGCATCACACTCTCCATTTCCATCCACGTTGCTACAAAGGGCCATATTTCATTCTTTCTCATTGCCACGTAGTACTCCATTGTGTATATAAACCATAATTTCTTTATCCATTCATCAGTTGATGGACATTTAGGCTCTTTCCATAATTTGGCTATTGTTGAGAGTGCTGCTACAAACATTGGGGTACAAGTGCCCCTATGCATCAGTACTCCTGTATCCCTTGGGTAAATTCCTAGCAGTGCTACTGCTGGGTCATAGGGTAGGTCTATTTTTAATTTTTTGAGGAACCTCCACACTGTTTTCCAGAGTGGCTGCACCAATTTGCATTCCCACCAACAGTGCAAGAGGGTTCCCATTTCTCCACATCCTCTCCAGCATCCATAGTCTCCTGATTTGTTCATTTTGGCCACTGTGACTGGCGTGAGGTGATATCTGAGTGTGCTTTTGATTTGTATTTCCCTGATGAGGAGCGACGTTGAGCATCTTTTCATGTGCCTGTTGGCCACCCAGATGTCTTCTTTAGAGAAGTGTCTATTCATGTTTTCTGCCCATTTCTTCACTGGGTTATTTGTTTTTCGGGTGTGAAGTTTGGTGAGCTCTTTATAGATTTTGGATACTAGCCCTTTGTCCGATATGTCATTTGCAAATATCTTTTCCCATTCCGTTGGTTGCCTTTTAGTTTTGTTGGTTGTTTCCTTTGCTGTGCAGAAGCTTTTTATCTTCATAAGGTCCCAGTAGTTCACTTTTGCTTTTAATTCCCTTGCCTTTGGGGATGTGTCAAGTAAGAAATTGCCGCAGCTGAGGTCAGGGAGGTCTTTTCCTGCTTTCTCCTCTAAGGTTTTGATGGTTTCCTGTCTCACATTCAGGTCCTTTATCCATTTTGAGTTTATTTTTGTGAATGGTGTAAGAAAGTGGTCTAGTTTCAATCTTCTGCATGTTGCTGTTCAGTTCTCCCAGCACCATTTGTTAAAGAGACTGTCTTTTTTCCATTGGATATTCTTTCCTGCTTTGTCAAAGATGAGTTGGCCATACGTTTGTGGGTCTAGTTCTGGGGTTTCTATTCTATTCCATTGGTCTATGTGTCTGTTTTTGTGCCAATACCATGCTGTCTTGATGATGACAGCTTTGTAGTAGAGGCTAAAGTCTGGGATTGTGATGCCTCCTGCTTTGGTCTTTTTCTTCAAAATTACTTTGGCTATTCGGGGCGTTTTGTGTTTCCATATGAATTTTAGGATTGCTTGTTCTAGTTTCGAGAAGAATGCTGGTGCAATTTTGATTGGGATTGCATTGAATGTGTAGATAGCTTTGGGTAGTATTGACATTTTGACAATATTTATTCTTCCAATCCATGAGCAGGGAATGTCTTTCCATTTCTTTATATCTTCTTCAATTACCTTCATAGGCTTTCTATAGTTTTCAGCATACAGATCTTTTACATCTTTGGTTAGATTTATTCCCAGGTATTTTATGCTTCTTGGTGCAATTGTGAATGGAATCAGTTTCTTTATTTGTCTTTCTGTTGCTCCATTGTTAGTGTATAAGAATGCAACTGATTTCTGTACATTGATTTTGTATCCTGCAACTTTGCTGAATTCATATATCAGTTCTAGCAGACTTTTGGTGGAGTCTATCGGATTTTCCATGTATACTATCATGTCATCTGCAAAAAGTGAAAGCTTGACTTCATCTTTGCCAATTTTGATGCCTTTGATCTCCTGTTGTCTGATTGCTGATGCTAGAACTTCCAACACTATGTTAAACAACAGCGGTGAGAGTGGGCATCCCTGTCGTGTTCCTGATCTCAGGGAAAAAGCTCTGTTTTTCCCCATTGAGGATGATGTTAGCTGTGGGCTTTTCATAAATGGCTTTTATGATGTTTAAGTATGTTCCTTCTATCCCGACTTTCTCAAGGGTTTTTATTAAGAAAGGTGCTGGATTTTGTCAAAGGCCTTTTCTGCATCGATTGACAGGATCATATGGTCTTTTCTCTTATTAATGTGATGTATCACGTTGATTGATTTGTGAGTGTTGAACCAGCCCTGCATCCCAGGAATGAATCCCACTTGATCATGGTGAATAATTCTTTTTATATGCTGTTGAATTCGATTTGCTAGTATCTTATTGAGAATTTTTGCATCCATATTCATCAGGGATATTGGCCTGTAGTTCTCTTTTTTTACTGGGTCTCTGTCTGGTTTAGGAATCAAAGTAATACTGGCTTCATAGAATGAGTCTGGAAGTTTTCATTCCCTTTCTATTTTTTGGAATAGCTTGAGAAGGATAGGTATTATCTCTGCTTTAAACGTCTGGTAGAACTCCCCTGGGAAGCCATCTGGTCCTAGACTCTTATTTGTTGGGAGATTTTTGATGACTGATTCAATTTCTTCACTGGTTATGGGTCTGTTCAAGCTTTCTATTTCCTCCTGATTGAGTTTTGGAAGCGTGTGGGTGTTTAGGAATTTGTCCATTTCTTCCAGGTTGTCCAGTTTGTTGGCATATAATTTTTCATAGTATTCCCTGATAATTGCTTGTATCTCTGAGGGATTGGTTGTAATAATTCCATTTTCATTCATGATTTTATCTATTTGGGTCATCTCCCATTTCTTTTTGAGAAGCCTGGCTAGAGGTTTGTCAATTTTGTTTATTTTTTCAAAAAACCAACTCTTGGTTTCGTTGATCTGCTCTACAGTTTTTTTAGATTCTATATTGTTTATTTCTGCTCTGATCTTTATTGTTTCTCTTCTTCTGCTGGGTTTAGGCTGTCTTTGCTGTTCTGCTTCTATTTCCTTTAGGTGTGCTGTTAGATTTTGTATTTGGGATTTTTCTTGTTTCTTGAGATAGGCCTGGATTGCAATGTATTTTCCTCTCAGGACTGCCTTTGCTGCATCCCAAAGCATTTGGATTGTTGTATTTTCATTTCCATTTGTTTCCATATATTTTTTAATTTCTTCTCTAATTGCCTGGTTGACCCATTCATTCTTTAGTAGGGTGTTCTTTAACCTCCATGCTTTTGGAGGTTTTCCAGACTTTTTCCTGTGGTTGATTTCAAGCTTCATAGCTTTGTGGTCTGAAAGTATGCATGGTATGATCTCAATTCTTGTATACTTATGAAGGGCTGTTTTGTGACCCAGTATGTGATCTATCTTGGAGAAGGTTCCATGTGCACTCGAGAAGAAAGTATATTCTGTTGCTTTGGGATGCAGAGTTCTAAATATATCTGTCAAGTCCATCTGATCCAATATATCATTCAGGGACCTTGTTTCTTTATTGACTGTGTGTCTAGATGATCTATCCATGTCCATAAGTGGAGTGTTAAAGTCCCCTGCAATGACCACATTCTTATCAATAAGGCTGCTTATGTTTGTGAGTAATTGTTTTATATACCTGGGGGCTCCCGTATTTGGCGCATAGACATCTATAATTGTTAGCTCTTCCTGATGGATAGACCCTGTGATTATTATATAATGTCCTTCTTCATCTCTTGTTACAGCCTTTAATTTAAAGTCTAGTTTGTCTGATATAAGTATGGCTACGCCAGCTTTCTTTTGACTTCCAGTGGCATGATAAATAGTTCTCCATCCCCTCACTCTCAATCTGAAGGTGTCCTCAGTTCTAAAATGAGTCTCTTGTAGACAGCAAATAGATGGGTCTTGTTTTTTTTATCCATTCTGATACCCTATGTCTTTTGGTTGGAGCATTTAGTCCATTTACATTCAGTGTTATTATAGAAAGATATGGGTTTAGAGTCATTGTGATGTCCGTAGGTTTCATGCTTATGGCGATGTCTCTGGTACTTTGTCTCACAGGATCCCCCTTAGGATCTCTTGTAGGGCTGGTTTAGTGGTGACGAATTCCTTCAGTTTTTGTTTGTTTGAGAAGACCTTTATCTCTCCTTCTATTCTAAATGACAGACTTGCTGGATAAAGGATTCTCGGCTGCTTATTTTTTCTGTTCATCACATTGAAAATCTCCTGCCATTCCTTTCTGGCCTGCCAAGTTTCAGTAGAGAGATCGGTCACGAGTCTTATTGGTTTCCCTTTATATGTTAAAGCATGTTTATCTCTAGCTGCTTTCAGAATTTTCTCTTTATCCTTGTATTTTGCCAGTTTCACTATGATATGTCATGCAGAAGATCGATTCAAGTTACGTCTGAAGGGAGTTCTCTGTGCCTCTTGGATTTCAATGCCTTTTTCCTTCCCCAGATCAGTGAAGTTCTCAGCTATTATTTCTTCAAGTACACCTTCAGCACCTTTCCCTCTCTCTCCTCCTCTGGAATACCAATTATGCGTAGATTATTTCTCTTTAGTGCATCACTTAGTTCTCTAATTTTCCCCTCATACTCCTGGATTTTTTTATCTCTCTTTTTCTCAGCTTCTTCTTTTTCCATAATTTTATCTTCTAGTTCACCTATTCTCTCCTCTGCCTCTTCAATCCGAGCCATGGTTGTCTCCATTTTATTTTGCAGCTCATTGATAGCATTTTTTAGCTCCTCCTGGCTGATCCTTAGTCCCTTGATCTCTGTAGCAATAGATTCTCTGCTGTCCTTTATACTGTTTTCAAGCCCAGCGATTAATTTTATGACTATTATTCTAAATTCACTTTCTGTTATATTGTTTAAATAGTTTTTGATCAGTTCGTTAGCTGTTGTTATTTCTTGGACGTTTTTCTGAGGGGAATTCTTCCATTTGGTCATTTTGGATAGTCTGGAGTGGTGCGGAACTGCGGGGCACTTCCCCTGTGCTGTCTTGAATAACTTGCGTTGGTGGGCAGGCCGCAGTCAGACCGGATGTCTGCCCCCAGCCCACCGCTGGGGCCACAGTCAGACTGGTGTGTGCCTTCTCTTCCCCTCTCCTAGGGGCGGGATTCACTGTGGGGTGGCGTGGCGCGTCTGGGCTACTTGCACACTGCCAGGCTTGTGGTGCTGGGGATCTGGCGTATTAGCTGGGGTGGATCGGCAAGGTGCACAGGGGCGGGAGGGGCAGGTTCAGCTCGCTTTTCCTTCAGAGATCTGCTTCGGGAGGGGCCCTGCAGCACTAGGAGGGAGTCAGACCCATCGCCAGAGGGATGGATCCGCAGAAGCACAGCGTTGGGTGTTTGTGCGGTGCAAGCAAGTTCCCTGGCAGGAACTGGTTCCCTTTGGGATTTTGGCTGGGGGGTGGGCGAGGGAGATGGTGCTGGTGAGTGCCTTTGTTCCCCGCCAAGCTGAGCTCTGTCAACTCTCCCTCAACAACTCTCCCTCCCATTGTCCTCCAGCCCTCCTCCTCTCCGAGCAGAGCTGTTAGCTTATAACCTTCCAGATGTCAAGTCCCGCTTGCTGTCAGAACACACTCCGTCCAGCCCCTCCGCTTTTGCAAGCCAGACTCGGGGTCTCTGCTTCGCCGGCAGGCTGCCCCTCTGCCCTGGCTCCCTCCCGCCAGTTCGTGTACCGCGCACCGCCTCTCCGCCCTTCCTACCCTCTTCCGTGGGCTCTAGTCTGCGCTTGGCTCCAGAGACTCCGTTCTGCTAGTCTTCTGGTGGTTCCCTGGGTTATTTAGGCAGGTGTAGGTGGAATCTGAGTGATCAGCAGGACGCGTGGTGAGCCCAGCGTCCTCCTAGGCCGCTATCTTCCCAGGATCCCCCTGTTTGCTTTATTCTTTTCACTTTTTCACCTCAGTATAGGACTTTCCTAGTCTACTTGTTTCTTCTTCCTTGTTCCTGATATCTTTTTTCTACCACATTACTCCATCTCAATATCTGAGAAATTGTATGTTTTCTAATAGAAATGTCTGTCACCATCTCTCTTGTTTGTAATTACCACACACTCCCTATCTAACATTGCCTTGTGGGTTGGCAACACATTCCTGATTATGAGAGATTGACTTGGAACCAGTACTGTGAGTATAGTATGAACAGCACTCCACCCCCTGGGTGGGGACCATGAATACCATTTTGCTTCCAACAGTTAAAACTCCTCTACATTCTGTATAAATACTGGAAAAGGACACAAAGAATAGATATAAGTAAGTCCTTCAAAGGTGACTGTGGTTAAATGTTACTATTTAAGGAGTTTTAAGTCAATCTACTATACATCAACCTTAAATATTGCTTAAAAGACAGTATTGTGACCTCTGGTCTAGCCTAGTTTTGCTGTTCTGTGACTGCCTTGTGAATGCAGCTTAAACTCTGTGTTGTGCAACTAGAATATGTAAGCACTAAAGTATGTGAGCCTGTTCTTATTATTAAGGCACCTTAATGTTTCATTTTCATGAGAAGATTGAATTTGAAAGTTCATACATTTTTATAGTTGCATTTTAGAAAAGCAAGGGGATGGATTTATAAATATTACAGTTCACCATGTAGGATACTTCTAGTGACATGTTCTAAGGGAGAAATTTTTTTCAAAAATTATCTCTCCTCTAAAATCCAAACTATTCAGTTTTTATTTCTTCACCTTATTTCCCTTTGAAAAGAAAAAAAGATATGATTGAGTTGTTATTTGGATTACTTCATGAACTAAAATAATTTAATATTCAGTTTCTGTTTCACTCATATCAGTTCCACAAAAGTAAATATGAATAATCAGGGATTTTAAGTGATATTGGTCAAATATCACATGTATTTCAGAATTGATAACTCTATTATTCTACCAAGATGCAAATATATTTTGTGTCTCTGAAGAACACACTATTATAGACGGAATCAACATCTTAGCCAGAAAGAATAAAGTGCCTGCTATATTTCTAGGACTAAATTTTAAAGACATTTGTATTTTAGACCAGCATTGTCCAATAGAACTTCTTCAGTGGAGGAAATGTTCTATATCTACAAAGTCCCAACTCAGTAGTTACAAGCCACATGTAACAGTTGAGCACTTACATTGTGGTGGCTAGTGCAACTGAGGAACTGAATATTTTATTTACATTTACATAGCTACATATGGCTAGTGGCTGCCATATTAAAATAGTACAGCTTCAGACCATTCTCATATAAAGTTAGTCCAGTATAAAATACCAGTATTCAAATGAGAGAAGATTTGGTTTGAGAAATACTTGGGAAGGAGAATAGACAATTTACTTCCGTTCTTTAGATTTATCCAAGTAGAAAGAATGAAATTGCATTTAAAACACTAAAGAAAGTGAATGGTGAAACAAATACAAACTTTCCAGTATCTATATTCATAGTAACATAATATTGATTTTGGAGTCTAAAGAAATCATAGGCTATTTTATCAGAAATTAGGGACCTAATTTAAATTGAACTGATACATAATTAACATATACCCAGTTTGGCTTTGGCATAGATACCTGAGAAGCATGGATCGATGTGTTTTAAGAAAGATTTAAGATACATCATACTAGCCACAGTGTCATAGCAATTTTTGAGACCTAGCAATTTAAATCTCTGAAATATTTCTTCATTTCATCCCAATCTCTCAATTCCTTGCTCCCATGGACTATGGAAATAGCTTTCTAAATTGCTATTTCAAGTACCATTTACGTCTTCCATTTTCCTGCCACACAAATCTGAATAATTTCTTCTCTGCCTCAGCCATGAACTTGTCATCATCTGAACAGGGTAAAATTCTAGCTCCTTAGATCATGTCTCTCCAGTCTCATCCTTTAGCATTTCCCATCTCACACCCCACTCCAATACGTGGTGCATTCTCTCAGTCTGTCTCTCTGTCTTCCCCTCTTTTCCTCCCTCCAGCCAATTGTTGTCATTGCCAATTGTCATTTCCATGCCTTTATTCATACAGCTTTCTGCCTCAAGACTATCAAAGCTTTCAGGCATTTCTGGTTCAGGAAGCTTTCTCTCACCTTCCCAGTTTAGGATGATGGCCTCATTTTCATTGAAATTATTTGTTTTAAGGAGCTTGTTTCTCCTCCTATAGATATCAGAAATTTGGCATAATCTAATCCATAACTGTATCCTTAGTATCTACCACTATATCCTACATGATACTGTTTATTAATCTAAACTGAGTATTGCAATGTAGCTATTAATATTAAATATTTGGCATGTGCTGTTTCAGTTATGTGATACAACAATATTCTCTGATGAATTATGCATAGTGAGCAGAAATCCTTCTTCTCCTGTGTTATCCAACTTCAAGAGAAGTCATAACCTGACCAACCAAGAGTAAAGGCAATCAATTTCCTTTAGAACTCTATACTGTTCATTTGAAAGATTTAGAATGGGCAATAAAGTCATAACACGGGATCCTGGAGGATGCTAGAGGAGTGGTATAGCCAACCCAGATGCAAGACACAGCCTACATTGGTGGCCACTACATTGCACAAGTCTCCTGTGAGGGAACTGGAAACTTTGTTCTTTTTACCATTCCTGCTTTGCACAAATTTTACATCTCTAAAGTAATTTGTAGTTCACAGAGCATTCTCCTATGTATCTTTCCTCAATTACATATGTTTATATTTGCATGAGTTCTCTTCCTCCTGTTGACAAAAATTTTTGACTTTGTCTAGCTCTCAATAGGTTTTAGAACATGGTTTGTTCATAGATCATGTAGTATGGTATATGAATACAGTGGACTCTAGTGAACATATAAAAGGTATAATCTTTAATCTCTGAAAATTACTCCCTTGAAAAGAAAGCATAAAGAAAAACATTTCATACATGGAAACATAGTATCATTATTTTGGTTTCTCTGTTTATTTGAAAACTAAAATATTTTGTCAGGGCTAATAACCCTAAAAATGCAGTGTTTGAAAAATTGTTATAATTCTTTAATTCCTGATGCTGCACTTGTCTGAGTCTCTCTTTCTGCATGTTACATGTCTGAGCTTGAATATGTGTCACTTGTAAATGATGTTTTTAGATTACAGTTTGTGCTGGTTTAGGTTCATTTTAATGTGAAGATTATAGATTTGAATGTTTCATCTGAAATAGCTTTATGTAAGCTCAGAATATTATGCAAACCATAATACCCTAAATATTAAGAGTATAGTGTTCATGATCATGTCCCACAACTTTATATGTTCAAAGTGTTAAGTGTGAAAACAAAATTTTAACTGAAGTGTTAAGTATTGGTGCAAATTGGAACTCTTAGTTGTCAAGAACTTATGGCTAAATGCTCTAGCCTATTGAAAAGCTGCTTTTCATTGGTACTATATAAGTAGAGTCAGTAGGATATTAGAGTTGGAGTGAATTTTGTTTAAAGGATCAGATTACAGGGGCGCTGAGCGGCTCAGTTGGTTAAGCATCCAACTTCGGCTCATGTTATGATCTCATGGTTCATTGGTTCAAGCCCCATGTCAGGCTCTTGAGTTGACAGCCTGGAGCCTGCTTCAGATTCTGTGTCTCTCTCTCTCTCTGTCCTTCCCCCACTTGTGCGCACATGCTCTCTCTCTCTCTATCAAAAATAAAGAAACATTAAAAAACTTTTTTAAATAAAATAATCAGATTTCAGCTAAAAGAATAATAAAATATTTGTCAGATTTTCATATCTTGTATTCTTACAAGAAATAGTATACTCTTAATTATGGTAAAACAGTACTAGAAACTAAAAGATGTCTTCAATTGTCAGAGTATGTATGATTACCGAATCTCTATAACTAGACCTCTATCCAAGTGTTAATTCATTAAGCCATCCTTCTGTAGACCCTATTCTTCTCATCCTCTCACCACTGTTCTACTAAGTGTAGGTTCTTTCCTAAAACTTCATTTTCCACATCTAAAAACTAAGTACTCATAGGGAATCAAAGAGAAGGAAATCAGTAAAATGAGGAATAATCATGACCCTAAATGGACCCTGGTACACTGATTTGTTCAGTATAGGTTTCATTTAAATGTTTACTGAGAAATTTGCAAACCAACAAATTAATCTAATTTTTATCCCACAAAAGCCAAATATAGTTCTGCAATTATAATGGTGAAGGCTTAAACTTTTGCTATATTTCAATGAAAGTGGCCATATGTACATTTTATAAAATGCCTATTTGGTTTTCTTAATTTAAATTTTAGTTAACATACAGTGCAATATTGGTTTCAGTAGGAGAATTCAGTCATTCATCACTTACACACAACACCCAGTGCCCATCACAAGTACCCTCCTTAATGCCCATCACCCATGTAGCCCCCCTGTCACCCACCTCCCTCCATCAAGTTTGTTCACTATTGTTAAGAGTCTCTCGTGGTTTGTTTCCCTATCTCCTCTTTCCATCCCCCACCTTCCCAGTCATCTATTTTGTTTCTTAAATTCCACATATGAGTGAAATCATATGGTATTTGTCTTTTTCTGATTGGTTTATCCCATTTAGCATAATACATTCTAGCTCCATCCACATCATTGCAAATGGGAAGATTTCATTGTTTTTGATGGCTGAGTAAGATTCCATTGTGTGTGTGTATACGTGTGTGTGTGTGTGTGTGTGTGTGTGTGTGTGTGTGTGTGTGTGTATACATGACATCTTTATCCATTCATCAATTGATGGACATTTGGGCTCTTTCCATAGTTTGGCTATTGTTGATAGTGCTGCTATCATGTACCCCTATATGTTGATAGGGTGCATGTACCCCTTCAAATCTGTATTTTTGTATCCTTTAAGTAAATAACTAATAGTGCAATTGCTGGATTGTTCTATTTTTAGTTATTTGAGGAACCTCCATACTCTTCCTAAGAGCGGCTGCATCAGTTTGCATTCCCACCAACAGTGCAAGAGCGTTCCTCTTTCTCTGCATCCTCACCAACACCTGTTGTTTCTTGTGTTGTTAATTTTAGCCATTCTGACAAGTGTGAGGTGGTGGTATCTCATCATAGTTTTGATTTGTATTTCCCTGATGATGAGTGATGTTGAGCATCTTTTCATGTGTTTGTTAGCCATCTGAATGTCTTGAATATTCTTAATAGGTCCATTGCACATCATTCAAGAATGTTGGCATTCATAAAACTTTGTAGTATACTATATAAATACTTAGGAGTATTTCTTTGTTTAAAAACATGGTCTGACACTTTTTAATTAAAATAACAATCACCAGGTTGTATTGATCTGGGTATGTGATGATTTATTATACTCTCTGTTTTTGTGTCTGTGTAGAAGTTTTCACAATAAAAAAGCTGGGGTTTTTTTTTTTCTTTTTTAATCATTCAGTTAATACCACATTCCTGGGATCTAGGACAAATCTAAAGTGCTTAAATTATACATTTAAATATAGATAGAAAACATGTCTGTGGTATCTGGATCCTTCAAAAAGAAAGTTGTCAATAATGTTAGGACACGTCATGGATAATTAGGGATTAACCTTCTTCTGCAGATCAGAATAGAGGATGAAAGCTGCCTTCAAGTAGGTTGCCTTCAAGTAGGTTGTCTCAGAAAGCCAAGCCATGTTCCTATCAGATCATGTGATTTGTAAGCATGCAAAATGTGCCTCTCCATATACACCAATACAAGATATACTCTTGGTAAAGAATATGTTTGTAATAATTTATGTTTGTAGTGAATTTTATAATAATTCCTGAAATGATTGAATTTATTATTTAATTCAGAAATAGAAAGCCTATATTTACAAAGGCTAGCCTTTCTCATAAGCATGACTGAGTAGTGAATGTTGCCTGGAACTTGAATCTGGCCATGCCATTACATGAAAGGAACATGGCTAGCAGCATTATAAAAGATACATTCCAGAATGAGAAGCTTACAAAAGAGATTCCTACACTCTAATTAACATAGGCTCCCCATTCCCACCCCAGTCCTAGAAGAAAACAAGGAAGTCTTCCTATCCCCTAGTAGTGCTGCAAAACTAGCCATCGATCGCATGTTTCTGAAGTGCTAGTGCCCCATTACTATAAAGCAATAAAGGATCATAAGGCAGTGCCCACCCTCCCCCGAACATGTGGTGCTGATAACATTTGCAGACCAATACCTCATCGAGGGGAAATGATTTGTTGTTATACTTTTAGGAGGGGATAATCAACATTGTATTAATTTGTCTCACACAAGGAACCCAAGAATTATAAAAAGGAAAAGGAATATGGACACATGAAATAATATAAGAACAATTATAAAGCACCACCAAAGAATGGAAATTTTAATTAAGATGTATTTGCTGTCCTACAGCCACTTGGCAGAAATAGTTATAAAACAATAAATTCATTCAATGTGGGGTATGAAATTGTTATTGTATGGCATAACATCTAAGTGACTGAAGTTCTCTATCTACTAAGTAGGCATATTGCAACTTTGTATTTTTCTTTGTAAAGTAAAAACAGTATTGCCTCTGTACTTCTGAGTCCACTCCTTGGCCTTGTTCGTTCTATTTACTGTGCTGTGTACATCGCAATGCCAGGTTTGTAATTTGTTCAAGTTACCTTGGAAAAATCCCTCAGAAGTTTAACATGGGGATTCTATAACAATACAACAAAAAGCTTGTCAGTGCCCCTTGAAAATAGCAGTTCTTCTTAAGTAACCATTTAACTATGTTCATTACATTTAAATAGAATTAAACAAAACCATTGTTTGATGTCTTCTACAATCTTTTCAAATCACATTTATCTTAAACCAGAGGAGTTTTTTAAAAATTATCTTATTTACTGTAAGACTTCCTTGTGGTAGAATGGAATCATTTTTTAGAAGCACTGGTAAATATTTGGATTTTCAACCCTAAAACCCTTTCCACTAATTATAGTATTATTTAATACTCATTTTCAGTGTGTATAAAGCTAAACAAAGTAGGGGTCTTCTATATTATGCCTACTGTTCCAGGAAAACATTGGCACAAGAGCAATGTGCAACTTCATCTCCATCAAGCCCACGACCATTTTTACTTCTACTCCTCTCACTTCTTTAAAGTTTTGCCTCAGCATGACCTCCCGATCCTGCCAGCACATCATTTCCGTCCTGGTTCTGTGATGCCATTTGACTATTTCATTCATTTATCCATCTCTTTTTCCTTCAACAATCTCTAGTGAACACCTTGCAGCACAGGAATAATTCATTCTGCAAAGTTCCTGTTCTCAAGCTTGCAAACTAGTAAAAAAAGAATTCCTCACATGTCTCCATTGTGTGCTGTCATACATCCCATGTCTCCCCTCAGTACCAGGAGTTTCCCATGGTTTTCCTTCTCTACTGCCAAGAAAAAGCCACAAAACCATTCTGATTGGTTCCAATAAAATTCATGCATTCTAGCCTAATCTATACTTTCATGGCTATATAAAGGGTGTCATGTGGTTTTTACTGACTCTTATCAGTAAATTCTTCATAGCAGAATTTCTTTACTCTTCTGAAGCTCCCGGCCACTGATTCCCAGGAGTAATGCACTTTTTCATTACCAGGAGTAAGGCAACTTCTGATATGAGTATCCTGGATTCCTTCTATATTTTCACTCTTTCCCTGTTCATCATTTCTTTCTCTTATGAAGAAAAGGTTCTTCCTCCTTGCCAAACTGACCATCCATGTATGTTGGGGTGTTTTTCCATTTCCTGTCTCCTTCAGCACATTTTTTCATCAATTTTCCCCACTATCATTTGCAATTTCAGTCTTTCCCAATCTGCAGGCTTATTATCCACTGATTAACATCGTGCTCAGACGTTCCAATCTGCCACAAAGATTCAGATAACTCATTCAGTCGATTTTTTTTTTACATTGAGTTTTTAAAGCCCTATTTAAACGTATTTTTGTATGTTTTGGGGAGTGGGTGGAGAGAGGTTTGTAGTTTCCATCTAATTCTAACAAGTGTATCTGTGACTTCACAATATGAAGAGCCACTGCTATAAATGTAGTCAGAGACCAGGTTGTTAAAGGCTTTGAATATCAAGCTAAGGAGTTTATAAACTGTATTTTGAAACTTTAAGAGATGATAGCAATATGCCCAGATTTTTATTTCTGGAAAGTTCACTCTCTGTAATGTGAATCATAATATGAAATGGGTAAGATTGCAGAAGAGGGAATCTAGGATACATGAAGTAGTCTAGACATGAGATGAATAGTGATCTATGACTGTGAGTATGAAGAAGAGAAATGAATTAGAAACATTTAGAAGATAGAATTTTTATTTTAATGTGGTCCTACCCACCTTTTACAGGGCACACATTGCACAACCCCACAAAGTACCCCCACACACACACACACTCCCAGTGCTTATTCATCTCATTCTGGTAGATCTAAATATCCTGTCTTCAATTAAGTATTTTTGTCCTTAAACATTTTAAATTATTTGAGCTTGGGACTGTGTCTTTGGGTTTTCTATTCCTTTATAGCATGTAACACAGAGAATTACACATAGTGACCTTTCAAAAACTGCTTAATGATGATGTTTATATAACATCCACTGTGTTCTAAGAGCTTTGCATATATCACTTCATCTGATGCTCGCAACAACACTACTAGGTGTACACTATTATTATACCCCCTTTTCAGCTGAAGATGAGTCACAGGAAGCTTCAGTTACCTTCTTAAGGTGTCACACACCTGGAAAGTAGTGAGCTGAGATTCAAACCCAGGCAATCTGGTGTCAGAGTCCAGGTTCTTAACCAGTATGCTAACCTGCCTCAAAATTGGAATCACGTTGTTTATCATCCAGCAATTGGTAAATTTAAAGCAATACATAAAATGTTCTAGTCTCATAAGAGTAAATGCAATATCTGATTTGTGTGGAACAGAAACGGATTTGCTTTCTAATGTTTTTCTTTTAATTCTTTTAGAACCAATTCGAAGATATAAAACTTACCACAGTGATATCTTTAGTACTTCCAGTGAAAGTCCATCTATTATTTCCTCTGAATCAGATTTCCGACAAGGTGAGAGGCATCTGAATTACCAAAATGTTTTTAAGAATCCATGAATTTTCAGGGGCACCTGGGTGGCTCAGTCAGTTGAGCGTACGGACTTTGGCTCAGGTCATGATCTTGCAGTCCATGAGTTCGAGCCCCGCGTCGGGCTCTGTGCTGACAGCTCAGAGCCTGGAACCTGTTTCAGATTCTGTATCTCCCTCTCTCTGACCCTCCCCCGTTCATGCTCTGTCTCTCTCTGTCTCAAAAATAAATAAACGTTAAAAAAAAAATTTTTTTTGAATCCATGAATGTTCTTCTTATTCAGTAGTGTTAAGATATAAGGTATCAAAAGAATAATTTTATATGAAATTTAAAAATTATAAAAAGCTGCCAGTTACTCATGTTAACAGTATTATAGGAACTTAATAGCAGTTTCATCAAATAACAATATAGTCATTTTCATAATAGGAAATAATTCACTGTCTTCAAAAATAACTTACCTCTGAAGAGTTTAATGACATTATATCATTAATTTGGTGGTATGAATATAATTTGTAAAAATTATCTTATGTATCTGCTCAGTGCTTTAGTTTTAAATAAGTTACTTTATATTTTTATTACCTGTGTTATTTTTTTTCATTCTTTAGTACGAAAAAGTGAAGCTTCAAAAAGGTTTGAGTCCAACAGTGGTCTCCCAGGGCTGGATGAAACCCCAGGTCAAGGCCCATCACAGAGACCAAGGTATGTGATAGGAAAAATAGTAATATATTTCCAGTGACACGTGGGTTTTTTTCCTTTATTAGAATCAAGGAGAATTTTTGAAAATTATCCTTTTTTCTCTATTTTCTCCATTTTCCCTTTCCCTCCTCTTTTTAATTCTTGGAAATTCATTTAATTATGTGAAAGACATTGTAGTAGTTTGAGTTGTTGCATCTTTTAAAATTAGAATTGGCTCTGATTATTTATAGTCTTTGTTTGAAATTAAAATTGTTAATATGAATATAAAATCATTTATTAACAGGAAGTTCAGAAGGCATGGCATTAAGCATCTGTGAGAAGATAGTAAACCTTGATTTCTAAGACAATAATTTCTCTTTTGAAAGGTTGAATAGGCTCCACAAGCAGATTTTCAGGGAGTATTATTTGTTGAATGAATAATGAATAGGTTACTACTAAATAACCTATTATGTAAAAAGTTAATTATTCACTACATATTTACTGGCTTACAAGAGGTTAACTTGTGTTTTTTTGTTTTTGTTTTTGTTTTTTTAACTTGTGTTTTTTTTTTAAGTTCAGTTTGGGCTGTTTAGAGTTCATTTTCATACTGAAATGGTCGACTTTCTAATAAGATGTTAGGTATTATTCATGTGTTGGGCTTAGGATGGTAGTATCATAGCTGTATATTGATTTACTTTGTTTAAAGCAAAAAGTGTCAAACCAGTAGTGAATATATTGCTGTGTATCCTTTTCACATGTGCACAGGTCCCTTACATGAATAAAGCATATTGTTAATGTTAAACATTAATTTGAAATTTATAAAAAGGTTGCTTTAGAATTTACTTAGAAACCATGCAAATCCTTTTAAATTTGATACCTCAGTTCGTTTAGTTCAAGTGCCACCATATACAAAAGAATCATTTGGAGATTAACAGAAACTTGCCCGTAAGCTAATTAATTCTGGTAGACACTGTTTCACACCCGTAAACTATTAATAAACCAGGTAACCCTAGCCATGTGATTAAAGCAGACAATTTATCTAGGGTTTAGAATCCAAGCAATTAATTACATTGCACTAAAGTAATTCCTTTCAGCATTCCATTTTTTATTAAATTTATGTCTTTTTCTCTTCTCTCTTATGCTTTTTTAAGATAGTCCATGATACTTTATTTACTTTGAGGAAAGCTCTAATAAGTATTCATTTACCTAAAGCTGTGTTATATTTGCATAATAGAATTTTATATTAATAAGACCCCAATGTGGTGAGACCCCGACTTAGTAATTTTGAACAAAGAGGTAAGAGACAAAAAGATTTATGTTTGGTATTATACATTTTCTTAAAGACACAAAAGCATTTGGAGATGAACAGCAGTAAGAAGCAAATATTGAAATGCACTAAGCTCTATGATGAATTGAGGGAGTCACTCCTATCTGTATATTTAATTTGGAGAAAATTTATATTAATAGTATGATGCCCTTTAGGTTGATGAAAAGCATGAGTAAAGATAACAATAGGAGAATTATTAAGCTTATGATTTAAAAATTAATTGATTTTATAGTTCATTTGTTAGTTATTTAAAAATATATTCCTCCAAATAAAATTAAATCATTTTGTGAGCCTTATTTCAATTTTCTTGGTGAGTTACCTCAAAAGATTATGAGAGAACCTTAGTTCTGACTGATTTTATTTTTAGGGGATGTTAATTTTAAGGGCACTTTAGCTTATAAAATTGTGTTCTAATGATAAACTATCTTTTAGTTCATACTTTAAGAGGAGAAAAAAACTCCATGTAGCATCCATAGCATCTCCATTAGATGAAAACATAATAAAAAATATTTCAAGAAGTAGATTGTTAAGTCTGTATATATTAAACTTGATGTAATATGCTAAACTCAACTTCTTTTAGACAAGTCTCACCCTCTTTTTCTGCCCACAGGAAAACACATTAACTAAAATACTCTAAATTCCTTATTCAAGCACAGAATTTTCTGAATGTATACAAAGGTTTCTGATAACATCCTTAGCATGCTGGCACACAATTAGGAGGTCCTGTTTTGTTCTTTAGGTCATATATTTGTGAGATCTATAAATAGTGTTGTATTTTGACATGTTGCATGCTTCTTTATAAAAATTTCCATTCCCTTTAGCTAGAATTAAATGGAAAAACAGATCCAGGCAGTCTATTGATTTGTATCGTAAAGGGTGGGGGGAAATTAACAGGAAACTATGAGTCAGATGCAGCAGAATGAGGAATTTTTTGATTCTGAGTTATCAAAAGTGTCTTTCAGTGACCAAAAAGGATATTCAAAGCTATTTTCCAAAGAACATCTCTAAGTTTTTTCTGTGTTAACTTACAAAGTTCAGTTTATACGTAGTACAATTCCCATGGCTTCTGAACCTATTTGCTTGACATGGTAGCCTGTTTTTCTGACTTAAAACAACCTGTTTATTCATTCCTAAATGATCCAGATTTTCTTAGTTTTGTTCTTTTGTTTGCTTTGTCTTTATTTTTGTTGTATTTTGGGTTTTTTGTTGTTTTTTTTGGTTTTTTTTTTTTTTTTTTTTTTTTTTTTTGGTCTCAAAGTTTTTAGCCTTTATAGGAACTTCAACCAGATATTGTGTTGAGAGAGATTAAATGATAATTAGTCATTTTGGCTACCTGTTTGTAGCTGTGGTATAAAATAATTTGAACAAGAAGGCCAATATAGTTGATGAAAATAACAGGTGTGAGTTAAAATGTCTAGATTCAAATTCCTATTATTATACTTGACCCCCTTAAGTGAGAGAGCCATAATATTATATTCTGTCATTTGCTCAAGAAATGATTCCTGTGAACCTACCATGTACTGGCAACTTTTAGGTACTGTAGATAAAGCCATGAACAAGACCATAAAAAAAAAAAAAAAAATCAGATAATGATGGTGCTTTGAAGAAAAATGAAGCATGCTAAGGGGATAGAGAATGCACATAGAAGGAAACCATAAACAAAATGAAAAGTCAACCTATTGAATGGGAGAAAATATTTATATGAAAATATCTGATAAGGGATCATGGCTAAAATATAAAGAAATTATACAACTCAACCCTCCCCCCAAAAAAAGCCAAATAATCCAATTTAAAAACCACAGTGCATATCATCTCATACCTGTTAGAATGGCTAAAATCAAAAAGATAAGAAACAAGCATTGGCGAGGATATAGAGAAAAAGGAATCCTCAGGCACAGTTGCTAAGAATGTAAAATGGTGCAACCACTGTGGAAAACAGTGTGGAGGTTCCTCAAAAAATTAAAAAGGAACTATCATATGATTCAATAATTCCACTAGTGGATATGTACCCAAAGAAAATTAAAATATCAAATTTAAAAACATATATGCACCTATATGTTTATTGCAACATTATTTATAATAGCCAAGATGGAAGCAACCCAAGTGCCCATCAGTAGATGAATAGGTAAAGAAAACACAGACTCTCTCTCTCTCTCTCTCTCTCTCTCTCTCATACACACACACACACACAATGAAATATTACCCAGCCATAAAAGAGAATGAGATCTTGCCATTTGCGACAACATGGATGGACCTAGAGGGTATTATGCTGAGTGAAATAAAAGACAGATACCATATGATTTCACTTATATATGGAATCTAAAAATCAAAACAAATGAACAAACACAAACAGACTTACTAATCAACAAACTGTTAATTGCCAAAGTGGGAAGGGATGAAGGAGGATTAGATAAAGAGGATTAAAAGGTATGGTCTTCCAGTTATAAAATAAATAAGTCACAGAAAGGAAAAATACAGGATTGGGGATATACTTACGAATATTGTAATAATGTTGTATGGTGATGACACTTAATGTGGTAAGATTGAATAATATAGAATTGTCACATCACTATGTTGTTCACCTGAAACTAATAAACCACTGTATATCAACTACACTTTTATAATTTAAAAAATTGTTTAAGGGAGAGCAGATACATGCAAGCGGGAGAGGGGCAAAGGGAGGAAGAAAGAGAATTTTAAGCAGGCTCCAACACCCAGCATGAACCTGACACGTGGGGCTCCATCTCACAACCATGAGATCATGACCTCTGCCGAAATCAACAGTCGGATGCTTAACCACTGAGCCACCCAGGTGCCCCAATAATAAAATTTTTTTTTCATTGAAAATTTCATTAAAAAAAAAAAACAAAGAGAAGGCAGGCTAAAAGGATAGAGAGTGCAGGGGTGTGATGTCCAAGTTCTATTTTACATAGGTTGGGCAATTAGAGAAGTCCTCTCCAAAGGGTTACATTTGAAGAGAAAACTATTTTAAGGGACAGTGTGAACTATGCAGATATCAGGAGGCAGAGGGTTTCTTCCAGACAAAAGAAATTACAAAAGTAGAGGCCTTGAGGAAGTAGAGGTATGGGAGATGTGTTGCATGTTAGACTATTAGAGGAATACAGGAAGGACAGTGTGGGTGCAGCAGGATGAGTGAAGGGGGCAGAGTGGGTGGTAACCAGGACCCAAATCATGTCAGACCTCAGAAACTTAGGTGAATACTTTAGATGTTATTCTAAGTTTAATGGGATGCCATTGGATGGCTTGAAAACCTAGATCTAATTTACATTTTAATGGGATTACTCTGTTTTGTTCTGTGAAGAACAGATTAGAGCAAGAGACCAGTTAGACAGTGATAGTAGCACATTTGGATGGATACAGCACAGACTAGTATGTTGGTGATAGAGAAGACTCAGATACAGATATTTTCAAGGTTCTGCCTACAGGATTTGCTACTCAATTGGACATGGGATTTGCAAGATAGAGGAATCAAGAATGATTCCCAGTTGTGTTGTAAACAACCAGTTTGAAAAAAGCTTCCACATGGGGGAGAAATATCAAGAATCTGGTTTGAGACATATTAACCTAAGGATGGATATTAACATCCAAGTAAAACACTCACGTAGGCAAATAGAATTAGAATTCAGAGGAGAGACTGGGTTATAGGAAAATGTAAAGTAATTAAGGCCATGTAATTAGATGAGATCGTGTAGGTATGGAGTATATATGGAGACTTGGAAAATCTGGAGGGCTGAGGGCTGTTGTAGTCTAAACACTAGATTATAAACGAAGGAGGAGCCAGCAAAAGAGACTAAGGAGGAAGAGCCACTAAAGTAGAAGGAAAATAAAAAGAGCATGGACTTCCCAATGGGAAATGTTTTAAGAATTGGAAGGACTGAGCAACTATATCTTTTGGCACTTAGAGGTCAAGTAAAATGAAAATTGATAACTATCTTTTGGCTTTGACAGCATAGAGGTCAGTCATTTTTGTGAACAGCTTCGGTGGAATAGTAGGGACTAAAACCATTGGTTTGAGTCTAAGAGACTGGGAGATGAAGTAGAGATAAAGCTTAAATAATTTGAAGAGATTTACTCTAAAAGCAGGAAAAAAAATGGGATAGAGTCCAAAAGGGGTTGTAGAACCAAAGGAGGATTTTCTGTTCTGAGTAGGAAATAGTAATCATTTTTGTATACTAATGAAAATAACATAGTGTACAATGCATGTGAGGGGATAATTGCAGGAGCAAAGTCTTTGAGTAGGAGAGGGGGTGGAATTTTATGCACAGTAGAGGTATTGGGCCCATGTGAGTGTGCAGGAGATCCATCGCTGTAACAGAAGAGAAGGCAGAATATATGGACGTAGATGTGGAAAGTTTGGTGGTAGAAGGATGAGGAAGTTACTTCCTGATTGCTTATTATTTCACCAAGACAACTGGGGAAAGGTCATCAGTAGAGAAGGAGAGAGTATCTGAGCTTTGAAAAGAAAAGGGAAGGAAGAAGATATAAAATAGTTCTCTAAGAAAATGAGTTACCAGGCAGTGCTGAGAGCCCAATGAGATCAGTCAGCATGGTTCTGCAGTTTCAGGAGAGTTGAGATTGTTTGCAAAGGGGTGATTTTAATAATGGGCTTTGGAATTCAAGCAGGATAAGGGCAAAGAGATAACAGAAAGTGATGGAGTCAATGAATTATTTGAAGAAGGGTATTCGAAGTAGTGAGCTAAAAAGAAAAAGAAAAAAGACAAAAAAAAGAAGGGATTATATGGAGAGGCCATTGGAGGATAGAAATAGACAGTTATTGTTTATAGGCAGCATGACCATGGGAGTAGATGGCTGGCAGAAGTGGAGGAGGCCAGAGTGCTGGAGGACTCCTCAGTCTATGTGACACCACCTTAAATGATGACAGGAGCACTGGTGGAGAAGAGGACTGAGTCAGGCACTTAAATCTTTAATGAATAAGGGAATGTTGATCAATAGGACAATAAATATCTACAGCAAAGCAGAGCAGTGGATTGAGTGATTTCATAGCATGTACTTCAGGGAGGCTGGGGGCTGTTGTAGGTCAACAAGGGTCAGGAAGCTGATAGAAGAATTAAGGGGAATCTCTATCCCATCTCCAGGCCCAGTGGTACATACAGGACTCTAAGAATAAAACAGCCCCATCTGAAGAGAATCGCAGTGGAAGCAGTGTTCAGAGGATGCTAGAATGTTCAGAGAAGAGGTGGAACATATAGATCTATCCAGTGAAAATGGGGCAGCATACTATATCGATACATTAAAAAAGTAGGATTGAAATGTTACTTCACGGGTTATTCTGAGATGACAAAATAAAATCTGTGTAAATTCTTGATACCTTACTTAACATGTTTTTTTTTTCCTTGATTGGACTTAAAATAATTATTTTCTTCCCAACCCTTTTCTCTTTTCTATATAGTAGACAATATGAAACACCCCTTGAAGGCAACTTAATTAATCAAGAGATTATGCTAAAACGGCAAGAAGAAGAAATGATGCAGCTGCAAGCCAGAATGGCCCTTAGACAGTCTCGGTTGAGCCTGTATCCAGGAGACACAATCAAAGCCTCTATGCTTGACATCAGCAGGGATCCCTTAAGAGAAATGGCCCTTGAAACAGCCATGACCCAAAGAAAACTGAGGGTAAGTTAATTCTCAGATTACTGCATTTAAACTTGGTCTCACAGGCTCTTAAAAACTGAGAACAAACTGAGGGTTGATGGGGGGTGGGAGGGAGGGGAGGGTGGGTGATGGGTATTGAAGAGGGCATTTTTTGGGATGAGCACTGGGTGTTGTATGGAAACCAATTTGACAATAAATTTCATTTTAAAAAAAATTAAATAAATAAATAAATAAATAAAATTTATTTATGGAAAAAAAATAAAATAAATAAACTTGGTCTCACAGGGAAATAGTATGCAAAATACTTTTTGAATTCTATAGGTGTCCTAAAGTTGCCTGTAGATGAAATTGAAATCCCATATTAATCTATTAGTGTTAAATAATTAGGAGATTGGTTGGTGTTATGGTTATGTTGGTTGGTAACATATTGGTTGATGTTAAATATTTAGCTGTTTTCATGATTTCATTTTTAGAATAACATTAAATGGATTTATAATAACTGTATATTTTAAAAGTATATTCATGATCCTTAAAGTCACCTAGATTTATTCAGCAATGTAGGAGATTATCTTTTAATATTAAGAAATTTATTATCCCACAAACCAAGATCAAGAATAGAGAACTAAATGTTGGTTCAGAAGCTCAAGAATGTTATGAAATGCATTCAAACTTTCTGCTCTGCCATTTTCAGAATTTTGATAGCAATTTATTTTGTAGTCAAAAGATGACCACATTAGTTCCAAGTATCATATCTTTATATTACAATATTCAAAGACAAAAGGAACAAATCTGCATCTTGTATCAGTGGAGGATTTTTTAAATGTTCAGTTAGTTTATATTTTTCTTTCAACATATGTCCTATATAATTTTATAAACATAAGCTCAAAATAAACAATTCTCTCATGTAAAATATCTTGAACATTTAACATCTTCTATAATATTGTTAATGGCTGTAAAATACTCCATTATGTGCCTTTATCATGTATGGTGATTTCTTCAATCAGTTTCCAGTTATTGGACATGAAAAATATTTCTAATTTGTTGTTGTTGCTATTGTAAGCAACGCTCTGATGAACGTCCCTTTAGCTAAATCTTTGCAGGTAATTTCCTCCCAATAGAATAGCCAAGTCAAAGGCCAACACCTTTTAGGACATTTGATATGTATTGTCGAATTGCCCCTCAAAAGTTTGTACCAATTTATGCTTCCTGTGATCATGCCTTTTCACGATATTCTTACCTACTCTGGATACTGTCATTTTTTTATCATCATAAATTTGATAGGTGAGGCAGTATCTTTTTTTGTATTGTTCCTTCACAAATAACTCTTCAAACATGAAATAAATAGTAGTAAAAGTAATAAAATCTAGAGTGAATTTTTTTTCTTTTTAGCTCTGCACAAAGTGTGTTACCCCACTCTGTTTTGTTTTTTGTTGCTTATTTCAAAGAATTATCTTAAAAGCACATTTGTATGCCCTAGAGTTGAGAGAATTCAAATTTCTGTCATAGTTTTCTAAGGAGAAGAAATAGTATTGGGTAAAAATTGCATTGAACCACACATTCGAAGACTTGGTTTCTATTGTTAATAATGCTGTTAAATGACTTTAGGTCAATTTTTAAACCAGTTTGTGCCTTACTCATGCTAATTTTTAGAATGTGGTATTGGGTCATACTTTATAAAATATTATCCAATTTTAAAGTTATTAGATTCTAATAAAACATAACTGAATTTATTTTAAGCTGAAAGGAAGAAACTCAATGAGGTCTCATCAATTTATGATTAGAACCAATACCTTTGTCAAAAGTAAGCACTAGGCAGAATATTATATTGTACAATTTAGTTGGGTCCCCAATAATTAAAGGCATGCATAAAGCATAAAGAGCGTGCATATATATATATATATATATATATGCACAGTTCTAATGCAGAACTGTGGCTCATTAGAGATTCATAAATGGTATTCTTTCCCTTTAATTTTTTTCTGTTACTTTTGGTGCAGACACACTTTAACTTGTTTATATACTGTTGCCTTAGTTGATCTGTATTAGATTCTGTGTTTCCCACGGCAGACTATTTTCATCTTTTCTGCTCTATTTCTATTCTCGTTTAAAATGTGGCCTACCAATTGGTTCGTTGAGTATTAACAGGCACTTAATGTTAAAGTTTTACTTAAATGGTATCTGTCACATGTTCCACACTTGGTTAATTGGATAGAATTCCCACACCATGAAGCCAAAGAAGAAACCAAAAAAAAAACCACAAAAAAACCAATAAAACTCTGGTAACCTTCATTAGTGCAAACACATGCATGTGCATTAACGCGAGCACACACGCATGCACACACACCACCTGTTGTCTTTGGCCTCAAGATAGCCCTTGTCCATTTGGACATAAGCTTTCAGTCTATTCTGAATCCTACTCCCATCTAGAGTTTAAGTTGTTTCCTCAACTAGTTATCCACTCTTGGCAAAACTTCTAGATATACAAGAGGTAAAGGAAAAGACTAGATTAAAAAGCAGTAAATGCAGTGTGTGGACTCCACTTTTGTCTCCCCCATCTCCCCCATCTTCTGAGACAATGTTTTCTCACTAGAGGCAGCAGTTGGGGACAAAGACTGATGCCTTAATATCCCTAGTTGTCACTATTTAGAGAAAAAGAAAAAAGATACAGTGTCACAGTGTTCCAAAAACATGATTATGAATAGATATGTATATTTTGTAATTACAAGTACATGTTGTCCTTTAACTGTGATTTGTTTTAGAATACTTTAAATATCACTCTCTAAAACAAATGAAACTGTGTTCAATCACTTGACACATTAGCAGTACTAAACCGAATCCTTATCATGAACTTGATAACTGTATTACATCGGTAATTAAGACTACCACTGTGTTTGAGCATCTGAGTTTATCTAAAGGCCAAAAAAAGAAAAACTTATAAAACAGTATGAAGCAAGGCTTTACATTTGACATCACTGTCGAAGATGAAACTGAGGAAGAACTTCTGTTTATATTATTATTGTATTATTTTCCCTTTAAGGAAAGTACTAGAGTAAATGGTAAATACTGTTCATTCTACCTATGTGATTTGCAGAATTTCTTTGGCCCCGAGTTTGTGAAAATGACGATTGAACCCTTTATATCTTTGGATTTGCCACGATCTATCCTTGTAAGTAATAAAACCAATTTGTGTCACTCTTAGAAAGTATTTTCCGTAATGACTGTTTTAAAAAACAGTTAAAATTCTTATAATATTCATTTTAATAGATGTCCTTCCTTTTTTTTTTTTTCAATTGTAGACCAAGAAAGGGAAGAATGAAGATAACCGAAGAAAAGTAAACATAATGCTTCTGAGTGGGCAGAGACTGGAACTGACTTGTGATACCAAAACTATATGTAAAGATGTGTTTGATATGGTTGTGGCCCACATTGGCTTAGTGGAACATCATTTGTTTGCTTTAGCTACCCTCAGAGGTACCAAGATATTTTAAGTTCAGGGTGTAGTATAGAAACTTGGCAACAAGCTGACTTCCATACCTGTTATTGCCCAACTTGTTTTGGGAAATGTTAACTACATGAACATGTCAGCATTGAGAAGTAGGAGTTAGGAACTCCCTTCTCCTAAGTAGGTTCACTGTTTTAATAGCTGTGTCTTGTAGCGTCTTCTATACCTGACCATGAAGATTTTCCTTTAGCTCTCACTATACAAAAGTGGATTTTAATTATTCTGTTTTGGGGACCATTATATATGTCAATTGCCTACATATGTACTCTAGAAATTAAGTATCCTGCTAATCTGAATTTGAATATATAGCAGGATCCTGTTTCTGAATCCCCACTCACATCAACTTCTTCAGCCTACTATCCAAAAAGAAATATACAGTGTCTTTTTTAAATGTTTTCAGTACATGACTGCAAATGAGTCATTTTACATATTTTTTAAGCTTTATGTGCACTGAACTTTGAAACATTCACAGTGGGCTCAGAGCACAGCTTCAGTAGAAACCACTCCTATTGGGTCGGCCTGGGTGGCTCAGTCTTGAGCATCCAGCTTCGGCTCAGGTTGTGATCTCACAGTTCATGAGTTCAAGCCCCACAGTAGGGCTCGCTGCTATCAGTATGGAGCCTGCTTTGGATCCTCTGTCCCCGCGGCGCCCCCTCTGCTCCTCCCCTGCTTGCACTCTCTCTCTCAAAAAATAAAACATTTAGGGGTGCCTGCGTGGCTCATTCGGTTAAGCATCCAACCCTTGGTTTTGGCTCAGGTCATAATCTCACAGTTTCATGAGTTCAAGCCCCTCATCCTGCTCTGCACTGATGGTGCAGAGCCTGCTTGGAATTCTCTCTCTCTCTCTCTCTCTCTCTCTCTCTCTCTCTGCCCCTTCCCCACTCACACTGTCTGTGTTTCTCAAAATAAATAAACTTAATTTAAAAAAAAATTTTTTTTTAAAAAGAAACCATTCCTATTTATCATTTCGAATTTCCATAGCTGCTGCTTGCTTTGGAGTTGGGCTTTAATAAATGCTTCTTTAATAAATCATTATATTTATAAGTCACTCTTTAATATTTTAGATTCCTATTACCTCAAAATCTCACTTAGCTTAGACAACAGAGTACTATAAATTACAATTAAGGATCAAATTATCCTGAAACCCTACAAGATCAGGATAATGTCTTCTTTGTCACAAAAGAAATGTTTTCTTCAACTTAGTTTTTGAATTCTTGTTTCTTAAAAACTAATAATTCACTTGGTAGAGTCATCCAATAAATGTTAAATTAGTGCCTACTAATGTTCTGTCACTTTACTAGTTGTAATTTTGGACTAATCAGGTGACACCATTCACATGAATAATTAATCAGAATTTCTATTTATAATACATTAATTTCTTAAACATTCTGGACAAGTCAGATTTTATTGAATAATTTTTACTTGGAAAATCAATAATATTTAAATGAATTAAAAATAGAAATAAAATGATGAGTATTGTTTCTCCTAGGTTTCGGTTGGAAGCTCAATAATAATAAATAATAGGTAATATTTATTGAATGCCTACCATATGCCACGTGTTTTACCAAGTGGTTTATATACGTTAGGTCATTTGTTCCCTACAGCAATGCTAGAAAGCAGGAATTTGCACTATCCTGATTTTACAGACAAGAAAATTGATGTCTAGAAAGGTTAAATAATTTATTGAGCGTCCCGCAGATAGTAAATGATGTAGTGGTGTTGAAGCCAGTTCTGTCTGCCCATAGAGCCCTCATTCTTACAAGACAGAGCCCTAGCATCTTGCCCCCATCCACATGGAGTGCCTCAGAGTTCCTTGCCGTACTCCTTAGAAATCCAGTTTTATTCTCGTGTGAAACTGTCTTGTGCAAGTCTGATAAAAAAGAAAAAAAAAACCTGACGGAATCAGAAGAAAACATTAAAGTATTTTATTATATCTGAATGTTTTCTCTTTCTGTTTTAGATAATGAATATTTCTTTGTTGATCCTGATTTAAAATTAACCAAAGTGGCCCCAGAGGGATGGAAAGAAGAACCAAAGAAAAAGAGCAAAGCCACTGTTAATTTTACTTTGTTTTTCCGGATTAAATTTTTCATGGATGATGTTACTCTTATACAGTGAGTACACAAGAGTTTCTGTCTTTCTCTTTTTGGTGCCTAGTCTTTTGACCATTTAATTTACTTCTTCTGAATTATTTGATTCTGACCAATGATAATGTTATTATCATAAAAGGAATATTTCCTTCAACATAGTTTATTAAATTCTTGTGCCTTGAAAGCTAAATAATAGGGGCACCTGGGTGTCTCAGTTAGTTAAGCGTCTGACTCTTGATTTTGGCTCGGGTCATGATCTTATGGTCATGAGATCGAGCCCCTTGTTGGGCTCCATGCTCACAGCACAGCCTGCTTGGGATCCTCTCTCTCCCCGTCTCTCTGCCCTTCACCTGCTCATGCACGCTCTCTCTCTCTCTCTCTCTGTCCCCAAATAAATAAATAAACATTTAAAAAAAAAGCTTAATAATAAACCATCTTGGGAACTAAATTTATAGGCCAATAATAAAAACCACCTTAGATTCAAGATAAAGTTTACATGTTTTCTGCGTGCATTTATTGTTCTAGACATACTCTGACCTGTCATCAGTATTATCTTCAGCTCCGAAAGGATATCTTGGAGGAGAGGGTGCACTGTGATGATGAAACTTCTTTATTGCTGGCATCCTTGGCTCTCCAGGCTGAATATGGAGATTATCAACCAGAGGTAGGATTTGCTTTTCTCCAGGGCCACCTTTTTATTAATACTTTTATCCTCAACATAATTAAGAACTGAACCTAGTTCATGTGTTTGCTATTTAGATTTGGAGATTTTTGAGGCTAGTTTAGTACCTCAAAGTGACCAGGTTCCCTGCATACATTTGTATATAAAATCATACAGCATAGGGGCGCCTGGATGGCTCAGTCGGTTAAGTGTCCGACTTCGGCTCAGGTCATGATCTCACAGTTTGTGGGTTCCAGCCCCACGTCAGGCTCTGTGCCTGGAGCCTGCTTCGATTCTGTGTCTTCCTCTCTCTCTGCCCCTCCCCTGCTCACACTCTGTCTCTGTCTCTCAAAAATAAACATAAAAAAAAATTTTTTTTAAATCATACATTGTAGCTTTCCTTTTTTTTTTTTTTTTCTCCTATGTAAAATTTCCTGTTTCATAGTTTCAGGATATCTTCTCCCAATTTCTAATTAATAGATACTAGGCACAGGGGTTACCAGCCTAATCTAGATCTAAGGGGTCTTCTGCCTTCCACATGGATCCATGCAGCAATAGCCTGGGAACCTGACAGAGCTCACAGTGCAGAGAACAGATGTTCACGGCCAATTATTCCAGAAAAAAGTGGATCTCAGAAGAAGCAAGGGCAAGATTCTGCGACTCGAGTAGCATCCTTCACAACATTAACCCTGACTGTAGTGATATTTGCCCCTTGTTGTCTGTCTCCTTAAGCTTGTTAATCAGTTCAATCATTTTACCTCACAATGAAAGACAAAGATTGATGCATTCCCTCTAAAACTCCTCAGGGAGAAGTCTAAATAAAAGTGTCTTACTTCAGGACGCCTGGGTGGCTCCATCCTTTGGGCGTCTGACTTCGGTTCAGGTCATGATCTCACAGATCACAAGTTTGAGCTCCATGTTGGGCTCTGTGCTGACAGCTCGGAGCCTAGAACCAGCTTCAGATTCAGTCTCTGACTCTCTGCACCTCCCTGCTTTCTCTCTTTCTCACTCTCTCTCAAAATATAAATAAACAAAAAAAATTTTTTTTTTTTTGGTGTCTTACCTCTCAGTTTAGGCAAGAACTTTAAGATAGGATGAAGAAGGCAAACAGAATTGCTTATAAAAACATTCTCTTGGGGCACCTGAGTGGCTCACTTGGTTAGGTGACCAACTTCGGCTTAGGTCATGATCTCACAGTTTGTGAGTTTGAGCCCCGCATCGGGCTCTGTGCTGAAGGCTTAGAGCCTAGAGCCTGCTTCAGATTCTGTGTCTCCCCCTCTCTCTACCCCTCCCCTGCTCATGCTCTGTGTCTCTGTCTCTCTCTATCTCTCTGTAATAAATAAATGTTAAAAAAAAAAATTTTTTTTTTAATTTTCTTTTCCAGGTTCATGGTGTGTCTTATTTTAGACTAGAACATTATTTGCCTCCCAGAGTGATGGAGAAACTTGATTTATCCTATGTTAAAGAAGAGTTACCCAAATTACATAATACCTATGTGGGAGCTTCTGAAAAAGAGACAGAGTTAGAATTTTTAAAGGTAAGTATGTAAGATTACAAATGATAAACTTTGTATCTTTTTCAAAGTAAGCAAGAAATATTGGAGAACATATATCTAAAACCTCATTTACCAATAACTGGATACTATTCATTATCTCATGTCACTTATTCCTGACTAAAACCATGATATTTTAGTTATCTTGTAAAAGAGAGAACTGAAGCTCAAAGAGGAAATGTAATATTCCCAAGTCGATGGCCGGTATGTAGGGTGAAACAGTGATTTGAACCCATATCTATCTGGCTATGGATTCTTTGCTTTTATTCCATTCCATACTCAAAATACATTATAAACATATCAAGAAGCATTATAAAGTAACAACTGAATTTTGTGACTGACTGGATATAGGATTCGAGTTCATATTGATTCTAGAATTACTGTTTTTTTTTTCTTAAAAGGCTTAAAATTCAATTATATCTTCTAAAAATGGTCTTTCAACTAACATCTAATAATTCACATAATGGAAGGGGGCCAGAAAAAACTCACTTATGATTCTAGTTCTGCCACCAGCTTTCTTTGAGACCTCAGACAAATAGTGCGTTTGTGATCAGGAAAGATAGTACTATGTTAACTTCCAATAAGAATAGCAAGTATAGTATTCTGTTGAAAAGAGAAACTTTCAGAACATTCTCCTGGTTCACCTCCCTAGCGTGTAACAGTATTCCTTCCATTTGCTGCTCCTTATTGGAGAGAGCCAAGTTTCCCAGCCCTAGAAGTGTCTATGAAAGGGTTTCACTCACAGACTTACACCAGCTTTAATCTAGAGTTTATGGTATGAAAGACAAGGTGGTTTATTTTGTTTGAGTCAACGTTTAAAGGCATTAAATTACGTAGTTATATTTTCCCTTGGTTATTACATTTTTATACTTGTAGGACATAAATATCAAATTCTGTCATTTTTTATTAGCAAAGGTAGAAAGCAGATTAGCACAGTGGTAAGAATTTGTATGGGGATTTCTAGTCAGAGAGTCTTGCACTTGAGTTCTTGTTTCAACCAGCTGTGTGAACTTGGACAATCTGTTTAACCTTTCTGAGCATTAGCTTTCTCTGTGTAAGTAGTGTGCATAATGCATCAGTAGGTTGCCCTACTCCTAATAATGTATACTGTTACTCTGTTCTCTTTAACTTCAGCATCTTTCTTCTAACCTGAGGTTTTTTAAATCTCATTAATACACCTTTCTAAAGTTACACTTCTGCTATATATTGCATTACCTTTGAAAACTTTTATCTTTCTGCAAATATGCTTTATTGAGGCATAATTGACATACAATAAAATTCATAACTTTTGAGTGTTCAGTAAATTTTGAGAAATATATATAGTTTGAGAAATATATATATACCACCATCTGTATAATCATGATGAAGAACAAGGATTAGCAAACTGTGGCTTGCATATTTTGTAAATAAAGTTTTATCAGAACTTGGCCATGCTCGTTTGTTTCCATATTGTCTATCTGCTTTCGCACTACAACAGCAGAGTTGAGTAGTTACAGCAGAAATCGTATGACGCCTCCCCCAAAAGCCTAAAGTATTTACTATCTGGCCCTTTATATTTTTTTTAATTATTTATTTAAGTAATCTCTACACTCAGGATGGGGTTGAACTCACACCCCTGAGATCAAGAATCATATGCTCTTTGGACTGAGCCAGGCAGGTGCCCCATATCTGGCCCTTCAAAGAAAAGGTTTTACCCACCCCTGTTATAACACATTTCCAATACCAAAAAGTGTCTTCATGTCCCTTTACAATCAGTCCACTTCCCCCACCCCCACCGCAGCCCTTGGCAACTACTGATCTGCTTTCTATCACCATAGTTTTTTCTTGTTTAGAATTTCATATAAAGAATTACGTATTATGTAGTCTTCTGTATCTGGCTCTTCTCACTTAGAATAATACTTCTGAGATTCATCCATAGTATGGTGTGTATCAGTAGGGGTTTTTTTCTTTTCTTTCTTTCCTTTTTTTTTTTTTTTTTTTTTATTGCTGGGTAGTTTTCCTTTGTACTACACTTTCATCAGTTGATGGATATAGAGCTGCTATAAACTTTCAAATACACATTTTTATGGGAACATATGGTTTATATTTCTTCTGAGTAACTACCTAGTAGTAGGGTTGCTGGGATCTATGGTAAGTGTATGTTTAACTTTATAAGAAACTGTCAAATGTTCTAAGGTGGTTGTCCAACTTCATAGTATTACCAGCAGTGTGTGAAATTTCTAGTTGTTCTGCATCCTCAAAATTCTTGGTATGTTCAGTCCTTTACACTTTAACTATTGAAATAGGTAAGTAATGGTATATCGTTGTGGTTTTAATTTATATTTCCCTAATTACTTTCATATTGAGCATCTTTTCATTATTTGCCATTCATATATCTTTTTTGTTGAAGTGTCTAATAAAATATTTTGCCCCTTTTTGTATCTGGTTAAGTGTCTCCTTATCGCTGAGAAGTACCTGTTTTTTTAATATATTCTGGATGCAGTTGCTTTTTATATATATCTCCTAGTCGGTGGCTTGCCTTTATATTTTATCATTGACTTTTGAAGAGTAAAATTTTCAGTTTACCAATTCTTCCTTCTAAGATTCATGTTTTTTATGTCCCATTAAAGATATCTTTGTCAAACCCACACCCACAAAGATTTTCTAAGCTTTACAGCTTTAGCTGCTATATTTAGGTCTGTGATCCATTTGGGGTTAATTTTCATATACTGGGTGTAGTAAGGGTCAAGATTCATTTTCTTGCATGTGAATATCTATTTGATTCAGCACATTTGTTGAAAAAACTGTTCTTGCCATGTTAAACTAGGATGCTACAACTTCTGTATCTGTATGCCACCCTTTACTAAGGTGCATTGCTATGGTGTGGTATTGTTCCCACAGGTCTGTCAAAGGCTGACAGAATATGGAGTTCATTTTCATCGAGTGCACCCTGAGAAAAAGTCACAAACTGGAATATTGCTTGGAGTCTGTTCTAAAGGTGTCCTTGTGTTTGAGGTTCACAATGGAGTTCGCACATTGGTCCTTCGCTTTCCATGGAGGGAAACCAAGAAGATTTCTTTTTCCGTATGTCCATTTTAACCCCTTTCCATTACATTTTAAAATAGGTGTTGTCAATTTCAAATGTAACATATTAGTTGATTTTCCTCAAGTAAACTCTACATCCTTCTATTCAGTAGGGCTAATACATTTTAATACTATTTACTCTCCTTTCTTAATTGTAGGAAGTATTATTAGGATTTTATTTGGTTTTAGTTTTCTCAGGAAGTAATTTTTAAAAGAATAGTATACATTCCTAGCTGGTTACATGCTCAGTTAACTTTAGTTAAATTACAACCAAGTTGACTTTTCTGTTAATTCAGAACTTATTCTAGCATACTAACTTCTCACATGGAGAAGCTCCTCTAATATATTTAAAATAAATAATTACTTAACCCTAGTAAATTTTATCTAGCTCAATGTTGGGTCCCTCACAACAACTGTTTTTGAACCTTAGCAGTCCAGAGATGTATTGGATTTTATGAACTAAAGGACTTTTTTTTTTTTTTTAATGTCCCAGGACTTTCTGCAGATATAAGTTTTAGTGTATACTTCCTGTGATGATAACACTTTTAGAATATCATGTTTATGAAAGATAGTGAGCTGTAAAGGCATATTTTGATTTTGGAAATTGTTGTGGAGTATCTGAACATTGAAATGCAATTGGGAAGCCCCAGAGATGAATCAAAAATTAAGTTGAGGTATTTGTTTTCCTAATGGTATTCAGGGTCCACTGACATCTCTAATTCATACTTGGGATGAAATAGGGTCTCACTAGTACAAGGGTTATAAGGATACCAGTCTCAAAGTCCCAACTCACTCTGGTTAATCTTCAACCTAGAGACCTTTTGAAATCAGTTCTAGACTTGGCGGTTAGCTGGTTGGTTTTCTGTGAAACTCTGAGATACACTAAGATTACCAGATAATAATGTGTTCTCTCAGGAAAGCCCAGACATTCTCATGTTCCCAAGATAGTCAAGACCAGGAAATTACCAGGGTATAATGTACATTCCCCAATGGAAATGCTAGCAGCACAAATATCTGGAGGAAACCTTAGATTAATTAAATACAAATCTAATTTTGACCAGTTTAGAAAAGGCAACAAATCAAATAAATTGTCTAGCATATAGCTCTCTGTTGTTTGCCAAGCTATCACACCAGCCCCGCTATATATAGAACTGACTGTGATTAGCTCATATTTAAAGATCTCCAGTAATAGAGAATAGACCACATTCCCAAGCAGACTGATCCTTGTGTTTAGCAAAACTTGTTTATCCTAAAGTTCCTTCTCCAACACAGAGCTCTCTTTCTAACCCTCCTTTTTTTTTCCCACTAGCCTCTGGGGAGCTGGAAAAGTCACCCTTTGCCCTTCTCATCTCTCACAATTGAATTCCCTGGGGCACATTTCTTGTCCAGTCTATCAGTAAACACTTAGAATCAATTATTTTTATGATTTGTTTGAAACCTGTAACTATTTGAATAGTTACTAGGTGTATCACTGATAGTCAAGATACTAGTTTGGTGCTACTATGTCTTTAACTCCCCTTTAATACTCCCTGATTTCCTTTTTTTAGCAAAGAGAGAACAGGGTCCCAGAGATTTCATTGGCAACACATCCAGCTAGAATTTAATGATCTCATTTTGTTCTTATTGCATTGATTACATATTTTTAATAGCTGGACTCTATTTATGGCAAGTGGTACTAGTTTTCTATTTATAGCTGTGATACAAAGCTTAAATGAATTTATGTAAATAAGCAAAGTCAATTTTAAAATTTATGAATAAACAAGACCAGAAATTATGAAAAAGCCACCTGCATGATTGAAGTTTGAGTAATACTCTGTTATTGTGTCATTTGTTAGCCTTACCAAATTTGACTTTCCCATGCCTGCTTCTCCATTTGAAGACAAGGGACATGAATAGGGAAAATAATTTGCACAGTAGAAGCAACCAAGAGCTAGAGTAGAGTCTAACTGGACATAAGCAATTCTCCAGAGACATTATTCTTAGATCCCTGGCATGCTGAATGTTAATCTTTTAAGATATACGGATCACCTGCAAGCCTCACCACAGAGGTTGCAACATTTCAGATGCCTTCTTAAGCAGGAGACATCATTTTTCAAGAAATATATGAGAGATAACACTAATTGGTGGTTCTCCTGTTTCCCCTGAATTTGAATGCAAGAATCACTCTAACTCTAAATATCGATTTATTTTATCTCTCATCCCAGCAGCCATGTTACCCAGTGCCTCTCCATTCCCACATTTTAGCTTCTCCCAATTTCCATCCCAGCCTACAGGCCACCAAGATTCTTCTTGGTAGAATCACAGCTCTTATATATTAATAAATCAATTTTTGCCAAACTTCGTTTTCTTACCCAAGAAGAACATATTTCCGTGACGTCTTTTTCAAACAGCTTTGGTATTTGTAAACATTGTAGTAAACTCAAAATGTTAATAATCTCATTAAGGGTAATTTTTCCCTCACCAATAGCTGGTACACTGTCTGATCTAGGCTACGATTTCTGAAAGTGACAAATAATATTAATTTGATTTATTTCCTGAATCTGTAAGAATAACAGGGTTATATTTTTCCATATTTATGTTAGAGGCAGGTCAAGGAATACTCTTGCCTCGTGGGAAATAATAATATCTCTACTTATTAATTACTGTTTACAGAATTTAGTCATAAGGTGATAGGAAAACATCCTAATTATTAATACCCCTGATTAATATTGCAGAAAAAGAAAATCACCTTGCAGAACACATCAGATGGAATAAAACATGCCTTCCAGACAGACAACAGTAAGGTGTGCCAGTACCTGCTGCATTTGTGCTCTTCCCAGCACAAGTTCCAGCTGCAGATGCGAGCGAGACAGAGCAACCAAGATGCCCAAGATATGGGTAAGGACAAGCAAATTGGGTCAGATGATCAGGATATGTGCTTGATTTTTGCCACAAATTTTAAAAGAATTTCCATGTTGAGGATGAAAGTTAGACTAAGTCAAGTTTATAAAGGTGCCACAGATGAAGCCAAGATTTCAATTTCATGTTCATTTTGAAAACAGTGACCCAAAACTGTCAGGTAGTACCTGTTGAAATGTTTATTTTGTGCTTATCATTAGGCTAACTGATGTAAGTATTACATTTGGGTCACAGTCGCTACCCATAGTAAAGTTACATGCTATTTGGGAAGGTAAGACCAACATACACGAAACAATAGTACACAATAGAGGGTCAAGGTTTTAATAACAGATTATATCATACAGACTACATGATCTACACCGTAAGAACAGAGGGAGGTCAGAGGCCAGAATACTCCAGTGGTGGCAATGGAACTGGAATTTGAAGGACAAAAATAAGTAGGTTAAAGATAAATGGCAGGGCTTTCCAGGTGAGGGAAAAAACCTGGGAAACAGGGCAGGGAGCAGGGGGAGTATGCACCCAGGACAGTGAAGTGACATACCATAACAGTTGGGGGTGGCAGATTTCCCACGTGTTAGTTTTACTTGAGTGTGTCCTTCTTCAGAGACTGAGGTCAATAACCACCATACACAGTGTAAATGCTCAGGAGAGTGGTTTCAGTTCCTTTTGAAAAGGAACCATCAGAAGGAACTAGTTCAGCTCTGAAAAAAATATCTCTGTCAGAAATGAAATATTGAAAGTTTACTCTGTAAGACCACATGTACAGATTAAAGTTACACAAAACCTAGTTGTGCATAGTAAATTCTTATAGTTTTCTGTGAAATATTCTGAAGAATTTGATTTTTAAATTTAATGGAATGGCACTGGTGACCTTGTGCAGCAGAGAGAGTCCTATAAATCCTGTGTGCAAACTTTCTCATATCCTGAAACCCTACAAAAAGTGTGTTCCCTATAGGATCAGACTGGGGTTATGGCAGCCTATGTATAGATGTTTCTCAGCCTTTCAGAGCCAAGACGGTAGGGGCTGTATGCTTATTAAAAATGAAGATTCCAAAAACCTACCTGAAACTTGGTGAATCATCATATTTGGGTATTGGGTCTCTGGAATCTGCATTTTAACAGGCTTTCCTCAGTAATGATTTTTATGCATGCTAAAATATGGTGATTACTGCTGTAATGTAATCTAATTATTCCTTTTCTTTCGCTACTTTGCTCTGCTAGAAAAATTGTATGCTCTTACATATTTTACAAGTGCAGTGAAATATCAAACTTATTAGAGCTATCAGTTTTCCTACCTGGACTAATATTCTATTCAATACAAATGAAAATTGAACAGTTGAAGGTTGCACCATTACAGATGTGGTATAATGTGCTGTAATGAAAAAAATCTGAAGACAAAACTACAAAGTTAGTCCTGCATCCTCCACATTCCTTATACTGAAAAACAATATAGTATAGGAGTTAAGAGCATGAACTGTGGAGCCAGACCGCCAGCATACAAACCTCACTCCATTACTTATAAGCTCTGAAGCCTTGGGCAGGCACTTAAACTCTCTGCCTTAGTTCCCTGTCTGTAAAGTGATTATCATAATGGTAATACCTACATCATGAGGTTGTTGTAAAGATGAAATGAATTCATACATGTAAGCACCTTAAAGGTGCCTGACACAGAGTAAGTATTGAATAATATTATTGTTATCATCACCATCATCAACATTGTTTTACCACTACTACCACTGATGGAAGCAGTAATCGTAGCAGCAGTATAATGACCCCTTATGAAAGGAACTGACTTCTTGGAGTCTCATTTTCCTCATCCATGAAATAGGAATGCCCTGTGTAACTCACAGGTTTGCACCGAGGAACACAACAGCTGTGTGTCCTTGAACTCCTATGTTAAAGCACTTTAAAACAGTATTATCTACATCTTATCCTAGATTTTGTTAAACCTTCAAAATAATTATTTTTTGCTTAAAATGGCTTAAAAGTAACTGCCTACTTAACTATTAGTACTAAACAAGTGAAAACAACTGGTATTATCTGTAGGAGGCTGGTGGGCTAACAAATGTATGGTACTTCTTTTGCATCGTAGAATGTTGGTGCTAGAACCTTAGAGGCCATTAAGTCAAACTTCTACTGACAAGGAAACAGGTTCACAACATAGTGTCTCACCTAATTTCAAAAAGGCCAAACGAGGCTGGAACCCTGGTATCTTAATTTCTATTTGATGAGTTTTCATCAAATAGAATCAACTTCATACATAGAATGAAATTAATAATCATTTATTGAGCACTTAACTACTTGTAAGATATCATGCTGGGTGCTGTGGGATAACAAAAATAAATGAAGTCCCTCTCCCCAGAAGAGCATACAGTTAAGTTGACAGCATAAGGGAATACAAAAGGGTACAAGGGACTGAAACAATAGCACAAGCAGAGATGAAGTAATGTGGATTGCAGAATCAGTGCGGAACTAGCAAGCCTTTGAGTTCACATCTGAAACATTAGTATTAGGATGTAGGCTCATTCCAATGTCCTTTCCAATCCTGGCAGTCCATATTGGAGTCCTTTCTAGGTGAAAGGGATTAAGGACAGACCAGATAAATGAATAGTTTATGCTTCCATCCAATGAATATATACAGTATTTTAAGTCCTACCCAGGAGTAGGCTATGAATGGAATTGAATAGCATAAGCTTTGATATGTTTACAAAACAGACTGTCCCTATTTCTCCCAAAATTTGGTGTACATTTTCCTTATGGGTGAGGAAATCTGTTGGGTGTAAAGGCATTTCCTGGTAGTTGAATCTGTGTAAGACTCAGTTTTGTATCTTTGATTACAGTGTGCTCTCAAAGCAAAAATTATAGATATAGATATAGATATAGATATAGATATGATATAGATATAAATAATATTACTTGCTCTAATAAAACTGTTATTATAAGCTAAAAAGTTCATTCTGGGAATTTTTAAACCAATATCTTATTTTTATTCTCATGTTTTAACTTGGTGTCCACTCCTACGTTAGAGAAAGAACGGTGAATTTTCCTGTTGACAAGGAGATTGTCTAAACTTCATTCTGATGCATATTAAAAACCTTAAGTGTTTTCCTATCTGTTTAGGCCTGAGGTGAAATATTAATTATTAATCTTCCTAGGAATTAGAAGATAAATGAAACAGAGTCCAAAGATCTAAGTTAGCAACATTTGACAATTATTTTTTTAAAGGAAGTTGTTGTAGCTGTTTTACATAGTGGTCAAACCAGAGTCCTTATAGAGTGTAACACAGGGTTGGTATTTTCCATGGGGACACCAAACAGGGTGCATTGTAATGTGAATTACTAGTTCATGAACAACTGAATCATGTGAAATTTTGTGCTCCTGGCCCTTTATTTACATGACAGAATTTTGATGCTAAAATTCTGTGATACAATGCTCTTTCATTAATAGCCTCAAATGGTCAAGTACGGCCATGACATTGGCTCTCACAAAATAGAATAACCAAGCACTTGTTATAAAGTATCTCTAAATTTAGCCTCTGCAAGACTTTAGATGTGTATTTCGGAGTGAAAGGAATTTAAGCATAAAGAGAACCCCAGCTCCTTCATCATGTTAATAAAAAGAAACCAAAAAAGAAAGAAGGCAAATAATACCTGATTCTCCCATGCCCCCTGAGCCTCACTTAAATCACAAAAAATCAACGAAGTGGGGAAGGTGAGATTGGCATAGTAATGAAATAACAAAAAAATAATTTTCTGTAAAAGCTTTTTTTTTTCTTTGTGGTAGAATTTTATTGAGGTATATATAATTCACATCCTATATAGTTCACCCACTTAAAGTGTACAATTCAGTAGTTTTTAGTATATTCACAGACTTGTGCAACTATCACCACAATCCGCCATAAGCTTTTAAAAATCTAATAACCAAGAACTTTTTCTCTGAGCAAAATTCTCCTATGCATAGCTTCTTTTTCAGGCATGATCTCACTATGTCAGTCGTCCAGGCTTCATCTCTCCCTCTCCCCATCCTTGGCTTGCCGATATTTTAGCAGAGACACTACTAGGGTTGAACATTTCCATGCCAAATGTTGTTGTCATTTTTAACTGAAACCCGAAATTGGGAATGTGGAGTCAGCAAGCCCAAAGCCCAGACAGTATTAGATGCACAAGTTTCGTTAGATGGAGTAGGAAGAGCTACAGGGATGGAAAGATGGTTTGAAAACCAGGATCTTCTAGCCTCCTTTTTCAAATCCTTGATTGCCACAGTTGGAAAGCCACTACTTACCTTGGCAATCAAAACAATTAAAAAAAACTGCATGCTGTATTTTATTTATTGAAATAACTCTTCTCATAAAGGTACTCGGTGTTTCCATCGTGTAAAGCCCTCCTATTTCCTTGTAGAGAGAGCTTCGTTTAGGAGCCTGAACCTCCAAGCAGAGTCCGTTAGAGGATTTAATATGGGACGAGCAATCAGCACTGGCAGTCTGGCCAGCAGCACCCTGAACAAACTTGCCCTTCGACCTCTGTCCGTTCAAGCTGAGATTCTGAAGAGGCTATCCTGCTCAGAGCTGTCGCTTTACCAGCCATTGCAAAACAGTGCAAAAGAGAAGAGTGACAAAGCTTCCTGGGAGGAAAAGCCTAGAGGGATGAGTAAATCATACCACGATCTCAGTCAGGCCTCTCTCTATCCTCATCGGAAAAATGTCATTGTTAACATGGAATCCCCACCACAAACCATTGCGGAGTTGGTAGGAAAACCATTACACCAGATGGCGAGATCTGATACAGAATCTTTGGCAGGATTCACAAAACTTAATAAGTAAGAACATAATTACCCAACTACGTCTTTGTAAATTCTACATTTCATACATTTGTTTTCGTTTTGACGTTTTATTATTTTCACCATATCTTTTTACATTGACACATCCCCCTCCTACTTTCCTTTTCCCTCTTTAGTTCAAAGTCTGTTGCAAGTTTAAATAGAAGTCCTGAAAGGAGGAAACATGAATCAGACTCCTCATCCTTTGAAGACCCTGGTCAAGCATATGTTATAGGTCAGCATAAACAAGCTTACCTTCTTTCTCCCGTACCTCATGCTCATAGTGAAGTGAACGAAATAATGTTAGCTACCAAGATAATATCTTTGCTTCTTTGTCCTAATTGCCAAAACTGCTCATGTATATGAAATTTTAGGCTGCTTAAAAATGCACCAAGTCAAATCAAAAACTGATTTAACAGGTGATTACTTCATGGCACAGACTGTTACTTCACTTTCTCTTGGTTGCAGAGAAAAACCATGACAGTCTTGCTGAGAGAACCCACACAGCCTGGTACCGTGGCTTTGTTTTGGATAGCCTCCCTTTGGATTCTCCCCTACAAACCTGTGAAAGTGGACCCCACTCATACTATATTTTTTAAAGAAATGTTTCTTTAGGGTACTTTCAGCTTAGCATGAATGGAATTGTCTCTGAAACCAGATAATTTTATGAAATATACTATGGTTGGTAGGTGGAAATTCTTAGTTGATTTAAGTTTTTTTTCAGTTCTCCCAGCTAGCTGGGTCACATTAATTATTTAAATGTAGAAGTGTATAAACGCATACTACCTTATAAATAGTTCAGGTTTCCTGTTGTTTTAGGCATCTTAAAAGGGAAATGCACTGCAATCTTTCAGAGGAGTAGATATTTAAGCACAGAAGTGTGAACAACTACTCAGAATAAGAAATAGCTGGGGAGACAAAAAAAAAGAGAAACAAGGACACCCTCTTCTGCTGTTTTACCAAATAATACTAATTAACTTACTTAGACCAAAGTTTGACCATTTAACCCTAATTACACAAAGTTAAAAAATATTTTCTTATTTGTAGTTGGATTGAAGATCTATGGAGTAAATGAAGTCAAAAGAGAACTCTAGTCTATAGTTGACAGTTGATATTTCCGGAAAGTAACATTACTGTATTGATGTAGGTTTCCACAGCTTTCAGAGATGATACTATCATCAATTTAAATTGAATTGGTGAAAAACTTTAGATTAAAGGCAAGATTTCACCCTATAGGTCACTCAATATGTTGAAAATAGCCTAAGAAACTAATTCAATCTTTCAAAAATACTTTTCAAAGTATATTCATATATAATGGGATCTCTTATAGATTCTAAATAAAAATTCTACATAAAAATTCATCACATATCAGATGTAGAATAGTAAATATTTTTCTGAATTTGTTTTTTGATTAAGATTATTCATTCTGATTACTGAATTTTCTTTTAACATTTGACCAAATGCTTTTAAAACTCATTTCAGTGTCATCATTTCATATTTGACATATCAAAATGTCATTATCAGAAACAATACACTTGTGTTTAAATTTATTCTGCAAAAGAAGCTGATATGCTTAATTTGGACATTAAAAATAATATGCCCATGTCAGAAGACATTTTTCTGAGTGTAAATTTAAAAAATGTTTCCGCCTTAATGTTTTATTGATTTTTATGAATTTATCAGAAATTACTACTATAGTATCTGACCACTTTATAAACTGTCTAATAATTTAATTTATGCCACAGGAATGACTTTGCATAGTTCTGGAAATTCTTCATCCCAAGTACCCTTAAAAGAAAATGGTAGGTTTATAAAATGTTTTTCCCCTCATTTCCATCGTATCTTTTCTCTTGTACCTAATGAGATCATCCTGGACGTAATATTGAAGAGTCTTCAACTCCATGCTGAGGATTTTAGGCCTTATCTTGGAGTCAAAGGACAGCTGTATTTTTCAGCACCATGGTGATGTGATGGGACCTGTGATTTAGACTAATATTGATGAACTAGAGAAATGGCAAACTATAAATACAGACACTAATTGGGAAGCTAAGATAGTAGTTCAGGTGAAAGGTAATTTTGATTAAAGAGTTTTAACTGAGGCAGTTATTTCAACTGAGAATGCTTGAGCTGGATCTGAAGATAAAAGGAGAAATTATCTAGGCAGGCAAGTGGATAAGCATTCCAGACCAAGGTCATAGTGTGATCAGACAAGGAGACAAGTGAGAGGATGACAGACTTAGGTAACTGCAAGGGTCTCAGGATGGAGGCACATGGGGCCAGTGTGATGCTTGAGAACTAAATAGGGACTACCTCCGAGTCTTATCCTAAATATTATGGAAAGAATTTGAAGACATTAAGTCTTGAGATTTATGGTTCAGAAGGAGTCTAAGAAGTAACAAAGTTGTAGGAAGAAATTTTGTGTAGTGACCTGAGCCCGTGGATTCAAATTTTTTAGTTTAGATTATAAAATGCCTTCATCTACATTATCTTACTTGATCCTTTTAACAACTTTCATGAGTATAAAGAATATTTTATTACTGTGTATATACAACTTTTCTCCAAAAATGTTTCAGTCTTACCCTCAAGTTTAGTTCTAATTTTCCTGAGAGCCAAGGCAAAAATGAAGGTATGAGAGTAGATTGAACCTATGAAACTGCAATTTTTGTAGGTTAAAACTGTCAGAAACCAAGTACCATTTTGTATAATTATCATTTTTTAATAGACGTACCCACAGCAATTCTTCAACACAGGAAAACTTTCCTCAGAAGTAAAGTTGAGTCAAAGGGTAAAAATACACACAATATCTTAAATACTCATAGCAAATGAAAGATATTTTTTCTCATTTTTTTAATGTATAAATACTCAAAAAAATCTGAGGGTGTATCGTTAAAGAAAAAAACAGTGAATTTATACTTTGGCTTAAGTTACTAAAACCCTGATATGTAGCTCTGTGATGATTAAATGTCTCGCATGGACTGAATTTACAATATTTCTGTACCTGAAATAACTCCGTTTTAACATCTCCATAATGGTAAAAATTTTGATTAATAGTTATTGAGTGCTTACATATGCCAGATACTGTTCTAAGCACTTAGTGTTTAATCCCTCATTTAATCCCCACAACAATCCTGTGAGGCAGGTGCTAATGTTATTTTCTTTTCACAAATGAGAAACCAAAGCATACAGAGGTTGAGTTGTGCAGAAGTTCACAGAACTAGCAAGTGCTGGAGCCATGATTTGAACACAAAAAGTGTGTTTCCAGAGCCCATACTCTACTCTTTAGAGTGTCTCTAATGCCTAATCATCTGTAGGCATTATTTCTCTAAGTAAAGGTTTGATAGAAGCTGGGTAATAATATATTAGAAGATGAGAACCTAAAATGTTTTAGCCTATGTTCTGATGGAAAAGAATATGAATTTACACTGGACACCGAATGAACAACATGTACAGGGTAATTGCTCTACTTAAACCTTCAGAACCCTCATCCTCTGAGGTTAGTGCCGCTTACTGATGAAGGCAGCTCCTTCATGAGGAAGATGACCAACCCACCTTCCTGAGGAGGTGTGCACCAGTTGCCTTGCAGACAAGTATTATTTTCTTCAAAATTCTCTTTGAATCCGCCCACATAGCCCTGAATTAGTGCTCTGTTGAGAATCAAGTTTTCACTCAACAGAGCATGGCAAACACATTTTTCCAAATAAGGTAACTGAGTCCCAAGAATTTTAAATTACTTGTCCATGAAGCAGATAGAGGACTTCTCATTGTCATTTCAGTATTCTTCTTTGCTAGTCAGGATTATTAGGAGACAATTAGAAATGAGCATCAGTTAATATTGAACTATTCATCATTTAATACAAAGACCAACAAATAAAATTCAATCTTAACCTCTTATGATGTTCAGAGACCCTTAAGGAATGTGAAACTTGAAAAAGAAGATAAAGGAAAAAGGCATGAGCCTTTGAATCATATAAAACAGAGATATGGGAAGGATTACAATCCTCTGATTAATTGTGATTTCAGAAAAAAAAAAAGTTAATCTTTGAAAAAACAGACTTCTTCTATTTCTTCCCAAGAGAGTAAAAACCAAACAAGAAAATATAGAACTGATGCAAGAATTATGTAAAATTGGTTTTCAGTGTTTCTTGTTTTACTATAAGTCAGAATTCCCATATAATTGAAAAGCAACTTTTAACTTGTTACCTTCCTTCCTATCCAAACCACAAAAATGGGGTCAAACACTGGACTCTTAAAAACAACATGCAAAGGGTACCTGGGTGACTTAGTCGGTTAAGCATCCGACTCTTGATTTCATCTCCGGTCATGATCTCATTTTGAGTCCTGCATGGGGGTGGAGCTGGGCGGGGAGCTTGCTCAAGATTCTTTCTCCCTCTCCCTCTGCCCCTCCCCCACTTGCCCCTCCCCCACCCTCCCACACACACATACACACACACTGTCTCTCTCTCTCTCTCTCTCTCTCTCTCGCTCTCTCAAATAAATGCAAAAAAAAAAAAAAAAACTCAGGTAAAGTAGGTCATTCCAGTGCAGAGTAACTTGGTACAGACACTGAAATAAGCTTTTTAACCCAATATTAGGACTGATTATTGCCCTTCTAATCAATCTCAATTCCAAGGAATAAAATGTTATACAAACAGATTTTAAAACCCACTTTGTTTAGTCAGATGTCAAGGAAGAATGTAATGCTAATGCTAGATTTTTCTACCTAAGTCTTAATTAGAATACATACAAAGTTGAAAATTATAATAAAATTGAAACCCAAAGTGCTCACAAAAGAATTCAACAGATAACAGGAATTAACCAGAAGAAAAAAATAAAGTCAACTAAATTGAGACTGAAAGGAACTTTATAGTATATTCAAACCAAGCCTTTACATCCTGTGGGTTGAGTTGAATAAGTCCCAGAGATGTTATATGGCCCCAAATTTACAGAAATAAAACACCAAAATTGCCATTATTATCCTCCTTACCCTACCACTGAGGCAGTTAGTGTATTAGGTAGGATAATAATGAAAAATACCTGTCTTTGTTTTTATACCAATAATGTGCTACAGATTCATCATCCCCAGGATTTGAAATGCATCTTTTTCTCTAGAGTGAGTGATGAATTTATCCAGAGTCTCCTCTACATACAGTCCAGTTCCTCACAGAATCAGTGGCATGGAACTGCTTGATATTTGACAAGGGTCTTTATCTATAACCAACAAAATCAGTTTTTCTTGCAAAAAAAAAAAAATTTGTTGGCTCATACTTAGATTGATTATGTGACCTTGGCCTTATCAGAAATATGCTCGTCCTGGGAAATTTCGTTTACTCATAGATATATCTATCATTAGTATGTAAAGTTATTTGAGGGGACTATGTCCACGTGAACCTTAAGAGAGATGAGAAAGGCAGCAGTAGAACAGATATGATGGAGAGAAGGTATACATTTTTCTTCCTAAATTTTACATTTATCAATCATTCTAAAGAAATTTCCCAGGTAAACATTGGGAATGACACAAGCATCCATTATTTAAGGAAGTGGAAATTTTGAGTTGAGTCTCTTTTTAACTTTAAAATATTTGTAGAATTTGCTGTGGTCATAGAGTATACTAATGGGAAAAGAAAATTATTTTAAGGACTTAAAAATATGTATTTCTCCAATATTAAAGCTTGTTTTATATAATAATACCAATAACCAAGAAATGTCTTCGTACTTGTGAGATGCCTGCCTGGCTCAGTCCGTTGAGCATCCAACTCTTGATTTCAGCTCAGGTCATGATCCCAAGATCCTGGAATCAAGCCCCACATGGAGCTCTGTGAGGCTGCTTAAGATTCCCTCTTTCCCTCTGCCCTTCTATCCCATTTGCTCTCTCTCTCAAATAAAAAAAGAAGAAGTAGAAATGTCTTGAAATATCTAGCTGCCTTACTTTCAAACTCATAAATTCTATTCAGTCCTCATTGAACTCTGTAAATATCTTTTCAGTTAACTTGAGTTGTCATGTACTATATATTTCAGATACTTCCTCCTCCATCTTTTTTGTTAAACCAGTGGAAAAGTATTTGAGCATCTATATGAATAGAAGGCATGTAGAATACAAATAGAAACTGGGCATGTTCACGGTATTGTCTAGTAACATGCAGCAGCACACCATCCTTCCTTCTTTCTGTTCCTCACATTAGTAAGTTACTTTATATCAGTGAGGTGGGATGAGGGGCCGGATGAAGGACATCCCTGTTAAAAAAGAGTGGGCTAGCAAAGCTTCCCTTTCCAAAAGAATACTTACCTCCACCCTATTCAAATCTTGTACTCTAGGCAAACTGATCGATGACATTTCTCCAGGACCCTTTCTGCCTTCTTTCCATCTCAGCTTTGCTAATTCCTTGTGTTGCTATATAACCAGCTCCATAATCTACTTATTAAAATCCTACCCCATTTCCTTGAAGTTGTCTTTATTTGTGGCAGGAAGAAGCCTCTCCTCTCTTAGAAGCTTGATTCATGCCTTTGTAATGCAGCTATTTCACTGACAGTGTTGACATTTCTATGTGTCAGTCAGGCTAGATCTTTGCTCTTACAGCCTGATCTGATTCAGCTCACAGTTACTATGCAGCAGCTTTCATATACAGAATCTTGTTTTATTTTCCCAAATTGCCTAGTGAGAGACTTTGACAGGAAAGTTGTTCAGTCAACATTTTAAGGATGAAATAATCAAATGAATGATTACTCACATCCCACTGGTGAATCTTTGAATACAGAGAGCTTAATCTGTTGCTTCTAGTTAGGGAGATAAATATGTAAAACAATATTGCACATTTATTTTGTGTGTGTGTGTGTATTCTATTAATGTTTACCTGGGAAATATCTTTACACACACACACATACACTTATTAGTCAAATAAATAATATAAATAACCTATCTTGTTAAGTACATACATTGGAAAAGAAAATGGCACTTTTATTCTTTGAATCAATACGTTTGTCTTCTAACAGATACCCTTAGGAACATTAAGAATATTGATCGGTTTTATAATTGAATGCAAAAACAATTTACATAAAGCAAATGGACTTTGTCTTTACAATGATGACAAAAGTTTACATTTAATACCTAACCTGACCTTATTCTCGTGTTTATTTTATTTTATGGATTTTGTTCTCTTGTGGTTTGTATTTGGTTCTAGCTGAAAATTAGGATACTTGTCTATTTTAGGATAAAAGTATTTTGGATACTTAGATGATCATATTAAGCTAGGCATTAACTAATTCATGTACTTTATGCTTATATATGTATGTGTATATATATATAAATATACATATATCTTTATATCTTACACATATGTTTATATACACACCTAATATAAAGGCTCTGCACACCATTGTCAAGGGAATTTTTTTTTGGAATCTTATAAATTAATTAGAAATACTGAATTACTACTCTTATTGACTATAACTAAGTTTTAGTCAAAAAGAAACAGTGAAATAGGAACATGTATACTACAGAGCGCTAGCAAACTTGCATCAATGCTTGGTGTTTAAGGGATAAAGTTAATTTACTCCAGAGAGCAAATGATTGCTGTTATTCCTTATGATATTAAAGTGCCTTATTTCTAGAACATGAAGTATCACATTTGCATCATTTAAGCATTAATCCATGTTGTGTAAAAAAGTTACTTATTTTATAACATTCATATAATCTCAAATCCATAGATATTCATATGTTGGCAAATAATCTAATTTTCAAAAAGCTTCAATGTGTATAAGAACCATGCAGAGATGAGTTGGAGGGTTTAGTTTACAAAAATATCTTTCTGAGTGTGTTGTTTTCATCTACCACCACATCACACACAAACCATTTTGAACTAACAAATTATAATTGACGTTAAAAAGGTGTATTAATTTGCTAGAGCTGCTAAGACAGGGTCTCTCAGACTGGGTGGCTAAAGCAACAGAAATTCATTTCTCACCGTTCTGGAGGCTAGAAGTCTGAGATCAAGGTGTTGGCAGCATTGACTTCTTCTGAGACCTCTCTCCTTAGCTTGTAAGTGGCTGGCTTCCCCCTCTGTCCTCACATGGTCTTCCCTCTGGGTGCGCATGTCAGTATTCAAATTTCCTCTTATGAGGACACCAGTCATACTGGATTAGGACTTCATGTTAATTTTTTCTTAATTTAACAAACACAGTTAAGTTCTGGGGTGCAGGGACTTAGGAGTTCAACATATAAATTTGGGGGTGGGGTAAAATTCAGCCCATAACAGGAAGAGCTAGAGAAAGTGGTGTGTTTGTGTGCATGCGCGCAATTTCAAATGTTCAGACTGTTAAGTAAATGAAGTAATTTTATTAACAGACAATTAAGTAGCATGTTTATTGGCTTAATTTAGGTGATATTTGTGAATGATCAACCTACTCAAAAAAATAAGTAAATAAAGCCCTCATTGGAAGTAAGAAAAAGTAAATTCTAGTTCTGATGCTAACATTCCCTCAATTTATTTAACCAGCATTTATCAAGTACTGACTGAAGGCATTTTGCTGAGAGTAATATTAACTTGTAATGTTGAACAAGTCATGAACTATTCCTCATCTGCAAAACAATGATTTAAAATTTCTTTACCTAATTCAATTCATGAGATTGCTTCACAAATAAGAAATAAATGAAAATCCTTTGAGAACGTAAATGTGCTAGCCGAGTCATTATTAACAGGATTTTAAAAAGTAAATCCAGGGGTGCCTGGGTGACTCAGTTGGTTAAGCTTCTGACTTCAGCTCAAGTCATGATCTCACGGTTCATGAGTTTGAGCCCCACATCAGGCTCTCTGCTGTGGTCAGGCTCTCTCCTCTCCTAGAAGAGCCCACTTCGGATCCTCTGTTCCACTCTCTCTCTGCCCCTCCTCTGCTCGTTCTCTCATTCTGTCTCTCAAAAATAAATAAGCTTTAAAAAAGAAGTAAATCCATTTTCTTCTTGTTGCTGCTTTACCATACAACTTACCATGAATATTTTATTCATTATAAATAAAAATGTGAACCACTTATTAGTTGAAAATTCTTACCATAGTGAGCACTGTCAAATGCAGAAAGTCAACTGTGATATAACAGGAACAGTGTCAGAAAACCTAAGTTTAAGGTTCAGCTCTCACCTGTACTAGCTGAGTAAACCTGTTCAAATCATTTAAACCCTTGAAATTTATTTACTCATTTGTAACTGTAATATACTTATTTCACAGGCAATCATTTATGAGGAATAAATATGATATCAGTGGCAGGCTAATCACATATCGAACCATGTGGTGATAGTATCAGTCCTTTCATAAACTATAAATCATATCAAAATAGAAGAAGATCAAAATATCAAATCATACCTGAAATACAATATTAAAGTGACCAAGTAATCTATTAAATCTGTTAAATGTTAACATTTAAGTTGGAACAAGCAGACAGTCTTAGTGCCTGAGCATGTTATGTTTATCTTAACACTATACTTTTCCAATAGATGTTCTACACAAAAGATGGAGCATGGTATCTTCACCAGAAAGGGAGATCACCTTAGTGAACCTGAAAAAAGATGCAAAGTATGGCTTAGGTAAGTCACTGTAAGATTCTTAAAGGTTTGTAAGAATCAAAGAGAAAAGGTCTATCTATATAGCAAAGCATTGGCATTGAGCACCGGTTGTCTACCCACAGCCCCTCCACCCCACCCACCTGGTCAGGAAATGTGAAAGATGAAATGTTCACAAGCAAATCTTCCACCAAACTTAGCAGTCCTATTTCACATGTGTTACCTACTTATTATATTTGATATGAGAATCTCTACACTTCTGTGTATTGGACAGACTGATTATTAATCACTGAAAACACCAATATCGTGAAACTCTTTTTTCAATGTGCTATTTCACAGGATTTCAAATTATTGGTGGGGAGAAGATGGGAAGACTGGATCTAGGTGTATTTATTAGTTCAATTACCCCTGGAGGACCAGCTGACTTGGATGGATGCTTAAAGCCAGGTACTTTACATATTAGATAATTTCTTACGTACTTAACTGACAGGCATGAATTTGCACAGATGACGAAAGTGGAACTCAGGCAAAACAAAAATAAAGAAGGGGGCAGTGACATTTCTAAGACTTAGCATGAATTTCTCTTTAGTTTTGAAAATATTGGATTGTCTATTTTTACAGGAGACCGTTTGATATCTGTGAATAGTGTGAGTCTGGAGGGGGTCAGCCATCATGCTGCAATTGAAATTTTGCAAAATGCACCTGAAGATGTGACACTTGTTATCTCTCAGCCAAAAGAAAAGATACCCAAAGGTAATGCTGTAGATGTTTCTTAGCTGTGTGTTCTGTTTCACTTTTCACAAGAACTTCACTATCATGGCCTAATACATTGGATTTAAGTTCCTTATTTCCTTTCTGAAAATTTGATGTATGTAGTTCTAGTTTGTTTTAATATTATGCATTAGTGTAACTTTTCATTCATCACTTCCAAGGTTTCCTATCTCATTCATCTTTAGTAATATATGCATAAAAATGGATTTGTTGTGCAAAATTGATGTCACTTAAGTAAATGTCTTAGGCCAAATCAGAAATAAAATTCTTTATCATCTAATTCATATAATTGTATAATAGTTATCTATGAAGTCCCACCCTAAACAAGATTATATAAAGTAAAAAGACAAAAACATTAGAAATTTAAAAACAAGACCTTGTCATTTTGTCTCTTAATTTCTGCCATTAGCAAGTTGCAGGAGAAAGGGCACTTAATGAAGATTAGATGACTTGAGTTTGAGCCATGGTGGTTTTTCTGTCTTTAAGGAGACAGTGATCTTGGCTCTCCTTGTCTACCTTGCACAGAGTTGCTAGGAGGCTCAAGTGGTGAGGCAGTGTTTGTGAAAGAAGCACACATACTAGGGGCACCTGGGTGGCTCAGTCGGGTAAGCGTCTGGCTCTTGATTTTGGCTCAGGTCATGATCTCACAGTTTGTGGGTTCAGGCCCCACGTCAGGCTCTGTGCTAATGCTGCAGAGCCTGCTTGGGATTCTCTCTCTGCCTACTCTCTTTCCCTCTCTTTCTCTGTCTCTCAAAATAAATAAACTTAAATCTTTTTTTAACAAAAGAAGAAAGGAAGGAAGAAAGAGGAAGGAAGGAAGAGAGAGAAGGAAACAGAGAAGGAAGGAAGGAAGGAAGGAAGGAAGGAAGGAAGGAAGGAAGGAAGGAAGGAGGGAAGGAAGGAGGGAAGGAAGGAAGGAAGGAAAGAAAGAAGGAAGAAAGAAAGAAACACAGAAACACATATAGTACATGCCGGACAGTGGGAATGGCTCCAAAGTCTAGGCTCAGACTCTGTTTCTGCCGCTTAACACCGTGTACCTTGAGTAAATCACTTAACATGGTAAGCCTCACTATACTCATATATCAAATGGTGAACATAGGAGTGCCTATCTTACAGATTTTGAAAATTAAATGAGATAATACATGTAAAGAATTAGCATATTGCCTGGTACCTATTAGGCACTTAAATGTGAATTTTAGGTGTCATTATTTCTTTTTTAAGTTTATTCATTTATTTTGAGAGAGAGAGAGAGAGAGAGAGTGTGTGTGTGTGTGTGTGTGTGTGTGTGTGTGTGTGTGTGCATGACTTGGGGAGGAGGAGGGAGAAAGAGAGAGGGAGAGAGAGCACAGAGCCAGAGGAGGGGCTGGAGCTCACAAACGGTGAGATTATGACCTTAGCTGAAATCAAGAGTCAATGCTTAACCGACTGAGCCACCCAGCCACACCTAGGTGTCATTATTAATGGTATTTTTCAAAAACATTGAAGTGCTAATTAAGTGCTTTCATCCCAAAGATACTGAGAAATATGTAAAAGAATAATTAAATATTAGCTGAGAAACAAGTTTAGATAGTGAATTTTAGGCATAATTTCAGACAATTATGATAAAATAGAAAAAACATTTTGTACAGTGTGTTGTGACATAAAAATTTCTTACATTTTATACAGATGAGTTATTTTGACTATGGTTTCTTATATTCACTAAATACTTTGTTATGTATATAGTGTATGTGTGTGTGTATATATATGTATATATATAAATATGTACGTATATAAGTAATATTTTCAACAGATAGAACAAACACAACAGATAGAAAACACCATCACTGCCCAAAAGAGCCTTATAATCTAATTGTAGTCTAGTCATCTTAGGCAAAGGAAGATGATTGCATTTGAAAATGTTGTAGCATACTTCTGAGTTTCAAGCACCCAAAACCAAACCAAATCAAACAAAGCAAAACAAACATTGGGTTAGTTTACTTACCACGTTTTAGCAAAAGAAGCATATGATTCAGAAGAAGCTCATTTTTCCTCTAAATATTTAAAGCTCTAAGGGATTCACATCTTAATTTTCTTTTCAATAGATATTTTATAGAAAATTCACTCATTTGTTCAACAAATTTTTTTTTTTTTATGTTTATTTACTTTTGAGAGACAGAGATAGAGCATGAGCAGGGGAGGGGCAGAGAGAGACGGACACAGAATCCAAAGCAGACTCCAGGCTCTGAGCTGTCAAACTCACGAACGTGAGATCATGACCTGAGCTGAGGTCAGACACGTAACCTACTGAGCCATCCAGGCACCCCTCAACAAATATTTATTAAATGCCTGTGGTGTGCAAGACACAGACACTCTACCCTCATGAGACTTACACTTTATCAGGGGAGACAAATATTGAAATATTGAACTAACTAAGCAAATAAATGTTTCATTGTAACTATGATAAACATTAGGAAGAAGTTCCAAGGTGCCAAGAGAGCATTTAGCAGAGAAACTTTACCTAGTGCAGGGATCAATGAAGCTTTTTTTTCCAGCAGACTTCCATGTGGTTATTTTATTTTTTACTATTCATTCTCAATAAAAGTTAAGAGCATAATGTTAAAATATAGTTCTGTGAAACAGTTTCTTCAGAAAGCTAGATTACTCTTCCCATCATGTGTAGCTATACTGTAGTGTAACTTAAAATAAAACTCAAAGAAGGTAGAACATTACTGGCATGTATCTTAGACTATCCCTCTCAAGTATCAACCACCAAAGAGGAAGTTTTTTTTTTCTTTATGTTTGCTAATTTTTTTAAGTTATAGAATACATACTAGTTTGTTAAAATCCAATTTATACAGAAATCTATGAAGTAAAAAGTCTCCTTACCCCATTTTCTAGGGAAACTGTTTGGTGTCTATGTCACTTTCTGTATATTATAGATACATTATTGAAAAAAAAGTGGTACCTGTATGCATGTCCACACACAGACACACACACACTTTTTTTAACTAAAAATCCAATTATTTTTTATAATCTAAATATCAATTTGTCACTTGCACACTGTATATTCTGAACATCCATGAATATACACCTTTTTCATATGGCATTGTATTTCGTGTCATGGGTGTATTAAATTTTAATGTTTTTCTGTTGTACATCTAGGTTAGCTATAATCCTTTTATAAATGTTGCTTCAACAAATATACTTGTATACACACCGTTGGAAATTGTACGTATTTCTAGAGGTTATATACCTAAAAGTGTATTTAGTATGCACATTTAAATTTTCGACAGAATGCTATCAATTTGCCCAAGTTTTATCAATGTATATTTAGCCAAGTAGATGTGACAGGGCTCTTCTCACACCATCAGTGGTATGAGAGATTATCAGTCATTCTCATTTTTGTCAGCCATACAGGTAGAAAACTGCATTAAGTTGCATATCCTTGAGCAACAATGAGGATGTTGCTTTATATATTTATTATTTGTATTTTACTCTGAATTTCCAGGCTACAGGGGCACCTGGTTGACGCAGTCGGTTAAGCATCCAACTTCAGTTCAGGTCACGATCTCACAGTTCGTGGGTTCAAGTCCCACGTCGGGCTCTGTGCTAATAGCTGAGAGCCTGGAGTCTGCTTCAGATTCTGTGTCTCCCTCTCTCTCTGCCCCCCGCCCCCAACTCTGTCTCTGTCTCTCAAAATTGAATAAATGTTAACAAAAAAAATGAATTTCCAGTCTACACATCACACCCTTGTTGCATAGGGGTTTTAAATCTCTTTCTTACTACCTTTTAGAAACTCTGCATATTAGGAATATTAACCCTTTGATTATTTTTTGTTATTTTTGCAAATATTCCCTTTCCAGTTGCTCATTCTTCTTTTAAATTTTCCTTGGTTTCGCATGCTACATAAAACTTTCAATTTCTTATAAATTTGCATCTGTAATTTTTTATACAAATCTATGATTTGTGTCTTACTTAGATACACTTTAAGTGGTTTTTGATAAGAAATATATATATATATATATATATAATGAATTTGGAGTTGCCTTTATAATTATTTGGAGTCCAAAAAATGCAGTCTGGGAGGACAATACAAAATAAATAAATAAATAACCATTAAATAAGGATTAAAGAGTTTGGGTGATTCAAATTAATTTTAGTTAGGGAATCAAAAAAGTCTTCACAGAGGAGACTCGTTTGTAGTAGGTCTTGGAGAATGGAAATAAAAAGTTAAGGCAAAGGGGATATGCATTTTTATAGGAGATGCAGCAGGAATGACCAAAAGAGGGGACAAAGGAATCACAAAGCACCTGCTACACCTTTTGGGTCCTTATTTTGGTTCCAGGCCCCAGATCAGGTGTTGTGGATATGTTATCCTGTGTAAAATTCTCCCACAATCATTAAGAAACGCTCTGCAAGTATGTAAGCCCAGACATGTGTGTCACTAACCTGTTACTCTCCTTGATGGATTTTTGACTTCTAGTGCCTTCTACTCCTGTGCACATTGCCAATGGCATGAAAAACTACCTGAAGAAACCTTCCTACATGCAAGACAGTACTGTAGATTCTTCTGAGGATCACCACTGGCCACATGGTACCCCAAGGCACATTTCAGAGAGCTCTTGTGGGCAGTCTGGGGGCCTGCGCGAAGGAAGCCTGAGTTCTCAGGATTCCAGGACTGAGAGTGCCAGCTTGTCCCAGAGCCAGGTCAATGGTTTCTTTGCCAGCCCTGCGGGTGACCGAACCTGGCAGGAATCACAGCACGGCAGCCCTTCCCCTTCTGTGATATCCAAAACCACTGAGAAAAAGAGGGCTTCCGCTGACAGTAATGGAAACAAGACTAAAAACCCAGGCATTTCTGATGCAACAGATTACTCTGACCGTGGAGATTCAGACATGGATGAAGCTACTTATTCGAGCACTCAGGATCATCAAACACCAAAAAAGGCATAGTTTAATTTAAATCTCTGGTTTTTTTGTTTTTGTGTGTGTTTGTTTTTTTCATTTAATAAAGCAAACAATAGCAAATATATTACAGAGCAGGATAATCTACTCTAAACTGCTTTTATTAGTCTGGAAAGGAGGAATTGTGTATATATTGTTACTAACTAACTGCTGCTGCATTTGATACTAACTTTCTGACAAATTAGCAGCTTGAATACTAACTCTAAAATGGCTATTATTCTGGGAACTTGCTACCTGGTAACAGAAAGGAATGAATAATCAGGTTATGATTATTTTTTACAAGTCATTTATATCTTGCATATTTAACATTTCTATTAATAAGGGAATTTAATATCTGAAAATTCTGTTCTTAAGTAGCTCACATGATGGGCAGTTGACTTTACTGTTGATAGCTGAATTCTTCTGAAGTTCTGAATGTACAAAAATAATAAGAACAACAACATACAAAATTGCTCATTTCCTAGAAATGACATAAATTTAAACTCACATTCACAAGCGGATTCAGAAAAGACCCATAAGCTCTTTGTTCATGGAGGAACCAACATTCCTCACAAGAGGGTAATGCCCTTACAAATGGGTCTTAGGTATTGTTTATATTGGATTTGTAAATATAAGCAAAGTAAACATGAAGCCTACTCATCTTAGAGGTCCAAGTTAAAAGCTGCTGCTTTGATATATATTGATTTTTAAAGGAAATAGAAATACTTTCTACATTCAGGAGCATAAAAAGCATTGGACAAGGATTATGTAAAAGCTAGGTTTGAACTGGGTTCTGGGATTCCCTCTGCCTTATCTAGCTGTTTGACCTGAAGGAAGACCTTTAATGTCTAGACCTCAATATCCTTAACCATAAAATATGAAGGCATTGGATTAAATGATCTCTAAGATGTCTTCCTGCCCTCATGATCTTTGAATTTACTCTATCCTTTAATATCTTGCTTTTTCTTAATTTTTCTAAAAAACACATATTGATCTTCCAGTAGTAATTCATTCTGACTCTAACAAGAAATCCTTTTGTTTGTTTTTCTTTGTTAAGGAATCCTCCTCCTCAATGAATACATCCAACAAAATGAATTTTAAAACTTTTCCTTCATCACCTCCTAAACCTGGAGATGTCTTTGAGGTTGAACTGGCTAAAAATGATAACAGCTTGGGGATAAGTGTCACGGTACTGTTTGACAAGGTTTTCAAATGTTTTCTCTTCTCTATTTCCAGCAACCTATTGTATGCCAATTTATTAATTTATTTTGCTTCGAAAGGGAAACCTGTCAAATATTTCCAAAATTAAAAATTGAATTGTATCTTAAAACTTTTTAAAAAATAACTTTTGTGCTAGGCACTTTTTCCTGTGATTTAAAAGAAATTAGACAAGTCTATCTACTCAAACCCCTTACATTTCATAATGTTTAATCTGAATACAAGACTTAGAAAACATAAAATTAATAAGTATGTTTTGCATACATTTGACACTTCTGCATAAGCATGGAATAATACATTTTAACCCACATGATAAATAAATTCTAATGTATATTTATATGCCCTTTCTCTCCATAATATATCTAAATTTGTAAATGTGATTAGTATATTAAAATTAGAGGTTCCCAAGGAATATATGTACTTTTAAGGTAGTTAAAATATGAGCATAGGCTATTTGATGAAAATGCTTCAGACTTGTATTAATTCTAAAGTGTAACATTATCATTTATGACAGTTGAAGGGTATTGTTAGGTAGGAAAAGCCATTTAGAAACATGGTAGAAATAGCACTATTAATATACCGAGGTCAAAAAGAAAACCTAATGTTCTAGCACTTTTAAAAATATCATAATCCTTTACCTCTTGTCCTTAACTTCTTTAGAATTTTATTATCTTTCTGTTGTGTGGGGAAAGAAAAGCTGTATATCCACAAAAGATGGAGAATATACTCATTAGATCTCATCTACATTATAACAAAACTTACCTACCAAAGCCTTTTAAAATGAAAAAAAAAAAAAATGTTTTTCTTGACTCATGAGATTTGCAAGTTTCAGTTTAGCAGATATGATCTGAAGCAAATTATTCTATTTGCTGTTTTTTTCAGACAGTCATCTTCTACTAATTTTGCATAGATGGGTTTTGCTTCCTGCTTGCTCATAACTCATGGTATAGACTTACAAAGGGAGAGCAATTCTTCATACAGTCAAGATCTGACATGTTGTTTTCTGAGTAAAGAGTTTTTCTAAAATGTAACTGCTTTACATTTGGAAAACTTGGCTAGAAATATTCTTGGGTTTCGAATTAATTGCATGTGCTGATGTGGTACTGCTGCTTTGGCTGATGGATTGAACGCTTTCTAGGTCTCAGATTTGAAAGATGGAGTGTGAAATTTCTCATATTACAAAATGTTATTTTACTTGTCTTTTTCCATTTAGGGGGGTGTGAATACCAGCGTCAGACATGGTGGCATTTATGTGAAAGCTGTTATTCCCAAGGGAGCAGCCGAGTCCGATGGTAGAATTCACAAAGGTAGAGTGTGTGTGTACAGGAATTGCATATAGGATTATCATTTAACAAATAAAGTAGAAATTAGGAAATTCATAAAGACCTTTAAATATTCATAATAGAAGAACACATGCAATTTTTTTAAGACTAAAGCATTAAAAAAAACTCCTTGATGTCATTCCAAAACTCTTCTTTCCAGCCTAATCTCTAGTATCGGAAAATATCTTGACAGTGTTTCAGTTCATGTTTTGTACTTTCTGAGAAGCAAATTGCCAGAAAATGAGAAAGGAATAGTGCTCTTGTAAAAACACTGGCATCTACATTTTTAATAACAGCTAACTAGGTTAAAAGCCCTCCAGTCTCTCTACATTTATAGTCAGTTTATTTAAATTGACTTTATAGGGGCGCCTGGGTGGCTCAGTCAGTTAAGCCTCCGACTTCAGCTCAGGTCACGATCTCGCAGTCCGTGAGTTTGAGCCCCGTGTTGGGCTCTGGGCTGACGGCTTGGAGCCTGGAGCCTGCTTCCAATTCTGTGTCTCCCTCTCTCTCTGCCCCTCCCCCGTTCATGCTTTGTCTCTCTCTGTCTCAAAAATAAATAAACGTTAAAAAATTTTTTTTTAAAATAAAATAAAATAAATAAATTGACTTTATAATATATACAATATCTTCTTCTAAATTGTATTTAAGATTAGTCATAAAATTAGGAAAGAAAGTAAACACATATTAAAGAAACTCTGTGACAGAATTTTGTCCAGAATTTGTCTGAGTCTCTCCTTAAACAAATTAATACAAAACAAGACCACAAGATATTAGAAAGCATATAGAATCTTTATTTTATCATCTACTTTTCTCAAAATTGCTGTCTAATTTATAGGTGATCGTGTTCTTGCTGTTAATGGAGTTAGTCTGGAAGGAGCTACCCATAAGCAAGCTGTGGAAACACTGAGAAATACAGGACAGGTAATAAATAGCTCATTATACCAACCACTTAAGATAGCTTACAAGAACATAAGTAATTTGTGAATAATATCTGTCTCACTAAGATCTCCGAATTTATTAGTCAAGAAACCAAGCCTGATTCATGTAAACGTTCTAGTATTTTTTTCCCTTCAAATTGGGAAGCAGGTATTATTGCAAGAGGTTTTTCACTGAGGGAACTTGACTTTCTATATCACATTTAGCCATAATATTACCAGATCTGACGGGAGGAAGGGTGGAGTTTGCATTTTTTTTAACTTTTTGTCAACAAGGACAAACATCTAGTGATTTTCACTTCTAGTCATTTTTCAGCCCAAAGCTGAATTATTTTCTAAAGTTTACCAAATTATTTATAATGGTCTATGTATTATAGCATAGCGGTGTTTTTATTCTAGTGCCCAAATTTCTTATAACATGTTTATGTTATTTCTATAAGAGAGATTTTTCTTTTTAATTATTTTTTATACAGAAAATAAGAAAAACTTGACTCTGAAATTTTCAGTCCCTTGCTTTGTTTTTTGTTTTTGTTTTTTCCCCTCCCTCTATCTATGTTTTTGGGTTTTCTTTTTTTTCTCTCCCTCTATCTATATTTTGGTGGACCAGTTACTTTAAATGATTTTATAAGATCAACCATATAAAGTCCTCAAAATTTACCTACTTTCTTATAATTCTTCTTAGTTAATGAAATGCTATTCCATTTGTCCAGGTGGTTCATCTGTTATTAGAAAAAGGACAGTCTCCAGCATCCAAAGAACATGTCCCCATCACCCCACAGTGCACCTTTCCAGATCCAGATGCCCAAGGTCAAGCCCCAGAAAAGATGAAGAAAATGACTCATGTCAAAGACTACAGCTTTGTCACTGAAGGTCAGGCCTTGGGAGACTGTCATCTCACCTTTAACTTATTCTTGACTTAGTCAAAATTTGATTTTTGTATGTTGGATCATAATTCATGCCTGAGTCCCTCTAATTACTCTTGTCAAGTATAAATAATCTGATGGATCACTATACCATTTTTTTTTAAGGACATATATATGCACCTCTTAAGTCTGAAAGACCTTAGGTAATGAAGTCATGCATGAAACAACTTTTGGTCACTTAATAGTCCTTTGAATAGTTATAAAATTCAAATGAAATTTTCAAGGAAAAAAATAACTATAAATAATTGCTGAGAATGGCTTCAAACTCATATGAAACCTTGACTTGTAACATTTTCTATATTTTTGATTAATTCTGTGGACTTGTCAAGCTAACCCTAGGTAGAAATTCACCTCATAGTTCCCAGATCATGATCTTTCTTACAAACTTTGCAAGCTCTTGGACATACTGCTACTTGGTAGTAAAATAAGAAATTAAGAATAGGGGCACCTGCGTGGCTCAGTCCGTTAAGCATCTGACTCTTGATCTTAGCTCAAGTCATGATCTCACAGTTCAGGAGTTCGAGCCCTGCAGAGTCTGTCTGGGATTCTCTCTCCCTACCTCTCTCTCTGCTCCTCACCCGCTCTTGTTCTCAAAGTACATAAATAAAAGTTTTTAAAAAATAAGAAAATTAAGAATGAGGTAGTACTGAGCTTTTCATAAAGCTAAGTGTTCATAATACAGAAATACCCTTTATTCTGAGATTTCCATCTATCTCATTTTAAGGGGCATAAATGTCCTTTACTTTATAAATGCTGATGGTGGTATATACCATTGTTTTGCTTTTTATTTTAAATCCTTATTTGATTACCAAATGTTTAGTGCCTCAGAATTAGTTGCAAAAATAAGGAGAAAAAATAGCCCAGCCTGTATTATTTTATCTGATTATGAAAATAAAATTAGCATACCTACTTTACCTCTTTATACTGCCTTGTATTGTTTATTTCTTCCATCACTCCTTCCTTAAATATGTTACTTCATTCTTTTCTGGTTATTGTTCTTTCAACTTCTTTTGTTGATTGAAATTTGTTTATAATGCCATATCAATTTACTGGATTAAATTATACCTCACTGAAACACTGGAATGTCAGCTTACTTTCCCCTACCCTTCTCTAACATTTGCTTCACTCTTCTTACCATCTTTCTCCCATTGTGTCCCCAAACTTCCTTCATTCTTACCCTTCCCCAGATTTTTCTCTTTTTTTTTTAATGTTATTCTATAATCTTTGAAAACACATGGGATTAAAGCATAATTTTATTTTCAGAACCCAGATATCAAACCCTCTCTTCTGTTCAAGTAGCTTAGTTCATGCAGCTTAGTTTATTAAGTTTTTTTAATGATAGAGAGTGTGAAATAGGATTTGAATATAGAATAAAAGTACAGTAAGTGCCTGTAAAGCTGTAAATATTCTGAGAAGATGGGTTTTTTAAAATGTGTCTAAAAGCACATACGTTTGTATGTGCATATGTGTACACAGCACGATAAGAATATTTAAATTTTTTTAATGTTTTTTTTTTCTCCAGAGAATACATTTGAGGTTAAATTGTTTAAAAATAGCTCAGGCCTAGGATTCAGTTTTTCTCGAGAAGACAGTCTTATTCCTGAACAAATGAATGCCAGCATAGTAAGAGTTAAAAAGCTCTTTCCTGGACAGCCAGCAGCAGAAAGTGGAAAAATTGAAGTGGGAGATGTTATCCTAAAAGTGAATGGAGCCTCTTTGAAAGGACTATCTCAGCAGGTGAGCCCCCAGGTGTTGAATGTAATACTTCTAATAATGAGATGGATTAGCCTTTCATTATGATTTCATAGTGCTATCTTAACTGTATCTTCATTTGTCATTCATGGTACCCCTAGGAAGTCATCTCTGCTCTCCGGGGAACATCCCCAGAAGTATCCTTGCTTCTATGTAGACCTTCACCTGGTGTGCTACCAGAAATTGACCCTGCTCTTTTGGTGAGAACTATGAAAAGTTAATTTATATTTTTATAGAATAGCAATTGAGTGATTAATTCAGCTGTCATGGTTTTGTCACTGATTGATCTCCTGGGTCTCATCTACTTTATTCTTTAACTAGGAGTATCTTGGGTGTGTCACGTGACCTCCAAGTGCAGTCTGCATATGTAATATAAAGTAATTCAATTCACTTTCTCTTCTCTCCTTTCCACTTATAAAGTTCTAGGATGTTAGGAGTTTGTTTTCTAAGCATAAATAGGAAAAGATTTCAAATCATGGTTACAGGGGTGCCTGGGTGGATCAGTTGGTTAAGCATCTGACTCTTGATTTTGGCTCAGGTCATGATCTCATGCGTTCATGGGTCCGAGCCCCGCATTGGGCTCTGCAGAGCCTGCTTGTGATTCTCTCTCTCCGTCTGTCTCCCCTCCCTGCTCACACACTCCGCCTCTCTCTCTCTCAAAATAAATAAATAAACCTAAATTTAAAAAGTAAATAAATTAAAAATAAAATACAATAATGGTTACAAAGCCCTTCTGTCCATTTCTTCATTGAACCAAACTGGGAAGCATAATTCTCATTCTGAGCTAGTTTAAATAATAAAAACGATTTGAGGGGAGCCTGGGTAACTCAGTCCGTTGGGCGTCCAACTTCGGCTCAGGTCATGATCTTGCGGTTTGTGGGTTTGAGCCCTGCATTGGGCTCTGCACTGACAGTGTGAAGCCTGCTTAGGATTCTCTCTCTCCCTGTCTGTGTCTGCCCCTCCCCCCACTTGTGCTCGCTCGCTCTCTCTCAAAATAAATAAATAAACTTTAAACAAGTAAATACATAAATAAAATTTATTTGAGAGTTTTTGCCCTTATTTTTAATACTAGAAATCACAGAGCAAGCAATATGTTTGTCCATTTCCCTTTCTTATGTCAAGGAATAGCTAAAGGATCCAAAATCTATTTTGATGGTTATTTATAAATTACATGCTGATAGGTAGGAATCCATACATAGATGGATAATAATATTAATATAATTGAAGAAGGACAACTTTTGTCCTCTCTACTTTATAGTGTGTTCCATTACCAATAAACATGACCCCTGGGTATGAAAGGCAGCAGTGTCTGGCCCCAGAAACTTTGGTCTTTATGTCCGGGAGAGGGGTAGTTGTAGGATATTAATAGGAAAATATGATTTCTGTAAGGTGTATTATAAACAGCATTTTATGAGACTACATTGATTTTTGGCACCAGATAGGAAGAACTGAGTAGAACTCTCCTCTTAATGAGTATATAAATTGATACAATCTTTGTAGAAAGCAATCTGGAAATACTTAGCAAGGCCTTTCAAAGCATCCTATGTACTGACTATTATATAGAAAATTATAAGGAAATAATGAGAAACTCAGGTGAAAATGTACATACAAAAAAGCTCTAGATTTCTATTGTAGCAGAAAGTTAGAAGCAACTCTATAAAATAAAAGAATTCTGAAATAAGTAAAAGGTATAGCCATCTGTGGGATCATTACATAGTTTTGTGCAGTTTTTTTCAAAGCATATTTAAGGACCTCAGAAAAAACTCATGATCGAAACCTAAATTTCAAAGTAGGCTACAGGGGTGCCTGGCTGGCTCAGTTGATGGAGCATGTGAGTCTTGATCTCAGGGTTGTGAATCTGAGACCCACATTGGGTATAGTGATTACTTAAAAATAAAATCTTCCATGCTGTTCCACCATCTTGGCTCCCCCCTACTTAAAAATAAAATCTTAAAAAAAAAAAAGGTAAGATATAATATATAATTCTGATGTAAAGTATAAGTCATATGATATTAGTTGTTATCTTCGCATATATTTATATATGATTTTTCTGTGTAATGAGCATAGGTTACCTTTATTATCAGAAAATAATTGAATATTTTAATAGAAAGTGCTGCTGTTCAGCATGTTCCTTTTCAATTAAGTGTTTTAGCGTTAATATAAGTTGTCACACCCCGATCTCTTTAAATGTGTCCATTACAGACCCCGTTGCACTCTCCAGCACAAGTTCTCCCAAACAACAGTAAAGACCCTTCTCAAGCAGCATGTGTGGAGCAAGGCACCAGCTCAGATGAAAATGAAACGTATGACAAAAACAAGAAACAATGTACATCCAGGAGAGACAGTTACAGTGACAGCAGTGGGAGTGGAGAAGACGACTTAGTAAAAGCTCCAGCAAAGATACCAAATATGAGTTGGAGTTCAGCTTTGCATCAGACTCTGAGCAACATGGTATCACAGGCACAAAGCCAACGTGAAGCATCTAACGATCAGGAAGACACCATTTGTACCATGTTTTACTATCCTCAGAAAATGCCTAATAAACCAGAACTTGATGACAGGTATTGTCACTATTATGTGTAGCACTCAAAGCAACTGCTTCTTGTTTGTGACAGGAGCAGCAACATACATTTCTCTAAGAATGAAATATGTCTGTGTGAACTTCACAGTGATCAGGCAGATGATGGCTGTATTGGATATCCAGTTACTGTGACTGACAGTTTTAGTTAGCAAAACCGTAAGCTCTCTAGCCGTTCAGCCTGAGACTTGCTGCTCTCTTGAGTATATTTACTAGTAATTGGGAAAGTTGTTTGTATTTCACCATAATTCATATTACTTACAAGAAAGAGAAAAGACCTATTTTGATACTGATGGGGTAGGAGAATAGGGAGTACTAATACAAAGAGAAGTGATTGGTGGGGAGGAGACAGTTTGCAAAAGGTAAGCATAGAGGCAAAAAAAGGAAAAGACTACATCTGTACCTCTAACAATTATTCATACATTTTACTGTTTGGTTACATCTTTGTGTATATCTAGGTGCAACCATACTTGTTCAAGTTCTTTTGGTGTTTTGGGGCTTTTTTTTCCCCATTGGATCATCCAAAATAACCACAGGAATAAGACTTATATTCTTTTTCTATTTCTTCTCTTTCTTATTATGTTGAAACACATATTAGGCTTCTGAAAATATTGGCTTCAGCCTTTAGTTAATGACTAGGAATCAAAAGTCTATTTATTTAACCTGTCTTACTAATTTATGCAGCTTGAAGAGCTTCAAAATAGAATCTGGACAGGGGCACCTGGGTGATTCAGTCAGTTAAGTGTCCGACTTTGGTTCAGGTCACGATCTCACAGTTCTTGAGTTCGAGCCCTGTGTTGGACTCTGTGTGCTTTGGATTCTGTGTCTCCCTCTCTCCCTGCTCTTCCCCTGTTTGTGCTCTCTCTCTATCTCTCTGTCTCAAAGATAAATAAACATTAAAAAAAAAAAAGAATGTGGACAGAGAATAAAAATGGGTATTGTTAGCATCTAGCAGACATGAAATAAATTCATAGTCCAGAGTTAGGCAAAAATTAGCTAGGAATGCAATCATAAGCAGACATGAATATGTGTTAAGCGCTTTCTGTTTGTGGCACAAACTTACTGTATTGACATTGAAATGTATTTGAAAATAGTCTTGCTTCTTTCTCTCTGTAGCAATCCTCCTTCCCCTCTACCATTGGACATGACTCTTGGGCAGAGCTATCAACCCCAATCAGAATCTGCTTCCACTAATTCAATGGATAAATATCATATGCATCACATTTCTGAACCAACTAGACAAGAAAGCTTGACATCTTTGAAAAATGACTTAGAAAACCACCTTGAAGACTTTGAGCTGGTGAGTTGTTTCCTCTGTATTAAGAAAATTCTGGGGGCACCTGGATGGCTCAGTTGGTTAAGAGTTGATTTCATGAACTCATGTCATGAACTCATATCATGTCATGAACTCATGATCTCATGTCATGATCTCATTGTTTATGCGTTTAAGCCCCACGGAAGTCTCTGCACTGACGGTATGGAGCCTGCGTGGGATTCTGTCTGCTCTTCCTCCACTCACACCTTCACACATGCAATCTCTCTCTTTCTCTCAAAATAAATAAACGTAAAAAACAAATTCCATGTTTTGTCAGTTAAGATGTAGTTACACAAAGCTTCCCTTTAGGGAAAAGGCTGATTTTTGAGTAGGTTCATATCCAGGTCCAGTAAGTAGATAACATATCTGCTGTGTTTCTCTGCCAAGAACCAGGGGAAAAGACAAAAAGACCTGGAAATAAATCCTGACGCTACCACTGACTTGCTATAATTTGGCAGATGCCTATGGAAGGCATCTCATTCATCTGAGCCTTAGTAGTTCTGGCTATAAAATGGGGCTAGTAACCTCCTAGGACTGTGATGAGGATTAAAAGAAATATAGGTAGAGTACCTAATACAGTTATCTACTATTTCCCGAATCCTGATGAGTTGCCTATTTAATTTTTAATCAAATTTGAATGTAAGTTTTTCTCTTCCACACTTTTTTGTATATGCCCAAATGGAATCCTTTACATTGTACAAATAACCCTATAACTTCTGAATCTTAAAATTCAGTTTGGAAGCCAAATCTCCAAGAATAATATCCTTTACATTGATTGAAAGTCAGCCTTTTTCAATATTGTTTTTATTATCCAAGTAATAAATATTTATCATTGGAAAATTAAAAAAACAGATTTAAAAAATACTGAAACCACTGATAATCTCACCACCTAAAAATCATAAACATTTTGGAGTTAATCTCTTCAGATACTTGGTTTGCCTAGAAGAGTGTGTGTGTGTGTGTGTGTGTGTGTGTGTGTGTGTGATATATACATCTTCAGTTTCATTCTCAGCAATAGAAAATAATCTTTTCGAAAAGAGAAAAAAAGCTTTGCAAGATTTCCTTTAGAAGTGTGTCATCACCCCTGTAAACTGTAAGCAACCTTCATATCTCATTCAAAATCTTTTTTTTTTTTTTTAATTTGAGAGAGAGAGAGAGAGCATAGGCAGGGGAGAGGGGCAGAAGGACAGAGAGAGAGAGAGAGAGAGAGAGAGAGAATCGCAAGCAGGTTCCAGAGTCAGCATGGAGTCCAACACAAGGCTTGATCCTACAACCCTGGGATCATGACCTGAGCCAATGTTAAGAATCGGATGCTCAACTGACTGAGCTACCCAGGTACCCCTCAGTCAAAATCTTTAAAAAAAATTTTTTGTACAACTAAATGAAGTTGTAATATCTAATCACCTAAAGGCTTCATGTTTTTACAAGAAAACCTTTTCTTTTGTGGCTCTTGGCATCTATCTTAATTGCTCAGAAATAGATGAAGAATTTTCCTACACCTTCCCCTCAAAATATATATCAAAGGATCATCAAAGTATAACCATTCATGTGTCCTTGTTTACCTTGAAAATACAAAAATTGAAGCATGAGTAAGTTTTGTCTCAGCTATCTTTAGACAACACATAGTGTTGCTTCTAAACCCAACTCTTAGATGGGGATACATTCTATCTAGAATTGGATAGACCTAGCTTCACTTGGCTGAGATCAGTAATCTTTTAAGGTTTGATTTCCTCCTCCGCTATTCAGTAGAAATAATAGTCATCTCTGTTCGTCAATGGGCAAAAATAGACAACCTAAAGAGTCGCTGTTTTCTTCCCTAGGAAGTAGAACTCCTCATTACCCTAATTAAATCAGAAAAAGGAAGCCTGGGCTTTACAGTAACCAAAGGCAATCAGAGTATTGGTTGTTATGTTCATGATGTCATTCAAGATCCAGCCAAAAGCGATGGAAGGCTAAGACCTGGGGACCGGCTCATAAAGGTGAGACATTAAAGAATGGATTTATGCAAATGTGGCCAGAGACCAAGTCAGGGCTGGAGAAGGAAGAACAAGAAGGTTGAGTTAATATAACACTCCATTTCTTTGTTTGGTTTATGTTTTCCTTCTCCACCTCTTAAAAATAAAGGCCTTTGTATAGTTAACAGTTTAGGGAATGCTGAAAGTGCCCTTTTTAATTTGAAAGTTCCTCTACTCTTACTTAAAGCATTACATAAGCTGTCTTGAGTCTTAGGGACAGAAAGTTTCTTAAATTACCATGAGGATAAATTTCCTATATTAGCAAAATAATGATGCATTTGTTAGATATTTTACGTTATTATTTCACATGTAATTACTTGCTCATTGTACTTATGATTTCCACAGTAAAGGGAATTAGCAATAAATTAGAGACCATTCTCTTACTGGCTAAGGTAGAGCTAAGGAGATTGCTGTATTTTCATGGCAACTTCTCTTTCCAAAACTGTAATCTATTTTGCCTCTTTCTCATTTTTGTAGGTTAATGACACAGATGTGACAAACATGACTCACACAGATGCAGTGAATCTGCTCCGAGCTGCACCCAAGACAGTCAGATTAGTCCTAGGACGAGTTCTAGAATTACCCAGGATGCCAGTGTTGCCTCATTTGCTACCTGACATTATATTAACATGCAACAAAGAGGAGTTGGGTAATGCACATTCAGGCTGTGTGCAGTGTGATTTTGTTGGCTAGGTTAAAAGTAAGTACTCTTAAGACTAAGGAAAACCAATATTTTCTATTCCCTGAAGGTTTTTCCTTATCTGGAGGTCATGACAGCCTTCATCAAGTGATATATATTAGTGATATCAATCCGAGGTCAGTTGCAGCCATTGAGGGTAATCTCCAGCTATTGGACATCATCCACTATGTGAACGGTGTCAGCACACAAGGAATGACCTTGGAAGAAGCTAAGAGAGCATTAGACATGTCGCTTCCTTCAGTGGTGCTGAAAGCAACAAGGTACTCTGCAATTACTTGTGGGTTTTGTGTGTTTGCTCATGTTTCAGGCTGTTGATCACACCTACGTTATCTTAAAAAGATATTCCTGAATTAGTAACTCACAGACTAAACTGGCAGTTTATAAAGCTAGAACAGACTTCTTAATAGGAGATTCCAAGAGCACTTTAAGTGGATTAGTGTTTGGATACATATTTGCAGTTGATAATAGGGTGGTTACCACATTTGTCAGGATGTTTTCAATTGCAAGTAAAAGAAAATACAACTCAACAGTGGTTTAAACAATAAAGGGAACTTACTAGTTTATAGGATTTAAAAGTGCAAAGATGAGGTGGTCATCAGGTGAAATTTGATGCAGGCTATGGCTCCATTTTTTGCTGTTTTCAATTACCCTCTTTTCTGTGTATGTGTTTCCTTCATGATTGTTAAGTGGCTTTGTCACTTAACACATGGCACCGTCCAGAGCAATCTTCTAACAATTCTCACCAATAACCATGGTAAAGCAAGGACTGTCTATTTCTTGCCTTAGACCTAAATTAAGGCTATCCCTTGAATTGAGACAAAGAAATAAGAATATATCAATTGGCCTAGGCCAGTCCTGGCCCATTCCCAGAGCTGGAACAGAGTTAGTTCTGCCCAAACGTCATGTCTACAGCCAATGAGGCATAGAATTGTCACTTTCACCATACCTCATGACAATTTCACATTGTAAGAAATGCTAATGGCAACTTTTCCTTCACTTAATAATAGAAATAAATTGAAAAAAAAAAATGTATGCATTAGTTTCAAATTACTACAAATATAGTGGCATAAATGATAAGTTTATTAATAGTTCTGGAGGTCAGAAATCCAAAATGAAAAAAAAAAAAAAGATCCAAAATCCAAAATGGATTTCAGTTGGCTAAAATCAAGATGTTATCAGGGTTGCATTCCTTCTTTAAGAGGTTACAGGAGAAAATCCATTTCCTTGCCTTTTCCACCTTCCAGAGCTTCCCTTCCATCCTCAAAGCCAGCAGGCATAATACTCTACTTATGTTGTCACATCTCTTTCTCTGACTCTCTTTCCTCCCTTCCTCATTCATTTATAAGGACTTCTGTGATTACATTGGGCCCACCCAAGATAATCTCCTCATCTTTAGATCCTTAACTTACATCTTTAAAATCCCTTTTACCCTGTAAGGTAACATATTGACAGGTTTGGCAGATTAGGATGTAGCCACCTTTGTGGGGCCATTATTCTGCCTACCGTAATGTACACACAGCCAGACTTTCTAAATTACACATTTATGTGACATTTATGTCTGTGATACATGGTGAGTTTTACATAGTATGTCTTTAAAAGTATAGAAAATGTAATTAAATAATTTGATCATAAACATTTGTTCCTTCTAAACCTTTAAATTTGATTGTGTACTTTTTTTCTTTGAATATAATCCCTAGTCTGTTTCCCTCATATATTTTTTTTTTTTAAGTTTATTTATTCATTTTGAGAGAGAGAGAATCCCAAGCAGGCTCCAGACTAACATTGTTAGTGTAGAGCCCGACATGGGGCTCAATCCCATGAACTCCAAGATGATGATCTGAACCAAAATCAAGAGCCAGATGTTTAACCTACTGAGCCATCCAAGCACCCCTACCTCATATATTTCTAAAAATTAGATTGGAATACATTTATTTTCATAGGTGTAGCTGAATGTTAATGAGTGAAAGAGGAAAGTGTTCAATCTGGAAAATATTTTTGTGAAAATTAACATCTCTGTGAACCATAGAGCCAGCTAATTTTTTTGCCTCAAAACTAGTAGAGTACCCTTCATGCTAGCTCTAAAATCACTCTCTTTTGCCCTTCTGCTTTTCTCTTCACTTTAGTCACAACAGATATAGTGGTGCTAGTCACAATTACTTTCCCCTTCATTCTTCTTCCAGCTCTCTCCACTACTATATATATCTACCCTCTTTGAAGCCCACAGCCAGCAATAACAGAGAGGTATATATTTGTGGTAATTGTCTGTATGTCAAGAACTGTACAGGGTCTGTGGTCTTACCCAACTTGCAAGCTAATAAGCCAGCCTGTTATTGTTTCTTGGATGCTGGTAGAAGGTATGAAACTCCTGGGTCAGAGACAAAATACTTTTTTGGTAACCACAAGCAACAATGGCATGGTATTGGGACAAGTTCCACACATCTTCTAAGTCTCCTGAAGATGACACATGTGGCCTAGTGGATTCCTGCACATGCAGTGGGTTGTAGTACCAGAGAGAAATACCATGAGAAGAAGAGGAACCCTGCCCTTCATGGCAGCCTGTAAGAAAACCTGCTTTTTATTTGGAGAAAGAGCCTCCCTCATCCCTCAAGCTTGCTCATCACAAACATAGCCTTGAGAACTGGCCCATATAAAAAGCAGTCAGGGCCTTTCATTTCTAGGGTACCCAGGAAGAATATGTAGGATGTGTAGGGCCCATAGTAAATTGCTTCTCCCAGCACTATATACTTTAGGCAACCTCCCTTTTCTCTCAAGTACTAGCAGTGTTAAGATTGCATACCAGTCCTCTGTTTCCAAGGTGATGTCTTTAACAGTTTTTCACATTGGGTGGTACTATCCTTCTTATAATCTTTTAAATATATATATACACATACATATATATATATATATATATATATATATATATACACATACATATATATATACATATATATATGTATGTGTATATATATATAATGTATATGTATATATAATATATGTATATTGTATATGTATATATATAATGTATATGTATATATAATATATGTATATTGTATATATGCATATATGTTTATATGTATATATATAATGTGTATGTATATATAATACATATGTATATATATTGTCTAGATTTTCACTTTAAATAACTTTTTTAAAAGCATGTATCAAGGGTTTCAGATATACAAAACTTAGTCATCTATAATTCCTAAGTTATCTTTGAACCATCACCTGAATGACAGTGAACTAAGTTATTAGATCATGAATATTACAAGTGTTTTAAATGAGGGGAAATACAGTAATGTGTTAATCCTAAACCCAGAGAAAAATTATGTAAAGAAATGATTCTTAATCTTTTTTGGGTCAAGAATATCTCCCTCTAGAAAAGAGGTAGATGAAAACTGATAAATATTTTGTCTACAGCTTCCGGGTGCCTAGACCCCCTGAAGCCTATCTGGAATAAAATTCTTGTGGCTCAATAGTTACCAAGTGGTTTGAAGGGTATTTAAACAAACATCTTAAATAATTTGGAATTGCCTTTTTTTTTTTTCTATAACACAGAGATGGCCATCCAGTGGTCCCCAGTTCCAAGAGGCACACTCTTGCAACCCCACAGTCAACCAAAGTCAACGGTAAGGATACATTCATTTTGTGACACAAGTAGTTATGCAGAGATAACTATTTTTTTTTCCCAAAAGCAAAATTGGAGACTATCACTACAGTGTTTTTATCACCCTTCCAGAGTGCTTTTCAGGATCTAAGTACAAAAAATCACATTTAAATAAAAGCATCTCTAAAATTCAGTGCGTAATAGGAAATAGTTGAGCAGCATGGACCATGGGATTTACAGCCAGATAGACCTGAGTTTATAAGTTCTGTGTGCCCTTAGGAAGTTACTTGATCTGTATCCAAGCTTCTATTTCCTATTAGTAAAATAAAAATGTTAGTACTATCTATCTTATAAGGTTATACTGAAGCATAAATGCAATAATAATATGTAAAATGCTTATCATAATGATTGTCACATAGCAATTTATTCAGTTATTGAGTCTCTTCTGTGTGCCAGGCATTGGTCTGGGCATTGGGAGCATGGCAATGAATACACAAAGTATCTGTCTTATATCCTAGCATAATAAAAGAAATTGTAGTATTAGTGGTCGCAACCCCTGCTAACATAAATTTAATGCTTATTCTTCAGAATAAGCATTCTTCTAAGTGCATTAGTCCTCAAAACAACCCTGTGAGAATAGTGTTACTATTATCCTCCGTTTATAGAAGGAGAAACTGAGACACAGAGAAGTTTGATAACTTACCCAAACTCACAGAGTTAATAAATGGGAGAGCCAGAATTTAAACCTGGGGTTTCTGATTCCATGCTCTCATTCACATAATCGGGTTCAGTAAACGTAGCTTCTGATGCCCATGATAAGAATGATAGACGTGGGAATGTGGTTGAAATTAATGTATTTGAAATGTGAATTCAGTACTTCATACATAACTAAACTTTTAGGTTATCAGGCAGTAACATCTACCAAAAGAATCTCACTACTACAGTTGTAGTTTATCTTCAAAACACTAAATTACATCTGTTCCCCTCCTCGCCAGTTTTCTTGAATGCCTTAGGGATCTCAGCTTCTCTCTAATAGCTCCAGTTCACGTTAGAGAGGGACTATCTCACAGAACAGTCAGGAGAGCATTTTTTCTAGTGACTTACGGGTAGTTACTTGTTGCCTGTTTGTAGTTTCAGAGCTAAAGAGAGCTAAGCCCTGCCCACCTTGTAGAAACTGCCTAGCGAACTGTCTTTATGGGGTTCTCTCACTTGACTCCCTTAGAACTGATCCTTTATGAGTTCTGAAAATCAGTATCAATAATAGGAACTCTCTTATAGTGATGGGAATATAAAATGGTACAACCATTTTATAAAACAGACAATTTCTTTAAAAAGTTCAGCATGTGCCTCCCATATGATCCAGCCATTCCACTCCTTTTTGTTTACCCAAGAGAAAAGAAAGCATATATCCATACACAAAAAACTGTACATGAATGTTTTAGCAGCTTCCTTTGTGAAAGCCAAAATCAAAAACCACTCAAATGTCCAAAAACTGCTGAATGAAGAAACCAATTGCAAAATATCCAAACAACAGTACTATTCAGTAATAAAAATGGTCTGGTACTCATAGCAACCTAATCAAAATAACCCCTCCAAATAAGACAGCTGAGTGAAAGAAGTCAGACAGAAAAAAGTTTATACTGTGTGATTCCATTTATTCAAAATTAAAGAAGATGGAAGTCATAGTGACCGAAAGTAGATTAGTGGTTGCTTAGAGACAAGGTGAAGGGCAATTAGGGGAACAGGAGGGAGACAGTACAAATAATAAGCTATGATGTTCTGAACTATTCCAATATGACTTTTTGAACTAGTAGTTTATTACTGGTATGCTCTTTCAGTACTTTCCTTGGAAGGTTGATAATGTTTTATACCTCCTGGAAATAATATTAAAAAACATTCTTGACTGTTTGTAATAACATCATCCACATAATTATAGAAATTTCATGTCAACCTTCATCTTTCTAGGTGGAATTATTTTTAGGTCATTTTCAAATAGAAGTCCTTGAGTACACAGATGGGTACATTTTTTTTCTTTTCTGTTCTTTTCTTTTTTAACTTTCCAAACTCTGCTATATGTTTCAAAGTCTCTTAAAGATATAATTTGATGAATCAAATTATTTTTAAATATGATTTTTAACTGTAATATGTATTACATTTTTAATGTAATATGTATTGAATCTTTGTACTGGTGGCTAAGAGTTAAAAGTAACATTTGGTTTAGACATATATTAAAAGTTCTGTTTAGTTGTATCCGTAACTTACTTTACTGTGTTAAATTGATAGCCGTTATGAAATGATATGAATGGCGCACTATCTTTCCTTAAATAGTGAAGTTAGTGTAGATCAGTACCTGTGATGCCTCTCCCATTCAGTTGAGAGAATTTACATTCAGTGTCTGATACTAGAACCATTCAGACCGAACTGAGCTTTTGTGCAGACTAGTATTTTCTTTTAAGAAATTAGCTTTTTCCTTGGGATAAACCCTTTTCTAATATTTGATTTTGTGTAGCTGGTTTTAAATCATTTTGCAATATGACCTCTTTTAGTGCACTAATGAAAATAAGAACATGCACAGAAGTGTGGGTTTTCTTTCACTGTTTTGATGTCCCTATTGGGTTCCAACTGGCTCTTCTCTTACTCTCTGTGTTGTTCCTTTCAGGTCACCACACTGTGGAGCCTTGCCACAAGCCTGTCCTCACTCCTAGTAATTCATCCTCCAAGGTAAGGAAAAGGCTGCCTTCTTCCTGTCATACTGCCTTATCTAAATACCCAGCTTGTTTGTGTCTTGAACCAAACTGATTTCGCATTTAAATATTTGCCTTTTTTAGATACACGTACTGATATAAGGAATATATTTTAGGGAACTAAATAGACCTTGCTGAATAAAGCACACAGTGTAAAGGTCCTACATGAGCAACCCTACATCATTTGGCACATATTCAGCTCTTATATAAGCTAATCTCTTAAATGGATAGCTTCAATACTTAGATCTTTTTATGAAAGTTCACAGTTCTTTTGGTTGTGTGTTAGATACCCAGAAGAGAAGAACATACATAATTAAGAGTAGAATTGGTCCTTTGAGTTAATAGTGGTCAACAGTGACCCTCAAATGACAATCCTCTACTGCTAGTAAGGAAAAACAGTACTGACAAAAGAAATAGACATACTTGCTTTTAGAAGGACATGGAAAATGCTTTACCTCATAATAAAATGTAAGAACCTAGGGGCGCCTGGGTGGCTCAGTCGGTTGGGCGTCCGACTTCGGCTCAGGTCACGATCTCGCGGTCCGTGGGTTCGAGCCCCGCGTCGGGCTCTGGGCTGATGGCTCGGAGCCTGGAGCCTGCTTCCGATTCTGTGTCTGCCTCTCTCTCTGCCCCTCCCCCGTTCATGCTCTGTCTCTCTCTGTCTCAAAAATAAATAAACGTTAAAAAAAAAAAAAAAAAAATGTAAGAACCTAAATCATTTAAGATTAACAAAGAAAAATCTGGAGGTGAATTAGCAAAGCTACTTTAATACATAGCTGAATTCCACTTCAAGCTTTCTCTTTAAGGCTATGTGTATGCCCATTCATTTGGCTAACATTTCTTTTTATGATTTTCTTTTGGCATGTAATGAACATTCTAAAACGATCCCAGCTGGATATCCACTTTGTGGAATTGTTTAATCCCACACACATCCCATACAGTCTGAGCCCCACTATTTGAATGCCTTTCCACATAAGCTCCAGAGCTGAGGCATTGGTCTCCTAGTAATCTGAAAATCCTGTCATCTCAGCAAAATCTGGACAAAAGCTGGATTTAACATAGAAGGAAAATTTAGTGACCAGAAGGCCAAAATTCCATGCCTTTCACCTCACTGGTCCAGCAAGTCTTTAAAAGATATTGCAATAGAAGAATTATTAGGCAGAAATGATTGGGGCACAGAAATAAAAATGCCTTGGTCTTGGTATGTTTGTGGATTGAGAGAAAGCAAGACCCACTATTCCCTGTTTATTCATAAGGTCTACAGTTACACAGAGCTGGAACACCTGGATTTTCATGTATTTCTAGTGTTAGTCATGTTGTATGGTGCTTATTTTCTTTTTAAATATCAGCATGTTGTTGAAAGGGAGAAGGGGAGAATTTCTTTTTAAGTTAACATAAAACACTCAGAAGCTAGGACCTTGGTTATTCATGGTTGCAAACATTTTTTGTTGGAGTTAAAGTCTTTCAGGAAGTGTCTCAAGCAATACTCTGTCCTTGATGCTAATGTCTGTGCTATGAATTTCTCATGAAGATTGGAGTTTCACAATCCAGTAAAATCTGACATTGTGTAACCATTATGTATGAAGAAATAATTCTATTGCGTCTATCATTTCTACTTTTTATCTTGATAAAAAGAGTAAAATCTTTGGAGCAAACCACCTTTTATTTGTGTAAAATTATTTCATTTTATCCTAACCATCTAATTTTGCATTTTTACCCAAATCATTTTTCTTTCAATAGGCCATGTACCATGAAGTGTTCACAATTTACCATTGAGTTAGAAAGTTAAATTCTGTTCAATAAGTAATTTGTAGTTATGAATCCATTGTTATTCTTCTTAAATTGAGATGAGATTTAGACTAGACTTAAAAATCTTTATATCCAACAGTTGACCAGGATGTGAAACTGGAGTTTATGTCCAAGTCACAGCTTCACAAATACTTAAAAGATTTTTTCCCTTTCCCCCAACTTATTAGTTTAGTAATCCTATAAAACTTTTAGAAAAGATTTAAAGGAAGACAAGTCTCATAAAATATGCCTCAAAAAAGAGATTTCTGCACTCAAATAAGCTTAGGAAATACTACATAATAGACTCTTGGCAACTCAAAATTTATATTAGTAAACACTGTGAGAATTCTTAGAATAGAAATACTGATTTGATGTTGTATTATGTGCTGTTTCCAGAGGTTTTTGGTGATGGAAAGTCCCATTCTCTTTGTACATTCCATTGTACTGATGTTTCCTAGAAACATTCATCTATCATGGAGAGATATCAAATGGATTATGTACAAAGAAAGAGGGAGAGAAGGACACGATGGGGCAATCTACAGTCCCTCCCTAATCCTGGAAGTTAGCAAAATAGTAAACTAATGATTTGCTCTGGTTTCATACTTTAGGTTAATGGGGAAGAAATAATTGAAGTTTTGTGCCCTGAAGGAAAATGCTCTACTTATCAGATGAAGGGATCAACAGACTTGATTCTCTCCAAAGGTAGTTTTTCCAAATCAGTCATCCAATTACTCTAAATGTCCTAATAGTTCAGGTAATAAAGAAATATTAGGTATTGGGCTTACATGTTTCTATAGTGTAACAAGGAAAGATTGTTGTCCAAAGAAATAAAAGAACAATGTAAAATTAATTATTGTTCATTGCATTACTGTACAAATGTGCTGTATCCTAATATTAAAAATATTTTTAGATGATTAAAAAGATAGCTGGTTTTGTTTGAATAGTGTTTCTTACATTCCTTGGAAGCAGCAATTCACAGGTAACCTAATTAGAAATTTTTTCTTGGACATGTATGGGCTACCCTATTATATCCTTAATTTTTGTAACCTAACTTCTTGAGTTTCTTTCATGAATTAGTAATTTGGAATCAATTTAGGAAAATAAGCATTAAATTCTTGATGTCTCATGGAAAGATTTATTCACAGACATAGATTTTGGTTTGTTCTTTTTAAGCTACATTTGTGTGATCTTCTGTCACAGCAGCCAGAGGAGTGCTAGAACTAGAAATGGCTGGGTTGCATGAGTCTAACCGCTTTTCCAATCATGGCTGCCTTTCAAAGTAGATGCTTGAAATTTGAAAGACCTGATGTAGCGTCTCTTTCTCAAATCAATATTTTTTAAAGTAAAATCTCATATAAAATTACTGTTTTTCAAGAATCTAATGTACAAGAAGATGATATTTATGATGATCCTCAAGAAGCTGAAGTTATTCAGTCTCTGCTGGATGTCGTGGATGAGGAAGCCCAGAATCTTTTAAACCAAAATAATGCAGCAGGAGATGTCAGTGTTCCAGGTAGATGAACCAGAATGAATAAGTTGGTACACTAAGGAGTGCAAGAAGGAGGCCTCTAGGAAGCATTTTAATTTCTCTTGGCCCACTTATTTCTTCCCCAGGTTCATTGAAAACCAATGGGAAGTTATCTGAAGGGAGAGCAGAAGATACAGACTGTGATGGTTCACCTTTACCTGAAGACTTTACAGAGGTAAGGATAAGAGCTAGATAAACACCATAGGAGGTTATCTCTTGTTAGAATTATGTATCTTCTTACATAAAGTTTGTTTTCTCTGCTGAGGCTTTATCTCTGCCTCCACCAACCCCCCATTTCTGATTTTCCAACACCGCTCATCCCCTGCCCCAACTCTGGCATTTGCAGGTTTATGTTTACTTGTCTGGTTCCTGTAGACATTTGACTTTGCAGCCTATCCAGTGTGCTAGGGCTGCCACAACAAAATACCACAAACTGAAAGACTTAAGAAACAGAAATTTATTTTCTCACAATTCTAGAGGCTGGAAGTCCCAAGGTGCCAGCAGAGTTGGTTTCTGGTGAGACCTCTCTCCTCCGCTTGCAGATGACCACCTTTTCACTGTGTCCTCACATGCCCATTCGTCTGTGTTCATGCACCCCTGGTGTCTCTTCCTTTTCTTATAAGGACACCAATCCTATTGGATTAGAGCCCCATCCTTATGACCTTATTTAGCCTTAATTACCTCCATAAAAACTGTCTCCAAACAGTCATTTTGGGGTTAGGGCTTCAACCTGTGAATCTTGCGAGGGACACAATTCAGTCTATAACAATCTATTCTTTAACAAGTTATAAAATATAATTAAATAAAATTTCATTCACAATAGTTAAATAAAAGTATAGGCATAAATTCAACCCAAATGTACAAAACCTATATTATGAAAACTTTAAAACTCTACAAAGAAGCAGAAGAAATATTAAAGAGAAACATTTCTTATTCCTTGATAGAAAAACCCAAAATTTAACTTCTCCCTAGATTTACCCATAAATTAATATGGTCCCATAAAATATTTCAACTTTTTTTTTAATGTTTATTTATCTTGAGGAGGGGAGTATGAATGGGTAAGGTTAATAATGATGGGTAATGGGGCAGATAAAGAATGGGTAAGGGGAGAGAGAGGGGGAAAAGAGAGAATCCCAAGCAGTCTCACTCTGTCAGTGCAGAGCCCAATGCAGGGCTCAATCCCATGAACCATGAGATCCTGATGCTGAGCCTAAATCAAGAGTCCAACACAACTATCTGAGCCACCTAGGAGCCCCTTCAACTTTTTTTTAATGAGAGGCAGACTAGCTTGGTAAAATGATTTTAAAGTTCACTTGGAAGAAATTAGGATGTAAAACTGTTCAGGACAAATCTAAAAATTAAGGTTTATGGAAGGAGAATATTCCTACCAATTATTAGTAAATATCATGTAAGTTGTTCTACCACCAAAGTGCAGATAGATCCCGCAAATATACACGTTGAGAATTCAAGATGTTAAAGACCAAACATTTTGGGACAGTCCATCCTTTAAATTTAATAAATTGACGCTTGAATATATGGGACATCTGCTTCAGAAGAGATTTTGACTAATAGTAAACAAAACAAAGAAAGTGAAAAAACAAATTCAGGAAAGGAGAAAACAAAGTACTGAGATAAAAACATGAAGAAGTTATATTTGTATCAAACTCTAAATGTGTTAAAATCACTATGGAAATTATATTCATAAGCAGACAAATTCAAAAAAGACAAATATGACTAATCTTCGTAGCTGAAAGGAAGACTAAGCCAGTATTCTGGAAACGTTTTCTGTTTCATTTTAAATTTCTAGAATGTTGCCTACATTTGAGTAGTTTTAAGAGTTACCTAGAATTTCTGAAAATATTTAGTTTTTCATAAGTATGCTTCTTTGGGACCACCCTAAACAAATTGTAGATTATTTATTGAACTGGCTCATAATAGTGTGTTCTACAACCCTGGAAGTTGTTTTGTTTTTGTTTCTTTAACTTTTATTATTGAAGTGTAGTTGAAATACAATGCTCTATTTTCAGTTATGCAACATAGTGATTTAACAATTCTGTACATTATGCACTGCTTACCACAGTAAGTGTAGTTAACCACCTGTCATCCTTCAAAGTTATTACAATGTTAATGATTCTCTTTCCTGTGCTATACTTTTCATTTGGTGACATTTTTATAATTAATTAATTTATTTTAGGTAGCTCCATGCCCAGAATGGGGTTTGAATTCATGACCCCAAGATCAAGAGTCACATGCTCCACCAACTGAGCCAGTCAGGTGTCCCATGACATTTATTTTATAAAGTTTGTATCTCTTAATCCCCTTCACTTATTTCACCTATCCCCTCAGCCCTGCCCCCCCTGCCAACCACCAGTTTGTTCTCTGTATTCATGAGTCTGTTTCTGTATTTTGTTTGTCTATTTATTTTTTAGATTCCACATCTAAATGAAATCATATGGTATTTGTCTTTCTCTGACTTACTTCACTTAGCATGATATCCTCCAGGTCCATCCATGTTGTCGCAAATGGCAAGATCTCATTCTTTTTTATGACTGAGTGATATTCCATCATGTGTATATACCATATCTTCTTTATCTATTGTTAGGCACTTAAATTGGTTCCATATCTTGGCTGATGTAAGTAATGGCTGCAGTAGGGGTGCTTGTCTGGCTCAGTTGGTAGAACACGCAAGTCTTGATCTCAGGGTCATGAGTTCAAGCCCCACATTGGGTGCAGAAATTACCAAAAAAAAAAAAAAAAATGTTTCAGTAAACATCGAATTTGTGTTTTCATTTTCTTTGTGTAAATACCCGATAGGGAAATTACTTGGATTGTATGTACAACCCTGAAAGTTTTAGGGTTTTAACCCTGAAAGTTTTCTCATGAGTCAAAAGTTAAGCTACTTTTGACATTATAAATGATATGATGATGATATTATAAATAGTATAGTATCACACAGGGTCATTTGTCACTGTCTTGTAACTTGTCACTCTACACTTAACTACCTTTTAATGAAGTACTTCAGGCCAATGTCTGAGCTTTATTTATGAATGAAGGAATGAATGCCAGTCATATACATAGTGTCAATCATCATCTAAAGTTTCAAAACTATTCACTTAGCTGTTGCTGAACTCGTTTGACCCTGATTAAGCTGGGGATAACAAGGTAAGAAGGTATATCAGGGTTTCTGTCCTCAATTTGCTTGTATAGTCTAGTAGTCAATTTGGGAGCTGTACAATGTAAATAAGTAAGTACAATTTTTAAAACTATAGTAAAAACATGTCCTGATAAATGTTTATATGGAATCCAGAGAATGTTACAAAGAATTGTGGAATAATAGGGACTATACAGGAGTTGATGGGTATGGTTATTAAGGCTTCTGAGAGAATTAGCATCTTATTTATTTATTTTTTAATGTTTATTATTGAGAGAGAGAGACAGAGCGCAAGTGGAGGAGGGGCAGGCTCCAGGCTCTGAGCTGTCAGCACAGAGCCTGATGCAGGGCTCGAACCCACGGACCGTGAGATCATGACCTGAGCCAAAGTTTTAGCATTTTGAAGGTATTTGGTAGGTGAGATGCAATAGGAAAGAGCATTCCATACTGAGGAACTGCTTAGCAAGGACATGAAGGTCTGGATCAGCCTGGGACATTCAGGGCACTAAATCATCGCAAGTAGGGTGTCATGTGGTATCTTGAAAGCTAAGACTGAAGAGATAGGGAGGGGTGAGTTGAGCAAGTGACTTAGATGTCATGGCAAGGAATTTGGTCTTTCTACACCTCTGGACAGGCAACTTTCCTGAGAGAGATAGAAACATGTCCCCCATTAGCTCAAAACATCTAAGATGGAGAGAAGAAAGGCATGGCCTCCTAAGACATGACATCATTGTGCTGAAATACATCAGCACACTTCCTATGTTGTTTCTAATACTGGTTATTAATCAGTAAACAATAGAAACTTTCAGTGGCTTTCCATCACCTATAAGATAATCATGCTTGACTGACTGTAGGATCCTGGCTTTATGGGCATTCGACTAATGTAGTCACACAGCCCTATGCTTAGAAGAGCTCCTCATGTGCTGTGCCATCATCTTGAAATTCTCAATTTTTTAACAAGATATCCCATATTTCCATTTGACAATGGGCACCACAAATGATACAGTTTGGTCTTGGACCCAGGAGATATCTCTACTCTTCAAGTTGCTGGATCTGGATTCTTTGAGCAATAGGATAACAAACCAACCTTCAGATGGGCTGGCCATGGTAAAATCTAAGTCTTTTCCTTGAGGCAGTGCTGCAGCTGCCTTCTCTTCCAAGGAGCCTACAATCCAGAATGAGAAGAGAGACCGAAGGCCATCTCCTTGACCCAAACCTACCCCATACACAGGTGAACTTTGCAAAATAGTGGGAAATTTTTCTTTAAGTTTTTAAATTCCAGTTAGTTAACATACAGTGTAACATTAGTTTCAGGTGTATAGTTTAGAGCACTTCCATACAGTGCTCATCATGACACATGTGCCCCTTAATCCCCATCACCTATTTAACCCATTCTTCCACCCGCCTCCCCTCTGTGGTAAACCATAGAATTTCTTCTCTATAGTTAAGAGTCTGTTTCTTAGTTTGCCTCTCTGGTTTTTTCCCCATGATTGTTTGTTTTGTTTCTTAAATTTCACATATGAGTAAAATCGTATGGTATTTGTCTTTAACTTATTTCACTGGGCATAATACTCTGTAGCTCTGTCCACATCCTTGTAAATGGCAACATTTCATCCTTTTCATGGCTGAGTAATATTCCTGTGTGTGTGTGTGTGTGTGTGTGTGTGTGTGTGTGTACACATACATATCTTCTTTATCCATTTATCAGTCAGTGGACATTTGGGCTCTTTTCATAATTTGGCTATTGTAGATAATGCTGCTATAAACATGGGGGTGCATGTGTCCCATCAAATTAGTATTTGTATGTCTTAGGGTTTAATTACCCAGTAGTGCAATTGCTGGATCATAGAATAGTTCTATTTTTAACTTTCTGAGGAAACTCCATACTCTTTTCCAGAGTGGCTGCACCAGTTACATTCCCACCAACAGTGCAAAAGGGTTCCCCTTTCTCCACATCCTCACCAACATCTGTTGTTTCTTGTATTTTTCATTTCAGCCATTCTGACAGGAATATTGATATTGGAAAATTGATATTGTTGTAGTATCACTATATTTTATTTCCAATTGGGTTTTATCTCACCATTTTCATATTAATAACAGTTGACTCTTATAAAAGGCTTTATACTTTTCAAAAGTATCACACTCATGGTAGATTCTTAGACCAGGCTTTTGATGGGAAATACAAAATCCAAATGACTTTACTTGGAAAAAAATCAACCCAGACTAAAATTATCAACTTGTAGAAACAGGTAACATCTAAGAAGCTTCCTTTTAGTGGATAAAAGCTTCCTTTTATCCGTGGATAAAACAAGCTACATTTTTTTTCTTCCTCCATAGAAATTCTGCATTTTCCTCAAACTGAAGTTCATATCAGAATAACTTAATTATAAATACTTCTTAAGTCTAAAGGTCTATAACTGAAAGATCGTATTAAAGATTATTTATATCTTGGGGCACCTGGGTGGCTCAGTCGGTTGGGCATCTGACTTTAGCTCAGGTTATGGTCTCACGGTTCGTGGTTTCAAGCCCCATGTCAAGCTGTGTGCTGACAGCATGGAGCCTGGCGCCTACTTCAGTTTCTGTGACTCCCTCTCTCTCTGTTCCTTCCCCGCTCATGTTCTGTCTCTCTCTGTCTCTCAAAAATGAATACACATTTTTAAAAAAAGATTTTTTATATCTTTATTAAAGAAGTGAGACAACCTTCCGTGGCTCAGGCATAAGCACGTGTAGGCACACAGTGGTAACCAGATGTGGTTCCTGCCCTTGTGGAGCTTATAGTCTAATGAGGAGGACAAGACAATGATCAAATAAACACCCAAGTAAACATGAAATTACAAGTTGTGATAAGGTCTATGAAGTTTAAAAAGAAAAGAAGCGGTGCCTGGGTGGCTCAGTTGGTTTGACGTCCGACTCTTGATTTCAGCTCAGGTCATGATCCCGGGGTCATGGGATTGAGCCCCACATCGGGCTCCATACTGAGCATGCAGTCCGCTTGGGATTCTTTCTCTCTCTCTCCCTCTGCCTCTCTCCCCACTCATGCTCATGCTCTCTCTCTCTCCCTAAAATAAGAGAAAAAGAAAAAAAGTGCTACAAATAAAAGCAAATGGATTATGGAGGTAAACAGCAGCCAGATAATTCAGGGTCTTGAAATGAAAGGACTGTCCCATTTGTTAAGATAATTTGTCCTAATAAAGATTGGAATGTAAGATTTATTAATCATCTAAGAATGAAACTTGTCATCTTCTGATTGTAGCAAACTGCACTTGCAGTATTTGGGTCTCTGAGACACCATGCTCACTTAAAGTATGAGCTGATTGGTCTATGTTCTCCACAGAAGGACCCATCACTTTAATAATAAAAGGGCAAGATAATTTAACACACTGAAAATTACTAAGATTTTTCTGGAGAGCCCATTTTCAGATTTTAAAATTGAAGTAGTGTAAAAATATATACTGAATATGCATGTCTAATCATACTTCAGCTATACATCTTGTCTTCTCCTTACCTCTGTACCATTAATATCCCTTATGAGAAATGAAAAGCCAGTCAGTAAGTGGGACCAGCAAAACTCTTGGGCCACTGAAGATGCCTTAGCCACAGTTTGACATTAATTGAATGTCATACGTGTGTTTGTTATATGAGGATGGACATGACAGAAAATATAGGAAATAAGTAACAGAAACAAATTGAACACTGAGATTGTTTGATTTTTTTTTTACAATGGGCTAATGTAATTTTTATTTCTCTTTATTGTAGTCTATCAAAATGAATGGCTGTGAAGAATATTATGAAGAAAAAGTAAAAAGTGAAAGGTAAGAAAATAATCCCTTAAAGTATATAACAGGGGCACCTGGGTGGCTCCATCAGTTGAGCATCTGACTTTGGCTCAGGTCATGACGTCACAGTTCATGAGTTCGAGCCCCATGTCAGGCTCTGTACTGACAGCTCAGAGCCTGAAGCCTGCTTCAGATTTTGTATCTCCCTCTCTCTCTCTGCCCCTCCCCCACATGTTCATTCCCTCTCCTTCTCTCTCTCTCTCTCTCTCTCTCTCTCTCTCTCTCTCTCTCTCTCTCTCTCTCTCAAAAATAAATAAACATTTAAAAAAATTAAAGTATAAAAATTCCATTGCTTTTTAGAAGTGCTCTGAGGTGGGGGTACCTGGCTGACTCAGTTGGTGGAGCATGTGACTATTGATCTCCGGGTCATGAGTTCAAACCCCACCCTGGGTGTAGAGATTACTTAAAAAATAAAATCTTTAAAAAAAAAAAAAAAAAAAAAAAGGTGTTCTGAAGATTTTCATTTAGATGTTGCTTTTGAAATTAATTTATTCTTTTCCAATGAAATGAGAATGTTGACTAAATTATGGACCTATGGCTGAATATTAAGAATGTTTTTAAAATACTGTTATAAGGGTTCAGGTGGCATGTGACAATGTATTTGTTATAACATTCCTCCAAAAAACAGTATCCTTGACCATGGGGAAAAAATGAAAGAAAGGTCTAAAAGGGAAAGTGCCAACAATGAGGAAAGTCTGGCAAATATCTGGGCCAGCTGCCAATAATTGTAAAGATACAAGCTCTTCCCTGTTAGGCAAGGGAAGGGGAGGAAGGAGGTCGGGGAAACTAGTATATCTAATTTATTTGAATGGCAGTTAGAAACCCTATTAACATATAAATTTTATCTACATGTTACTAATTCTCGGATACACTTTCTTTTTGATTTTAACATTTCTGAAATCAATATAATTTCTTCCTTAATGTGAACAAAATAATAGTGTATCTTACAACGATGAGCATCAAAGATTCAAAGAATTGTAATATATAACCTTCAATCTAGCAATTTCATTTCCAAAAAAATGGCTCCCACTACCACATGTGTGCAAAGACATTTCTACAAAAATGTAATTGCAACATCATTTATACTTGTAAAAAAATAATTACACAAAATAAATTAGGGTATACGCCTACAAGCACCCATGAAACACTAAAGCAGCTAATCAAAGGAATGATAAAGGAGGGAATGCCTGACGGAAGGATCTCCAAACTATACCCTTGCAAACAAAATATATTTATTACATGACAAAAGCAACCTCATTGATGCAGAACTTGCAAATTAAATGTTAATTGCAACCCATAATTATCTGGAACAGAGGAAAACATTCACCATAAAAGCAACATAATTGCTACCCCGTTATTGATGTTGTGGGACCATTGTACATGTCTTGTTTTAATGGTCTATACTAATGTTGTTTTGTTCCCCCTGAATATCATAAAATGCAAAAATGTGTTCAGCCTTTTACATTATGCTTTTTCATCTCATTGCTAAACTTTTGTCCTGCCTGGATTCTCTTTTCTAGCCATCCACCCTACCAGCAAGATGGCATCTACTGTGTACCCCTAGAATAATGGGAACTTGTACTGTGTTTTATTACATTACCTGAGTGTCCTGATGCAGAAATGTCCCTCCAGCCTCCATTTGTAGCAAAAGACAGATGTGCATCAACAGAGACTTCTATAAATAAATTAAGATACATCCATATGGTACAATAATAGTAGGTAGCTGTTAAAAAGACACAGAGAGCTCTACTGACACAGTTGTAATTGGTTATCTGTGTTGAAGCGGGCAACAAACCACTTTCTCTGTCTCCAAGGGACGCCTTCAGTCTAACGTCCAAAGACAGGATTTGTTTGAAAATAAATTTTAAACTATATTAAACAATTCTGGGGGCGCCTGGGTGGCGCAGTCGGTTAAGCGTCCGACTTCAGCCAGGTCACGATCTCACGGTCCGTGAGTTCGAGCCCCGTGTCAGGCTCTGAGCCCCGCGTCAGGCGCTGGGCTGATGGCTCGGAGCCTGGAGCCTGTTTCCGATTCTGTGTCTCCCTCTCTCTCTCTGCCCCTCCCCCGTTCATGCTCTGTCTCTCTCTGTCCCAAAAATAAATAAAAAACGTTGGAAAAAAAAAAATTTAAAAAAAAAAACAATTCTGTACTTCAGTTTAATTTACATCTATCAATAAATCTTAGGACTTGTAGGCTTGGGTTTTTCAAATCAGATCATCTGTTTTTTTTGTTTTTTTAATTTTCTTAACATTTACTTATTTTTGAGAGACAGAGAGAGACAGAGCATGAGCAGGGGAGGGGCAGAGAGAGAGGGAGACACAGAATCTGAAGCAGGCTCCAGGCTCTGACCTTTCAACACAGAGCCCGACGTGGGGCTCGAACTCACAAACCACAAGATCATGACCTGAGCCAAAGTCAGATGCTTAACCGACTGAGCTACCCAGGCACCCCCAGACGATCTGTTTTTAAATATCTTGATAATTGTATAGGAAATAAGGAGTTCAAGGATATTCTTTTTTGAGAGAGAGAGAGAGAGAGAGAGCATGCATGTACACATGAGTGGGAGAGGGGCAGAAAGAGAGAGAGAGAGAGAGTGAAGGAGAGAATCCCAAGAAGGCTCCACACTGTCAGCACAGAGCCCAATGCGGGGCTCAATCCCATGAACCATGAGATCATGAGCTGAGCTGAAACCAAGAGTCGGACACCTAACCGACTGAGCCACTTGGGTGTCCCTCAGGGATATAATATTTAAATGCATTTGGGGGACAAAACTGAAGAAAATATTACAAACGTGTTTTGTTGTCATAGCTTGATTCAAAAGCCACAAGAAAGGAAGACTGATGGTGTCAATGAAGTGGCCTGGGCAAGTGATGAATTGCCAATGGAAACAACAAACCTTGAGGATTCCAATAAAGGCAAGAATTTTATAAGCCATTTTTTTCATCAAAAGCAATGGATAAAAAAATAAGTGTTTGAAAATCACAGTTTTCAGAATACAGAGATATGCTATTTCTCTATATGTGTGCATTATTTGGTTCTATACATTAAATGAAATTACATAGGCAAACATCAGCATTCAGTTCTCTAAATAGGTATTTGCACAGTTGGAGGCTAAAATTCTCAGTGGCTTGAAGTAAAACACACAAATAAATGTGTAAATATGTTAATTGGAAACACAAAGTCACAGTTTTGCCAATCTGGAACGAGAAGTCAAGGAGTACATTTAATTTATAATAAAACAGGTAGAATCGCTCAAAGAGGGAAAATTATTACCCTTGAATCTCAACCTCATTTTTTAAAAGCAAGAGTCAATTGCTGTGTCCTGTTACTGCCTCTGTGACTTTATAACTGAGCCAGTAGAGAAATGAAGCTCTATTCAGTGTTGCATTTCTCTTTTTTTATAGAAGGCAGTGTTACACTAATGCAACAAAAGACATGGTTTTGTAATTTGAAGTGTTAGTTGTTAAAGGAAATTAAAGTAGTTGAATGAACACCTTTTTGATTTATGTGGACTGTTAGTGTCCGTGATGGTGCTTTTGTCAAATCCCGTAGCCCATGCCCATCTCCAGTGTTTGAGCTCCCATCGCCTTTATGCTCAGTTCTGTAAAAGTTTACAACTACTTTCAAGGAGTGAATTCTGTGTTTACAACTAGCCTTCACCCCACCAGATGTTCCATTTCTTGAGATATTGTACAGCCTCCTATGGCCTACAGAGCCTGGCATTATTGTTATCTATGTAGTAACTGTCATCAGAATGCTTTAGTTAACTAATTTACAGGTATGTCTGCAAAGTGACACTTATGCAGACTATAGCAAGAACTCCCTCCTACTTTTTTCCAGGATAACAGTTGCTTTCTGATACAAGTAGTTTCCACAGAGCAGGTACTAAATTAGATACATATCTCTTCTAAGACACTGATATCACTTACTTGATAAGCTCCTGAAGACCCCAACGTTTCACTTGTATTGATAAAACTGTCAAATGCCAGAGATACTGGCACTGAGTACCAAGGGTACTTGGTAGAGAGGGTAAGAGAGAGGAGGGTAGAGAGAGGAGACATCAGTGTTTCTAATGCAATGTCCCATTATGAAGAATTTCTGAAGCATCCCACTTCATCTTTTCCCCATGTGCTTGGAAGCTAATTAAAGTGCAAAGCAGTAAGAGGGACTAGATACGTTCTCATCAAGAAAATAGTGCCATCTGAGTCAAGAGAAGCAAAAAAAAAAAAAAAAAAAAAAAAAAAAAAATTCAAACTCTTCTAGAAACTGTAAGTACACAAGAGCCAAGGGCCTTGCCATGGCCAAGATTTTCCTATGTTGATTGTAGGTATCTGCCCACCTGTTCTATTGCCTTATTAATTCTAAAGACTCTTCCTTTGGTAAAAATAGAGGAGGTAAGAACATGCGCAAATCCGTTCCCTTATTGGCTAAATCAATTACGTGGGAATTTTTTTTTTTAAACATCGACTGCTGTCTTCCTGTTAGATCATCCGTTTCTGACAAATGAGGAGCTTGCTGCAGTCCCCATCGTCAAAGTGCCCCCCTCCGGTAAATACACCGGTACCAAGTTGAAATCAGTCATTCGAATGTTGCGAGGTTTGTTAGATCAAGGGATTCCTTCTAAGGAGCTGGAGGTAAGTGGCTTCTGCCAGTGATTCTTTATCAAAGTTTTATATGCAGGGTTAGGAGAAATTTTGAAAAGGCCCATTACCTCACAACTCTACTTCCAACTACAAGCACCATCCTGTCCTGTCTAGCAGGAAATTAATTTTTCCAGTTAGGATCCTAATAGTACTGGTTTAAAGAGATCTCTTTAGCTGCTTTGAAGCTTGATAAATCTCCCGAAAGATTACCCTTCCTGCCTCATAGTAGTGATAAAGAGGCTTTTTTTTTCAAGTTAAGTGTCAATTCCAACCATCCACTAAACTTCATAATTAATACACTGTTGATGTAGTTCATTAGCAGTAGTTTCTAGTTTAATACAGCTTCAGAAATATGCCCCTCAGGTCAAAGAGGCAATGGTTCAGAGCCCTTGCTCATGTCATCTTGCTGGCAACATCCATATTTACCATGAGACAAAAGAGGAATGTAGCACCCCTGTGGTTTTGGGGTTTACCTGGCTCATCTCTCTCAAACCATATACTTGCTTTGCCTACTTCCTGAGCTTTTCATAACCACTGAAGTGAAAGGAGCTAACTTCTCCTGAGAGCTTCTGCAATGTGCTAGATGCTTTGTATTAAATACTCACAATAATGTAACTCCCATTAATAGATTTGGAAACAAGCTCACAATAGTTGAGGTATACTCTCCTCCATTTTGCAGAAATGATTTCTTTCTTTAAGGTTTAAATGTCACCACCCCACAGACCTGCCATCACAACCCTTTATAAAGTAAATCTTTATTTTTCTCTAACACAGTAGCTTGTTAAGTTCTTGACACATATATCACAGTATGTTTACTTCTCTACTGCCTCTTTCGCCCAATGGTCTGAAAGCTCTAGGAGAACCAGAATCATATCTTCCTTCTCACTACTGTATTCCCAGCACTTATTACAGTGCCCTGCATCTAGTAGGCATTTTCAATATATATTTGTCAAATGGATGGATGGATGGATGGATGGATGGATGGATGGATGGATGGATGAGTGGATGAAAAGTGACAAAGAGTTGACGTTAAAACATAGGACTGTCTAACCACAACTCTACCATAAAGGTTATTCTATGACCCCACAGACAGTATTGTCAAAAAATTCTGCTCCATCTCATTTTTTAAGTGCAAGTTGTTTTTATAAGTTGGTTTTTTCCCTAAAATATAATTACAGACCTTTTTAGACTGAAATGTAAAATTAAGATACAAAGTACAGCCTCACAAAATTAGTTGAGTGACTACAACATGTTAAAGATATTTGCAGAAATATATTTCAAATATCAGATTAATATTGGGATTTTAGGCTTGCTTATCTTGCCAGGACAGATCTATTTCTTAACATTCAGCGTCTGCCCTGATCAGTAGCCAGTTTTGCACCCTGCGTATTTAACGTATTTGCAATTATTACTGAATTCCTGCTTATTTCAACAAATTTAACTTTATTTCCATTTTTGCTTGCAGAATCTTCAAGAATTAAAACCTTTGGATCAGTGTCTAATTGGACAAACTAAGGAAAACAGAAGAAAGAATCGATATAAAAATATACTTCCCTGTAAGTTCCAATTTGGCTTCAAATCAAATGTATGTCTAATATAATTTGAACTGATTGAAAGCTTTTATGCTAGTTTACCTATTTCTCACATAAGTGTGTGTGCACACACACAAGCACATATTCAGAGATTTACATAAGTAACAAATACATTTAGATATAGAATGTGAATTCCTTTTCAAATCATCTATGATATACTGAAAATCACACTGAGGAATCTTAAATATTTCTTCAGACATTTGTGAGTTTTTACAGCATAGTATTAGAAATTAATCGGTGATGCCAAATCAGTAATTTTAAAGTCTTCTTGAAAATATGAAATCAACTTCTGGATGAGTGGTTTCTTAGTTCATGTGTCATGCCAACATCTATTTATTCCACTCACTTTATGGTAGAGAAACGTCTCTGATATATGTGCATGTGGCTGCAGTGGTACCAACGGTGGTACTACCAGGTTGCATTATAGTTTGAACTGTTTCAGGTACAGGAAGGAAAAAAAGCAGTTCCTTTTTACCCACATTTTACCCATTCCACCAATCAACATGTGATTTTTTAAATTATATCTGTTTGTAGCCGAAATATCAATGTCTAGCAACTTTTTGTTTTCTTTAGCCATTTCTCATCGTAATGATCAGCCACATATCTATGTATTAGCACATTGGATTCCACCATGTGTGACACAATGAGCCTATCCTCAAGGAAGTCATAAATTCAAAGACCCGTAACGGAGCCAATAGTGACAAATCATGCAATAAATAATAGCTGAATTTTTTCAACCCAAGACAGAAGACACAAAATTTATTTTGGCAAACTTCCTGCGAAAAGTGAATCTTAACATCTTAAAAATTAAATTGAGGGGTGCCTGAGTGGCACAGTCAGTTGGGCATCCGACTCTTGATTTACAGGTCATTATTTCTTTGTGGGATTGAGCTCCACGTCAGGCTCTGCACTGACAGTGTGGAGCCTGCTTGGGATTCTCTCTCTCCCTCTCTTTCTGCATATCCCCCACTCATGTGCACACGTGCTCTCTCTCAAAATAAACTTAAATAAATACACATGAAATTGATAATGGTTCAGTATAAAGTAGGTGGGAATTATTTCAGGCAAAAAGAAAAAGAAATGGTCAGACTAGTATCTTAAAATCAAATGGAGTAAGCCATGAATCTAAAACTACTGAGTGGATTTATTGCCATGAGTTATGATGTAAAAGTCAAGTAATTGAAGGGCAATTGATGGAGGACTTTGAAACCTATTAATAAAGTCATAATTTGATAATCCTAGAAATTACCAGTTAAATTTATAAATGTTTTAAGTAGAAATGGCTTCTGATGTGTAAGTACATACAAATTAATTATCTTGGATAAGATGGCTTACATATACTTTCACTGGTTTGAAAATTTATATCCTGACTATGAAATTACCATCAGACAAAGACAAGAGCCTACATACCTGGAGAATAAAGTGAGCTACCTTTTGGTTTATTGTGTTTATAGTTGGCTGCTGATTTAAAAGAACATAATTTAATTAGATGAGCAAGAGGTAATTATGCCAATTATACTTATAATAAGTACTTTAGTAAACTCAGTATAATATTAATATTTGTTTCATGAAATAATCTTTTGGCATTGTCATTCATTAAATTCAGTCTTATTGTCATCATTAAGATAAGGATGGATAAGAAATAGTAAAGTTAAGTTTGTTTCTCTAGGAACTTGTTAAGAAGTTCTAAATGTATTAATTTATAAATTTCAGTTTTTCAGCCAAATCTATGTACATAATATCTAATTGTCTGTCAAACTCATTGAGTTGACATCTTAGATATACTTGTAATGAGTGAAATGGGTAAATATAAAATGATTTGGCTATACTATAATTTGAAAATATGCTTTTATTAAAATGTGTTTTTGACTTCATTTATGGCTCTGAGGAATTTCTCATAATCTTTGAGTGACCCTGTTTGTAAGGCTCTTGTTTAAAAATGCATGATACAGGGGTGCCTGGGTGGCTCAGTCAGTTAAGTGTCGGACTCATGATCTTACGGTTCACGAGATCGAGCCTGTGTTGGGCTCTGAGCTGACAGTATAGAGCCTGCTTGGAATTCTTTCTCTCCTCTCTTTCTGCCCCTCTCCCACTTGAGCTTGCAAGCATACACAGTCTATCTCTCTTCAAATAATTTTAAAACCTTGAAAAAAAAAGAAATAGAACAAATTCTTTAAAAAATAAATAGAGTGGCTCAGTCAGTTAAGCATCTGACTCTTGATTACTGCTCAGGTCATGAGCTCATGGTTGGTGAGTTTAAGCTCTGCATTGAGCTCTGTGTTGACAGTGTGAAGTCTGCTTGGGCTTCTTTCTTTCTCTCTGCCACTCCCCCACTTGTGTGCTCTGTCACTGTCTTGCTCTCTCTCTTTCAAAATAAATAAACTGAAAGAAAGAAAGAAAGAAAGAAAGAAAGAAAGAAAGAAAGAAAGAAAGAGGAAGGAAGGAAGGAAGGAAGGAAGGAAAAGAAAGAAAAATGCATGATACAGATGGCTCTGTTTTGTGGTGGAAAATTCACAGATGACGCCACAAGAGTGCCTCTTGGAGATGAAGGTGGATATATCAACGCCAGCTTCATTAAGATACCAGTGGGAAAAGAAGAGTTTGTTTACATTGCCTGCCAAGGACCTCTCCCTACAACTGTTGGAGATTTCTGGCAGATGATTTGGGAACAAAAATCCACAGTGATAGCCATGATGACCCAAGAAGTAGAAGGGGAAAAAATCAAATGCCAACGCTATTGGCCTAATATCCTGGGCAAAACGACCATGGTCAGTGACAGGCTTCGGCTGGCTCTTGTGAGAATGCAGCAGCTGAAGGGCTTTGTCGTCAGGGCAATGGCCCTAGAAGATATTCAGGTAAGCAAATTAAATCTTTCCATCTCCCAAGGCTTATCTCCTACTTGGAATGTAGGCCTAGATTCTTTCTTTGATAGCATCAGTGTATTCCTAAATGAAAGCCAGCAACTTCTGGGTTCCCATTTCAGTGGCACTAATGTCACCCATTATTTTTTATCTAATGTAAACTTAAATGTGACCCTCTTCATGACTTCTACCAAGCCGTTTCCTCCAGTATGTACTGTATTAGAATGAAAATGAGAACACAGGACTCTTAAGGTGACCATCTATCATCCTTTGCGTAGTGATACAACAGAATGGCTCGAAGCTATGTGCTGGAAATGTTTTGGTTTTTTTTTAAGGTCAAACCTCTCAGTAGAGTGAGTAAAACTTTTTAAAAAATCTCTAAGTATCAAGTACTCCCCCATAAACAACATATTTAGTTTACTTGCTAATGAGGAAATACTAATGTTGATGGTGCTGTGGAAAAAACCCTAAAGGAGTTGACGAAGCCATAGGGATGGGGGAGGGTAGATTTCAGTCAGAAAGAGCAAGTGCAGAGGCCCTAGGCTTGAACTGTGCCTTAGTGTTTTTAAAGAGCCGCAGAGGTCTCTGTGGCCATAAGGAGCAGGTTAGGTCTGAGAGTAGCTGGGCCAAATTTTGTAAGGCAATTAAGCCATTGCAATGACTTTGGCTTTTATGCAGAGTGAGTTAAAAGTGCAGTCATTTAGAAAAGGTTGTTATTCACATCAAAATGTAATTTGCTTTTAGGATTTCCAAAAAGTAGTTTTTACCAGTATTTAAAATGTGGATTTAGCAACCTCCTTGATAAAGACCCTCCATGTGTTGTTTGATAGAGTCTTTTTGTCTCTTTCACCTTTCCTTTCATCCGATCCAATGGGCAAGTCAAAATTTGAAAGAATAGTATATTATTAAGAATTAAAACTTATGTGTGAACAATACAGTATGCCTTTATCTATTTCTTTTGTTGTACAATTTCAGACAGGAGAGACGCGGCATATTTCTCATCTGAATTTCACTGCCTGGCCAGACCACGATACACCTTCTCAGCCAGACGACTTGCTCACTTTTATCTCTTACATGAGACACATTCATAAATCGGGCCCAATCATCACACACTGCAGTGCTGGCATTGGACGTTCAGGGACCCTGATATGCATAGATGTGGTTTTAGGATTAATCAGTCAAGATCTTGACGTGAGTACAAGATATAGGCTGAAACTAGGGCCACCTGAGTGGCTCAGTTTGTTAAGCATCTGTCTCTTGATTTCAGCTCAGGTCTCATGGTCATGATTTTACAGTCATGAGATCAAGCCCCACGTCAGGCTCTGCACTGGGTGTGGAGCCTACTTAAGATTCTCTCTCTCTCTCTCTCTCTCTCTCTGTCTCTCTCTCTCTCTTTCTCCCTCTGCCCTTTCCTCACTTGTGCTCACTCTGTCTCTCTCTGAAAAAAAAAAAAAAAAAGTTATAGGCTGAACTAGCATTTGACCAGAACTAATGGTAAAATCTAATTTTTAATAGTGTGATATAATCTTGGAATTTTTTATTTAGCAGTTTCTATAAATCTCTCAATTTTCTTACTTTATCAAATTATAATTTAGTAAATGTTGTTCAAAACTACCCAGATCATAATCAAGAAGAAATAATACTTCAAATTTATATTTGATTTTTTGTTTTGTTGTTGTTGTTGTTTTTATTTTTTATTTATTTTTTGGGAGAGCGCAAGCAGGGGAGGGACAGAGAGAGAGGGACAGAGGATCTGAAGCGGGCCTAGCACTGACAGGCTGACAGCAGTGAGCCCAGTACAGGGCTCGAACTCATGATTCATGAGATCATGACCTGAGCTGAAGGTCGCTCAGCTGACTGAGCCACCCAGGTGCCCCAAATTTATATTTGTTTTACTGGTTTTAACTGTGCTCAAAAGTCCCTTATGCACTATTGCATGTTACTCTTTATAGTCTGTAGGCTTGTATAAGATAAAGTCAGTGTCACCATCATACTTAGGAATAGAAATATTGAAGCACTGGGGCTGGTTCAGTTGGTAGAGCAAGCAACTCTTTATCTTGGGGTCCTAAGTTCAAGCCTTACATTGAGTTCGAGCTTACTTTATATATATATATACATATGTATATATGTATACATATATTTTGTGCATATATATATATATATATATATGCACAAAAGAAAGTATATTGGGGCACCTGAGTGGCTCAGTCGGTTAAGCATCCAACTTTGACTCAGGTCATGATCTCTCAGTTCATGAGTTCAAGCCCTGCGTCAGAGTCTGTGCTGACAGCTCAGAGCCTGGAGCCTGCTTCAGATTCTGTGTCTCCCACTCTCTCTGCCCCTCCCCTACTCTCTCTTTCTCTCTCTCTCTCTCTCTCAAAAATAAACATTAAAAAACAATTTTTTAAAAAAAGACATTCTTTTTTTGTTACTGTTACCTGTAGGTGGAAAATGTATTTAATATTTTAATATTTATTTAATATAAATAATATATTTATTTTAAATATTTTAATATTTATTAAAATATTTAAATTATATTAAATATAATAACTATTATTATAAGTTTATATTTAATAATTTATATTATATTATATATATTATATAAATTTAATAATATATTTATATTAAATTACAAATTTAATTTATAAATAAATTAAATAAAAATAAATAAAATATTTAAATTTATATTAATATTAATATATTAATATTTATTTAAATATTTTGATATTTAAAAAATATTACTCAGTAAACAAAATTACTGATTACAATCTTATTAAAATTAAATTAGTATAAACCTTACTTACAATGTTAGAACATCTTACTGTATATAAGCAATTAAAATCATCATGTCTTAAAGAATTTTGGTTAAAAGCAGTTCTGTCTTGCTCTTCACACAGTATTGTATCTACCATTAATGATTTAAGTGGAACAAAACAAAACAGTCTATTTCTCCCTTGTTTCAAACTGCTAACATCAGTGAAAATAAAAAGATCAGGAATTTCATTCTGAAAAGCAAACTGCAGGAAAAATAGCTTGCCTTGTGTTTTTTTAAGGGTGATATGAGGGGGCACCTGAGTGGCTCAGTCAGTTTAAGCATCCGATTTTGACTCGGGTCATGATCTCACGGTTTGTGGATTCAAGCCCCGCATCAGGCTCTGTGCTGACTGCTCAGAGCCTGGAGCCTGCTTCAGATTCTGTGTCTCCCTCTCTCTCTGTCCCTTCCTCATTTGTGCTCTCACTCTCTCTCAAAAATAAATAAATAAACTCAAAAAAAAATTTTTTTTAATAAAATAAATGGTGATATTAGAAATAAGTCAAATTCCAGAGGGAAGACAATTTCTGTTTGGGACTTTCAAATAAAACAACTTCCCCTAATTCTTACAAAGAACATAAATAAAATTATGAAATGATGGCAGAGTTAGTCCATTGACTTATTTTGTCTGGAACAATTTCCCAAAGCTGCTATAAGGGGAAGGAGAATGAGATATAGAAATCTATAGAAGTCCTTCCTCCGTGAACCTTTGGGGTTCAGATTCGGTGACACTTTCTCTAACGGATAGCCATTTCCTTTGGCAGTTTGACATCTCTGACCTCGTGCGCTGCATGAGACTGCAAAGACATGGGATGGTTCAGACAGAGGTGAGTCTTGGTGTCTTCTAATTAGGATTTTCATGAGGATTCGGATCTTTTCAGAGTTCTGGTTAAACCATTTCTCTTCTTAATGGGCCTTCACATTATTCCTTAAAACCAAACATCTGTGGTAGTGAGGGACTGTTTTTTTTTTTCTTTAAGCATGAGGACTAATTCAGAAAAAAATGAAAATATTTAAATTTTGCCTTTTAATTTTTTAAAAAATGAAGAAAAAGGGAGTGCCTGGGTGGCTTAGTCAGTTGAGCATCCAACTCTTGATTCTTCTTGGGTTGAGATCCCAGGGTTGTGGGATCGAGCCCTGCATCTGGTTCCATGCTGAACATGGAGGCTGCTTGGGCTTCTTGCTCTCACTCTCACTCTCGCTCTCGCTCTTGCTCTCACTCTCACTCTCTCCCCCTCTCCTCCCTCCCTCCCCATCTGCCCCCCCCCCCCACCCTGGTGGCTCAATTGGTTAAGCATCCAACTTCAGCTCAGGTCATGATCTCATAGCTCGTGGGTTCAAACCCCATGTCGGGCTCTGTGATAACATCTCAGAGCCTGGAACCTGCTTCGGATTCTGTGTCTCCCTCTCTCTCTGCCCCAGCCCCACTCATGTTCTGTCTCTCTCCATCTCTTAAAAATAAGTAAACATTAAAATAAATATTTTTAATAAAAATACTTTTTTTTTTTTTTTTAGTTTTTTAAAAATGAGTGCATCTGCACTGCAAAGAACAGGGGGGCATGTTGGGGCAACAATTGGGGATGGTACCAAATAGCATATAATTAGTGGCATTCTTTCCCCGTTTCCAACTTAAAGATGTTAAAGGTAACATTCTTGCTACAGAAATTCCCCGAGAGGGAATGGATTCAGCAGCACTGAGCAGAAGGCCAGAAGGCAGGCTGGAGTTGCTTAGCTTGGACGAGGCACTCTTGGGGGAGAGTGAATGTGTGGATCTGTATCTCCTGTTTTGATCATGTTCATTTCAAACGATGATAACAAACCATGGGTTATATCACCCACTGACCTACAGACTTGTATCTTTCCAAGAACTGCATTATGTAGATTATCTGTCTGTTCTGAGCAGTTCCACTATTCTTATTGTTTGTATTGTGGGGAGGGATATGGAAGCTTTTTATATGTCTGTAAGTTCACATTTCTCTTCCTCCTGAAGAATATAAAAGTTTATGACTATCTTTAAAATTAAAGTTTGCCTGCCTTCCATTCATGTACACTTTTAATTCAAGTTAAATCTCCTAAATATTAAGCTGATACACATTTTTTAGGTAAAGAGAACCTACTGATCTGAATAAGTTCTTTATACCCAGGAAATTCATTCACTCAACAGACACTTATTTACTGAGTGTCTGCTGTGGACCAGGCATGCTTCTAGGTACTTGGAGCACATCTGTGAATGACACAAAGATCCCTGCTAGAATAGCAAAGATCTTCTCAAGGGGTGGTGAGGAGGAAGACAGATATTAGGCACACTAAGTAAGTTATCTAAGATCTTTGAAAGCAATAAGTACTTTAGAGGGGAAAAAAAATAGATCAGGGCAAAGAGGAAGCATGGTGGCTGGGAGAGGTGCTTTCAATAGGGGGCAGCACTGAGAAAGTGACACTGGAGCCAAGATCTGAAGGAAGGGCAGTGCGGGTCATTGGCTATCTGACAGTAAGAGCATTTCAGGCAGACAGAACCACCCATGTGGAGATCTGAGGCAGGAGCAGGTCTTGCGTGTTTAAACATGGCCATGGCTGGTGTGGCTGAGGTGGAAAAGGGAAGTGACAGGACCAGGGCCTGGGCTTTCTTCTGAGTGATGTGGAGCCATCATAGGATGTGGACTGACCTGATCTGAGTCACATTTTAAAGGTCCTCTCTGGCTACTGTGCTAAAACGATACGGGATTTGGGGAGGAGGCTACAGGGTTAGAAGCAGGTAGGTCCATTAGGTGGCAGGTGTGGTGCAGACTGGAGTGGTGGATATAGGGGGAAGGGGGCATCATGGGAAATAGGTTTGCTAACGGTTCGTTTGTGGCGTGCGAGAAAGTCAAAGATGAACTTGTGCAAAATGTGGGAAAGTCAAAATACAGAGAAGCAAAAAGGAAACGAAAGGGTTACTTGTATTCCTACTCTCCAGAATTGTCAACATTTTAGGGAACGTTCTTTCATTCTTTAGTCCAAACAAGTGCACAGGCATGACTGCTTTGAATGAGTTTCAACTGTAGTTGTTTTATTACTTTCCATTTAGTATATCGTGAATTAATTCCTTGTATAACAAGAAAACTCAGATCACTGCACCATCAACTAAACAGAGAGTAATTTCACAAAAAAAAAAAAAAAAAAGTTAATTTCGAAAGACTTTGATTCTTTGATTTCCATATTCTTTTGTTCCAAATATTTCAAGAAAATTATTTTGTGTGGTGTCTTGGGTTTTGACATTTCAGAACATTAAGATGAGCTCAATAAACTCTACAGGAAATTTTGTAGGAAGTTTATTTTTCCCTTATAAAAGCAAATCATAAATATTACCAAAACACAAAACATAAAAGTGGCGTACCACAGACAATTTCGGTTGGGACTCTGGGATATTTCCACCCCCAAGGCTTTTCCCCTCCTCGTTTTGTCCATCCAGTTTCAGCTTCTTATAATTTTTATGATACTGCACAATTCTATGTCCTGCGTCTTAATAGTAACTATAACAAAATTCTCCATATTTCCAAAATTACTCATGACGTATCTATTTCACATTATAAATCTAGAATCTGTCTCTTTTTTTTTTCTCTTTTGGCCATAGGATCAGTATATTTTCTGCTATCAGGTCATCCTTTATGTTCTGACGCGTCTTCAAGCTAAAGAAGAGCAAACAGAACAGCCACAGCTTCTGAAATAACAGGAAAAGAACAGCCTTCTGGATGCTTCTTCATCTCTCCCCCAACCTCCAACAGATTTTCCTGCTCCCTGTTTAAAATAATGATCACAGGGCCGCAAGTCCATACAACATTATTATGCTTATTCTCCTCTACCTTAGAGGGGCATTCTTCACAACAACGATGGTGAAATGCTGTATTTTTACAGCTACTTCAGCCTGTGATGATAATTTAAAATTTTTTAGCACTAACTGAACAATGCAGATCTTAGCGATGATTAAGGCAGCCTTTGATTATAGTTGACATTGTTACAAAGACACACACACCAAGTCTATTTTTAATGCACCAATCTTGTTGATAGCAAAATTCTTTTCCAGTATTTTAATAGAGTTATTTTATAGGAGATACTTGAAACCAGTATTTAAGCTTTAAATGACAGTAATATTGGAATAGAAAAACGTAGCAAATGTTTACTGTATCAGTTTCTGATGTTTACTATATAGAATTTCCTATAATATATTTATATACTTTTTCATGAAAATGGAGTTATCAGATACATTTGTAACTGCATTATCTGTTATGCTTCATCTCACTCTGTAAATAAAAATACATCTTAAAAATATGAGCAAGCCAAAGTGTATGCGGACAAATTCAACATTTTCAGTGTGTTATTTCTTAACACCCAGGCACTGGGGAGACAAGAACTTCTGGACCCCAACTTCCCATCTCCCCAACTTGGCCCCAGGCGTGCCGGCCCCAGGGACCAAGAGTGGTGTTAGAAACCCTGCTGGATCTTCATCAGGGTCTGACATGAGGGTCATGTCCTGACCGACAGTAGCTAAGACATTCAGTCTCCCTTCCTTCCGCCTCGCTGTGAGTGGTGCCAGCTTACTGTGCCTCATACATAAATCAGAATACTTTCAAGTTCTAATTGTGGTAAAACTCAGAATATCTAAGCTGACAAGGGGTAATCAAGGAAAACAATATCACATTTCCTGGGAGGTTATATTTGGTTCTGCCTGAAGGGAAAGAGATCTGCCTCAAAGAGCCTGCTTCTGATTCTCAGTACCGACCGCTGCGCGTCCCTCAGTCCTAATTCTGTCAGCAGTTTTCCATTCAGCTGTGAGTGATGACATCTCGAAACCTGGGACACTGCTCCGTTCATCCTCATGGGACTAACCAGTTCTGAACTAGTCAACTTGAATTTCTGATCTCACCCAAGTGCAACGATTGGATGGAAACTAATCCTGAGTATCTGAGGCTGTTTGAAGGCAGAAGACACCAGGGTCTGCACAGAGGGCCACAGTGTTACAGTTGACTCCCCACCTGGTCGGAAGTAGTTACAAATCTGGCAACAGAAGCATCCACGCCACCATTCCTACCTCAGAGCAGTTTTTATAGGGGCACCTGGGTGGCTCAGTCAGTGGAGTGTCGGACTCTTGGTTTTGGCTCAGGTCATGATCTCACAGTTCGTGAGATTGAGCCCCACATCGGGCTCTGCGCTGACAACATGGAGCCTGCTTGGGATTCTCTCTCTCTCTCTGTGCCTCCTCTGTGCACTTTCTCTCTACCTGTCTTTCTCCCTCAAAATAAATAATAAAATTTAAATTAAAAAAAAAAAAAAGAACAGGTTTTGTAGATTGCATTGTAGCTGAAGACTTCATTTGGGAGAAAAGGGTTCTATTGCTTTAAAAGATATTTGGAAACCTCTGTTCTGAGTGAGTTGGAATCCTGAGGCCTTGTTTTCCTGTCATAAGCACAGGAAACCAGGCCAGCAGGGCTCTGGGAGGCAGTACAGCTGGAGATGATTAGCTATCATCTGAAGTCAACAGAGATGGGAGAGCAGAAAGCTGAAGAAGGATCCTTTTCTGGAAAGAATGTAGCTAGGAAATGGAAACTGTGGCAAGAAAATGTGGTTTCAGTTTACAACCCCTGAATGGAAACTTCATTATAGTAAACATGTTACTGCTCTCATCTGGGCCCTGGCTCCCACTGCCATAGAATGGAAGGAGACCTTTGCTAGGGCCACTCTGGTTAGAAAGCATGGCAATGCCACAGAGCCAGAGTGGCACATGAAGGCACTCAAATATCGAATGAATAAACACCACTTGGCTCTTAACACACATTAGGTACCTAAGCACTATAAAATATACACCAGAACATAATGGCTCAAACATAATAGAAGCTTGCTTCTCATTTCCTTAACAGTGCTGGGCAGGTAAACAACTAAGCAAGATAGCTCTCTCCAGTGTGCAGGAACCCAGGTTGACAGAGGTTCTGCAGTCAACACACAACTTCCAAGGTCATCCTGGGAATTGTCTCCATTCCCCCAGCCAGAAAGGGGAAAGAGCATAGAGGACCACCTGTGGGGGATTTTAGGAGCTGGGCAGGCCTAGAAGCAAGGTACAACATTGCCTCTCATTCCCTCAGCCAGAACTGGCCAAACGCTGCCCCTGAGTACTAGGAAGCTGGGAAACGAGTTGGCCGAACAGCTGTTCCCCATGATAACTCTATGCTACAGAAGGGGAAGCACAGATTGTAATGGAATCTGTGTATAAAACTAAAGTATGTTGTAAAAGAATGGTATCTTGGGCCACCTGGGTCACTCAGTCGGTTAAACATCCAATTCTCGATTTCAGCTCCTGTCGCGATCCCAGGGTCTGAGATCAAGCCCTACATCAGACTGTGCTAAGCACAGAGCCTGCTTAAGATTCTCTCTCTCCCTTTGTCCCTCCCCTGTTCACGCCTTCTCCCTCTCTCTCTAAAATAATAAGAAAAACTAAAAATTTTAAAATTTTTGTGAAAAGAATCGTATCTTAAGTATAGTCTTAAGCATTGCAAGATTAGAAACAGCACTTATCTGGGGCACGCGGGTGGCTCAGTGGGTTAAGCATCCGTCTCTCAGTTTCAGCTCAGGTCATGATCTCACAGCTTCGTGGGTGTGAGCCCCACATCGGGCTCTCTGCTGGCAGCGTGGAGCCTGCTTGGGATTCTCTCTCTCCTTCTCTCTCTCTGCCCCTCCCCCTCTTGGGCTATCTCTCAGAATGAATAAACTTATAAAAACAAAAACGCATTTATCCCCAAATCACAACTTTGGTAAATGTCATTGATAAAAGTATTTCTGAATTACGTTCAAAGGAGAAAAATGGCTATTGAGAAAAAATCAGGTGTTCACATCTATGGTTCCAGATAGCCTGCTTGATCTCTTGCTTTTAAAATGACAAGTTATCAGGGTGTCTGGGTGGCTCAGTCGGTTAAGCATCTGACTTTGACTCAGGTCATGATCTCATGGTTTGTGAGTTTGAGCCCTGCATTGGGCTCTGTGCTAACAGCTCACGGCCTGGAGCCTGCTTCAGATTCTGTGTCTCCCTCTCTCTGCCCCTCCTCCACTTGTGCTCTGTCTCTCAAAAATAAATAATGAAAAAAAAATTTTTTAGTGATTAGTTATCTAAGTGCAATCTGATAGATTCAAGAAATTAGGGGCGCCTGGGTGGCTTGGTCGGTTAAGCGTCCGACTTCGGCTCAGGTCATGATCTCACGGTCCGTGAGTTTGAGCCCTGCGTCGGACTCTGTGCTGACAGCTCAGAGCCTGGGGCCTGTTTCAGATTCTGTGTCTCCCTCTCTCTCTGCCCCTCCCCTGTTCATGCTCTGTCTCAAAAATAAATAAACATTAAAAAAAAAAAAAAAGGAAAGAAATTAAAAGAACAGTTCACCAAAGCTATCCTCTGGTAATAGATGCCTTGACAGTGAAAGAATGTGTTTCCATTTTACATTAATTCAGAAATATTTAAGGTACTTTGTTATGGTGGAGATAAATGTAACAAATTATGCATTGACCTGCATAATATTTTAAAGTCAATGTAAATTGTAACATATTAACTTGGAATTACATTTGACTGCAAGTTGTCAAAAGCTAGCCAAACAAGCTTCTACAAATCAGAGATTTCTGTCCTTAAGAAAACAAATTCAAGGGGTTCCTGGGTAGTTCAGTCAATTGAGTGTCTGACTCTTGGTTTCAGCTCACGTCATGATCTCACAGTTCATGAGTTCAAGCCCCGCATTGGGCTCTGTGCTAACAGCACAGAGCCTGCTAGGGATTCTCTGCCCCTCCCCTGCTCACTCTCTCTCTCAAAATAAATAAACATTAAAAATTAACTTAAAAATTCAAAAGTAGGCAGTTGCTGGCATTGATTCTATAGTTCAAGAATGCCAACAGATACATAGTTATCCTGACCTTTGCTTCGCTGTCTGGAAATGGCTGCTTCAGCTCCAGCTACTTTATCCATATTCTAGGAACGAAATAGTATTGACAAGGAGAAAGAGTCCATCAGTCCCTCTGGCAAGAAAGCAAAATTTTCCAAAAATCACAAGCAGACTTCACTCCTATCTTATTAGCAAGAACTGTGTCACATGACCATCTCCAACTTCAAGAAAGCTATTTTCAGCTACATATCGCTTCCCTGAACAAAATCTTGGTTCTGTTAAGGACAAAGGAAACAATACCTATATGGTAGCAGTGTGTGCCTTTCCAGTTCTCCCAGTTTCCACCATTCCTTAGTAGCTAACACGGTGTCCATCTTCTAAGATCTCCCTGACCCCAGAGGTATCTGAATTTATAGCTGTTGAAAATTCACAGACCAGAAGTATTTGAAAGTGATCTTCAGGGGGGACTGGGCGGCTCACTTGGTTAAGCATCCGACTCTTGATTTTGGCTCTGGTCATGTTCTCATGGTTTGTGGGATCGAGCCCTGCATCGAGCTCTGCACTGACAACATGCAACCTGCTTGCAATTCTCTCTCTGCCCCTCCCCCATCAATAAACATTTTTAAAGACATTCATACTATTTTTTTTTTTAACGTTTATTCATTTTTGAGAGACAGAGTACTAGCCGTGGGGTGGGGCGGGGGGGGGGGTGCGGGGTAGAGGGCGGCAGAGAGAAAGAGAGGGAAGACATAGAATCTGAAGCAGGCTCTAGGCTCTGAGTTGTCAGCATAATGTGGGGCTGGAACCCATGAACCGTGAGATCATGACCTGAGCCAAAGTTGGACGCTTAACGGACAGAACCACCTAGGTGACCCAATAAACATTTTTCTTAAAGTAGTCTCCAGCTTCATGGGTTTAGAAACCTAATTATATCCATTCACGCAAAATTCAGTATATTCTAGAGATCATGCTAAGCAAATCTCAGGATGCCTGCTGATAAGTCATGTTGCCAGTTTCTTAGCTTAGCTCTATCCAGCCGAATAAGTGATCGTTCAGGTTGGGCTCCTCCAGGTGGGCAAAGTACACACAAAGGCTGGTCAGAAGGTTGCTTAGAGGCTATGACCCATTGAACTGTGTTAGGCCAAACTACCCTTTGTACTCCAGGATGAATTATGACTGCACAAGGAAGGGAAAGGTTCACAACACTCACTGAGCACTTCCCATGTATTAAACCAGGTATTTTCAAGGTGTTTAGGGTTGAATGTTACCACCCTTTTCAATAGAGGAAACTGAAGTTCAGAGGGACCGTCACGGGCCCGGTGTTGCCCAAATAACAGAGCTGGAATTCAATGTGAAGTTGGCCTGACTTCATCCCACTACTCCCAAGGCGTCCTAGCTTTTCAAGTGGAACAAAGCAAGTGGCCCTGGCAAAGCCATGTGCTTCCCACTGTGCTGTGCTGCCTCAAGTATCCAGCGGCTCTTTTCAGGACATAGAGCTGGACTCATTCTGCTTGGCATAGTTCTCTGGCCCCACTGCTGAGCTTTATATAGGCACTGGCTTTCATGAACCCATAATTATTTAAATCAGTTAAATAATTAAATCAGAATACAATTGATTCAGTTAGAGCCTTTTTTTATTTATTTTTTATTTTTTTTAGTTACATTCTTCATGCTAAAGGTAACTGTAGCCTCCAGGACAACATGACCGTTTCCAGTTCTCAGTGACACGTTTACAAACCGTTTCTGGAGATGGCAGTCTTCTGATGGGACTACTTTCAGACCCTTACATTGATTTGTGTCATGTCTGTCTTAAGTGATGGCTTTTGGTGGTCTTATCCCCATACCAGTCCTGACTATTGTAAATACTGACCACGTACTTAATGCTTTCGGAACAGAGCATTGGATTTCACCACTTTGTGTTAGGTGCCTAGGTAGAGAAACAATTTACAAATTCATTGTCTATGGATTCTTTAAAATTCATGTTAATGCTCGTTTTAGGACAGGGAATCTCTGTGAATGCCCAACTCCACTGACTGTGTTCATTGCAGGGATCTAGTCCCACTAAAGTGTGAACCATGCCAGCAGGAAACCTTCCTGCCTCGTTACTGCCCCATGTCCCAAGTGCCTGTACACAGCACAGACTAGCTTCTCAACACCTAAACATTTATCAGGTGGATAAATGGAAATCCTCACGTAGTAAAGCAGCAGTTGAGAATTAACAAACATGTCAGTCTGCATAGTTCTTTTCCGTGTAAATATACCTGTGACATTTACTGAGGCTCTTTCCGTACTATCACAAAGATGTTCTTGGAGCACCTCGGTGGCACAGTCGGTTGAGCATCTGACTTGGCCTCAGGTCATGGTCTCATGGTCTGTGAGTTTGAGCCCCGCATCGGGCTCTGTGCTGACAGCTCAGAGCCTGGAGCCTGCTGTAGATTCTGTGTCTCCCTCTCTCTCTGCCCCTCCCCCACTCGTGCTCTGTCTCTTTCTGTCTCAAAAATAAAGGTTTAAAAAAAATTTTTTTTAAGATGTTCTTAATTGTCATGAGAATACCTTAATAATCGTTATCATTATATTAACCTACAAGCTCTGGGGAATGCTTACAAAATAAAATTGCCAAGCACTAAATCTCAGACAATATACTTTCTCACACATTTCAAACCTTACAAATAAGAATAGACAGAGAAAAATGGAACTAAATACAGCCCCAACAAACACACATTATACAGGAAATTATGTGAGAAAGGTGGCATTTTGAATCAGTGGAGAAAAGATGAATGGTTCAATATATGATGTTGGAGCAGTTAGTCATAAAAAAAATGTAGATTCTTAACACACCATACAAAAACGTAAATTCAAAATGGAATAAACATGTTTAGCTCATACAAGTAATAGAAAAATATTTGGGAAATATTTTTAATAATGTCAGAATAGAGGAAGAAGGGTTTTACCTACTCCCAGACAGCACACACAGCAGATGGTAAATACAGGTACAAACCCCCAAATAGAACACCTTGCAAAGGGGCTAAATACATTCTCAAAAAGAAATACTATCATAATTCACAATCCACACAAAAATAGAACATTTGACAGATATCAAGTTCAAAAAAACATTTTTCAATAGACTAATAAACTAAATATATAAAAAAATATAAAACTTCCATACAGCAAAAGACATAGAAAAACAAAAGCTAAAAGATTAAAAGTAGGCAAAATGTTGACATAATAGGTCAAGGTGTCACTATCCATGATGTGCTACAATGTTATCAATCAAAAAGGAAAAATTATAATAGTAAGGCAGGCAAAGGACCTGAATAGGCAAGTGATCATGGAAAATACTCTAATTCACTTATCATTTTTTAAACGCAATTGTAAATGAGATATTTTCACAAATCAGAACTGATCATTCTTTAGACTGGTGCAACCATGGGAAAGCCAGGCCCACTCAGTCACTTCTTACATCACCAGAGAGCAGCCTGACCAATATCTTAATATGCACCTGGCCTGGCTGTTCAAGTCATAGGAAGTAATCCTCCAAAAACGCTCGCACAGCAGTACGGGTGTTCGTAGCAGCATTAGAATACCAGTGGATTGAAAGCTATCTAAATGTCCACAAATAAGGAATGGTTAAATAAATTACAGTACTTCTATGCAATGGAACACTTCTATGAAGCCACGGTTCTAAAGAATGAGGTAGGTCAACAATGACTGACATGTAAAGATGTTCCATAATGCATCATTGATTTATGAAATAGTACATATGGAATGATCTCAATCTATGGAATGTTTCTTAAAATGATATATAAGCAAAAAGTGTTTATATATTGTGCCTATCATTAGGGACTGAAAATATGGGGCATTCACATTTTAACCACAAGTGGTCGTTAAATTCCCTCTAAACTTATTTTGCATCTACAGTCCAAAAAGATTTCCAAGCCCTAAAAAAAATTATTATTATTTGAGAAATGGCCTCATTTTTTATGGGAACTGTATGCTTCCTCCCCAGTGCTCCAAAGAACCTGTCCAAAAATCAAGTGGGTCCAGACTCTGTTCTTTCCCTGCTGCAGGCAGTGGAATCTCCTCTACAGAGTCCTACGTCTCAGGAAAATTAAGATCCAGGATGACTTTGCATAACAGTGTTACTCTTTACTACGTGGGAAGACAAGAACACACAGCAGCAGCTAGTAAATATATTGTGCAAACCCCCAAAAGACTCCCGGAAATAGGCAGAATACATTCTCAAAAATGGATCCTATGACAGTTCACAAACCACATGAAAATATAAATATCCGATATTCCCATAGGCCCTGCCAATGAGATCCAAACATCAGTTCTGCACTGTCTTTACTGGCCACTGAGGAAGACGGAGACCAGTCAGGCCAGCAACCCTTACTAGGTACCAGAAGAGATGTGGCCAGTTGGCTCAAGGGTTGTGTGGAGATCCATCGGCATTGATGGCCCAGAAGTTATGGTGACTTCCTCATTCACCTCCAAAAAAGCACCAGTCTCTTTGGGAGAAGTGGATTTCTTGTTATGGCAGCCTTCTTCACAACGTGTGTTCTTTTTTCTGTGTTCGTTCTTCAATCTCCTCTTGTACATCTTGTATGCTAGGTGTTAAAACATACAAGTACTAAAACATCACTTAGCAAACACTGTAATGTAGTGATATTGTGTACTTGTCAATACTTTGGGGCTGTGTTTGCTTTGGGCCATATATGTGAAAATACACAGGAAAAAGAAGGAGAAAAAGAAAGGAAAAGAGATGGAAACAGGGGGTTCTGGTTCAAGGAGGCAACATAAGTAGATTCTGAACTCGTCTCCTCCCATAGACATGCTAAATGCCTCTGGGAAAAAGCCCAAACACTGTCAAAACAACCCCACTGCATCAGACAAATGAGAGAGAAACCACATGGGAATGAGTAGGAAAGGTCAAGTTATAATCTTGTCAGAAACCCCACCCAGAACCCACCCCCCCCAGAAGCCCCACCCCAGACAGGGCCACCAAAATCAGGAGGGAACTCAACACATGGAGCTTCTCCCTCAGGAACAAAGGACTCATACCCAACATCAGGTACCCCAACTTTTAAGACAGTCACCTGAGAGATGAGCTCCCAAAACATCTGGCTTTTAAGACCAACAGGTCTGGTACCCATGAGAACCACAGGGCTGTGCTGAATGGAGGAACTGTATGCCGACTCACCTGCCCCAGGGCCCAGCCCAGAAGCAGCCCTTTGAAAAGTGCCCAGAACTTTATGTGGAAGAGATTCATTTCTTCATTTTACAGCATCAGACTGAGAGGCAGGAAGAGAAACAGACATCCAGGTCCAGAAAGAGAATTTCAAATAAGACAAACTCAAAGAGAGCTATACCAAGACACATTATAATTAAAATGTCTAAAGTTAAAGACAAGGAAAGAATCATAAAGGTGGCAAGAGAAAACAACTTGTTACACATAGAGGAACCCCCTCTGAGGGTTGGCAGATTTTTCAGCAGAAACTTTGCAGACCAGAAGGAGTGGCATGATACATTCAAAGTGCTGGAAAAAAAAACAAAAACAAAACAAAAAACTCCCAACCAGGAACACCCTACTCACCAAACTTATCATTCAGAAGCAGAGGTGAAATAAAGAGTTTCCAAACAAGCAAAAGCTAAAGAGTTCATCAACACTTACAACTAATGTTAAAGGGTCTTTTTTAAGCTGAAAAGATAGGGTGCTAACTAGTAACAAAAATATATATGAAAGTATAGATCTCACTGGTAAAGGTAAATATATAGAAAGGTAGTGAATTAATCACTTATAAAGTTAGTATGAAGGTTAAATGACAAAAGTAGTAAATATAATTATAGCCACAATAATTAGTTAAGAAATATACAAAATAAAAAAAATGTAACATGTGACATCAGAAACATAAAACATGAAAGGGGATAAAAATGTATGGCCTTTGAATGTGTGCAAACTTAGGTTGTTACCAACTTAAAATAGACTTTTTTTTTTTTGAAAATTTATTTTTGAGAGAGAGAGACAGAGCACAAGTAGGGGAGGGGCAGAGAGGGAGGGAGACACAGAATTGGAAGCAGGCTCCAGACTCCTAGCTGTCAGCACAGAGCCCGACAGGGGTTGAACTCATGAACAGCGAGATCACGATCTGAGCCAAAGTCAGACGGTTAACCAACTGAGCCACCCAGGCATCTCTAGACCATTATAAATACAAGTTGTTAAATGTAAGCCTCATGGTAACCACCAAGAAGAAACCTTTAGCATATACACAAAAGATGAGAAAGGAGTCTAAGTACACCACTGAAAAAAGCCATCAAACCACAAAGGAAGAGAACAAAAGAAGAAAGGAACAGAGAGGAAATATAAAACAGCTAGAAAACAATGAATGTCAATGTCAGTAAGTACATACCTATTAATAATTACTTTAAATGTAAATGGACTAAATTCTCCAAAAAAAGACACAGAGTGGCTGAATGGATTGAAAAACAAGATCCAGAGCACCTGAGTGGCTCAGTTGGTTAAGCATCCAACTTCAGCTCGGGTCATGATTTTGCGGGTTCATGAATTCAAGCCCCACATCAGGCTCTCTGTTGTCAGCATGGACCCCACTTTGGATCCTCTGTCTTTCTCTCTCTGCCCTTTCCTCAGTCTCTCTCAAAAATAAGTAAACATTAAAAATAAATAAATAAATAAATAAATAAATAAACAAACAAACATTTAAACAAACATTAAAAACATATTTAAAACATAAAAAAACTATAAAAAAAAAAAACAAGACCCATCTCTATGCTGCCTACAAGAGACTCACTTCAAATGTAACGATACACACAGAGTGAAAGTGAAGGGATGGAGAAACATGTTTCATGCAAACAAAAAACAAAAGAAAGCTGAAGTAGCTATACTCATATCAGGCAAAATAAACTTTAAAACAACAACTGTAAAGACAGACAAGGACATTAAATAGTGACAAAGGGGTCAATCCAACAAGAGGAGATAACATTTATAAATATATATGCACACAACATAGAAGCACCTAAATATATAAAGCAAATATTAACAGACTGAAAGAGAGAAATTATCAGCAATATAATAACAATATGGGACTTTGACACCCACTCACATAAATGGTTAGAATGTCCAGAGAAAAAATCAAATAAGAAAACATTGGCCTTAAGTGACACATGAAACCAGATGATGTCAACAGACATATACAGAACATTCCATCCAAAAGCAACAGAATACATATTCTTCTCAAGAGTAGATAGAACAGTCCAGGACAGATCATATGTTAGGCCACAAACGTCTTAATAAATTTAAGATTGAAATCATATCTAATATCTTTTCTGACCACAGTGGCATGCAACTAGAAATTAACTGCAAGAAGACTGGAAAATTCACAAATACGTGGACACTAAACAACATGCTACTGAACAACCAGTGGGTCAACAAAGAAATCAGAAGTGAAATAAAATACCCAAGACAAACAAAAATGGAAATATAGCATCCCAAAACCAAGCTCACGGAGATAGGCATGAGCCAGAGGCAGGGGTGGGGGGTAGCAGGGTGGGGGATATCAGTGAAGGGAGTCAAAAGGTAAAAACTTCCAGTTATAAAATACATAAGACATAGAGATGCAATGTACAATAGGTGACTATAGTTGATAACGCTATTGTATAGCTGAAAGTTGCTGACAGAGTAAATCTTACAAGTTCTCATCACAAGGGAAAAAAACTCTATGTATGGGGCAGATGTTAAATGGACTTATTGTGGTGATCATTTCATAATATATACAAATTTGAATTATCATGTTATATACCTGAAAGTAATATATTGTATGTCAATAATACCTCAATAAAAAAAAGAGGAAACAATGGAAGAAAATCATTTGATGTATCAAAATGGCTATTTTTATCTGGAATGGACCATTTGTGATTGAAATATTCATCAGGTCATTGATGGCTCATCCATTCAGTCAGTCAGTCAGTCAGTCAGTTAGCAACACCTGTGGAATGCTTCCTGTGAGTCAGATGCTCATCTGGGTGCTGGAAGATACCTGGGAATGAGCCAGACATGTTCCTTCCCTCACAATCTCACCAAGGAGAAGGAATTAAAGCTTGGATCTAAGACCAGGGAGATTTATTCTGCTAAGATTTATCTTATTTTCTGGTAAAATTCAACCCCAAGTATTCCTTACATTGATTGTTATATTAGCAATCAGTTTATAATCAGTTATACCAGTAATCTTACACAGAACCTATTCCCTGATAACAGTGAAAATTTACAATGTCCCAAGATTAAAATATATGTGTGTATGTACATATCTATGTCTTTTTTAATTTACTTTCTGTGAACCTACCTAATTACGGACTCTAAAATGATGTATATTTGGCTGTATGGATAGATACATATGATACATATGTATGCAAATATGTATTTCAATATCTGTGTATGTATTATATTTCATAGTTGAAAAATATTTCACAGACGTTCAGAACAATTCTTGCTCACAGAAGCATTGTGAAATAACTTGGCATTTGGAAGACCTCATGACTCTTGATGAAATAGAACAAATGTCATTTTGAAGATAAATTATTGCTCATGGAGACTTATCAAGTCCTAGAACCTAAGTTCTAATAGTGCATTGTCTTTTATGAAGCATATTTGTTTGTAATTATAAGCTCACTGTCACATGTTTTTAATGTTTTTCTGTGAAAGCAAAGGATCTTGTTTGTGCTCTTTATTTTCTCCAGAAATGTCAGGTTAAAAATGTATCACAAGAGTTGCACATGCATGTTCAGATTGAAAAAGAAGTTTGTGGCTTGGGTTGACAATTTTCAATCACATCTACACAGTGGAGGCTCTACTCACCTGCAACAATGAGAAATCCATCCAACAGCTGGAAGAGTCCATAGGCCAGTGGGAAGCTAAGCATCTGGACCAACTGCTTGGCAGTGAAAGATAACTGGAGCATGGTGACGCACATCTGAATATTCTGAGCTCCAGTTTCTAAGGAAATCGTCCTGCATCTACCAATGAAAGAATTTTTCAAGAGTTACATACTAGAATTAGGACTCTTCTTAAATTTTTCTCATATATATAGCAATAAATGTAAGCTATGAGCTTAGGCCACTAAAACTGTTTACTCGCAGGGCGCCTGGGTGGCTCAGTTGGTTAAGCCTCCAGCTCTTGATTTGGGCTCAGGTCATGATCTTACAGTTCGTGAACTCGAGCCCTTCTTCTGGCTCGGAGCTGACAGTGCAGAGCCTGCTTGGGATTCTCTCTCTCCTTGTCTCTCTGCCCCCCAAAACATCTACTTGTTTCATAATAATGTGCTGAATGTGCCTGTTCTGTGGGTGGTCTTCTTTCCAAGAGACTCTTTGGAGCAGGATCCCAGGAACCCCACCCTAGGAATCAGGGTGGAAAGACATGATATACACACAGGAAAGGCCCAGTAACAACACAAGACAAAATATGATGGAGGGTCAGGGAGATGCTATAGAAATTCATAGAAGTGGCATAGATGGTTAGAGAAGGCTTCACAGAGGCAGAGGGGAATGAAAGGGTGAGGGTGGGAGACGCATTTCATATGGGACAGTGACTGAAATTAAAGATCCAGGGACAGGTATGACCTGCACCTACCAGGAGGTGGTGCATATGCTGTAAGCCAATCTGTGTGGAGTGCAGAGTTGGAGATGAGAATGGAAAGATGAAATAGGTAGGAAAAAGTATAAGCTCAACAACACTTGAAGGTAAACACAAAAACCCTAAGTAAAAACCAAATGTCTAAAACCAAATGTCTAAAACTCTTTGGTGAAAGAGTTTAGGAGCACGTTTTTTTCCTACTTTCTATTTTTCTATATTTTATTGGTTTCCTAATTGGAAAAAAAAATTCAATAAACCTCACTTGAAAAATAAAAACCAGGAGAAAGTAAAAGGAAGACATAAGCAGGACCTCAGGGGCTGGGTTAACTGATTTGTCTGTCTGTAATTTATAAAGGGGATCTGCAGGTTTCTATAGATGGAAGTGAAGAGGGAAAAGAGGTGTTTCAGAATACATGGGGTGCCTGGGTGGCTCAGTCGGTTGAGTGACCGACTTTAGCTCAGGTCATGATCTTGCAGTCTGTGAGTTCGAGCCCCGCGTCAGGTTCTGTGCTGATGGCTCAGAGCCTGGAACCTGCCTCGGATTCTGTGTCTCCCTCTCTCTGTCCCTTCCCCACTCATGCTCTGTCTCTCTCTGTCTCTCAAAAATGAATAAACATTAAAAAAAAATTTAAAAAGAATACAAACCAGCATCTCTATGCAAGTGGGTTTGGAATAGGGAGGTAACAAGGAGAAGGTAATATGGGCATGAAAACATTGGTACAGAGCAAGCTCTACCGCTCTTATTTTATTTCTATTTACTCTCTTGCTTGCTATGCTTTCTTTAGACCACTCTCACTCCTTTCAGACCCCTGTCAATTACCTGATATCATTAAGCTGCAAAGGTGGACCTCACATCTGGACCATTCACAAGGCAAATGCAGTGTCTCCATCCTGATCTTTCTCAAGCCATCAAGTATGGAGAAAACAAGATTGTTAACTACACTTTGCCATAGGAATACTTTCTCTCCAGATCTGATTATATTTCAACCACTCAACAGCCTGTGTTCCTAATTATTGGCTTTGCAAACAAACTCCAGGTCAAATCCTAACTCCACCACATTCTGGCTCTACGAACTTAGTCAAGTTCCTTAACGTCTTGAAGGATTTGTTCATCTGTAGAATGAGGGTACTAATAGTAACTACTTCTCAGGCTCATAGTAAGAAGTAAATGAGATACCATAAGCAGAGCCTCACTCAGTACCTGGGATAATCCTAAATGCTCCCCAAGTAGACTAGAAACAGATTTCTTCTACAAAATAAACATCAAAACACACACCACTTTCTATTCTCTTTGACTTAACTCAATCTTTTAAGCATTTTAATTTCTCAAACTCCACCTTCGAAGTTCAACACATAGCTCATGTTTCTTCAATAATTCTTTTCTGACTTTAGAGATAGTACATACTCATTGAAAAACTCAGGAAATATACCAAGAAAATATTAAGAAACAAAAATTACTCTTAATCCTACTACTCAAAATTAAACACTCTTAGCATATGGTATATTTTTTCCAGTATTTTTCCATACATAAAATTCTGCTTTCTTCTACAAGGTGGGAATCAAAATGCTTACTGTTTCCTATTCTCTTTTAAATTTATCTTTTAAGTATTTCCCAGAAGCATTAAAATTGATGCATCATAGTCCATCACATAGATACCTCATGAATTAAATATCTCCCTATTGTCAGATATTTAAATTGTTTCTATTTTTTATATTTATAAATAAAACTGCAATTAACATCCTTGCACATCAATTTTCGTGTGCTTATCTGACAGTCCTAGATTCAGGACAGATTTCTAGAAGTAAAATCACTGAGTGAACAGCTATAAATATTTATAAGGCTATTGATATGACTAAGTTGCCTTCCAGAGAGTTTATACCAATTTACATTCCCTCCAACAACTCATCTCCAGACATAACAACATGGAGTATTATCATTTTTAATATTTCACAATATTTATAAATTATATGCCCCAGCTTGTAATGACAATGTATCAGATACATTCCCATCTTATATCTCCAGTTTGCCCTTCCTCCTCTTGCCCCTTATAATTAGCACTTTTACAGAATTTGGCACAAACAATGGATAAATGCTTAATCTGGAATTTTGCTCATGCCCTAGAATGATCTCTATATTTAATGAAACCATCTCACCCCTATCTAATTACTAGGATAAGAAGAGAAATGTGTCCAGATTTCAACATGTGGTGTTAACTCCCCAATCCTAATTTCACAGATTACAATTTCCCATCACTCCAGCCTTTGTTCTCATTTACGCAAGAAGTACTGTGATCTTTTCACTCTCTTTATGAGGAGTCATCCTGTTCCATCCACCTTGTAAGTCAAGACTCTTAATGTCTCCTGACATAGCCTGGCAGCAAAGCCTGCCAGTGGCAGTGTGTTTACTTTAACTTCCTCAAAAAAAGTGTACGGATAATTTCACTGTACCTCTGCCAAGATTGGTGGGTAAGAAGTGCCAGCAGAAAGCCCGTGACATGGCCAATCAAAGGGAAGATGAAACTGATGGTCAGAAGAGTGATGTCTGAATTCCAAGATCCTTTTGCCAACACCACACCAGCAACTGCAACCACCAAAAGGAGGACCCCACCAACAATGGCCCCAATCTAAAGCAAACCAACAAAATAAGTACATGTAAACATCATGTTCTCTCAGCTCTAGGATGCAAAGTCCATCACTGCTTCTAAAAAGCTGGGAACTGGGGCGCCTGGGTGGATCAGTTGGTTAAGCATCCAACATTGGCTCAGGTCACCTTGGGCTCTGTGCTGACAGCTCAGAGCCTGGAGCCTGCTTCGGATTCTGTTTTACCCTATTTTTCTGCCCCTCCCCCACTCATTCTCTGTCTGTCTGTCTGTCTCTCTCTCTCTCTCTTAAAAATACATAAACTTCAAAAAATAAATAAAAATAAAAAGCTGGGAACCAAGAAGTTTTGGAACAAAGACAGGACTTACCACCAAATCCAATCTCATTTTATAGAAAAGAAACCTAAGTTCCAAGGTGGTCAACTGATTTGGCTAAACTGGAAATTCATGGGGCTCAACACGATTCCAAGTCTTATTTTAAGATTAGTATTTTTTCCCTGGAAGTAGATTTTGCCAGAAGGATTGGGGAGTGGAGTTTTTCAAGGATAGGACAAATTTGTGAAATAAGCAAAATGTAACAATAAGCCTCCACCATCCCTTCACACACTTCCTAGATCCCTCACTGGTACCCTCTTGTCTAAGATTTGTCCTGCCTGGCCGTCTGCCACTCTCTTCCTATCACTTCTTCAACTACCAATGGATTCCTACTGCTTTCATCCCTGTTCTTCTCTCCTCCAAATAAAATTTACCCATTCTTTACTAGATAATCTGGGCTAATATTATTGGAATAGAGGTACTAACACATACCTCTTCCCTCTCCCAAATGAATACTGTTCTTACTTTTGTTGTTCAACAAAAAAGAATTTCCAATAGTTTGAGTTTTAGATCAGATGGCGAGAAAGCCAGACCTAGAATATTTGGAGAAAATTAGGATTTTGACAAGCTCCCATTCCATGTAGACCATAAACTATAACCTAGTTATAGCCTCAACCTGGATTTGAAATGATTCAAGACGTGGAGGAAGGTGGTCATGGGGGAGCAGAACAAAATAAAAATAACCCAATGCACCAGAGATGTTCTCTGGGTTTATTTTTACTGGTCATATACAAAGACAGACTGGGCCTCTGCTTAATGGGAAGATGCCGGAACATGCAAGAAGACCTACAGTTGTCAAAATCCCTCTCCATCTTTCTATCAAAAAAGGATCTCAAAGTTTAAAAAGTCACCAAGAGCAATTTGTTCAGAAAATGTATCAGATCTAAACTTAAAAGAGGACCAAGAACAGACAATGAAAATATATCAAAATAATGATTAGATTATTCTAGTTTTTTACCAAGGTGCTCTAGAATATTTATGCTTATTATTAAATTTTTTTCTGCCAAAAATCCTATAAAACAGGCAAAAGAAAGGGGTTTTAGATCTGCTCTCTACAGATAATATAAGTGACTACAGAAAATTTATCTGATTTCTCCATTGACACTGAGGGACTAATAGAGGATCTGGAAACACCAAAATTGTAGGGTTTTTTATTACAGTACCTAAAAAGTACTAATAAAATAGAGTACTTGACAGTACTTCATCAAAAATAGAGTATTTGAAAAGTAAGAGGTTCCCACTGTTATACTCTGTCCTCTTATTTTGTAAGTAAAATTAAAACCATACACGGCCACATTGGAAATTTTCTCCTACTGAAATAACAAAGTCACCCACTGACACACAGTCGAAATGTACAACATTTAAGCCTTCCTCCAGTTCTCTGTGCTCAATTGATTTGTCTGCTTGTCAACCCCTCTTCCCGCTCTTGATCTCACTGGAGGAACAGTGAGAGCTGTTCAGTCTTGTGCCAAAGTGAGAAAGCAGCACCCATTTGTGCAGACAAGTGGAGGGGCAGCACTCCATCAGGGGGAGCCAGACAGCAGGAACTTACACTGAACCAAACCATAAACCCCAAACTAATATGACCTGAGATGTATTTGTTGAACCTTCAATTAGCCCCAAATGTTTATTTCTTTATACATGTAAAATATAAGTAAAGCATTTTAAAAATCTTCATAAAGCAGCACATAATGGAATCTCACATCTTCTAAAATGATACATAATTGTAAACACTGAAAACACCCTAGGATATTGACACCTTTGTTGAGAATGCCTCGAGATTTAAAAGTCATTTTTAGATATTTTTAAAAGTCATTTCAGAGATATTTTTAAAACAAGGACATTTGCTTGTTTCTCCAGCAGACAAAAGCCAATGCTGGAAAGTCAAGAGGAGGTAGGAGGTTCCAGTTACCATCATTCCATGACCAGACTCTTCAATGCATTCTGCATTTCATTCTGACAGCTTTTCATGTGGTCAGCAGCCACAGCAGTTGTTCATGTGTAGAGACTACAACATCGAAGCTTCCCCAGGAATGCTTCTGAAAAACAGCCCTACTTTTTCATGAAAGCAGCCAATACTCTTCAACACCAGGGCTCTATTGCATGCACACCTGAGCAGCTTTCACCTCAAGAGCACTCATGTGGAATCTTGTGAATAGATGGGCTCTGGGTTCTCTCTGGCCACACATAGGCCTTGGCTTTCCTGTCACTACAGCAAAAGTCCCATTCTTGACTGTGTCCATAAGCCTCAGTGTATGGGCCTATGGGAATGACAGAGAATGGCTGAGAAGAGTGGAGGAAATATGGAGGTTAGATCAAAAAAAAGCAGAACTGGGGTGCCTGGGTGGCTCAGTCAGTTGAGCATCCTACTCCTGGTTTCAGCTCAGGTCATGATCACAGGGTCATGGGATCAAGCCCTGCATCAAGCTCCACGTTGAACATGGAGCCTGCTTGGGATTCTCTCTCTCCCTCTCTCTCTCTCTCTCTCTCTCTCTCTCCCTCTGCCCCTCTCCCCCCAGACTGCCTCTAAAATAAAATTAAATTTAAAAACAAAAATACAAAAAAACAAAAATTGCTGGGTGTGGGGTTGTATCTGACTGGCCAGTCTGTTACAGTCATTGTCAACATCTGTCTTTCCAGTGTCTAAGTCTAAAGATACATTAACTGCCATGTGGAGCTGCTTACCTTGAGAATGATTTTGGATTGCTTGGGCCACCTATAATTCACATAGACACCAAAGGCCACAGGGATGGTCAGGCACACAAGGGTGATTCCTGGGGAGAAGAAAAATCCATCAGATGATATCTCCTCTTACCTTGACTGCCCAGTCCTCAACAATTTCTAGTTCAATTAGATATAGGCTTTAATTAAAGCTTCATTTTAGGGGTGCATGGGTGGCTCAGTTGGTTAAGCATCCCACTTTGGCTCAGATCATGATCTCATGGTTCACGGGTTCAGGCCCCACATTGGGCTCTGTGCTGACAGCTCGGAGTCTGGAGCTTGCTTTGGATTCTGTATCTCCCTCTCTCTTTCTGTTCCTCTCCTGCTTACACTCTGTCTCTCTCTCCCTCTCTCTCTCAAAAATAAATAAACATTAAAAAAAATTATAAGCTGCATTTCATTTCTGCATCCACCTCCAAATATAAAGAAAGAAAACATCTTTGGAAGACAGCCTTTGAAGGGTATATGTTACCACTGAATGCCACCATTCTTGTTCCATCATTTCTCTCTCAAAATCCCCCTGACAATCACATGGAATTTTAGAGACAACCAGAAATGTAAACGTTAGAAAACAGGCAGACTCTGCAAAATTCTTTGGTTGCTATGCATGAGGTCACCTCTCCACGACCACAGCTATTACTTCCCTATGTGAAGCCAATGGGCCATTTGTTTCGCAAAGTAAAGAATACTTATTGCAGATATAAAAAACAGCATCTGTTACACATACCAAAGAATTTCTCATATTCTGCAAGTGTGGCCAGGTAACCTAAAGGAGGGTAGAAAAAAAATGCCTTTTAATTAACACAAGTGAGTAAAGGCATTGAAGGCAGGCTCAGGAGAGCAGAGGCCCACTTGCCAGCAGGATCCACACACTAACCTTTTCCAGTGTTGTTTTCCAAATCTGGCCAAATGCCTGCAATACTGGCTCCAAAGTTACATGAGTTGCTCATAATATGTTGGGTTTTAATTGTTTACAAGTGCCTTTTAGAATATATTATCAAAACATAATATGTTAATTTACTGATCAGAATAAGTTGTGCATAAAATCACGATTTCCTAAACTAGGATTTCACTCAAATTTTACAAATTTAATGGGCTCCAGCTGTCATTAGCACATGTTTTTCAGCTATGGGTCATGGTTTGTAAAGCCCTCCAAGTGATGACTAGAGACTCCAGATTAACACTTTAGACTTTTAAGAATCATAATTTCTGCCAATTCTCCAAAAACTCTGAGCAAACGAGAATAGCCATCTCATTTTACCAAGGTTTCCTTCTAAGCCTAGTAAGTAAACTGAGATCTCTAGGGAAAGGGCAGAGTTTAATGAGAAATGACAATCAGGAAAGCAGATATGGAAGAGATATGGATACGGTTGTGACCTGTGAATATGCTCTCTAATAATCAATAGGAATCATTCATGCTGGATCGGTAAAGATTTCAAGATTCACAGGCCATGTGAAAGGTGGAACTGTAGGAACTAAAGTCTCATTAGACCCACTGTGATTCAGTTAACCAATGGCATTACAGTGAATTATATATGGTGTTTTTGGTGTTTTTTTTTTAATAAACAAGTTCTCTTTCTTTATTTGCAAAAATGAACTCTTGCAGTGATAGGAGCTTGGCTTTGCAGTCATATTCCCAAGTCAGAATTTCAGTTCTTTGCTGACCAGCTGCACATTCTTAGCAAAGTTAATTAACCTCTATCTTCCTACAAATCTAGGAAATGGAACTACTAATAGAATCAATGTGGAAGTGTTATTTAAAGAATTAGATCATTTATTTTTTATTTTTTTAGAGAGAGAAAGAAAATGAGTGGAGAAGAGGAACAGAGGGCGAGAGAGAGAATCTTAAGCAGGCTCCACATTCAGCACGGAGCCCAGTGCAAGGCTCAGTCCCACAACGCTGGGATCATGACCTGAGCTGAAATCAAGAGTTAGATGCTCAGGAACATGACAAGGATGTCCACTCTCATGGACATCTCTGTTATTCAACATAGTGTTGGAAGTCCTAGCCTAAGCAATCAGACAACACAAAGAAATAAAAGGCATCCAAGTCAGAAGGAGAAAGTCAAACTTTTACTCTTCACAGATGACATGATACTCCATGTGGAAAATCCAAAAGACTCCATCAGAAAACTACTAGAACGGATACATGAATTCAGCAACATCGCAGGATATAAAATCAATGTACAGAAATTGGTTGCATTTCTATATATCATTAATGAAGCAACAGAAAGAGAAATCAAGGAATCAATCCCATTTACAATGGCACCAAAAATACCTAGGAATAAGAGTAACCGAAGAGGTGAAAAATCTATACACTGAAAACTATAGAAACTTATGAAAGAAATTGAAGAAGATACACAAAAAAATGGAAAAACATCCATTCTCATGGCTTGGAAGAACAAATATTGTTAAAATGTCGATACTACCCAAAGCAATCTACATATTCAATGTAATCCCTGTCAAAATAACACCAGCATTCTTCACAAAACTAGAACAAATAATCCTAAAATTTGTATGGAACCAGAAAAGACCCCAAATAGCCCAAGCAATCCTGAAAAAGAAAACCAAAGCTGGAGGCATCACAATTCCAGACTTCAAGCTATACTACCAAGCTGTAATCAAGACAATATGATACGGGCACAAGAACAGACACATAGATCAATGGAACAGGATAGAGAACCCAGAATTGGATCCACAATCATATGGCCAACCAATCTTTGGCAAAGCAGGAAAGAATATCCAATGGAAAAAAGACAGTCTCTTCAGCAAATTGTGTTGGGCAAACTGGACAGCAACATGCAGAAGAATGAACCTGGACCACTTTCTTACACCATACACAAAAATAAACTCAAAGTGGATGAAAGACATACACGTAAGACAGGAAGCCATCAAAATCCTAGAAGAGAAAACAGGCAACAACATCTTTGACCTCAGCTGCAGCAACTTCTTACTTGACATGTCTCCAGAGGCAAGGGAAACAAAAGCAAAAATGAACTATTGGGACATCATCAAGATAAAAACTTCTGCACAGCAAAGGAAACAATCTGCAAAACTAAAAGGCAACCGACAGAAAGGGAGAAGATATTTGCAAGTGACATATCAGATAAAGGGTTAGTATCCAAAATCTATAAAGAACTTACCAAACTCAACACCAAAAAAAAAAACCCCACAAATAATCCAGGGGTTTATTGTCTTCTTTTCCAAAGACATCCAGATGGTTAAAAGACACATGAAAAAATGCTCAACATCACTCCTCATCAGTGAAATACAAATCAAAATGACAATGAGATATCACCTCACACCTGTCAGAATGGCTAACATTAACAACAGATGTTGGCAAGCATGTGGAGAAAGAGGATCTCTTTTGCACTTCTGGTAGGAATACAAACTGATGCAGCCACTCTGGAAAACAGTATGGAGGTTCCTCAAAAAGTTAAAAATAAACTACCCTATGACCCAGCAATTTCACCACTAGGTATTTATCCAAAGGATGCAGGAGTGCTGTTTTGAAGGGGTACATGCACCCCAAAGTTTATAGCAGCACTATTGACAATAGCCAAAGTATGGAAAGAGCCCAAATGTCCACCAACTGATGAATGGATAAAGAAGATGTGGTATATACATACAGTGGAATATTACTTGGTGATCAAAAAGAATGAAATCTTGCTATTTGCAACAACATGGATAGAACTAGAGTGTATTATGCTAAGTGAAATAAGTCAGTCAAAGAAAGACAGATATCATATGATTTGACTCATATGTGGAATTTAAGATACAAAACAGATGAACATAAGGAAGGGAAGCAAAAATAACATAAAAACAGAGAGAGAGACAAACCATAAGACACTCTTAAATACAGAGAACAAACTAAAGGTTGTTGGATGGGCGGTGTTGGGTGGGAGGAAGGGCTAAAGGGGTGAGGGGCATTAAGGAGGACACTTGTTGGGATGAGCACTGGGTGTCATAAGTGATGAATCACTAAATTTTATTCCTGAAATTATTATTATATTATGTTATCTAACTTGGATTTAAGTTTAAAAAAAATTTTTTTTAATTTTTTTAACGTTGTATTTATTTTTGAGACAGGGAGAGACAGGGCATGAACAGGGGAGGGTCAGAGAGAAGGAGACACAGAATCTGAAACAGGCTTCAGGCTCTGAGCTGTCAGCACAGAGCCTGATGCAGGGCTCGAACTCACGGACCGCAAGATCATGACCTGAGCCGAAGTCGGCCACTTAACCAACTGAGCCACCCAGGCTCCCCTAAAAAAAATTTTTTTTAAATTTTTTTTGGAGTTGGACACTCAACTGACTGAGCCACCCAGGCTCACTATCCAAGTAGTTTATTTTAAAATCCACATAAAGGAGGCACATAATAAACAATGGCATAAACAATGGTATTACCATCACCATTACTATTACTGTTCCATTTCACAAGCCCAGTACAGACCTATATTCTGATATGGAATGGTGAGATTCTGCTCAAGATTCCAGGACAAGGTGTAGAGATACAGGCAGAGCGGCATCATTCCCAGGGCAGCCACAGTGGAACAGGTCGTCATAGTGATGCTGAAAGTGAAAATAAAAGGATGCATAAGAGGAAGAGTTTGAAATGATGAAGTCCTGACCAAAAGCAACTCCCAGAGCATACCTTAGAGATCACATGAGGTGAGTTACTTGAAGCTCACTCCTATCTTGTTATTCAACAAATGACTTCATATGTGACCCAGAAAAAGATTTCCAGCAGTATTTGACATTCATCAATTAACTCCTATTTACTTAAGAATCTACTTGTTCTAAATGTTCTGCCAGGTCCTAAAGGGTTTTTTTCTTTATAGAGTTTTTTCTATTGAGATATAATTCATAGACCATAAAATCCATTATTTTTAAAGTGTTTTCAGTACATTCACAAGATTGTGCAAAAACATTATATATTTCTATACTTTTTTCATCATCCCAAAAAAGGAACCCCACCCTCATTCTCTTCTCCTAGCCACTGGCAACCAGTAATCCACTTTCTGTCTTTATAGGATTTCCCATTCTGGACATTTCATATGAATACAATCATAGAATATGTGGTCTTTTTGGTGTGTCTGGCTTCTTTCATTTAGCATAATGTTTTTGAGCTTCATCCACATTTTAGCATGTATCAGTACACCATTTCCTTTTTATGACTGAATCATATTCCATTGTATGGATAGACCACATTATTTCTGCCCATCCACTAACTGATAAACATTTGAGGTGTTCCCTCTTTTTGGCTATTGTGAATAATGCAGCTATGAATATTTGTGCACGATGTTTTGTGCAGACATATGAATTCAATTCTCTAAGGTGTATACCAGGAGCAGAATTGCTGGATCGTAGTTTAATTTTTTGAGGAAATGCCATTTTCAAAGCAGCTGCACCATTTTACTCTCTGCCATCAATATACGAAGGCATTCTGTTAAAAATTTTTGCACAAATATTCATGAGGAATATTAGTGTGTAGTTCTATGTTCCTGTAATGTCTTTGTCTAATTTTGCTACCGGGATATGGGAATAGGGTAAATTTGCCACAAGGCTAAGTGTTTGCCCAGTGTGAAGTGCTATAAATATCTGTCAGAAGAGGGTATCCAAATACCACATGCCCTAAGTTTCCCATTGGATAGAGAAGGGACCCCCACAGCATAGATTCTTAGAGCAAGCTGGACAGAGCCAGCGAAGTTACAAAACCATAGCAAAAAAGAATTGATATGGGATGCTAGACTAAATTAAAAGTTCTCTTTGGGGCACTTTCATGGCTTAGTCAGCTGAGCATCCAACTCTTGATTTGGGCTCAGGTCATCATCCCAGGGTCATGGGGTCGAGCTCCACGCTGAGCCAAGAGCCTGCTTAGGATTTTCTCTCTCTCTCTCCCCCTCTGCCCCTTTCCCCTGCTCACTCTCTTCTCCCTCTCTCTCTCTCTCTCTCTCTCTCAAAAAATTCTCTTTGAATTCTAATATTGTATAACCCCATGATTATAGATAGGAATTGAAGTAGAGTGAAAAAGTAAGATTTCTAGACTTCAAAATGGTGGTGTGATTGACAGAATAAGTGGTCACTTAACATCTGAGAGGACATGTTAAGTTAGGGATGACAACAGAACATCCACCAGAAATATCCCAGGTAGGCAAAGGAAAACTCAGGACTGCAGCCACCAGAAATATCCCAGGTAGGCAAAGGAAAACTCAGGACCACAGCTGCTGTCATCACTAGACACACAAATCCGGCCATCTTGGGAAGTGAAATGTAGGTGCAAGAGCTGAATGAACCAAATCCAAACAGCCTGACAATAGCCAAGCCACACAACTTCACCAGGAAAACAAAGGTGAATGATCAGAACAGAGTTTTGGTCTTTGTTGAACAAAGCTGGGATGATTTCTGATAGACAACTGGGTTTGTTTATCTCTGTCATTATTGAGATTATCTCCAAGTGAAAAAGATAACAAAGTTAGTGCTGTGGGTCTGGAAGATTTGCAAATACATAATATCTAGAGTAAAAATCCATCAGTTTAGAACCTTTAAAGACTCTGTATCTTGACTACTGTACTTTTATTGCATCCTATCAAATGTTATCGCTTCATCAATTTATAATATGTTGTTTCTATTTTTTCTGACTAATAAAGACTTGTTTTCCAAGTCTCTACATGTCTTAATTGGAGAACAGGACTTAGTCACACATTAAAATGCATAGCTTCAGTGCAAGGGGTAAAGCATGCATAATGGGACCAGGGGCATGGGGAGCAGAGCCGTGGAAAGAGCTCTCCTGCTTTGGACTGGGGCCAGAGAGGGGCCACCGTGCATGTAAAGAAAGACAGAGAAGCGAGTGGAGAGCTAGGAGATTACATTCGGTGAAAGCTGAGAAAGGAGAGACTTCAAATGTAGGCTAAAAGCCAAAAGTAGATCAAAAAGGATGAAAACCCAAGAAGTCCACTTAGGACCATCCAATCTTCCCCAGTGTTTTGTGCCTCTACCCCAGAACCATCCTTTCCTCCGCTCACCTCCACCCCCAGCTCCCAAACCCAAGCTGCCTTTTGTCCCTGTCTGGATGACAGAACCAGTGAAAGAATAAATCAAAAGGAAATGGGTAAATGGAAATGAGAGATCCTTCAGGCCAACAAAATATTTTCTAACTGATGGGGAAAATTACACAATCTGTCTAAACATGCACAAACTGCTTCTAGACACTGTTAACGCTGCTCTATTCAATGAGGTGAGGCAAATGGAGCATCGCATAACACAACCCGCGGGAAAACAAGAGTTTATCCACCTCAAATCCAGGTCCAGAGTCTGGAAACTTCTTAATATTCATTGTTTGAGTTCTCACAGCAGACCGCTTTGTGCAGGGTATATGTCCAATCTGTGTCCGTGGCCCAAATGGCCAAGAGACGGGGAGGTGAACCACCTCCCAGCCCACCAAGGGGAAGGAGACCCTCTGCAGGGCTAAGGTCTTCTGCAGGGATAACAAGGGTCCTCCAGCACTTCATCAGGCCTTCAAGTCACCATCGTTCTTCCTCATAATACAGATCACCAATGTTTCCATCTAATTACCTTGCCTACAAACCATCTATGATTATTTTGACATTTTCTACCAGAGTGTTCATACTCTTGGCAAAGCACCAACCGCTCTGTTTCAAGGATATTAAAAATACTCCTCTGCACTCTCATTCATTGCTGATGAACTTGCAAAATGAGATACTTTGACGATATAGATAAATTACACATGGGTTTACGCTTTAGCCCAACAATGCTATAGGTTATGGGAATCTATCCCTAGAATGTACTATCAAAACTATGAAAAGACATGTGCCCAAGGTTATTATATATGTATTCAATATACCTTTTCTACCTGGCAATCTCTGGCAGTAGTGTTCCAGGAGAGTAGAAGTGGAAACTGTAAAGCCCCTTGAAGCTTCAGTTTGGAAGCAATAGGGCATCACTTCTGTGTCATTGTATTAGTCAAAGTAAGTCACCAGACCAGCCCAGATTCAAGGGATGGGGAATAGGTACCCCCGTCTGGATGGGAGGACGAACCTTATCACATTACAAAGGAAGGTGCATACAAGAATGGAAGGAATCTGTGGCCATATTTTGCGATCTATCAAAGACAAATACTAAAATATTCGCAGTCAAAATAATACGTGGAGCTGGCCTCAAAAAAAATCCATTGGGTAAGTGGGGACAGAAATGAAATGCGATGGATCATAAGTTAATAATTGCTAAAGCTGGGTGAAGTATACCAGAGGGTTCACTATTCTTTCCACTTTTATATATATTTGCCATTTCCCACAGTAAAAAAATAAACAAATGTCCCTTCCATCTTTGTGGAAGACTGTATATCTCCCACAGTGATAGCAGTGGGAGACTGCTATCAATCTGGTGATTCAGGATTTTTTTGTATCATATTTTACGTTGAGAGGCTTTGTTGTAAATCTAGTATAATGCATACACCGGCATGGGGGTATCTAAAGCATCTTCTGCCCAACCCTGGCTGGCCTTGGGCTTTTCCTTCCTCAGTGCTGCTGTGTACCTCTCTGCACTTAGAATATTCATCCTTGAGGAACAGCTCCCATTGCCCTGTAGACATTTTTATTTGCATTATCTCACATACTGTACCTTACATAAGTGCTTGTTTACCTATCAATGTGTGGTACACTTATCAACTCTGAGTTGCTTAAGGGCAAGGACTATATTGACCTCCACACCCATAGGATCTGGCAGTCTCATGCTATAGCATCTTGGAGGAGCTCATTAAATACCAAATAAATGTATAAATCAAAGAATGAACCAATGTATCAAAACACTGGTGCTAGGACAATGTTCTCTCTGCTCTTCCTCATATGTCACATATCTGCAAGTGAACGTTGCAAATCTTAGTGAAATGATCCCTTTACACTGAATTGCAATGGTAAACATCCCAACCGTAATCCAGGAACAGAAATTTTCAATTAAGAGATAACTAAAACCATGCTTTCCCAAGTTCAAATGTGAAAAACATTTTGAGGAGCAAATATTTAGCTGATTGGAGTCCTTTTCAGAAATCCAGACTTAGGTAACTCACAAGTGATTATAATTTCCCTTCTCCTCTTATTTCTTTTAATCTTCTATTTTCTTTTTAGTCTTCTAAGATTTTCTTTTATGCAATCCTATTTTATTGCTGCTTATTCAATGAATAGAGGCTTTTTCTTTGTTTCTCTTTGAAGCAATCACACAATACACCTTACTCTGTAGCTTGTTGCTTTTTTTAATCCACTTAATCATAGGTATCCCTTCAGGACAATACATGAAGCTTAAACTCATTTGCTTAAAGAATGAAGAGTACACCATGATCTAAATATGTCATAATTTCTTCAATCACTTCATTAATGATGAATAAATTGCTTTGAGTGTTTTTCCATTATAAACAAAGTGATGATAAACATTCTTGTATGTATTTCCCTTGAAATAATTCTTTTATTTCTGTAGATTCCTCAAAGTGGAATTGTTTTATCAAAGGTTTGTTTTTTACTTTTAATAGATACTGCCATATTATTTCACAAAAAGATTGTTACATTTCACAATCTTTCCCACACTGAGTATGATCAATCCCTTTTAATTCTCATGAGAACATTGAAAAATGCATCTCACTGATAGCTTGTTATACTGTCTATGTGCTTGTGCTTTCTGTCATAGTCCCTGACCTTTTGGATGTCCTCTCCCAAGCAGCCTTGCTTGTCTGACTTTTTCTTCTTTACTTGTAGGAGCTCCTTTAAAATTAGACTATGTATGATCATGCGTAATCAAATAGCTTCAGCGAGCTTATTGCATGGTTTTGACTACACTGATGGATTTTGCCATAATAAATAATGAACACTGAGATATTCTCACGTGTCCATTTTTTTTAATGTTTTATTTTTATTTTTGACAGAGAGAGAGAGAGAGAAACAGCATGAGCGGGGGAGGGGCAGAGAGAGAGGGAGACACAGAATCGGAAGCAGGCTCCAGGCTCTGGGCTGGAACTCATGGACTGTGAGATCATGACCTGAGCCAAAGTCGGATGCTCAACCGACTGAGCCACCCAGACGCCCCCACATGTGTCCCTTTTTTAATGGCTTCTGAGTTTCTTGTCTTGTTAAAGATCTCCTCTCCTGAGAGTATTTGAATGTCGTCCCCACTTTTTACTTCTTTTTAGGTTGATATTTTGTATTTATATTTTTAGCTCATCTAAAATTTATAATTTATATGGTAGAAGATCAGAGGCTAATCTATTGTCTTCTATAAAGAGGGGCAAGTGTGTTAATCTAATTCACTAAATAATTTTCCACTAAATTGAAGTCCCAACTTCATTATGTGTTACATGTCAAAATGTACTCAAAATGTACTCTAATCAAATACTAGACTTTTAAACACGGTGTTTTCATAGTGAGTTTTCACATGTGGTAGAGCAAATACTTCCACATAAGTTTTTTTCAAACTTGTCATAGCAGTTCTTGTACATATGTTATTCTTTATGAAGTTTAAAATTATTTTATCCTGGGGCACCTGGGTGGTTCAGTCGGTTAAGCTTCTGACTTCGGCTCAGGTTACGATCTCACGGTGTGTGAGTTCGAGCCCCCATCAGACCCTCTGCCGTCAGCACAGAGCCCACTCCAGATCCTCTGTCCACTCTGCCCCTCCCCTGCTCATGTTTTCTCTCTCTCTCTCTCTAAAATAAATATTTTTAAAATCTTCAAAAAAATAAATTAATTAAAGTAATCTATCCTATTAAGAATGTTTACTTTGGGGCGCCTGGGTGGCTCAGTCGGTTAAGAGTCAGACTCTTGATTTTGGTTCAGCTCATGATCTCATGGGCCGTGAGTTAGAGCCCCACATCAGGCTCTCTGCTGTCAGAACAGAGCTTGCTTCAGATCCTCTGTTCCCCTCTCTCTCTGCCTCTCCCCCACTGGTTTTCTCCCTCCCTCCCCCCACTTCTCTCTCTTTCTCAAAAACAACTAAAAAAAAAAAAAGAATGTTTACTTTGAGCAAAGACTTCTTCCTAACTAGAGGAACAGGTAAAGGAAGAAAAGCAGTTTGCCACAGTTCTCAAACCCCTGTCCACAAAGAAGGTGTTTGGGAAGCGTTTCCCAACTCTTAGCCTACAATAATGCTACATTCCTTGACTCTTCATACTAAGTCCTGGGAGAAATTCCATATTACATCACTCTGATCTTGAACTTCTGGAGAAATTGCACAGCATGTTTCCACTGAGTTGCTTTGGCACAAACAGCAGAAAGGTAAGATTCATGACTGTGGGAAGCAAATGTGAGATTTCTAGCAGACTGATTCTATATCCTCAATTACATAGGTTTCTGCTTCCATCCTTTACATGACTGTCCAAACCCGTGGTGTTTGGCAGATGGTGCTCTGCCAGCTGTTACAAACACCCGCAGAACTGTAAACAGTGAATGTGTGTGAGTGCAGTGCAAAGTCACACCTTTGGTTTTATTGCCATGAAATTCCAGTGTGGCATAAATGGAGGATGTAGCTAACTGGGTCTCTTGGCTGTTCACATATAGGAAAATTGTTGGCCAAGGCTGACTTCAATAAAACAAGATTCCACTTGCACTGAGAAGAATGGCATCATCATCCCCAAACTATTACAGAAAATCATGAGACTGCCTCAGCAAGTCTGGACAAACAGGTAAATCCTGCACCTCTCTTAAAATAAGTAGATTATCTATATACACATTATATTAAAATGCAATGTGTGTAAGTATACCATTTTGCCATTGGGTTTAAATTATTCAAATGCTCTTTTAGTATCAAACTAATAAAATTAGGAACTCTGACACTCAAAACTATGACAACACACACTTGCTTCTCCACTAGAAACAAAAGTAAAAACCATCTGGCTAAGCAGACAGACATGGGGTATGCTATCATATCAGGTGAACAGAGCCAGTCCCGGAAGAGTTAAAGGCCAGGTTTTCCATTCCCAGATATAAATGTTACTCCTGTCTGCTGCTTCTCAATAACAATAACTAGCATTTATTGGGGAGCCTGGGTGGCTCAGTTGGTAAGGCGTCCGACTTCAGCTCAGGTCATGATCTCGCAGTTTGGGAGTTTGAGCCCTGTGTCTGGCTCTGTGCTAACAGCTCAGAGCCTGGAGCCTGCTTCCGATTCTGTGTCTCTCACTCTCTGCCCCTTCCCCGCTCACACCGTCTCTCTCTCTCTCTCACACACACACAAATAAACATTAAAAAAAATTTAAAAAAACAATAACTAGCATTTATTCAACACTGCCTACTAAGCGTCATGCTTTTAGATATATTTTATCTTTTCATCTATACAATAACCATATATGTTATTGTAGTGTTTCTTTTTTTTTAATTTTTTTAAATGTTTTACTCATTTTTGAGAGAGACAGACAGACAGACATAGACAGAGCACGAGCAGGGGAAGGGCAGAGAGAGAAAGAGACACAGAATCTGAGGCAGGCTCCAGGTTCCAAGCTGTCAGCACAGAGCCTGATGTGGGGCTCACCCCTACGACCTAGGAGATCATGACCTGAGCTGAAGTCAGACGCTTAACCAACTGAACCACCCAGGCACCCCATAGTGTTTCCATTTCATAGGCAAGGAAACTAAGGTACAGAGAGTTACCAAAACTTGCATGAAGTCACATGGATTCAATCTAAGTTCTGTCTCTTAAGATGATCTCTGGCTCTCCACCGGGCCATGTCAGACTGACCTGAAGAATCTGAAGTTCTATTTGCCAGATGTCTGCTAAAGGACCAAGAGCTACTTTAAAGGTCAAAGGTCCAAATTGGCCACTGAAGCCCTCAGGCTCCACCACCACCCTCGGTCAGAATCCTTTCTCTGCAGTTCACGACACAACTACATCCTCAGGTAAGTATGGACCTTGTATATCAAAAGTTGTCAAACTAAAGACTGTGGCAGCTGTCCTGAGTTGCACCAATAAACTGATTGCATTTCAAGCGGGGTTTTTATAACACACACAGGCAATTAGAAACTTTCCTTCAGTCATTCACTCAATGTCGGTGGAGCGCCTACCACCATCAGGCTGGCACTGAGTATGCAAAGCTGAAGAAACCCTCAAGGAGATTACAGACCTAGTGGGTGAGGCGGATTAGGAGATCAGCTATTAAAACGCCCTCCTACAGATGATAAGAATTGCATACTTGATGCTATGGGGACAGATTGGGAAGCCATCTCTGTCAAATAGTTTAAGGAGAAACATTAAAAACTGGGGTGGAGGGAGGGGGACACAGAGACCTTATAACTTGCTTATCTTTTCCTGTTGTACAAAATACTTAAAAAGACCTCAGATCCACTTCTGGTTTATACCCAAAAGAATTGAATGCAGGGACTCTGACAGATTTGCACGCATTGCACGCATAGCAGCATTATTCACGACAGCCAAAAGATGGAAATGACGGATGTGTCCATCAACAGATGAATGGATGACTACATGCGCTATATATGTATGATATACAGCCTTAAAAAAGAAAGAAAATTCTGACATGTGATACAACATGGATGCACTCTGAAGACATTATACTAAGTGAAGTAACCCAGATACAAAAGGACAAAAGTTTTATGATTTCACTTGTACGAGATACTTAGTCAAATTCACAGAGACCGAATGGTGGTTGACAGGTCCGAAGGGAAAGGAGAGTTATTGTTTAGTGGGTACAGAGTTTCAATTTGGGAAGATGAAAACGATACGGGGATGGGTGTTAGTGACTGTACAACAGTGTACTAAGGCCACTGAACTGCACACTTAAAAATGGTTAAAATGGTAGATTTTTATGTACTGTATACTCTTTAAAAAGGACCTCAGAGAGTCTAACCCATTGACTTTACAAAAGAGGAAACTGAGGTCCAGAGAGGTAAATTGCTCAAAGTCACACAGCTCCTTGGGCAGAGACTAAAACACAGACCCTGACACAGTTCTCTTTTATCTGCCTCATATAATAACTCATGCAGTATTTTGTGCCTGGTGAGATTCTAAGTACTTTATATATATTAATTCATTCAACCTTCACAACAATCCATGAGGTAGATTATGCTTCCCCCTATTGTAGAAGTGAGGAAACTGAAGCATAAAGAACTTATATAATCCGCCAACATGACAGTTAGCAAGTGACAGTTCTACTTCCTGGCTCCAGAGTAGACTTTACTACTACTCTGTAATGCTAGATCTTAGTTTTCATGTCCTACCCTCAAAGGCAAGAATACTGTCCATCTTTAGGACAGTAGATTGCAAATATGTCCCCAATTCTTCACCCCATTCTTAGCCATGCCCTCTGCAGTGTGACTTTGCAGCTCATCCTTCAAGAGGCAGAATCTACTTCTCCATTCCTTGAATCTGGAAATGGCCAATGGAATGTGGTGGAAAGTAATGATGAACTGGTTTCCAGCCCAGACATCAAGAGACCTTATATGCTTCCTCTTTTTCAGAACCCTGCCTCTGACATATGATTGGGTCTAAGCTAACCTGCAGGAGATGAGAGACCATGTGGAAGAGAGCCCAGCTGTCCCAGATGAGGCCATCCAAGACCAATCTACATTTATCTAGTCCCCAGACATGTAGAAGAACCCAGCCAAGGTTTGCTGAGCTCAGTCAAGGAATAGGATAATTTTTTAGATTCCCCATACATACCAGCCAGTAGCTTTCTAGCACAATTACAATGAAGGATAATGTTATGACTAGAAGGGACAGAATTGGCTTTTCAGGCTGTGGGAACAACACGGGCAAAGGAAAGGTGGGAAAGTGCGGGGTATATTCAGAGAATAGTGAATAGTCCATTTCGACTATAGACCATTGTGCTTATTGGGAAATAAACCCAAAGAAGTAGGGTAGACCTGGCTTAGTTGCTACCTAAGTTACTAGATTCTGAGAAGCCTTTAAATGCCTAACATGTTCATTTTCCCTTTACAATACCATAGGGAAGTGTTAGGATTTCCAGCTACAGGAAAGAGGTCCCAAGTCAGGATTTAAATATAAATAGTCTGACCCCAGAGCCAGCCTCATCCACTTACTACAAAACCATGGTGGAGAGAATACTGTGAAGATACTTTCATTGGCCAAGAAAGAAAGTATGAGGGCCTGCCCTGAGGAAATGGCCTTGGAGATAAATAGGAAGAACTGGCTGTGAGTAACAAGCAAGAGGATGGGCGACAGGTCTAGACATCGGATTGAGTGAATGAGGTGAAGACTGAAAAGAGCCACAGGGGACTGCTTAGATGCTGAGCTCAGATGCCTGGGACAATGATCAGCATTATCTTCAGATACACAGAATGCAGAAACTGGCTCATACGTGTTGATTCTGAAATGCCCTGCTTGGGGTGAACAAACACATGAGAACTACAGGTAGATTGAATGAAGCACAGAATTAAGGCATGAGAAATATGTGAGATCTGCAGAGAGCTAAACCGCAATTTCCTCATTTGTGAAATAAAGTTATTGTTATAATTCTTCATGAATTTTATCCAGCATGAAAACAGAATTCCAATCAAGCACTGTCTCCTTTATTTTTATTTTTTTGGCCTAGAAGTTATTTTTGTTGGTAATCAAGTGGGAAGAAATGTAGTGAACTTCAATATCGTTTCACTCAATAATACTGAATTTTCTCCGACTTGCAATTTTTATTGAGAGTTAAGATTTTATTCTCATATCTATAAGCTTTTGAAAATGTAATATTTAGTCACCATTCTAAAATTTCATTTCTTACAGGTTGTATTTTGCTTATTTTTTGTTTTGTTTGTGAGACTCAGAATCAATTTAAAAGGCAGGGGTGGGGGGGATAGTTAATAATTACTGCATGTACCTGGCATCCTGCATGTATATTTCCTCCTTAAAATATAGTCATGTGGGGAACAGGTAATTTTAACCCCATTTTAGAAATGGGGAGGAGGCTTATAGGTTAAATAATTTGACTAAATGAAAAGCTAATTAGGTATAGAGTTGGCAAAGGGAAGCAAAATGAGTTTTATCTTTTATAGACTTCCTACTCACTAGTGCTTTTATTATAATGTTGGCTAAGAAAAGATGAAGTTAATAAATGTTCTCTTTCCCAGAGCAGAAGTGTTTGAGAACACTGGTTTAAGATTTATGCTCCTACTCAGAACAGAAGACCGAGTTGTGTTAATAAATTCATGGAAGAATGTGCCTAAATGGCAGACTGATGAGAAACAGATGTGACTTCAAATCTGCCTTCTTCTATGCTCGGCTGCAGCACTTGGCAACCTCCTTAGCCAATCTGAGTCACAATTTTCTCAGCTGTAACATTCAGAAAAATAAAAGGTCACTTACAAGGTTATTATGGGAACCAAGAAAGAAGAGAGAGTACATGAAAGCATCTACCTCATGCCCCTCAACAAATTCAATAAGTAACATTTCCTTTCTCTTTCCAAAAGCAGATAGGTCCCGCATTTATCGCTGATAGGTAGACTCTGTGGAAAGAATATTTATCATCTTCCAATTATTACATTAATGATCAAGTTTATTGAATTTGAAACCACAATGCAAATTAATGCATTGTTTTGAATTCGTGATTCTTTTCAAGTCCCTGGTAAGTAGGTAACTAAAAACATTACCATATGAAGATTAATTCCTCTGCATGGCATGAGCCCCTTAACATTTACAGGTGAAATATGTTCATGTGCTAAGCATTCAACACATGCAGGGAACTAGAAACCCAGAGCTGCAGCTGATTCACTAAAGTGAACTCCCAGCACCATAAGCACCTCTGATTCATTCCGTGAATCGCATAATAAATCTCAACTAAATGGCACACACATTGAACAAAGATTTACATTTATAAGTCATTCTTCCCCTGGGCAGGAGGTGAAACAGTTTGTTAATAAGGAAGCAAAGAATCTAGAAACACCACTGGGGTTTTTTTTGTTTTTTTGTTTGTTTGTTTGTTTTTGCTTTTATCTTTCTGATTGTGACTTCTCTACTCTTTCTTCAAATGCTCTTTTTCAGCACCAAAACATGTACTCCCAAAGATATGTGATTAATTCATCCTCATTAAAGTGTAAATCGGTGATAAAGCCTAATGTCTCCCAAGGACATTTATTTACACCATAATTGGAAATAAGGTCCCTGACTTACATGAAAGGAATTAGATTCTAGTGATGAATGTTTAGTCTGCAAAGCAACAAGAAAGAACATTTTTAGGGACACCTGGGTGGCTCAGTCAGTTAAGCATCCAACTCTTGATTTCAGCTCAGGTCATGATCTCACAGCAGTGGGTTCAAGCCTCACGTAAGGCTCTGTGCTGAGTGTGAACCCTGCTTGGGATTCTCGCTCTCTCCCTCTCTCTATGCCCCTCCCCCACTCAGGCATGCACACTAGTTCTCTCTCTCTCTTTCTCTCTCTCTCAAAATAAATAAACATTAAAAAAAAAAGATAACATTCTTAGTCCTAAAACTCTGTATGTTGCTCTCCAAGTCAACTCATTAGGCCATCCCCCTGCACTTAAAACAAGATATGTCTATCATATACCCTTAAAGCTCCTTTATCCAGTCCCCCTAAAGACTTGTTTCTTAAAGTAGACTCAAATGTAACACCTGATGAGAGCATGGAGGGTCCCATTCTGGTTCTGCCGCCACTACTACCACCACCACTCCAGCTACCAAACAAACCCATCGTTAGCTTCCTGGGATTCTCGGCCTACATCTTGGGAGACTGTGAGCCAGGACTGTGGAAGCTACCAGTGTGGGTGAGAATGAGTTCATGCCTAGGAAGGGCCACAGGGTGAGGCGGAGACCTGCTTCTCCTATGACATATGAACCAACCCCACTACTCAGAGAAACAGTTGCCAGTGAAACAGAAGACGATCACAACAAAGTACATCTTAAGCTCAGAAAGGAAACTCCTTGCAGGACTGAACTCCATAATCTCTACCTAAAGATTGGCAGGGTTTTGAACATGAACGTTTCAGTGCTATCAGGGGCGGGCTTCTGGGTTTCCCTAGTGTAACTTACCTGAGATCCATATCTCCATCGACCCAGAAGGTGAAAATGTTTGAGATGGTTCCCCCTGGGCAGCACCCCATGACGAGAACAGCAACGGCTTGGGCTGGCTTCAGAGAGAAGCTGATGGCCAGGAGATAGGCCGTAAGAGGCATGAGGCCAAACTGGCAGAGCAGTCCTACAGCAATGCCCCAGGGTCTCCTGATGTGCGACCATAGCTTCCGGAACTCCACAGAGCATCCCAAGGAGAACATGAGCAGGGCCATCATCACAGCCGACACCACTGTGAAAACAAGTTCCAGGTTCCCATGTACCTCCGGTCCCACGGGCAACTCCTCCTCCGAACTGTTAGCAGGGCAGGCTGAGCTGCTGGAACAGTTTGCTCTCATCTCTTCATCTCCTTAAGACAGCATGACAAATGAACATCTGCTGCAACAGCTAGGCAGGTCTATTCTTCCACGTTTTGTAATAACACAACCAAGTCATGCATGGAGAGTCATTCCAATAGCTATTGGCCAGCCAGGTGATTCATCCTAATCTGATCAATGTATTCATGAGTGGCATTATAAAAGTAATTATCATGGGCATGAAACATATAATAAACTGGTAAGTAAGGCTTTCCACTTCTGTTCTTACTCACCACTGAATATTCAAGCGAAATGAGACAAGCAAATTTATTGTCAAGTGGAGTGACTGGGCTGTGTCGTCAGCATCACGCTATGTTCCAAGAAAATAGGTTGAATGCCAAGACATAATTTCTCCAAATTCAATGGGATTTCAAAGAACCAGGATGCAATGTTTTGCAGAGGGGAAATCTAACTGGAAAAAACAAAGGCACTAAGCCAAAAGCCACTCCCCATAGCATTAGCAAAAAAACTCTATCGAAAATATTAAAGCGAAAGATCAGTTATGAAATGTCGAGAGGGACTAAGGATATTTTCAGGAGTGCTTCAGAATTAGTTTCAGTTTCTCTTCTTTCTATTTCTACTAGAATTTGTCTCTAAAGCCAATAATTAAACACCTGTAAGAATAATATGGTACTAAGCACCTGATTTGTTTCATCAAATGTGGAAAAATTCTGTACCCAAAATAATTCAAGGAAGCTGTCACTTTCCTTTGGAGAACAGAGTCGGCTTTCAGATGCCACACCCCTGGCCCTCGTGGTGAGGTCTGGGAATTCTGCAAAAGAATGTAGTTAAGAGTTTGTCATGAAGGCTGGAGACAAAGTCTGAGGCCAGTTTCTGACCGCAATGGCCCAGGGGCCCTTCTGTGTTTCTTAACCACACAGATGCACATTTCATTGGCAAAACCAGACAGGAAAATATGGTTCCATGAAACTAAACCTACAAAAGAGCAGATGCCACACCCTTTCTCACAGAAAGCAGAAAGTTTATTTATGTGGCAAAGGTTGGCAACAAGGCACACTTTGTAAAACACCTCTACCTGTCTTAAGAGGTGTATTAGCTATGCATTGTTTATTTTTGGACTAGCAAAGTATTTTCCATGACAAAATGCTCTGAGCCTGTTTACTACATAAAAATACAAGTTAAATACAAATTCAAAAATAAAATCTAACTATTCGAAGAAAGTATAAACTGGCTCAGGCAAAGATACCTTAAAAGCAGCTCTGAAATTAAAACCTTGCTGGAGGCCATCCGAAGTCAGCACGAGGGCCTGCTGCCACCAACTCTTGATTCCTGCCCAAGAATAAGCCTACATTTACACCAAGCTTGGTAAGCCTGCCAGAAGACAACCCAGAACCACCTGTGCTGACTGATGCAGAGCTAGGCAGAGAAATGGACACTTAGGAATTGGGTTAGGTCTCTGGAAAGCAGAGATGCGGTCAAGCTGAAGAAGAATGGAGGAGGGAGACAACAAACATTTCTGAGCACTACTATGTAACATGACATGCTAGGTGCTTTACACATATGTGTGTGCCTGGTAAACCAGAACTTTTTTTTTTTTTTTTTTTTTTTTTTTTTGCTTTAGTGAGAGAAGGTATCACATTATTTCTGTCTGGGTAATGTCAAAAGGGCTTTCGGTACATCTTCTTTGTTCCTGGAATCAATCAAATGGCCCTTCTTAATTATACAAATTTGAGTTTAATAAGCCACTCAACATCAAGGACAATGTGATAGGAACTTTTGTGATTTGGTTGGTACTTAGCCCTGAGAGCTGGGGAGAAGGGGTTATGTTTTCATAGTGGATATTAGGAAACTTCTAAATTGGAAGGTGACCTTGGACACTTACTTTTTGAAATGCAGTGTTATCAGAATCTCTCAAATGAATTAGGATGGTTCCAACTGAGGTCCACTCTTAGGAAAAGATACTAAAGTCCAACTGCCCACCATGAAAGCAAGGGGTGTCTGGACTGGTAATGATTTCCTCTGGATCAAGTCACCCTGGTACAGCTGTCACAGGATGATACAGGACACAATGTTTGAGTATGTAGATATAACCTGAAAAGAAGTAACCTTGAGAGGCCAAGTTCAGCACCACCATGCTGTATGCAAGGATCTGGACTAAAAGGGGCGTGGTGGCAATGGGTAAGAGCCATGAATTGGGTGGAACCAGTTCATTCAAAAGGTCCCAACAAAACAGCAGTAGCTAAAACCAGGGCCTATCAATGAATGCCAGGCTTTTCCCAATTTGTCTCCCAAAGGAGAAGGAGACTCCTTTGAAAGAGTAAGCACCTGGAGTTCTTGTCAATATCTAAAAGGAGATTTTTAAATAGGGGATTCTAAATTTATTGGCATGTAGGGATTCAAGTGACTAGAAATTTTTAAAAGGCATGACCAAATTTATACCCTAAGCTAGTGAGTGAGGTAGTTCACGAAATCCCATTCAATCTTTACATCTGTTCTAAGAGGTAACTACTATATTAAAAAAATAAAAATTAAAAAAAAAAAAGGGGGGCGCCTGGGTGGCTCAGTCGGTTAAGCGTCCAGTTTCGGCTCAGGTCATGATCTCACAGATCGTGGGTTGGAGCCCCGCATCAGGCTCTGTGCTCACAGCTCAGAACTTGGAGCCTGTTTCAGATTCTGTGTCTCCCTCTCTCTCTGCCCCTCCCCTGTTCATGCTCTGTCTCTGTCTCAAGAATAAATAAACATTAAAAAAAAAAATAAGAGGTAACTACTATCATTTCCATTTCACAGATAAGAAAACAAAGGCCTACTAGGGTCATATAATTTGTCAAAGGTTATTAGACAAGTAAATTGTAACAGTAGAATTTAAATCCTAGTCTAATCCTTAGCTTGTCCTCATTTCCCTGAAACACATTGATGGGAAGCAATGAAAGTAGTTGATAGCATGATCATTCTGAAAAGACTGACAATCAGTTAAACATAGTTCAGGGATAAAACACCACAATTTGGCATAAAGATGGAGAAACAAACCAACTAATCCCTAATCTCTAAATTTGTTTCATATGCTCACAAACTTAAAATGCATCTGACTATGTGTAAAATATATGCATCTTAATTTTGAGATCCAGTTGTACAAATCACAGGAAATATTTCATGCATTTCTATTCTCTGCAAATAGAGTTAGAGGTGAAAGATATTCTTCAGGAAAACCAACTGAAAAGCTCAGACTTTTCTGTCCGGGAATGTAAAGGCTAAAGGAAAGTGCCAAAAAGAAAGGTAATTAAATGTGGCTGAGGAACTGTTTACCGAACTCTGAAAATTAGTACAAGGAGAAATTTCTAGATGCTTGAAGGACATAAAAAATCCTACAGGTTCCAGGGCACCTAGTTGGCTCAGTTGGCAGAGCATTTGACTCTTGATCTTGGGGTTGTGAGTTCAAGCCCCGTGTTGGGCAATAGAGCTTTTTCTTTTAAATGTTTATTCTTGAGAGAGAGAGAGACAGACAGACAGAATGTGAATGGGGGAAGGGCAGAGAGAGAGGGAAACACAAAATCTGAAGCAGGCTCCAGGCTCTGAGCTGTCAGCACAGAGCCCCATGCAGGGCTCCAACTCACAAGCTGTGAGATCATAACCTGAGCCAAAGTCAGATGCTTAAACGACTGAGACACCCAGGTGCCCCTAGAGCTTTTTTTTTTTAAGGGGGGAAAAATCCTATAGGTTCCAAGAGTTTAGGTAAACTCATGTGATATATCCAAAACAAAAGGAAATTATGTTTTTGATCTAAATTATTTATTACTAACTTAATCCAAATTAATTATTTAATCCAAAATTAAAAAGAAATTGGCAGCAAAAAAAATACACTGTTATATGACACAAGGTAAAAAACCTAATTCTATATATTTTTTTAGAAACCAAACCTCAAAAATAAAAATGCTATCACACTGCAGAAAAAAACAGGTGGGTATTTGAACAGAAAATTCACAAAACAATAGTCAACAACCATAGATATCAATATCACAAATAACTTTTTTAAGTACATTAAAATAAGATACTATGTGTTGCCTATCACTAAGAAAACAATTTTAAGGTGAATGACCTTGTTGATAAGAGTTGAGTGAAAGTATATTCTCATATACTGCAAGTAGGATTGAAAATTCATATAATCTTTCAGGAAAAAGTCTCGCATTATGTACTAAATAGCCTTTGTCTCTGTAAGTCTAAAAAGCTGTCTTAATAAATAAGCGGTGATGTGCCTGGGTGGCTCAGTCATTGAGCATCTGACTCTTGATTTCAACTCAGGTCATGATCCCTGGGGTCATGGGATCAAGCCCTGTGTCAGGTCCTATGCTGAGCATGGAGCCTGCTTGGGATTCTCTTTCTCTCTTGGTCTCTCTCTCTCTGCCCCTCTCTCCTCCTCATGCACTCTCTACAAAATAAAAAATAAATAGGGGTGCCTGGCTGGCTCAGTCAGTTGAGCATCCTACTCTTGATTTCAGCTCAGGTCATGATTTCATGGTTAATGAGTTCGAGCCCCACATGGGGTTCTGCACTGACTGCATGGAGCCTGCTTGGTATTCTTTCTCTCCCTCTCTCTCTGCCCTTCCCCCACACGCTCAATAAATAAATTAATTGATTAAATAATTATTTAATAAAAAATAAGGACACCTGGGTGGCTCAGTTGATTGGGCATCTAACTCTTGGTTTCAGCTGCAGGTCATAATCTCACAGTACGTGGGATCCAGCCTTGCATTGGGCTCTGTGCTGGCAGCATGGAACCTGCTTGAGATTGTCTCTCTCCCTCTGTCTTTGCCCGTCCCCTGCTCACACACTCTCCCTCTCTCAAAATAAATAAATAAACATTAAAAAAATAATAAAATAATAAGTAAAGTGCTTATCTTAAAAGATAAAAAAATAGGCTGTAATACTGGCAAAAATTTATTAATTACTTGGCAGCAGATGTTTCTATTTATAATAGAATTGTTATTTATAAACACATTCTTATTTATAATACCATTATTATTTATAAAAGCAGAAAACTGGAGATTTAAATTCCCAAAGTGAGACTAATTTAAGTAAATTATTATACAATGATATATTATGCAATTACTTAAAGTGTAAACATTTTGACAATGAGAAATATTTATGTTAGAAGGTTAAGCAAAAAAATAAAAGAAAATAAAAATAGGTATAGATATATAATGCTCCCAGCCATGTTAAAATAATAAACACATAAAGAGACCAAATTTGACTCCAAAATTTTCAGTGATTGCTTCTGTACGTAGGATTATGGATGACTTTTTTCTTCTTTATATTTTTTGTACCATGTAATATCTTTGAAATGGCTGTGCGTTATTGTTTTATAACCAAGAAAAAAGGAGCTGAAGAAAAAGGAACAGAGATGGAGGAAGTTGTGGTTATTTCAAGCAGCTCCTAAAAGTTGATAACAGTCTGGTGACTCCACGAGGAGCCAGACTGTTGAGATGATTCAATCATTGTCTTTGTTCTTAGGTTTTTATAAGGGAGGCTTACAAATACCAAAGCTTCCAGGTAAGAGATACCTGCATAACATGGAATGTAAGGGCGTGAGAAGGATTAATGGGCCAAGTCAGGACACAGACAAATGGACTGACAAAGTGTTTAGCCTGAAACAGCACCTGCTCCACCTTCAGAATAAAATAACCAGAAGGGAAAATGAAGCACCTGGAACCAACTGGAAAGGCCTGTTTACCTGCACAGGTGGTATGCTATTTATAATAGTATTTGTGGTCCTTTTCCCAACACCCTTTTCTGGCCTCAGCTCATCAGATCAAATGTTATTAAGATTATAACCATAAATTTTCATAGGCTGAAACCCTAGAATTATAAGAAGAAAATCTACAAGTTGTAATAAATAAAATTAATGGGATTTGTCAGCCATTACCACAAATTACTGATACTAATTTTCTATGATAATAACAGTAGAAACAACTACCATTTATTGAGTCTTCCCTAGGTACCGGGTCCTGTGATAGATCGCTTATATATAAAGGGTAGTCGAATGTGCCACTCCAAAATATGCCACTTTGGACAAGGATTATTTTAAGCAGAAGGCAACTGAGAAGAAGCAGATACCAGAACAGCTCCCTGCCATCCCTCTATATGCCTAAAAACAGGACAGAAATTTGTAAAGTTATCCCCCTTCCCCTCTCCACCAGGAAGGACAGAAGTTAACACCAGAGACAACTAGAGACCCTCATCAGCCCAGAGAAATCCGCATCAGAAGAATCTACATCACAAACCCTGCTAGAACTAGCTAGCCCTTATCTACCATTAGTTACCCAGTATTTGTCTTCCCACAATTTGCCATCCCTACAGGCTCAAAATCCTTTTTCTTTGTCTTGTCACTTCTCTATTATTCTTTTAAGATGCTATAAAATCCCAAGTTCTAATACCTCTTTGAGATACTCATTTCTGAGTGCTCCCATGTGTATTTGCAATGCACATGTTAATAAACTTGTTTTTCTCTTGTTAATCTGTCTTTTCAGTCTGATTTACAGGGCCCCAGCTGGGGAGTCCAACATGAGGAGAGAAAAAAAAAAGTCTTTCCTCCCCTACACATATTTCATTTAATCCTCCCAACAATCCTGTCATTGAGATACTATTATTACCCTCATTTACCTATGAGTGAAGAGAAACTTAGAGGTTAAACAACCTGCATGGGCTAAGCTAATAAATGCTAAGGCAGATCATGAGAGTTGAATCTAGGGTCCATACTATACATGAAAAATAGATGAAATAATTAAAGTTCATAAGTTCATGAGTTCCACTTGTATAAAATATTATTCTTCCCACTCAAACTATATTGCACATACTGGTCACTATTAGTCACCTTCCTAAACCCTTAACTCATGTGCCTTATCAGATGCTGCAACAGGTGCACAGTAAATATGTGTTAACTGACATTATGAAAGAATAATATCCATGCTGAAAAGGGTAATATCCTAATTTACATGTCTGAATAACTCTTTCATTTTGAAGGAGCTACCCAATTCAAACATTCATGATCCTATATTCAAAGAATATTTCTTAATATTCCCTGTGGGTTATAAGCTACTTTATAGTGCCCCCCCCCAAAAAAAAAGAATGCATAAGCAAAACAGATCCTTGACCACATAAACCAGCCACTGCCAGAAAAGAAGGGTGGGACCAGGGAAAGTCAGACATTTTTCAGTAATGATGAAAATGGCCATTTATCCCTTTTTTATATACTCTCAACAGAGGTTAAACCCTAAAGCCACGGCTTGAAAGGCTCAGAAGTGTTTTTTCTCCACCCTCCATCGCTAAGCCAGAGGACATGCACCTAGTACTCTAGCCAAAATTATTCAAAATAAAGGGTGCTGTGGAGCTCAAGCATTTCATAGGAAAACCAGGGATTAACTGTAAGCATCTGGTCCAAACTTCCAGCTTTTTGATCTGACATTTTCTAGCTACTATGCCTGGAACATTTTAAGTGCTCAATAAATACTAGCTAGTGTGTTGGTTATTATTATTAATAACATCTGTTGCATCTAACCCAGAAAAATAACAATGTCAGTATCAAAAAATAAATTCTCCTTTCCTCCTGCTTCCAATTTTCTGATTTAGTTTTCAAAATCTTTTGTTATTACAGCTTAGAAATTTCTTTCAAATACTAAAAAAGCCATGAAGGGAAAAGAAAAAGAATTTTATATATATATTATATAATTTTTAATCGATGTATATTAATATATTTTATAATTTATATATATATATATATATATATATATATATATATATACACACATTTGTCATGTGATTTCATGATAAAGAAGATCATTATTAGGAAATAACCCTCCTTTTATCTCAAAGGAAATTATGTCAGCTTTTTCTACTATTCACATAAAGCAATTTTTTTTAACATTTATTTTTGAGAGACAGAGAGAGACAGAGCATGAGCAGGGGAGTGCAGAGAAAGAGGGAGACACAGAATCCGAAGCAGGCTCCAGGCTCCGAGCTGTCAGCACAGAGCCCGACGTGGGGCTCGAACTCACAAACCACGAGATCATGACCTGAGCCAAAGTTGGATGCTTAACCTACTGAGCCAACCAGGGGCTCCTAAAGCAATTTCGATATCGTTAAACTGCAGTGCTAGAATTCTGACATTCATTCTCCTGGGAATACCTGTGTTTTGATACAACAGAGCTCCTGGGGAAGGAGGTGGTGCACCCAGTAAATGTTTGTATATTAGGTTCCAGTTATACTTACCTTACCTGTTCTACATATGTGGTGAAAGCAGGAGGCTAAATTCCTCAGTAACTAGTCACATGGTGAGCAATCTCTAAAACAATGAGAGAGGAAGTCTGCTTCTGGAACTTGAAAGGCGTTGCTTTGACAGAGAGTTAATTTGATGCAAGAAAAAAACCCGACACCTGCAATTGATGTCCCTGAAAAAGATTACACCTACATTCCAAGGCTGTGAAGGTTGCAAAGTGCAAAACAAGTCCTTAAGAGTGGAGGTGGAGGATTTGAAAAGGAGAGGGATTGAAACTGAAAGGAGACATGAATGGAAGGTAGAAAATTCCAAAATAGAGCCTGAGACTCCTGGTATATTGGCAACTTTTTCTACCCTAGGGATCAATTAAGACTGATACATTATACCCATAAGTGCAATTAAATTGCACCAAGATCACTAGGTTCTTCTTATAGGTTGTATCAGTTCTGAGGTACAGTGAAAACCTCTGTAAACTTCCCTATCAATGCCTCTATTGTCTTGTTCCCCTTTTTTTCCTCAATGAAGCAAAAGAAAATTGTAATTGAATTTCATCTTCAGGTCCATAATGGCAGGCTGATGGCTCAGTGAAGTCTGAATAGTTTCAGCAACCCCTCTGCCATCTTCCCCAAATACCAAAGGAGGAATCTCATGTCTGTGGCCCAAAACCATCTGCAAGACTAAAGGGCCAAACCTTTTCATTATATATATTACCCTGTTTTCTCTCTATCACACTATACCGACTGTGTTAGGGTTAATGGTGTATTATTTGGCCATTGGTTGCAAGATCCAGACTAAAGACAACTGAAACCCTGGACTTGGGGCTATGGCAGTAAGTGGATATGATTTTGAGAAATTAGTGAGTTTTATAATATGGAAAAAAGAGTGTGAGTGAGTGTAAATAGCCACAGGACTGGAGACATCTGTTGATTGCTGCCCTGTGTTCATTTGCCTCCTGTCATGGTCTGCATTTCTTTTGGGGAAATACCCCACCTCAGGATTCTCAGCCATGCAGTTTGACCCAACCTTCTGTTTTGCCAGTGTGTCCTGAGTAACTTAAACCAGTCAGCTAAATCAGGGTCTCTCAGCCTTGACACTCTTGACATTTGGGGCTGGAAATCTCTTTGTCGTGAGGGACGTCCTGTATATTGCAGGCTATTTAGCAGCATCCCTGGACTTTACCCATTAGATGCCTTCGTGAAACCCTACAGTTAAGATAGCCAGAAACGTTTACAGACATCGCCAAATGCCCTGAGGGGCAGGAGAGGCAAAAATCACTCTTCATAGAGATCCTCTGAGCTAACCTCATCCTCATTCCAAATTTTAGTAAAGGACCTACTTGTCTCATACGAGCCATATTCTCCAATATTTGCTTTTTCGATAGGCCACACAGGCAGCCAGGCCAAAGGTGGACCAAGCATAGTCTTCTGGAAAAGTTTAGATTTTGAATTCACATGGATCTAGAATTCCATCTCAGTTTCACCTCTTTTAAAGCTATGTCACCTTGGGGAAGTTACTAATCCTTCACCTAGCCCCCTAATTCCTTCAATACTAAAATAGGGATCCGAAAATGGGCTGAGTTAAACATGTACTTGCCATACAATGATGCAACCAACTGTTCCTCTCCTTGATTTATTACTTTAAAATAAATGAAAGGACATGCCCATACAATGCTCACAACAGCTTTATTTGTAAGCACTCAGAACTAGAAACTTACCACGGCACTGGGTGGCTCAGTAGGTTAAGTGTCTGACCTCAGCTCAGATCATGATCTCACAGTTCGTCGGTTCGAGCCCCGCGTAAGGCTCTGTGCTGACAGCTCAGAGACTGGAGCCTGCTTCGGATTCTGTGTGTCTCTCTCTCCCTCTCCCCTGCTCATGCTCTGTCTCTCTGTCTCTGTCTCTCTCTGTCTCTCAAAAATAAATAAACAGGAAAAAAAAAAGAACTAGAAACGTATCAACAAATACGTTATGATAAACGTATGATGTTATGGATAAACGAAGTGTAGGATATCTGTGCAACAGAATGCTACTCAGCAATAAAAAGGAACACATACACAGCAACATGCATGAATCTCAAATAATTATGCTGAGCAAAAGAAGCCAGACCAAAAAAGAGTATATATTGTATGACTCCGTTTATATAAAACTCTCAAAAACACAAATTAATCAGGGCACCGGGGTGGCTCAGTTGGTTAAGCATCCAACTTTGGCTCAGGTCATGATCTCATGGTTCATGAGTTCGAGGCCCACTTTAGGCTCTCTACTGTCAGTGCGGAGCCTGCTTCAGATCCTCTGTCCCCCCCTTTCTCTGCCCTTCCCCTGCTCAGGTGTGTGTGCACTCTCGCGCACTCTCTCTTAAAAATAAAGAAACATTAAAAAAAAAAAAACAAACAAAACACAAATTAATCTATAGTGCCAGAAAGCAGCTAGATCAGTCACTGCACGGGGGAATGGAGGGTGGAGCAGTGCTGGGGTTGAGAGAAGACCACTGAAAAGGGATGGAATACATGGGGCACAAGAAAACTCTTGAGGGGATGAAAATGTTATCTCGATTGTGATGATCATCCCACAGGTGTCAAAACCCATCATACTTACTTCAAATACGTGCAGTTTATGATGTAGTAAATTATACCCAATATACCCCCAAAAAAATGTGTGCCAAAGCATATATAGGAAGGGGTGCCTGGCTGGCTCAGTCAGAAGAGCATGCGACTCTTAATCTTTAGATCATGAGTTCAAGCCCCACGTTGGGTGTAGGGATTATTTAAATTAATTATTTAATAATCATATGTATTATATATTATTCATATATATAATATATATTATTATAATTATAATAAATAATATATATATTATATGGAGAAAACAGCAAAAATCAAACCCTCTGACCACTCTCTTCAAAAGTGGCACCTTTTCAACAATTTTTAAGGTAATACACTCATTCATTAAACAAATACTGATAGAGTGGCTACTATGGATAGATACTATTACAGACAATAGAGACACCACAGAGAAATACCACAGACAAACAAGTGAGCAAATAAATAATTGCAGATAATGATATGAGTGCTGTAAAGGAATTAAAACAGGGTGCTGTCACAGAAAGTGACTGAGTAAAAGGAAAGGCCAATTTATTGGGGATGGGGGGGTGGGGAGGTCACAGGGAACCTCCCTCAGGAGATGTCATTTGAGTGGAGCCCTAAAGAGATAGGAGATATCTCTGTGACAATCCAAGGGAAGACAATCTTAGGGAAAATAAACAGCAAGTGCAAATGTTCCAAGACAGAAATAGTTTTGATATGTCAGAGAACAGGAGGTTAATATGTTTGCACCCAGTAGGACTGAAAGATGAGTGGAAGGAATGCGGTCCAAAAGGAAAGCAAGTGTCAAATAATATAGGGCCTTGTAAGCCATGGGAAAGGGTGTTACTCAGGGGAGTGAGGTGATCTTTTTGGCAATGACATAAATGCCTTTTTTTTAAAGTTTATTTTATTTTTTTTAAGTAATCTCTACACCCAAGGTGGGGCTCAAAGTCATGACCCTGAGATCAAGAATGCGTGCTCTTTAGACTAAGCCAGTCAGGGGTCCCTGCATGAATGCCATTTTTAAAAGATCACTATGACTGCTAAGGGTAGACTACAGAAAGGCAAAAAAGGGAAGAAAGGATGTCAGTTACAAGACTTTATCTGCATTCCAAACAAGAAATGGTGGAGGCCTGGACAAGGGTGAGAGTGGTGGAGAAATAATTGACATATTTGGGATATTTTCCAAAGGTAGACCCAACAACAGTTGCTGGGATAGATTGGACTGAGAGAGAAGAGGAGATGGGGGACACAGGAATCACAGATGGCCCATAGATTTTTGGCCTGCATAATGGAACGGAAACATCACCATTTACTAGAACGAAAAAAATATATATAACTATTCTTAAGACCATGATGAAAAGAGCCTAGAGAACCCAAGTGACCCAAGACCCCAACGATTTGTCTGAGATGACACAGCGATTAAGTGGTAGAACTGGCATTGGATCCCAGGTGGCCCATGCCCTACACCTAATGTTTTAAATCTATCTGTTCTACATTGGGTGTAAATAGTACTTAAAGACAGCGAACAAAGAGAGAGTTCCTTTTTCCCCCCGCATGCTTGCTGCCCTGTCAACCGTTGGCATAAGTTCTGCCTCATCAAGCCCCTGGGCCAGTTCTGTCCCCAAACTTACCCCTCTGATGTTAGAGCTCCGCTCTGTTCTGTTATTGCCCTTTCTTCCTTGTTGTGAGGACTACAGGATATAGAGTACCTAAAAGAGTTTCTACATCTAAGTTTTCACCACATAGGTTTTTTTTGTTTTCTCTTTTCCCTTCTCTCTCCCTCCTCTGACCCTTGATGAAATGTTTTCATTGAGGAAATTTTTGTCAACTGAAAACAATGAAGATTCTCACCAAAAATTTCAATCACTTACTATTAAATTTCTACACCAGAATAATTTTCACTACAAATAAAATACAGCATGCAATTCACCCAGGGTTTCAGTATCTAAGCCATTTTTTCCTAAAGGTCTGCCTCTTCTACGCTGCCAACCAAAGTTTCAGAATGTTCACTATCACTACTCGTTCATTCTTCTCATTCTGCCTACTCCTCCTGGATGAGCTCAAAGACACCCATTGTTTTCACCTTTCTTCTCTATACTCGCTCCTTCCTGAGCAGCACACCTGTAAAGCCCACTGCTACTGGAGATCTCCGCTCTAGTGTCTACCAAGAATTTCAAACATCTATGAACCTAAAATTAATGTATCTCACACACACCCAAGACAACTCTTCCTTTCCCAAGCCCACAATCTGGAATTCATTCAAAATTCCTCCCTTTCACTCACCCATATCCCTTTAACTCACCCACATCCCTCTCACTCAACCACATCCAATCAGTGACACTATCTTGTGGTTTCTACTTCTTCCATGACTCCTGAGTCAGACCTGTATTATCCATTCCACCTTTACTTCCTTAAGTTATGCACTGTCACACCTGGATTACCGTGACAGCTTTTAACATGAAAGAAAGAAATAAAAATTAACACAAAAACAGTGTTGAGGAAACCCACACAATGCAGGGAGAACAATCTATTTCATGTCCTCAGGGAGGTAAGGGAAGATAGGCAATTATAAATAAAACAGGTTACTTTTTAAAAAGGAGAGGAGTAAGGCTTCAGAAGGAAAAATATGATAGCAGAAATTAAAAACTTATAATGGGTAGATGATAAAACTGAGAGCTTCCTCCAGAAAAATGGAGCAAAAGACAAAAGGATGGAAAGCAGAAGGGAAAAGATAAAAAAATACGGCCAGTACAGAAGATGTAGAATATGAATAATAGTATTTCTAGAAAATATAGAGAAAAGGAAAAGGTGCAAATATCTACAAGAGAACTTACTACAATCCCCCAGAACTGAGGGATATGAATTTCCAGATTGCAAGGGCTTTTGTAGTACCAAGCACCAAGGGTAATGGTAAGAGTAGCTAATGCTATCTGTGTTAGTGCTTATTCTGTGCCGGACACTATTCTAGGTGCTTACATATTTAACTCATTTACTTGTCACGACTATCACTATCCACTTATTACAGAAGAAGAAACTAAAGCACAGGGAAGTTCAGCAATGGGTCCAAGATGACACACAGCTTAATAAATGGTAGAACTGGCATTCAATCCCAGGGGGCTCATGATTTACACCCAGTGCTCTAAATCACAGTGCTACACTGGATTATTAGTCTTACACCGTGTTTCCTAGCAGAACAATGGGATCTAGGGGAAGATGCCATAGTTTCCAGAGAGAAAAAAGTTCTCAAGGAAAGCATTCAAAGTAAAAATGGCTTTGGAATGCTCACTAACAATACTAAAAACTAAAAAGAAATACACAAATCCTTCGAATTTTAAAGGAACATTATTTACAACCTATAATTCTCAACTCAGCCAATCTATTAATGAAATAGAGTAAAATAAAAACTTTGGACACGAAGACCTTAAACAAATTTCTTCCCATGCATCCTTTCTTAGGGAACTACTGGAGGATATGCTCCAATGTAATAAAAAAAAATAAACCAAGGAAGAGGATAATCAGGAGGCCCTACACCAGAAGAAACACGAGGCCCTACACCAAAGAGTGTGAAGTGAATCCCCTAATGATCACGTAGAAATCATAGAAGAGCTACTTATGAGTGTGGAAATAAGCAGTTCAGGTTAGGGCAGGACAATATTTCTCAGAAGACTTTGCAGGAAGATGAAATGAGAGAATATGTAGGAATGTTTTCAGAAGACTGACAACTGGCAAAGAGCGTGGGGTTGATTTAGTGATAAATACATTGCAAACTAAGCAAATATTAACTCTACTAAATACTGGTGCACATGCATACATACACACACACACACACACACACACACACACACACACATAATGGCAGGAAAGGAAAAGCAATTATAGTCTACTACATGGCTAGGCTGTGAAGTATTTACACATCATAATGTTAACATAATAATGTCATAATAATGTTAACATTTAATACTGATCTAACCAAAATTATAAATATAATCTATATTTACAGGTAGATAGAAATGGCATATGTATGTGTATTGAGGATGGAGGAAAGAAAAGAAAAAAAAAATTCTATCTTCTTTACTGGGAAGTCAATACCTAAAAAGGAAAATCCAAGAAGTAGCAAAATCAAAGTATTATTTAGAGACATAAAGGTAAATAATGAAACAGGTAAAAGAGATTAAATTAGTTGCCTCCATTGAAGTGGAAATGAGTGGTGAGGATCCACAGAGCTATGGTTTTTAAAAACAAATCTTTATTTTACCTTTTAAAATACATTCATAATGGATTAATATCTTTAAGTTTTTATTTTAATTACAGTTAGTTAACATACAGTGTTATATTAATTTCAGATATACAATATAGTGATTCAACAATTGCACACAATACCCGGTGCTCATCACAAGTGTACTCCTTAATCTCCATCACCTATTTCACCCATCTCCTCACCCCCTCCCCTCTGGTAACCATCAGTTTGTTCTCCATAGTTAAGAAACTGTTTCTAGATTTGTCTCTTTTTTCTCCCTTTGATCATTTGCTTTATTTCTTAAATTCCAAATATGAGTAAAATCATGGTATTTTCTTTCTCTGACTTATTTCGTTTAGCATTATACTCTCTAGCTCCATCAATGTCATTGCAAATGGCAGGACTTCATTCTTTTTCATGGCTCTGAATAATATTCCATTATATATATACACCACATCTTCTTTATCCATTCATTACTCAATGGACATGGGCTACTTCCATAACTTGGCTATTGTAAATAATGCTGCTATAAACATAGGGATACGTATACATAATTGATAGTTTGTTTGGTTTTTTTTTTTAAAGAGAAACAGACTTAGTTCCATTGAAATTAAGAAGTTTTCTCAGGGTACCTGGGTGGTTCAGTCAGTTAAGTGTCCAACTTTGGCTCAGGTCATGATCTCATAGTTCATGGGTTTAAGCCCCACATGAAGCTCTGTGCCATTGGCATGGAGTCTGCTTGGGATTCTCTCTCTCCCTTTCTCTCTGTCCCTCCCCCACTCATTCTCTATCAAAATAAATAAACTTCTACAAAAAAAAAAAAGGTTTCTCAAGGATACCTGATGAATCAGGAAAAGAAAGGGAGGGGACTAGAACCCAGATCTATTAACTAAAACCTACAGTTTTCTTTCTACTACTTACTACTACTTAACTTTCTACTCCTATCTACATAAATATGACTTTTAAGAAATTAAAACTTACTAATAGCAACAATGTTAGATACAGTGTGCAGTAGAATTGTGGGCTATAGATTGAAAAATATTTCTAGTTTTCAAAGAAACTATTTGAGGTGTTATCTCCAGTCTAGATGAATTAGTAACAGTGACCCTAAAAGGGAAAGTACACAAACTACTCCATGGGATGTGAACTACAAAAATAAACATGCAATTAATCCCATTACTGTCCAAAACATATGTTGATACAGCTGGATGTGATTAATTTTTTAAGGAAAACAATGAATTGATTTTGATTTCTAAAGAAATAGAAATACACTGACTTTTTGCCTAAGACTGGTCTTTGGTTGAGAAATTATAAAGTGGTATTTTCCACATTGTAAGCAGTCAGCAACTCAGCTGCCATATTTATGATAATAACATTGGTGGAAGGGGGAAAAAAACTAGTCAAATGGAAGAAAGAACAAGCAGAGAGAACAGATGTGGAAAAAAGGGGAGATACGTGGTACAACTGGGTAACATAGTGAAAATCCCACACACTCAGCCAAGAAACTTTGGGAGTGGCTCTGGTTGGCAGCTAAGCATCTTACATGAAGCACATCTGAATTTTGTTAAGCAAATCTAACCAGGAATGTGGCAGTTCCACCTCCTCAAGACTACATACAGACAGCTTCTTCCAGGCCTGAGGATCACTAAATCAAATGGGTCACTGACACACTTCTAAAAACAAATGACCTTCATGTGAGCCACCATATCATAGGTAAAAGAAAGTATCTGAAGATAATACAGACAACAGCTTCTAAATATTGTCAAACAGCAACCACCAGATCTAATTCCCTAGTTAAGAAGTCAAACTGTGGGCCCACAGGGGTGTATTATGGCCCCCTAAGTATGCTTTGATTCATCTAACAAACACTAAATTGTGCTTAAATATAACTTTGATATCCAAGTGTGCCTTAATGGATTCAAATTCTAGGAAAATTGGTTCACACAAGTCCAATATTTTCCAGCTAATCATTTCCCCATTCTCTAGCCCTTCTGCAAATAAGAGTTTTCCACATAATAAGGTCTTTGCGTTTTCATATCATTTTCACGTGTATGTGTGTTCCATATGTTCCAGGGCATCCCAGAAAGATAATATGAAATTAAGCAGAAAGAAAAAGATTATTTTTTAGGAGAACAAAAGCAAAACGTAAGTTCTACTTGCTGCTTTAAAGTACTACATAAGAGTAGTAAATGATGTTTCACTGAACATTGGAAACTGAAGAGTTACTAAAATGAAATCTAAAATTTTTCTCGGGGCTCCTGGGTGTCTCAGTCAGTTAAGCATCTAGCTCTTGATTTTGGCTCAGGTCTTTATTTCATAGTCATGACAGCTCCATTATTAAGATTCTCTCTACCTCTCTCAAAAAAAAAAATTAAAATTTAATTTTTCTTAACCAAAAAAATTTTTAGTCTATCATTTTTAAAAGAATTTTTCTTGGAACACCTGGGTGGCTCAGTGAGTTAAGCATCTGACTCTTGATTTTGGCTCAGGTCATGATCTCACAGTTCATGAAATCAAACCCCACCTCAGGCTCTGCACTGGCAGTCGGAGTCTGCCTGGGGTTCTCTGCCTCCCTCTCTCTCTCTGCCCCTCCCTGTTCTCTCTCTCTCAAAATAAATTTTAAAGAAATAATTTTTCTTGGGGCACCTGGCTGGCTCAGTTGGTGGAGCATCTGACTCTTGATCTCAGGGTTGTGAGTTCAAGCCCCATGTTGGATGTAGAGATTACTTAAAAACAAAATCTTTAAAAAGAAAAAAAGAATTTTTCTCTCTCCTTTTTTGGTATCTCAAAGATGCAAATTCAAAATAATGTCTCTGACAAGGAGTTTCCTCTTTCCATAGTGCAATTTTACAAAAATCCAAATGAATAGCATAAATGACTCAATCCCAACTACTTTCATCTACTTACAGTGTTGTTGCTTGTGACACAAAGGAACAAGTATGTGGTAGGGACACAGAAGATCTGTCAGAGCTGCCCATCAACCCACAGGAGCTGGTTCATCCACCAGTGGGTACTCATGTCTGCACCACACTTCACACTGTGAAAGCTTGGAGACCTTCATTGCCTTTGGATGTGGAAAGCTCAGAGTACAGATTCAATTATGAGATGATGGTCACTTAGGTGGAAGGGGTCTTCTCAAACCAACTTGCCTTTCCCTTAGAGAAAACTGAACTTCCTCAGCTAGGATTTTCTGACATTTCAGGTTTTTCAAGCGCTTCATCTCATACTCCCTTTCAAGTTTGATGGCTGGAAAATAAAATACATGAAGCAATCCAACTGATATTTTTCACCAGTCATAATATAGTTAAAACTGAATATTTCATCACACAGCAAACCACACATTCTTAAATACTAAACAAGAAGGGCTTCATAGATGAGGGGTATGGGTCTGAATAAGCATATTTAAACATTTATCTGACAATAAACAAAATGACATAGATAAAATTTGCTATTTATTAAAGTAGTTCTTACAGAACTTACATTCTGCAGAAGGGAGCAGAGCACTCTTAGTGGTTTTATTTTTTTGGAGGTAAAAAGGACTACCAAATGTAATTTCTTCCAAGAAAGGCAATTTGATGTTGGCTAGGTTCATGTACCAGGTCTTTGTAAGCAGTGCAAGATCCCAAGGTTCCTGTCTGGGGCAAAAATTCATTAATTCATTCAATAAATATTTATTGAACATCTAATGTGGAATATACAGAAGATATCTTAATTCTCAATTCCATTTTCCACTAGACATTTTGGTTTAAGATGGGAATTCAGGATTTTCCAGAGTTGTAAATCTAGCCAAGAGAAGGAGCCTTATATTAATGTATAGTATGTAATGTATATATCCTAATGTAGAGATATATTGCAAAATTACCATAAATTATAATGACAGGAACTTTTGTTAAAAACAGCCTCCCTGCAGTCAAGCCAATCTTTCTATGTCTTTTAAGAGGATGTGGTTAAGAACTGTAAGCTCTAGGTCTTTTATGGCTGATCACAAATATGGTCACATTAGGGAAAGAAAAAAAGAGAATAATCATTCATTGAGCAGGTACTTGGCATACACTAAGGCTTCGAATGTGTGATCTTATTTTAATCTTTACAACCCCCCTGTGGATAGACAAGGAAACAGACTCAGAAGTTAATTAAGAACCAGAGCTGGTACTTAGCCCAGCTGGAGTTATTCAGAAGCACTAGTAGCAAGAGAATCCTCGGAAAACTGGAGGAGATGAAATTCCAAACTATAATATTTAAAAATAATCACTAACATTAAAAAAAAAAAATTAAAAAAAAAAAAAAAAAGGGGGGGCGCCTGGGTGGCTCGGTCAGTTGAGCGGCTGCCTTTGGCTCAGGTCACGATCTCGCGGTCTGTGAGTTCGAGCCCCGCGTCAGGCTCTGGGCTGATGGCTCAGAGCCTGGAGCCTGCTTCCGATTCTGTGTCTCCCTCTCTCTCTGCCCCTCCCCTGCTTGCTCTCTGTCTCTGTCTCTCTCTCAAAAATAATAAACATTAAAAAAAAAAATTAGAAAAAAAATAAAAATAATCACCATGAACTTCAAATGAATTGTTTTATATATTCTAATTTGGAAATGCTAAATGACAACTACATGTTTCTCATCTCACTGAGTCAATATGAGTTTCATATGTCCTAGGAAAGGTGAAAGACCTGCTTTGGTACAAGTAGAGGAAGTAAGGGTGTAATATACAAGTGTCTACTTGTTTTCCTCCTCCAGCTTCCTTGCTACTTTATCATCTAACTTTAAGGAGCAACTTGAAGTCTACAATTATTATAAATGCATTTGAATAAGGGCACAAAGATGTATTTATAAGAATGTCCACTGAAGCACTGTTTGTCAAAAACAAAACAAACAAACAAAAAAACTCACAAAATAGCCTTAATGTCGATCAAGACGAGCCTGGTTAAACAAACTGTGGTACACATGTTGATGAAAGAATGAGGTTTATCCTTATATGTCGACTTGGAAACATGAGCAATAAAACAGCTAATTTTATCTAGCACTTACTATGTGCTGGGCACTGCACTGTTTCAATCAGTTTACGCATACGAACACATTTAATTGACACAGTAACTATGGAGTAGGCAGGTACTATTATTAAACTCATTTTGCAGATAAGGAAATAAGAATAGAACAACTTGTTCAAGGTCACAGGGCTGTTGGTCGTGGGTTTGGGATTTGAGCCCAGAAAGTCAGACTCTAGAAACTGTGTTCATAACCATTAGGCTATACAAGATATAGTGGGGGCCAGGGCAAAGTTCAACATAATCATACATGTAAAAACACATACGTGTGTATGTGTATATATGTGTGTATCTTGTATAGCAGACGGAAATTCTAGAAAAATATAAAACATTTTACCTCTGAGTGGGACTGACATAGCCTTTTTATTTTCTTTTCAAATGTTTCTATACTGTTTGAAATTTTTGTGTGTATTTTCTACAACTCTCTAAAAATATTTAACCAAAAAATCAGTGAGGAGTTGTCTTAGCAAATTAATTCCAAAGAGTGTCGTTGCCATTCTTTTCCTCTTAATTTAGCTGTTCTTATAAATAATATGGTATCAAACACTTTCTTATAAGTATGATAGAGAAGGCACTGGTGCTGCAGAGACTATTCATGATATAAAATTCTACATAATCAAAACTGCAGAATAAATGCTTTAAGTTATTCTCCAGACATAGGATTATCTTTATTACAAAAATTACATTTATAATAATGTTGACTACCATGGTACTTGTCAGTAGTTCAATGTCTAAACACATATGGAAATGACAAAACTAAATAAAATGCAATGGTGAATTTGCTCTGGTTTTAGAAACCCAAAGGGTGTCTCCACTTACTTCTCAGAATATCGTTTAAAAAGAAAAATTCAACTGACCCATAATGGCAAGTATGTCATAGACTGTGGCAGAGGTTAAAAAAACAAGTGCAAAAATTAAAAATAAACAAAAAACAACGTCGCAATAGACACCACACAGTGAAACTACCATGTGGTAGTAGCAGTCCATGTTCATTATGGGTTTACTGTATGTCAAGCAATATGCAAGTATGTAACACACATTATTTGTATTCCACATCATACAGACAGGTAGTGATAAGTTCATTTTACACATGTGGAGACCAAGATAGAGAAAAGTAATTTACTCAAGTTGGCATAGGGAGCCAGGGCAGGACCAGGCTTCGAACTCAGGTCTTCTGTTTGTTTGGTTTTTTAATGTTTATTTATTTTGAAAGAGAGAGACACACAGAGCGCGAGCAGGGGAGGGGCAGAGAGAGAGGAAGACACAGAATCCGAAGCAGGCTCCAGGCTCTGAGCTAACAGCACAGAGCTGGATCCAGGGCTCAAACCCACAAACTGTTGAGATCATGACCTGAGCTGAAGTCAGACGCTGAACCAACTGAGCCACCCAGGCGCCCCATTTTTTTTTTAATTTTTTTTTTTAACGTTTATTTATTTTTGAGACAGAGAGAGACAGAGCATGAATGGGGGAGGGTCAGAGAGAGGGAGACACAGAATCTGAAACAGGCTCCAGGCTCTGAGCTGTCAGCACAGAGCCTGACGCGGGACTTGAACTCATGGACCTCAAGATCATGACCTGAGCTGAAGTCGGCCACTTAACCGACTGAGCCACCCAGGCGCCCCACCCCATTTTTTTTTTTTTAAATAAACATGTAGATTTATTTTAAATCAGTTCAGTGCATGATACAAATTGGTTTTGCAGTTTAAAAATATGGAAGCTTCACGAATTTACATGTCATTCCTGTGCAGGGGCCATGCTAATCTTCTCTGTTTCGTTCCAATTTTAGTACCTGTGCTGCAGAAGCAAGCACATGGCTCAGATCTTTCTGATTGCAAAACCCATGTTGTCCATACCAAACATCACCTGCAAAAACGTACAGGATGCAAAACTGACTCTTTGTACCAGCCAATCAAGTGCTAAGTTAAGATATACCTGACACCAAGACACTTTTAGGTAGATTTACGCTATCTACAGAGATATTTTAAGGTAGTTGACAGTAGTTGAAAATGTTGCTTTGGAGTACGAAGATGAGCTTCTATCCCTGTCACTTCTTTACTACATGACTGTATGACTTTGATCAAATCACTTCTCCAAACCTGTTTGGGTTGTTTTCTTATAACAGCCAAGTACGATAATTTATAAATTCTTACTAAAAGCATTTACCTTTAAAAAAAAAAAATCACTATTCAGATCACTGAAAATACCTCACATGGTCCAGTAGCTCATCAGGGTTTCTGGTACTCTCATTTTACCAAGGACACTCCCCATCCCCAGTCAATGCTCACAGTGATGAAAATACTTACACTTTAAAACAACCGCCCCGCAATATGGTTTTCACTGTGTTCTTTCTTGGCAAGCCATAAGCCATGGTGAATTATCACAGTCCAATTTCCTCACATAGGTGCCTGATGTTATGACTGCAGTATTCTGTTCACTCTGCCTGAAATGATTGCAATACACAGAATTAGTGGCTTTCACTTTAATATTTTTTAATACCCAAATAATAAAAAGATTTAGAAAAAGCATTTCTGGATGTCAGGAAATTCCTAATAAATGTTCCTTGAAGCTTAACTCCTAATGTACAACTGTGTTCTCTTTTATTTGTCGTGAACTCATTTTATCATTTCTGGCCACGTATGGAGAAAATGCAAAGTTAACATCGGTATTCCGTCACTGCCCAAGCCTGCAAAACTGGCTCAAACACCTCATCACCCAAACGTATCTGACTTTGGCAATATTGAAAGACAAATGGCTCTGCGGTGTACACGAACTTCCCGTTCCCCGCCCAAGCCCCCTTCCCGGGTTTTCCCTTTTTCAAAAGCCTGAGCTAACCAAGCGACCCCCTGTAAGTGCCCCTCCCACTGCGTCCCGCCAGGGTGCGCAGTTCCGCGTAGGAACCGGCTCTCGGGAGCGGGTGGAGTCTCGGCGGTCCGCGGAGCCCGGGGCAGAGGGACGGACAGGCGGACGGGCAGGGAGGCCGGGCCCTCCCGCCGCCTCTTCCCACGTCCGCGCCCAGCTCTCCTCCCACCCGCACACAATGCGCGGCGGGCGCACCGGGTCGGCCGGGGCCTCGGGGGCCGGAGGGGGTGGTGGTCGCCGGAGCCCGATTACCGGCGCTCGCGGGTCTCGGGGGTTGCGTTCCCCCGCGGACGGAGGGCGGAGCGCGCGCCCGACTAGGCGCTCATGGCCGCGCGCACCAGCGGGCCCGCGCCGCGGGCACACGCCTCCTTCCCGCTGGCGCCGGAGCTACGGGCCGCGCCCCAGGCCGGGACGCCTCGCGTCACGCCCGGGCCTCAATAAAGGGCTTTGTGGTGATGGCCCCGCCCTCCAGGGGCCTTGGGAACCAGGTCCGTGATGGGGTCCCGCGGGGGCCTTCGGGTTAGGCAAGCGAGACAAGCACACACTTGACGGAACAAAACTTAGGAGCAAAGGAGTTGTAAGCGAGGTCTTTCTCTGAAAACGACATTTAAATGTCAGGAGGTTGTGTTGAAGTGACCTGGGAACTTCGTTTTGGGGCCCATTTGGAGGCACAATTTAAAGAAACGTGCTCAGCTTTGACTTGTTCTCTTTGAGCGATGCTCACTGGTGACGCCTGAGGAGCGGAAGCGCTATTGTTACAGTTCGCGCGCCCTAGTGGGTCAAGGCAGCTATAAACGCTAAAGCCCCAAGCCCAAATGTGGTGTTATGTGTTCGTCGTGGTAAGGGCAAGACAGAATGGAAAAAGTGGCCTGATGGACCAGTTTTTGAAGTCATTACACTGTGGTGATTCAGGAGGAATCTATATTTTAATATGCCAATGGTCATCACTTCAACATCAAATGAAAATGGCTTACCTGTCCATTTTGCAGGAGGGTCTTGGAGTCAGAACTGGTTTGGAATTCTAGTTCTGCCAGTTGACAACTTTAAGGTCTTGCCTATGCAAATTCTCTAATCCTCAATTTCTCCGTCTATAAAGCAAGTGTAATACTCTAGGACTTGCAAGGTCGTTGTGAGGATTAAAGATCTGTCTGTAAATTCCCTGCCACATGGTAAGTGCCTAATTGTCTAATTTTGAGCCTAGTAACACTTTATGACATAAGCAAGGGATACTTACTCCAATTGTAGAGAGGAAGAATGAACTAAGAGAGGTGACATAGCTCTCGAGTTACAGGCCCAACAGTACCCGGACAGGCTACCTCTGTTACTAGCTCCTGCCTAATTAGAATAGTGGTAGGCTTGAACCAGCTTTTTGCCTTCCTGAAACTGGAAGGCGAGGACTCCTTTGCTCTTTAACATTTCTGGGAAAGGAGCCCCAATGGGTGAGAGTGAGTGTTAGTATTTAACACGAAGAATGGTGAATCCATGAATGGACTATGAAATCAGTGTAGTAGATTTTGACCTGGATTTTTTCAAATGAATTAACATAGAATGGGGTGGAGTGTGGGGAGTGAGAGTACATCATGCAAGTAAGTCTAGGTATTGTTTCGTGGAACTTATATTTTTGTTATCCATATGTACTCTTTCTCATGCTTTTGTGTGCATGCAGTTTCAGTGTAAACTGTAGTTCTCACAGTGGGTCTAAAAAGTTCGAAAGCCACTAACATTTCATTTTAGAGATGAAAAAAGTGGAGACCAAGTTGTTAACTGAAATCACATTTAGATGGAGCAGAAATAGGCCACTTTAGAGTTGAAGTGACACGTGGAGCTATGGCCTGTTCTCTTTTTAATAGAAGAAATCAATAATCCAGAGAGATGTTTCCAGGGCCCCACTGAAAAAGGCTAGACAGCCTGTGATTTCTCCATGTGGGAACTTCATTTCCTGTATTCATTTCCTTCATCATTCCTGAGAATTATGTTTAGTTATTTTCTAAGTGATTTACTTTGAACAAATACGGTGGAAGTTACAGAATATGACTTTTTTATTTAAATTTTTTTTAATGTTTATTTATTTTTGAGAGAGAGAGAGCGCGCAAGCGATGAAGGGGCAGAGAGAGAGAGGGAGACAGAGAATCCGAAGCCGGCTCCAGGCTCTGAGATGTCAGCACAGAGCCCGGTACAGGGCTCGAACCCACAAGTTGTGAGATCATGACCTGAGCCCAAGTCGGATGCTTAACCAACTGAGCCACCAGGTGCACCCAGAATATGACTTCTGAGACCAGGTCACAAAAGACCTCTGTGGTCTCTCTTAGATCACTAACCCTAGAAGAGATCAGAACCATGTTAGGGAACACTCAAGCCGCCTTGTGGAGAAAGTCACATGCAAAGGAATCAAGGCCTCTAGCCAACAACTGGTGAGGTTCTGAGGCCTCATTCCACCAACCATGTGAGTGAGCCAGCTTGGAAGCACATCCTCCAAAGCTCCATCAAGCCTTCAGATGACTGCAGCCTCAGCTGATGTCTTCACTGAAACTTCACGGGAGACCCTGGGTCAGAACCATCTAGCTAGCCAGTCCAGGATTCCTGGCCCTCAGAAAATATAAGATAATAAATGCTTATCATTTTAAGCCATCAAACTTTGGAGTATTTGTTACAGAGCAACAGATACCTAATATAACACTAAGTGTCTTATTGTAGAAGGAATATTTTACACAGAGGAAAATAGCCATATTTTTCTAGTTGAGATTAATAGTTTGATAAAAAAATGAGCAGTAAAGGGGCACCTGGTGGCTAAGTTGGTTGAACATCCAGCTCTTGGTTTGGGATCAGGTTGTGATCCCAGGGTTGTGGGATCAAGCCCCACTATTGGCTCTGTGCTGAGCAAGTCCCTTCTTGGGTTTCTCTCTCTCTCTCTCTCTCTCCTACTCTCCCTTGCTCATGCTCTCTCTCTCTCTAAAATAAAAAATAAAAATAAAAAATAAATGAACAATAAAACATTATGCTTTTACAGATTCTTTCTGGGCAGCTGATTTTGCTAAATCTCATCTAGGACCAGTTGAAAGGTTTAGAAACTGTCAACACAGAAAATATGGTAAGTACCAGTCTCCCATGTCTCTATTTTTTTTTTATTTCATTTATTTATTTTGAGAGAGAGAGTGGGTGTGGGGAAGGTATCAGGGAGAGAGGGAAAGAGAGAATCCCAAGTACACTCCCCACTGTCAGTGCAGAGTCCAGTGCAGGGCTCCATCTCATGAACTATGAGATCATGACCTGAGCCGAAATCAAGAGCCATACACTAAACCAACTGAGCCACCCAGGCACCTCTCCCACGTATATTTAAAAACAAAAATAACACTAAATCACCCTACCCCCATAATGACAATTTTAGTATTTTCTTTTGAAATATCAAATCACCTCTAAACATTACTGACTCCCATAAACATTTCTGTCTCCCGCCTGCCTACTCTCTCTCTCTCCTGTCCTTCTCCTCCTTTCCTTTCTTTTCTCTATGATCTCTCTCCCACTGCTTTTCCACTGCCCTGCGCACATCTTCCTATTGGGTAAGCCTTCACTGATCTCTATTCCAGAAAGTTGGCAGGTTTCATTTGAATTGGTTAAGAGAGCATTGCTGCCACCTACCGTTAAAACTAAGGCACGAAGATGAATACAAAGAGACCTGATAATAATAACAGGTAACAAAAAAACAATACTAGTGTGATGTTTACTACACTTTGGGCACTGTTCAAGGTACTTCATATACATTGATTCATTTAATCATCACAAGAAGAGATGCTATTATCAATTTAGTGGTGTGAGTTTAGGGATATTAGGGAAGTAAAAACTGAGGTACCTCACATGTGAATAACTTTTCCAAGGTCACAGGACTCAAGACTATGCAATTCTGATATTTTTCTTTCTATCATACTGTACATTCTCCCCGGATTGTAATTAAGACAATTTTTTAAGGTGTATACTTGTAAATATTTTTGTACTTCCCTGTTTAAATACTCTGTTAATTTCTCATCATATATATATTAACAGAATATTCTTGGACACCTACTCCATGCCAGCAGTCATTCTTCTCCATGTCATCTGAGCCTCGCAGTTTAGTGGAGAAAAGGGTAATAGTTTCCCTAGAACAGTTAAGGAAAAAAAAGGTTTATAGGGCTACTAAATGACTTGCTTACAATTACACAACTAGTAAATTACAGAACCTAATTTAACCCAGATCAGTTTCACTCCTGACCTACCTTCTCTGAGTTCTCTGAGTTAACTATATATTCCTCAGTCCATGAAATTTCCATTGCATCCTTACCATAACATTGACTACCGACCCATTTTATTTGACAGAGTAGGCTTCTGTACCTTAAACACATTAGTGCCTGACCAGAACAGAAAATAATAGCCACAGCTAGAGTCCAGACTCCTCTGCCCTCTTTAGAGGTATAAGTTAAAATTTCCTAGGTGCTCAGTTGATGAACTCCTGTTGTTTAGGAGGCAAAGCAGGTAAGAATGTATTACCCTAATCCAAGACTATAGTATGTGATTTACAACCTAGGATTCTCCCCAGGACAAACTCTGGAGCAGTAGGGATCCCTGGCTTCCTCTCAGGCAGGCACTGTGAACCTGCATCTGTCACGGAGCAGTACATATCAGGGTAGCTATCCCGTGACAACTACATTTGAATTCCTCCACTGTGCAAGCGTAAAGCATTAGTTGTAAGAATAGGAAGAAAGGTGTTTCTTTACACATCTTAATATATGAGGGCTTTGGAGTGTTACAACGTCACCCTGTAAAGTACTAGTTTCAACCATGCTAACTTACAATAAGTCACTTTAAGAATAATTAGGAAAGTAGGAGCAATTAGGAAATTAAGAAGAGGTTCTTTTTGTGGTGCCTCAGAGGCGGTAGGCTGCTTCAGGATGAAGCCGAACATCTCTTTCCCAGCTACTGGCTGCCAGAAACTCATTGACATGGATAATAAATGCAAACTTCAAAGGGAATGTCCACAGAAGCTGCTGATGCTCTTGGTGAAGAGTGGAAGGGTTACATGGTCCAAACCAGTGGTGGCAATGACACACAGGGCTTCCCCATGAAGCAGGGCATCTTGACCCATGGCTGTGTCCGCCTGCTGCTGAGTAAGGGGCATTCCTACTACCGACAAAGGAAGACTGGGGAAAGAAAGTGCAAATTTGATCGGGGTTGCATTGTGGATGCCAATCTCAGTGTTCTCAACTTGGTTATTGTGAAAAAAGGGGAGAAGGATACTCCTGGACTCACTAGTATTAGTGTGCCTCGTCACCTGGGGCCCAAAAGAGCTAGCAGAATCCACAAACTTTTCAGTCTCTCTAAAGAAGATGATGGCCACTCATATGTTGTGAGAAAGACCCTAAAAGAAGGTAAGAAACCAAGAACCAGAGCACCCAGGGCACAACATCTTGTTATTCCATGTGTCCTCCAACACAAACGATAGCGTATTGCTTCGAAGAAACAGTATACTATGAAAAATAAGCAAGAGGCTGCAAAATATGATAAACTTTTGGCCAAGAGAATGAAGGAGGCCAAAGGAAAATGCCAGGAACAGATCGTCAAGAGACAGAGGCTGTCTTCTCTGAGAGCTTCTACTTCTGAGTCCAGTCAAATATGAGATTATCTACGAGTAACAAATAAATAAGATTAGACATCAAAAAAGAAGAAAGAAAAAAGAAGATGAGGTCTCCAGTCATTCATTAAATATTTGTTAAAATGAGTCACATTTTATCAACTTTTGAAATATATAATAAGTCATAGCAGTTGAGCTCTTTTCCTGAGGAGACACAGACCAGATGGAGAGGTGGCATGCTTTGATAGAAAAGGTCTAACTAGGAATAAAAAATAAACTAGGCTGGAGATCTTTTACAAATATGAAGCTTCTAAACCTTTGTACTATTTATGAAACCTAATCTATAGCACCCCACAATATTTTTTTAAGATTTATTTTTATTTTGAAAGAGAGAGAGAGACCACAAGTATTGGAGTGGCAGAGAGAAAGGCAGAGAGAGAATCCCAAGCAGGCTCTGCACTGCCACCGCAGAGCCCAACATAGGGCTCAATCTCACAAACCATGAGATTATGACCTGAGCCATAATCAAGAGTTGAGCACTTAACCAACTGTGCCCCTGGTTGGTTCAATAGGTAGAGCTTGTGACTCTTGATCTTGGGGTCATGAGTTCAAACCCCATGTTGGGCATGCAGATTACTTAAAAAAATAAATAAGTAAAAAAAGAATTCATTAAAGTTCATATTGGATAGAAATCTTGTCCTAAAATTTCTTTTTTTTTTTTTGAAGATTTATATCCCAGGCTTATAATATCTATATAATCTTTTTAATTTTATTTATCTCAGTGGTTCATTCATAGCTCATCTTAAGCTTTAATTCAATTAGATTCAAGGCAATTTAACACATATCTATTGAGCATTTTCTGTATGCAAAGCTCTGTGATTAGCCCCCGTAGTCTGAAATTTGTCCCTCACCCCTGCCATGTGTAAGAAAAGCTTAGAGAGTTTTTAACAACTATATGCAAATGAATGAAACTGGACTGCTTTTTTAACACCATATACAAAAATAAACTCAAAATGGGTGTAAGACTTAAATGTAAGACCGGAAACCATAAAATTCCTAGAAGAAAACAGAGGAGGTAAGCTCTATGACATTGCTTTTGGCAATTTTTTTTTGGATCTGTCTCTCAAGGCAAAGACAGCAAAAGCAAAACTAAACTATTGGGACTACATCAAACTAAAAAACTTTTGCACAGCAAAGGAAACCATCAACAAAACAAAAAGGCGATCTGCTGAATGGGAGAAGATATTTGTAAATTATGTGTATCCCATAAGGGGTTAACATTCAAAATATATAAAGAACTCATATAACTCAATATCAGAAAAACAATCCAATTAAAAAATGAACAGAGCTGGGTGCCTGGGTGGCTCAGTCAGTTAAAGCATCTGACTTCAGCTCAAGTCATGATCTCACAATTCATGAGTTTGGGTCCCACCTCAGGTGAGCTTGAGCCCTGCTTTGGGTGAGCCCTGCTTCTCCCTCTTTCTCTGCCCCTTGCTCATTGTGCTCTCTCTCTCCCTCTCTCTCTCTCTCAAAAAAAAAAAAAAAAAAAAGAAGAAGAAGAAGAGAGAAAGAAAGAAAGAAAATGAATAGAGGCCCTGTCACTTTTCCAAAGAAGACATCCAGATGGCTAACAGACAGACACACTAAAAGATGTTCAGCATCACTCATCATCAGGGAAATGCAAATCAAAATCTCAATGAGATATCACCTTACACCTGTCAGAATGGCTAGTATCAAAAAGACGGGGGGGGGGGGGGGATGACAAGAAATAACAAATGTTGGCAACAAAGTGGAGAAAAGGGAACTCCTTGGTGGGAATGCAAATTGGTACAGCCACTGTGGAAAAGTGTGGAGGTTTTTCAAAAAATTAAAAATAGAACTACCATATGATCCAGCAATTCCACTTCTGGATATTTAGCCAAAGAAAATGAAAACACTAATTCAAAAAGACATATGAACTGCTATGTTTATTGCAGCATTACTTACAATATCCAACATACAGAACAACCTAAGTGTCCATTGATAGATGAATGGATAAAGAGGATGTGGTATAAATAAAAAATTTTAAAGAAAAAACAATTTTTAAGGGGATGTGGGGTGTGTATATATATATATATATATATATATATATATATATATGTTTACACATGTATATACATATATATACATACATATATATACATATACAATACCATATATATATATACATATACCATATATATACATATATATGTATACCATATATATACATATACAATACCATATATATATATATATACACACACACACACACCATATATATATACATATACAATGGAATATTACCTAGTCATAAAAAAGAGTGAAATCTTGCCAATTGCAACAATATGGATGGACCTAAAGGGTACTCTGCTAAAGGAAATAACTCATACAAAGATAAATGCCATATGATTTCACTTACATGTGCAATCTAAAATATAAAGCAAACAGATAAGCAAAATAAAAGAGAAACAGACACAGATATAGAGAATAAATTGTTGTTTGCCAGAGAGGAGAATAGGGGGTATGAATGAAATAAATGAAGGAGAGTAAGAGGTATGATGTTCTAGTTATAAAATAAATAAGTTGTGGGAATGAAAAGTACAGATTAGGGAATATAGTCAATGATATTGTAATATCTATATGGTAACATATAGTAGACATATTGTGATAACCATTTCTTGGCATATATAAATATTGAATCACTGTTGTACACCTGAAACTAATACAATATTTTATGTCAATCATTGTTCAATTAAAAAAATAAAGAACAGCTCTCTTTTCCCATGTAGAGTTAAGTCAATTATGAAAAGTGTACATTCTCAGAAATACAGAAAAAGAAAGGATCACCACTCTGTCACTTGTGAAAGCTGTCTTGAAAGAATTAAGTTTCCCTTTTTAAGCCAAAACCTAAAATTGAAATGCATATAAACCCCTAAAGCAGTAAATAACAATCTACCTAAATTCAGGACTGAAGAAAAAGGAATTATTTCAAAGTGTAGAACTTCTTGGACTTTCTCAAGCACTGACTTCTTAATGATAAACCTGTCTGTGAAATTTACTCCTTAATTCTTTTCCATCTTCTTGATTTTCCAAGTTAAATTCTTTTTTAATTTTATTGTAGGATAATTGGCAAATATAATGTAATGATTTGATAGGAATATACATTATACGGTGATTACCAAGATCAAGATAATCAACACATCACCACCCCACATAGTTAATAGTTAGCATAGTTAGCTCTGTGTGTGTGTGTTAAGAATGCTTAAGATCTACTCCCAGCAAATTTCTTTTTTTTTATGTTTATTATTTATTTTGATAGGGAGAGAGTGAGCAGGAGAGGGGCAGAGAGAGGGAGAGAGAATCCCACCCAAGCAAGCTCCATGCTGTCAGCGCAGAGCCTAACACAGGACTCAAACTCATGAACAGTGACCTGAGCTGAAATCAAGAGTCAGATGCTTAACCAACTGAGCCACCTAGGCACTGCCTCCACCCCACCCCCCACCCCAGGCAAATTTCAAGTGTACAATACTATATTCTTAACTACAGTCACCAAATCTTGTTTCTCATCTTCCAGTTCTACCTTCAGGGTACCAACAATAAATCAAAGGACACCCCCTGTGGCTGTAGTAGGCATTGTGATCTAATATGCTTTCAATTTTTAAGGTTTGTCCCCTATATACTATATATTTGAGAAACAAACAGCGGAGATAACACAATGCTAGAACAAACTCCTCTTTATCCCAAAGGTAAGCAGAGTCTCAAATGCATCTAAGCATCTCTAGCCTCCCTGGCTTGGTTGCTGTTTCCCAAGCCTGGAAGGCGTATTCCCACATGTCATGGGTTGAACCGAGTCCACCAAAAAGAAATGTTGAAGTCTTAACTCTCAGTACCTATGAAAGTGACCTCATTTGGAAAAGGGTCTTTGCAGATGTAATCAAGTTATGATGAGGTCCTACTGGATTGGGCCTAAATCCAATCACTGTGTCCTTACAGAAAAAGGAATGCCAAGGGTTGCCAGTAAGGATTAGAAGCCAAAAGAGACAAGGAACAGATTCTCCCTCAGAGCCTCCAAAAAGGACCCAACCCTGCTGACACTTTGATTTCAGACTTCTGGCCCTGCAAAGTATAAGAGAATAAATTTCTGTTGTAAGCCACTCAGTTTGTGGTACTTTGTTAGAGCAGCTCTATGAAACCAAATACACCACTGTAGGTGGTAGGTGTAGCTGTTCCTTCTACCTGGAATAGTCTTCCTCCAGACATGGATAACTCACCTCCGTCATGCATTTGCTTAGTGAGGCTCTCCCTGACACTCTAGTCAAAACCACTACCCCTCACCCCTGTGCTGCCAATCCCCTTACCCTGCTCTACTTTTTTTAATTAAAAAAAATTTTTGTAGTGTTTATTTTTGAGAGAGAGAGACAGAGAGCAAGTGGGGGAGGAGCAGAGAGAATGGGAGACAGAATCTGAAGCAGGCTCCAGGCTCCAAGCTGTCAGCACAGAGACCAATTCAGGGCTCGAACTCATGAACCATGAGATCATGACCTGAGCCAAAGTCAGATGCTTAACAAACTGAGCCACCCAACCACCCCACTCCTTTTTTTTTTTTTTTTTAAAGAAAACTACTTTATTAGGGCACCTGGGTGACTCAGTTGGTTGAGCATCCAACTTGATTTTGGCTCAGGCCATGATCTCACAGTTGGGTTTATGGGTTCAAGCCCCTTATCAGGCTCTGCACTGACAGCACAAAGTCTGCTTGGAATTCTCTCTCTCCCTCTCTCTCTCTGCTCCTTCCCTGCTCACACTCTCCAAATGAATGAATGAATGAATGAATGAATGAATTTAATTAATTAAATATTTAAAAAAGAAAACTACTTTATTAACAGCTGGCAATTCTTACAAATTCCAGGCATGTTGCATAGCCTCTGCTCAGCCCAGTCATCTGCTATGGGCTCAAAAACATCCATTTCTAAAACAGCTGCCTAAATTTTGTATAAGTATTAAGGAATACTTTCGTGCAAGCTAATTTTAGCTTGCATAAAACAAATTTGTAGTAAACAAAAAGCTTCAATGTAGGAAACTGCTCTCTAATTAAGAATTTAGTACTTCTTTTTACCAAAATGTAAATAAAGGGGTTTCAGCTCAGGGTCTTTTCAGCAACCCTCCAGGTGAGAAAAAATCTTTTAACCTCCCACTTTTCCTTCTCTACCTCTTATTTTCCCTTTCTTCCCTCTTCTTACCATCTGTTCTGTTTGCTTTCCCACCAACATTCTTCTTCCTGTTGTTTCCTCCTCCTTTCTCCCTCTTTATTCTTTTCCACCCTCCTTTCATTTACTTTCTTCCCTCCCTACTTTCAGTTTTATCTCCCTTTTTATCTCCCTTCCAATGTTGAAATCATTACATGCTTATAGAGCCAAGTAAACTCCAGCTCTGCTTTTTTTTGCATTTATCACCTTCTAACATACTATACAGTTTATTCATTATGTTTATTGTTAATTATATGATCAATGTTTATTGTTAGCTGTGAACTCCATAAGGGTAGAGAGTTTGTTTCTTTCACTTCTGTATCCTTAGGGCCTTGAACACTCAAGGGAATGCATATGTAGGTAGTAAAAAATAAAGAATGGCAAGGTGAATATCATGCAAGATGAGACTATAGTTACCTTTGGAGGGAGATGGAAAGTTATAATTTGGAAAGTACATGAGCCTTGCGCAGTGGCAGTATCATAGCCAATGAGGTTTATCCGAGGTGCAATTATTACTAATTGGAAAGTGTATGCAGGGCCTTCAGACTTGCAAGTGGGGCTCTATTTCCTAACCTGGTTAGCAGTTAAAGGCATGATTACTTTCTCACAACTTGGTAAATTGTACATTTATGTTTTATACATCTTTCTGCATGAGCCATTTTTCACAACAAAGAGAAGCTTTAAGAATTACTTTCATTTTGGGGACGCCTGGGTGGCTCAGTCCATTAAGCGGCTGACTCTTGATCTCAGTTCAGGTCATGATCTCACAGTTCGTGGGTTTGAACCCTGCATCAGGCTCTGCACTGACAGTGTGGAGCCTGCTTGAGAGTCTTTCTCTCTCCCTCTCTCTCTGCCCCTCTCCTGCTCTCTCTTTCTCTCCCTCTGTCTCAAAATAAATAAACACTTAAAAACATTTAAAAAGAATTACTTTTATTTTTTTCCTATGGGGAAAGTTATTGCTTAAAAATATTATTTATAAAAATGTCATAACTTTGATGATTATATTAAATGGTACAACATAGGGGTTCCTGGGTGCCTCAGTTCATTGAGTACCCAACTCTTGATTTTGGCTTGGGTCATGATCTCACAATTCATGAGTTCGAGCTCCACATCAGGCTCTGCACTGATGGTGTGGAGCCTGCTTGGGATTATCTCTCTCTTCCTCTCTCTCTGTCCCTCCCCCCCAACCCCCTATCTCTCAAAATAAATAAATATTAAAAGCAACAACAACAACAACAGTACAACATAGTGTCCCCAAAAGCCATAAAGGCATTTTATTTTAAAATATGATCTTAATAGAAGTAATGTGTAAAGCAGCAACATGACATACATAGCTACTGTCACAAAACAAATTACATCTCCCTAAACTTAAATGTTGGAGCTGTAAACTGCACCCTTCCCAATGCGACTGTATTTAGAGAAGAGGCCTTTATGAAGATAATTAAGGTCAGGGGCTCCTGGGTGGTTCAGTCGGTTAAGCGTCTGACTCTCGATTTCAGCTCAGGTCATGATCTCACAGTTTGTGGGTTCAAGCCCTAAGTCAGGCTCCGTGCTGGCAGTGTGGAGCCTGCTTGGGATTCTTTCTCTCCTTCTGTCTGCCCCTCCCCTGTTCAAGCTCATGCGCGCTCTCTCTCTCTCTCAAGATAAACATTAAAAATTTTTTTTTTTACATTTATTTTCGAGAAACAGAGTGAGACAAAGCGTGAATGGGGGAGGGGCAGAGAGAGTAGGAGACACAGAATCTGAAGCAGGCTCCAGGCTCTGAGCAAGCGGTCAGCACAGAACCTGATGCGGGGCTCGAACGCACGAACTGTGAGATCATGACCTGAGCCGAAGTCGGACACTCAACCGACTGAGCCACCCAGGCGCCCCAAACATTAAAATTTTTTTAATAAAAAAGTAAAATTAATTGATTAGAAAAGAAGATAATTAAGGTTAAATGAGGTCATTAGGGTGGGGTCTTGATCCAGTAAGACTGGTATCCTTATAAGAGGAGGAGACACCAGGAATACACACAGAGGAATGGCCACGTGAGGAAACAAGAAAGTGGCCACCTGCAAGAGAGGAGAGAGGATTCACCAGAAACCAGCTCTGCTGGCACCTTGATCCTGGACTTCTAGCCTCCAGAGCTGTGAGAAAATAAATTTCTGTTGTTTAAGCCCCCAGTTTGTGGTATTCTGTTATGGCAGTCTGAGGAGACAAATATAGCTGCCACCCCAGAGTCACTTTTGTTCCCATTCTTTTCTACCTCTTACCCTTGTCCCTCTCCCCCTCTCAAAAAAACTGAGGTGTGATACGTTAAATGATATATAGATGTGATGGTTTAAAAAACATGTCCACAAATCCTCTGATATACCTCCCTTCAAGAAGAAGAGCTTAATTCCCCTCCCCTTGAGTGTGACCCTCTTCTAACTCATAAAATAACGTAAAAATGATGACATATGACTGAAGAGACTCTGTAATAAAAGGCACTATGGCTACCTTCATGTTCTCTCTCTCTCAGATCACTCACTTTGGGAGAAGCCAGCCACCATGTTGAGCCATCCTATGGAGAGGCCATGGAGTGAAGAACTTAGGCTGCAAGTCAACAGCTGTATGAGTGAGCCATCTCAGAAGGGGATCCTCTAGCCCCAGTCGAGCTTTTAGATGACTGCAGCCCTTGCACACATCTTGACTGAAACCTCATTCGAGATGCTGAGCTAGAAACATCCAACTAAGCTACCCTCAAATTCCTGACCCACAGAATTTGTGACATAACATGTTTATTTTAAGACACTAAATTGGGAGTAATTTGTTACTCCAGTAGGTAATTTCTAGAGGCTAGATTACTCTTACATAAGAAGGAGATAAGGAGACATAGAAGGAAAGATCTGGAAATGAGTTAGGAGGAAAAAGAAGTGGAAAGAGGGTATAGTGAGGAGAATTTCAAAAGTGTTCACTCATTTGGAGAGACAGGATGAGGTTAGGGCAGTGATATATGAAATGGGACTTTGGGACAGAGAGATGTTAAAAGGTTTATTCAAGAAATTTTTCTGTGTTATTTGGTATGAATCTCTCCCCTGTGTTCCTAAAAAACTTTAAATAAAGATCTACATATCTTTAAATAATAATAATCCAACTTGCCCAGTGATTTAATGTGTCCTTGGGCTCATGAATGACTTATGTAAGTCAATGCCAGTAATTTTATCCTTCTTTACTAGACACTCAATTTCCCAGTTCTTCTTATTACGTGGAGCCATGGACAAAGTTCTGGCCAATGAGACATAAGGGGAAGTCTACTGGGAGCCCCTGGGAAATATTTTGCTTCCTGCTGAGTAGAGACACACACTTAAGAATTCACTAGCATTTCCCTGACCTTTCTTCCTATCTTACAGGTGTGTCGAAAAGTTGTATGAGGCCACTGTCTTGTGCCAGTGAGAAGCTAATTGTGATGATGGGAAGGCATCAGGCAGGGGTGGCTAAGCATAAGGCCAGAAAGCACCTAGAGCCATGGAGGCAGCCTGAGTGGTGGCATTGAACCTGGAGTGCCTTGTTCCAATCTCATTAGGTGAGAATATTAATGCTCTTTTTTTGCTTAAGTCACTTAAGCTACAATTACTATGGTTTTCTGTAATTTGTGTCAAAATCATTCCTAACTGATACTTAAGATGAATATTTTCTTAAAGATGGTGCCCTCAAGGGCACCTGGGTGGTTCAGTCGGTTGAGCATCCAACTTTGGCTCAGGTCATGATCTCATGGTTCATGATTGGAGCCCCACGTTGGGCTCTGTGCTGACAGCTCAGAGCCTGGAGCCTGCTTCAGATTCTGTCTCCCCCTCTCTCTCTCTACCCCTCCCCTGCTTTTGCTCTGTCTCTGTCTCTCTCTCCAAAATAAATAAACATTTAAAAACTTAAAAAAAAAAAAAAAAAAAAAAGATGGTGCCCTCAAGCCAAGCCACATAATATGTGTGGACCTGAGACATACTTCCTGAGTTCAAAATCCCCTTCCACTTCATCTAGTAGCCCTCTAGCCAGGAAGTTACCTCAGTGCCTCAGTTTTTCATCTATAAGATGGAGATAATTCTACTTTCACCATAGGACTGTCATGACCATTAGTTGCCTTGCCCTAATTATTATACAACAAATATAAATTGTCATTATTTTAAGAGTTTAAAAACCAAAAATTTAGTATTCAAAATCTTCAAAAAACCACACAATCCACGGGGCGCCTGGGTGGCTCAGTCGGTTGAGCGTCCGACTTCGGCTCAGGTCATGATCTCACAGTTCGTGGGTTTGAGCCCCGCATCAGGCTCTGTGCTGACCACTTGCTCAGAGCCTGGAGACTGCTTCAGATTCTGTGTCTCCTTCTCTCTCTGCCCCTCCCCCGCTCACACTTTGTCTCATTCTGTTTCTTAAAAATAAATAAATGTAAAAAAAAAAAAACAGAACAATCCTCACAAAATGTGAAGTTTATCAACTACGAATTAAGGACCTGTAGATATTCTGCTACTGTACATAATCATCATATTTTGGATGGATGTGAAGTGACTTCGGTTTTTAACTCTTCAATGAAGAAAATTTCAAATCTATACAAAAGCAAAGAGATTCATACACTGAATCTCCATCTACCCATCACCCAATGTTAGCTGTTTATCAACAGATTTCCAATCTTGTTTAATTTTGTCACTTTCCCTGTAAACACTGAGTGACTTTTTTTTAAGTTTAAGAGAGAGAGCATGAGAGAGAGAGAAAGAGAGAGAGAGAGAGAACCCAAGCAGGCTCCTCACAGCCAGCAGAGCCCAGTGCGAGGCTCAATCACACAAAACGTGAGATCATGACCTGAACCAAAATCCAGAGTTGGACACTCAGCTGACTGAGCCACCCAGGCAACCCCTAAGTAACTTTTAAAAATTCATTTATAAGTCACTTTAATTTCACAAAAAATTAAATATGTGTATATATCTCTAGAACTAACAGCTTTTTTTTTTTTTAAGTTTTCCTATATTTGTTTTGAATGTAAGACCTCAGACTGAGATCTTAATGATGGCAGTTGAAAAAGTATGGATTTTGGAGCCATCTCTAGATTGGGTAAAAATTCCGGTTCCACCTCTCTCTAGCTATGTGATCAGAAGCACATCACTTACTTTCCTCTGGGCCTCAGTTTTTTCACCTGCAAAGAGGAGCAGACCAGCAGTCACGACCCACTTTCCAGGGTCACTTTGAGAAATAAATAGCAAAACAATGGTGAGTAATACCTATAATTTACTAAACAAGCCAGCCACTGCCCTAAGCACTTTTCTGGTAGTATTGTCAGTCCTTGGCACTTGGCACTTGCCTGGTGCCCAGCAAATGTCACCTTTCAGTCCTTGGAGCAGGTTTTACTACAGTAAAGTTGACCAAGTGCTGGCGCTGGTTATGGCAGGCTGGTGAGAGAAAGTAGTGCCTTACCAGACACAGTCCTCCACAAAGTGGGGGCAGCAGGGGTGGCTGAAGAAAGCCTTCTCGATTTACTAACCAGTCCAGTTTGTAGGGAAGATGACGGATGGAAAAGGAGGAAAGAATGAGGATAAAAGGGAGTGTAGAGTCAGGAAGAGACAAAAGTATCATGTTTTGTTTTGTTTTTTTTTAATTGTTATTTTTAAAGTTTATTAATTTGTGAGTGAGAGAGAGAGCACAGGGGAAGGGGCAGAGAGAGAATCCCAAGCAGGCTCCCTGCGGTCAGGGTGGAGCCTAACAAGGGCTTGATCTCATGAACAGTGAGATCATGACCTGAGCCAAAATCAAGAGTTGGAGGCTTAACTAATTGAGCCACCTCTGAAGTACCACATTTGTCTCTCTCTAGTGCTCTCACACATTGGCTTTTCTGGCTTCACACAGCCCCTCCCAGCAGTTATCACTCTGCACTTACCTTTGGGGCTCAGTAGCTGGGAATGTCGGGATGGGATGGCGTAGAGAAGCAGACAGGTGACCTGAAGTTAGCCCCAGAATGACCATGGCCCCATTGTTCAGGAAGACAGTTCCCAACACCCCCAAGTCCTCTGCAGTTCCCATTACTGTTTGATGGGCCTTTATACATTTAGTCTGCAAACCAAGGCTCCCTCAGATGGGCCCATTAGAAGAGTCCTTACCACCTCAAGGGGTATGAAGGCTGCCTGACCTTGCAAACCCAGACGTTTTCCAGAAAAGGCTCAGAACAGCGATAAGCTGGGAACGGATTCGAACAGTTAGGAAGGAGTGATTCTAAAATCAATGTTTATTAGCAAAGCTTTCCCTTTTTTTTTTTTTCTGTTTCTCTCTCCAGAAGACTTTGTGTCTGAACTGGGCTTCAAATTCAAAGTAGGAAATCTACTAATTCTTTTCAAAGGGGTCTGTGGATTCATAACAATCAAGTGCTTGGGTGGCTCAGTCGGTTGAGCATTTCACTTTGGCTCAGGTCACAATCGAACAGTTCAAACGGTTCAAACCTACATCAGGCTCTGTGCTGATAGCTTCAGATTCTGTGTCTCCCTCTCTCTCTGCCTCTCCCCCACTTGCTCTCTCTCTCTTTCTCTCTCTTTCAAAAATAAACATTAAAAAAAATGTTTTTTAAGTAGGAGATGAATTTAAAATGCATATTCCCAGGTCCTGCCTCCAGAATTCTAATTCAGAGGGATCAAGAATCAGCTGTTAAAAAATAAGTGCCCAAATGATTCTCTTTCAGGTGTTTTTGGACATTTCTCCAAAACTGGCCTAAAGACCATTGCATCAGATGAGTCCCTAGAGTCTTGTGAAAAATACAAAGTCCATAGATATCCTGAATTTTAATCTGCAGGGGCAGAGTTGGTTGGGGGAGGATGAAGAAGGAAGTCCAGGATTCTGCATTTTATTTTATTTTATTTTTTATTTTTTTAACGTTTATTTATTTTTGAGACAGAGAGAGACAGAGCATGAACAGGGGAGGGGCAGAGAGAGAAGGAGACACAGAATCTGAAACAGGCTCCAGGCTCTGAGCTGTCAGCACAGAGCCCGACGCGGGGCTCGAACTCACGGACCATGAGATCATGACCTGAGCTGAAGTCGGATGCTTAACCGACCAAGCCACCCAGGCACCCCTGGGATTCTGCATTTTAAAGAGACTTCCCAGGTGAAGGCTTACTCCTGAATTTTAAGAACCACCCACCTAAGGAATAACAAAATGTTCTCTTAGATGGGCTGTGGCCTAGAGGACCTACTTCTGCTGAATCTCATGAAGCTACTTTGGGTATATGTATGTTCATGAGGAAACCACAACCCCAAGAACTCAACTAAAGGAATGAGAAAAAGACAAGGTACTGAGAACAGGAATTAAGTAATAACCAACAATGGTTCCACATCAAAGAATTTTTATAAAGTCTCTCCAGTAGGAACACTGCAACACATTGGTCCTCTATTCATCTATACTTGGCCTGCAGTGCAAATTTTCTTACATGTAGATGCTCTATAAATACCCATTAAGTTGACTTGAATGTATTCCCTTTGGAGAGCCATACTTTCAACAAGGACTTCCATAATTTTTTCTAGTGGTGTTTGGATAAGCATACATGTATGTACAGGCAAGGGGCAGAGAGGTGATGGTGAACAAAAGTGGGTTTGATAAGGTAAGGAAGATAAAACTTAATGAGTTGCTAAGCAGACTTCAGTTGTAAGTTAGGGAAAGCATAACTACCAGTTCTAATTTGGGTTTACTTCCTCTTTTGCTGCAGAATCTTAAGCAAGCTACTTTCATTTCTCTCTTTTTTTTTTTTTTTTTAAGGAATATGCCTTGTGGAATTATTTTAAGAAGTAAGTAATCAGAGATTGGAAAGCACCTTTTCCTCTTAGCCAAAATTGTGAAGAGAATCTCCACCATCTGGCATCTAGGCCAGTTCAATGAGACAAGTAGTTTCTTTCTTTCTTTCCTTCTTTCTGTAAACTAAAGATCATTTAGTAGATGTTTATTGAGGATTCATTATATGCTAGAAGCTATGACTTCTGGGATAGCAAACAAGATACAGTTACTACCTACTATTATTGAAGAAGTGAGGAAATCAAGTGAAAAGTAGAAGTTGAAGGATCAGGGAAAAATCACTGGCCAGCCTTCCTTTAGTGCTGGCAGAGGTGGGCAACAGGAAGCTTGCAAAGTCATCTGGGAATCCAGGTGCTTCAGCTATCAGAGTGGAACAGCCCAGCTGGAGTCACTTCTGGTCAACAGGGCCTGCGCTTGACAAAAGAGTCTGGTATGGGGTAGGAGGGAGCAAGAACATACAGAATGTGCCACCAGTGTGGTAGAGAGTGGGCACAACTGAGATAGGCAAACCTCTCTGTGTGTTTCCTCCAGAGCATGGCTGCTCTTTCCCTACTACCTACCAAATCACATGCTAGCTTCTTTTTTTTTTTTTTTCCAACTCTAATGCAAATCACACAAGGAAGGGGATTCTGGGAACTGTAGTTCTAATTTGTCCAAAGTAACACCATATATATAAGGAGTTGGGTTGAGAAGTGATGAAAGTTGACCAGGAGGCCAATGCATGATTAGAGGTGACATAATCAGGATGCCTGGTGGCTCAGTCAGTTGAGCATCTGGCTCTTGATTTCAGCTTAGGTCATGATCCCAGGGTCATGGGATCAAGCCCCATGCTGGGCTCCGTGCTGAGCATGGAACATGCTCTCTCTCTCTCCCTCTGCCCCCCACCCCCACTCACACTTTCTCTCTCTCTCTCTCTCTCTCTCTCTCTCTCTCTCTCTCAAATAAAAAAATTTAAAGGTGACACAGTCAATGCAAAGATTCTGAGCAAAAGTGCTTATTGAGATCCCAAGCTGTTTGAGACTCCTCAGGACTTCTCAAAGTCCTGTGTCAGCACTAGAATTGTCCCACTTAGAGCAAACTGGTTGCATAAAGTGAAGTCAGCTCATAAATGTAAGTCTGATACCCCAACACAGTGACCACAGGTGCAACAATTACAGATGATCACTGAGTTTTTATCTCAGTGTGACACAACAGCTATTAACAATTACTTTAAGATTTATTTTTTTTATCAGATTCAGGTTTACAAGGTATATAATGCTTATCTGTTCAAATATTTATCAATGCTTACTTTACATCACACAGAAGAAGTGAAACATCTTGGGGCGCCTGGGTGGCGCAGTCGGTTAAGCGTCCGACTTCAGCCAGGTCACGATCTTGCGGTCCGTGAGTTCGAGCCCCGCGTCGGGCTCTGGGCTGATGGCTCAGAGCCTGGAGCCTGGAGCCTGTTTCCGATTCTGTGTCTCCCTCTCTCTCTGCCCCTCCCCCGTTCATGCTCTGTCTCTCTCTGTCCCAAAAATAAATAAAAAACGTTGAAAAAAAAATTAAAAAAAAAAAGAAGTGAAACATCTTACTAGCCTCTGCACAAACTGGACACACGCCCTTCTACCTGTTCTTGCATACAACACCTCAGATTTCCTACCCAAGCATACCAGATTCCCCACAAGGTATACAATAAATAAAACCTGGTGATAAGGGGGAGAAAAAGAGGCTCTGAGACACAAGCCCTCAGGTTTCATAGCCCTACTCAGAAGGATTGGTCATAACTCCTTAAATTAAGATGATGTAGTTAAAAATAGCAGAACTTCCAGGGAACTAGTTTAAATAAATAGGAGGATTTAAAATGAGGAGACTTGCTTATCTCACAAGACACAAGGGCAAGGAATGCAGCCAGCCCTCAGACAGGAGCTGAAATCAAGAAGTAGAAAGCCAACCCTCTCTCTCTGCCCCTCCACCGCTTGTGCTCTGTTTCTGCCTCTCAAAAATAAATACATGTTAAAAAAAATTTTTTTTTTTTAATGAGGGGGGTCTCCTAGGTGACTTGGTTGGTTAAGCGTCCAACTTCAGCTCAGGTCATGATCTCACGGTTTGTGGGTTCAAGCCCCGTGTCAGGCTCTGTGCTGACAGCTCAGAGTCTGGAGCCTGCTTAGGATTCTGTCTCCCTCCCTCTCTGCTCCTCCCTCACTTGTGCCCTCTCTCTCTCTCTGCCTCTCAAAAATGAATAAAGGTTAAAAAATTTTAAAAAAATAAAAAGAAGTAGAAAGCCAGGAACACTCCACTCCATCTCATTGTCTGCTTTCTCTTCTGCATTTGCTCCTTCTCCCTGCAAACTGATTTCTCTGTTCCTCAAAGCACAAGATGGAATGCAGCTGCCCCTCTTGAGTTGGAAGTGATAGTTTGAAGCAAATGGAGACTGCCTTTCTTTCAGTCCTAATACCAAATAGGGGGAGAATCTGATTCAGTATTCCCTCCTTGGACCAATTAGCCTTGGTGGTAATGGGAAATCAGGAAGGCTTCAGTACAAACCTGCAGCCAGGACCCCATCTCAATGGGTAAGGGAGCACTGGTGTCAACACTCTGACTTTACTTATAGAGGATACAAGGTTAATCTAATGCTAGCCAAATGTACAGAAATAAATGACTTCCTAGGGAGACTCCAGAAGTCAATCCTACTCTTCGACTTCCTGCAGTGACTAGAACAGCAGGAGCCAATGCAAAGTCAGAAACCTAATAATATGAGCATTGGGGACACTGTAATCAAGTCAGGATTAATGAAATAGAATATGTCCAAGAGTGTAGCACACACTGTTGATTCCCTTCCAAAACCATTTCCTTGCTTCCTTGCTGTTGCACCTCTAGTTTTGTTCAGGTATCTAATCTCCTCCATTTGGTCATGTGCTTGTGTGCCAGTTACTTCCAAAGCTCTTAAAGGTGAATCCTGATTAAACCAACCAAGGTAGTACCATTCCCTTTATCTTTGATTTAGGCTTGGGCATGTGATATATATTCTCACCAATGAAACATGAGGTAAAATCAACTGGGTGTTTCTGAGAAAGGTTTCTTTATTCCTAGAAAAGATATCAATGAAGAGATTATCTTTTCTTCCTTTATACTTTCGTGCATCTGGATATTGGATACAACCTGGAATTGCTCTCGCCATCTTAGAACCATAAGGAGAACTAACCTAAGGGAAAAAAGAGAAGGGAAAAGTCTGGGGTCAATGGTAACATAATTTATCAATGAATTAACTCTCCTTGGAGCCATTCTGCATTTGGACTTCTTGTATGAGATAAATTTTATTTTTTAAGCCACTTCAAGTTGATTTTCAACTGCAGCTGAAGGCAGCCCAACCAAAACAGAGGATATGGTGGGAATTAAGGTGAAAAAGACAAGCAGATAAGATCCCACATACAGAAACAGGAGTCAGAATGAAGTCAGACTTCTCAGCAACAACCATGAAAGCTAGATGATGAAATTTTGAAGGAAAAGATTTTCCAATATAGAATTTTCAGACCAGCCAAATTATCATTTAAGTATGAAAGTAGAATAGGAATATTTTAATACACAAAAGGTCTCAAAAATTATACCTGCACTGAATTCTTTATAGGAAACCAGAAAGAATGTGCTTCTCCAAAATGAGGGAATAAACCAAAAAAGAGAAAGACATGGAATCCAGTACACAAGAACCTCCCTTAGGAGAGGAAGACATGAAGTACAGTAGACAAGACATCCTTCAAAAAAGGAAGACATGGAATCCAGTAGACAAGACCAGACTTCTATCACGAGGGAAAACAGGTATAGTAAATAAGACCTTCATCATGGGAAGTGAAGAAGGAAAATAATCATGGGCAAACTTTGAGGGTACTTCTCTAAGGGGCAAAACACCTTTGGCATCTGGCACAATGTGTAGACAGGAAAGATGTAAATGTGGGTGTGTGTACTAAAAGAGTGAAATTTTCAATAGTAGAAAGTCCATAGATACCTAAATTTTTTATTGTTTTTTATTTTAATTCCAGTATACTTAACATACAATGTTTTGTTAGTTCCAGGTGTCTAAGATAGTGATTCAACAATTCTATACATTACACAGTGCTCATCATGATAAGTATATTCTTAATCTCCTTTACTAGTCACCCATCTCCCCACCCACGTCTCCTCTGGAAACCATCAGTTTGTTCTCTATACTTAAGATTCTGTTTTTTGGTTTGTCTCTCTCTCTCTCTCTTTTTTCCTTTTGCCCGTTTTGTTTCCTAAATTCCACATATGAGTGCAATCATGGTATTTATCTTTCTCTGACTGACTTATTTCTCTTAGCATAATACTCTGTAGCTCCAACCATGTTGTTGTAAATGGCAAGATTTCATTATTTTTTATGGCTCAATAATATCCATTATAGCAGGTGTCCCTTTGAATTAGTGTTTTCATATTTTGGGGGTAAATATCCAGTAGTGCAATTATTGGATAGCAGGTAGTTCTATTTTTAATTTTTTGAGGAACTTCCATACTGTTTTCCACAGTGGCTGCACCAGTTTGCATTCCTACCAACAATGCCTGAGGGTTCATTTTTTCCCACATCCTCACCAACGTTGTTTTGTTTTGTTTTGTTTTGTTTAATTCTTGAGAGAGAGGGAAAGTGCGCAAATAGGGGTGAGACAGAGAGAGGGAGAGAGAATCTTAAGCAGGCTTCATGCCTGGCACAGAGCCCAACACAAGGCTCGATCTCATGACCATGAGATCATGACCTAAGCCAAAATTAAGAGTTGGATGCTTAACCGACTAAGCCACCAGGTGCCTGTCTTGTGTTTTTTATTTTAGCCATTCTGACAGGTGTGAGGTGGTATCTCATTGTGGTTTTGTTTCGTATTTCCCTGATGACAAGTGATGATGAGCATCTTTTCATGTGTCTGTTGGCCATCTGGATGTCTTCTTTGGAAAAATGTCTGTTCATGTCTTCTGCCCATTTTTTAATCGGATTATTTGTTTTGGGAGTGTTGAGTTGTGTAAATTATTTAGATATTTTGGATACTAACCCTTTATTGGATATGTCATTTGCAAATATCTTCTCCCATTCAGCAGGTTGTCTTTAATTTTGTTGATTATTTCTTTGGCTGTACAGAAATTTTTTTATGTTGAAAAAGTCCCAGTAGTTTATTTTTTCTTTTATTTCTCTTGCCTCAGAAGACATATCTAGAAAAATGATGCTATGGCTAGTGTCAGAGACATTACTGCCTATGCTGTCTTCTAGGATTTTTATGGTTTCGAGTCTCACATTTAGGTCTTTTTTTTTTTTTAACTTTTTATTTATTTATTTTATTTATTTTTTTTTTAATTTTTTTTTCAACGTTTTTAATTTATTTTTGGGACAGAGAGAGACAGAGCATGAATGGGGGAGGGGCAGAGAGAGAGGGAGACACAGAATCGGAAACAGGCTCCAGGCTCCGAGCCATCAGCCCAGAGCCTGACGCGGGGCTCGAACTCACGGACCGCTTGATCGTGACCTGGCTGAAGTCGGACGCTTAACCGACTGCACCACCCAGGCGCCCCTATTTATTTATTTTGAGAGAGAAACAGATCGAGCAGTGGAGGGTCAGAAAGAGGGAGAGAGAGAATCCCAAGCAGGCTCCACACAGTCAGCCCAGAGCCTGATTTGGGGCTCGAACTCATGAACCACAAGATCATGACCTGAGTTGAAACCAAGAGTCGGACACTCAGTCAGCTGAGCCACCCAGATGCCCCCACATTTAAGTCATTAATCCATTTTGAGTCTATTTTTGTGTATGGTATAAGAAAGTTGTCCAGTTTCATTCTTTTGCATCTAACTGACCAGTTTTCCCAACACCATTTGAAGAGACTGTCTTTTTCCCTTTGGACATTCTTTCTACTTTGTCTAAGACTAATTGACCATATAATTGTGAGTTTATTTCTGGGTTTTCTATTTTATTCTATTGATCTATGTGTCTGTTTTGGTGCCAGTACCGTGTAATGTTTCGATTACTACAGCTTTGTAATATAACTTGTAGTCCGGAACTGTGATACCTCCAGTTTTGTTTTTCTTTTTCAAGATTGCTTTGGCTATTCAGGGTCTTTTTGTGGTTCCATACAGATTTTAGACTGTTTCTTCAAGTTCTGTGAAACTGCTATTGGTATTTTGATGAGGATTACATTAAATCTGTAGATTGCTTTGGAGAGTATAGACAGTTTAACAATATTTGTTCTTCCAATCCATGAGCATGAAATGTCTTTCTGTTTCTTTGTGTTGTCTTCAGTTTCTCTCATCAATGTTTTATAGTTTTCAGAGTACAGGTATTTCACCTCTTTGGTTATGTTTGTTCCTAGGTACTTTTTTATTTTTGGTGCAGTTGTAAATGGAATTATTTTCTTTACTTCTCTTTCTGCTGTTTCATTATTAGTGTGTAGAAATGCAACAGATTTCTGTACATTGATTTGTATCCTGTGACTTTACTAAATTCATGTATCAGTTCTAGCAGTTTTTTGGTTTTCTATATATAGTATCACGTCATCTGCAAATAGTAAAAGTTTTACTTCTTCCTTACCGATTTGGATGCCTTTTATTTCTTTTTATAGTCTGAATGCTGTGGCTAGGACTTCCAGTACTGTGTTGAATAAAAGTGGTGAGAGTAGACATCATTGTCTTGTTCCTGATCTTAGGGGGAAAGCTCTCAGTTTTTCCCCATTGAGTATGATGTCAGTTGTGGGTTCTTCATACAAGGCCTTTATTATGTTGAGATATGCTCCCTCTAAACCTCCTTCATTTAGGATTTTTATCATGAATGCATGTTGTACTTTGTCAAATACTTTTTCTGTATCTATTGAAATGATCATATGGTTTTCATCCTTTCTTTTATTGATGTGATATATCATGTTGATTTGTGAATATTGAACCACTTTTGCATCCTGGAAATAAATCCCACTTGATAATGGTGAGTGATTTTTTTTTTAATGTATTATTGTATTCCGTGTACTAGTATTTTGTTGAGGATTTTTGCACCTATGTTCATCAGAGATACTGGCCTTTTTTGTGGTATCTTCATCTGTTTTTGCTCTAAGGGAATGCTGGCTTTGTAGAATGAATTTGGAAGTTTTCCTTCCTTCTTTTCTATTTTTTAGAATAGTTTGAGAAGAACAGCTATTAACTGTTCTTTATTTTTTTATTTAAAAAAATTTTTTTAATGTTTATTTATTTTTGAGAGAGAGACAGAGCATGAGTGGGGGAGGGGAAGAGGGCGAGGGGACATAGAATCTGAAGCAGGCTCCAGGCTCTGAGCTGTCAGCACAGAGCCTGACACAGGGCTTAAACCCATGAGATGTGAGATCATGACCTGAACTGAAGTCAGACGCCCAACCAACTGAGCCACCCAGGTGCCCCAGGTGTTCTTTAAATGTTTGGTAGAATTGGCCTGTGAAGCTGTCTGGTCCTAGACTTTTGTTTGTTGGGAAAATTTTTAATTGAATAGCAACTTAAGCATTTTATTTAGAAATGAGGATGAAGATATGAAAATAATCAACAAGAGTGAAAGTCGTAGCCTGCAAGGAGAAGGAAATTGTGATGGACAGGAGACTGATCCACACTCTTTGTTTTGTTATGGGCATTTTAAACTATGACTTAACACATTTTAATGACAGGATATAAAAAGAAACAATCATTGCAAAAGGAAAAGTAAGGAAGGCTTAGGTGAAAAGTGTAGATAGAAATGTGAAATATGAAAAATGAAATTAAAAAAAAAAAAGAAATGTGAAATATGGTCCCAAGGAATAGGGAGTGAATGGCCTCTGTTGGTTGTAGCTGGTTGCATAGCAGGAGGTCCTTGAATGCCATCTAAGGAAGGCAAATTTTATCATGGAAGAAATAGGATTTGAGGAGTTTCAGTGTGGGCAGATTAATCCTTGGAAAAATGGAACTTACTATGTGGCAGGATAGGGGTGGTTTGGAGATGTAATAACTAGGGACAAGAAGACCAGTTACAAAGTTTTTCACAAAGTAACCAAGTCAGAATGGAAGGCTGGAACCAGAGTGGTGGTGAAGAGAAGCAGAACAACTATGGGGAAACTGAGAAGAAAAGGCGTGATGACTTATTAGATGTAAGCACTATTGAGGGAGGAAGGAAACAGAAGACTCTGGTTTGAGCAGTAGGGAGATCCCAGTGGCAGCCCACTTCCATAGGAATTTCCCCAGCTAGTTAGTTCTCTGAAATGAAATCAAATTGGCATAATTCCTATCATCCCACCCCATGTGGCACCCCACTCTTCGGACTATCCAACACATGGGTCAGATCTCGTATCACAAATTTTATTAATAGGCAGAATTAACACAAAAGCATTACACATTAATTTCATAGCTGGTATACGGGACTGAAAAGCCCCTGGAACTCCACCAAATTCCTGGCCTTCTGAGCTTAGATGAAGATTTTGGAAAGTTTTCAGAGTCTTTTTGTTTTTGTTGATTTCTGTGATTTATTTTCACTACTACAATATGCCTTCCTGGTGTTCCCAGTAAGAATACTAAGTGCTTACAACGTGCCAGGCATTTGACTTACTTTTTCCCTTTCTATTTTCTATTGTCCTATTTACAAATGAGGAGCTGAGGCTGAGAAATGTTAAGGAACCTATTGTCAATACATCACTTAGCTGATAAATCCAGAACTGAGATCCAACTCACTCTTGGTGTGGATCCAAAGCTTGGTCTCCAAGCCACTACAGGCCCCTGTGCCCCCATTGTAAATGGCCCCACTCTGCCTTCCTGAAATGAACAGTCTCCCAATAGTCAATGCCCACCTTTATCCTTACGTAAGCTGCTTCACTGGCTCTCAGAATGATATTTAGAAACCAAGATCTGGGGACTGTTTTTGCTCATTACTATTGAGATGTCACTACTTCCAAGTTCCTTCAGGAGGCGTTTCTAATCAATACATGTGTGTACATATGTATTTATGCATGAATGGACATGTATATGTGAATACATATATGTAAATGCATGTACATTTCTATATTGATCTTTTTATATTAAAAACTGTGAGTTTACACCAATACTTCCAATTCTAATCCACCACAAATTTCATTCTAGTTTTCTTCCTTTCTATACTTTTTTTTTTTTTTTTAGAGAGAGCACACACATGAGCAGAGAAGGGGGCAGAGGGAGAGAGGGGATCTTAAGCAGGCCCCACACTCAACATGGAGCCCAACATGGGCTTGATCCCACAACCCTGGGGTCATGACCTAAGTCAAAATCAAGAGTCAGATGCTCAACGAACTGAGCCACCCAGGCACCTCTCTTCCTTTGTATACTTTTAATCCATTCTCCAATTGTGGGAACCTGGCCCTTGTTATCCTTAACATTTTATCAATATTCCTGAATATAATCAATCTCCCATTACCTCCACTGTCCTCTCCCCCCCCTCCCCCCCCAGCCCACCCCATGCAGATACCCTTCTCATCTCACTTCTATACAAATACTCTATTCCAGGCTACTGTACTCTCAGTATCAAAGCCCTCTCATGCCATTTGGGCTCTCAAGTGCACTGAGCCACCCCGGCATGAATGCCCTTCATTGCCTATTCAGGTTCTGACTCTCCACACCAGGATGCTCCCATGTGTGGTTGCCTTCCTTCCTTTTTTGGGCTCCCGCACCCAATTCTGAATCATCCCCATGCATGGATATTCTCCTAGTTTCTCTGGGTTCTAACCTTTCACATTTGGCCACCCCTGAGTAGAGGTCCTTCTCACTTTATTCAGGCTCTGATGTCCCATGCTTGTGAGTCATTTTTTTTTAAAACATTCTTTTGACTCACCTGAAGTACTTGTGAGATCTTATGTATAAAAGAAACAGAGGTAAGCTTGAGATAAGCTTTTGTACCAAGTACCAGGTTTAAAAGCAACAAGTGTAGCAAATAAACAAAAAATTAAAAATAAGTTGTACACCTGAAGTCAACTATACTCAAAAAAAAATAATTACAAAAAAAAAAAAGCAACAAGGGTAGCATGTTAAAAATCAACTGACCAATGGAAAAAATGAATAAATTGGACTTCAAAAATTTTATTTATTTTTTTTTAATTAATTTATTTATTTTTTTTAACGTTTATTTATTTTTGAGACAGAGAGAGACAGAGCATGAATGGGGAGGGTCAGAGAGAGGGAGACACAGAATTGAAACAGGCTCCGGGCTCTGAGCTGTCAGCACAGGGGCCCGATGCGGGGCTCGAACTCACGGACCGCAAGATCGTGACCTGAGCCGAAGTCGGCGCTCAACCGACTGAGCCACCCAGGCGCCCCTGGACTTCAAAAATTTTAAATTTGTGCTTCAAAGGACACTATCAAGAAAGTGAAAAGACAATTGCTTATATATAATATATAAGCTTTATATACATATATATATGTTATATATATATATTATATATATATATATAATATATATATAAAATATATATATATAACATATATATATATTATATATATATATTTAATAGACCTTCCAGTGAAGATGTACAAATGGCCAACAAGCATATGAAAAGATGCTCAACATCATTAGCCATTAGGGAAATACAAATCAAAACCATGAGATACCGGGGCGCCTGGGTGGCGCAGTCGGTTAAGCGTCCGACTTCAGCCAGGTCATGATCTCGCGGTCCGTGAGTTCGAGCCCCGCGTCAGGCTCTGGGCTGATGGCTCGGAGCCTGGAGCCTGTTTCCGATTCTGTGTCTCCCTCTCTCTCTGCCCCTCCCCCATTCATGCTCTGTCTCTCTCTGTCCCAAAAATAAATAAAAAACGTTGAAAAAAAAAATTAAAAAAAAAAAAAAAAACCATGAGATACCACGTAACACCTACTAGTACGGCTGTAATATTTTAAAAGACAGATAATAAAAAGATCACGCTAAGGTGTGGAGATATTGGAACTTTGGTGAAAGTGATACAGCTACTTAGCAAAATAGTCTGGCAGTTCCTCAAAAAGTTACACAGTGTTACTATTTGACCCAGTAATTCCACCCTTGAATATATACCCAAGAGAAATGAAAATATATTTCCACCTAAAAACAGTCCCCAAAGCTAGAAACAATCCAAAAATCCATCAATGAGTGAATGGGTGATATATCTATATCTGAAATGTGATATATCTACACAATGGAATAGTATTCCATCGTATACTATTGAATGCTACTCAACCATAAAAAAGAAGTACAAATACATGTAGCAACATGGATGTACCTTAAAACATTATGCTAAATGAAAGATGCCAGTCACAAAAGATCACATATTATATTATTTTATTTATATTAAATGTCCAGAATACAAAAATCTATAGAGACAAAAAATAGTTAGTGGTTGCCTAAGGCTGGTGGGGATGGGGGAATTGAGGGGAGGGGGAATGATAGCTAAAGGATGTAGAGTTTCTAGGGCACTTGGGTAGCTCATTTGTTTAAGCGTGGACTCTGGATTTTGGCTCATGTTATGATATCACAGTTTGTGAGATCGAGCCCCACGTCAGGCTCTGCACTGACAGCACGGAGCCTGCTTGGGATTCTCTCTACCCCTCTCTCTCTGTCCCTACCCCACTCATGCTCTCTCAAAAATGAATAAATAAACTTAAAAAAATAATAAAATAAAATTGATGGTGATAATGGTCGCACAACTCTGTAAATTACCAAAAAACTATTGAATTGTGCATTGTAAATGAGTGAATTGTATGGTATGAACTATATCTGAATAAAGTCATTTAAAAAAAAAAAGTTCTCTGTCTGATCAGGAGGTGAGGAAGAGCCTTTACCAACTTGCAAGTTAGTCTTCTTACACAACCCTATCTCTCATGTACCCATGAGAATTCCTTGAATTCAAGTCAGGGCCCTCCCCAGGGGCTAATCACCAGGTCTCTGCAATGGTCTCTGGTTCCTGCAATGTTTTTGTATATATTTTCTTGTCAAAATGAACAATAAAGACAAAAGAAAAGGAAAATATATAATAAATACCTATTCTTTTTCTCTACCACAAACTTCTTCTTCTCCTTTTTTATTTCAGAGCCCTGTATTTCCTTGGGAAACTACCCCACCCCACTTTTAGTACTCATTGTTTGGGTGCACCTGACCGCACCCCAAGTTCAAGGAATGATCACATGCTATTGGCTTACACTGATCAACATAAGTACCACCATAAGTAGCAATAAGTCTGGCTACGGTGATTGGCGCAAGGATGAAAGAAGGAATCAAGTTAACTCAAACAGCATATATCCCAGAACCTTTGGGAGAGTTTATAGCAAAAGAAGTGTTTTGCATCTTGGGACTGTGAAGACATAAGCCTGAAACTTCTCGGAACAGATGGGGCACACCTGACCCAATGAACAGAACGAGGAGATGGAGCAAGACAGCTTCCTAAAACCTATTCTGAGCATCTGAATTCAGCCATGCTAGATGTTACATCTACTCATGGATTTTAAATCTACAAGAGGTAATAATTCCCCCTCCTCTCTTTGTTTTGCTGTTTTGTCTGATCCTGTTTAGATTGAGCTATCTATAATGTGCGAAAGAAAGAATACTCCCAGATACAGACATTTACCAAAGTCAACTATAATAGGAAGGAGGATGTCCAAGTGGAAAAAACTGAGTAATGGTAGGTTGAGCTCTATATTTAGTTCATAACAGGTTTTATCTTTTTTTGACCATCCACTTTATGGAGCTGAGAATACTAAGGCTCATGGTCACACTTAGTTAATGAAAGAACTATGACTTAAACTCAGGTCTTCTGACTACAAACTCAATTCCCTTTATAACACTCTGCCACAAAATTACTACGCATAACTACATAATATAAAGCAATGTATATGTGTATACATTTATACATTTATACCCACTTCTGCTATCTCCTCCAAACTCTGAGACAGCAGTATAAGGGAGAGTTGGATAAGAGTCTGTCAATGGTAACCTCCCAAATATCTTCTATGTGATCCTTCCATCCCCACTGTCACTGTCTGTGGTTAGCTCTCACCCGCCAAGTTCCTTGCTGAAAAAAATTGTACATTTTCTTCTATTAATACATATTTTCATCTTTCATATTTATGCTCTTAAATAATCTTTAGTTTACCTCTGTACATAATGTTAGGAAGAGATCCAGTTTTATTGTTTCCATATGGCAACTTAGTTTCTTATCTATTTCTGTGTTAACAACATCCAGTATTTCTTATTGCATCTTTGTAATATGCCCTAATATCTGATAAAGCAAGACCTACTTTTTATTCTACTTTTCTAAGGTTGACTTAGCTATTTATGGACTTTTACTCTTCTCTGTGAGTAAGTTAACAAATTCCTTAAAATTTTCGACTAAAATTTTGATGGAATCTACATTGAATTTATTGATTAATTTGGGAAAGTTAGTATCTTTTTAATAAGTTATCCCAGGAGCGCCTGGGGTGGCTCAGTCAGTTAAGCATCTGATTCTTGGTTTTGGCTCAGGTCATGATCTCATGGTTTGTGAATTTGAGCCCCTCATCAGATTCGCTGCTGTCAGCTCAGAGCCCACTTTGAATCCTCTGTTCCCCTGTCTGTCTGCCCCTCCCCCACTCATGGTCTCTCAAAAAATTAAAATAATAATAATAATAATATTATTATTATTATCCCACCCAAATGCATGGAATATCTTCTCACTTGTTCAGATCATCCTCTGGTCCCAGGTCATTTATTACAGTTTGACATTTTTCTCCATAAGTATATTGCTGCTAAATTAAATGGTGTCTTTTCTTAAATTGTATCTTCTAGTTTACTGTTTTTGATGTAGAGAAATGAAACTAATTTGTATATGCTGTGTTGGTATCAGAAACATTGTTCAACTCTATTATTCTAAGTTCATAATTTGATTCTGTTGGTTGTTCTCTATAGATGATTATATTATCTGGAAAAATATTACAGTTTTATCTCTTATATCCCATCAGCTTTTTTTTCTTTCCTAATACCATTGATCAAGACAGTAATATCATCAGTAATATTGGACAGTGTTTTCTTTTTCCTGATCTCAAAGGAATATATTTAAGATTTCTCCATTTGTTTTCATGTTCACTGTTAAGTAATTATATACTACACATTAAATTAATTATACTTTAAAACTTGGGTAGAAATTGGAATGTCTGCCTGGCTCATTTGGGAGAGCATGTAACTCTTGATTTCAGGGTTATGAGTTCAAGCCCTATGTTGGTATAGAGATTACTTTAAAAAAAAAAAAAAAAAAAAACTTTGGGTAAAAATTATCTGTATAACCATGTAGGCCTTGAGACTTTGTTATGTTTTGTTTAATCCTTATCGATCTTTTCCAGTTCCTACTTTCTTCTTGCATTATTTTTGCAGTTTTGTGTTTCTTGGGTTTTGTCCATTTCATTTAGTCTAAATTTATTTTATTTTAAGTTTATTTATTCATTTTGAGAGGAGGAGGTGGGAGAGAACCAGTGGGAGAGGTCAGAGAGAGGGAGACAGAGGATCTGGAGTGGGCTCTATGCTAACAGCAGAGAGCCTGAAGCAGGGCTACAATTCATGAAACATGAGATCATGACCTGAGCCAAAGCTGGATGCTTAACTGACTAAGCCCTTCATTTAGGTTTTAAAATGTATTTACCTACAGGAGTGCTTGGGTGGCTCAGTTGGTTAAGCATCTGACTCTTGAATTTGGCTCAGGTCATGGATCTGAACCCTGGGTCAGGCTCTGTGCTGACAGTGCAGAGCCTGCTTGGGATTCTCTCTCTCTCCCTCTTTCTCTGCCCCTCCCCCATTAACACTCTCTCTCTCAAAAATAAATACATAAGAACTTTAAAAAATCTATTTATATATACTTATTCATAATATTATTTTTATTAAGTTTTCATTTCTGTTGAGACTGTGGTTAATTTCCCCCTTTTCATATTCTATTCTCTCTCTCTCTCTCTCTCTCAATCTTGCCAGAGATTTTCATTTCATCTAATATTTCATTAGTATTTTCTGTCTTTTAAAAAATATTATTGGTTTTATTTATTTTCTTATTATTTGCTTCCTTCTTGTTTCTTAGATATTACTGTTTTTCACATACTGTAATTATTTAGCTGCTTTGTTTTAAAACTATCTTGTTTCTTAATAAATATATGTAAATTATCATTTATTTCTCTAAGAACTGCCTTATCTGTGATCCAAAAGTGCTTACATGTAGTATTTTCATTATTTTTTTTAAATTTTTTAATGTTTGTTTATTTTTGAGAGAGAGAGAGAGACAGACAGAGCACAAACATGGGAGGGGCAGAGAGAGAGAGACACACACACACAGAATCTGAAGCAGGCTCCAGGCTCTGAGCTGTCAGCACAGAACCCAACATGGGGCTCGAACTCAAGGACCATGAGATCATGACCTGAGCCACAGTCAGACGCTCAACCGACTGAGCCACCCAGGTGCCCCTCATTATCATTTATTTCTAAGTACTAATTTACTCTGCACTTCCCTTTTTAACATAAAGATTATTTACAAATATGTAACTTAATTTTCAAATATGTGAAATTATATCCTTTTGTAATTAAATTTTAACTTCATTACAATATGCTTAGGCAAAACTCCACTCAGAAATCATCTAGGGGCGCCTGGGTGGCTCAGTCGGTTGAGCGGCCGACTTCGGCTCAGGTCATGATCTCACGGTCCGTGAGTTTGAGCCCCGCGTCGGGCTCTGTGCTGACAGCTCAGAGCCTGGAGCCTGTTTCAGATTCTGTGTCTCCCTCTCTCTGACCCTCCCCTGTTCATGCTCTGTCTCTCCCTGTCTCAAAAATAAATAAACGTTAAAAAAAAAGAAAGAAAGAAAGAAAGAAAGAAAGAAAGAAAGAAAGAAATCACCCTAATGGGCAATGGGGAAGGGAAATGCTCATAATAGGATTGTCTACTGTACTGAACTGAATAGTGTCCTATCCCTAAATACATGTCCACCCAGAACCTATGAATGTGACTTTATTTGGAAATAGCATTATTGCAGATGTAATCAAGTTAAGATGAGGTCATACTGGACTAAGGTAGACCCTAACCCAGTAACTGGTGTCCTTATAAGAAGAGGGAAATTTGGACACGAATACACAGGGAAAATGCCATGTGACTGCAGAGGCAAAGATTGGGGTGATACATCTGTAAGTCAAGGAACACCAAGGAGTCCCAGCAGCCATCAGAATCTAGGAAGAGGAGAGAAATAATCAGTCCCTAGAGCCTTCAGAGAGAGCATGGCCCTATTAACACTTAGATTTCAGACTTTTAGCCTCCAGAACTATGAGACAATAAACTTTTGTTGTTCTAAGCCGCCTCATTTGTCACTTAGAAATGAGGAAACTAATATATCTGCCTTGTCTGATGTGAGAAGACAGATTATGTACCTACCCTTATTCATGTGTGGTTGCTAACAATTTGATTGGATGGTTAGGGCTAAGTACACAGATTGAAAAAAAGTATGGAGAAGAAGAATGTTGGTGGTCTTCCTGGAAAGGACACAGACTGCGAATATATTTTTGTCTGTGTGAATGATCACCAAAAGAGATTCACTACAGAGGAGGCTCTTAATAATCAAGTGGACAAAATGGCATGTTCTGTGGATGTCAGACAACCTCTTTCCCCAGACACCCAGTGCTTTTTCAATGGGCCCATGAATAAAGACTATGGCAGGGATGGAAGCTAGCCATAGACTCTGCTACATGGACTTCTCATTACCAAGGCTGACCTGGCTAATGCTATTGCTGAGTGCCTTATCTGCCAACAGCAGAGACCAGCACTGGCCCCCTGATAAGGCACCATTGCCCAGCCACCTGGTAGTTGGTTGATTACATTGGAATCCTTCCATTGTTGAGAGGGCAGAAAATCTTCCTCACTATAATAGACACATATTCCTGGTATAGATGTCTTCTCTATCCATAATTCTGTCAGGACCTCCATCAATAGACTCACAGAATGTCTTATTCACCATTATGGGATTCTCCACAGCACTGCGTCTGATCAAGAAACTCATTTCATACCAATAGAAATACAGCAGTGAACTTAAGCCTATAGAACTAAGTGGTCCTACCACATACTGCATCATCCGTAAGTGGCTACTTTAACTTAACAGTGGAATTGCTTACTGAAAACTCAGTTATGGTACCAGATGTGAGACAACGTCTTCAGAGACAGGATTCTGTCTTGAAAAATGCAGTGCATACTTTGAATCAGAGGTCATTACATAGTGCTGTCTCCTCCACAGCCAGAATACGTGGATTTGGGAATCAAGGGATGTAGGTGGGAGTAGATCCTCTCACTATTATATCACCTAATCTACTCACAAAATTTTTGCTTCCCATCCATGCAGCTCTGAGATTTGCTGTTTTTAAAGGTCTTCATTCCAGGGGCATCTGGTGGCTCAGTCAGTTAAGCAGTAGATTTCAGGTCATGATCTCACAGTTCGTGGGTTCGAGCCCCGCATCAGGCTCTGTGCTGACAGCTCAGAGCCTGGAGCCTACTTCAGAGTCTGTGTCTCCCTCTCTCTCTCTCTGCCCCTCCCCTGCTCACAGTCTCTCTTTGTCTCTCAAAAAATGAATAAAAATGCTAAAAAAAAAAATTAAAAAAATTAAAGGTCTTTGTTCCAAAGGGAGGAATGCTTCCATCAGGGGACACAACAATGCATGCTCTAAATTGGAAAGTAAGGCTGCCAGCTGGCTCTCTTGGGCTTCTTATGTCACAAAACCGAAAGGCAGTAAAAGGAATCTCTCTACTGCTGGACTGATCCCAGTTACCAAGAGGGAATTTAGGTTGCTGCTAACCCATGAGTACAAGTAGGACTATATCCAGAACCCAGTGCATTTCCTGGGGCATCTCTTAGTACTTCCATGCCCAATAGTAAGTGTTAATAAAAAAACCATATTCAAAAAGGGAAGCGGCAGGAATATTGAGGACTGAGATGCTTTAAGGAAGGTAGGTTTAGGTCACTCCACTAGGAAATTGACCAGCTGAGCTTCTGGCTGAGAGCAAAGGAAATACAGAATAAATAGTGAAAGAAGGGGATCATAAATATCAACTGTGGCCTTGTGACCAGTTACAAAAACAAGGACTGTAGCAGTTTTGCATATTTCCTCATTTGTTGTGTACGTGCGTTCATTTGTAAATATCAACCATTTTCTTTCTTCCATTATTTTTTTTAAAGTTCAAAGAACTTTACAACAAACATCCATATATCCACACTTTGATACTTTAACATTCTACTAAACCTTTTATTTTTTATTTATTTATTTTTATTTTGAGAGAGAGACAGAAAGGAGCAGGGGAGGAGGGGCAGAGAGAGAGGGAGATGGAATCCCAAGCAAGCTCAAACTCACAGATCATGACTGAGCCAAAGTCAAGAGTCAGATGCTTAACCAACTGAGCCACCCAGGTGCCCCTCTTCTTCCATTATTATTTCATATATAAATTTTTGGAGGTTAACTTTGCAAGTTAGTCTTTAGTCTTTAGGTAATAGAATAGTAAAATTGTGACTGAACTTGAAAAGCAATTAACATAGTGTTAAAGTATAATTTTTTTAAAAGATTTTTTTATTTTTAAGTAATCTTTACATCCAACATGGGGCTTAAACTCACCACCGCAAAATCAAGAGTTTCATGCTCCACCAACTAAGCTAGGCAGGGCCCCTAAAGTATAATTTTAAAATTTTTTTATTTTTAAAATTGTGGTAAACTATGCATAACAAAATTTACCATTTTAACCATTTTTAAGTGTAGGGTTCGGTGGTATTGACTACATACACATTGTTGTACAACCCTCACCACTATCTTTCTCCAGAACTTTTTCATCTTCTCAAACTGACACTCTGTACCCATTAAATCATAACTCCCCATGTTCTCCCACCAGGCCTTGGCAACCACCCTTCTACATTGTAACTCTATGAGTTTGGCTACCCTAGGACTGACTTATTAGTCTATGGCCATACCACCCTGAACGTGCCCGATCTCGCCTAGGACTGACTTATCTAAGATACAATTTGTTTTGAAAGTTAATATAACCCTCATACAGATATAAAATGAAAAGGGATCAGAAGTTTTGTTTACCTCATTAATTAATGAGGAAGCCAATAAGATGTTACAACTAGATCAAAGGAGAATTCAAATAACCACACATATATAGGCAACAAGGAATGCTAGAATGAATTTACAAAAAGATACAAAATGGTCTAATCACCAGGAAATAATAAATTGCATTCCACTGACACAATTACTTTCCATTTCTATGGGCCAAGTCATTTTCATTATTGTTAGTTTTCTTCAACCCATAAAATAGTAAAAAACCCAAAAAAACAATGAAAGAAAAATATATTTAGGAAGGGTGCTCAAGGCAGTATATTCAATAACTATACACAATGAACATGGATGAATAATGACAACACTGAATAGGGGAAAAAACTGGGAGAGGCTTATTATCAATTTATTGCCTGTCAGCTCCAAAGTCACTTGGAGCTGGACCTTGTAAACAATTCGTTTGCTAGCAGGTGTAATGTTAGGCCTTACAGCAGAGGGCACTGGAGGGACACTGCAAGACAAAGCAGAGAAGGTGGCTTCTCAGATCTTCCTGTGATGTCTCTTGTGAAGACCCAGTGGCACATTTCACCACCACCCTAAATGAATGGCTTCCAGTTGACCACCCCTGACATATAGGCTACCCCCCAGTTCTGGGCTGCAGCACTCCACTGAACTTTTCTTTAGACTATAGCCTTACCCTCTCCAAGGAGGTTTGAATCTCAGCCTCACCTGGAGGATAGAATCTGTTCCAAGTTTCTTTTTCTCTTGGATATTCTCCCTCAAGCTTAGAGGTAATAGTGTTGTTTACATTTGCTATTCCGTAGAGTTAACTTTTACCTCTGTTAATAGTTAACCACCTTTTATTAGTTCATGACTGTTACATTAAATATTTCCTGATAAATTATAGGTGTGGTTTCTGTATCCAGACTGATACAAACATAACCTTATTTATTTTCTTCCTATTCATTTCCTAAACTTGTCACCTCTGTATTATTGTCCTAATAAATATATATTAGCATGCTCTCCTTTCCCTTTCATATCCTCTCAAAGCATCTGTTATATTAATAATATCTAGGATTTTAGTTCTGCAATGTAATGGATATTTTTTGTCTTTTTTCTTTGGTTCCAGTTGCTTTTTCTTTTTTAAGGCTACAACAAACTCCTGATATCTCTTAGAGCACATCAGGATTTTCAATTTTTCTTCTCATTTTTGTACTTCCTCAAAAATGTTTTCAGTGTGAGTCTTCATGTGGCAAGTTTTCTGAGAACTTGTATACTTGAGGCTGAATATCACTTTTCCTATGCCTTTATATTTGAAAGACAATTTGGTTGAATACAAGATTTTGGCTCAAGTTTTTTTCAGTACTTAACATATATTGCTCCTTTGCCTCCCTGCAGCCAGTATGCTGTTGAGAAGACTAATATTAGTATGATTCTTATTCCTTTGTAGATTGTATGTTCTTTCTAGAAAGTTTCAGATTTTTTCTTTATCTCTAGTACTCTTTCACTATAACCTGTCTAGGTCTGATTTTTCCTTATCTCCTCTCTTTGACATTTTATGATCTGAAATCATTCATTTTTCATTAGTTGTGAGAAATTTAACTATTATTTCTTCAAATATATCCTCCTCTTCTTCTTTAAAATTTTGTCTTTTGAGACTCCTCTTACAAAGATGCTGACTCTACTATTTCTATTCTCCACATCTCTTTGCTATGTTTTATTCATTATCATTTCTTGCTAGCTTTTCCATTTGTTTGATGTGAGTTTCTATAGGAGAGATCAGCAAACTACAGCCCATGGGCTAAATCCAGCTTGTCATCTGTTTCATTGGAATAGTTATATTGCAGTAAAGTTTCATTGGAATAGTTATATTCATTCATTTATGTATGATCTATGGTTGCTTTTGTGCTACCATGGAAGAGTTGAGTAGTTGCAACAGAGACGGTGTAATCCACAAAGTTTAAACATTTAAAATACTTGCCATCTGGCCCTCACAGAAAAACTTTGTCAATCCCTACTCTACAAGATAGTAACAATTTTCTTCTTCTTTCTATCCTGAAGGCCTAGAATGTGCCTTGTCCAGGTTTGTTGAATCAATGAATAAATAAGCTTTGAAGGGCAAATATTATATCAATAGGTAGAACTGAGAGAGATATTATTTCAAAAGATGAAAAGATAGCATTCTAGCTAAAGAGAACAGAAATAGTATAAGCAAAGATATAGGGGCGCCTGGGTGGCTCAGTTGGTTAAGCGTCCGACTTCAGCTCAGGTCATGATCTCACAGCCCGTGAGTTCGAGCCCCGTGTCGGGCTCTGTGCTGACAGCTCAGAGCCTGGAGCCTGCTTCAGATTCTGTGTCTCCCTCACTCTCTGCCCCTCCCCTGCTCATGCTCTGTCTCTCTCTGTCTCAAAAATAAATAAAAACATTAAAAAATTAAAAAAAAAAAAAGATATAGAAGTGAAAATCAAGGGTAGATTTCAGTAGAGCAAAATATTTAGCAAAAGTGAGGCCAGAAAGATTGATTAAGAACTATTTTGGGAAGCTTGGCGTCTAGAAGGGGGAGTTGGTGCTTAGTTCTCTTTGCAACTGCCAGATATGTCACATGACCAGAGATAAGCTTAAGGAGGACTCATGTATCAGCCCTGTGAGAACAGACTAGAGATAGAAGACAGAGGAGGGATGGAGAACAGTTCAGAGCTACTGGAATAGTGAAATACAAAGGAGTGAGCTCCTTTGTATGGTGTTATGGTGATGTAAGTTCAGAGAGATGATGCAGCCCGACAGAGTCGCTATACTTGGTCTACATCTCAGCCCCACAGTATCCTAACTGTGGGATACTAAGCAAGTTGCACAGTCTTTTCTGAATTTCAGTCTATTTGTCTGTAAAACATGGTGATTCAGTGAGGATCCAATTAGAAAAATAACATGCATGCCAGGTAATTTAATAGAATTTAATAAGGGAACTAGTTACAGGTACAGACTGAAGAGCTGAAAGACCAAATGGGAAGGCAAGGTCATCCAGGGATTAAGCAATTGCAGAAAGCAATGACCACTTCCAAGGCTGGGACTAAGGGAAGAGAGTGTTACCAGAGCCCAGGGGGCAGAGCTGCTGATCAGGATGTGTGGGAACCAGAGCTAAAGAGGAGGTGCAGCCACTGGGTCACAGCTGTGCCCAAAGCAGAGAGAGAAGAGAAATGCTCTGGAGTCTCCTCTCTCCCTGTCCTGCAGTCTTCTCCCAGTGACATCTATTGGCCAAACCTAGACAGAATCAATTTCCCAGCAAAGAAACCTGGGAAAGGTGATTTGCAAGAAACAACCCCCTGTGATTCACAGCAGACTGGAGGAAGAGCAGGGGCTGGATTTGAGGCAAACAATCAATCAAGCAGCACACATGGATATATCACTGGGGATTACTGTGAACACCTCAGCCGAGATCACACCGCATAGTATGCAATCAGTAAATGATCAAGTGCTGTTTTTTTCTTACCCTTTCTTACATCTCTATCCTCATCTTTTACCATTTCCCTCCTAATTTTGGACATATTGAAGTATTTCTAGTTTCTAAAATTCACCAATTCACCATGAACTATCACTTTGGGACTTGTATTTAGCTCCCTCTGCCCACACAGCATTGTGCCCTTTCCTGATGACTCACATTTCCCCCAACTCCCTCTTTCCCTTTGTTATCATCCTAGGTTCTGCGTCTAGCAGGATGTCGTCCCTGAGTCCATCAGCGTTTGTTAAATGCCCCATTGATGCTCTGAGAGCATCCTCTACATACCTCTCTCATAGCACCAGGCAGACTGTCTGACAATGAATCTCTCTCTTTGTTTTCTACTGCCTTTTCTACTGCTGCATAACAAATTACCACAAACTTCGCAGTCTAAAACAACACACATTTACTACCTCACAGTTTCAGTAAGTCAGAAGGCCAGCATCTTTACCTGGGCCCTCTGCACGGGATCTTACCAGACTGAAATCAAGGTGTTGGCCAGCTGTATCCTCATCTGCAGGCTTGACCAAGAAAAGATCAATTTCCAAGTTCCCTTGGCAGAATTCATTTCCTTGCAGTTGTATGACCAGGCTTCCTATTTTATTGCCAGCTGGTAGCCAAAGACCACTCTCAGTTCCTAGAGACACTTTCAGGTCCTTGTTAGATGGCCCTCTCTACAACATGGTAATTTGCTTCTTCAGAACCAACAGGAGAGCTTCTGCTGTAGCTTCAAATATCTCTGCTTTCCTCTTCTTTGGCCCCTAGATCCTCTTTTTCAAAAGAGCTTACCTGATTAGGTTGGGCTCACCTACACTCAAGGAGAGAAAAATTAAATAACAAATACACACCAGGACTGGGAATCTTGGGGGCCATCATAGAATTCTGCCTTCCATACTGTCCTTCTGGATGTAAACTGTCCCAAGACAAGGCTAGTCTCTTATTTGTCGTTATATCTCAGAATCGAACTGTTAGTACCTGACACTTAGTAGCTATTCAATGAAAGAATGAAGAAATACAAGGAAAAAAGGGGAAGGGAACTTGTAGGGGAGGGAGATCTTTAAATGGAAAGTAAATATGACTTGGTAGGTAATGGACATTGGAACCTGAATTCTGGGTCTATAATGGCACCATTAACAAAAGTTGAAAACTTAGGAGGAATGGGGTTGGATGGGTTGTGGAAGAATGGGTGGACAGAATGAAATACTATGTGTTTCATTCTTCATATTCTGAGTTGGTTTTGCCTGTGGCACAACCATGTGGAAATTTCCTGCGAACAAATGAGGATGATAGTGTGTAACTTAGAAGAGAGATATGGGTTGAGAATACTATGAATTACAGCATTTAGTACTGAGTGCTTGAAGTAGTACCATAGTTTGTAGGGTACTCTTACCGCCAATCCTGCTCCCATGGGGACACCATAATTTGGCTCTTATATTCTGGCTCTGACTTTTTTCTTTTTTTTTTTTAATGTTTATTTATCTTGAGAGAGAGTGCGTGAGTGAGGGAGGGGTAGAGAGAGAAGGAGAGGGAGAGTCCCAAGCAGGCTCCATGCTGTTACTGAGCAGCCCAGTGTGGGGCTCAATCTCATGAACTGTGAGATCATGACCTGAGCCAAAATCAAGAGTTGGACACTTCAAGGAATGAGTCACCCAGGCACCCCTGGCTTCTGACTCTTATTTCTTTCCCTTTTCTACTTCCCAACTATTTGATTTTCCCATAATTACTCAGATTTTCTTATCCTCTTCCTATACCCTCCAGACATAACCCTCCAGATATAACCGTCAGAATAAAAATCCATTGCCAACTCTCTTGGTCCTGCTGATGTGAATTTAACTGTAATAGACATTAGTTGAGATATTTATACTGATCTAATTCTGTGTATAGTGGTAAGAACATGACCTCGAGCCACAGAATAGCTGAGTTCAAGTACCGCTTCTGTTTATTTGCTGTATAATCATGATCCCGATGAATGATCTCTCTTAAGTTTATTCCTTCTTTATACATAAACTAGATACACACACATGTTTTCAAGAGAATTAAGTAAAATTTTGTGTGTGAAATGTCTGATAAATTGTAGAAGTTCAGTTAAATCCCTGCATTAATTTTTTTTAGAGAAAAATGTGGATGTTGTGCTCATATTCTTTCGCTCCAGATTCATTGGGATTTTTCAAATTACTGTTGTAAATATGAAATCAGTTTAACAATATTATCACATGACTAAAACATATTCCTAATCCCCACTGGGATTGGGAAGTAGTGTGTAGTAGCAATGAGTAAAAAAAGCACAATATGAAACTCATATTGTACTTGCTAGAAAAAGTGATGTCAGGTCATTTAGAACCGTATTTTCTGCTAAATATTTATGATGAAACAAAGACAGTTATTTTGATTATAATAATATTGCACCTAATTCTTTTTATAGCAAAAGATAGCAGGCTTGTATTTGCATATCTGCCTCCCAGGTTGAGATGGAAAGCTAGGAATTTCTGAATCTGCCTGCAATCTATGTTGAGCTCTCAGCACACTTTCTTACGTGGCCTTGGGGATTATGACTGCGGCCTTACCTTCTCCTACTCATTTTCATAAGGCAGCTACAGTAGTCTTTCTAAAATGCAGCCTGATCAAATCTCCTAGCCACTGCACTTTGCATGAAAGGAAATCTCTCTGGGTTGGCATGTAGGGTACTTCACCAGCAGTTTCCTATTGACCTTTCCTGTCTTACATCTTATCGCTCCCCTTGTAATCTTTGTCCCAAGCTCCTACTACCCCTCTTTGTGTTCTTTTTTGGGAACTGGCTCTTCCTCCACTTCCTTTTACCTGGTTTTAGGCTAATCCTTCCAGCTCTATCCTCACGGTCACCTTCTCCTCATCTACGTACCTCCCAATTCTGGGTTGCTTGTTTTCTTTTACAAGTGTTTGGTTAGGATTTATTTACACTTTGAAGAAATTATCCCTTTGAAATAGACACGCAGTGATTTTGGAGTAACTTAACTTAAACTGCTCGTCTTGCTGACTGCAGAGTTCAGGAGTACTTCAGGTTGGCCAAGCAAACAGCTGTCTGTGTTGTGATGCCGGCACATTTCCTAACATTATGTTCCTGCCCCTTCGTTCCATTCAGGCCCTCTGAGAATACAGCCTATGAGTTTCTGTGAGTCCCAGGGGGTTCACTTGTCTTTAAATTTTAAGAAAAATCATGGCTGACAATTGTCAACTAGCATCCCAGGAGTCCTCACATAAGGAGGCAGTTTTAAAAGTACCCTTTAAAAAGGGAAAAATATTTCTTTTAGTTCTGTTGAAAAAAAAAATCACTGATGTCAGAGACCTGTTTTACCTTAGCAGAAACAATTAGAAAAATATGTGACTAGGTTGTCAAGATTAAAAAAGTGCTAGAATTTCATCAAGTGAACTAAAAATGTAATTTAAAAATTCCTGGGGTGCCTGGGTGGCTCAGTCGGTTGAGCATCCAATTCTTGGTTTCACCTCAGGTCATGATCTCACAGTTCGTGAGTTTGAGCCCCAACTCAGGCTCAGTGTTGACAGTGCAGAGTCTCCTTGGGATTCTCTGTCTCCCTCTCTCTCTTTTCCCCCCATCTCAAAAATAAATAAACTTACAAATCCCTATAAAGAAGTAGAAGAAAGCATAGCTAATAAAGCTCAACGTCTGCATCTCTATTACATAATTTTCTTTTGTTTATGTCATAATTTTTAAAAATTTAAATGTAGTATAATCACTATTTAAAATAGCCTGTTTACTAACCATTTATATAATGTGACCTATAGAAGAGGAGGAAAGGCAATTTTTTTTTTTTAAGTTGATGTAGTTTTAGTAATCTCTATACCCAACGTAGGGTTCGAACTCACCACCCTGAGATTAAGAGTCACAAACTCTTGGGGCACCTGGGTGGCTTAGTTGGCTAAGCTTCTGACTCTTGATTTAGGCTTGGGTCTTGATCTCACAGTTCATGAATTTGAGCCCTGCATCCTGCTCTGCGCTGATACTGTGGAGCATGCTTGGGATCCTCTCTCTCCCCCTTTTTCTCTGCCCCTCCCCAGTGCATTCCTGCACTCTTTCTCTCTCACTCTCTCTCTCAAAATAAATAAATAAACAAACAAACAAAAAAAAGAGTCCCATGCTCATCTGATTGAACCAGCCCAGCACCCCAGAAAGGCAACTTTTTGAAAATAAAACAAAATAAAAAAATCCAAACAACTCAGTGGAATAACTCTCCTGCTTTTTATTTATTATGAAAAAGTTAATTTTGACTTAAGTGTTTTTAAATAACCTACCATCTTTCTAGAAAGTAACCAATAGAAGTATATATTGGAATTGTTTACATACATGTTTGTTTCTGCTAGGCATTGAACCTTTGTTATTGATACGGCCTATCACCTAGCACATTACCTTAAGAATATTCATATAAATGGAATGAACTACTCTCTGACAAAACTATATTATCTTCAGCCAAAAAATTTTGCAAAATTACATCCCTCAGTTCCAAAAGCAGGAAAATAAAATTATCAAACCTTCAGTCAACATTACTTACTAAGTTGACCACAGTTTGAACATATTAGGAAGTAGCATAGGATGATAAAAAGCAATATGACAAAGGAAAAAGTTTTAGATAGGAATGGTAAAGACCTTTACGTTATAAAATATTATGTGTATATGTATTACAATGAAGTATATTAGTTCTATAACAAAAAGGTTAAAATATTTGTTATGATTAGAAGAGATACCGATCTCTATTAGAAGTTTTAAGAAGTACACAAACATCCTCTGTCAGAGGTGACTCCTGTCCCACTCTGCTCAGAGATGACTTCCAAAGCTTTCATCTAGGGCACACCAAATTTCATCAGGGACCACTTAATTATTTTAGCTGTTAAGGTAACCCAAATCAATATCATCATGGGAGCATAGGGAGTAGGAAGAAGAGTTGCATTTTGGAAAACAATCCATGGGAAAATGTTTAATTTGGAAATGCAAATATCTATTGATTGGGTTTTCAATCAACACTATTCATGTGCACAATAAAGGAATAATGAGGGGCAAAGCAATAGTGACAAAAAAGAAACAGAAAGAAAGAAAAGAAAGAAAGAGACAAAAAAGAAACAGAAAGAAAGAAAGAAAGAAAGAAAGAAAGAAAGAAAGAAAAGAAAGAAAGAAAAGTAGAAGGAAAAGCGGAAGAAAGAATACAGAGGGCACTGAGGGGGTTATTTTCATACATTATATTAATTCACATTATATTACATTTGAATAAGGTAATTTTGTTCATCCAAATAATTTCACCACTTTAAACTGTTAAGATATTGGAAAAACCCACCTGGGCCATTCGATATAACCTTTCTTTAAAAATGCCTTTTTCAGGGGCCCCTGGGTGGCTCAGATGGTTGGGCGTCCGACTTCGGCTCAGTTTGTGAGTTCGAGCCCCGAGTCGGGCTCTGTGATGACAGCTCAGAACCTGGAGCCTGTTTCGGATTCTGTGTCTCCCTCTGTCTCTGCCCCTCCCCCACTTGTGCTCTGTCTCTCTCTGCCACTCAAAAATGAAATAAATGTAAAAAAAAAAAACTTTTTAAAAATGCCTTTTTTCTAATGCTTGTTTATTTTTGAGAGACAGAGACAGAGCATGAGCAGGGGAGGGGCAGACAGAGGGGGAGACACAGAATCCCAAGCAGGCTCCAGGCTCTGAGCTGCCAGCACAGAGCCAGACGTGGGGCTGGAACTCACAAGCCAGGAGGTCATGACCTGAGCTGAAGTCGGGGGCTTAACCGACTGAACCACTCAGGGGCCTCTCAATGTAATCTTTCTGCATCTCTTTTGCTGGGGAGATGAGACGGTGCAAGGAAGACAATGCTTTCTTGGTATGCTCATAAAAGGAATCAGGTAGCATCTTAATTAGACATTAGCTTTGGTTCTGTTTGCCAAAGTCCTTCCCCTCCTAGGATTTTCTGGGGTTGGACTGGTGAAATGTAGATACCCAGAGGTTGGATTCAGGAAATTTGTTTCCCATGCCACTGTGTAGCTTGTGACATTGGCACAACACTTAATTTTCAGCTCTTCCATTTTATTGTTTGGGAAATGACAATAATGATGTACCTGTTTTATAAGGTTGTTGTGAAAATGAGTCGGGCCTGTGAATGAAAAGCCCTTTATAAAGTGTAAAATACTCCCGAGATGTGAGTTATCTCCTTTAAAGGACACAGAATCTGTTTCAATTGTATAGGAGATTGCAGAAAGACTCCTTGACACTTTTAGTCAGAACTTGACCCTGCCGAAGCTCTTTGCAAAACGAAAGGGTTCTTGTGCCCCACGTCAGCTTGGGGCAGGGTCACCCACGCTGCCGGTGCGGTCACTGCAGTACTCCAACCTCAGCGGCTGCTTCCCCCTCATCCTCCCACTGGTTTCTCGGGGAGGGCGGCGATGTTCCTAGCCATCTGGGTGGCGCCAGCTAGAGGGCGTGGGCCGGGTGGATCAGCGTAGCGCGGCTGCAGGGTGAGGGCGGGGCGGGGCCTTCCGAGGAGGGCGTGGCCTTGCCTCCCGGCGTCCTGGCGCTGCTGGCGCGCGGAGCTGGTGAGCCAGCGAGCGGACTGGCGCGCGGCCCCTGCGCACTGGGCTGCCGCCTGCGCGCGTCGCGGGCGCAGCTGCATTTTCGCCTCCGCGGCTCGAGAGCCCAGTCCCGTACGAACCACCTCTGAATCCCGGGGGGACGCGTTCCCCTACGCCCTCCGCACTCGCGCCCCTTCCCCACCGCAACAGGTCAGGGGAGGGCAGAGGCGGAGAGGGCGTACGACTTGCGACTGGAGGAGCAAGGGTCCGGAAGGTAAGCGGAGCTTTTTGCGCCCCCGAGCTGGGGGTCAGCCTGGCCCGGAACGCCGCAGCCGCTGACTTCTGGGAAGCCCAGACTCTCCCCGCCTCGCTGCCTGCTTCCCAGCACGCTGACTCAAGTAGCTGGCGTTCCCACTTTTCCGGTGGGAACCTTGGCGGGGAACGCGCAACGGAGACGCCGGGCTCGCACCACCCTTATTAGCAAATCCAGGGCAGGTAGCGTCTAGAAAAACGGTGTGGAGCGGTGGGAAACACTGGAAGAGACCCGTTCTCCTTCCCCACTCCCCCAGATCTGACATCTGCTGGTGCGCCCCGCGTCTTGCGGAAAGATGTTTGGTTTTGGAACCTGCTCTCAGGGTTGCGTAATAAAGTGTCCCAGAAGTTTCTCGGGCGGTAAAAACGGGGTTTTTCTCCCTTCCACCCGGAGTCTCGGAGTCTCCCTCCCCTCATCATTGTCACCCCTCCCCCTTGCGTCTAGTTGAGAGAATTTAGTGGTTCCAGTCCGATCTAATTGTGCTTGAGAGGGAGGCCTGTGCCGGTGGTCCGCAGCCTCCAGGGAGGGAGGGGAAAGTTGGAGGCACCTTCTGAGACTTGCCCCTGGGGCGGAGGCAGGCTCCGTTTGCCGAACGTGGGACTGCTTAATTTCTCTTGCTAATTTTTTACGCCAGTGTCTGATCCTCTGACTTCTGCTAGCGAGCCCTCAGGCGTCGCGTGCGCCAGGGTCGTCGAATTAAAAGGGAGAGAAATTGGGAGAGTTGTGTGAATCGTACTTTCACCTTGGTGTAATAGTAGTTACGTTAATGAATCTGCGAGATACCTTCGAGCGCCTTGATACTTTCTTACTAGGTTAGTTTTCCAGGAGTTTCTATACACACACCCCATTGTTGTTATGCAAATTGTCTCAGGAAGACCTTTGGATTTGGAGGTGGAGATGTCCGTATCTTCCGGGAGCCCGTCTCTTTTTGGGGGAGCGCTCGCAGTTTTTTTTGTTTTTGTTTTTTTTAACTGTGTTTTTTTTTTTCAGTGTTAGATGGGGGTAATTTTAACCCTGTTGGTGTACGTTGAGGGCGGGGCCGGGGAGATGATACACCGTCGAGGAACCCGACAGATTTAAACCTTCAAGGAGAAACCGTAATTAAGACGAAGACCCAGTGTTCCCTGAGACAGTTGCAAAGTGAAAAAAGCTCAGAAATTGAGGCACAGAAAAACATCAGGCGACCGAACGGCCTGAGAGGTGTGGGAATTTTGCTCGTGCAAGATTATTTCAGAGCAAGGTCATGCAGAGTTCGTAGAAGGTAGGCAGAGGTGGGATACTTCTCCTGGAGCTACCTATGTCAGGCTCCGGGTGGAGATAGAAAAAGAAAAGACCTTTGGACTGGGAGTCTAGTTCTGCTCGGAGGCTTGAGCATACCTAGGCATGGCCCTGTTTCAGTGTTTACTTCCTCTGTCTAATGTATTTCCTTAGCTTGCCTTTCATCTTTAGTGGAAAGGATTCCTTGAGTGGATATTCTGGAAATAAATTCACAGGAGAGTTGAAAATTCTGGATGGTTCTCCTGCTTTAATTTAAAGACAAATTTAATTTGTCTCTTGCCAGTGTCAGAAAATATTGTATTGGTGATAAATATGCAGAAAAGTAATGGAAAGTACTAAACAATAATAACCCAAGAAAAGGAAGGGAGAGTAGGAGAGAAAGCAAGAGAGTAACTCCTGATACTTGTGTAAAACTAGAAAAATGAATTTGAATTTAGCTAATTTAGAAGAGGGGGAACCACAGAAAGGACTTGGGATGATTTGGTCACTTTAAGACAAAGAAGTATCGAAGAGGAGGATGCAAGGCTTTGAAAAAAAATAAGTTTAGATATTGAGAGCTTACTTCCATCCCCCGCACCCTCCCCTTCTTTTCTTTTTCTAAATATAACTTGCAGGGATGGTGAGGCTGGAGGTATGGGACTTGCAGACATGTTGGTGTGAACTCAGCTTTCCACCTGCAGAAAGAAAATGAACTGTTACATATCAAAGTTAACAGGTTTTATTCATTCACTATAGCAATTGAATTTCTGTAGTGACTTTGGCATTTGTGATTTGCTTAACTCTTCAACTTTGTAAAAATACAATTTTGAAGAATCACAGCGTGTTAAATTAGAATACAGAAATCATCCAAAGATAGAATTTATGGTCAGAAAATTTCAGTGATTTTAAACATTGCTTTCTCCTGCAAAATGTGGAGTATGCATGCATTTTTTTTTTGCCACCAGAAGTCACTGTTTCACTGTAGGGTTATAAGACCTAGTACTTTGAAGCAGTAGTAGTTAGAGACTACATCAAAACTGTCTGTCTCTCCTATTTCCTATCTGGTTTGACTGAATTTTGCAAGCAGTGGGTTGAGCTAAAAGTTAACTGTTTTATTAACCAAGAATCTCAATTGGATTTTGGATTAAATTTGGAAGAGTACCGTTCAATTAAGATACACAGATGAATTGCATGTTTGTTAGGAACTTCTACAAATCACTGTAGCTATGTGAGTGTTTAGTTGAAGTTATATTGCCTTGAGTTGAGAAGTAAAAAAAATAGGTTTAGAAAAGGTAACCTTGTTTTCCATATATTTTTTCCTTTTTTTCAAGAAGCATTTGGAAGGAATTTCATGCTGCACGGTAATTTGTGTTTTCATCAAATTTGCATCATCATTTATGAAGTTAATTGGTTTTTAAAAGTACAAATCTTGAGATGGACTTATGCTTTCACTTTTTAAAAGGCAGAGCTAATTTATGTATAAATATTTGGATCGTTATAAGACACACACAGGGAACAATATACCCTGCAGGTGTTTCTGAAGGTATGGCAGCATAATTAGGATAGTGTCCTTACTATTAAAGCCCTACACTGAAAGCTGACCTTCAACTTGAATTTATTAGCTAACTTAGATATGTCTGTGGAAGATAAATGCTTGAAGTTCCCCTATTTTAAGACTCCAGATAATTAACTAATTTTTCAGGAGATTGAGAAAGTATGTTGGAGAGAGTACAAATTAAGGAGCTGCCTGAACATAAATGTACAGAGTTTTGTACATAAGTTATATTTTCCTTATTAAGTTACAAATTCTGTTCCCAAATGATATTTAATTGGCAGTAGTTTTCTAGCTGTCTTTTTTATCCCAGTTTTTTTTTAATATATGCTGAATTGATTCTCAGATTTTATTAAAATAGATTTCATAAACCCTATAATCCATTTATTAAAATTCTACCACAGTGCAGAAGTAAATGTGAATATGTAGTTCTTTGTAGGTACATATCCTTTATTCCTGACTGTTTACATAGACACAACAGATTATTGTACACTTGAGACTGAGAGGTTCTAAAGCCATCAGGGTTGCTAATAGGAGTTTCTATTCGCTTTAGTACAGAACTCCTTCAGTAGTGTTCTCCAGGGGAAGAAAATCAGCTGATTTTCTTAAATTAGCTGGCCCATTTTAAACATGACTAAGGATTTCTTGTTAGAGTGACTTTTTCCTATTAAAAGGCTGAAATTATTGTGACAAGTGGAGCCCAGAGGAGTCAGTTACATCATTCATATAATACCTCATATTCATTCCTAATACCTCATAAGTATCGAACATCTTCTGTGTGCCTCTCAGTTCTCTAAGCTTTGGAGAAAATGTGATAACACCATGATCAAGAAAGAGAAAGTGCTCTTGCAGGTGAATTTTACGTTCATGTAGCATAAAATCTATTTACCAACAGCTTTCATTTAAGCCTAATTACAACTCTAAAGTTGGAGTTCATTTTCCATTTTAAAATCAGGAAATTGAGTTGAAGAAGTTAAGTGACTTGACTCTGACTCAAAGCCTGGTGCCCTTTCCACTATGGTACACTGAGTTGGCTTTGTTGATGTGTGGTTTCCTGTTTTTCAAGAATTACAGCTTGACTCTAAAGTATAAATAGTGTTTCTCCTTGGCTAAGTAATTCTTTCTGATCATTATGGGAATAAAAAAGCAGGTATTTTCATTTAGCATTCTGGACATGTATTTGTGACTCCAAAGGAAAATATTGTGCAGGCCTATTAAAAAGACATGTGATGTTTATTTGCACCATATAAAGATCCTTACCTTCCTAAGAATTATATGCAAGGGCTTATAAACCATCTCCCTTAGTGCTTCAAATCTATTAGAGTTATGAAAGGTCAGTCACATCAGTATGTAAATCAGGATATAGCCATACCATTTCCTTCAATCTTATAGATTCAGTGAATTTATGCAGTGTAGCAGTGGTTTGCAAACTTCTAATGTCAGAATCTTCTGGAAGTCTTGTTAAAACACATCTTCCACCCCACCCCCCATCCCCCTCCCAAACTTTTGATTCAGTGGGTCTGGGGTAATACCCAAGAATTTGCATTGTAACATGTTCACAGGTGATACTGATGATGCTAGTTCTGGAACTACACTTTGAGAAGTGCCATACGGCAGAGCATTTAAAAGCACGGTTACTAAGCCACACAGCTTGGGCTTGAATCTTGCATATGCCACCTACGAGCTGTCAGACCTTAGGCACATTAACTTTTTGTCAAAAATTGTGAAGGCTTTGAGATTCTACCCTACTTTCAAGCTAACAAGTTAACCTGCTACAGTTTCATGGGCTCTTGGGAATGACTTTATTGCTCACAGTAATAGCTGTAGAGAGAGTATCAACATTTCCTTATACTGGTTCCCTAAGCCCCAGTTTCCAAAGAGAGATGTGGAGAGAGTCAGATGACACTTGGAAACAAAATGGGTTGCATTACAGGTGAGGAATCCTGAGCTTAGGGAATTCTAATCTTTTATAATGGGCAGTAAGCATGTCTGCCCTTTGCTCCAGAGGGGGAGATATCTTGTTTATACTGCACAGTAAACATGCTGCCTTGTACTATAGGAGACACTATCTCTATTTTCCAAGGCCGTTCTCTATACAAACATCCTTAAAGATCGGAACAAAGACAGCTGGTGCCTCTGCTTGTATAATGTGCAGAAATGCCATAGACCTATGGAGAATTGGCTTCTAACACTTTTCCATTCCCTTATAAGAAGGGGTTAATAAGACTGTTACTCCTAATAAGATCTCCCTTATTAGATAGTTGAGTAGATTAAATGTACTAAAATTTGGCAAGTACTTGGAGAAGAGCATAATTTGTGCTACATAAATATTTCCTATTATTTCTCCTGAGGGAAAAAGTGTGTGTGTGTGTGTGTGTGTGTGTGTGTGTGTGTGTGTGTGTTTAATGGTAAGGATTGCCTTATAAGATGAAATAATTGTTTCAATGAGTATCCCTAACTTTGAATTTGTTCCAAGACACTTCTTTAATGGGTCTAAATTCTAAAATGGAATAATACATTGTTTTACCAGCCTGTGGAGAATGAGGCAGAAACATTTACTACCAATATTCATGTGTTCTCTCATGTTTCACTGCCTCATTATGATTATGTAGACTCCTGTGACTAATTCTGGGGGTGCCTGGTTGGTTCAGTCTAAGGAGCATGGGACTCTTAAAGAGCATGCAACGCTTGATTTTGCGGATGTGAGTTCGAGCCCTGGGTTGGGTGTAGAGATTACTAAATAAATAAATAAATAAGCTTAAGTAAAAAAAAAAAAAAAAAAAAAAAAAAGAATCATATGACTAATTCTGTCCAGTGGACTGTCTATGGGAGTAACATGTGTTTCTGAGCTCAAGCATTTATAAGTGGCTCTTGTGAGACCCTCCAACTCTCTTATTATGGCAAACCCTGAAGCCACATTTTGAAATAATGGAGATTACAACAGCTTGGGTTTCTCAATGTGGAGAAAAGCTCCCTGCCCTCTTTCCTACCCCAACACACCAATATGCAATGGACATAAAGAGTGAGTATGAACGAAACCTTTGTTCTGTCAAGCCACTGGGATTTTGATGTTAATTTGCCACTACAGGATAACCTGGACTATTCTATCCCAGTGCCTATATATATATATATATATATATATATATATATACATATACATATACATAATATATATATATATACATATACATATATATAATACCTGTCTACTTTATTTTAAAATACAGGCTCTAGACTTGGAGCTTGCATTCTTCTGAGAGGATATGAGCAATTCACATTTATTGTCATTATTATTTTGCATAAATTAATTTCACATGATAAGCACTATGAAAAATATGAACAGTACTATTATTTTCCTACCCAAAGCCCTTCCCTTTGTTGTTGTTGTTGTTGTTGTTACTAAAAGAACCTTAATTGTGTGTGGGGCTACACTGTGCCTAGCCTTAGGTGATAGATCATGCTTCTTCTCAGTGCTAACAACTTGTATCCCAATGTACCTCCCTCCCCATGCACCTTTAGGAGGCCGTGTGACCTAGCTCTGGTTTTTTGATAGGCAAGGTCTTGGGGAAAGATTTTCCTTTCTTGAAAAAAGGAGGAAGATATGGCTGGCATTAGCCACATCCTTCTCTTCTCATCTTCCTGCCTTAAATGCAGGTAAGATGTCTGGTTATAGCAGCAACCTTTTCATACCATGAGGTGACAGGCATAAAGACAACATGCTAAATATGGCCGAGCAGAAAGAGCCAGAGTTCTTGATGGCCTCATTGAATAGCTAAAACGGTATCAGTAGCCACCGACTTCTGGACTTGCTCTGGAAGTGTAAACTTCCGTTAACCAAGCAGTTGCTCCTTGCAGCTAGGCACGTTCCTAGAGTATAATGGAATTGAGAGTGGGTTGGCTGCAGGATGTGGTTGAAGGCACAGTAGTACTACAGTAGCTACTGTGGTCTCTCTGAAAATGTATCATTGAGCAGAGACCTGAGTAATGAGAGGGAGCCGACAGGATGTGGCATGTATATTTGAGTTTGGGGTAGCACCAGAGCCCTCTTGAACAAGGATTTGCAGTGAAGAGGTGGTTGGTAAAATCGTGTTCCATTATAGATTTCTAAGCTATGGGCTCATGGCATTGGAGAGCCAAAGGAACTGGGAATGATCATATCAGTTTGGGACCTGGGGAGATTATGATCTGCTTGGGGTAGAGTTCTGGAGAATGCCGACGAAAACAGTGTATGATGCGTGACTCACCTCTGACACATTGTCTGTTCCCAGGAGACTGTTACTCCTGGAGGTCTGTGTGGGGACAGGAAGGGAAGTAGACTTGATGGGGACTTCTGACCAGACCAATCCACACACCCTCTGGACTCTGGACAGAGTTATTTTCTCCTTTGGGAACTGGGTCATGGTCATGGGGCCTTGAGACCTGCTTAGGTCAGTTTGTTGTTGAAAAGCAATATATGGGTTCTCCCAAACATGTGCTTTGATTAGCAGAAGAATAGCCAGAACAACAACTACTACCATTTTACTGAGTGCTTAACATGAGCCAGGCATTGTGCTAAAAATATTACAAACATTTAATTTAACCCTATGACAATCCTGTGAAGCCCTGTATTACTGATGAGAAAGCTGAGACTTTAGGGAAAAAATTAGTAAAAAAAAAAATTTTTTTTGAGATTATATAGGTAGTAGGTTGCAAAGCAGGCCTTTTAACCAGCTTGTCTTAAAAGACTCCTGAGAGTAGGTTCCCTAGAATGTGCTAGGTTTTGGAAGCCCTTAAAAAATGAAAGAAAAAAAAAATTTTTTTTTTTTACTTGAATTGTTTTTACCTGCTATTTGGGGGAGAAAAGCAATTTGATATACATGACATTTTTGTTTTTGAAACAATTTGTTGCAAGAGGCTGAAGGAGTGTAGAAGACCTCAGCAGGGTGCATTCCTGAATGAAACCCATTTGTTTCACTTATATAAAATGTAACATAGATGTTACTGACTTAAATAACCAGAGAGGCTCCATATTCCCCTCTTCCCGACCCCCTGGCTCTGCAAGAGCTGCTGTGTATTGGAAACCTACGATGTGTCAGCTGGCTAGGCATTTCAGCTGGATTCTGTAATTCAGTCTTCTCAGTAACTGTAGAATGTGCTATACTCCATTTTACAGCTGGGAACACTGAGGCTGGTATGGTTTAATTTGCCCAAACTGATCCCTGGTCTCAACCTGAACCTGTTCTGTTGCACAGCCAAGTTGGTGTCTTCTCTGCTTTTTTTTTTTTTTTTTAGTAGGATTTTAAACTGCTCCCCCTATTTATCCCATTTTGTCTTTATAATCTAGGGAAATAATATAAAAATGTATGAAAATTTCAGGAAGACCTTCTGATTTCAATATTTGTAGGCCAGTCCATTTTCTTCCAAGCCCCTATATTTTAGAGGCAAAACTGTTTACATAGATAATAAAAGATTCATAGCATACAGAATAAAAGTGTCCCTTTCCAGAGAAGTCACCATTTACAGTTTGGTGTATGTGTGCACACATGCACATTTGTGTGTATATGATACATAAACATTAAAATAAAGCATTTGCTTTAAAAAAAAAAAGTCAATGTTTATTTATTTTTGAGAGACAGAGAGACAGAGCATGAGTAGGGAAGGAGCAGAGAGAGAGGGAGACACAGAATCCAAAGCAGGCTCCAGGCTCCAGGCTCCAGGCTCCAGGCTCCAGGCTCCAGGCTCCAGGCTCCAGGCTCCAAACTGTCAGCACAGAGCCTGACGCTGGGCTCGAACCCATGAACCGCAAGATCATGACCTGAGCTGAAGTCGGATGCCCAACCAACTGAGCCACCCAGGCACCCCTAAAGCATTTGCTTTTTAAAACAAATTGGCTCACACTGTCCATATTGTTCAGCATCTTGTTTAGGTAAACATCCTTTTTGATGTTTTGTTGCATCTCATGATGTATCATAATTGATCGAGCCATTTCTGTGTTGGCATGTATTAGGTTGTTACCAGTTTTCTTACAAACAATATTTTATTGCACATAACTCCTTGTACACTGTGACTGTATTTTTAAGAAAGATTCTTTGAAAGAGACATTAACTGAAGCATATACTAATTTCCTTTCTTAGCAGTGGTTTAGGTTAATAACTTCCTGACTACAGTAGGTCTCTATTCCAACTTAACTTTTTAAAAAAATTTTTATTTATTTAATTTGAGAGAGAGAGAGAGAGAGAGAGAGAGAGAGACAGCACCAGTGGGGGGGGGGGGAGGAGGGAGCAGAGAGAGAGACAGGGACAGAGAGAATCCCAAGTAGGCTCCTTGCTGTCAGCACAGAGCTACACTCAAGGCCCAAACTCATGAACCTTGAGATCATGACCTGAACCAAGATCAAGAGTCATACACTTAACTGACTGAGCCACCTAGGCGCCCGGCTAACCTAACCTATGTGAGTTGCGTGGCTATTCCATACAGAGGTGTAAATCATACATCACCTAAACTGTCTGTCACGGGCTGAATTTGTTCTTTTCTGTGAGACATAATTGAGATAACAGTCAATAATCTGGTGATGTAGCTTCCTAGCACTTGTCTCTGTGGAAAGGATTGTGCCTCCTGGCAAATCAAAGAATTTGAGTTGTACAGACTCTGGCTGTGCCTGGGGGCAGATCCCTGAGAGAATATGTCTCTTTCACTTTGTACACTGCCCACTCACCCAAGATTATTTTCAGAGAGAGAGAGTGTGTGCACATCCAGGGGAAGGGGAGAAGGGCAGAGAGAGAGGGAGTGAGAGAATCCCAAGCAAGTTCTGGGCTCCCAATGCAGGTTCAAACTGTGAGATCATCACCTGAGCCGAAATCAAGAGTGGGATGCTTGACCACCCAGGCACCACCCCTAGAGCAGTTTTACATTCACAGCAACATTGAGAAAGTAGAGAGATTTCCCTTAAACCGCCCCACCCCTGTCCCCATGCACAGCCTTCCCATAATCAGTGTCTCCCACTAGAGTAGTATATTAGTTACAAATGATGAATTTACACTGACACATCGTTATCATCTAGAATTCTAGGACCATCTTTCACTGCAGGTCTGCATGGCTTGCTCCTCACTTTAAGTCTTTGCTCAAATGTTACAGTCTCTGACCACCATATATAAAATTGCAAGAGTCAGAGGCTCAACCAGCTGATCTACCCAGGCGCCCTTTATTGCCTTTTAATATCTAACATCTATGTATTTTTTTTTTTTAATTTATTTTTGGGACAGAGAGAGAGACAGAGCATGAATGGGGGAGGGGCAGAGAGAGAGGGAGACACAGAATCGGAAACAGGCCCCAGGCTCCGAGCCATCAGCCCAGAGCCTGACGCGGGGCTCGAACTCACGGACCGCGAGATCGTGACCTGGCTGAAGTCGGACGCTTAACCGACTGCGCCACCCAGGCGCCCCATAACATCTATGTATTTTTATGTGTTGTCTTTGCTAAACTCTAGTTTGCAAGCTCTGTGATGGCAAGTCTTTGTTCTTCACTCTTATTCTTTGTACCTGGGCTGGAGTAGATGCTCAGGAAACATTTGCTGGCCTAGTGAGTAAGTGAATAAACAAGGGAACTCAGGACCCTTCTCAGGGTTGGTGTTTTTCCACAACTCAACCTACCTCCCCCCTCACTGCTTGCTCACTCCCCACCAACAAGCCCCAGGGAAGGCACTGTTGGTCTGCAAGCAGGTGGGGCATCTTCCTTGGGAGGGTCCTGTGGGAGACCATCAGGACTCTTCAAAAGGGTTTAAATGAAAACATACTATTTTATTGGCCATCTACTGTGTGCCAGCCCTGCATGTCAAGAGAGAGAAGGTGAGAGCAGCAACAGGGGTGGAGGGAGAGAAAGGTGGGGGAGGGAGAGTAATGGCAGGAAAGAGGGTAGAGAAAGAGAGGAAAGGAAAATAAAAGTGTATTTGAGAGAGGGAAAGTGAGAGAGAGAGAAGGGGGGGGAGGGACGATGACTGGGATTTAAAGTTGGAGAATTTAGGAAACTTGGCTAAGCTGGGTTAAGTAGGGCTGCTGTAGCTGGTTAGAGGAGTGTGGGAATCCAAAGCTTGTTCGACCCTGAAAAACAGAGCTCTACTAGTGTGAGTTTAACTAGAATATGTGCAGTATCCATGTTGCGCTCTTTTTTGCGGGGAGGAAATAGAGTGTATATCTACTAGTATGGAAACATTGTGGTCAGCAACTTTAATTTCAGGGAGGAGGAGATAAAAGGACCTTATCAGGTGTCAGAATAGCACTGGCCTATATTCAATGTTTCAGCCTCAGGCTGGAAGTGTAACAGCCTCTTAAACATAAGAGCAAGCTAAAACTGTTACAAATTTAGTGTGTTTTCATTTGTATCACAGTTTGTTAAATATGTGCTAAGATAATTTGTAACATATCCTTTGTCTTAAGGATGTTTGAAAAAATTGAACTATTTAAAGCAAGTTAGGATAAGTGCAGTAAATTTACAAATACATATACAAGAAAGGGAAAAGGAAACAGCTGTTGATAGTGTTAACCAAAGACAGGTTGTTTCTAGAGATACACAGGACAGTACCAAGGCCATCTGCCCAGGTTGTATAACTTTTTCTTTTTCTAATTTTTGACCAGAACGGTTTTGAGAGAAGGTTCAAAAATGACTTTGGGGATTAAACACATTTTATGAGTGGAAGTAAAATCTTAAGATTGGCTCCTATTTGGCCTACATTTTTATTAAGTATTGAATTCTTATATAAAGACCAACTGGTTGATTTCCTTTCTTGTGCAACTCTTACTTTCTTTTGATTCTGTTTCCTCAGGCAGATTACTTAAAACTGGGTTTCCGTTTTCTTATCTATAAAATGGGTTATTAGTATGTGGGATATTAGTATATGCCTTTCAAGTTTATTGCAATGTTTACATCAACTTTCATTTTAAAAAGGGATTAACACAATGCTTGGCAAAAGTAGACACTGGGGACATGTTATTTCCTTTCATACTCCTCATGATTAACTTATGCCTATCTCTTCTTGCTGAAATGGCTTTGAAATTTAAAAAAAAAATTTTTTTTAAAGTTTATTTGTTGAGATAGGACAGGCAGAGGAGGGGCAGAGAGAGGGAGAGAGAGAGAATTCCAAGCAGGCTCCTCACTGTCAGCACAAAGCCCCACGCGGGGCTTGAGGTCACCAGTCATGAGGTCATGACCTGAGCTGAAATCAAGAGTCGGACATTTAACCAATTAAGTCACCCAGGTGACCCTGAAATGGCTTTGAGTAACAGCCTCAAAACTGAAAGTACCTTTGCCCTATGATATATGGTAGCCGGTTTGTTTATGCAGCTTGAGAGTTGATGAAGAACCACTCCCTAATTCTAATAAGAACATTGAATTCTGTTTCCAGTAGGATTTTCTTGCAAGTTATGCATGCCTAGGAGTTTACTTATGGACTAATATTCAGATTGCTGTTTCTCTTTCAGATGAACAGACTTGTTACTTTCCACTGACTGGCAGCAATGGCGTTTACCGAAAGAGTCAAAAGCAGCAGCAGCAGCAGCAGGTAACAACTGTGAAATCCCTGATTCAAAGATGCGACAGCATTTAAGTTTATAATCTATGTTTCAAAGAATAAGCTTGATCTTTTTCATTTTTGCAATGCAATAAAATATGTGAAAATGTCAGTTTTCTCTACAGGAAGCCAAACCTCTTAGACTGGCTACATATTTTCTTTAAATCTAATACTCTCTCAGCCTCATAACTCCTTTCTTTAACATGTGGATGTTATATATAGTAGATCAGCATCCTAATTCTGTGTTCAAGATACTGGTCCATATTCCACTGATCTGCAGAAATGAGCACCTATTCAGCCTGTGCTGAAACAAATATGAGATCTACCTTATGGGAGCTTCAAAGGAGGGAATTCTGTCAGTTACATTTTATTTACTTTCACATCTCTCCCTCCAAGTGTGCACATACAGTTAACTTCCTTCTTGCATATACTATGGGGTCAGGGTTGATTGAGGGGAGCATGTTAACATTCTGAAGCAGTTATTAAGAATAATTCATATGATAGCCAGAAGGCATTCTTAATATCACTGATCAGTTTTGTTTTTTTTTTATACTGTTAGATATTCCAAAACATATTAAAGTATGAGACATGTAGACTCAAACTTACTCAACTGATATTTATTGAGAGGCAGATGATAGTGCATGCAATTCTGGAAGGTCCTGCCTGGATGCTTTCCCACTTCCCCTTTCTGGTTCAGTTAGAAAACTTGTCCTCCATTCCAGGTGGCCCTGGTGGGACTGTTGTTAAACTTGGTGCACTGTCCTCCCCCACAGAGGAAGGCATGTGACCCAGGCTGCAACAATTCATGTTCTGCTAGAGCTGGGGGAAGCTATTGTCATCTGTCTTTAGGCTTGTCCTTGTGTTCGGTTACACATAAGTTTTAAATTTGTATGTAGTTAAATGTCTTGTCCTTTATGGATTCTGGTTTTGATTGTGCTTAGAAAGGTCTTTCCAACTCCAAGATTGTGAAAATAATGTCATGGGTTCTCTGCTGGCGCTTCAGTGGTTTCATTTTTTGCATTTAAATCAGAACTTGTGAGCTGGTGGCCTATGGGACAGATCTGGTCAACAGATGGGTTTTGTTTGGCCCCTCACAGTGTTCTAAAAAAATATATCTGCCAATGTTTTTTACATAACAATCTAGACTTCCATCTTCTCTTTAAAAATTTAAGATTTAACAACATTGGGCTTGCATTGCTATATCGCAGCACTCAGATACAGTCAAATGGCTGTTGCTCTTTTAGACAAGGCCATGAACTTAGACAAGTTCTAATTCAGAACTTACCAAATGGTATGCCATCAGTACTTTTCAGGTGTGCCAACATGTTTGTCCCCTCAGCCTGCCAGTCAGCCAGAACTCCAGGATTCCTACCTGCATTCCCCCTGCAGACTTCTGCTTTGTCGGGATTCCCCCAGAAAGACTTGATGTAAAAAAAAAAAAAAAAAAAAAGAAGAAGAAGAAGAAGTCAGGAGGGATGCCTGGATGGCTCAGTCGGTTCAGCATCTGACTTTGGCTCAGGTCATGATCTCATAGTTCATGAATTCAAGTCCCTGGTCAGGTGAGCTTGAACCCAGCTCCAGTGAGCTGGTTTCCAGTGAACTCGTGCCCCACTTCTCTCTTTTCCCCTCCCCTGCCCTTTCCCCTCCCCCCACCCTGCTTCTCATGGGATTCTCTGTCTCTTCCTTTCTCTATCTCTCTCCCTCCCCCCCTGCTTCTCATGGGATTCTTTCTCTCTCTCTCTCTCTCTCTCTCTTTCTCTGCACCTCACTCGCTCCCTCTCTCTCAAAAAAAAAAAAAAAAAAAAAAAAAGAGAAAAGAAAAGAAATTAAAAGAAGTCAGGAGAGCACAGCAGCTTTCTAGTTCACCACAGTTCCCACACAGTTGGACTCCCACATTCACCTCACTGCTTAGCCCTCTTAACTTGTGACCCTTTTCAGATCTTGGGCTTTTAATTTTTTTTAAATTTTTAATTAATTAATTTTTGAAGTAGGCTGTATGTCCAGTGTGGGGCTTGAACTCATACCCTGAGATCAGGAGTCACATGCTCTACCCACTGAACCAGCCAGGTGCTCTAGATCTTGGACTTTTTGTGGTATTTTGATCCATCTGTAATTAATTTTAGTATAAAGTATGTGCTGTAAATTTCCATATTAATAGGAAAGTGAAAAGGTCCAAGGGATGTTAGGGAGCCATTTTTTTAAAAAAGCAAAAAGCTAAGCAGTTGTTTGACCATAGTTTATTAAATCATCATCTTTTCTCCACTGATTGAGTGCTGCATGTAAATTCCATCACATTTTTAAGTCTCTTGTTGGACTCCTTTGTCCCATAGATTGTTTCTTCTGCCAGTGGTGCCAGTGCTATTTCACTGTATTCCCCATAGCTCAAAATATGCCGACACTTCTTTGTCGTTACTTTTCATTTTCAGAATTTTGATAGTTATTCACATCTGATTACATTTCCATATGTACTCTGACGTCTTTAGTCATTTTCTAGAAAAATGTTGGCATTTTGATTGGTGTCCCTTTGAATTTTGCCAATTGGGGCAAGTCAGATTCTATAGCTTATTAAAACTGGGTCTTTCTACAAAAGAATCTAAATATCAGAATGATGAAATTTTAAGAGGTTGAGAAGTTTAATTTTTTTCAAAAAAAATTTTTTTAACGTTTATTTATTTTGAGACAGAGACAGAGCATGAACGGGGGAGGGTCAGAGAGAGAGGGAGACACAGAATCTGAAACAGGCTCCAGGCTCTGAGCAGTCAGCATAGAGCCCGACGCGGGGCCCGAACTCACGGACCGCGAGATCGTGACCTGAGCCGAAGTCGGACGCTTAACCAACTGAGCCACCCAGGCGCCCCAAGAAATTTTAAATTTCAGTTGTATGGTGTTTGGAGGTAGGATTTTTCAAAAATTTCTAGTTGTTGACCTTTCATCCTATACAATTTCTGGTAGAAGAATCAATTGTAATAGTTACAGTATTCTCAGTGGCAAGATTAAAAAGGTATTCTGTATTCTATTATTTACGTATGTTTTTCATTGTTGCTAATTATTAAGTTAGGATGCAAAAAGGGCCCTTGTAGTAACATTGTAGCACTTACAGAACTGGTTTTATTGTTGGTGACATTTTTTCAACTCATCGCCTTCCTGATGTGCTCCTTTTAATTTTAATACCCAGTACAAGTGATAAAGCCAGGGAAAATCCTAAATGGAGCTCAATTTTTAATATAAACCAATAGCTCACTGTTTAAATGTTTAATCATGATACTTTAATCTTTTAGTAGTCCAGAAAAAAAACCCCACAAATTCATGTGGAACTGGTCCAGGGCTATCACATATTTGAAACAGATGTGTCTTGAGTGTGCAACTCTAATTGTTCAAATGAAATAGAAATCTGAGTGTGAGCCCTTACTTTGCTCAGGGCTATCAAAAGTCATAAGCGTGGACAGAATATCAATGTAATGGGCAAAGACAGTATTTGTTTTAGTTGTTATAAATAATGGGCTTATTCTGTGATTTCCAGGTTTATCACCGTTGAACACTACTGAATCTGAGCTCACCTGTATTTCCCCCTACCCTCCTTCTCCCCCTCTCCTTTCTTTTTGTTCTTTCCAAAAATTGTTATTGGAGTATAACAAACTGGAAAGGGCAGACATTATTAGTACAGTTCAGTGTGTTTTCACAAAGTGAACACACTTGTGTAACCGATGAAGTGACAATACCAGCTCTCCAGAAGCCTCCGCCTGTCCCCTTTTAGCTACTAACTCCCTCAAAGGCTGCCGCTATTCTGACTTCTAACACTATGGATCTGTTTTGCTTGCTTTTAGATTTCATTTCATATAATCCTACAGTATGCTTTTTATGTTTCCTTATTCAGGTTTAATGTTTGTTATTTTTATTTCTTCTGTTTCATAAATTGTTATCTTTACCATTTAAGTATTTCAGTAATGTATTTTATTTTGAAATACTACATTAGGTATGTTTTATATAGTTGATATTAAATACGTTTATTTTCCTTTCAAGTTTCCATGGTCTGATATAACATAATTATCCTTGCTCTTCCATTTCTTTCCTTCTAACCTCCAACTGTTAGCTCTTTAGTTTTATTTATTTATTTAATTGTTTTTAATGTTTATTTTTGAGAGAGACAGAGTGCAAGTGGGGGAGAAGCAGAGAGAGAGAGAGGGAGACACAGAATCCGAAGCAGGCTCCAGGCTCTGAGATGTCATCACAGAGTCTGATGTGGGGCTTGAACTCACGAGCCGTGAGATCATGACCTGAGCTGAAGTCGGATGCTTAGCTGACTGAGCCACCCAGGCTCCCAGCTCTTTAGTTTTAAATTGTCCAACTTGATAGCACATTTTATTTTATAGTTACCTGTACCCTTGAAACCTTGGTCTTTAAATTGATAACAGAAGTTGAAAAACCAACAGCATTATATACATTATTTTGATTGGGAAGTAAAATAGTGTATAGAGTTTCATTTCATATATGGTTCAAAGTCATCACAAGAAACACTTGGAAGAGAAGGTTCATTTTGGTCAGGACAAATCAACCCTTGACTTTAGCTAATTAAATTGTTCAAATTCATGGCACATTTTATTTTTTTATTTTTTTTATTTTTTTTTTTAAATTTTTTTTTTCAACGTTTTTTATTTTAGTTTTGGGACAGAGAGAGACAGAGCATGAACGGGGGAGGGGCAGAGAGAGAGGGAGACACAGAATCGGAAACAGGCTCCAGGCTCCGAGCCATCAGCCCAGAGCCTGACGTGGGGCTCGAACTCACAGACCGCGAGATCGTGACCTGGCTGAAGTCGGACGCTTAACCGACTGCGCCACCCAGGCGCCCCAATGGCACATTTTAAATTGCTTCATCTTTGGGGCACCTGGGTGGCTCAGTCAGTTAAGCATCTGACTTTGGCTCCAGTCATGATCTCGTGATTTGGGGGTCTGAGCCTCACATCAGACCTCTGAGCTGTCAGCACAGAGCCTGGAGCCTGCTTCAGTTGCTGTGTCTCTCTCTCTCTCTGACCCTCCCCTGCTCATGCTCTATCTGTCTGTCTGTCTCTCTCTCAAAAATAAACATCTAAAAAAAATAAATTGCTTCATCTTTGAACGTATGTTTATTTATTTAGAGACAGCACATGAGTACATGCTCCCACGTACATGCGTGGGTGGGAGGGGCAGAGAGAAAGGGAGAGAGAATTCCAAGCAGGATCCCTGCTGTCAGTGCAGAGCCTGACGGGGCTCCATCTCACGGAACCGTGAGATCATGACCTGAGCCAAAACCAAGAGTTGGACACTTAACCAACTGAGCCACCATGGCACCCTAAATTGCGTCATCTTTGATTTTTTTTAATGTTCATTTTTGAGAGAGAGAGAGGGAGAGAATCTGAAGCAGGCTCCAGACTCTGAGCTGTCAGCATAGAGCCCGATGAGGGGCTGAAACTCACAGACCCGAGATCATGACCTGAGCCGAAGTTGGACACTTAACTGAGCCACTCAGGTGCCCCAGTTACTTTATCTTTGAATGGTGTTTTTATTTTTTGCTGGAGTTTTTAGTTTTTCCTTATTGAGAGAACATGCCTTTTTGCTATTTCACCAATCTGTTCCCCTTCTTCCCTTTCAGTATCTATTGTACAAATCTCTCATTTTCTTCTTGGAATCCTGAAACTGAAATTAATTTTTACAAATTGTGTGCTAAATTACATTCTTCTGAAAGTGGGCCCAGATAAATGAAGCTAGTGAGTAAAGCTGGGATACATTCTAGGAAAATGTTAGTTGGTGATGGGGGTTTGGGGGGGGGGTGGGGAACATGTGAAGGTGAAACATAAGAATGAAATAAATTTTATTTCAGGCTATATCACCAGATTTGTGGGACATGATTTTATTGTTTTCTGCCATTAAGGGTAGGTACGTATACATGTTTTAGAAGATCTCCTGAGATATGCTTTTCAGTCCTTGGGAAGATTTAAAAGATTAAATTTGTGAATGCTGGATTATATTATCGTACTGTACTCTTGGAAGCCTGTCTTCCCCAGGAGAGTCCGAAATAATGTTTAACTCTCCTAATTGAGAAGAGTCCTCAATTAGTAAGGAAGCTACAAGGTGTTAAGCCGATTAACACCTATTATATGGACAGATTTTCTCTGTGTGAGTAAATCAGAGGCCTAACTTCCAAATGCTTACTAGAGAGATTACTGGCTATAGGCCATATTTTTCTGAAACAGTGATTGGCCTGGGCATTGTAAATAATCCACACCTGGACTGTGACCTGGGGAAATAGGAAGATTTCCTGTATTTCCCAAGCAAGTCATTTAAGGCCTGATTTACAAGTGCAATAATGTTTCTTATATAGAATTCATTGTATCCCCTCATTTAGAAAATGGTTCCTCATCCTTTAGTATGTGACATTGTCATTAGTAATTTAAGATGAGTCACTCAGTTTGATGGGTTTAGAAGAGTTTGGTTTCAGACTTACCCCAGACCCGAGGAAATCTTTTTCAAAATTACTTGTCTCCCAAAGGGAGAGTTAAATCAGGGGGTGGGGTGGGGTGGGGACTGAGGCTAAACTGTAGAAATACTGCATAATTTCACTAGTATAATCCAGTGGAGCTGGTATTACATCTGTGTTATAGTGAGCTGGAGTGTGGGACTCTGCAGTGGGATGGCTATGTTTAGTTCTCTGACACATGGGTTACTTGGGCAAATTGCTCAACTTTTAAAACCTCATTAAAATGGGGATAAGAATAATGTGTGTAAAGTGCTTATGGTACCTCCTACATCATAAGTCCTCAATAAATTATTAATTCTACCGCTTTGGTGATGATGGTAGAATGGTGGATGGATTTCAGGGGGAGTCAGAAGCTTTCTTATTTCTGTTTTGAGGGGAAAGGCTTTATTTAGAGGCAACTCTTTGGATAGAAGAGATTGTTTTGTGAGCTACTTCAGGAATAGCATTCACAGAAAGAAGAATGATAGAGGAAACAGTCTCTTAAAAACAAAACACAGAGTGTGTTTATTTGGAGAGCATGTAGATACAGTTATAAGTATTGCTGTGGTCTATTTTACATTTAATATTGGCTATTGGATTGTCCTAAATCACATACAATATAAAAAAACACTGCTGCATAGTATTTTCCTTTCTACAAGTAGTGTAGTCTTAAAAAAAAAAAAACACACACACTTTTTAAGTATACAGTTTAAGGATTTTTAATAAATTTACTGAGATATGCAACCATTTCTACAACCCATTTTCAGAATTGCACTCCCAGTAGATGCAACTGCCTGTTTCCCACCCCAACCCCAGGCAGCCATTAATCTACTTCATACTTGTGCCTATTCTGAACATTTCATGTACATGCAGTCACATAATATGTGGTTTTTGTGACTGGCTACTTTCACTTAGCATAAAGTTTTCAAGATCCATCCATGTGATAGAATTTATCAATATTTCATTCCTTTTTATTGCCAAATAACCCATTGTATGGATATACTAGTGGTTTGTTTTTGTGTTTGTTTTTGTTTTTGTTTTTGTTTTTACTGTGCACCAATTGATGGACATTTGGGTTGTATCCACTTTTTGGCTGTTAAAAATAATGTTGCACATGTGTTTTCATTTCTTTTGGGTAGATACTAGAAGTGGCATTGCTTTCTCATGAGGTAGATTCCTGTTTAGAGACATCTTTAGGTTATTCTAAGTTCCAGATTATTGTGCCAGTGGGTCAGTTTCAGATTCGTTTGCAGATGGTTTTTCCTTTTGCCTTCAGCCCTGAACTGTACCAATGCTAAGAGTTGGAGAGAATGAGTTAATATCATTTAGTGCCTTCTATATAATGGATACTAGTTTAGGTAGCGGCAGTATATCATTTTACATGATACTTTGGTCTGCAGTGGTGTATAAGAGGGACATTGAGTTACATTGTTTAGGATTACACTATCTTTGTAGGGATACAAATTTTATGCTATCCTGATTTGGAGAAGAGCCTTTTTCTTTGTGTGGAGTTTCAATTACAATAATCCTTTTCTTCTGAAGTTACTGAGCAGTTAGCCTCCTTAAGAATCTGTGAAACATGGTTAGGAAGAAGAGAATTTCAGTTCAGGTTCCTGTGGCTTATGAGAAGCCTGTAGGACATTATTTCAGAATCAGAGTCTTGTTTTCTTCTGCTTCATGATAACCCTGTAAAGTGGTCAGATTAGATGGTAATCAGCCTCCTTGTACCAGAAGAAGCAAAGGGCTGGAGAAGTCAATAGCTGAATGTGTGAATCAGACTATAGGGAATGCTGGGGGCAACTGGTTTGTTTTGGTTGTGAAATTTTTAAATTACTATACAGAATAACATTTAACATACGAGGCACGTTCATTGTGTGCAATTCATTTCTGCTTTTGACCAACAAGTTTGGATGCCTTCATCAGACGAAGCCTTTTTCATAAATCGCATCACAGACTGCTGCCATTTTGTTGCTAAAATCGTAGACACTGGATTGTATATGTTTTCGTAAGATGTTAATAGATACAGCTAAGAGAACATGTCTTATTAAAGCTATTGAAAGCATGAGATTGTCCAAGACTTCTTGTTAAGAGTCTAAAGGGAAGGGGGGAGGGCAAGATAGACAAAGAGGAAAGGGAGGGAGGGAAAGGAATCTTGTGCTTTGAAGCAGCAATAAGGAAATAATATTGGCTCTGATTGGCCTTGATAATCTATTATATGGACTTCATCATAGTTCTTGCCTACCCTCTCCTTGTCCCTCCTTCACTTTAAAAGACATTTTTTTCATAGAAATATTTAGATATTAGGAAAAGTAGAAAAAATATTTCATTATCAAATACCCTTTTCCCATATTTAACATTCTCAATATTTTGTCACACTTAAAATCTATCCTTTTTCTTTGCCCCTTTTCCTTTTTTTTTCTTTGCTGAAGGATTTTATTTTTTATTTTACTTATTTATCTTAATGTTTATTTTTGAGAGAGAGAGAGAAAGAGCATGAGTGGGGAAGGGGTAGAAACAGAGGGAGACACACAATCCAAAGCAGGCTCTAGGCTTTGAGCTGTCAGCACACAGCCCAACGTGGGGCTTGAACTCACGAACCATGAGATCATGACCTAAGCCAAAGTTGGATGCTTAACCGACTGAGCCACCCAGGCGTCCCTTTGCTGGAGTGTTTTAAAGTAAATCCCAGGCATCTATTTTTTCACTCCTGCATACTTTATGTGCATCACTAAAAAAAATACAGATATTTCACTACATAACTGGACACCAATTTCATACCTAATTAAATAAACATTTTGGATTCATCTAATGACTAGCCCATATCCAAACTGTTGATATTGTTTACAATGTCTATTAAAGTTAGGGGCACCTGACTGACTCAGTGGGTAGAGCATGTAACTCTTGATCTCAGGGTCATGAGTTTGAGCCCCATGTTGGGTGTAAAGATTACTTAAAAGGTGGGGGAGGGGGGTGGCACTTGGGTGGCTTAGTTGCTTAAGTGTGCAACTCTTGATTTTGGTTGAGGTCATGATCTCATGGTCATGAGGTCGTGCTGTGCGTGAAGCCTGCTTGAGATTTATTCTCTCTCTCTCCCTGTTCATGCTCTCTCTCAAAAAAAAATCCATTAAAGTTATTAACATTCTGATTCCTGATTTAAGCAAGCCAAAGCACTTACGTTGTGTTAGGTTTTGCTTCTTTTTGTTGTCAAAATTTTATTTAGGTAATTTCTACACCCAATGCAGGGCTTGCATCATGACTGCAAGATTGAGTCTCATGCTCCTCCTGCTGAGCCAGGCAGGCATCCCTAGGTTTTCTTTCTTTCTTTTTTTTATTTTTTATTTTTTAACGTGTGTTTATTTTTGACAGAGAGATACAGAGCATGAGCAGGGGAGGGGTAGAGAGAGAGGGAGACACAGAATCCGAAGCAGGCTCCAGGCTCTGAGCTGTCAGAACAGAGCCTGACGCAGGGCTCAAATTCACAGACTGTGAGATCATGACCTGAGCCGAAGTCAGAAGCTCAATTGACTGAGCCACCCAGGCGCCCCTCTAGGTTTTATTTCTTGAGTCTTAATCTAGAGCAACTACTCTACTTGAGGGGTGGAAGATTGGTTGTGGAACTGAGCTAAATGTATGTCCTATTTTGTGGATTTATCTGTTTCCTCTTAATATGTTTAACTTGTTCTTATATACCAGCAGTTCTTAACCAGGAATAATATTACTCCCCAGCATTGGGGAGACATTTGATAATGTCTGGAGAGATTTTTAGTTGTCATCATCTAATGAGTAAAGGGCAGGAATGCTGCTACATCTACAACGCACAGGTTACCACCCTACCTCCCTTCCCTGCGAAGAATATTCTGGCTCCAAATGTCAGCATTGCTGAGGTTGTGAGACCCTGTGGTTCTATCCCAGGAAGTTAGCTCTAAAGCTCAGTTAGAGTTAAGATAAGTCTTTTCACTAAAAATAGTTTAATAGTTCAAGAGTGCTGGTATTGTTCTGTGTTTTGATCTGGGTGCTGGTTACCAGAGTATGTCTCTTTGTGAAAATGTGTGCCTGAGCTATGCACTTCTAAAAAATTGAAATATAATTAATATACAGTGTTATTAGTTTCAGGTGTACAATATGAGTCAACAATTTTATAGGTTACCCAGTGCTCATCATAAGTATACTCTTATGAGTATATACTTATGAGTATACTCCCCCTTTACCTATCTCACCCATCCCCCGCCCAGGTCCCCCCTGGCAATCACCAGTTCTCCATATTTGAGTGGCTTTTTTTGTCTCTTTTTTTTTTGTTCATTTGCTCTTTTTTTTTTTTTTTTAATGTTTATATTTGAGAGAGAACGAGAGAGTGTGCATGCACACACATGTGCTCAAGCAGGGTGGGGGGGTGGGTGGGCAGACAGAGGGGGACAAAGGATGTAAAGTGGCTCTGCTGCTGATCCAGGTGGGGGGGGTTGAACCCATGAACTGTGAGATCATGACCTGAGCCGAAGTCAGATGCTTAACCAACCGAGCCACCCAGGAGCCCCCATTTGCTTTGTTTCTTAAACGCCACATGAGTGAAATCATATTTCTCTGTCTCACTTATTTTGCTTAGCATCATATTCTTTAGCTCCATCCATGTTGTTGCAAATGGCAGCAAGAGCTGTACACTTTTTAAATGTATGTTATATTCTAATTTTTAAAGTTTACTTGAAAAAGTCTTAATCGCCCTGCTGTGTACTTTTGACTACCACATTGGACTCTTAGATATGTCAAGAAATCTTTAAATCCTCTCCCGTTTTAAACTTTCTTAACACTCTGGGATGCCTGGGTGACTCAGTCAGTTAAGCGTCCCAACTTCGGCTCAAGTCATGATCTCATGGATCCTGAGTTCAAGCTCCTCATCAGGCTCTGTGCTGACAGCTCAGCCTGGAGCCTGCTTCAGATTCTGTGTCTCCCTCTCTCTCTGACCCTCCCCTGCTTGCACTCTGTCTCTTTCTCTCTCTCAAAAATAAATAAACCTTAAAAAAATAAACTTTCTTAACACTCAATTCCATTTAATATAAGACAGTGGTAAAGATGGGGTAAAACAGGTGCCTTGTGACCTAGTTATTGGGATGGTTGAGTGTCTGTTATGGCCACATCAGGTATTTTTCTTGCTCTGGAGCATTGCCATGAGGGAGAGAACACCTAAAAACAATAAGGCCATTTGGGCTTTGTCTGAAAGCTTAAAGGAGAGAGAGAAAGTCCTTCCAAAGGGGATGGAGTGTCAAGAGAGAAGGTGACCTTTCATGAGTGGTGGGATTTGAGAAAGGGGCATTTTGGGCTGAAAGAACAGGCAAAGATCCGGGAATGCATTAGGGATGTGCCGGGAACCCTTTCTGGAAAGTTGTCTTACAGCCAGCTTCTCTTCCCCCATCTCTGATAAATCATTGGAAGGAAAGGCCATGAATTTTTTCTGACAGTTGGTTCTCACTGAGGCCAAGGCTTCGTTTGCAAATGAAAGGACTACTGTTGGAGTAGCCAAGATCACAATGGGCTCTGACTCTTTTCACATCAAAGTGCAAAAGAATCTCCAGGGGTGATAAATGGGGGCTGCGGGACTCATTACTTGTAAACAAAGCGGAGGAGTGACCTCTAAATTTTTTTTAATTAAAAGAAAACAGGGTTTCCTAGTGGTTGAGTGTGGGGCTGCTCTTCGTCTGAATTTTGACTGCTCCCTCAGGAGAAGATTTCTGTTAAGGTTGTAAGGTGGCAGCCGCTGTTACCCCGGCTTTGCTCTGACTCACAAATCCTGTGTAAATGTGCCCTGCCCAGGGTGGCCTCGCAGGTGTTCCTCCTGGATTGAGATTTGAAGTGCCCTGGGGTCAGCTGTGTTGTTGTTGCAGTAAGGGGAGCACGGCAGAATTCTTTAGCTCTGTACCACTGAGGAGGCTGAGGGCTTAGACCCTTCCTCTGCTCCTTTTCCCACCCAACATCAAGAGAAAAACTCCCTTACTCTTGTGCGGTGCAGAAAGAGGTCATTTTAAGTGAATTCTTGGAACTTTGTACAGAGGTCCCAAAGCCATTGTTTTTAATTTTACATTTAAAGTTTAAATTCCTATCCCCTTGTTTTCATGTAGTGCAGGGCTTTGCATGTGATTGAAACCTTTAGCAAAAATGATGGTATTTGAACACTTTATGTTCAGTGTTTATATTGATATATTAAAAGCAATGCTATTATTAACACAGGTAATCTAGCATTTTATGGAACCAAGACTTGGAAACTGCTCTCTAAATTCAGGCCTGCAGAGTTGAAGGTCCACTTTCGGTAAACTCCCTCCCTGTGTACCCAACTCCCCATCAAGCTTATCTCTTGCTGGCTTTTCACCTGGCTCCTTTGTTGCAGTTAGTCTAAGCTCCAACCAGATTTTAAACTAGAGGTCAGAGACTGGCCTTTGTAACTCCAGTGAACTAGTAAGGTACTGGGCCCAAGAATGCTAATGTGTTTACTAACTTCCCAAATGTTTGGTAATCACCTTCTGAGCATATCTTCCAAACAAGTTGTAAGATTTGAGAAAGGAGCAGAGGTCACAGCTGGAGGGGGAGTAAGCAGGTCCGGGGACTGTGGGTAGACTCTCCGTCCTCCAGTTGAGGTGATTCAACTAGAGATAAGAGTATTCAAGGCCTTCCAGTCCCCTTTGATGCTGGAAGAGCCAGACTGTGGGAGACACTGCTTTTGTGAGTTTAGATGCCAACAGCAGCCAACATTTAATGAGCACAGTGACCAGATTTTGTGTTAATAAGTGTTTGATAGGCGTGATTTCATTTCAGTCTCAGTTCCCTATGCAGCTATATTTTACAGATGAAAAAAAGGAAAGGAAAGGTAACTGACTCATCAGTGGTAGATATTCAAGCTACCTTCTTTTTATCACCAGACCCTTAACCCCTTAACAGGGGTCCTTAACCCCTGTTCCATGTTGTCTTGGCAGAAGCAGGTGGCAGGGAAGCACTTTCTGAGCTCTGACTTGAAACTCTGAGGCTTGGACCAGAGATCTTCTGCAGCAGACTGTTCTTGTCTGACACCATAAAGGAGTATTGCATCAAAGGTTGCTCCTGGGACAGTGCTTCAGCCTGGCTCCTGTAGTCACAGGAACATGCGACCCTTCTGGTGAAGGGACAAAGCTGCTTTCTTTACGTTGAGGTGTAGAAGGTGGAGTCGGGAGAAGAAAGGGAGGATGACTGATGAGCCAATGGCAGGAAAAAGATGAACTGAGGGATAGAGGTGGTGCCCAGCCTAGGAGAAGTTCAGACCGCCCCAGCTTGCCCTAGCTGAGCTGTTGTCATCCTTGTGGTGAGGTGTCGTGTGCTGTTGTGGAGAGCGCCTCAAGCAGTCCGTGGAGCACTGCACACATGTCAGGTGGTGGCCCTGTTAATGAATCAACCCCTCAACGGTTAGAAGTTGTAGCAGTTCTCATTTTAGATGATCATTTCAACATCCGGTGAGACTTCCTTTCCTCAAGTGAGCACTTGATGACTGAGATATGAAATCGTCCTAATGTAAGAAGGGAGGTGTTGATTTTCAAAGGGGGCACAGTAATAAATGAGAGCGGAGAATAACTCTTGTCTAAAAAATATATTTAAAAATATGTGCTAGGCAAAGGCAACGAACGGGGTGAGAGGAGAAGATAGTTTAGAACAGGTCTTAACATCACTGTTACTTTTCCTTTCTGTCTTCAACCTGCAGTAGTGACCCAGGTGAGTGGAATTCATACAGGCTCACTGAGACTGTGCCATTGGATTTTCACCTGGAGACAGCTGAAGTTCAAGGGAAAAAGTTTGCTTTGAAATCCGTTAGACCTGGACTTGAAGTCTAGCCCCACTAGATTGTGTAATGCTGGGCAATTTACTTAACCTCTCCAAACTCTACTTCCTTCATCTGTAAAATAAGAATAATAATGAGGAGTGCCTGGCTGGCTCAGTGGGTAGAGCATGTGACTTTTAATGTCGGGGTTTTGGGACGCCCGGGTGGCTCAGTCGGTTGAGCGTCTGACTATGGCTCAGGTCATGATCTCGCGGTTTGTGAGTTTGAGCCCTGCGTCAGGCTCTGTGCTGACAGCTCAGAGCCTGGAGCCTGCTCCGGATTCTGTCTCCCTTTCTCTCTGCCCCTTCCCCGTTCACACTCTGTCTCTGTCTCTCTCAAAAATAAATAAACATTAAAAAATAAAAATAATCTCAGGGTCTTGAGTTCATGCCCCACACTGGGCATGGAGCCTACTTAAAATAATAATAATAATAATAATAATAATAATGAGAATTATAGGGGTTCCTGGGTGGCTCAGTTTATTAAGTGTCTGGACTCTTTGATTTTGGCTTAGGTCATGATCTCATAGTTTTTTGAGTTCAAGCCCTGTGTCAGGCTCGTGCTGCTGGTGCCGAGCCTACTTGGGGTTCTCTCTCTGCCTCTCCTCCACTCATGCTTTCTCTGTCTCTCTCAAAATAAATAAATAAACTTTAAAAAAAATGAGAATCGGGGCACCTGGGTGGTTCAGTTGGTTAAGCGCCTGACTTTGGCTCAGGTCATGATCTCACAGTTTGTGGGTTTGAGCCCTACTTTGGGCTGTGTGCTGACAACTCAGAGCCTGGAGCCTGCTTCGGATTCTGTGTCTCCTTCTCTTTAAGCCCCTCCCCACTTGCACTCTGTCTCTCTCAAAAATAAATAAACATTTAAAAAAATTTTTTAAAATGAGAATTAGGTGAGATAATATTTTTCAAAACCCAGCAGTATGCCTGCAGTGAGCCAGTGTTTAATAAATATTAATTTGTTTCCCTTTCTGTTGACCTGCCTTTGATAATTTTAGTGTTCAGGGCCTCTCCAGGCCCTGAACTCTGTGATGTTCCTAAAGCCCATAGGAGGTTTAAAAGGGGGCTCCATTGGGCAGTATTTGGGAAATAACCCTGCTGTGCTCTTGAGACCCAGCTCAGAAACCTGGTGGGTGACAGAGGTCTGGTAGTGTGTGAACTGCCTAATCAAATGTTCCTGCTGACTGTGGGCTCAGGTGATTGAGATTTGTATTTTTATTGTTTTGTTTTGTTTTTTTTAAGTTTATTTTGACAAAGAGAGAGAGAGAGTGCAAGCATAAGCAGGAGAGGGTCAGAGAGAAGGAGACACAGAATCCCAAGCAGGCTCTGCACCAGCAGCACAGAGCCCGCTGATGTGGGGGCTTGAACTTACGAACTGAGAGATCGTGATCCGAGCTGAGATCAAGAGCCAGACGCCTAACTGACTATGCCACCCAAGTGTGCTGTTGTTGTTTGCCTTTTAGTACTTGTGCTGCTGAAGCGAGCTTGAGAATGATTTTTCTGTTGTTGTTGTTACTGTGGGATTTATATATTAAGCGTTTGGGTAAGTTAAAATGGTAGGTGACACTATGCATTCATTTCTCAATAAAATTCTTATTTCATATTTCTTGTTAAAATGTTACATTAAGGAGGAGCCAGTGGCTCAGTTGGTTAAACATCTGACTCTTGATTTTGGCTTGTGTCATGATTTAATGATTTGTGACATAGAGCCCCTCTTTGGGCTCTGGGCTCAATTTCTGCTTTGGATTCTCTCTCTTTCTCTGCCCCCCCCTCCCCCCCTCCCCCCCTCCCCCCCTCCCTGCTTGCACATGCATGCTCTCTCAAATACATAAATAGACATCGAAAAAATAAAGGTCCGTGTTTTAAGAAAATGTTACATTAAGAATATGGTTTAGGGTATATGTAAAGTAAGTGTAGGGGCACCTGGGTGACTCGACTGGTTAAGCATCCCACTCTTGGTTACAGGTCAGGTCATGATTTCATGGTTCATGAGTTTGAGCCCTGCTGACAGTGTGGAGCCTGCTTGGGATTCTGTCTGTCTCCTTCTCTCTCTCCTCTCTCTCTCCTCTCCTCTCCTCTCCTCTCCTCTCCTCTCCTCTCCTCTTCTCTCTCTCTCTCTCTCTCTCTCAAAATAAATAAATAAATAAAATTAAAAACAAAACAAAATGGTAAGTGTGCCTTATGTGTAGAGAGAATGTTTAATAATACTTTTTACACTTTTAAGGAAATAAATCATGTATTTCCTTTGGGTTAGCTTTATTTTATTTTATTTTTTAAGTTTATTTATTTATTTTAAGAGAGGGAGGGAGAGAATCCCAACCAGGCTCGGTGCTATCAGCATAGAGCCCTACATGGAGCCCTACATGGGGCTTGAATCAATGAAATTGTGAGATCATGACCCAAGCCGCAATCAAAAGTCAGTTGACCGATGGAACCACCCAGGCACCCCTGTGGGGGTTTGATTTTAAATGAAGGGTCTTTTCTGTTCTGATAATCCAAGATCTGCTCATTCATTCAGCAAAGACTTCTATAGGGCCTTGATGTCACAAGTGTCTACCAGGAACTAGGGGGGAGTGGATGGTGAGGGAAGGAGCTGGGGTGGGAGTAGGTTAGCTGGTAGGATCTGTGCGGGAGCTTGCATTCTAGTTACTAGGTAAAGGTATTACTGTCAAGTGGTTTTCATTTAGTGCTTTAAACTTTTTCAAAGCATTATTCATAGTCTTCTGTTGCACTTTAACCTCTCAGGTATCTTATAAGGTGGGTAGGCTTAAAGAGGTTAAATGGTTTGCCCAAAATCCCAGAGTTAATAATAAAACTGTCCTCTCAACCTGGAATGAGTTTTCTCTCACCTTCCCAGCCTCCCCTTCACCCCCAGCTCTTTCAAAATCTTACTCATTCTTCAAGGTGCCACTGAAACAACACCTCTTTTAAAACTCTGATCACCCGAGAAATTCTTTGCTCTTTTTGTGCCTTTGTCCTTTCCTCTGTGCCACATTTTAATTAATGCTTCTCTTTTCTGAATTCACCCTTCAGTACCTGCTCTGTTATAATAGACTCTAAGCATTTCTCCTTTACAGTGGACGCGGTGTTCAACTTGACCAGTAGAGGGTACTGGAGGGACATTGTGGAGTTAGGGAGATTCTTCCTTTGTTTGTGCTTGCTTTTTCTCAGTCCTGCTGTGCAGCTTGTCAGTGTGAGCATGCACACTCTGTGTGTCCACATACCCAGTGGTGCTTTGCTTGGCACATGAAGTCTCTTGGCGACTTTGCAGCCTGGATCCATCGACCCTGTCAGTGCAGACACTGCACGTGCCCGGTCTGATTCCCACAGAAGTGCACAGCTGGCTCTGTGTACCTGCATCAGCCTCGGCCCATCGCACCCCAGAGAGTTGTCCCCTGCTGCTGTTAGTGTAGCCCAGTTCCAGTGACCTTATCTGCCACCCAGTGTGCTGCAGCCACACCCCCGCCCATGACATCTCAACCTCAGTTTTGGGGAGGGACTCCTCTGCAAAGTTTGTTCTTCCCTGGGTACCCTCTCTCAGCTCAGGGTACCCTTTAGAGTTCTCTTTATGTCTTTATGGCTGTTCTGTCATAGTGGGATTGCTTTTTATATTCACTTTCTGTTTACATTGTTGTGTGGTTTCTCTTTCCTGATTAGACCCAGACTAATACAACCTCCAGTGCTTATTTTCCTTGGTCCCAAGTGTTATTTCACACATCTGTGTAAATTGTTAACTTCTTTTACAGCAGGGGCCTGTTTAATCCCTCAGCATTATCTCTGTGCTTTGCAGAGAACCCATGATTAATGAATGATTGAGTTTGCCGCTGTTGTGGGAGAGAGAGAGAGGGAGGATGGTTATTTGCTCTTTATGGGAAAGGCAACTCAAAGTTCTTGCTGTATTACTAATGCGTTAACTTGGTGTTTTTGTGAAATCCTAGAACTGCCGAGGCAATTACTTGGTGACCCAATTATTGAAAAGTAGGTTTTAAGGTCTGTCTGTGAAGTCTTCAGGATTGTGTCAATAGTGATTTACTCTACCTATTTGTCTTCAATGACCTTTTAAAAACAAATTGCTCTGAAGTACAGCAAGCCTTTTAGCCAATGGTGCTTAACAATCACACATATTCCATTTCTTCAGGCTAATTTGTCAGTGTCCTCTCACAGTAGCCTCTTCTGTTGTAGGCAGGGTGGTACTTAGGTTACTGTTCAGGTTCTATACACACACTTGCTAAGCCTCTTCTCTCACCAACCCATGAGCAAAGAGGAGTAAAGGGTATAGCTCATAGAGGAAAACATCTTTTTTTCTCCATTTGGCTAAGTCTATGTCTAGGGAAGCAGTGTAGCCAGAGAAGCAGGAATATTGCCTGTATTTTGAAAGGAGGTGCTTCATTATGGCTCAGAAAGGAAATATTGATACTTGGTATCATTATGAGGCTAATGAGCATTTTTTGAATCTTTAAAAGTTATTTGGTTCAGCCAGTCTGCTGAGTGACCCCCTTCATGTTGTGCTGATTTCAGCTCATGGGTATTTGGCTCTGCCTTTCCTTTACCCATGCCTGGTCTTCACCAGTGTTTGTCTTTCATTGTCCAAATCTTTGTACCCCTTCTTGACTCCACCCACTCAGATGACCTTTTTATGCTAAAGTAAGATTCCTCTCCTTTATGAAGATAGGATACTTTAACCCCCAATTTGAAATGTTAGAGGGTAATTATTTGCATGAAGAAAATTTTGTTTCTTTTCAAAAGGATTCACATCTGGCATCCTTTGAATCAGGGAGTGGGTGTGGTTTTTCAAAACATCTCTCAAACGAACTCTCTGTAGTAAGATAGTAACTTAAATAATCTGAGAAATATATGCAGTTTCTTTGGAATACATGTAACCTGAACAGAGGTGCTCAGTGTATTATTTTAACAATGCTCAGCACCTACTGTGTGCAGAGTGCTGCACAGTAAACTTGGCACACGATGGGACATTTCCTTCTCTCCTCCCTGGCACCTTCTCTGGGACACTCATGCTAGCTCATAAGCTCTTTACCTTTCCGATTGGCCCCTCCCACTTTCGCATGTAACTTCCTTTTTTTCCTGCTTAATAAAAGTTGTCATTCCTCACACCTTTATCCCTGACTTCTTTCCCTCTTACAGATTTTTTTCTGTGCAGTGTCTTATTGTGGCTACACTACCCACAATAGGTGACTCCCACATCTGGATTTCTAAGCCAAAACTGCTCCCACAGTACCATCATTTCCCTTCCCAGATTCCTCTGTGCCTCTAAATGTAAGTCATTATCTCCCCATCCTAACTTCATTACTGTTACTCAATAGGAGGGAAGTGTATTATGCTAGGTTTCCTGTGTGTTCATTTTGCTCCTTTACTTACAAAACTTAATGGGGTGCCTAGCTGGGTCAGTCGGTAGAGCACACAACTCTTGATCTTGTGGTCGTGAGTTCAAGCTCCACTTTGGGTGTAGACCTTACTTTAAACAAACAAACAAACAAAAAGAGGGCGCCTGACTGGTTTCATTGGTAGAGCATGCGACTCTTGGTCTCAGGGTCGTGGCTTCAAGCCCCATGTTGAGTGTAGAGATTACTTAAAAATAAAATCTTAAAACAAAACAGGGGCGCCTGGGTGGCTCAGTCAGTTGAGCCTCTGACTTTGGCTCAGGTCATGATCTTGCACTCTGTGAGTTCGAGCCCCATGTCGGGCTCTGTACTGACAGCTCAGAGCCTGGAGCCTGCTTCAGATTCTGTCTCTCCCTTCCTCTTCCCCCACCCCCACTCTTCTCACGTGCGCTCTCTTTCTCTCTGTCTCTCTCAAAAATAAATAAACATTAACAATTTTTTGAAAACAAAACAGAAAAATCTTCCAGGGCTCCCAATCATCTACTGTTTATAGTTGGATTCCTTAATGTGGCCTTCAAGCCTCCATCCTTTGGGCCTCAGCATTCTCTTCGGGTCTCACCTCCACTCACTCTTGTGCTTCCACCAGCCTTGATGCCTGGACAGAAGTTCTTATAATTCCATACGCAGACTTTTGTCTTTAAAATAACATGCTTTGGCATATGTTATGCCTTTCTCCCATCTTTGCATCATTCACCTGTAAGTGCTATTCAGGAAGTACAGGGCTTTACAGGAGCATGTAGAAAGGGCACCTAAAGTCAGATTTGCAGAATAATCAGGGAAGACTTATTGGAGGAAGAGGTGCCCAGCAGCAAGTGAGTGTATGTTTAAGAGTTAATCAATTGAAAAAGTTGGGTGGTGGAATAGGGAGCAGAAAAATGTATTCCCGCTAAAAGGAAACATACTTGTGATGGTTTGGGTTAAGAAAACACACACACGGGGCACCTGGGTAGCTTTGGTTAAGCACCTGACTCTTGATTTCAGCTCAGCTCACGATCTCATGGTTGTGAGATCCAGCCCTGCATCAGGCTTTATGCCCAGCATAGAGCCTGCTTAAGATATTCTCTCTCTCTCTCTCTCTCTCTCTCTCTCTTTCTCTGCCCTTCTTCTCCTTTTGTGCATGTGCTATCTCTCTCTCTCTCAAAAATAAAATAATAAAATAAAGTGCTTTAAAACACACGCATGCAAACACACACACACACACACAAATATGGCTCCTTTGAGGAACTGAATGGACTTCAGTATAGCTGGAGAATAGAGCACCAGGCCAGGAAATGATCTGGTGGGCCATGCTAAGCAATTTGACTTTATATTTAGGGGTACAGGAAGTTATTAAACAATTTTAAGTAGGTGAATGGTTGACATGATTTTAGAAGGTCAGTTATAAAGTACAGAATGAGTGTAGTGGGGCAGAAGCAGAGAAACCAGTTGGGGGGGATTAGCAAGTGGGTTCATGGGTTAGCTGGCAAGGACCAAATTGATTTTGGATAATTTGGGAGAAATAGTGAAAAAGGATTTGTAGGTGTTTGGGTGTAAAGCATGTGTAAAAGAAAAGGGTCAAGTGCAATTCCTCATTATGTGGTGTTGTTAACGGGAAGGGCTGTGGTCAAGGTGGGTAGATGATGTAAATGCTTAGGGGGAGAGTTTAAGTTTGTAATGCCTTTGAATCCCCTTGCTAGTGGACGTGTCAAGTGGGCAGTTGGTTATCTAAGAGTGGAGCTCATTGGGGAAAATCTGGGCCTAAGATACACATTTGTTTGGTAGAAATTGAGGGGCGCCTAGGTGGCCCAGTTGAAGCATCTGACTTGGTTTGGGCTCAGGTCATGATCTCGAGGTTTTGTGTGTTCAAGCCCCGCATCGGGCTCTGTGCTGGCAGCATGGAGCCTGTTCAGGATTCTCTCTCCCCCGTCTCTCTCTCTCTGCCCCTCCCTAGCTTGTGCTGTCTCTGTCTCTCTCTCAAAAAAAGAAGAAATTGAATCACAGTTATACATGAGATTTTCTTGGGAGAGGGAGAAGATGAAAATGCCTAAGAAGAGGAAACTAAGTAGCAAGAAGTTTTCAAGAGATTGAGAAGACAATTGCAAAGACGTGGGAGGAAAAACAAGGGAGTGCTGACTTGGGGACCAAGAGGAGAGAGCATACAAGGATGGCTCAGAGTATCAAATGGTGTGTAACTTCTGGTTCACTCACCTTTCAGCATGCCCCTGTCACCCTTGGGCAGCAATGGTCCACCACCTCTCAAAGGTACAAGTCTTTTACTATGGCATTTATTTCTTAAATTGCCATGATGTTTGTCTTCGTTACAAGATTCTGTCATGAGACAGCTGATTTAAGGGCTATCATCTTTGTGTCTTCAAGGGCTGGCATTGTATCTGGACTAAGAAGACACTCAATAAATTAATAAATATTTTAAAAATAAATGAGAGGGGCATCTGGGTGGCTCAGTTGGCTAAGCATCTGACTCTTGATTTCCACTCAGGTCATGATCCCTCGATTCTTGAGATCAAGCCCCATGTTAGGCTCTGCACTGACAGCAGGGAACCTGCCTGGGATTCTCTCCCTCTCCCCTTCTCTCTGTCCCTCCCACGCTTGTGATCTCTCTCTTTCTCTCTCTCAAAACAAATAAATTTAAATCTATCAATATTCCTGTATAGCCCCTTGTAGAATTTTCTGCACTCACAATAGCAGAAGTAATGACATTTTGACTGTGCCTGGTTCTTGTGATGGACAGAGACCTCAGGAACTAAACTGTTGTGACACAAGGGGCTTACACTAAGGGAGTATGGGAAATGGCAACTCTTGTAAAAATAAGCCAGTCAGTGGGTGGTAGGTAAGCTGAGGGAAAAGATTTATGAGCAACATCCTGCTCTGGGATCACTGCTGGGGACAGAAGAGGGGGAGAAATTTCTGTATAAATCATGAAGGCAGCTCAGGAAATAAAGTCTGCCACAGGAGAGTCTCAGGGGGGCCTTTTATGGATATCTTTTGGAGAACACATGGGTGAAAGAGAATTGATAGGTGGTATTCTTCTTAAGTTTCTGTAGGGGTTAATGCTGGGCTGAGGTAATCCATCTTTCAGAAGGAGGGAAAAAGGAACAAGAGAAAACAGAGACATAACCCAGAGGGCCCAGAATTATCTGTAGCTATAAATGCATGCTGAATAGTGAAAAAGAGAGCGAAGGGGCCATTTGGTAGGGAGTGGAAGATGGTGTTCGTTGGTTTCAGATCTTCTATGGTACCCTCTGTGTGGAGTTTCTGCCTGTTCCTTCATTAATCTGCATTACTTTCTGCTCTAGTTCTGGATGCATAGGTGAGATTTAAAGTCTTGGCCAGAGGGTGAATTATTTGGCCTGGGAAAAACAAAACAAAACAAAACAAAACTCTTTTGTCTTTTCAAATGAGAGACACTTGAATTGGGGTGCCTGGGTGGTTCAGTAAGTTAAGTACCCGACTTCGGCTCAGGTCTGATCTCACCGTTTGTGTATTCGAGCCCCATGTTGGGCTCTGTGCTGACAGCTCGGAGCCTGGAGCCCGCTTCAGATTCTGTGTGTGTGTGTCTCTCTCTCTCTCTCACCCTCCCCCAATCACACTCTATGTCTTGCTCACTCAAAAATAATAAAAAACAGAAAAAAAAAAAAAAAAAAAGACACTTGAATTATCTCATCAATAGGGGATTGAATTCTAAACTAGGATATACTACAAAATAGAAAAATAGCTATTAAAAAGAATGAGATAATTCTAAGTATATGACCATGACATGATACAGTGTACGAACTACAGAATAAAATCAGATATGATCTTGTTTTTGTGAATAGGAATGTAGAACTCTGTCAAGACAGACAGACATACAATGGGTCTGAAAGGACATTTACCAACCTTGCAAAATAGGACTATTTAGGTTGCTCAGTAGGATGACTTTTGTTTTTTAAATGTATATACTTTCAAGTAATTTTTTCTTGATGGGCATGTATTAAAATGAAAATATTTTCTAAAATATTATTGGGGGGCTCTTCGGGGGCTCAGTCGGTTAAGTGTCTGACTTCGGCTCAGGTCATGATCTTACAGCTTGTGAGTTCTAGCCCCGCGTCGGGCTCTGTGCTGACAGTTCAGAGTCTGGAGCCTGCTTTGGACGCTGTGTCTCCCTCTCTCTCTGCCCCTCCCCTGCTCACATTCTGTCTCTGTCAAGAATAATTTTTTTTTTAATATTATTGGAAAAAGTGAAGAAATGGTCTCTTGTTCTGCTATTTTTCAGAAGAAAGATAAAGTGTAGCTTATTAACTTATTCAGCCAGTAAATATTTGTTTGTTTTGCATTCCAGGCATTATTCTAAGCAGTGAGGATACAGTAACAAATAAAACCAACAGGATCCTGCTTTTCTGGAGCTTAGGTCCAATGTAGGGGTAGACAAAGTATAAGCATATAACTGCTCAGGGTTATAAAATAGCATAGGTAGGAGTAAACAGTGTCAGGTGTATGAAGGAAAGCTGGGCTATTTTATGTCCAGTCATTAGGAAAGTCTTCTCTGATATGGTAATATTTGAGAAGAGATCTGAAGGAGTATAAGCCACACAGATGATTGGAGCTGGGGGGGGGGGGGGACTTTTCAGGCAGAGGGAGCATGTGCAAAGGTCCTGGGGCAGTATGTGTGTTCTTCATATTTGAGAAACAGCAAGGCTGTCAGTGAGTGATGCTGGAGCAGTGATGAGGGGGAGAGTGGTTGGGATGAGGTATGAGAGAGCTAGCAGGAGGCCAGATTATGCAGGGCCTTGTAGGCCATTGGAAAGTTGTTGGAGTGAAATGGAAAACTTTTTTTGACCAGAGAAGTAGCACTGTCTGAGCGTCCTTTTAATATGGTCACTTGGGGAGCTTTATGGAGTTTACACTGTGATGGGCATGAGCAAAAGAAACCATTCCTGCAATGGATAGGGACTATCCTTCCCCCTAATTTCACAAGTAGAGAAAGTTAAGGTTGGTATAGGAACATGAAACATTACAGAGTAGGGACCAGGTCCCGAGTTTTCCTGGTTGTTGTTTCAGCACTCTGTTATTCAGGTAAGGGTATCTAATCTGGGAATTTCCATTGTCTGGTATATTATAACATGTTATTTTTATTATTTTTTAATTTTTTAAAAGTGTATTTATTTATTTTGAGAGAGAGAGAGAGCGAGCGAGCATGCGCCAGCAGGGGAGGGGCAGAGAGAGGGGGAGAATCCCAAGCAGGATCCACACTATCAGCACGGAGCCCAATGCGGGGCTCGAATTCATGAACCATGAGATCATGACCTGAGCCAAAGTCAAGAGTTGGACACTTAACCAACTGAGCCACCCAAGTGCCCCTAACATATTATTATTTTTAAAAAAATTGTTAATGTTTATTTATTTTTGAGAGAGAGAGAGACAGAGCATGAGCAGGGTAGTAGCAGAGAAGGAGGGAGACACAGAATCAGAAGCAGGCTCCAGTCTCCAGCTGTAAGCACAGAGCCCCACATGGGGCTTGAACTCACGAACTGCGAGATCATGACCTGAGCCAAAGTCGGATGCTTAACGACTGAGCTACCCAGGCGTCCCCTAACATGTTATTTTTAATAGTTAGATCTCTGATGAATTATTATGAGCATGGCCCATGATGCTGTACAGAATTTCCAGGGGTTCTGGCTTCAGTGCTCTTCTTGTATGAAGATAATGCTTCTGATCTATGACATTTGCTAAAGTGTTGAGTCAGAGTATGAGTTAGTGTTGCTTTGTCCATGGCAGGGTTTGGATGCACCTACACATTCAGCACTTGTGTTTTCAGTGGGTAGTATGCACTGGTTAAGCTTACCTTGGAACCACACTTGAGTGTTCACGTTAAGGGTACAGTTATTTATCCTAAGGCTGGTAAATTAAAGAGTTCACTTCACCAGAAGTTAATCAAGGTCTGCTGTATGCAAAGCAGTGTGCCATGTTCTTTAGGAGCCGTAACATAAACAGCAATACCATGCCCTTAAAGAGTTTACAGTCTTGGGCACAACAGCGAAAACATCAATGTTATTAGAGAGTTGCTAGATGATAACTGGGAGTACGAAGAATGTAGAGATGAATTATGGGGGGGGGGGGGTATGGGAAAGGCTTGTTGAATGAGATAGCACTTGAACTGGGTATTGAAGTTTAGAGACATTTTGTACTTAAGGGACAGCCAGAAGAGCACCAGGGAAGGAAATGGGTTTAGGACAGGGTGACTACAACTGGATTAAAGTATTTTCAGGAGGTGAAAAAGAAGAAGGCAATGGGGCCAAGTGAGACTATTGCATCTGAGCCTGAGCTGTTACAATCCAGTACGGTGGCCACTGGCCACATACGGTACTTGAAGCACGGCTGGTCTGAACGGAGATGTCCTGGAAAAGTACAAGACACCCAGATTTCAAAGACTTGGTCTGGAGGGGGAAAAAAGTAAAACCACTCATCGTTAACTTTATGTTGGTTAAAAGTTAAGCAATGAAATTACTTTTTGGTTATATTGGTTTTAAACAAAACAGTATTAAAATTTATGGCACTGGTTTCTTTTTACCTTTTTAATGTGGCTACAGGCAAATTAAAAACTACATTTGTAGCCCCCATTATAGTTTTATTGGTCGTAGCTGATCTAGGCTAGGCTAGCTAACCCTGGGAGAGGGGGTAGAAGCAGGGTGGAAGGAAAGAAGGAGAGAAGGGATAGAAGAAAACCAGGAAAGGAGAATCTACATGATTTGCACTAGTGGGTGTGGGAGAGGTCAGTGATACCCCTGAGGCTCTGGCTGATGTCACAATCAACTTGAAGGAGTGCACGCGGAGGCGTTGGAGGGTGGAGGCCAGTGATGATTTCATTGGAGGCCTCTTGATCACAGGCTGTGCTGTAGGGAGATTAATTTGGCAGCAAAATGTGGGGCTGGCAGGAGCTGGAGGTGGGGAGACCAGTTAGGTTGGGTCCCATGCCCATCACAACTGTTTGCTGTAGCCTCTTGGAGGGGGGCAGGGTGAGAGCGTCCTGCACTATAGAAATAATCTGCAGAATTGCTTTGTAGTTTATGCTGAATTTTATAATTCTGCCTCAATCCCTGTTTTTTCTTAAATTGCCATACTTTTACCATAGGGAGAAAAGGAAGTATGCAAATTATGATGCGGCCAAAAAATTTTAATGCAAATATTTAGACTAGTATAGCGACTTCTCTTTTTCCTTATTATTTCTGGAAGCAGACTGGTTTGTAAAGAGAAAGAAGGTATCCGTTTAACAAATTTGCCAAACTTTATTTCCTAGAATCAGAGTGAGGACTGACAGGGGTTTTATTAGGAAAGCCCTCCCTTTGGGGAATTTTCATTCATTCAGAAAGTACTTAGTAAACATTTACTATGGCAGGTAGAACATTACAATGTGATGTGTCAAAGATTATCAAAATAAGAGTCCCTGTCTGTTTAGCCAGGGAGATAGGCACACAGATAAATTATGAAACTGTGTGACAGATAAATGCTCTCAGGAAAGTCTCAATAAAACTTTATAGGATCGTGGGAGGCAGTGATGCGTCCTACCTAAGATCTTTCTGGTTAGAACCATGGATATTCTGTTCATTCTCACTTTCTCTTGGGGGTCTTGGGGTCGTACCAGTTTTCTTGAAGTGTTGCTAAGGCAGAATTCAACTTGTGGGTTTAAGTTTAGTCCTACCTAAACTTTGAGTTTCTGTAAATGCAGAGATTTAATTTTTTTTTTTAACATTTATTTTTGAGAGACAGACACAGCATGAGTGGAGGAGGGGCAGAGAGAGAGAGAGGGAAACACAGAATCCAAAGAAGGCTCCACAGTCTGAGCTGTCAGCACAGAGCCTGACGCAGGGCTCGAACTCACAAACCTTGAGATCATGACCAGAGCCGAAGTCGGATGCTTAACCGACTGAGCCACCCAGGCACCTCAGGATGATATTTCTTCTAATTAATGGTATTCATATAAAATATATTAAAGACTAACAATGTGGAATCACAGGAAAGCCTTATTATACACTTAAGAGAAAAAGCTGGACATAATGTTTTGGTCATGTAAATTAAATTCAGAAAAGACTTTTGGGGACTAGCTAAAGATGCAAGTCATGATACAAAGAACAAACTAGCAGGGTGTGGTCTAGGAGGTACCACCATTCTTTCAGTTCTCAGATTCCAGGTCGCCTTCATTTCCTTCCATCTCATGAATGTTATTGACGGTACGAGCTGGATTTTTACAATGGGTTCCAATTCCCTGTACCTCCAGCTAATAGCTGCCTCCTCCATCCTCCTCTGTCTGTTGGAACAATCTTTCGATAGCCACAACTGCTTTAAAAACTCTGCCAGATCATTGCTGCCTAAACAGATGCAGGTCTTTCTGCAGCCTGGTATGCTCACTTCTTCAGTGCCTTCCTTACCTCTCTCATGGGCTCCCTTGTGCAGAGCACCTTTTCTTTCTTTCTTTCTTTTCTTTTCTTTTTTTTTTTTTTTTAACGTTTATTATTGAGAGACAGAGAGACATAGAGTGTGAGTGGGGAGGGGCAGAGAGAGGGGGAGACACAGGATCTGAAGCAGGCTCCAGGCTCTGAGCTGTCAGCACAGAGCCGGACGCAGGGCTCAAACTCACAGACTGTGAGATCATGACCTGAGCTGAAGTTGGACGCTTAACCTACTGAGCCACCCAGGTGCCCCAGAACACCTTTTCACCAAGAGCCATGTCTCTCTGTTTTTGACCATATTGGTCCCATGCCTTGAATGATCTTCAAAACTACTTTGTTTTCCTGGGGAAAATCCTGTTTATCCTACCATAACCTTTAATTGATTTCGGTTCAACAAACACTTATTGAGGTTGTTCCATGTGCCATATGCTGGGGATACAAACTTGTCAAGATAGTCTTTCTTTTAAGGAGTTAATAGTCTAAGGAGGTAGGTACACAAATATTTATTAATATTCCTGTGTGTTAGGGTTAGGTGTTAGAAATATCATGACAGAACAGACAGGCTTCCTGCCCCCATGAAGCATATGTTCTGGTTGGGGAGAAGATATCAAATTTTAGAAACTGATCTGTGAGTTCTGTGAAAGTGAAAAACGACTTTGATCTGAGAAAGTAACTAGGAAGGATAGGAAAGTCAATTTTAGATTAAAAAAAAAAAAAAGGGTCAGGTTTGGCTTCTCCATGGAGGTGACACTTTTAAAAAAGACATTTAAGCAAGTAATTATAGTAAAGCGTAATAAAGCTTAATTATCATAGGATAAATGTAGGAGACCTATGTGTAAAAATGTAAATGCAAATGAATAGTTATAATATGATGTGATGAACTCAGTGATACAGGGATGTAACGAAGGATACTTTGGCAGTATGAAGGGCCCATAAGGTGTTTTCTGCCATGCAGTGGAAGAATCTGGTGAAGGGTGGCTGAAGGGCTTTCCATGCCAAAGCACAGAGGTTTAAAACAACTTGTGTTCATAGAGTTTAAAGTACTTTGATGTTAGGAGGAGCCTAGAGGCAGGAAATAAGGCTAAGAAGTGGGTGGTCAAGAAGGGGGCTCTGGAGCCAGAACTGGGCTCAGATCTCAGCCTCTGGCATTCCCATAAATAGGACAAGGTTTAATAATAACAAAATAAAATCTGTGCCTCCAGTTTCCTCATTTGTAAAACTGAGATGATGATAGCACCAACCTTATCAGGTTATTGTGAGGATTAAATAAGTACCTACAAAATGCCTGGAACACTGTTTGACATATCAGGTGCCCACTAACTGCAGGGGTGGTGATTATGGACATAGTATTGCATGGAGATAAGCTATGACTGACTGCAGACCTGTTAAGGGTTACTTGCAGTGGAATGGCTTGATCATTCTTGTGTTCCTCAAATATCATTTTAGAGCAAGTTTAAGCCTGTGTATTGGGGAGGAGGGGACTGGGATTGTATTTTTGTGGATTCTCTGACCTCACCTTTTCTCTTCATTCCCTGCATAATTACGTGTTCCTTCACCTGTGTTCCCACATCATTTTATCTCCATGGTGGCATTTTCCCATTGAATTTTATAGTTTGTGTTTCTCACACTAGACTGAATTCCCTCAGGGTGTTAAAGACTATGCGTTACTCCTCTTTACATGCCCCTGCCAAGGGCAGTGCCTAACACTGGCACATATTGGGCACTCGACAAGTAGTTGTTGAATTTATTTGAAAGGTTTACTAGGGAGTTGCCCTAACTTATAATTCAGGAGAAAGGTCCTCCCATGGAAAAGTCTGGGCATGTTGCTACGGGAGGGTGTTTTCATTCTTTCATACACCAAGTATTTATTGAGTGCCTACTGCACATGGCGCTGTGGGGGCTACAAAGATGAATCAACTGTGTACTCTGCCCTGGGTTGTGTTGGCTCTTACAGTTTTAATTGTGGATGTAAGGGAAGAGGTAAATGGTTGCTGATAAAATGAAAAACAGGCTATGCATTGGTTTGGTTGTATTGGGATTTCTGTTTAGAAGTGTAATTGCTTCAGTCAGAGAATTTCAGAATGACTTTATTTTTTTTAATGATATCTCACTGAAGGTAGCTTATTTCTTGTTGTTACATTTCAGTTTTCTGTCACAACAGAATCTGTCTAATAAACTGAGCAGGGTAAAGTTCACAGTAAGCCTGCTCATTTCTCAGATTTTAATCCTGAATAGAAATTACTCCACACATGTGGGAAGGAGGGGTATATCCTTGCCTTTGGACCAAGTACCTTCCTGGGCTCTTTGTTTTTGCACTTAATCCCTAATCAGCATCGAGTATTATGTTTGATTAAAGGTACCTAGTTACAGGTTTTTATTACAGCTATGGTTTTAAGCTTTTGGTCGTATCTGTCCCTACTTTTCTCACCATAATTCTCTGGCCTCTGTAGCCTACCCTGCTGCCTTTTTATTTTTTCAAATAGAAAGGGCAGGCTTGTTCTGTTGTGAACATTTATCACTCTTTGCTCAGACCATCTCTAAACCCAGAAAAAAAACCTTTCTCTTTTGGCCCAATGCATAACTCCCCCCTCCCCCCTTTTTAAACGTTTTTATTTATTTTTGAGAGAGAGAGAGACAGAGACAGAGCATAAGTGGGGGAGGGGCAAAGAGAGACAGGGCGACATAGAATGAGAAGCAGGCTCCAGGCTTTGAGCTGTCAACACAGACCCTGAGGTGGGGCTCGAACTGTGAACTGTGAGATCATGACCTGAGCCAAAGTTGGACGCTCAACCAACTGAGCCACCTAGGTGCCCCCTCAATGCATTACTTTCTATTGAAAGATAGATGTTCTCGGGGCGCCTGGGTGGCTCAGTCAGTTAAGCGGCCGACTTCGGCTCAGGTCACGATCTCGCGTTCCGTGAGTTCGAGCCCCGCGTCCAGCTCTGTGCTGACAGCTGTTTCAGATTCTGTGTCTCCCTCTCTCTCTGCCCCTCCCCTGTTCATGCTCTGTCTCTCTCTCTGTCTCAAAAATAAATAAACGTTAAAAAAAAAATTTTTTTTTTAAAAAGAAAGATAGATGCTCTCAACTTCAGTGATTTTTAAACTACTGGGATCCCTGCTGAACATCTCACCCTTAGCATCCCCAAACGCCTTAACCTCACCTGCGTTAGTACAGCAGGGGCAGGTCCTGGTACACCAAAACCCTCATGTTTGTGTTGATAGGATGAACTGATACAATAAAGCATATGTGGGAGTGGAAGTGTATTTAAATTACTCAGCTTTTTAAAGAGTGTGTTTAATAGTACATTTTGTCTTTGTGAAAATTTTATTTGAAAACTCTTATTCTAAAATATCAAACTTGTCAGAGCAGTTACAGTGTCTTTTTAATTAGAAAAGATGCCCAACCATGCAACATAAAAGAGATGGAAATGAAAACTGCATTAAGGTATCATATCTTGTCTATCAGGCTGGTAAAAATAAAAAGTTTTACAACATGTTTTATTTATTTTTTTAATGTTTACTCATTGTTGAGAGAGCAAGAACTTGTGTGAGCATGGGCGGCATGTAAATGGGGGAGGGGCAGAAAGAGAATCCCAAGCAGGCCCCGCCTCTCAGCACAGAGCCCAACTCTGGCTCAGTCTTAGGAACCTTGAGATCATGACCTGAGCCAAAACCAACAGTTGGTTGCTTAACTCACTGAGCCACCAAGGCACCCCATACAAACAAGTTTTATTGATAAGACTGTAGGGGACAAAGTTCGTTCATCCGTTCTTTTCTTTTCATTTCATTTCATTTTTAATGTTTGTTTATTTTTGAGGGAAGAGAAAGAGGGAGAGAGAGCAAGTGAGGGAGGGGCAGAGAGCGAGAAAGGGAGACCAAGGATCCGAAGCAGGCTCTGTGCTGACAGAGAGCCTGACCTGGGTCTCGAACTCATATACCATGAGATCATGACCTGAGCCAAACTCAGTGGCTTAACCTACTGAGCCACCCAAGTGCCCCTCCTTTTTTCTTTCTTCTTTTTTAATGCTTATTTATTTATTTTGAGATAGCACGCATACGCAAGCAAGGGGAGGGTCAGAGAAAGAGAGGGAGAGACAGAATCCCAAGCAGGCTCCCCTGCTGTCAGTGTGGACCCCAACATGGGGCTAGATCTCAAAACTGTGAGATCAGGACCTGAGCGGAAATCAAGAATCTGCTGCCACCCAGGCGCCCCAAGGACAAAATGCTTTCATACATAGCTGGCAGGAACGCAAAATGGTATAACCCTATGAGGGGAGTTTGGCAGTAAGTAGCAAAATATCATTCGCGTTTACCCTTTGATTCAATCAGCTCACGTCTAAGAATTTATCCCCAAGATACACTGGCAAAAATAAGGAAAAGGTATCTACAGGTGTATTTATTATAGAGTGTATGTAATAGCAAAAGACAAAATAATCCAAATATCATTAGGGAGTTGGTTTAAAAGCAACCTGGCTGACTTTAGTTGGAAGAGCCTACAACTCTTGATCTTGAGGTCTGAGTTCAAGCCCCATGTTGGGTGTAGAAATTGCATACATATATACATACGTACATACATAAACTTAAAAGAAAAATCTGGTATTTCAAAATAATGGAGCATTATACAAGTTTAAAATGGAATGAGGACTCTATTTTCTACTATTGTGTGATCTCTAAGGTTTTTTTATTTTATTAAAAAAATTTTTTAATGTTTATTTTTGAGAGAGAGGGAGGGGGAGAGAGAATGAATGAATGAATTAATGAATGAATGAATGAATGAATATGACTGGGGGTGGGACAGAGGGAAAGGGAGACACAGAATTTGAAGCAGACTCCAGGCTCTGAACTATCAGCACAGACTCAGGGCTTGAATCCATGAACTGTGAGGTCATGACCTAAGCTGAAGTCAGATGCTTAACCGACTGAGTGACTCAGATGCCCCGGATCTATCATTTTTTTTTAAAAGTAAAGTGTAGAGGGGCGCCTGGGTGGCTCAGTCGGTTTAAGCGTCCGACTTCAGCTCAGGTCACAATCTCGCGGTCCGTGAGTTCGAGCCCCGCGTCGGGCTCTGGGCTGATGGCTCAGAGCCTGGAGCCTGCTTCCGATTCTGTGTCTCCCTCTCTCTCTGCCCCTCCCCCATTCATGCTCTGTCTCTCTCTGTCTCAAAAATAAATAAATGTTAAAAAAAAAAAATTTTAAAAGTAAAGTGTAGAATAGCATGTTTAATTATGTTACCTTTTATTTTAGTAAGGGAAGGGGCATCTGGCTGGCTCAGTCAGTAGAACATGATCCTGGGGTTGTGCATTCAGGTTCCACATTGTATGTAGCAATCACTTAAAAAAATAGTAAGGGAAGAATACGAAAATGTATATGCTTTGCTTATATTAAAAGAATAATTAATAGATAACTCAAAAACTTGATGGGCAAAAATAGAAGCTAGACTTTCCTGAATGTGCCTTGCTTTGTGGCTCATCTTGGAACTACTAAATGTTATACATAATTATAAAACAAAATTAAATCAAAATTGTGAAGGTGAAACCAGCCCTTAAAAGTGGAAAGCAATGGGTGCCTGGGTGGCTTAGTCAAGTGTCCAACTTCGGCTCAGGTCACAATCTCCCTGCTTCGGATCCTCTGTCTCCCTCTCTCTCTGCCCCTTCTGCTCCCCACCTCAAAAATAAACATTAAAAAAAATGTGGAAAGCAACAGTTAACAAATGAATCTAATAGTTTGTCAAGTTAGTGGTTTGCCTTTACTGAGAGGAATTACAGTCAGCCCTTGCTGTGAACGAATTTCAGTTATCATGGTCTCAGTAACACCAGGTCTCCAACAGAGTGGTTCAGATTTCAGTTAGCGCAGCAATTTCATGAAGTGCAAACTAGCTAATTCCTCCACAAATCACTGTGTAAATAACAGAGGGCATCATGATCAGTAACCAATCATGTCACTTCTTTTAAGGCCTGCCCTGATTGGTTGCTGTAGTTGTGTTGGCTCCTTGTCTCCCAGTGATGAACCCATGGGACAGTTCACATAAATGGATAATCTAAAGAGAGACTTGGCCAACCAATATGAAAGTGCAGAAAGAAACAAAAGGTGGCAGTGCTGAGAGAGAAATACTGAACGAGCATAAAGGAAGCTACAGAAAAAATGGCTGACTGGGAATGTGCAGACAGGAACACAGTGGAGAGGAGCTTACTGACATAAATGAGGAAAGCAGTTGCAATGAGAGGGAGGACGATGTCCCAGAGGATGAGCTGCCTAAGAAATGCTCACATTAAAGGAACTCTTACTTCACCACATTGAGACATTTCACCACATTGAAAGAACCAAGGATGAAATGTTGGAAGCTGATCCATACTTAGAAAGGAGTATGACAATTTGCCAGGGTGTAGAAAAGATGTTTGCTTTGTGTTGTGACTTATGTGACAAGAAGGCGAGCACTGTTCAAAGCACTCTTAGAAAGTTTTTTTTTTTTAACAAGCAATTCTTTTTTTAAAAAAAATTTTTAATGTTTATTTATTTTTGAGAGAGAGGGAGGGAGGGAGGGACAGACAGAGAGAAAGGGAGATACAGAATCTGAAGCAGGCTCCAGGCTCTGAGCTGTCCACACACAGCCTGACGTGGGGCTCAAACCCACGGACTGTGAGATCATGACCTGAGCCGAAGTCGGACGCTTAACCGACTGAGCCACCCAGGTGCCCCTAACAAAGAAATTGTTTACTTCTCAATGTGTTTAATGTTTTAAATCACAGCATATTTAGTAGATATTTTACTATTTTGTTCATTTCCCTTAAACTATAACTTATCTATGTTATTTGTATGTTATTTATATATAACTTGTATGTTACTTCTACATTATATATGTTATTTCCCTGTAAACCTATAGACTTATAGCATACATTTTTAGTATTTTGACAGAAATTTGTAAAGGACATGGAACAATTTGTAATTTTGCCCATTGATATTAAGATTGTTTTTGCAGAGTTTCAGTTTTTTATGGTCCTTCACTACTCTGCAAAGTGAGGATTATCTATATTTCAAGTGACTCTAGTGACAAGCTGTAAACTGTTCTCAGCAAACATGGTTAGTAATGCTAGAGGTATTGTACTGTTAGGAAACAAAATTTCACAATCAAAGAGGATAAGAAAAAACACTGTAATCCTAAATTTAATTGGAAATATCAATGGAAACTAATGATGTCTATTATCTTTTTGAAAATTGCATTTCCTTCTGTCTCTTGGGTGGTGGGGGGAAGCCTAAACATGGCCAACTCAGCATCAGGGCTCTCTCCCAGATCCCACAGTGTGGATTTTATGTGCCATTTCCCAACAAAAGGAACCAGGCCCCTTTGAAGTGAGGACTGGTTCTACATCTGGGTCTAGAAATGTACAAGATGAGCCTCAAATTTCTCATCATTACCAGAGAGCAAAACACTATTAAAGACGGTTGGAGTGATAGCGAAAAGAAACAACTTGAAGGGTTGCAGCAAACGGCAGCCAATGGCATAAAAGCATAAAAAGTGGATTAAAACATATCAAATATGGTTAAACCCATGGTTTAAGTTGATACTAAAACAATACAAAGTCCATTAATTACCTTTGGGAAATGGTGGGAAACCAACTCATAACTTTTTAAAAATGAAAACAAGAAAGTATCAAGCAATTTATCCTAGTTTCCTGAACAAATTGGGTAACCAAGTAATTAATGAGGGAAAGATATTTACAGGAAAAAATTAACAGATAAAGAGTGATAGCATTGGAATATTACTCTAGTATTTGCATTCTCACACTGAATAGGCAGTCATTACCAGTAGCTGATAATATCATTAGGTTAAAAAGTGGTAAGAAACTTTTCAGTGGGATGGTTTAGGATGGCTGATAACACCTGAATCCATTATTTAAGATTTTAATGTTAAGATTTTTTTTTAAAGAGATAACTGTTGTGCATCCTGATGTGATTCAATGGGATGTTGACAAACCACTTGCGGAACAGTCTTTCCAAAAGTTTGGACAGGAATGTGTTCAAGCCAGTTCGTAGGAAATACACTAGACCAAGGAAGGGGTCAAAGGATACTTCCAGCATGCTGTCAGCAAAATCCATAATGTGAGAATGCTACAGGAAGTAATTTTTTTCCTCCAACAAATCTCTAGAAAAAGAAATAGATTATTTAATTTATTTTTTAATTAAGGGTCAGTATTCATTTTACTTTTACTTTATTACTATTTTTGAATGTTTATTTTTGAGAGAGAGCACGAACAGGGGAGGGGAGGGGGAGTGGACAGAGGATCTGAAGCAGGCTCTGCACCAACAGCACAGAGCCCGACGCATGGCTCAAATTCGAGAACTGTGAGATCATGACCTGAGCTGAAGTCGGATGCTAAACCAACTGAGCCACCCAGGCACCTTATTTTAAAACCCAACAGACATAACCCTGTAGTAAAAGGATCCTGTCTGATCTAAGCACACCAATTAAATTTGTAGACTAACTGGATACTTGAGGAAATATATTATGAAAGGAAAATTTTATTAATAGTAAACAATAATTACTATTAAAACATTTTAGATGGGCTACTGGTATTATAGTTATGCTTTTTAAGAAAATCTTCATCTTAAAAGTCTTTTTAAACCTGGAACTCCCTGGCACTTGAGTTTCTTACCATAAAATAAGAAAGAGGATTAGATTAGAGGTCTTTCCTGTTTTTTCTCTGCTCCTTATGTAATAGCCACTCCTTCTTGTTTTCCTTCTCAGAATCTTCTGTTATGTGCAGGCAGTGTGTTGCATGTGGATAAGGCTTTATTTAACAGTTGCACCTCTGTGGGGCAGAGACTTCAGTACTCAGCCTGAATGGCCTGATTGACCCTAGGCCCTGGAAAGCTCCTCTGATTTTTTTCCTGGCCATTTACCCTCTCCTGAGTAGGGTCTGAACACAACAGTTCTAAGCCTTGAGTCAGGGGTCCAGCAGGGGCTTGACGACCAGCAATTTATAGACGAGGCTGAGTCAGACTTGGCAAGAGGTGGTAACTGATACCCAGGTAGAAACCAGAGGCAGTAGCCATTGTAGAGTAGTAACGATTTAGCACTTCTTTAAGACCGCATAAGTTGTAGAAGGTACCAGGACCCCCTCAGGAAGAGCCCTTGGCACGCTGCTTTGGTCATAGTCAAAAAGTCTTGGTTAGCTGTTGATGTGAAAGAAGTATGAAGTGAACACGAGGCCGTGAGATCCATCTCGAGAGAGCTGTACTCCAGAGCTTGTGTACAGCACAACTTCTTGAAATGCCAGGTTCCCCAAGAGCAATTTCAGACTGCCCTCCGAGAGGATGCCATCCATGAGCAACATTGCTAGCCGCTACCAGTGAGTAAGGAGAGTGCAAGGAGGCACTTGCTGAAGATGCCTTGGATAACAAACGTGCTGTAGATGCCATCAAAGTTTATGGAAAAACTAGGGCTTAAGTGTTACATGTCGGCAGCGGGAGGCTGTTCAACATGGCATATTTGCCAGGAATGTGGTTCAACTCAATAAATGTATGAGAGTTAGGAGAATTGCATAGAAAAAAAAATTTTTTTTTTGATTTATTATTTTATCGGCCATGATCCTCTCATTTAAGGTTGGAAATATGTGACCTATGTACTTGGCTCCCTGAAAGGGTGCATTTATTAAAAGAGACAGAAGAGGGGTTGAGAGGAGAGGGGGTAAAGAGAGCGAAGCTATTACTTGAAGTTGTTTCAGCCAAGTTAGTTTTTGTTCTAAAATCACTTTCTCGTCATAAGATGATTGCCCTGGAAGGACACCACCATCAATAGCTGTGTGACTGTTACTGCTCAGACTCAGTCACATTAGCTTGCAGCTGTCTCTGCAGACTTTCTGCTCGGATGGAGGTGGGCGTCTCTTAACCACATCTTCATGGCTGGAAACTTCAGTGTTCATAGCACCTGAAACATCAGGAGAAAATTCAGGAATGGAGTTCCGTGTTTACCTCAAATCAGGGTTTTTTTTTTTTGTTTTTTTGTTTTTTTTGTTTTTTTTTTGTTTTTTTTATCCTTAGTCACTGAAATACAGTAGATGCCCTGATCCCAGGTATCACATTTCTTTCAACCCCAAACACTCTTGGAGAAAACCAAACCAGGGTAACCATGATAATAAATCCCTATTTGCCATCTAGCTGAGTTCAAAAATAATGTCACATTTGGGAATGCTGTAATGAAACATAGCTAGATGTCAGGAAGAATATTTCCTAAAAGACTGTAAAAGTGTTCCTGGGACTGTTTGCTCGACAGTGTAACAGTAGCCTCTCCAGAGGCTCCAGGCATAGTGATTAAGAGCAAGGGTTCTTGGAACCAGGGTGCTAGGCTCCATAGCTCTGTCCCACCACTTACCAGTTGGCTTCATGGGCCTCACCATCGTGTATGCTTGTATGTAAAGCAGGGATGGCAACCCTGTACTTGGTTTAACAGTTTGTGGTGGGAATTAATTTAATACAGGCAGAGCACTATATATGGTGGGTGCCATGTTTACAATTCATATCAGTAACAGAATTATTCCCAGCACCTTGCTTGCCACTGTGCCCAGACTTTGGTATCTAAGACTGTTGCCAAACATCTCAAGCACATGTACTGAGGAAATATTGTATGTGGAAGAATGTCATCTTTCTGCTAATTTCCAAGTGGAAGAAGCTTAGAGGCCCATTAAGTTGTTAATCATTTTAAGGCACGAGGCCATTGAGCTTTGAGGTGTTAAGGGCACTGACTAGTCTGTCAGCTGGGAGTAGAGATCCCAGCTGAGAGTTTTCACCTTGACCACTGGAACTGGATGAGTTCTAATTGGATTAGCCAGGAAGTCTCCTCCTGGGCTATAGGTAACACTGTGAACAAAAACTGCTGTACTTTTCTTAAATGAATCCTTCAGCATGATGCTTAAAACTAATTAGCTCAATAACTTAGAGATTCTTGATCATGTAGAGGTGTAATTGGTGATTAATCAACTTTTTGTTCTTTAGATTTGTTGTATTTTCAAGGTGTTTGGGACATAGAAAATAGAGTAGCTCTTTCTCTGAGTTAGTAAGTGCTTAGAGGACAAAGATTTTTAAATCTCTCCTATGGGGTTGTGCAGGGTTTGGGACCAAATAGATGCTTAATAAATGCTGCTTTGATTTCATTTTAATCTTTCTGTTCTGCATGTGACCTAGGTAGGAGGCAGAGCTCATGACCTCAAATGAAACTCCCCTGGTTTTTGGAGGAGATCCGTTGCCCTCCAATGGAATGCAAAACTCATGCCTTAAATTAGATTTGAATTGTTTGGATTAAAATATTTGCTAGGAATAAAAACACATTTAAGACAGGCCTGGCTATCACAGACAAACGTCAGTAGTTGACGTAACCTCTTTTTATGTGTGCGGAGATGAGATCTTACTGTAATTTATGAGCTGCAATTTACTGATCATTGTGGCTTGTCTGTGTATGTAAACTTTTTTTTTTAACAAAAAGGAAAAACAACCCTGAAAGCCTGGGAAATGTCTCGTCTCTTCCAATTCTTACATCCTTCCCTTTTTCTTATGTGTATTCTGGAAAATTTGAGGGTATTTTGAAGGGATAAAAAAGTCCCCAATGCATAGAGAACTTCACGAAAACATTGTTTAGAGATTATTGTTTTAGACTGAATATTGGGAAGATATTGATCACTTGTCTTTGAGAATTTAAGGAATTCTTAAATCTTATACATTTTAATTTTAAAAAGTTTTTTAATGTTTAATTTTGGGAGAGAGCACAAGTTGGGGAGGGGCAGACAGAGGGAGACACAGAATCTGAAGCAGGCTCCAGGCTCTGAGCTGTCAGCTCAGAGCCCGATGTAGGGCTTGAACCCATAAACTACGAGATCATGACCTGAGCTGAAGTCAGACACTCAATGGACTGAGCCACCCAGGCACCTCATATCTTGTTATCTTATAATGCAGTGATTCTTGGACTTTATTGGGCATATGAATCACCTGGGAATTTTGTTAAACTGCAGACTGTGATTTGGTATATCTGGAATGGAACTTAATATTCTGTATTTTTTTAATGTTTTTATTTTTTAATATTTTTTTAGTTTATTTTGAGAGGGGGAGAGAGAGACGGAGAGAGAGAGAGAGAATTTGTGTGTGTGTGTGTGTGTGTGTGTGTGTGTGTGTGCGCGCGCGCGCGCGCGCAAGAGGGGCAGAGAGAGGAAGAGAGGGAGAGAATCCCAAGCAGGTTCCACACTGTCAGCATAGAGCCCGATGCAAGGCTTGAGGTTCGAACTCATGAACTGTGAGATCATGACCTGAGCCGAGATCAAGAGTCAGACACTTGACCGACTGAGCCCCCCAGGCACCCCAAGATTCTGGGTTTCTAACAAGTCTCCCTGTGGGGCTGTCACTGCTGCTCTCCAGCCCTCACTTGGAGGAGTAGCAAGGCTTAAAAGCAGAGGTTTTCAAACTTGGCTTCACTTTAAATTACCTGAGGACTTTTAAAAAAATACTGACTCATAGGTCCCACTTCCAGAGAGTAATTGGCCTGGGGTGCTGCCTGGGTGTCAGGAACTTGTAAACCTCCCCAGGTGATTCCCATGCAGAGTCAAGGCCGGGAACCATACTGCTTATTCTGAAGGATCTGAATTGTTTTCATTAGTTGACATCTGTGGGGAAGTACCTGTCTTCAAAGTGATGTCCTCTGTGTGTGTTTTAAAGTACTCTTGTTTTCTTTTATTATTTCTCTCTTCTCCTTTGGAGCCCATGTTTTGGAAGAGTCCCTCTACTAAACCACATTTTAAACAGCTTTGCTGTTTTCTGGTTTTAAGTTAATCAAACCACATAAGCTGGTCAGTTAGACTTCCTGGTGAGCATGAGCTCCCTGGTGTTACCACACTGAGTTAGCACAGGGTCTAGGAAGGCCCAAAGCAGAGGCCTGCACATACTTTCCACAGACAAATAAGTGATTTCCTTTGGACTTTTTGAAATGTCGAAAATAGTTCACTGATCTCCATTTGTGGACGTGGGTCAGAGTCCAGAGATTACATAATCCAGGAGCTTCTCAGGTTGTGTGGGTTCCAGGCAGAGCTCTCCCTTGGATTCAGGTGTTGGAAGCAGTCTGGCAGCTGCAGCTGGCAGAGTTCTTCACAGCTCTCTGTTTCAGTAATTATCTGTTAGCTGCGTTATCTTTTGGCTTCCTTTCTGCTCTGCTCACACAAGCAAACATTCCCCTTGATCCTATCCCACCTCGTGACTTGATATACATGAGAGCTAGGAGCTTGTGGGATAGCATGAAGGTTCAGATAGCAGAGAAGGCTTCTGAGAAGAGCTGCCTTGGTTGGGATTTGAAAAATGGTAGGGGGTCTTCAGCTGGAGAAGAAGGAAAGGGTATTCCAACAAAGAGAAAATACTCTGCAAAGATGGCTGGCATGAGAGGTGTCTGGCTGGAGGGTGTTTGTGGTGATAAAGTGAGGAAGCAGTGGATGGGGGTTGGTTTTCTTTTTCTTTTTTTCCACAAGAGAGTAACATCTGATGTGTATTTTAGGAATGATATATTCTGGCAGTACTGTTGAAGGCTGAGTGGAGAGAGAAAGTTGGCAAGAGAAATCTTAAGCTATTGAAAAAGCATGATGATATATGAGAAAGAACCTGAACTAAGAACAGTAGGGGTTCTAGAAGACCTTGTGATTATTTTTAATTTCCAAAATAAATTAGATGATGAAAGTGTCAGCTGGGAATAGGTACAAGATTGAGTCTAAATAGAATTTGGTTATGTAGAGGATGCATTCTATTAGCGCTAGAGCAGTGGTTTCTAAACTTGAGTGTAAAACAGGGTCACCTATAGGGCTTATTGAAATTCCAATTGTTGTGCCCCACCCATAGAGTTTCTGATTCTGTAGGTTTGGGTGGGGCCTGAAAATTCACAAAAGAATGCAGGAAAGGAACAGGAATCTAAAGGGAAAGTGGAAGACAGGTAGCAAGTTGGTAGAACTTAAACCCAACAATATCAATAATTAAAATAAATGTCTAAACATTTCAGTTACAAGGCAAAGATCCAGCAGACTGGGCTTTACCCAGCACAATACCCTTACAGTAGATGCATTTTAAATATAAAAACATGAATTGGTCTAAGGAAAAAGGATAGAATAAGCAACACCCTCAAATGTAAGCATGAGAAAGCCGGGCAGTTCCATTAGGATCAAGAAGGCAGAATAGAACCAATGGATGAGGGCTGCAGGGAAGCCAATTTTAGCTCTATGGAGCACAGAACTTTCTGGTGCTCATCACTGGCCAGCAGTGGAAGGGGCTGCCTTTTAATTACAACACATGTCCCTGGAGATTCCCAAATGGGCTAGTCTACACACAGAAAGAGCATTCTTGCATAGAGATGTGGATTAGATGACCTTGGTCTCCTTTCTGGAGCTAAGATTTGATTATAGTTTATTTTTTACAATAATTGTGATTTTTTTGTTTTAATGGCTAGAAATGTGGGTATGTTCATTTTATAATACTTAGAAAATGTTAAAAACTTTCGTTTTAGCATTTATTCATTTTTGAGATACAGAGTGTGAGTGGAGGAGAGGCACAGAGAGAGAGGGAGACACAGAATCTGAAGCAGGCTCCAGGCTCTGAGCACAGGGCTCGAACTCAGAGACCGTGACATCATGACCTGAGCTGAAGTCAGACCCTTAACCGACTGAGCCACCCACGAGCCCTTATAATACTTAGAAAATATTTAAATGCCCAGAACAAGACAAGCCATTTGGTCCTTCCATCCAGAAATATCTACAGCTACTAGCATTTTGGTACAGAGGCCCAGTCAATCTCATGAATACAAATATTCACTTAAATTTTGATGAAGTGGGTTCCTAACAAAGGCACTGTATTGCAATTGCTTTTTTAAAAAAACTTGTACTATATTATATCTTTCCATGTTGTTAAATATTTTTGTAACACAAGAGGGTGAAAGCATATTCAACCCAGGGGGAGAAAAAGCACTTAGGGACTAGTTGTATAAATTGAAAAAAAAAATAGAGAAGTGTTTCAAGAGAAGAGCCCCCCACCCCTGTATCCCTGCATTTTTACTATCTCAAGAGACCTCTGGGATTTGGGTGGTGATTACATGTGGAGAAAGAACCAGGAAAAGGAGTAACTGATCTTTAGTTTGGGTGATGGAGACCAAGGGGAGAGGAATGGGTTGGAGTTGAGGTCAGATGAATTCTGGCCCTGGTGAGTGTGAGTTGCTGGGGGTCACTGCCTGGCCTGGGGCCATTTCTCAGGCTGACTTTGTCTCTCTTTCCCTCACCTGTTTGCCTTTCCTTTTTAAAGTTATCACTACTCTGCATACCACCTGTTACTGTGCATACTCACTGTTTTTTGCTAGTAAAAAATTTAAGGAGGCAGGTGTTATTTTAAGATGTTTATTGCTGTTCATTACAGTTAAACACAGTATAAAGATAATGACATTTTTTAGTTTTATGTTACCTTGTCTCTCCTGATTTGCCAGTTAGAAGCCCTTTTTAAGTTCTGCCTTCTGCTTTTATTTGCAAGAATGGAACCAGTTCTAGCCCTCCTCCCTCAGTTCTTTCCCTTCTTTGGGGAGGAAGACATTGTCTCCTTCCTTTGTAGAGAAAATGCCCTTTGCAGACCCAAGCATCAGCTCAGGCTGAATGACATGTGTTTCTTGGCATCTCGAGGGTAAAACACTTTTCACTAAGTGAATGATCCATTTTGGACAACCTCCCAAATGCCTTTCCATTCCCAACAAAGTGTTTCTGGGCAGCTGGAAAGAACGAAGTTGGAGTTGTGAAGAAAGGTTTGGGCTAGAGTTAAACTTTTGGAGAGTCACTTATGATATCGTACAAGACCACAAACAGACCGAGAGATAAGTGAAGTTTTCTAATGTCTTATATTGAATTCTGGATGTGTGAATAGAAATTGTAAAATAAAGTGAGCGTCACCACCCCCCCCCCCCCCAAGTAAAGTGGTACCCTAAAAGTCCACAGAGGAGAGCTTCATTGTAAAGGAAGCCGACAACGCTTCCTACATTTTTATGGCTGGGAAATTTGGCTGGGATGGCAGGAGGTCTGAGCTGAAGTACAAAGCCTGATGTGGGGCTTGAACCTTGGGATCATGACCTGAGCTGAAGGCGGACACTTAACCAACTGAGCCACCCAGGCACCCTGAGTGGGGATAGCATTTTAAGAAGAGGATGCTGATATGTGGGAGAAATGGCTGACTCTAGAACTGGGGCAGAGCATACAGAAAATAGATGGTACCTGAGCATCTTGTAGCAGAAAGTAAGGAAGTGTTCAAAAGACAAAAGGATGGGAGCAGGTCAAAGGGACAGAGAGCTCACCTGAGAACTCCCAATGGCCAGGGCTGGAACAATTGGAGGACTAAAATAAATCATGTAGCCCTGAGTTATAACCCAAAGGATAAAATAACAGTGAGCCCCATACTAATATAAAGAAGTGATTAAATATTAATAAATGGAGAAGAAGCAAATCTTCCTCACAGAAGAATTCCAAATAAGATGTATAAATACCACCCACCCTACAGGAGGTGGAGTGTAATTCCCTCCCTCCCCTGAAGGGAAAACATCAGATAAACCCAGGCTGGTGGGGGACATTCTACAGCGCACGTGGCCTGAACTCCTCAAAACTGTTAAAAGTCATGAAAAACCAGGAAAAACTGAGATACTATCATAGAGTGCAGTGTGTGATACCCTGAATTGGCTCTTGGAATAGATTGAGGATATGGATGGAAAAACAATTCAAAACAAAGTCTAGAGTTCAAAGTAATATACCAATGTTGATTTCTCAGTTTTGGCAAATGACAAATAGTGCTATAAGATGTAAAAATGGGGAAGCTGGCTGGAGAGGTATATGGAAATTCTTTGCAACTTTTCTGTAAATCTAAGATTATTCTAAAATAATTTTTTTTAAGGCTGTGGTGTGTGTTGGGGGGGGGGGTGTTGGGAAACTTGAGCTCCTTTGCAGGCTGAGAATAAGTAATTGGTATGGGTCTTGGGGAGGGTGAGGAGAAATGGTCTAACAATGCGCCCATAGAAGGAGACAGAAAAGTGTAAACCAGAAGTAGAGAAAAAGACATTCATTCAGTGAAGAGCTGAAGTTGGATGGTAGTCCTAAACATTGTTGCTTGTGTACTCCCCAACAGAGTGCTGAAAAACCATAGGTCTTCATTTTCAAACCTATTAGAGAAGATCTACCTCATTTTGTAATTCTGCATAGCTAGATAGGAAAGGCATGGGCCTTGCTACAGGTTGGTTACCTGGATGTCTTTAATGAGGAATCACCCATGAATATTTCTTGATTTGAGCTCAGGGATTCTCCTACATAGATATGTTCCTTTGGGGTCTCAGAGGCATTTATATCCCAGAACAATGTACCCCGATTTGGGATGAATGAGAGGCAGGCTTTTCTTGTTCTGGTAGGGAAAGGCAAGGGGGAAGTTAAAGGAAAGCCTGAATCCTTGTTTCAGGAAAGAGGACATTTGGAAATTAATGACCTTGGAAAGAGATTTACCTAAACCTTTGCCCTCAGGCCTCTTGAGGATTTCCTTGTACCCTCAGTTTGAAGACCATACTAGAAGACCCAAGAGATGTGGGGGCGTCTGGGTGGCTCAGTCAGTTGAGCGTCCGACTTTGGCTCAGGTCATGATCTCACGGTTTGTGAGTTTGTGCCCCATGTCAGGCTTTGTGCTGACAGCTCAGAGCCTGGAGTCTGCTTCAGATTCTGTCTCCCTCTCTCTCTGCCCCTCCCCTGCTCATGCATGTGCATGCCCGCGCTCTCTCTCTCTCTCTCAAAAATAAATAGACACTAAAGTGTTTGTTTTTAGTAAAAATATAAAAAGAAGACCCAAGAGATGTGGAGTAAAGCTTTGGAATAGTGCCTGGAGAGGAGGGTTTTCTCGGGACCAGTGAGGGGAGGACTACTTTGTGTTGAGGTCACAGCTGAAGGGGGAGCCAGTTAATTTCCAGTGATGCTTATGATACTGTTTTCTCTGCTAGCTCTGACCTCTGGGGACTGCTCATCTTTTTTTCTCCTCCTTTGCCTCTCCTTGTTTTTCCTGTGTCTGCTTTATTTGAGATCTTCCAGTGGCAACTTGGAGCACTTTTCTTTTGTGAAGTGATTTTTTGCAGTGTCCATGTTAAGAAACATCTCATTGTAATGAAGTAGCAGTTCTTAGGAGATTTGACCTGTGTAGCTAACTTTTAGACCCAAAATGCTATTAAGGTGTGGAATCATTGAATGACTGTTGTGGACCAAATGCATAGTACATTGAATGAGGCATTTTACAGTTTGGATTAAGGCAATCTGAGTAACCTTTTCTTCTCCCCTTTAATTTCAACTAAGGTATGTTAGAAAGATATTGCCCTCTATCTAAATAAAAAAATATTTAAATGTAAATATGTATATATTTCTAAACATATGTCTGTATATTTTGCCAAATAGGTAATGGAGCACTGGAAAGATTATTCTATTTTCACTCTTGGATAACAATATCCAGTACACATTTGTGATTGTAATTAAGATGTGTTACATATGCTATATGTTGTTGCCACTACATATGTTCAAGTGTCACTTATAAAGCTCATTAATTTAAAGGGCTAATAAAAAGATACTTTTCGGGTGCCTGGGTGGCTCAGTCAGTTAGGCGTCCGACTTCAGCTCAGTTCATGATCTCACGGTTCGTGGGTTCCAGCTCCGTGTCTGGCTTTGCGCTGACAGCTCAGAGCCTGGAGCCTGCTTTGGATTCCGTGTCTCCCTCTCTCTCTCTCTCTGCCCCTGCCCCCCCCCCCTCTTTCTCTGTCAAAAAATGAATAAACATTAAAAGAAAAAAAAGATACTCTTGTGATTCAAGAACACGTTTATGATTGTAAAATAGTCCCACTTACCTTATAAATTCTACCCTACTTATTAAGTTGTGTAGCGTACTATTGGTTTTAGCATATGTGGTCACTGTTGGATTAATCAGGAAACGTAGACTGATTAGCATATTCTCACTGTATAGAGAAACCTGTTATTTTGTTGTGCAGGTGTTTTGATGGCATGTCACATCTTTCTCTTTTCATTAGTAGTCCTTCACTGGGCAATGAATAAGACACATCTAAGTTTTTAAGGGACAGTAAGGATTGACAGGTGGTCTTACCTCTTACTTGTAAGCTAAGCTGGGTCTACGAGCTGGTCCAGTTTGAGTGTATTTCAGGGCCCAGCAGCTCTTCACCTGAAGTCTACAGAGCCTCCGGGGCTCTAGGGAGATCTTAAACACATAAAAGTATCACAAATGTATGCAGGGGCTATCTCCTCAAATTTCATCTGAAAGCCAAAGAATTTTGTGTGCCAAAAATACCATTTTTGTTCAGTTTCATCGCTGAACAAGTCTGTGGTTAGGACACAATAGTGTTTTGAAAATGCTTGGAAATAATTATACCCATGTTTGTATTGCAGTACTTCAGCCACAGGCAGTATCTAATTTCAGAAAATTTCTCTTGCACTTTCCTCTAGTATTTTTAGATATGGTATAAATGTAGTGTAATCTCACTTCTGTTTCAAATTACCCTCACTAATTTACAAACAATTTTGAGGGCCCAGGTAATCACAGGTGTAATCGTGATCTGGTGATTCCCATTTTCCTTTTGGGTAGCTATTTGCTATGTTCTTCCATTTCTTCATATTTAAATAGTGCCAGAACAATTAGCACAGTTCAAAGAGGAAACATGTAATTTTAATATTACTGATGTTACATTTCTAGACTGTGGTAAATGGAGAACCTGTGAGTAAATGCTATTATGAAATACTATTGCAGAGTGCCTGGGCGGCTCAGTTGTTAAGCATCTGACTTTGGCTCAGGTTCTCACAGTTCAGGAGTTATAGTCCCACATCAGGTGAGCAGGAGCCCCACTTTGGGTGAAACACGATCCCTGCTTCCCTACCCCTCTTCCTTCCCCTTCCTGCCTCCCCTTGCTCACTTGCGCCCCCCCCCCCAAAATACTGTTTCAGGTTGCTTAGATGTCTGATACCAATTTGTTCAAAGTACAAATGATCATAGTTGGTATTGAAAATAATAAGAAAAAAACAGGAGGAAATGGCAAGCAGAAAATTCTTAGGAGTAGACTTTTGCCTGAATTTATATTTGTCTCCTTGAAGGTTTATCACTCTACTGTGGCAATAAGAATATATGTGTGCAGTGGTATTTTATTGTTTAATAGAGATCTCTGACAATGAATATAAATGTTGTCCAACCGTGATCCTTCAAATGATTCAGGAATTATAAACCAATAGTGAATCAAAAAGCTTTTAACATTATTTTCTAAATATGCATGATCTAGGTAAGTGGCTCTCATGTACAAGCAGACAACAAGTATTACCTGGAGAATGTGCTGAAATGTGTATCCTGGAGACCTCACCTCACAAAGACTTTCATTCAGTAGTTCTGGACTCCACTGTGTTTTTGACATAGCCCCAGGTGATGATGTGAGCATATTTTGTTCTAGGTGCTAAGAGGTTATATGGGAATAGCTACAATATAAGAACATTACCTGTAGGGCCTGGGTGGCTCAGTCTGTTGAGCGTCTGACTTCGGCTCAGGTCGTATTTAAAATAATAATAAACCCATTACTTGGGTCTATTATTGGAAATAATTTCTTATTGGGAAAGAAAACTATTTCCAAAATAAAATAAATTAGGAAGGGGAATGGCATTATTTCACATTTATGCAAATCTCTTTACTGTTAACGCAATAGAAGGTTAATACAGTATAGAGGGCATCTGGATTCTCATAGATGCTTCTGTATTCAATGTGTTGCAATGTTTTGGTTGAAATCTATGAAGAAGATCCAGTCTCACACAGAAAAGAGGGAAGTATTTTAAAGCCTTCTTTGATACTATACTAAAACTATACAAGTCACATTTTCTTAAAGCTTAATTGCAGTATGGAATCTGGAATTCTATCACTGAGTTTTGTTTTGTTTTTTACTTTGATACATTCAAATCCATTAGTCTGTTTTACACTTTCAGTGAATTTTTTACCCATGCATGACTTTGTACCAATTAGAAGACATTGGTCACGAGGTTATGCAGACCTTCTAAAATCACATTTATTTCTCTCATTTTGTTACTGGAGCCCAATGGTGCAAGACCACCTAGACGCATGGGGGCGGCCAAAACAGACCAGGTTCTGTCCCATGCCACTAACAAAATCTGAAGTTGGAGAGACAAGTGGTGGTGAAACCAGAAAGGAATTTCAGTGAGGTCAACACCAGAAAGACTGGGGACTAAAGTCCTAAGAATGTCTCCAAGGTGCTGAGAATACTTCTAAGTTTATATAGGGAAGACAGGGAACAACAAAATCGGTAGGTACTTGCAGCTGAGCAGCAAAGGTCAGTTTGACAATTGTCCTGAGGTCCATCACGTGGGGGTCTTGCTGACGTCAGGGGAGTAGTTATTGCCTGAGGGGGTAGTTTTGGTTCCCAGGGGATGTTTTTGCCCCCTGGGTCTTTGCCGGTGTTAACAGATAAGCCTGAGGGGAAAAACAGAGCCTTTAAGAGGAAAAGGTTGAAGGCAAAATGGAGTCAATCAGGGCAAAGACTGGGTCCTTCTTCAAATCCTCACTGTCAAGTTATTACATTTCAATAGAACAAGAAGGGATGATGATGGTCATTTCTGCTGTAACTACTTCCTGTGGACCAGGGATGATGTAGGAATTTTGGGATGGAGGATTTTGACAGGTTAGAATTGTTTTTTGTGTCCCTGCTGAGGAGGACAGCAAGGGCATCTCCAAGCTAGTATGAGTGTGGGCTCCTGTTTGACAAATACAGAAAGTCAAACAACCAAAGAGAAGAAGAACAAGACATATGCAATGTTTAGCAGGGCATATTTCCATTTGAAAGGAATAGAATTCAGCAAACTGCTAAAAGGATCTAGAACTAGGGCATCTCTAGCAGTTATGTGTTTGTTTAAATCTTTAGTGGCTTCAGTTACATTTTTTGAATAATTTGGAATAGGAATACAGCATTCTGTTTTAATGACAGTACAATTTCATCCTTGGGCTGCAGTCAAAATGTCAATGGCCATCCAGTTTTGAAGGGCAATTTTTTGAATTTGTGTGGTATCATCATTTAGGAGAGTGCATGCTGGGTTTGTTTCAAGGTGGCCTTTGTATGCTTGGCTAAAGCCTCTACTTCTAATTCTACATTGATAAAGGCAGCTCCTGGGACAAATATGGCCAAAGAATAAAACCATCAAAAAGCCCTGTTTGCCTGATGTCTAGTTTTAACAGTATCCCTATTATGAGAAATCACTGGCAAGTGGGAGGTAACTCATTCACAAGTGCATGCATCATCTAATCCATTCATAAGGTAAGGCCATCCATTATTTCCACAAGTCCATATAGCTAACCCCATGGAGTAGTGGGGTACTCTTGGCTCTTAAGTAGCAGTTTTGCCATTCCAGTCACATAGAATCAAAGTGACAGTTGCGTTACACAATTCTCAGGAAGTCCACCCCATTGCCTGGGATGATCCCTAAATACCATTTAACTTTTTAATACCTGGGGGGGGGGGGGTGTGCTCTTTACTCCATTGGACTTGCTCAGCAGTTAGCTACCCAGTTCCACCATGTGCTGCATTTCCCATACCTGGGGTGGTGTCTATCTGTTCTTTTACTAAAGCAAACACATGTGATGAGCTGCAGGTCCCCATCAGGGGAGCAAGGTATACCCAAAGATATTCAGCTTCCTCTGGTATTTCCTCAAGGAGGTACTGTGTGACCTGGGTGAATAATTTGAGAGGGAGTCCAGTGGGCAACTTCAGACTTCATGTGGACTGAGAAGGGAGCGGTAAGAACTCCTAACAAGCAAGTGTCTTCCATTGTCTAGCTGTTTAGTCATATGCCCGTGGGTCCTCTTGTCATCCCCACAGAGTAACAGGCATGAAGACTGTCTATACGTGCCTCATTGTGGCAATTTCTCTGATGTTTACCTCAAGTTGTGTAGGTTAGGTGCACAACAAACATTGAAAGACAAAACTAGAATCTAACATCCACAAAAGTGTTTATCGAAACATAATTTTTCTCTCTAAAATCATCCTCATTTCCAGCAAAGAGAGCCAAATCAAGACATTTGTAAAACAAGTCCAATCTTAACAAACTTGGCCTAATTATTTACATAAGCACAGCTGGAATACTGATTGACCATATAAATTCTTTAAAATCTACTTTGCTGGAACTTTCTATAAGGAGGTTCAGATTGAACTTTTAACAGCCTGTCAAGGTGAGAAGTCAAGCCAAATACTTGCCGTCAGGTTGCCTGCAATGCTTATAGATTTGGGTGAATTCCTCTCTTCTTGGGGTCCCCCAAACATCCTCCCTAAGGTTCCTGTGTCTGCCAGGAAGTGACATTCTTTATTCACCTGGGAGTAAAGCTGCTGGGGACTCTGTAAGCAAGGTGTCAGGGAACATCTCCAAGGGGCTCTGTTGTCTCCATAAAGTCAATTTCAGTTCCTTAAAACTGTCTGGTCATATCTGAGTCTATGTATGTCTGTCTCAAATATGACATTCCAGTCAAAACCTTGGTAATATAACCAGTGTTTCCAATGGTGTCCTGTTACTAGGAGAACAGATTCTTACTGAACTTATATAAACAATTATAATTGTCATGAAAGAAAGAATACTCACTGAGAATTTCTGAATTCTAGAGGGTTCAGATAGGGAGAAAAGAAATGTTTTCACTTGTCACAAAGGAATATTTTACCATATTTCTGTAAGTCATACATACTTTAAGAGAAAAAGTTTCCCCTAAATCTAAAACAGCAAACATTAGAGAACCAGCAGTGTTTCAAACAAGAGTCAGAAAAACTATAATCATCTTCCTCAATTCATTCAGTTCCTAATTATTAAATCTGGTTCTGTTCGCAGCTTTTCCATTAGTTCTGGAGATTCTTACCCAGTTTAGTTTTGTGATCTTAAAGTATCAGAAAGATGTATTTGTGCAAAGTCTTTTTCATGAATTTCCTTGAAGATGAAACACATTTTGCAAGAGCATCAGAACAATAAGTGTAAATGACAAAAAGACTCGAAGATGGACATGGTTAAAGATCTGATGAGCATTTGTTATAATGCAATTGACAAGGAAATCCAGTTTTTTCTGTGACACACAACATAATAATTACAATGTCAAGTGATGACCTTATACCAGGACACACTTAAACCTTAGGAATTTCATATAATTTGTAGGACAGTTTTGCATTTGCCCATGAAGTGTAACCTAAGAAAGTTTATCATCATTTGTTTGACAGTGCTTCCCATGTAACTTAATATACCAAATTATCAAGCCTCATTAGTCAAAAAGACTTCATTTAGAATTTGAATTTGGGGGAAGTTTTGTTAAAGACCTCAGGTTTTAAAGCAAAATGCCTAGGTAGAATTACAGATCATTATAAGACTTAATATTTCATTATCTATTTAACCAAAGTGGCAATAGGAGATTCTACAGAAGGTTACATAGTTGTTAGCAAAACTTAGCTCCTTTAATACTGAGAAGTTTTAACTTTCTTAAATAATCAAAGACCTGATAAAGACGAAACAGAAACTTTGGTTGTCTGGGCAGATAAAGAAAAAAAACCTTTGTTTACAATTTTTTTTATCAAGGGTAGACCAATAATCTAAGAAAACTGTCATTTTAATAGAAATGAAAAAACACCCCTCGAATTCCAATCTTATACCAGTATACTTTTAAAATTCATTTATTCCAACCTTACTCCTGACTGTGCATAAAATTGTTTTCCAAAGATTCCCCTTCACAAACCTTCTACAAAGTTTTTTTTTTTTTTGTATATATTCAGATTTTATCCTAAGTTTTCTCTCTCTAACCAGTCTCAGTTTATAACAAAATTATTTTTCTTTACATTCAGATTTTATCCTAAGTTTTCTCATTCAAAAAGACTTCGTTTAGTCTCAGTGTAGGACAAAATTACTTTCTTTTCTGTCACCAAAAATGTATTACCATTTTCATACCTTTTTTTTCGAAAACATATCGTAACTTTTCCTACATACAGAGTTATCTTCCTTATTGTTTCTAGCAGTTTTAATTACTTTTATCAGAATTTCACTCTTAGAAACCTTAGTTTCCAGTGAAAACTAGGTAGTAACCAATTGTGAACTATTACACTAGAATGCTTTAGACTGGCAAATTTATGAATATATTTCATTTTTAGAAATATGTTTTTTCATAGTACATCTTTCGATAAAGCTTAAAATGTTCATTAGCAGACCCAAGTATTGTTAGTTTCTCTGTAATAAGCCAAAAGCAGATAAACCTGTGTTGAGTAATTAATGTTTCAGTATTTATTATCTTATTTGGAAAAGACATAGATATCCAGTGAGTTCAAACCAATCTGTCATTTAACCTAGCAAAATTTAAGGGGCACCTGGGTGGCTCAGTCAGGGAAACGTCCGACTCCTGATTTCAGCTCAGGTCATGATCTCACGGTTCCTGAGTTTGAACCCCACATCGGGCTCCGAGATGACAGCATGGAGTCTGCTTGGGATTCTCTCTCTCTTTCCCTCTCTCTCCCTCTCTCTCCCCCTCTCTCTCCCTCTCTCTCCCCCTCTCTCTCCCTCTCTCTCCCTCTCTCTCTCCCTCTCTCTCTCCCTCTCTCTCTCCCTCTCTCTCTCCCTCTCTCTCTCCCTCTCCCTCTCCCTCTCCCCCCTCCCCCTCTCCCTCCCCCTCTCCCTCCCCCTCCCCCTCCCCCTCCCCCCCCTCCCCTCCCCCTCCCCCTCCCCCTCCCTCTCTCCCTCTCCCTCTCCCTCTCCCTCTCCCCCTCTCTCCCTCCCCCTCCCCCTCCCCCTCCCCCTCTCCCATTCTTTCCTTCTCTCAAGATAAGTAAACTTAAAAAAAAAAAAAAAACAAAAAACCTAGCAAAATTTAAAGTTTTAGGTTACCAAAGATTTTGAAAGCTATTTAAAAGTTTATCTATAGGGACACTTAGGTGGCTCAGTTGGTTAAGTGTCCAGCTCTTTATTTCAGCTTGGGTCATAATCTCATGGTTTGTGAATTCAAGTCCCATGTCAGGCTCTGCATTAATAGCACGGAGCCTCCTTTAGATTCTCTCTCCCTCTCTGTCTGCCCCTCTCTTTCTGTCTGCCCCTGCATTCTCTCCCTCTCTCAAAATAAATAAACTTTAAAAAAAAAAGTTCACCTGGGGAGCCTAGGTGGTTCAGTTGGTTAAGCACCTGACTGTTGATTTTGGCTCAAGTCATGATCTTGCAGGTTTGTGGGTTCGGGCCCCACATTGGGCTCTGTGCAGGAACTTTGGAGCCTGCTTGGGATTCTCTCTCTCGCTTCCCTACTCATGCTGTCTTTGTCTTTCTCAAAATAAATAAATAAAACTTAAAAACAATTTTTTTAAAGTTTACCTATAAGCCTTTTTATTTTAATCTACTTGCTGTGAACAATTACCCATGAAAACTTCATGCCAGAGACTACGTTAACCATTATTTTAAGTCATCTTTTTTGCTGATAAACTGCAATAGAGATAACATGAGCTTATTTGACCTTCAGTAAACCTTGGTAGAATAAGTTTTATATTTAATGCTGATAACTCTAAAAGACATGTCTATTTTAATTAAACCAACAACCTCGAATTAGCTTTAATACTGGCTATGTTGCACCTGTGTCCACTAAAGTCCATCAGTTTGTTCCCTGCTGTCAGTTTTTCCTGTGGGGAAATCTGAAGTGGGTAGTTGGAGTCCTGGGAAGCCCCTGGACTCCTTTGTGCTGCTTTGGGAGGTGCTTCAGGTTGAACCTCATAAGGAGGTGACCCAACAGCTTGGGGTACTTTCTGCTCATTGATGGTGAAGGTGGGAACAGGAGCTGGGGCACTGAGGATAATATAGGAGCCAGTGGTGCGAGCCTGGCCAGTGGTGGTACAGGAATAGGAGGAGGGAGAGGTGCCTCCTCAGCAAGGCTGATGGTGGATTTAAAGTCTGGACTAACATTCCTTTATCTCCCTCTCCTGCCTCTTCCTCCTGCAAAACAGACTTTTTCTCTGGTTGCTTTTTAGCTCTCTGCATCATTTATTCAAAATATGTCTTAATGGACTTTCTTTGGGAGCAGAAGCATCCCCCATCTCCATAGGCAAAAGTTAAGAACACAGAAGATACAAAATTGTAACCAAATGAAGCTCAGAGTACCTGTGGTAGCATTCTTTCTTTCCCAAAAGTTGGAGCTTCACTGGCTGAACCAAATAGCTTCTATTTTTTTCCTTTCTTTTTATTTTATTTTATTTTAGTTTAGTTTATTTTAGTTTAGTTTAGTTTAGAGAGAGAGCACACAGGAGCAGGGGAGAGGGACAGAGGGAGGAGGAGAGAGAGAGAGAGAGAGAGACGGAGAGTATCTTAAGCAGGTTCCATGCCAGCACAGAGCTGGATGCGGTGCTCAATGCCACGACCCTAGCATCATGACCTGAGCATAAATCAAGAGTTGGCCGCTCAACCTACTGAGCCACCCAGGTGCCCCTGAACCAAACAGCTTCTAGACAAGCTAAGAGAGCCAGATCAAAATCTCCTGTTTGGTGGCAACCAAATGGGAGGAAGAAATCAAAGAGAGCCATTCAGAGCCGTCTTTTCTCTGAGCTTAACATATACACAGGCCAGGCAGCGTTACAATAAAATACTTCTTTTTAGTCATAGGTTCATAGCTAAAAGTAGACGACTCAGCCAATATTCTCCTGAGGGGGCTGGGAGCGGGAATAGAAATAATACTTCCCATTCTCACACAAATTTCAAGAGATCTTCCAAACACATATCCTGGCTTCCCTACTTGCCCCACATCCCTTCCACTCTTCTAATGGTGTCTCTAATTAGAGATTTCTTGTTACAAGTCATATGAATGACCCACACAAACTCAGAATGGTTCCTAGGAGGTCCAACAACAGGGAAGTAGGGAAGGATAGGACCCGATGTGCACTGTCGAGGAACTTACCAGGAACCAAATCTTTCAGGATGCACTTCTCAGTTCATTTCTCTGCTTTAATAAATGTAGTTAAGGCAGTCAGTGCCTGTCTGGGGTGAGCAGAAAGGACTGTCCCCAAAACCAAACAGATTTTGGCAGCTGTAAGGGACTGTTCTCCTCACTCTCCCGGCCTGGCATCAGCTAGTCACAGTGGTTGGCTCTGACCTGTCATAGTCAATTATTAGGGGAAATGAATGTGTGAGCCCTGGGCGCTGCAGCCTGCAGCTCCATCCTGGAATCCCAAGAGGGTGGGACAGATTGGAAGCAGCTCCTGTCTGGCTCACCAGAAAATGTGTTACTGGAGCCCAAGGGTGCAAGAACACGTGGCCCAGGGGGCCCAAACAACACAGTTTCAGCTACTCACCGCCAACAAAATCTAAAGGCTGAGAGAAACATGGCGTGAAGCAAGAAAGGAATTTATTCAGTGAGGTCAGCACCGGGAAGACAGGACTAACGTCCAAAGAATCGTCTCCAAGGTGCTGAGAATACTTCTAAGTTTATATAGGGAAAACGTGGAACAAAGATCTGTGGGTACGCAGCTGAGCAGCAAAAGGTCAGGTTGATTATTGTCTTGGGGTCAATTGCACAGGGTGTTGCTGGCGTCTGGGCTGTCCTTCTTGCTCGAGGGGGTAGTTTCTGTTCCCATCGTTGGATGTTTTGCCTGCTGGGTCCCTTGCCTGAGTTAACTGATAAAGCTGGAAGGGGAAAAACAAGTAAGAGGAACACACTGAAGGCAAAAATGGAGTCAGTCAGGGCTATGACTGGGTCCTCCTTCAATCTCATCAGAAAAGTCTTTTAATTGTGGAGAAGCTATCAAGCTCACAGTGGCAGATGTAAAGTTTTACAAAATGCTTGAAAGCTCAGATTTTACCATTGGCAGTAAATAGTGTCGGTTGTTTTCCTTGAGGAAACAGACTCACTTTGTTCATTTTTGAGAGAATGACTGCCAGAAACCCAAGTCAGACTAACCACAGTCCATCAATTGTTCTTTGACGTAGAAATGGTAGTCCACGAAAAAACAGCTGGGCTAGCTTGCAACTCAATTACACACAAGTGCTTTTCTACTAGGCCGTGATTGTACTTAACTTCAGCAGCAGAGTGCTTCGGTGCACTTCCCATTCAGTCCCAAAGAACATCAAAAAGACCTACTCGGGTAGATTTAACAAAAGTAGTAATTCCTACTGCTTGCTTCATTAAGGACATTCGTGAAGGACACTTGTTGTAACTGCTGATGTGTGGTGGTGAAGAATGCAGTGACTACTAGTTCCATTTGCTGCCACTGTGGCGATTAGGGCTCAGAGGCCTGCAGTTACCCCACAATTGCTTTTGCATCATTAGTGCAAATGGCAGCACAGTGAAAAAGACAAATAAGGGCTTTGTGTTACTCTAAAAATAGTTTTGACCTCTGCGAAGTTCTTGGGGACTCCCAGGAGTCCACTAATCACACTTTGAGAACCACACAGAGAGATGCATTGGGCCTTCCTCCCAGCATTGTCATTTTCATACCAGAGATCAACATGTCACTATTCCATGGCTTCTTAGTAGCACAGTCTGGATTATCTCTGTGAGGTAGACAACCCTGTAATGATTCTAGGTAGAACTGAGGAGCCTACAGGGCAGACATTCGGTCAGCCTTCATTTCCAGCTCTTACAGTGTGCTGCAGGTCCCAGGAGATATTGTAGCACACCGTCTCTCCATCTCTGCCCACCTAAGGGTTTTCCTGCTTACCTTTAGGCACTGTTGAAACACAAATGCCTTCCCTAGTCCTCTTAGTACGACCCGTTTTTGTTTGTACTAACTACATAGCGTTTACTGTATTGGTAGTTTGCATCCTCAATTTTTTTTTAATGCCAATCCCTTAATTTACTAAAGGACCAAAATGAGTTACTGTTTACTTTGCAATCTGTATGTTGTCCAGAAAAGGCAGGGCGTTTTGTAAATGTTTTCTCAGTGTAATGAAATCAAAACTGAAAGCGAACAAAGTAAAACAAGAGTGCGTTGGTTGCACATTTCCTGACTGCGAGCATTGGAATGATCAAAAGTAGCGAACGTGGTTTACTGCTGTGGTTTTTATTCCTTGCTCACTGCAGCCTCTAGGGGCCCAATATTCAACAAATATTCAAATTGGAGCCGGAGTTCTGAGCGGCCGGGTACTGTGTGTTCCGGCGGTGTGTTTGTACATTGTTAAAACCTGGCAAGAGAGCACCAGCCAAGAGCCGGCAGGCGGGGCTCGGCCACGAACGAGCGAGCGGGGCTGCGTCGGCGCTCGGGCTCGGTGCCCCCGCCCGGCGCAGCCTCCGGCTCGGGCCGGCGGAGCGCCGTGCCCATTTAAGGAGGCGGACCGTACCACGAGAACTTTCTTGACAGGGGTAGTCAGGCGAACTCGGACAACTTTCAGGGAGCCTAAAGAGGCTTTCGTTTCTCTTCTAACGCTGGCCCGGGTTCTAGTGGCGCTCAGGGGGAGCTGTGCGCTGGTGGGCTTTGGTCGTGGGGCTCCTCGGGTTTCCCTTCTCCGAAATCGCCCCGAGGGTCTTCACTTGCTCTCATTTCGGACGCAACATTCCCCGAGCTGGTCCAAAGTGTAGTTCGCCTGCAGAGGCCCCAGTGCCCGGATGTCCATCAGGATTAGTGCGAGCCAATACGCTCGGAGCCCGAGGCTGCGCTGAGGACGCCCGGGCTCGGGAGCAGGTAGTCCCGTAACACCGGGGAGTTGCGCTGGGGAGCTCGTCCCCGCCCGGCCCCGGCAAATGGTGAGCGCGGTGCTGGCAGAAGGGCCGCGGGTGGAAGGCTCCGATGGACAGAAGACCTTGAGCTCTGCAAAGTGAATTATGGCAGCCCAGTCAAGGTAAGCCAGGCTCCGAGAGAAACTTTTTAAATGTGTTAGTGGCTAGGGGAATTGAAGGTTGAGGGCGGGTGGTGGGGGAGGGACGGTTGGGGTGCTGCGAAGACGACCGGCAGGAAGCAGCTTTGTCATTGCTCTCTCATCATTCCCGATGCTGTGGTTCATTACTTAACGTCAGATTTAAAAAAAAAAAAAAAAAAAAAAAAACCGTTGGGAGAGCGTACTGGACAATTTCTGCAGAGCGGAGGAGAGGGGTTGAGTTAAAGTTAAAAGTTAAATTTCTTCCGTCTTCCAAAATAATTATTTTCGGAGAAAATAAGTTGTTTGAACTTGCTTACCTTTGCCCAAATTTTCGTTTAGTTTCTTTGTGCACCTCTCTTTGGTTCGCCTGATTTGGGGGGGAGGGGGAGCGCTAGTATTTTTGATCGGAATTTTAGAAGTCAGTAAATGTAAAAACAGTTCGCCTTAGAGAAGGTGGTTGAGAATTTGGCTGGTGAGTGATCGAAAATGTTGCTGCTAAAATGTAGGATTCCTCATAAAACGCACGGCTTGCGAGAATCTGCTGAGTAGGCAAAGACCGGGAACGTACCGGGGTTGGCGAAGGGGAGAGGATAATGAACTGCAGTTGCTGTCAGAGGAGCGCTATTGTAAGGACCTCAAGCTCTGACTTTGCCTGGTTGGTTCCTTTTTTTTTTTTTTTTTTTTGCAATGAGTGTTAAAGAGTGATAACAAGGCGTTAGTGGTTAGTATACGATTCAGACTGTTGTGTGTGAATTCATTTTAGATGTGACAGCAGTTGGTGCTAAGGGAAGCTTAAAGTTATATTTAAGTTCTTTTCAACTGTTTTACTAGAAAGCAGTTTGGTGTCACATATTTAAAATAATAATAGGGCCCTTCAAGTTGACATTTGTTGTAGTATAGTGATTTGGGGATGTCTTAGGCTAAATACGTTTCGGGTCCCAAAACCCTGGTGTACCACTAAAAGAAATAGATGCTCGAATGCTGATGATTGGGTGAGATGAAATTCAAAATTGTTTCCTAAGAGAACTTTCTAGGAAGAGAAACAACTTCTCTAATGTAGACCACCTCTTGTGTGATATCTGCTGTATATATTTTAACATCTCAACTCAGTGGTTTATTCCCTGCTCCATGTTATTGGTTGTTCTGAGAAAGGGGCTCTTGGATCCAAGTAGTAGGAAAACTTTGATTAGAAACAAAAGTTGCATCTTTGTGTGCTAACCTGTAATGAAAATTAACTGCCAAGGGGGCCCGTGGCATAAAACCTTTGATAAGATACCTTGATCAAAATAATTAAATACTATTCAACAAAACTCCTTCATATAGAGGTGCGATTTGAACTCAGGTGCAAGTGATTTCAATGCCTCCGCTTTTAAGCTAAGAATAAAATACGATAGTAACTAACTGAACACTGCAGCGTGCCAGGCACAGCTGCTGTAATTGAATTATCTCTTTGATTCTTCTCAGTCACTTAAATAGGTAAGGAGTTTTATTTTTCACATTTGGAGTTAAAGAAACTGAGTCCCGGCCTGCCTGTTTCTTGCCCGAGATCACACAGGTGGAGCAGTGCCTGACTCCTGAGCTGTGCTGCAGATTTGCTTACTTCCAGGATGCTTCTTTAATGGTGAGGTGTGAGGTGTGAAAAGGGATCTGCAAAGCCTTAATATAAGTATACAAAAAGCAATTTCTGCTCAAAGTGCTCTGCTACAAAATGGAAAAATCGGAATTATCGGTCTGGTAGTTCAACTTGTGGGTAATTGAAATAGGAGGACTGCCTGTATTCTGCTCTTCTTCTCTTCCTGGCCTTCAGACGTGCCCTTGAACTAGGAACAAAGCCACAAGGCCATGATGTCTGTTGTTTTCTTAGCCTGCATGATGGGAGTAGATCTCTTAAGTTATAAATATTCATTTTCTTCAGTTACATTTGGAATGTGGTCTACGCTCATTTAGACGTTGTGTTTTGTGGGATAGTAGGTAATTTCTGAGATCCAAAGAGAAGATTGCAGATATTTTTGGATTTCAAGGAAACCTCAAGCTGGGCCACATTGTTCTGAGTAGTGCTAAGAGAAACAGAACCATCACCTCTGATTTATGATCTGGGGCAGTAAAATCTTGTCCATGTGCCACACACAGTATCTGTTTGCTCTTGAAACAATTAGTTTAGATTGTTGGACTCATTGGTCCTCAGGATTCATAGCTCAGTTTGTTCTAACCACAGTCATTTCATTGTGCACTATTTAAAGTAATTTGACTTTTTTTTTCTTCGAAGAGGTAGATGAGAGCTTAAATCAAAATGAATTTTGTGGCACTGACAGGGACTACACGAGAGGACCATGTCACTTTCTTCTCGTTATTTGGCATTGCTTTCAGGTAATATTTTTCATTTGATACTTACGGTTGGTATATGACTAATTTTTTGTGTGACTGAATAGGCTAGGCAGTGTCTTCCTTTTCTATAGTCAGCTCCTTAAGGCAAGACATTGTCTCACATTTTTATTGTCTCCTGCATAAGCTAGAAGAATTTTGAATGAGGAAGAGACTACGTAATTATTTCTTAGCTTGTGAACCTTTATAAATTGAGTTTGTACAGTCCTCTCTCTCATTTTAAAACCTAAAAGGAGCGAAAAACAACAACAACCTAAAACTAGGAAATTGATTATTTTGTTTTGCTTTGTTGTTGATTTCTTCCCCCAGAAGTGGAAGACATCTGTTGAATGAAAGGTCAGTTGCCTAAACTTTAAAAATTAGATTTTGGGTCATTATTTTGAAAACATGTAATATTTGATTTGAGTATTCAAGTTGTGGAGAAACGCAGTCATTTAGAAATGCAGTACCAGTTGGGGCACCTGGGTGGCTCAGTCGGTTAAGCGTCCGACTTCTGCTCAGGTCATGATCTCGCGGTCTGTGAGTTCGAGCCCCGCGTCAGGCTCTGTGCCGACAGCTCAGAGCCTGGAGCCTGCTTCGGATTCTGTGTCTCCCTCTCTCTCTGGCCCTCCCCCGTTCATGCTCTGTCTCTCTCTGTCTCAAAAATAAACATTAAAAAAAAATTTATAAAAAAATAAAAAGAAATGCAGTACCAGTTCAAGCAGGACATACTGTGCCTCTGCTCTCACTCTCAGATTCGTGTGTGCTTTCTTTGGAACCTTTAAGCACAACAGATACACTGGCTACTTTCTTATGGGAGTTGTAATAAACTTGCCTTCTTTAACTTGAAATAGTTACAGATCCGTGGCTTTAGTTTCCAAATTCTGATCTAAAGCACCGAATGCTTTATAGAAGTGTATATAACCTGGCGTGCCCTCTTTGGATAATAGCAAGCCTGTGATGGGGTAAAGGTGGGTATGGCATCTCAATAGTTTGTAGATCTATACTTTTCGGTGAGGATTAACTTACTTTATATTTAGAAGTGTGTTGATGGATAAAACAGGAGGGCTTTGTCTGGTTCCCCATCTCTGCTAACCCCCTCATTGAAGCAATCCTTGAATTCTAGAAAGGAATATATACGTACCTTCAACTACTGCCAGGGATTAACCAGTTTTAAAACGCACCTTGTGCTAAGGGAGAAGCCCTGGTCCACCCCCACCCTGGGAGGGAGGGGAGTGGGGGAGTTGAAATTCTGTAGAAGAACAGCATCTGGTGGTTGAGCACATCTCAGAAGAAAGCACTTTCAGACAATTTGCAAAAGGAAATTAGGGTTAGTCAGTTCTCCCACGGTGTTTTTGTTTTCAATTTGACTGAGGTTAATGTTAATGAACTTTAAATAATAATAATAATAATAATAATAATAATAATAATAATAATAATAAAGCAAAGTCAGATTGTTCCCAAGATTATTATGAAGCCGGTTTTTGGTGGATCTCTTTGGTGAGGGAAATTTTCCATTGCAAAAAGCATTGCTCTTAAACTGGTACAGAACCAGTTTTGTTCTGTCTTCTGCCCTCCTCATTTGTGAGCTACCAATTACCTTGGAAGAAAATTCACGAAAGCAAAGAAGCTCTGATTATTAAATATGAGCAGATATCAAAGAAAAATGCTGTGGTATTTTGGGAAGTGCGGTTCAAGGACGTGATTTCAAGAAGGAAATAATTTATGCAGTATTTTGACCCAGCGAATGTCTTCATTTTTTCCTTTGTGACGCCATGGTAAACAGTGTCCTTGACAGGAGAGAAACACAGACAGGTCTCTTAAGTGATTTCCTACTAGTTCATCCTGAGAGCCAGCCGAGCTTCCTGACTCACCAGACTACAGTTTCTTCCAACATAAAGAAGAATTGAGTCATTTTTTTTTCCAGTCAGCTGGTTTATGGGGATGTTCTTTGGCGATATTAACGCACGTGATCTCTCAAGAGATTTAGGGGATTCTTACGGGATAGCATGAAAAGGTGTTTGATAGTTTCTATACTCTTTTGAAAATGGAATTTAGTGAATGCTGCATTGAAGCAATTTAAATGTCACATATTCTCAGGCATGAGAAATGTTCTCTTAGTCACGGATAAGAGGGAAATCTCATTTTGGTGCTGTCGTTCGTTTTGAGCCTCCAAATCTATATATTACCCAGTAGCTGTAAAATGCAGGAAATAAAGCTGAGTATCTTCGTTACTGCTTTGAGGTACAGCATACAACTTGATTGCTTCCAAATATATAAACTTAGTTTTCTATTAGGGAATTTCTCTATTTCATCTGTTTTCCAAGATTGGCATATAAACTCAATTCCAAAAGCTCCTGTCTTTTAAAAGGGAAAGTTCTGTATGTGAGTTGTGGTGGGAACTACAAGCAGTAGCATTTCTGATGATCCCTCCGAACTAGTTGGAAATACAGTCTACATCTTTAGGACAAAGTTTCTTGACTCAGAAGTAAAAATGTAACAAACTTGGATATCATAGTCTCTGTTGCAGTTCAGTTACATTTTATTGGTATAGGGTGTGTGCATAACTTTTACAGCTTAAATGATTACCTTTTTTACGTAAGTGAAAAAAAAATGGGGAGAGAACTAAGGCTGTATTTTTGTTCATTCCTTTTATTATGAGTATACATGTATTCATTTGCTCAAAATAATGCAGTAAGTAGAAGGCACAATAATGTCTTGCTGAAATATAGATGTATCAGGTGGAGTTTAGTATTAGGCCTTAAAGGGAAAAATAAGATTTATAACTTGCTGTGTTAATGCTCTAGAGACCCTAAAGTAAAAATTAACTTCAAAACCATCCCAGTGCTGACTTTCTGTGACTTGGCAGTGATCGGTGTTGAGAATCTTTCCCCTGTGCAAACTTTTCCCTTTTTCTAGCTATGCCTAGTGAGTTAAAGCTTAACCCAATGGCCACAAAGCCAGCAGACTTAATATCCTGGAAGTCTTGTTCTCTGATGAATGTCTGTTTTCTTGTTATGGTTTATTGGCTTTGTTTTTAATTTAACCAGATTGAACTATCAGATTCAAAAGGCTGTTACTCAAGCAGTAATTTTATGTCAGATTTAGTATGGTAAGAGGAATCCCAGTAGCGACATCTTGTCAAAAAGAACGAAAACTAACTGAAGGGGGAAATCTATAGTGTATTTCGACTGATGCCTAAATTGCCTTTGCTTTGGTGTTAGGTATTATATTTCCAAAGGACACCCACAGTTTGACCACATTGTTAAAAAACTTTTTTTTAATGTTTATTTTTGAGAGAGAGAGAAAGACAGAGTGTGAGTGGGGAGGGGCAGAGAGAGATGGAGACACAGAATCTGAGCTGTCAGCACAGAGCCTGACATGGGGCTCGAACTCACTAGCCATGAGATCATGACCTGAGCCGAAGTTGGACGCATAACTGACTGAGCCACCCAGGTGCCCGACCACGTTCTAAAGGTACCAAGAATTGTTGTTTCTCTTTATTGGCTCATATGATGATGAATACTTGGAGACCTGCGGGCCACATGGTCCTTTGGGTGGGCTGTAGAGAGTTAAGGATGCAACTCTTGAGTCACTGGCTTGCCTTTATTTTACCCTACAAGATCTTGCTTTCTTTTTCATATTGCTTACTGCTGGGTTGGCAATTAAATAAAAGTAAAAGAATATTTTAGGTGCAACGTGGTCATATTAAGTTCAAGGTTCTCTTTCAAACTTGACACTAGAATCACCGGGTTGGGGGGGGGGGGTGGTTGCTAACATGCCGATTCTACTCCTTTTTTCCCCACCCTCAGAGAGTCTCATTAGACAGGTGTAGGGTGGAGCTTGGGTGGGGAGCCCTGCCGGCTCTGAGGCCAGAGGCCCACCCTACTACCCTTTGTGAAATGGAGTCTGTGTGAGAGAGATATATAAAGTATATCATGCAAAAAAAATAAATAAATAAATAAAATAAAATAAAATTAAAAAAAATATATATATTATACAATGCAATTACATTTTGACTTAATATATACTCACATATCCTCCTCCCCCCCCTTGAAATAGACAAGAGATTGGTAGAAAAAGTAAATCTCCATCTCTATTTATATATATATTACAAACTGTATGTGCTAAAGTATCCAGATGCACCTAAATTTAAAAAATAAAAGGAAAAGGAAGGCATCAAGAAGTAATGCCCAATTTGATCATGCAGCACTTTCCCAAGAATTGTTTCTTTTCAAGGACCTAAATATTTAATTTACCCTTTCCTATCCATTCTGGGCTCCTTCCCAAAACTACTAACTCGCATTCTGCCACACACACCCCAGTTTATCAGGTGGCAGTTGTTTTTGTTCCCAGAGAAAAGTTACAACTGTGAATTGGTCAATTATATCCAAACTCCATGAAACTAAAAGGTGGTGGTGTTTTGTTTTTGTTTTTTAAACAAAATACTGTCTGTGTCCACTGTTGTTGAACAAATAATGTTCAGTAAAAATTTTAAGTGAGACTCCTACTGGGAAGTAAATGTTCAAATTATAGCAGATGTCAGTTCCTGTAACAAAATTCAGGAAACACTTTCTGGTATGTGGGTGTTGTAACTCTTCAGTTCTTGGAACTTTCCTTCAGGAAACTGTCCTGTCAAAAGCAGAGCAGTTGATAAAATATGTAGCACAATTCACAAACGGTGTCGTGCAGTGTAATTAAATTTTGATTTGGTGCATATGTTTTTGCGGTCATGATAGAGCCGAGACTCACGTGACATTCATCCCGGACAATGTGCATCTGGATAACTTGTTAAATCGATCCCCTCATTCTCATTGCCTTAAAAATGCAGGTGTATCTGATTTACTCTGGATGTGAATTTTTGGTAAGTGGTAGAATTAACCAGGCCCCATTGCTTCATATAAAAGAATGAAACATGTTTCCTACTTAGTTTTGTGTAGAAATTACATATTTTTGTCTCCTGGTCGATAAACTGATATTTTACTGTAGACATTTTTAAGTAAGATGGCCTACCTAGTCAGTTGGTAGCTTTAGCTGTCATGAGTTCATGAAATTATGCTGTGTGTGTGTGTTTAAAGGCAAACAGAACCTCTTGAATTAATATGCTGAATATTAAATACTTCTAAAAGTTTGTTAAAAGGGGATATTTAGTGGTACAAAATTCTGGACGGTAACACGTAGCTAACACTCTCTCTCTCTTTCTCTTTAAGTAATGTTGACCTGCAATTGCACTTCTAGAAATTATGTTTTTCTGTTATTTTATGGTCTGTGTATCTCTCTTTCCCCCCCTCACTTCCCTTTTAGAGTTAAACCATACTTGTGCTAACTCTCCATTTTAAAAAGCTGTGTAAATATAAACTTTGTACCACATGGAAGAAATTAGGCAGCTACATTTACTGACATTAGCATAGTAAAAAGATAGAATGGAACCCAGTGTGTTACATTTGTTTCCAAAACCAAGTTCTAGCTGAAAGTGTTGTAAAGAATACAGAGATGAGTATTGTCTGCTTGTCACTTGATTTTAGTAAAATCGAGAGTAAACCAATTAAACACAGTTTTTTAAAGTGGGAACTGTGCCCAGAAGACAAAAAGCCCTAGATTGGAAGTTATAAAAGATTGAATTTGGTAGTTTCTATCTTTTTGTTGATAGTGTGGGGTTTTTATATTAAAACTCATGATAGGTGCCTTATTTTATTATTTTTTTAATGTTTATTTATATTTGAGAGAGAGTGCGTGAGAGACAAGGTGCAAGCAGGGGAGGGGCAGAGAGAGAGGGAGACACAGAATCCAAAGCAGGTTCTAGGCTCTGAGCTGTCAGCACAGAGCCCGAAGCAGGGCTCGAACTCACAAGCCATGAGATGATGACCTGAGCTGAAGTCCAACCAATGGCGCCACACAGACACCCCAACAGGTGCCTTATTCTTACAAATAGCGTCATATTTTTCTTATTTTAACAGTCATGTTTTTCTAAGGATAAAGTGAAAATCATTAGATTTACTCACTGTGGACTTTAGTTTGTAGGCTTTGAAAAAATCATGACAATTCTCATAAGCCTAGAATAAAACTTGGTTTCTTCCTGAGGTCACCCATATTCTGTGGTGATATCCCTCTAAGGTGTTGGTATTATCCATTATATTAAAGAGTGAAGTGGAAACTTTACTCCTACTTCTTTTTTTGGTATCTTGGCAAATGACTTTTTTTTTTTTTTTTTTTTTTTGGCAGGGTGGGAGGGGAGCAGATTGCTTTAATCAAGATACAGTCACTATCACCCAGATCTTTCATCTCTTTTGTGACTTCTCATTTTATCATTTTTTCCCTCAACCCAAGTTTTTTTTTTTCTTTACAACTTTGTAGTATATTTTACATATCCTAAGAGTTGTCCATTTCAAGTGTGCAACTCAATGATTTCACTTTATTATGTTTACCTTCTTAAGTGGTACAGCCATCACCATAAATCTTTTTTAGGACATTTTATCTCCCCAATAAGATCCCTCATGTCCATTTACAGGTAATCCATGTTCCTAGCTCCTTGCTAAATCTTTCTGTGTGTAAATTTGCCTTTTTGTCATTACTTCACCTACATGGAACTTTGAGGTTTTTTACATCTGGCTCTTTGCACTCGTGTAATTTTTTTGAGATTCATCTGTGACATAGCATATGTCAGCTTTGTCCTTGTAATTACCAAATAGTATTCTGCTGTCTGAGTATGATAGACTGGTTGTTTCATGTGTGTTCACAGGGGAGTGGCTATTACAAATAATGCTCCTGTGAACATTTGCGTGCAAGTCTTTGTGTAGACATACATTTTCCTTTTGCTTGGTTAGATACCAAAGAGTAGATTTGCTGGGTCCTTAGGATAGTTTTATGCCTTACTTCCTTTTTTTTTTTTTTTTTTTTTTTTTAATGTTTGTTTATTTTTGAGAGAGAGAGAGAGAAAGAGAGTGCCAGCCGGGGAGGGGCAGAGAGAGAGGGAGACACAGAATCTGAAGCAGGCTTCAGGCTCTGAGTTGTCAGCACAGAGCCTGATGCGGGGCTCGAACCCATGAACTGTGAGATCATGACCTGAGCCAAAGTTGAATGCTTGACTGACTGAGCCATCCAGGCACCCCTATACCTTACTTTTTTGAGAAACCACTGAACTGTTTTCCAAACTGTATGTCCATCCTAACCCATGTTTAAACTGATCTAGTTCAGTTTCTTGCAAGTTATTTTACTGTCTTTGTAGTCAACTGGGCTGTGGAACTGGTGGTTCTGAGATCTGATCAATTTTGCATTTGAATGTTAAAAAATAATGTGTTTTAAATACATATGGCTAAAACACAACTGTTTTTTTCATAGAAGATACTATGAAGATTTCTAAAATTGGTCAGACTTTGTGATGAAGAAGCTTACATCAAGAAGTATTTAAAGAAAGTCAAATTAACATTTAAAATATCAATGCATGCTTTTGTCAAAATTGCAAGTGAAACTTCCAACACACAACTTATGAACCCATCAAATCGATATATATGTATACATATATATATGTGTATATATATATTCTATTTTTCAGAACTGCTAAACAGCCCTAGAAATTGTCATTTAGATGTGTTTTTAGTAAAAAAACTTTCAGGCAAATTTTAGCTGTTCTCATTAGCTACAGTCTTGAATTTGTGCAAAGATATGTTATCTGAGTGGAGCTTCTGGAAATTATCTTTAAAACTGGGGTTTTGCTAGAGGAAGGTGGTGACCATATTCCCCCAATTGGTAGTGTGTTCCAAACTTCAGGAAAAGGTGGATCTGCTTTATGAACAAGAATACTTCGTGAAGTGCTCTGAAATTATCTGTGGGTGTATGTGTGATGGTAGTGAGAGTGAATCCCCTTTTCAGCACTCCCGTTGCTATTCTGTAAAGGAGCTGTGAGGCCACACTTAGTTGTCTCCTACATGGCTGCCTTTAACAAGTCTGCCCATGCGCTTTCAGCTTTGGGGCCTCAGAACATTGTGGCATGTGACTGGAATTCACTGTTTCTGGGTATTAATTTATCTACTTAAAGATTATATCAGCATTAATAGCTTTATGACTGTGGCCAATTCACATACATGAACAGTGCTTTTAATATTATCCATATCATGTATTGACGAATGCCTTGTTGCTCACTGAGAGCCAGCCACTGTGTGTGCAGGTCTCTAAGCTGGTTCATGTGGAGAGCTGTCTCCCCACATGGAGAGGAGCTCATAGTTGGTTGTGGGGGTGGGGGACAGAAAATCAGCAAACAAAACTGGCCAATGAAACAGTCGCAAACTGTTACAGCACCATGACAAAAAACAAATGGGGGTGTCGTGACAGAGAATAATGGAATGTGGGGGACTTTGTCAGCCACAAGGACCTCTGGTAGAGTTGACTGAAGCAGAGAAAAATCAAGTCATGATATATGTTAGAACTGCGATTTCAGAATGTACATGGAAATAAGTGATAGTGGAAAGAATGGCATTTTTTAAACAGGGCAGATAGGATTTTAGGAAACACTGTCATGTGGCAGTTTCTTAAAATAAAAATTGTTTTTGTGGATTAATTCGACCAAAACTCAGTCCTGTGTTTTTTGTTTTTGTTTTTTAATACAGATAAAATGAGCTTCATAACATAACATGAGCTTTTAAAATAGAGACTGTTTTCTAAGAGTTTGCCTTAATTGGTGCATAAATATAAACAAGTTAAACATGCAGAAAATAAATTTGAGAGGACATCTTTCTTAGTTTGGAAAGCCATCAAGTAAGAGATGTGATAGAATTAGAGAAGTCCCAGCTCAGGGAGTACAGTCATAAGGAGGTGAAGATTTAGACAGTAAAGAGGATGTTTAGCCTGGCTATTAAATACAAAGGTTAATTTACAAAGCAACCTTTTATGCTTGTGAAAGACTGCCATAGGAAGTGTGGTGAAAGATGGCTTGCACTTCTGCCAAAAACAGACCTTGAATTAATAAATTATATATGTTAAGGGGTTTAAGGAAAGCCCAGCAACGAACTTCTCATTGAAGATAATTAAACATGAAAATATAGTGGAAGGTGGAGTTCTTTTAGTCTATTGAGAAATAGGAAATAGATAATCTCTACCTTGGATATTTTAGGAAGTAGCAGATGGTTTGAGTACCTTTTTCTCAAGGGATTTTGTGGCTTCTTGAAAAAATGTTATCACAACAAACTGCTAGAGGAACTGAAAGTTCTTATGCTCTGCATGCATCACAGCTATGTTTAATTATATAAAGTTACTCTAAGGATCCTGCATTCAGTGTCACCTCATCTCTTTTGTACCTCTATTTACAGTTATTTTCAAATAAATATAGTTAGTCATGGACCTTTTGTGGCCTAATAGATGATAAGTCCATGAATGTGAACATAGATGTATATTCTCTATTTTCAGGGTCCAGAGTCGAATGTGGGTTTGTACATTAGACCTGTCTTGCCTTATTTCTATATTCATTTTTTTAAAGTTTACTTTTTGGGAGAGACAGAACATGAGCAGGGGAGCAGCAGAGAGAGAGAGAGAGAGAGAGAGAGAGAGAGAGAGAAAGAAAGAAAGAAAGAAAGAAAGAAAGAATGAATCCCAGGCAGGCTCGGGGCTCAAACTCCTGAAACCGGGAGATCATGACCTGAGCCAAAATCAAGAGTCGGACGGACGCTTAACCGACTGTGCCACCCAGGCACCCCTTATTTTTGTATTCTTATTTTATCCATTCTGTGGACTAAGAGATGAATAAGTCACAATTAATGAGCTTCTATTTCTCCTAATAATCTTCTGAAGTTTTTGCTTTGTGAATTTTTTTAAATTTTTAAAAAATTATTTATTTAACATTTATTTACTTTTGAGAGGCAGGGAGGGGCAGAGAGAAAGGGAGACCCAGACTCCAAAGCAGGCTTCAGGCTCCAAGCTGTCAGCACAGAGCCCGACACGGGGCTCGAGGGGCTTGAACTCACGAACTGTGGATCATGACCTGAGCCGAAGTCAGACGCTTAACTGACTGAGCATCAGGACCCCTGCTTTGTGAATGTTGATGCAATGTTTTTGATGCATAGACACTCATAATTGTCATGTCTTCATTTTAAGTTGTCCTCTTGAAGGTATTAAAGTATTTTTGTAGAAGGTTTCTTTGAGTGTTGGTGATAAATTTTTTAAAAAGCTGTGTCTTTACATCTTTTATCCATGTGGATTTTATTTTGGCTTAAGGAGTGTGGGTTCTGGATCCCCCTGTTCTCTCCCCTCAAAAGGAGCTATTCTATTCTCTCTATTCAAGAGCCATTGTCAGACTCCATCACTATACCTAACTTGTCCTGCTTTTGGTATTTTCACAGATATTTTTCAAGAGCAGCTTGAGTATTTTGTTTAAAAAAAAAAAAAAGTGTGTGGCCTTTTAATAGGATAATTTCCTATAAAAACCTCATCCTGTTTTTCAGAAGCATTAAAGTTTTAGACAGGATTACTGTCTAAATTTGCAGATTTTCATGGAATGGAAAAGAGTAGGTTTGAGTGCCAGGGACTCCTGAATCACTGGACAGACACCGCTTGTTTATCTTGGACACATTTGGGAAATCTTGTTTGCCTCAGTTTCTTCAGGAGGAAGTAAAAATGTACGTTTGCTCTTGTCCCGAATGAGCGTGTTGTTAATCTAACTCTCTAAGGGGAATCCTATTTCTGTGAGTGACTACATAGGACTTTAGGCAGGAGGAGGATTTTGTGGTCTCTGTATTGCTGTAGAGGGGATCTTACTTTCCTGTTTTGTTTTTAAACTTACTCTAATTTTTTTTTAATTTTTAAGATAATTTTATTATTATTATTGTTATTTCTTTAGATAGAGTGTGTGCGAGTTGGGGGAGAGGAGCAGGAGGGAAAGAGAATCCCAGGCAAGCTCCACCATCAGGGTTCAGTCCCACAGCCCTGGGATCCTGACCTGAGCCTAAATTAAGAATCAGATGCTCAATTGACTGAGCTACCCAGGCAGCCTCCCCCCCCATCCCCACTTGTAAACATTTTATTTTAAGTAATCTCTGCACCCAACGTGGGGTTTGAATTCACAAACACGAGATCAAGAGTTGCATGGCCTTCCAACTGAGCCCTCTACGTGCCCTGAGAAGTTTTCACTTTCTAGCAGACTTTTTTCATTCACGTTTCCTTGACTGTAATAGATATAATTTCTACTTTTTGAAATACTCTGTATTTCAGTAGTTCAGTAAAACAAAAGAATATATTAAACTTAATTGTAATTAAAATGAAAGAGAAACATTTTCGTAATTTTTAACAGCTTGACCAAACATTTTCTTCTGTTCCTTTTCTACTTTTTCTTTATATGTTAAATGTTACCGCACTTTGAATCATTCTTGGTATATATTTGGTAGGTGATGTGCTCAATGTATAGGGGGAAAGGTGAGGTGGGGGTTACTTGAGGCAGTTGTGTTTTTTTTTGTTTTTTTGTTTTTTTAGATTTTCATTTTGTCTTAAATTTGAAGAGGAACATAAGACTTTGAGATCTTTTTTATGCCTGGAAATGCAATGGTAAGAATACATTTTTAAAAGTCAAAAAGTTAATATTGCCCAAAGCAAGGTGTTGTTTTTTTATACATTGCACTAGAAACCAAGGTGGTAACAGATAATAACACACTTCCGCAGATAGATGTTATGTGATTCATGATGCTGGGTATGGAAACTATACTGAGTACCATATTTATGAACTTCACTCATTCTTATTTTATCTGTCTATATTTTAGCGCATGAGTGTGCAAGGGGAGGGGCGGAGGGAGGGAGGGAGGGAGGGAGAGAGAGAGAGAGAGAGAGAGAGAGAACCTTAAACAGACTCCATGCTCAATGTGGAGCCCGACACCAGGCTCATGACCTGAGCTGAAACCAAGAGTTTCAACCAACTGAGCCACCCCGACACCTCTCATTCATATTTATGTATAAGACTGTCATAGTTGAAGAACAACGTATAACTCAGAAACTGCTATAAATTGAAGACCTCTTCTAGTATTTTTTCCTTTGTATTCATACACGCAGGTATATGTACATCATGCTCACACAGAAACACAAACGTTGCTTCAGTGGTAGAAGCTGGAATCAGAATGCAGACAAATGATTTTTTTTTTCCTTGTGCTTTTAAATATTAGCTTAAAATTAGCTGATGAAAAATTTCATTTGTTTTGTTTTTAAAATTGATAAGGAAATAGATTTTTGGCAATTGTCTTTAACTTTGTAAATTTTAATCTAATTGTTTAAATTATCAGGAATAGAAATTTTAGATCTTATATTTTTATTGAATTCCTTTAAAAATTGTGCCCAAACTGTAGGACAGCAAGAGCCACCAAAATTATTCATTTTGTTTTTGAGAGAAACGTTTCTGATTTAGTTCAAAAATCATTTCTTTCACTGTTTTCATAGTTGACTTGCTAGTAAGAGTGGATGTTATTTCAGTAGATGTTGGAAATTTAAGAAGAAAGCCTGCACGGTTTCCTATTTACAAACTGCTTTTTCTTCTAGAAATGGGTTTGGAGCACAGAAGATATTTTGCAGAAGCAGCTACGAAAATCATGTGATGAAGGTTAGGCCCAAGGCTGAACCCAGAGTGTTTCTTCACTTATGGTGCCAAAATGTCAAACATGTGGTACAATAATGGAAAACAGCGGTTTTGATTAAACAAAGCATACAAACCATGCTTGAGTAAGACAGCTTACCTTCTGCCTAAGTTGGTTCTTTTGGTGGGAGAGAGGAGTGCTCTAAGGGATCCTTAGGCTTAATAGGAACAAAATATGAGCAAAATGAATTCTTTTCGGAGTATTTGTTGGCAAACTTGAGTACTTTGAAGTACAGACATTGTGTATCATTTTAGTATATGATAATAGCAATCATTTGTGCATTGTTATATTCTGAGTCAGAAATTTGCATATCTGGTATCACTGAATCTATAGCAGAAATTATCACTCTGAGTGTACAGGTGAAGAACTGAGACTCCTGGAGATTGGATTTGACTCTCAGTGATTGACCAATAAGGGTTACACAGCCTCTGCTAATCTACTCTAGACTTTTATGTAAATGTTGTTTTTGTCCTTCACACACGTATCTATGTGGTCAGTGCTCCTTGGTATACTAATGGAGCAAAGGAAGGATGGAGAAAATGGAACGTGATTGTGTGTGCGTGCCTGTTACCTGAAGTGTATGAAACAGGAAAAGGGAACGAGATGAGAGTAGGGAAGCATGGTATGTGTAAAATTCCTTGCAGAGTGAAGACATGTACAGAAGAAATGTGAGGTCAGTGTTCCCTAATGCCCAGCACTGGGAAGTGCCTTCCCCCCACAACTTGGTTACCACATGGGGAATTAAGGAGAGATGATACAACTGTTTGAAGTTGTGGTTATTTTTAACTCAGGGAACTCCTGTGATATTTGGAAAGGGAGATTTATGTGGGGTGGAACTTCTCTGGGTAAAAGATGTCAAATCCCTTGTACCCCTCATCCTCTTTCAGGATGCTCCTTCCTTATAAGAAACTCATTTTGGAATGAAAGTCATCCTCTGCCTCTTCCTGTTTAGTGTGAAATGTGTAAACCCCTTTGCCTCTCTGGCAGGACACCGCACTTTACATTCTATCTTTGGATTCTCCTTTTTTTCTTCTGTTCTCTTACCCTGCTTCACACGCTGTCAGCTCTAGGGACCATCGTATTGTTTTCAGTATTGAATTACCTTACTTTCTCCTTGGGGAGATGGGTGGGAGGAGCATAGAAAGAATAGGTGAGAGGAGAGCCAAGGCCCGTGCTGCTTTGCCAAGCACTTGAACTGCAGCCGAATATACTTATTAGTAATAGCTCACAGGTATCAAATACTTTAGCCAGGCACTGGACTAAGCACTGTGTATGTATTAGTTAATTTAAATCTTACAACCGTCCTAAACCTTTTGGTACAATTAGAGCTTAGAGTTTGTGACTTACCCTGTTGGCCATAGCTAGTAGTGATAGAGTCTCGAAGGTGCCTTTCACAAATATAGCTATTAGGAAACGTTTCCCATGTCTGTTTTCAGTGTGCTGCAATGTGGTGGCTGTTGTCTCAGTAGAAAACTAACACTGTGACGTGGAGAATATCTCTCGTTATCTACAGCATTGGCTCTCAATATGGGGGAGGCAGGGAAAAGAGGAGAAGGTTATTTTACCCCCACCCTAAGCACAGGGATATTTGGCAAAGCTTAGAAGTATATTTGATTGTCACAGCTGGGAGGAGAGTGTGCACTGTCACCTAAGATGGAGGCCAAGGACCCTGCTAAGCATTTACAATGCACAGGACAGCCCTGACACAAATAATTATTTGGTTCAAAATGTCAATAGTGCCATAGTTGAGAAGTGCCCTGCTCTGCTGGTTCCCCCTGGTTCATAGGTTTGGGGGTGTTTGTGCTCCAGACAACATCAGTACATCATAACCAGACTCCTGCTCAGCCAGTGCTGACTCTGTGTTAGTCATTTGGACTGTTAGTTTAGACACAACATGTGCAGGATGCTGCTGGGCACCGTGTGGATAACACAGCCTATAGGAAAGGGAAAAATGGAAGTGTGGTGGGGAGGAAAGGGTTTGTCGAAGCAGAGGGGACGTGGGGTGGGGAAAGGCTTGGATAGGTATAAGCTGCAAAACTGGAAAGTGTAAAACCTGAGCGGGACAAAGCACAGCTGGAGGTGCATCTGGGGTCGTTTTCAGATTTCCCCTTTCTTACTCACCTGAGTGCTTTCCCTTTACTCTGTATTGTAAGCCATTAGCTCACTTAAACCTCGCATTAATTTTAGGGAATTGGCACCATTATTATCTCTACTTTTTTAAGCAGGCCGACATTCCTGTTAAATGACTTGACCTGAAGGACAGGACGAAGGACGAAGGACGCTGCTAGAAAGTTGCAGAGCCCGAGTTTTAACCCATTGCTAACTCCAGAGACCATGCTCTTGACCAGCTTACTCTGCTGGTAAGCAGAGTGTTCCATCCTGTTGTCTGTCGCTCAGCCTCCTCTCTGCCTTCCCTGAATTCAGCACAGCTGCTGTGGGAGACTGACAGCAGTCTCCATTCGGGGACCTTGAGTGCCCATCCGGTTGCTCTGTACTGGGAGGTGATATAGAGGGGTCAGAGGTGAGGGAACACATTAGCAGAGAACTAAGGGGAGCCTTTTAAAGCAGCAAGGAAAGAATTCCGAGTGGCTTGGGGCCTCAACATATCTGGCAGGGAAGACGTTGCCTGCAGAAGCATTTTGAACTAGCTCAAGGGAAAAAATAGGCAGAAAGGGAGATTGGTAGGTATAAGGTAACCGCTGATTGTATTACAAATTTACTTGTGTAAAATGCGTGTCTAAAATCTGGACCTTTTGTATCTTGGATATCAGTTGTAACCTAAACTAGGGAAACCATAGAATCAGGCCCGCCTTAAAGCTCAAAGCTTTCTGGCTTGGTAATTTTGTAGGGAAGGACTTGCAGGAAAAACACTTTGAAATATGAAGAAGGAAATGTGATTCCAGTGGTTCCTTTATAGGCACTAAATCTGTATGTGAAGAAGTAGGACAAGAATTAGAGAAGATTGATTTTCTGAAACCTCACAACCAACTTAGTTCTCAAATGGGGAAAAACAATGATTTTTTTTTTTATAAAGATGAAGATTGGAGGAGGAAAGACGGAAAGGTGAATTAAGTCTCCACGGGGGCTGTGAAGGAGACTGCCTGAAAGCTTTCCAGAGGGGAGTCTGAAATGTATTCCTCCAAATGTATGTATGTATCTCTACTGGATCAGTTGTAGTTTCTCAGTAGAACAAAAGCAGAAGCCCAAGCAGGATTTTGGAGGAACAAGGTAAGGTTTTGCTCAGCGCGCACGCATAGATCAACTCATGCAGCGTGCAGGCATACATACACTCGAGCTGTCTCAGTTCTGCCAGTAGCAGCTGTTATTGTGTGTCTCACGGAGCTCAGGACCACTCCTCAGTTCCTTTCCTTTCACAGATCCACTCTACTAGTTAATAGATGAATTTGTGATTCCCACTTACCCTTTTCTGATGGAGACGTCTGCTTAAACCTCAAGTTTCTCTGTAGATGTGTGTGATGGAACCCCGTGGGATTTCTTGGTGTTTGGCAGCCTCTCAGATCCTATCGTATTTACTAGTTTATTCTTGGGGCTATTGTTTCTAATGTTATATTATACAGTATAAGTTACTTTATGCATAGTTATATGTAGTATATATAATTATAATTTAAATGTAAATTTTTCTATATAAAATACAAATTTCAAACATTCAGAAAATTGGAAGAATTTCACAGTAAAAAGCCTTATTCCCAGATTATACTCTTGTTAACACTTATACTTGTGTTTCCACGTAAGTACTCATCTCTTCATTGTTATATCCATCCATTCATCTCTTAGGCTTTTTGTGTGGGTTTGCAGATCTCAGAATACTGCAACCTGTGTGTCATTAACTAAAGTTAAGTATTACAGTTTTTTTTCCTTTTTTGCCTTAAAGTTTAGATGCCATGAAATGCACAGATTTTAAGTGTACTGGTACATTTTGACAATGTATACGTCTGTGTAACCCAAACCCCTATTAAGATACAGGACTAGGGGCGCCTGGGTGGCACAGTCGGTAGGGCGTCTAACTCTTGATCTCAGCTCAGGTCATGGTATCGCAGTTTGTGGGTTCGAGCCCCACATCGGGTTCTGTGCTGATGGTGTGGAGCCTGCTTGGGATTCTGTCTCTCCTTCTCTCTGCCCCTCCTCCCCACCTTGTGTGTGCGTGTGCGTGCGCGCACACACACACACTCTCTCTCTCTCTCTCTCTCAATAAATAAAAAAAAAAGATATAGGACTAATGTTAGGGTTATTTTTTGGCATGTATGTGGTAAGATGATTAGAAGATAATTATAACCTCATTTGGGTTTTATTTTTCCTTCTTTCAAGGTATCATTTCTATATATTTTTAAATTGTATTTATGACTTGTGTATGTTTGATAATGTCTCATTTTGTAGAGACTAGGTAATTTCTTGGGGTCTCAGGCTAAAACCTTTGGATTAAGGTAGAGGTTTCCTTACCTAGGTTGTCTCTTGCTAAGAATTCTCCTCAATTACTGTATTGAGTTTCTTGGATTTTTGACCTTCCTAAGATATATTGAATCTTGTTTCAAAAATGACTTCTCCCATGACTGTAACTAAAATTGCTTCTGTGATGAGGCATATGGTGACTGCTTTCTTTAAAACAAGCAAAGCCTGTCTTTACCGAGTGCTTTGAATATTTGAATCTGACTCCAAAATCATTAATTGGGGGGGGGGGGGGAGTGATTTAGTCCTTTTCCCAGTGGAAGACTTCATGGAGAGTAGAGAGTTCTGTCCACTCTTTAAGACCTTCCTATTTCTGGGTAACAGAGAAATGCATGTGACACGATGTACTTAAAGCCAGCTACTTTAAGAGTGTATGTAGTAGAGAGGTGCCAGGATGGTTGGGTTGTGTTCTTCCAGGATTATGCTGTGGAAGTCACAGGTAGGGAGATGGGCTCTCTCTTGAAAGAGGTGGACTTAGTTGATGCCACTCATCATGTATGGGTGGGCTCAGGACTCTCAGAGCCTCCTTCTTGGACCTGGATGAATGAGAGAAGTCTGGGGGTGAAGGAATGCCTTTCCAAGTAACCTAGTGGTGGGTCTGTAGATAAACAGGGGCCCCGAACTGAAGTGAGGCAAGTTGTGTTTTGTTAAATTATCTAGTTGAATGTTACCTGTTTATTTCTGTTCTGTTACCCTCCAGCTTTTGGTAGTCTAATGTAAATGTTTCAGCCATTTCTCAGCTATTTATAAGGGAATAGTTGAGTTTACTATTGGGCCAGAGTTGTAGGGAAGCGACATTCCCCCGAGGGCAGAGTGGGAGTAGTAGCAGCCTTAATTAGTGAGAGATCCCCTAGAAGGTTTTAAGTCCAAGGAATAAGATTAAAACGTGTAAGAGGTTCACTCTACCTACATTTGAACATCTCAGTTTAATTTTATAAAGGCTGTCAAGCCTGTTTCTTTATTTATACTGTCAACCTGACAAGTGTCCTTTTATTTAAATAAAGGTTTTTGAATCTAGTGATGCAGTCTCCCACCACACTTTTAAAAAACCAGGACATTTGAGGAACAGTAAGTTCTGACCTTTAATAGCAGCCACTGGCTTAATTCTTCATATTTTCCGCAAACCACACCCGCCTGCTGGAGTAGATAGCTCAGGGAAGTTGGATGGACTCACTGTGCCTTGGGAGGTTTTAATTCCCGAGCTTCTCCCAATGTTTTCTTCTACTCTGCAGTCTCCCTCATATACTCTCCTTCTCCATTCATTTCATGCTAAAGTCATACAGAATTGTAGTGTGAAGTCCATTACTCCATTGAAGATGCAGCTGGAACCAGTGACTGGGATGTTTTTTATGCTTCCTACATCTCCCAAACTTCACCAACACAGTCTTTTTACAACCCTTTTGAGACTGTTGACCATTAGGCCCCAGGGCAGGGTATTAGAGATGAAGAAGCTGAGTCCTGGAAGTAATAGATAACATCATACAGTGAATGATGCCAGATTCTGGAGGCAGCCAGCTTGGCACACTTTTCACCACACACTACATTATGCTAATCTTTTGGAATAATAGAGTAAGGCATTAAAATGAGATCGAGATGAGTAGATTTCTCATCTTTCCCCCCAAGTCAGGAAAGCTGATAAGAGAGAAGTTTGATGTTACTGAAAGACTTGTGTGTTTCAGAAGAAATTATTTCAGAAATAGTCCTTACTTTACTCCTTTAAAATGAAACACTTCAAAATAAACTTTTAAAAATCACCCTTCATATTTTTTGATACTTTAGGGTCTAGTCCAAGGACTGACAACTCTTTTCTGTAAGGGGCCAGGTAGTAATTATCTCAGGCTTTGCTGTCCATGCAGTCTGTTGCAACTACTACTCTCTGCAGTTCCAGGACCAAAGCAGCCATAGACAGTATGTAAACAAATGGGCAGGGTCGAGTTCCAATAAATCTTTATTTGTAAAAACAGGCAGCTGGGGCAGATTTGGCTCATGAGCCAGGTTACCAATGCCTGGTCTAGTCCATCTTTTTATTTCTACTAACTTTGTTTACCATACAGTTTTAGATTGAAATTTAAGCATTGATCAATGTTAATGCAAATTGGAATATTTAAAAAAAAATTTCCCCTCTTTGCCACTGTAGCCTTATTCTTTTTCAACTAATTTTACTTAAAATTAGGCCTGAAGTTTCTGGGCTAAGCAGGCCAAGAAATCAAGGAACAGTTTCAGGTGGGGATGTTCTACTAAATGCTCCTTTTAGATATATTACAGAGTTTGTAAAATCATGAAATTGTGATTGCTGGCTCAACAAACACGAGGATACAAGGAGGTCTGGAAAATAGTGTAAAATCATTTGAATTAGGAAGTCAGGCCAGACTTTGCACAGCAAGGCTCTGTATTGAGTGGGCACCAGGACTGTGTTCTTTGGGGGCAGTGGGGAGGATTAAGGGTGGGAGGAGTGGTCAGTTTTGCTTCTGTGATCCTCTGAGGCCGCAGTTAAGTCCATTTGCATTCCAAAGTTTGACATCCCCACTCTGTTCACTTCCTAAAATTGACAGTTTTTCATGTGCAAAGTAATTTGAGGTCATTATTTCAGGCAGAGGAAAGCCTGCAGGCCACTCTCAGGGGATCCGCTGCCTTAAAATATCCTCGAGGCTCTAGGCTAGCCAAGTGGAGTGGATGACTGCAAAAGGCTGTCATCCTCATGAATTATCAGTGGTTCTTTGGACCCTTTCTGGACAAATTTGGAGTTGGGGAACGAGGTGAGATGGTGCAAACACCCCATGGTGAATGATCACCCCTCCACGACTTACATGCTTTCTTAGCAGGGGCATGGAGGCCCCTTCCCCTTTTTCAAACTCCTCATTCTTCAAGCTCAGATGTCACCGCTCCTAATTAAATCATCCCAGGCTCCTTCCTTTAGACTTGGTGTTTTTCTCCTCTGATTCTTTAGCACTTGTAACCAACCTCTGCAAATCACTCTTAGCAGTCTGTTCCTTACCCTAACCCACCCTCCACCCCCCTTTGCATTTCTCCTACTAGATTGTCGAATCCTTACTTCTTTTGTCCTTTAGGTCTAGCACATAGGAGTGGAGTCAATATTGACTGAAAACAAATAGATTTTCTGTTTTTATTCTGTGAAGCTTACGATGTTGAGTTGGACTACAGAAAACCATAGAAGTGCATTTGTGCTCTTAAATAACTTTAAGTGGCATGAAATTTAAAATGCAATTCTGTTTGAAGACATTCTTTTACAGTCAGAGAGGCTTTTAATATAAATCATCAGTGCATTTGGTAATTTTAAATGTTTGCTTATTGTTTCCTTACAATGGATGTATTAGCTTCGCTTTTCAAATAGAGAGTTAAAAATGGAAATTTTAAAGCATTATAAAAGACACAATCTCTAATACTCCTGAAGTTTATTTTTTTAAGAAAAAATTAAGTGAACTCTCAGATGCTACTTTACCAGTGTTGAAGAAGGTGGAGGGTGATGTATTAAGTTTGATAAATACCCTTTGTTTCATGTAAGTGAACTGCCTGTTGACAGTGATGGGGAAAAGATGATATATTCTGCATATAAATGTCCATGGCTGGGCCAAAATCCAGCCCAAAGAATCCTGACAAGCTTTGTAAGGCTCATAACACTGCTTAGCAGAGGTCAAAATGAAGGGAGACTTCTCCAGAAAAACAATGACTTACTGTTTAGTTTTAAGGAGATGCCAATTATAGCCAGTGGTAGGAGGTGAGCTGGGGTTATGATGAAAATGAGAATATTTAGAAACATGTAATTGTTGCTTGTTGCCATATAAAATACCAATACATGTTTTCAGCTTTCTTCTCCTATAATAATCTCCCTGTTCTTCCTACTTGAAATGTCTGTGGAATGAAACGGAATAGAATAATGAGGCTGCCTCTAGTTTTTATGACATTAAGCTTTCTCTCTGTGAAAACAAGTGTGACATGTGCAGTTAACCAAAAGAAGATAACTGGAAGTCAAGAGATTAAAGTGATGATTCTATAAAAACATGAACGCTTTATTCTTACGTAGTTGTCTGTTTTGTGTGCTATGCAAATAAGGTTATATATCTTTGTGTTTTTTTATGTCCAGGTGTTTGTTAGAGCCTAAAACAAGTTTTTCAGTCATAGAAAGTTTATCTCTTCTTATGGGGTGTCCATAGCAGCCTGTTTAACTAGGTTTAAAAATATAATTGCCGGTGGCTTCTCCTGCAAGTTGTGTGTTGCCTGGTCTTTAGTTTTAGATATACTCCCATAATGGGATACATTTCATTAAATGAATAGAGGAGGGGGCTGTACAGTTGTTTTGGTTTGTTCAGTAACTGAAATGTGTTGATGTGTACTTATTTAAAGAATAAATGTTTCTTAATATTCTTTAGAGAAATAAATCGCCTCTTGCCAGTTTTCTTATTATCTTATCAATACATAGACATTGTTTTTCCTTTCATTTCCCAAATGAAGCCTTTTCCTGTTGCTTTTTGCTGTTGGTTAGCAAGTCTAAATGCTGAGCATTTATTCTGGCTGGAGCAGTGCTTGGTACCTTGGCCCAGTTTCAAACAGTTCTTATCATATGTGGTGCAATTGGTTCTCTGGAATGTGCGTGTTAGAAGTTCAGTCATTGGGAGGGACTCTTCCTTTCGGAGTGGTAAATCCTGTGCAGTTTTCTAAGCTGCTCTACAGAATGTAATGCATTCAATTTGATGTATGTCGGGAATTATCTGGTGCTCAAAATGTCAAGTGACAAAAAATATCCACTTAATATGTTTGATCTCTTATGACTCTTCTTAACAAACAAAAAATAAACTTACTCCTGAATAATTACTTGAGAGAAGAATTGCTCTCCTCCCCGCTTCAATCTCCCTAAAGACATTTCAGCAGTCTCATGAGACACAAGATGAATTTGGAAATGATTGGTTTGTCTCTTGCTTTCTGTGTGGTACTTGTAAATTTGATGTATAAATCCGTTATTTGGTAGGATGATCTCCATAACTGCCTGGTTTTTATGTATGTATGTATTTTTAAAATACAAAAAAAAATGTTTATTTTTTGAGAGAGAGAGAGACACAGAGCACAAGCGGGGGAGGGGCAGAGACGGAGGGAGACACAGAATCTGAAGCAGGCTCCAGGCTCTGAGCTGTCAGCGCAGGGCTTGAACTCACAAACTGTGAGATCATGAGCTGACGTCAGATGCTTAACCAACTGAGCCACCCAGGCGCCCCTATACTGCCTAGTTTAAAAAAAATAACACACTATCTTTTGAAAATGTTTGTTTCAAATTGTATGATTTGTTTTGTTTTTAAAAAGAAACCACGACTTCAGGTTCTGCATCTGTATGCAGAATTCCACCCATTCAGCCAATACTCATTTAGCCTGATGGGTTAGTGCTGGGTATATACAGTGTGGAGCTAGAAAAGGTGACTGGGCGTCTGTAACTCGCATTCCTGGAGGAGGTGAGCATGGAGAGCCAGACGTAATTAAACAGATAAGTGAATAGACCAGGTAATTTTAGATAGTGATAAAAAGAGATGGAGGGTGGAGTGCTGGAGGGGTAAAGTGCCCGTTCAGATCTGGGACCTCGCTGAAGAGCTCATTTAACCTGAGGTGTTAGTGACAACGTTGCCCTCAGCTCTCTGGACAGAGCATCCAGGTGGGAATCAGCAGTGCACAGCCCCACTCGTTCCAGGCATGAGAAGGCCAATGTGGCTAGTATTTGAGAAGTGGGGAGGGGAATGCATCCGGAGGTAGCAGTTAAGAGGAGGTGTGCTGGGGAATGGAGCCTTATAGATCCAGCTTCTGGGTTTTCATCTTGAATGCTAAGGGAAGCCTGTGGTGGTCTGTCAGCAGTGGAAGGAGCCACATAATCTCATTTGCATTTTAAAACTCTCTAGATCTTGTATTTTTTGTTTTGTTTTCCCCATGATGCGTTTGTGGCAGCATGGAAAGATTTTTCATTGTGGAATTTTTGTTGGTGAAGTCGTAGTCCTAGAGACAGCTTATTCATATCATTCTGAATCTTACTTGACTTAAGGGGCTCCTGGGTGGCTCAGTCGGTAAGCATCTGACTTCAGCTCAGGTCATGATCTCACGGTTCACGAGTTCGAGTCCCGTGGTTCACAGGTTCGAGTCCCACGTCGGGCTCTGTGCTGACAGCTCAGAGCCTGGAGCCTTCTTTGGATTCTGTATCTCCCTCTCTCTCTGTCCTTCCCCCCACTCATGCTCGCTCTCGCTCGCTCTCTCTCTCTCTCTCAAAAATGAACAAACATGAAAAAAATTTTAAAGTTAAATGTGTATTTGCTATAAATGTTACTCAAAACTTTTTTTTTGTTGTTACAGTATACTTGGGCTTTATGAGTAATACAGCAAACTGAAGAATAAACCTGTTGTATTAGCTGATAAACATATGGTGTTAGCTGAGGCAGCTTTCACGGCTGACCTGGGAAGGGAGATGAGTCATTTGATGGGTACAACAGTCTGGTAAAATCGGTTTTAGGTATTAGACAGTGAATCATGTTTTGTCATCTAATAATGAATAAGACTGGCAGACTTCAGTATAATTCTGGATTGTTTGAGTAATACTCGAATATAATCATTAAATCAATGATGTATATTAAGCATCATTTTTTGCTAAGCACTGTGCTCTCAGAAATAGTCCTTGCCATTAAGGTGCTCACAGTCTAATAAAGAAAATCTGTTGGCACGTGTACAGTCCATCTCATTTTTGTAAAGGTAAACATGGGCAGATTTGCAAGGACAAATGTATCCCAGAGAAAGGAATCATTCACAGCCAGGTTGGGAAGTGAGAGTGGAGGTCCCGGCTGGGGACTGTGATGGAGAGGCAAGGATATTTCAGAAGGCTGTGAAAGTAAGGGGAGGAATTCATTAGAGAATTGGCCAAGACCAGGGCTTTGCTTTTCCCCACGCATCCCAGTTCCTTGTGTTCATAGTGTCTAGAAGAGAGAGAGGGGGCAAAACTGGGTCTTGCGCATTTTTGGGTGAGAAATGAAAAAGAAGTCTTAACCTGCGTGCCCCCGCCCCAAGATTAAAGGTAAGTTGAAGCCAGGTAGTGAAGGGTGTTGCTTGGCTTAACTGTCTGTCAGTTTTAATCTTGTAGGGAGCGTTGGGGTCAGAAAAGTTGTAAATCGCTGAATAGCAAGATCAGATTCATGATTTTTAGAAGTTCACTGAGGCAGCTGTGTGGAGCTGAGTGGCCCAGGACAAGGAGCCTGTTGGGGCTGTGCTCCAAATGAGAAATGAGGAAGTCCACACAACACTTTATTTGAATTGTGGATGCTTAATAGAGTTAATGACCCCCGTTTTTGAGTATAAATCAAATGAGGGAAGCAATGAAAAAGCCCAAAACTTTGAGCTTGCTAGTCTACTTCTTTCTTAGTAACCACCACATTCTTTTAATTTGAGGCTCTAAGGATACATACTTTCCCCACCCTCACTTTATAGGTATGTGATGTGGTCCTTAATGGTCAGTTGAGTGTGTAAGAAGAATGACATGGTAGGGAGGCCAGTGCTCTGGTTGATTTTAGTACAGATGAGACCTGCAGGGGGAAGAGCCAACAGCTTCTGCCCATGCTTCTGACTGGGGCCAAATGTGCAGTTGCCAGTAAGGCAGGTGGTCTGAGGTAGCTCCCAACACCAGGGGCCTTTATAAGTAAATAGGAGGACATAAATCGTCAGGTGGCAGATTTATTTCTAGTGAGCCTGTTGCCCCTATGGGAGGCGGTGATTTCTGTGTGTGCTTTCAGTTAACGTGGGTAAGAACTGTCTGCATTTTAGGGAACCCCTGTCAGAGGCTGTATTTTCTAGAATTTCTCAGTAACAGTAATATGTTCTCATTTCAAATGGCATTAAAAGCAACTTTCATTAAGCCCTCACACATAGATTGCCAAATCTTCAAGGTCAGGAGTGATTTCTTTTCACTGGTGTGGTTTGTGTAATTGTTCCATTTGCTTGATGGCCTTCCTCAGCACTAGTTTTATTTTTTGTTTGTTTTTGTTTGTTTTAATGTATGTTTAAAATGTATTTAAAAGGTGAAGGACTTGGAGTGCAGTAGCAGAAGGACACATAGTGCAGTAGCTCATCTGTCTCCTTTCCTCTCTCCTCTCCTTGTTGGGGCTGTGTATCTTCACACACACAGCTTCCCCCACTGCTCTTTGAAAATCAGTGAAGACAAATTCTTGTGCTTTTCCACCTATAGGGTAAAAAAAGTGCCTCTTGGAATATATTTATGATCTGTTGAGGTAACCAAAACAGGCTATAAGTGAGACTACTTTTCCAAAAAACAGCTGCTCGTGTTTGAACTTTGCAACATAGTCTCTGATACACTGCTTTATGCAGATGGGTCTATAATTATTCATAATGATCAAAGTTGGAGTCCAGGGTCCAAAATCAGTTTTCAGGGCTTCCAGTGAGAGTTACTGCCAAAATGTTCAACACCCTGTTCTTTAGCCCTGATCTTGATGTTGTTATATAAGGCAATTTCTTTGTTTTTTAAAGTTTATTTGTTTATTTTGAGACAGAGAAAGAGAGAGAGAGAGAGAGAGAGAGAGAGAATATCCCAAGCAGCCTTCTTGTTATCAGTGTCAGGGCTTGAACTCACAAACTGTGAGATCATGACCTGAGCTGAAACCAAGAATTGGACGCTTAACCGACTGACCCATCCTGGCGCCCTAGTTTCTTTTGTTTTCAGTCAAAAAATTTTAACCACACAAATCTTAAATGGACACTTTTTAAAAAATTTATTTTTGAGAGAGAGTGTGCATATGCAGGGGAGGGGCAGAGAGAGAGAGAGAGAGAGAGAATCAATCCCAAGCAGGGCTCGAACTCATGAACCGTGAGATCATGAGCCAAAATCAAGAGTTGGACACTTAACCGACTGAGCCACCCAGGCGCCCCAAACGGATACTTGCTTGTGAAAAGAATGTTAAAATACTCCCTAAACCACCACACTACCAGTTAACTTCCTCCACCATAATCTGGTGCTCCTTCTTGATAGATTTTTGTAAAGTTAATCCTTTCGGACCTTTGCCACATATTAACATGCATGCGGAAAAGTACCTGGCACGCGGCAGGTTCATTTTGAAAGGTAAAAATTAGCATGTCTCTTATTAGAAGTGACTTACTTTTTCAGTTGTTTGCCCAGGTAGAGGCTGTCTCAATTTGAAATTCAAAGGATTCCTTGTAAATTATGTCAACATATCTTAAAGGTTGATTTAATTTTGCAAAATGAAGTTACCTACAACTCTTTCAGTATCCTAATGAGGCTCAGTCTTCTGTGGCCAGCAGAGAGCTGTCACTTTGAGAAGATCCCCTGGGAGTGCCTCCAGGAAAACAACAGTGGCAGAGTGCTATTTTGCCTTTTCACTATGCTGATACTTTATCTTTTATGTTAAATCAGATTTTGTTTTTAAAATTAAGGATTCTTTGTTTTGTTTTTTGTTTTTTCTTATGAAGGTGAAATTCCTGGAAGATTTAGTGGAGTGATTTTTATTGTGAGAAAGCCTGTTGCAAAATTTTTCCCATGCAAAAAGTGAAAGAGGAAAAAAATCCTCCGTTCTTTGTTTTTGTTTTTTAAATGTTTATTTTTGAGAGTATGAGTGGGGGAGGGGCAGAGACAGGGAGGGAGGGAGGGAGGGAGGCACAGAGTCCGAAGCAGGCTTCAGGCTCTGAGCTTTCGCACAGAGCCCGATGTGGGACTCGAACCCACAAACCATGAGATCATGACCTGAGCCGAAGTTGGACGCTTAACCAGCTAAGCCACCCAGGTGCCCCAATCCTCCATTCTTTGAAGCAACATTTCTTCTGCTTTCAAACTTGGAGCCACTTTGATTTCTCATGTTTAAATTGTGTTTATGAGTGATACAGTTTAATGGCAAGACTAATTTTGTGCTTTGAAGCATATATTGACCTTTTTCTGTAAAGCCAGTGTTTGAAAAACGTCCCCTGGATGTTAGATTATAGGACTAGAGGAACATGGGGAAAAAAGGGCCAGAAGATGGACTTAAAAAGTCAATAGAGGGTAGCTTTGAAAATAAAAAAGTCACTTGCACAAGAGTAAGAACCCAAGCCTGCTGTTCTTTTGCCTCTGTGACACATATATCACCAGTTTCTTAAACCAGGGTTGCCCAACATCTGTGAACAGACTTGAGAGTTTTATGTTTTGCTTTATCCTTGCTACATTCAAATCCGAATGGCATCATTTTCCCCTAAAACAGTATAAAAGACTTGTTCCTTTCCAAATTTAATGTACGTGGCTGATTTTAGGATTTTTCCTTTCCTTCCTGCCAAATGTCTCTTCCATGCCTAGGGAGATAAATACACAGGAGAAATTACACTCTGTCCCCCAAGGGAGAATTAAACTTTTAAACGTGAGTTCTAGAGAGAGTTGGTCCCATCTATCAGAGGCAGGTCTGTGTGAAGTGGCCAGTCAAGGGTGATAAATGGGTAGTCAGCTGTGCATAGCCTGCCCCGTGGGCCCAGGGTTGCCATGGAAGCACCCAGTGGCATTCAGCAATCCTGCATGACTAACCTAGATTAGCAGCAGGGCCCGTGGGCTCCAGCCTGGAAGAAGGTGCTCACAGCCAGATGATGGCCAGGCCGGCACGCCGCCCCACTGCGCATGTTCAGCTTGGGCCTTCCTCTTGCCGTCTTTTCCTCCTTCCACATACGGTCTTTCCTTTTTTGTGTGAGGGAAAGTGAGAAAGAGGGATTGCTCTCATTAATGCTCACAGAGCTGGGATTTCTTCATTTTTATCACAGTGTTCTAACACGTCCATCCGAAACCCCAAGGAGGAGCATTTGAAAAGTCGGAATCAATGTGCCCTGACAGGCCTCAGCATGGAGTTGACTAAATGACTGCATTCAGGGGCTGAATGGGCAGCTCCGAATTCCCCAGGAGTTTCACAACCTCTCTGAAAGTGAGAGCATCCTATCCTGGCTTGTTTTAGACTTCCAGGCTTCATCCCGGCTCCTGCGTGGATGAGAATGGTGGGATTCTGTCACCGAAGACATGGGTGGTGCAGGCCAGCGCAGCGATGTCTCGTGCGGTTGGTTGTGTTCTGCAGGGCACACTGGGCCCTGGGATGTGAGGCCTGTGCTTCCCCCTTTGGTCCTTCTAGTTCACTTAAAAAAAAAAAAAAAAAAAAAAAAAAAAGTGGCGGGAGGTGGTTTGTTGCCATTCGCAGAGATCCTTTTGGTGTATCAGCGCTGCAACCTTTGCAGATAGATGGTGGATGGTAGCATATGATCCAAAAGCAACAACGTGGCTCCTGAAAGGAATCCCCTGATTTAGAATACTTAAAGCAGACTTTCCGTGGAACTCATGGATATCTGCCGGGTGGGCAGACTTTGCACCCTCTCCCCAGGGGTATTTCAACACTGTGGACTTGTTTTTGAATGCATTCAGCTGCTTGAAGTCGTCACGTGACTTGGTCTTTCTCTCCCCAGGTAGGGACTCCTGGGCCCACCAGACAACTAGCATTGAGGCCTAGGTCAGTGGCCAGAAGTTACTGGGAGTGGAGCCTGATATTGGGCATGTAATGGCTGCTTTGGTACAAGTTTATCTGCAGCCTGTTCTTTAAAGATATTAATGCGAAGAGCCTCTAGCACATTGGACATGACTTGTGAATCCAGAGGTTATTATGGGGCCAGTGACCTCAAATCTGTAAATTCAAGAAAGCTCTAACAACAACAAAAAAGTTTCCAAAATGAGAAATTGTAGTGCAGTGTTTATAATTTGAGGAGCCACTTCATGCTGCCAGCCATCCCTCTCTCAAAGGGCTCTCTGTTAGGTCCTTCGGCAAAGACAGACCTGTGTGGACACATTTAAGCAAACGCATCTTGCGGCTCTGAGATTGCTCTGCCGGCAGGGATAAAACCTGAATTAATCGACGTGTCCCTCTTTGAGACCAAGGAATTGTGAACACACAGCCCACCTTCTTTGTTGTTGCCCTATTTAACACAGCCTGAAAGCTTTGCCAGCAGAACTGTGGTTAAGAGCACACGCTTTGGTGCCAAGCAGATCTGCATTCGAATTTTAAGGTCTATTATTTAATAGCAGGTTAATCTCTGAGCTTTCTTTTTGTTCACCTGGAAAATGGGGTTAATAATCTCCCTCTCACAGAGTTGTTGTGAAAATTAAATAGGAGACTGATGTGCTGTGCCTGAATCAGTGCCGACTGAACAACAGATGCTAAGTGGTGGACGTGGCTAGGCTCTGCTGCTGTTGCTGTCTTCATTGCTCTTGTTTTTCGGTAAGCTTTGTTCGAGTGCTCCACATAGCCCAAGAAGAGTGTACTATCTTGTGCTCCTCAGGACCACCTAGAAATCTGTTACACGTGCACATCTCAGGCCCTGCGTTAGATCTACTGACTCAGAAACTCTGGAGGCAGGTCTTTGCCCTCTGTGTTCTGATCCCCCCCCCCCCCCCCCCCCTTCGTGATGCTAATGCTTGCTGGTTTGGGAACCTCTCATCTAATGGAAAGGGAAGGAGAACTCCTAGCTCACTCCATTCTGCATGGAACCGTGAGAAAGCCTAACAGTGAAATGCTGATGTTGGGATGAGGTTATCCCATGAGGGAGAATATTTTCTCCTCCACAACAGAGGAAAAATGCCACCTTTAATTAAATGAAGTGGTAGTCAGCTTGTAATTATTCAAAGGTAATTAACAGTTTGTGAATCTTGTAGGACATGTACTGCTACCTAAAACCCCTCATTTAAAATTCTATCCACTCGCTCTTTGCTTGTACCTTGAGTTAAAAACAATGACATATAAGGCTGAACAGTGATTTGCTTACTCATGCTACTACTTGAGTTAATATTTTTAAAATTTGTATTTCCCCCGATGTCAGAATAGAACCAAGAAAAAGAAGATACTCATGAAAAAGTTTGCTTACGAACTTGAACAAACCATCCTTGAAGCCATTGTAAACTTACAACAAGTAAAAGCCAAATAAACCAGAAAGCTCCCTACCTAGTACGGTTGGCAAAACTCTGTTAGTTGCAAGGTGAGAATGTGGACAGTCCAGAAGAATGAGGTCTCACCTTGTCCTGTGTAGTCCTGGCAACTGTGGACTGGTCACTTCCTGTCTCTTCTGCCTTCCCCGGCCCTCTAGGGAGTGAGACCCAAGGGACAGGGTGGGTGAGAGAGAGTTTCTCTCTCAAAGTCTAGACCTCCTAAAACTCATCCATATCAGTGACATTCCTGAGGTCTTTCCTCATCTCCCTATTTTTGGGTTTTCCAGTCGAAGGGTAATAATTAATAAGAAAAAAATACATTCAACGCTTGTTTCGAGATTGGTGTAGTATTATGTATGTTGCCAATAAAATCTTGGTGTGGGTTTTTCACTTTTTTTAAACTGATGAAGTAAAACTTGTAATTAAGCAGAGTCCCTAATTTAATAGGATTTCTCCCCTGTGGGAGGTACCTTGATATTTGAATCACACAGCAATAAGCCAGTGTTAGGAATTTTGTCAAATTGGTTCTTCTCGTTATTTCCATAGCAGTCTTTATACCTGGAAGCGAGCGAGGTGGAATGTACCAGATGCTAAGATAAGGCTGTGCTGATTAATTTGGAAATACTTCAGTCATTTTAAGCCAGGGTAGCTTTTCTTAAAGGTACGTGTGGAGTCAACAGGAAAACTAAGTGAGGACCCCAAGCAGCTTGATGGTTGAGGTGCTGCTGTTCACATCCTCGCTTTTCAATCCTGAACGGAGACTTAAGCCATTTGTGGTTCCCTTTTCTGAGACAAGGGTAACAGTTATTCAGAAGCAGTTACTCATGAAGCAGAGCCAGAGGCTGTGAACACGCCACGCCAATAAAGCTACAGGGACTCTGCCGTTGTCCCCAGCAGAATCTGAAAAGGGAGAACTCCCTTCATGGCGAGAATGGTAAAGCGGACGCCCTTGGGAGGCCGCTTCTCCTTGTGCGTGCCCATTCGGGGTACAGTACCAAGTAGGTTTGGAAAAGAGAAACTTGGCAGTTCAGGTTGCCCAGAGGTAGCTGCATGCCCCACGCCTTCTGTAAACAAAGTGGCTGTAAAAGCAAGTTTGAAAGAAGAAAGTTATTTCCTGATCAACCCTCTTATTGGCTCCCATGGATGTATGTTAACGTTACGTATGTTAATGTTATGTGATTGTTTTTTGGGCCAACGAGGAATTACCAAAATTCTAAGCTAATTGAAAGGAATTCCAGAGTGGTTATCAAGTCCACTGTGCTTCTTTCAACCAGAAATAAATCTAATTGTCCAAAACATGTGAGATTCAGACTTTGTTAAAGAATACTCCACGGCTAGTTTCTGGTTTAGTTTTTCTTTCCTTCACTTTTTTCAGTATGTTGACTGACATAAATTGTTCACTTTGTAGTTCTCTGAAAGTAGGACATCGAGATATCCATCATTTAGGAAAAGTTTTTGGTAACAGTGGTCTGAGCAGGTAATTCTTTGCCACATCCTGGTGAATTTAGCCAGGTAGCTTAGCCCCCCACTACCTTAAGGCTGTAGAAATAGCTGCAAATCACTTTTTAGAGGGCTATGTTTTAAAAAAAAATATTTATTGTTGAGAGAGAGAACATGAGTGGCAAAGGAGCAGAGAGAGAGAGAGAGAGGGAGACAGAGGATCCTGAAGTGGGCTCAGCACTGACAGCAGAGAGTGCATGTTGGGCTCGAACCCACAAGCTCAAGCCTTGAGATCATGACCTGAGCCAGAGTCAGGCGCTCAACCGACTGAGCCACCCAGGTGCTCCTAGATGACTTTTATTTTATTTTATTTATTTTATTTTATTTTTTTAACATTTATTTATTTTTGAGACAGAATCAGAGTATGAACGGAGGGAGGGTCAGAGAGAGAGGGAGACACAGAATCTGAAGCAGGCTCCAGGCTCTGAGCTGTCAGCCCAGAGCCCGACGCGGGGCTCGAACTCATGGACCGTGAGATCATGACCTGAGCCGAAGTTGGACGCTTAACTGACTGAGCCACCCAGGCGCCCCGATGACTATTTTTTAAAAATTGTTTTTGCATATGTCTTTCAGCATTTTTTTGTTTTGTAATTACAAGTAAGTTTTAAAAAATATACTGTAAGCAATAGCAGCTGTTTTTTTTTTAAATTAAAAAATACTTAAATGATAAGCTTCAATGCAAAGTACCATGCTTTAGTATCAGGAAAGAGAGAAATATGAGTCGTTCTGTTTTGATGGAGTTCACATTCTAGGGGAAAGGGGAGGAGGAGAGAGAAGCAATCAGTATGTTCTATCAGCACATACTTGGTGGATTTGAGGAACCCTTTAGGGTGAGTAACACTGGAAGCTTCACTCCAGAGATTTGCTGGTGGCTGAAAATTGGGGATGGGTGTGAGGTTGAGAGAGAAGCAGAGGAAATTGTTTAGAATGAAAGCATTGAAGTTCAGGATGTCAGTGAGGAGCAGGGAGTAGTCTGGTATGCCTGGAATATAGATGTGGTCTGCAGGAGAATCATATTTTGTGTGTAAGCTGGTCCTGGAAGAATTGGATATCATTCAGGGGTTTTGGGGTGGGGATTGGAGCAAGAGGGTATCTTTAACAGGGTATGTTTGGGGAATAGACATGACTGTCAAGAGAATGCTTGTGGCAGGCCTGCAAGGGAGACAGTAGGATAATGCCTAGAGACAGTAGGATAATATCTAGGGTAGATCTGTACCCGATTATGGGGGAATTTTAATGCCAAAGCAAAGATTTAGAGTTTATTCTGCAGCAGCAAAGAGCTGTCCAATTCTTGTTATTTTAAAATATGGATAGTGCCATGAAAACCAGAGTTTTAGATTGGATTTCTTTCCATGAGAAGGTTAATTTAGAGGGACAAGATGCTGGGGAGGCAGAGAGACCAGTAAGTAGGCTCTTGCCAGAGGAAATAAAGAGACATGAGAGCAGAGAGGCCAGGAAAAGGGGTGTCTGAGATGGGGGCGAGTTTCTAAAGGTATATATTGTCTTGGCAAGACAATTGAAACATTTCCTACTTATTTATTTACATAATGTTGAGGGAAAGGATTCAGCAGATACCCTAGAAGGAAGTGTTATGAGGACAAAAGTTGGCTTATAGTTCTTATTTTCGTTATTCTCATACATCACCTTGTGGGGGGTCGAGAGGGTGTGGCCTGTGTTGCCCACCTGAGGCAAGCCCACTTTTGGTTTATATGCTGGCTAAAACTGCACTCTTGTTGGTTTCCATCTCTGCAATTTATTTGTCAGTGAATGCATTTTTAACTCCTTTGGTTCCAGGGCTGATGATTTAGGATGTATTTTTATGTGGTTTAAAAGGATGTAGGATATAGTTTTATGTGGTTTAGGGCAAGCAGATTATCAGACTTCTCGGTAGGTAGAGATGACATCTACAATTGGATTTTCCCATCCTTGACGTTTGAAATGAGAAATAAAAATTATCTTTTCGGATTTACATGCCAAGACACTCCCAGTAGAATAAGCTGAGAATAAAGTAAATGCTGTTTGGGGTGGTTGGTAATCTTTTAATTATGAAATAAGCCTTTTGATTTTAATCTTCCAGAATGTATAATACTGATCCAGGAAAACAGCCTTTTTAAAGTTCACATCCTGCTGACTCCTTCAGATGAAAAGCTTCTACCTCTACCCCATATTTTGCAAGCGAAAGTAAAAATATCATTAATCTTGTCTCTCTTCCATGACTGCCTATAAAAGACTGTTCAGTTTGGAATCAGTCCTGAGCCATGAAGGCAGTATTCCAGAGTGAATGCTTAGGTTTCTGGAGCCAGGACCCACAGCTGGAGGTTCACAGCCTTAATCCAAGAGTGGGTTGAGGGGACTTAGGCTTTCTTGAAAACATCTCCCTTGTCATACCTTCTTGTTGACCTATCCTGGCCTCCTTCACACATCTACATATGCATAGCAAAACTTTGGACATGATAAATTTTATTGTTTTTGTTCTTTTGTGGCATCTGAAACAGCTTGTACAATGAAGACAGAAATCTGCTTCGAATTAGAGAGAAGGAAAGACGCAACCAGGAAGCTCACCAAGAGAAAGAGGCATTTCCTGAAAAGATCCCCCTTTTTGGAGAGCCCTACAAGGTATTTATTGAATACTAGAAAGTCTGATTTATCACCGTATTTAACTCTGCATTGAAAATGAGTTTGAACAAGGGTCACAAACGTGAAAATAAAACAACTTATCTTAGGTTGGTTTTGAAAACAAACTATGAAAATTCTCTGAACATTGTTGTGCAAATTACCAAAGTTTATAGTCTTTTGTAATGTCAGTCTCTTGTCTTTAGTAATATTTGTCCATGACAGGCTTCTCAACAGGGGAACTGAGTTTAAATTTCATGTTACGTTTCCTGTCACATTAAATTGAAGTTTTGTGGGTTTTTTTCCCCTTTTAAATGGTATTATGTAACATTGTTTATTAAATAGTGGTTTTCCTTAGTTTTTGTTTTGTTTTTTTTTTTCTGGTATCTAACTCTGCTGTCTTTCCTTTTTCAGACAGAAAAAGGTGATGAGCTATCCAGTCGAATACAGAACATGTTGGGAAACTATGAAGAAGTGAAGGAGTTCCTCAGTACCAAGTCCCACCCTCATCGCTTGGATGCTTCTGAAAATAGGTTGGGAAAGCCAAGATATCCTTCATTTCCTGAGAAGGGGAGCAGCATTCCACCCCACCCCTTCCACACCAGTGCCCACCACCAGCCTATTAACACTCCTGCCTCCGGACCACTTCCTGTTGGTAACAATAGCCACAATCCAAAGATGGCACAGCCAAGAATGGAACCAATGTCAAATCCTCATGTCAGAGGCTATGGCCCACCAGACAGCCAGCACCTGACCCAAGATCGCCTCGGTCAGGAGGGGTGTGGCTCTGCTTATCACAAAAAAGGTGACCGCAGAGGTGATGGAGACCGCTGTGCTTTGGTGACAGACTCTGTTCCAGAGAGGGAGCTCTCTCCCTTGCTCTCCTTGCCTTCCCCAGTGGCCCCCTTGTCACCTGTACATTCCAACCAGCAGACTCTTCCCAGGACACAAGGAAGCAACAAGGTTCACAGCAGTAACAGTAACAATAAAGGCTATTGCCCGGCCAAATCTCCCAAAGACCTAGTGGTCAAGGTCCATGATAAAGAGACCCCTCAAGACAGTTTAGTGGCAGTTGCCAGCCTTGGGGTAGCCCCTCCCCAGCCACCTTCTCAGACTTTCCCCCCACCTTCCCTCCCCTCAAAAACTGTGGCAATGCAGCAGAAGCCCACGGCTTATGTCCGGCCCATGGATGGTCAAGATCAGGCTCCAAGTGAGTCTCCTGAACTGAAACCACTGCCGGAGGACTACCGGCAGCAGACCTTTGAAAAAACAGACTTAAAAGTGCCTGCGAAAGCCAAGCTCACCAAGCTGAAGATGCCTTCTCAGTCGGTTGAGGTGAGTGAAATTTTGTATCTGGGACAATTCTAGTGTGAAGGAAAATTTGAGATGGAAGGTTCTGGAGAATTGGGGGCATGGGTGTCAATGGCTTTTGGGTTGTGAGACTCCTTTTTGGCTTTGGGATCCTGTTGACCCAAGAGAACTCAGGTCTGAGCTAAATTGCTGATGACGGATACTGAAATGTGATTTTCAGGAAGGTCTTTAAAAAAGTACTTTTATTGGGCCATAACTTATATGCTGTAAAATATAGAGATCATGAGTACCGTTCGCTCCGTTTTATAATCTACAACCCAATCACGGTATTTATCATAAGACATTTTCAGGAAGGTTTTGAGCTATTGTTTTTGTTTGTTTTGGGGAACACTGACTTCTTTAACATTGTAGAGCAAAAAAAAAAAGTTAAGACTTCCTCTACCCCAGTTAGTTTTTCTGAGATCTAAACCATACAAAAGTGAAAGTAAGAGGTTAAAATGTTGAAGGCAAAGTATTTCTAAAGATTATAAAGATTTCCCTGTAAATTATAAGAAACTCTGAAACTGAAGTTCTGTTTTATTTACCACCTAAAAAAGGAGTGGGGGTATGGTGACCTCTCATTTGAAAGTGAGTCACAAATATAATACAGAATGTTATTCAACTCTGGCTTTTTCAAGTAACCAAAATACTTTATCTTTTTAAACAAAGAAGAAATTCCTTTTTCTGCTCCTTTGTAAATGGCAGCATTGTGTTTGAATGAAGAGAATCAGAGCACACATCTTATCACTGGAATTCTAAATTAGCACCAGTTAGTTACTCCAAAATTCAGATTAGTAGTGCAAAGTGAAATGTTTGAAGTGAATTTGTCTTGAAGCTTATCTGTTAAGGTAATGTCCTTGGTTTAGTCACATCTATTGTATAAACATTCTAATTTGCATATCCATTGCTCAAAGGCTTTTGTGGGCACCCAGATATCAGTCTTACCTAGTGCTAGAAGGTAAAATTCCTTAAGGTTTAAAAACAAAACCAAAACAGACTCCAGGATGCTTAACTGGAAAGATAACCCTTATCTTGAAGAAGGAAAATCTGTTCCTCTGGGGTGTCAGCTTTTGGTTTAAAGAGGTTATGGCTCCATCCACAGTCAGCTGTTGAGATGGAGTGTCTCTGGATGTTTTCACCATGTGACTTATTTGGAGGCTGAGGAAAAATGGGAAAGCGGGAGGAAAACAAGTGGTAGAAATGGCCAAAATGGCAGAACTCATAACTCCCATAAATTATGAAAATTCACTGTAATGATATTTACTAAACATTGTGTGCTGGGCTAGGGGGAGAGGTAGGCAGCAAATTAAGTTAGAGTGAAATGAAGTGAGATCTTCCCTCACAATGGTCAGTCAGCCAGCCTGCCTTATAATTCAGACAGTAAAGAATTTAGTGGGATTTTCTTTGCCTTATTTATCAAATAACTGTTTTCCTAGTTTAAAAAACAGATAAGGGGGAAATTTAAACATATTTTCTTTAAAAACAAAAAACCATGCCACTAAAAATTGCTTTAAAACAAGTTTAAGGCAAATTAGCAAATATTTGCATTGTCTGCCAAATGCTCCACCATATGCTTAAGCGCAGGGTGGGATGCCAGGCAAGTATTGGTGCTGCCCCAGGAGAGATGACAGTCTAGTGTGTACATCAGCCTCCACACATGAAACAGTTAGAGGTCAGTGGAGTCCAAACTATCTACTACTTGGTTCCTAGGAGAAAGTTTCAAGTGGCCCTCATAAAGCGGTGAACCTAGGTAAATTGAACCAATGGGATTTCTAATAGACCTTCCAGGGGAGAGAATCCTAGTCAACTTTTTGCTTTCTTGGTGAAGAAAAGATAAGCCAAGTTGAGATTTCTCCAAGGTCTCAAAGCTCCTCAGATGTAATATGTTAGGCCATAGGACCATGCTAGATGGCCCTGGAATATTTTCTGAATGGATATTTGAAAGGAACAAAATCCTCTATAGGTTTGGTGATTGGAGCATGGAGTTTTCTTGGCCCAAGGTCATCTGCTGTCAACAGTTTGAGCAGATGTGAACCTTTCATCTTGGGCCTGTGCTGTGTTCCCAGTTAGCATTCATTTTAACATGGTGGTGGCTCCGTCTAGTTTCTGCTCAGGGTTCTCGGGCTGCTGGCAGCTGTGGTGCCGACTGCCTTGAGCCCCTGGAGATGGAGGGCTCAGGGCAGCCTATGTGAAGGGGGGGATTCAGAGTTAAGCTCTTGGAATGAAGGGGGAATAAATCTGGAAAGCAGGGGTATTAGTGTTATCTGACTAGGTTTCAGATCTGTTTAGCTCTTTTATCTAATATCTCACATTTCATAGACTTAACATTAACTTCACACACCTGATAAAATGGGTATTTTTAAATATTTTTTTAAAAGTGTAGGTTGAATTTGAGGCACCTGGGTGGCTCAGTTGGTTAAGCAGCCGACTCTCTTTTTTTTAATTTGAAATCAGTCTTATTTTATTTTATATTTTATTTTATTTTTTAATGTTTATTTTTTAAATTTACCTCCAAATTAGTTAGCATATAGTACAACACTGATTTCAGGAGTAGATTTCTTAATGCCCCTTTCCCATTTAGCCCATCCCCCCTCACACAAGCCCTCCAGAAACCCTCTGTTTGTTCTCCATATTTAAGAGTCTCTTACGTTTTATCCTCCTCCCTGTTTTTATATTATTTTTGTGTTCCTTTCCCTTACATTCATCTGTTTTGTCTCTTAAAGTCCTCATATGAGTGAAGTCATAAGATATTTGTCTTTCTCTGACTAATTTCGCTTAGCATCATACCTTCCAGTTCCATCCACGTAGTTGCAAATGGCAAGATTTCATTCTTTTTGATTGCCGAGTAAAACTCCATTGTATATTTATACCACATCTTCTTTATCCATTCATTCATCGATGGACATTTGGGCTGTTTCCATACTTTGGCTATTGTTGATAGTGCTGCTGTAAACATGGGGGAGCATGTGCCCCTTTGAAACAGCACACCTGTATCCCTTGGATAAACACCTAGTAGTGCAATTGCTGGGTTGTAGGGTAGTTCTATTTTTAGGTTTTTGAGGAACCTCCATACTGTTTTCCAGAGTGGCTGCACCAGCTTGCATTCCCACCAGCAGTGCAAAAGAGATCCTCTTTCCCTGCATCCTCGCCAATATCTGTTGTTGCCTGAGTTGTTAATGTTAGCTATTCTGGCAGGTGTGAGGTGGTACCTCATTGTGGTTTTGATTTGTATTTCCCTGATGATGAATGATGTTCAGCATTTTTTCATGTGTCAGTTGGCCATCTGGATGTCTTCGTTGGAGAAGTGTCTATTCATGTCTTGTTCCCATTTCTTCACTGGATTGTTTTTTGGGGTGTTGAGTTTGATGTGTTCTTTATAGATTTTGGATACTAACCCTTTATCCGGTATGTCGTTTGCAAATACATTCTCCCATTCGGTTGGTTGCCTTTTAGTTTTGCTGATTGTTTCCTTTGCTGTGCAGAAGCTTTTTATTTTGATGAGGTCCCAATAGTTCATTTTTGCTTTTGTTTCCCTTGCCTCTTGAGATGTGTTAAATAAGAAGTTGCTGCGGCCAAGATCAAAGAGGTTTTGCCTGCTTTCTCCTCAAGGATTTTGATGGCTTCCTCTCTTACATTTAGGTCTTTCATCCATTTTGAGTTTATTTTTGTGTGTGGTGCAAGCAAGTGGTACAGGTTCATTCTTCTGCATGTTGCTGTCCAGTTTTCCCAGCACCACTTGCTGAAGAAACTGTCTTTATTCCATTGGATATTCTTTCCTGCTTTGTCAAAGATTAGTTGGCCATACGTTTGTGCGTCCATTTCTGGGTTCTCTATTCTGTTGCATTGATCTGCGTGTCTGTTTTTGTGCCAAGGCAGCCGATTCTTGATCTTGGCTCAGGTCATGATCTCACAGATTGTGGGATTGTGAGATTGTGAGATTGAGCTCTGCATGGGGCGCTGCATTGACGAGAGTCTGCTTGGGATTCTCTGTCTCTTTTTCTCTTTGCCCCTTCCCGTCTCTCTCCCTCTCCTTGAAATAAATGTTAAAAAGTATAGGTTGGGTTAAAGTATCAAATTTTAATATTCTCACGAATCAAAGGGAAGCATAGAGATGGGACGTCAGAGAAAGCAGGGAATTAGCCCCAGAGCAGTTAAACTCTGAATTTAGGACCAGAATATTAGCAATTATCTTCGGCTGTTTGTGGCATTGGAGCAGAAGGATAGAGAATGGGGATAGAGGAAATCGGCTGTTGGTGCCCCTTCGAGAAGGGGTATGGGGGTAGCTAAGTGGTTTTCCTTTATTTGCTTAATTTGTCCTAAGGCAAGTCAGAAGAGGTTTTCTTTCCTGGCTTTTTGAGTGTGAGGGTTTTGCGGTTTGTTTGTTCATCTCCACCCCTTTCCCCGTGGCTTCCACGAAACAGTATTTTTTAAAAATGAACCAAATTGGGAAAATCCTCTTGTCTGCTTGGCTCTCTTTCATTCTCAAGCCACGTACATATGAATTCCTTACACAGTCCTTTCCTTTTGTGGGAGATGAACATGGTTTGTACATTTTAGTTGTTTCTCCTAAAAAATGGTATTCTTCTCTGGAATAAATCATCTTCATAGTTAAAACTTAGTCTTTCCTGGGGCGCCTGGGTGGCTCAGTCGGTTGAGCGTCCGACTTCAGCTTAGGTCACGATCTCACAGTCCGTGAGTTCGAGCCCCGCGTCGGGCTCTGGGCTGCTGGCTCGGAGCCTGGAGCCTGCTTCCGATTCTGTGTCTGCCTCTCTCTCTGCCCCTCCCCCATTCATGCTCTGTCTCTCTCTGTCTCAAAAATAAATAAACTTAAAAAAAAAAAAAGTTTTTCCTAAAATCTACAGGAAAGAAAGTGATCAGCAGGTCAATATTATGACCACCTAGAGGCCTGGCTCACAAAAATCTGCACTTGGTCTTTCTGGGGGCGTGTTAGTTCTTCTGTATCAGCTGGGAGATGTGTAGTGGTGTGAAGTGATCCGTGAGGGTACAGCCAGGCCTCAGCGATCTTACATGGGTGCCTTCCAGGTGTAGAGTTGCCCCATTGGAGATGGACCTGCCCAAATGGAAGGCTGAGGTTCCTCGCTGTCTCCCCTTTCTGCCTAAAGATAACAAACGGATGTGAGAGAGGAGCTGTGGTATTTCTGTGTTGTGCTTCTGAGCATGGACCCTGAGAGAGGGAGAGACGGAGGGGAAGGGGAAGGGAGGGAGAGAGAGTTAGATACAGGATTTAGGAAATAGATGTTTTATTGAAACAGACAAATGGAATATGCTGAGATGGGAATTTTAAATATATTGGATTTAGAATATTAGACTTGTGAAGCTAAACATACAGCCCTTTCATTTTGGTAGGAAGGCCTAGGCAGGTGAAATCACTTGATTTTGCCAAGATTTATTATAATTAGTAACAGAGCCAGAGCTAGCACCCTCAGTACTGTGATCTTTCTACTTCTGCTTGTTAAGTAGGAATGGATACCACTGGACCATCTTGAGCATAACAGTGATAAATCTTTCTTTTAAAAAAAAATAATAATAATTCTGGCTTCTGGGTGGAAAAAGGCTTGAAGGGGCAAGGGTTGAAGCAGGGAGACCAGTTAGGGGCTGAGAAATGATGATGGCTTAGAGTAGGATGATAAGAGTGGGCTTGGTGCACACTGGGCAGATTTCTGGATGTTTTTGACCGGGAACTGGTAGGGCTTTGATTGGTTAGAGATGGGAATGAGACTGAGGTGAGGGAAAGTGAGGCATCAAGGATTTTTTTTTTTTTTTTTTTTTTTTTTTTTTAACTTGATAGGTGTGGATGCTGGGATGATAGCTGCTACTGAGGTGGAGTTGATCTTGGTGTAGCAAGTTTGGAGGGAAAGGCAAGAGGTCTGAGTAGATCAAATACCTAGCTTGAGATGCTGTTATTTGTCCAGGTAGACTCGACAAGTCTCTGAGACCGGCTTAGAGAAACTGTTAAGACTGGAAATGATAACTTTGGTCTGTGTTTGCATACAGTGGGGATTTAAAGCTTTGGGACTGGACTGCCTGAGAAGTCCCTGAATCAAGCCCTTCCTGGCTCAGCTTACCTGTGGCTAGGGGCAAGTGGGTGGGAAGAAATGAGGGTGGCTTCATCTTCAGAAGCAAAAACTGAAGATCATTCTGGGAACTTGAGAATCTGCTTATAAAAGAGTAGAAATGAGAGGTTTCCATTTTTTTTTTTTCCACTTAGAGTTTGAAGTGTACATGTAAATGGTACAATTATCTTAATTTACTTATTGGTATCTAGCAGAATTTAGTATCAGTTTAAATTTGCTACTGCTTCTATCTCCTTATGTGGTCCCATGCCATACCCCTCCAGGTAAATTTGATTTTGAGTCCTAATGGTCTCTGATTACCTTGTGGCCTCTTAGGGCATCAGTGAGGGATGATTTATATTACCAAATGCTTCTAACTAATTTCCAAAACCCAGGTGTCACCTGCAGCTGTCAATGCCATTTTGGATCACCTTGATTCATGGCAACTCTTAAACTGAATCTTCCATTTTCAGCCTAACAGTGTGAGTTGGTCCATGGTGGAAAACTCTGTGATAGTGGTTTCACTTTACATTCGTTTGTACAGTCTTTCCTTCTTCCATATTTAGTTCTCTTATTATCTTAAAGTTGAAAAGAGCAACTTCCCTATTACACAATGATGTAACCCTTCAGGCAGTTCACTTTTGGTGTGTCGATGGTATGTGTCCTGCTGATAAAACACTCTTGTAGAGTTAAGAAGCACACCCTCTCCCCTATACACCATGAATTCTCCAACTTCTAACTAAAATATCTAGGGCACCTGCTATGTGCCAGGCGTAGTGCTGGGGATGGGGTTACAATGGTGGGCCAAACAGATGGTTCTGGTCCTCTTGGACCTTAACTGTCTAATTGGGAACTGACATTCAAGTAACCACTCAGATTAAGTTGTAAGAACTTTGGCCAGCACTATAAAGGTATCCACAGATGATTTATTATAAGAAGGATAAAGGGGGACTGCAGTTTAGAATGCAGGAGCTAAGAGAAGAATTCACACAAGACCTGAATAGTGAGTAAAAAGAGGGAAAAAAGTGAGGGATTGTCCTAGTCTGATTGGGCTGCTGTGAACAAAATATCACAGACTGGGTGGCTTATAAACAACAGAAATTTCTCACAGTTCTGAAAGGTGGAAGTCCAAGATCAAGGCAGTAGCATGACCACAGTCTCAAGACCTTCTTCCTAGTTCCCTGTTGACATCTTCTCACTGTATCCTCACTTAGTGTAAGGGGCAGGGATCTCCGTGTAACTTCTTTTGTAAGGCACTAATCCCATTTTTGAGGGCTCTACCGTTATGACTTAACCATCTCCCAAAGGCTCCACCTCTTACTGTCCTCACCTATGGGGTGTCAACATGAATTTAGGATTTCCACATGAATTTGGGGGGCACATGACCATTCAGACCATAGCAGATGTGCCAGGGGTCAGGGAGCATCAATATTCCAGGAAGAGGGAACAGCATGTGCCCCTGGCTTATGCCACGTGATGTGTGGAGACTGTTACAAGTCCTCTTGGGTTAGAAGCCCACTACTGTCGATCAAAGAGAATTTTTACATTCATTCTGAGACGTGGCAACACAGCAGAATCACCTGGGGGAAGCCTGCTAAAGATACAACTTGTTCAAAATTCCTTTGCTCCAGGAGGTTGATTCAGCAGGTATACAGGTAGGCTCAAGAATCTGTATCTTTGATTTTCATGAGGTTTGTTCTAGGGTCTAGAAATGAAAACTGCTGCAGAAGAGCTGAAATGGACCCCAGCAGGGTTAAAAGAGTGCCATCTTCTCAGCGGTCCCTGTCTCCCATGTGGGCCTCAGGCTAAAAGATCCTGCTGAATTGGTGGGGCTTTTCCTGTCCAGAAGGAAATGAGAGCAGCCTCAGGGAAGAAAAAGGAGTAGGACCCCAAAGACTCCACTTTGTTGTGCATCAACACTCGCAAGCTTGTGGGCAAAGATTCTGATGCAACCTTATCTAGTTTTCCTCAGATTTCTAAAGATGTTTTTATTACAGTAACAGTAATTTAATAGCAAATTAGATTCCAGGAGCTAGTGCTCAGTGAACTTGGGCAGACCTGCCCTACTTAAATGTTTATGTTAAGAAAATGATAACAAAGCAGAAAGGTCATCTGTGTACACAACTCCCTGATGATGCCTGCAGCAGAATACTTCCTATCTTGGGAGAAATACTGAATAGTAACCAACCTGGATCTGCTTAGACACTGGCTAAAATTTAGAGCCCCCAAATAACTAAATAAAGAAGTGAAAAAGTAGTAGCAAGTGACTGATGGAAATTTTAGAGCAGAAGCTACAGACAGACAGCCTGAGCACTAGACAGGGCCTGTAGACGATTTTGTTTTGCTTCTGTAATGTGTGTATTTTTTTAGGGTTTGGGGGTTCCCCCCCCACCGCCCGGCCTTTGAGCCAATATTTACAAACTGGAGAAAATCAGATTTTCAATTTCACCATTAGAGCTGAGTAGAAGCTACCGCCTTTAATGTCCTGATCCTGGTAGTTGTTTTTGAGTTTGAAGAAACACTTTAAACTTTGAAGGAAACATTCTAAGTAATAAAAGCAAGACATTTTTGAAAAGTTCAAAAATTACTAGAAATGAGTTAGTGTGAATAATAGAATTACTTATAGTAGCCGAAGAAGCAAGCCTACAATTGAACCTTGAAAATCTTTTTGGGGACGCCTGGGTGGCGCAGTCGGTTAAGCGTCCGACTTCAGCCAGGTCACGATCTCGCGGTCTGTGAGTTCGAGCCCCGCGTCGGGCTCTGGGCTGATGGCTCGGAGCCTGGAGCCTGTTTCCGATTCTGTGTCTCCCTCTCTCTCTGCCCCTCCCCCGTTCATGCTCTGTCTCTCTCTGTCCCAAAAATAAATTAAAAACGTTGAAAAAAAAAAAAAAAAAAAAAAAAAGAAAATCTTTTTGGGTGGTATTAATTGGAGTTGTTTTCTTTGTACGTTTTATGTTCTCTTCCTTCTCAAAACGCCAGAAGTACATTTGGTACCAGGATAAGAAATTCCTGTTCCTCCTTGTTGTTTTCACACTTGAGATGTTTGTGGAGAGTTATTGGATCCCCCATGGGTCCCTCACATTGTGCCTTTGCCAAAATGGAGACATTCAACTCTTTAGAAGCTTTCCAGGCCGTGCGCTCTCCCAGGCCCTCATGTAGCCACCGGAGTCGTTTCAGCTCTTGTCTAGATTAATTGTGATTTATTTTGAGCCAACTGATAATCTTCAGGGACAGAAAACCCAAAGGAGAGTCTTGTTGATGAGTGAGTTTTAGTAGTTTTGATTTTGGTTGTTTTGATGGGAGTGACCATTACTAATGGGATATTTAAGCAGAAGTCCTTTTAAGAGAGAATCCTGGTTCCTGTTATCATAACAAGTTTATTTTTTGGCCTTGTATTTCTCCTCTCCAGTTGCCAAGATCTGTTTGAAAATCGTTATTTTCCGAGGTTAACTTTGCTGCGTGTTCACATTTTCCAAGAACTTTAGAAGCAGCTATTTTTACACTGATGCTGTTTCTTTAATTGTTGAAATCACTAGGTTGACAGTTTTTTCCCCCATAGAGGTTCAGGGTCCACACACACCATTAGTTTTCTCTTGAACTTCATTTCATTCCCTATTTAAGCTTGGCCTACTTTCTCTCTGCATATTTTCCCCCTAACCCTGTGGTAATTTGTCAAGCCTGCTCTAATCTCCTTAATCCTTTGGCTGAAGGGTTTTGAGGTTTAATGTTTTAATCTGGGGGCCTCAGTATTTAAGTAATTAGAGGTCCTATTTCTAGCTCTGTCCCTTAGATAACTCACCTTAGGTTTTTTGTTGTTGTTGTTCCAATTTACAAATAGTAGAACTCTGAAAATATATATTGGACAAGAATTTGAAGCTTGAATTGAACTACATGAATTAAGAAAAGAAAGCATTCCGTATTCAAATTTCCTGTAGTTACAAACTCAAGCTTTATAGATGCTCCTTTTCCTTACAGCCAATTCTTAAAAAATCTTCTGCCTCAAAGCAAATATTTGCTAGTGCATTGTAGGGAAAAAGAATTTTTTTTTTTTTAACAGATTTTGGTGCTGTAGAGTTTCTTATGTTGCTTCCAACATTTTTTCATACTTGAGAACATGTGAATTTGTAAAAAAAAATTCTTTTTTTCCCTGGTATCAAATAATCTAGACATTCTTTAAAAATGTTAAAAATTCTTTTCCTGTCAAGAACAGTTTGGTCAGAAAGTATTCACATTGTTACATTCTAGGTTTCCGCCTTTTTAGGCAACAAGTATTTGAACACCTACTAGATATAAAGGGAGCTAATGGGAGAGAAAGACATTGACACAATACATTTATTATATAGTGCAAAAAAAATAACAAAGTATCATCTGGATGAAAAAGGTAGTGTGGAACCACTAATTACAGTCTTAAAGAGCTCACACTGTTTTCTTGTTTATGGTGGGACCAGTTCTGAATGCTTTATGTGCATTAACTCATTTAATCCTTGCAACTATCCCCATGTGGTAGGCACTATTATTATTGCAGTTTTATTGAGAGACTCAGAGTTAGAGAGATTCAGTTGTCCAGGCTTACCCGGCCTTAAGTGCTGGCTCTGGAATCCAGATCTAAGTAGCCTGGCTTGAGTCCACACTCTTAACTCTGACCCCTATATTAAGTTGCCTTTCAAAAGAGGAAGCTGCACATTCTTTTAGAGTTGACTTTTGTAGCACTTTGGGTTTTGGGTATTGGCAAAAGTGCATTCCAGGCTCAAGTACTCAGGGGAGAAGAAACATGGAGGCAAGACACAGTGAGGAGCCCAGCAAGAATGTCTGGGCCTGTGGTTCAAGGAGATTGGGTAGAGACAGAGCAGAGCAATGGGGAGATGAGGAATGGGGCCAGTATGTGAAATTCTTTAGTTCCTTACTGAGTACTTTATCCAAGAACTGGTGGTTAATAAAAAGGAGAAATTACTTTGGGTTGATGGCAGACACTTCAGCATGGTGTTACAATTCTGTGAGACCTTGGGCAGGGAAATTGACCTGGCTGTGTTGTTAGTAACAGGGCTACTAGATTGAGGGTAGTCCATATGAAATGCTTAGAACGGTACTTGGTACATAGTAAAAGCTCAATGAGCGGTAGTTGGAGCAGTTAGAGTTAAAATTTGAACTAGGCTTTAGGGAAAAAGGTAGAATTTGGACATGAGGAGTTGGTGTTGTTGGGAAGGTAGAAAGTCTCTGAACCCATTCTTGTTAATTGGTGTATACTTTAGAAACGTAGGTGGGGATGCCTGGGTGGCTCAGCTGGTTGAGTGTCTGACTTCAGCTCCGGTCATGATCTAGCGATTCACGAGTTCGAGTCCCGCATCGGGCTCTGTGCAAACAGCTCCGAGCCTGGAGGCTACTTCCAATTTTTGTGTTTACCTCTCTCTCTCTGCCCCTTCCCTGCTCGTGCTCTCTGTCTCAAAAATAAACAAACATAAAACAAATTTAAAAAGAAATGTAGGTAGAATCAGATCATGGGAACCAGGAATTCCCAGTTAAGATGCTAGGTGAATAAAACCCTAAAATTTTGGTGTACGAGTGTTAAAAATAAACTAACGAAGAGCCTAGGGGGAAAGACGGCACTTGCTTAGGGTTTATCAAGAACTGTTTAAAGAACTGACTTGCTGAGGTGAAGGCCCCACTGCCGGGCCCTGCCTGATAGCACAGGGGTTTGCACTTGCTCCTGTAGAGCAGATTCCATAGCTTGCCAATTCCTGGTGTAAATGTTTCCCTTTATAAAAACGTCTGTGCTTGAAAATATTTTACTGCCGCCCCCACCCCACCCCCTTTTAATTCCAAAGCACTTGCTTATTTGTTTCTCTCTCCATTGTTACAGCAACCTTGTGAGTTAGGGAAGTTGGCACAGATTACCATTTTACATGCCATGGAACTGAGTCTCTAAGGGGGTTAATGATTTAAGCTCCTAAGTGGCAGTGATGGGGGCATGAAACCAGGACCCTTGGCTCCTGTTTCTACCACTGGAAGTGGTTTCTGTGGAGCAATGATCATTTGTGGAACACTTTTATTGGAAGCGTTAAGAACTCTGATTTTCTACATGGCCTTGCCTTCATGTCAGTGCCTGATAAATGCAAATGTTGGGCGATACTATGACTCAGATGAGAGAATGATTAAAACTCAGATTTGCTCATGGTGGCCATGTGGCTTTCTCTGAGGTTTCTACCCTTTAAAGGAGGAGGCCACCAGGAATGAGATCTCTGTTCTCTCCATCTACATTGATTTCCTCCACCCCCACAAAAGTCCATATTTACATCCACCATTTGCCTCTTTCCCTTTGGTCTCAGAGAAGGAGGTGATCTTTCTCTTCTTGCCTTCCACCTGCATACCCTTTTTGGTTACCTTCAGCCTTTCCCTCCTCACTTGCCTCTTTCCTAACAGTCTGTAGTTACATTCAGGCCTTTCCTAGCTTACAGGGCAAAACAAACCTTTTCTCACCCCTGTCTTACTCTAATCACCTCTTTCTTGCTCCCTTCCTAACCAAGGCTCAGGAGAAAGAAGTAGGTAGACGTTCTGTGCCTGCTTCCTTTCCTCCCAGCCAGTCTCTAAACCCTTTGCAGGCTGGCTTGTGCCCCTGTGCTGCCTCCAGTGGATGCCTGATGGTCAGAGTCAAGGAGCACTCTTGAGGCGTAGTAGCCTGCTTGACCTCTCTGGGGCGTTTGACACTGTTGACCACCGCCCTCATTTGGCTGGGTTCGCTCCTACCTCTCCACACATGCTTTAATCCCCTCTGGAGGCTGCCTTTCCCACCGCTTCCCCAAGCTCTGCCTTCAGCCATATTTTCTCCTTCTGTAGCCTTTTCCTGGTAATCTCCTCTGCACATAGATTTCAAATACTGACACACTTATGACCACCAAATTGATTTTTCTAGCCTAAAGCTCGTAAAAAATTTTTCCAGCTCTAGATCCTTTCATCCAGCTTTTCTTGTTGGTGTTGCACAGGCATTTCAAATTCAGTGGCTCTAAGGGATTTTATCACATTTCCTGTACCTCTTCATACACGCAGAACACTCTCCTCCCTCCTGGTCATCAGTCCCCATTCCTTTCTGTCTCCTGCATTACCCATTTGGCAACCCAGTCCTATGGATATTGCTTTCTAGATATTGTTGAAAGCTTCTTTTCTCTGTTCCTCACTGTCCCATGTCTAGTTCAGGTTTTTGTCTTCTTTCTTGAACTGTTACAGCTTGTTTCTAATCTGCCTTCTTACCCTTTTCCTTCTCTTCAAACTGTCTGCCATATTGTGCACAAGAGAGTGATTCTATTATATGAAAACTGAATCAAGTCACCTCTGGTTTAAATCCTTCAGTACCTCTTTATTGTCCAGGATACAAATCCAGGTGTTTCCAGTTGCCGCCTTCTCTCCGCCGCCCCCACCCCCCACCCCCCCCATTGCTTTCTCCACCGGACTCTTGCCTGTCACTCCAGGCCTGGGTCGAGGACCCCTGCTGACGCTTCCTTGTCCCCACTCCCACCACCCAGGCCCTGAAAGATGTGATTTTCTCCTCTGTGCTCCTGGTACCCAGACTTCTGGTCTCAGCACTTCTTGGTGTTGTCCTCTGTCTTTCTCCAGGTGCTAAACATTTTGAGGGCAGGATCATGTGTTGCCTTTTCTTCTTTGTCCTTTGTGTTTAGCACAAGTGAGGCAAAAATGGGGATTTTCCTGCTCTGTGCTGAGCTCGAGTTCTTAGTTCACTTGGATCTGCAGTCTGAAAGACAATCTCTTATAAATGTGGGAGTAATGGGGGTAAACAGTTTGATGCAGGACCATATTTATTATTTAGGATGCTGGGATGGGAAGCAGGTACTTAAGTTCAGCAGTTTTTAAAAGAAATTGTTTGACTTACCATTTTCAGCCTAAGTATTTCCCAGGTCATTTTAGGCATTCTTACATGTGGATTTGAAAATAAGCAGTCGAATCCGATCATCAGGTATTCTTAGTAGAGCTCCAGCCTCCTAATTGCTGTACTTTCAGTATTGAGTTTAGAGATTAATCAGGTGGTTTTATGTACTATAGAATTTGGAAAGTGAAGATTTTTCTGTGTCTGTCATGTATTTGGGTGCTTTCCTCTCTATTAAACAAGACACCAGATTTCCTTTGGTGTATTTTGGGTGTCTTTTTATGTAAGTGGTTACATATGATAAAATTGCTGTTACTCTCAGAGGAATCTCAATTTCAGATATTTTGCCATCGAGTGAATCACTTTTTTGGGAATGAGCCAACCATTTTGGGTAGGGGCATTAACTCTTCTTAGGGCACTTGGGTATCATTAATTGGTCTCCTAGTAACTTAAGAATTACTGACCCTGAAAATGCCCGACTGGCAACCTGGGTTTAATTTTCTAGTAAGATTAATTATCATGCAGGAAAGGGTGAGACAGAGACAGCAGGGTTCTTTATGTCCCTTATATTCTCTCAAGATGCCAGTGAACTAGTTGCTACGATGAGGGAAAACACTGGTGTGTTGTTCTGAAACCTAATTGAGTCCTTTATTATGTTATGACTCACCTATAGTTCACAGGTTTATTCCATGCAAGTCATGTAAAATAACTACACTGTGGTTTGTTTTGCTTACTTGGTTCGCATTTCTGGTGATCTGTCAGGCTGCATATGCCAGTCCGCCGAAGCAGGCTTTGGCAGGCACTATATGCCAGTCCGCCGAAGCAGGCTTTGGCAGGCACTCGTGCGGCCAACAGGAGACCGTCGCAGAGTGCAGCCGGCAGGCCGCCTTGTACCGTGTCCCCCAGACAGAGGGCCTTTTCAGTCTCTCAGAGGGAACTGAAGATGTCCATAATGTATGTGGCACTGTGCTTAGTATAAAAAGAGATTCATCTCTTCAAAATGAGCGTGTTTCCAAATACCGTGTTCCCCCAAGCCCCCATTTGTGAGAGAAGGCAGCATTAAAGCCAACTTGGGAGAGTGCTCCCCTTTGAAGGGACAGCGTCTTGTATGGTGTACTGATTGAGTTGCCAGCATCTGAAAATTAATATACTTGACATTGAAATCTGGATATTTATTTATTTATTTTTCCGTAGGCATTGGAAACATAGGTTTTGCATTTCTGCAAAGCAACAGTTGGCTGACCTTTAGGGCAAACACGCTGGCTTGTCCCAGTCCTTGCTTGAGCCCTTTGAGTGTCGGTGCTCTCTCTGTGAATTCAAGTATTTCTGTATCCTTGATTGTCCCTCCCTTTGGGCAGATCCAATGGATGAAAACCCAGACGTGCAAAAGACCTATCTTTTCGGAAGGATTTATAGTGAAATGTGTTTAATGGTTCTAGTTGAAGTAAAAAGCAATTGATTTCCATACTGTTTTGTGTGTGTTTTAAGTAAGCTCTGTGCCCAGTGTAGGGCTTAAATTCAAAAAACCCTGAGACCAGGACGCCCCAGTGGTTTAGTGGGTTGAGCGTCCGACTCTTGATTTTGGCTCAGGTTGTTGGATTTTGGCTCAGGTTGGTTGTTTGGCTCAGGGTTCTGGGACCCAGCCCCATGTCAGGCTCTGCACTGAGTGTGGAGCCTGCTTGGGATCATCTGTCTACCTGTGCCCCTCTTCCTGGAGTGAGCGCTCTCCTGCTCGCTCTCTCTTCCTCTCCAAACAAAAACAAAAAGCCTGAGATCAAGAGTTGCATGCTGTACTGACTGAGCCAGCAAGGAGCCCCTGATTTTCAGACTTTTAAAAGAAATTACGTAAAGTTGGTCCCACTTCTTTATCTTTTGCCCTTGTTTCCAGATATGGAGATGTTTTCTGATAAACCTTTAAATGTGTAGTTCAGACACTTACTCATATTTTAAAGAAAAAAAAAAACCCCACAGTGTTAGGCTACTTAACCACTTGTTTTTTGTTTTTAAGTTTGCTACTACCCAAAACCATGGAACGTGGATTCTTATTCTGTTTGTCACCAAATCGAAATGTGCTCACTTAGTTTTCCTAAATGAAGAGGTGGGTAGTCATTTCATGCTCTTCTCAGCTCTAAAATATTATGATTCTTTTTAAAAAAGGAGTTGAATTCCTACCAGTTGGATGCTGATGCTGTTTCCTATACTGAGTTCAGTAGCATATTCTCTAAAATCTTTTATTCAGAAATGCTTTTCTTGTTTTTAAAGTGAATAATGGGAAATTGGCTTTCAGCGCCCATTCAGCAAAAAAGAGCTGCATTACTTTCTTTGATCTTAACAACGTGTATACATGTTTTTATGATATGAACAGCTTTTATTGATTCAAACAGAAAACGTAAGAGAGGAAGGGATACAACAGCTTTGGCTCCTGCGTGGCTCTGGATATTCATCATCTTCCAAAAAGGCTGATCTTAGCAATATTGATCCTGTAGTTTTATGGGCAACTCATGTTGAACTTTCTGTAGAGTACAGGTTTCTATACTTGTACAAATATACACGTATATGTAATTAGTATAGGGTACTATTTAAGAACTGGGGTGTGACTGTTCTGGAGAACTTCTAAGCTATTTTTTTCTTGTTGGATAGGATTTTTTTTCCCCTCTGTCAGTATCATTGCTGAGAAGTTTGATGTGTTAATATTTATAACTAGGGATAAATAATAAATCTATAATAGAACATGCAATCCATGGAACACTGAGAACTTTGGAGTCATTGGAGGGAACAAAGACATACTTTTTAAGTTTTTCTTTTCTTTTTTTTTTTGGTAATCTCGGATTTGTTTGGTTTCTTTCTTTTTTTTTTTTTTTTTTGGCTAATTATAGATGGGACTTTAGGGCATTATACATAGTGGTTAAGAGCATGAAGTTTTGGATTAAGGAAGACTTGGGTTTGAATCTTTATCTCAAACTAGCTATTAGACCAGGCAAATTACTTAAATACTAAAAATTACTGGTCAAGCCTCCATTTCTTAGCTGTATAACAGAAATAATAATAGAATTTTCTTCACAATGTAGTTGTCAGATTTAAATGAGAAAATGAACATGAAACTCTATTAGTTACTGCATATAGTGAATATTTCATAAATAGCTGCTGTGTCTACATCATTATCATAGTTATTCTAACACTGTCTAAGTGTATAAGTAAATGTAGTAGATTCATCTCTTCGCCTTGGCTTAGAATCTGAAATTTGGGTAGTTTTAATAGTTCTGAATTTTAAACTTTAAAGAAATAATACGTGGGAGATAATGTTAGATGGCATTATGGAGTCAGAATACTTGGGTTAATTTTTCTCCATCTTTTTTTTTTTTTTTAAGTAATGCTTATAGCACTTTATCAGATTTTTTAATTGTTTATTTTGAGAGAGTGAGAGGGAGAGAGAATCCCAAGCAGACTCTGCTCTGTCAGTGCTGAGCCCAACCATAGGGCTTGATCCCACGAACCATGAGATCACGACCTGAGTCGAAATCAAGTTGGATGCTTAATTGACTGAACCATCCAGATGCCCCATTTTCCTCCATCTTTTTTTGTTTTTAAGTTTATTTCTTTTGAGAGAGAGAGTGAGAGCATAAGCAGGGGAGGGGCAGACAGAGGAGAGAGAGAATCCCAAGTAGGCTCTGATGCAGGGCTCGATCTCACGACCCATGAGATCTTGACCTGAACCAAAATCAAGAGTCAGATGCACAGATGACTGAGCCACCCAGGTGACCCCTTCCTCCAAGACGTTTCTGCTTGAGCTACAGGGCCTGTGTGAAAATGGATGGGGTACATGTTGGTCTGGCACACAGTAGGCTGCATGATGTCCCACCTTCGTTGACACGCAGTAACAGTAAAAGCAAATTCACACTGTCAGAAAATCATATTTAACCGTCTTCAAGTTGTCTTTATTGACTTTACAACTATGTTTAGAAGTCACTAGGATCCTAAGAAACGTCCTGATATTTTGTGTTGGTTTAATTATGTTTCTCAATTGTTTTGGTGAGGTAGTGAAATTCTGCATCATGCATTTAATTTTACAAAGATTTTAAAATATGCCTTTTAAAATAAGTGACTTGAGGGGCGCCTGGGTGGCGCAGTCGGTTAAGCGTCCGACTTCAGCCAGGTCACGATCTCGCGGTCTGTGAGTTCGAGCCCCGCGTCAGGCTCTGGGCTGACAGCTCAGAGCCTGGAGCCTGTTTCCGATTCTGTGTCTCCCTCTCTCTCTGCCCCTCCCCCGTTCATGCTCTGTCTCTCTCTCTGTCCCAAAAATAAATTAAAAAAAAAAAAGAAAAAAAAATAAAATAAGTGACTTGAATGAATATTTTGTACCACTAATTAAGTACTGAGTACCTGCTGTATTTTCAGGATTCCAGAATTGGTATTAGTTGTTACAAGGACTCCGTGGGGCTAGTGAAGAACTTTCAGTTGTATTTGGGCATCATGAAATACATGGGGGGAAAGTTATGTACTGAACTGCAGATCATATAATGTTAATTTTGTAGTCTGGATCACAAATCCAGTAAGGATAGGCATGAGTAGGCATATTCATGTAATTTGTAAAGGCTTCTTGAGTGTGATAGAGAGGATGGACGACACATAAGCTAATAAAATAGGATGACTTTATGAGCTAGGGAAGTCACCACATCTTTACTGGAAAACATCAGTGAAGTATGCCAAGGCATCCATTCAGTTTTTGGTTTAAATAATAATGGTTAGCACCTGAACTTCCAAAAGAGTATAGGAGTACCAATATTTATTTATCTTAATGTGAGTTAGAAAAAAATATATGTACCATCACATCAAATTTAGGATTACATAAATATTGTTACTTAGGGTGAGGCCAGTAAAAAAGTTAATCATAAGTTGATTTAAAGAAAATAGCATAGGTAGTATTATAATATGGTGTCATTGTCAAGATACTGTGGAAATGACTGAAGTTTGTATAAAGCTGTTTTAGACTATACTTTGAGTCATGGAGGAAAGAGTTGACAAAGTTTGGTTAGAGATGGGGCAGTATCAAAAAAAAGAAAAAAAGCTTGAGGCCTGGTGGTGATCTAAAACATTTCCTTGTCTTCACCACTGGAGGACTTCTTCATGCTTGAAGAGCTTCCCTCAGTTCAGAACTAAGTTGTGTCCATTATTTTCTTTTCCCCTTCTTCCACCCCCCTTTATTTAATTGGTTCTTAAATGTTTCTACTACTGACTGCTGCTACCAATACCATCTATAAAATTTTTCATGAGTAAGGGATATTTTTTAGAAGACTTTTTTTTTAATGTTTATTTTTGAGAGAGAACGGGGCAGGGGGAGGGGCAGAGAGAGAGAGAGAGAGAGAAGGGGTACAGAGGACCTGAAGCAGGCTCTGTGCTGACAGCAGAGAGCCCGATGTGGGGCTTGAACTCAAACCGTGAGATCATGACCCCAGCTGAAGTCGGATGCTTAGCCGATTGAGCCATGCAGGCACCCTAGAAGACTTTATGATAATATTGTTTGAAATTTATTTCAGACTGTGCCAGCAGATTGTCCTGCAAGTTATTAGGTATGTATTATTTGAAAGAGATTGGGCCTTAACTCTATTTCGGCATTTTCAGAGGTGGAAGCAATGTAAGGGCTATAGATTTTCTTTAGGATATCAGAATAGGGTATAGTATCACTGCGTGGTAATGAAGATACAACTGATTTTGATGAGTGTTACAGCCTGTGTCTTATTTCCCTTGCTTGAAGACTTAATTTGTTGATTGGCACTGTGGGATAGATAGGTCATGGCATTCATCCTTAAGAGCAAGTCTCATGCCAGAAGCATCAAAATGGAGAAATTATCAATAATGCTGTAGTTGGTTAAGTAAACCCCAGGGTTTGGCTTTCTAGTGACCCCTCATTGAGTGCCCTCTACAGGGCACTCTGTAAGGGCATTGCTGGCATGACCAGTCCTTGTTTTCCCATGCTAGCTCTGAAATCCTCTCAGGGAAAGCTTTTTGAACTTTCTCTCCTTGTTCAGTAAATGGCTTGACATGAGGGGTATCCTGGAGGCAGTCTCAACTGAACCCTCAAGGCTTATCAGCACTTGCCTGGTGGACAGCACCACAGTCCCTGCCCTGGCTCCCTCCATTCTCCCAGTCTCTAGGGCTCAGGATCCCAGTTTCTACAAATTACCAGGTTTCCCCCACATGAATTAATTTGGAAAGAGGTGCAGACAAGAATGTCCATAGGTGATGGCTGCTCCAGAGCTGAAGAGACTTTGGCTATTTAAGGATAAATCAGGCGCCTGGGTGGCTCAGTCAGTTGAGCGTCTAACTTCACTTCAGGTCATGATCTCACACACAGTTCATGAGTTCGAGCCCTGCATTGGGCTCTGAGCTAATAGCACAGAGCCTGCTTTGAATTCTCCCTCTGTCTGCTGCTCCCCACCCCCCACCCCCCCACTGCTCTCTCTCCCTTGCTCGCTCGCTCTCTCTCTCTCTCTCTCTCTCTGAAAAATAAACAAACATTTTTTTAAAAAAGGAAAAATCAGAGGGAGGTGCAAGCAAAGATTGTCCTAGAACAGTTACGAAAAAATATAAAATTTGTTGTCATTCATTCCTTCAGCATTCCCTTCCTCCTTCCAGAGGAAGGTTTCATTAAATAAAGTTTGTGCCTGGGTGATGGTGTGGAGAAGTGGGAAAGTTTAATAAAATGGAAAAAAAGGAAAAATAAGATTGAGACTTTTGTGTCATGGTAAGAGTATAGCAGTAAAACTGATATATTTTATTGAGAAGGTACTGTGTGCTAGGCACTGTGTTTAAGTCCTTTCTATTCAGTGAGCTTAGAGTTGGTCCCTGGCAGGGCCATATCTGGAAGCCAGTGTGTCCAACTCAGACCCTTGCTCCTAAGCACTACCCTGCAAGGCCAGAACCACTGGGGATGACTTAGAGGAACATCTGAGGCTTTTGAGAATCCCCAGTTGCAGAGTGCACTCAAGTTTCTTTAATAAACTGCAGTAAAAAGCCTGACTTCACAAGAATTACTGTGTGCATCTGGGCAAGTAGTGAGTGATGAGCTACAATGAGAAGTGAGTTTGAGGGTGTTGAATTCATGTTTGTTGGCTAAGCAGGATTACAAATCCATGCATGTTAATGGGATTTCAGGGCTGTGATTAAACCTACAGAATCAAGGACCTTTTGGATGTATTTTTAGTGGTGTAAGTATCATCCAGTCTTTTCTGCTTCTTATGAGCACCAGGTAGAGACTTGATGAGACCAATAGGTCAGCCTGCCCTTTGTAGCTGGAGCTCAGTTCCTACAGAATGTCTTTGAAAACATGTGTTTCTGATCTGTCAAAATTGGTTTGGCCAAAAGGAAAATTGTAGCTTTTGTAGCCTGGTTTGTTTAAAGAAACAAAAATAACTACACACCAAAGTTTCAGTGCACAGAGTATGGTTTAATTCTTCATTGACTTTTATGCTTTTTATTACTCTGATTTTTATTTCCCATCAATGTGCTAGGTAAGTAAAATTATATGCAGGACATATGTACTGCCTATAAAATACCCATGTTCATTTTTATCTTTGGTTATTATGTGCAAAATTACAGCATTATGAACTACTTTAGTGTTAATGAGTAACTTTAGTACAATACTTAGATTACTGTCAGGAGATAAAGAAAAAGCTTAGGAAACTTAAGATCATTTGTTTTGAAATACGTAGTGTTGGAATTACTTAAATGAATTTTTTTTCCCTCTAGACTCTTAAAGAGTTCCTTTGCCACTGATCAGTGTGTGTGTGTGTGTGTGTGTGTGTGTGTGTGTGCGCGCACGCGTGCGCACGTTGGTGTATTTTTGTTTATGATGTTGGATTATAACGTGGGCATGAAAATTGCCCTGTCTACTCCATGAATACATTGCCTTATACCTACACATATTAACTAATACATATTTTATCTTATGTAATACATATTTGCACATAATACCTGGGGATAGAATTAGTTATATAGAAAATTTCGAGCTGAATGGGAATTTTAGTTCAGACACCTCAGGTGTCATTGTGCAGACACTTATTAGGTGGGGCTTAATAGGAACTCCCAGTGGTGGCTTAAATATTTTGCTTTTATACTATTGGCAATTTTAAATCATAAAGATTTTTATATGGACCTTGAAAGCAAAGTAAAGATTTAAACCACTTTGGGGGTCTTCACAACCCTGGCTTTGATGGAAAGAGTGGAGGATTGCCCGTGTCATAAAGCCGTATGTTTTTAAACTGTGAGCATGGTGCTTTGCACAAGTAAAAACTGCTAAAGGGACAGATGTTGCCAATTTCAAATGTACAGGGGGAAGGCAAATATTGCTAAGCAACGGTGTACTTGAGAGCATTTTTAGGAGCAGAGCCAGGGGAGTTGTGCCTGGGAGCACTCGCTGCCGCTTATGGCTCAGTACAGGGGAAGAGATTCAAAGTTCTTTCCTGTCAGGGCCGCCATTGCAGCCGCTAGCACAAAAGACAGTGGCCCAGTGGCACCGATTAGGGCTGGCAAGGGGATGTTTGAAAACAGGAAAGCTTTTTTGCCATGTAGGAAGGCAGTAAGACATGTTCACAGAGGTAAGTGCCCCACAGTGAACAGCTGCCCCACAGTAAGTATGAGGAAGTGCAGGCCTGAGGTTCAGGTGGGGAAGAAGGAGGTGAGAGAGTGAGGCCTCAAACAAGGAATGTCTCTCCCTCTCCTTTTCTCCCATTCCATCCTTCCCTTTCCTCTCCTCCTTCCCTTCTTTCCACCTTCCCTCCTTTTCTTCTCTTTGCCTTCTCTGTTAGGGGCTAACATCAGAGAAGAGAAGGATCCCAGTAACCTCTGTAGTTGAGCGAGGCTGTGCATGACCTTCTAAACAAGATAAATAAGCTTTCCAGCCACAGGTATCCGGCCCCTCCCATGGCCCCTCCCTTGGTATACACTTGATAGGTAGCTGACAGGTGGTGTGGCGTGGCTTTGTTGTTGTTGTGTGCGTGTTTTTTTTCTTTTGGCTGCCACCAGAGACTGAATACCTCTTGAGATTTTCGTGGTTGTTGGGTTGGATTATGGATTTTCCTTTCTCTGTCTCTTTCTTCCTAATGAAATAATGGAATTAAAGTAGAGAAAGTGTAATATTATCATTTTATAACTGTATGAAATCACAGCCTATTTTTGGCAATGCATTTTAAAGAAATTAAAAACATTTAAAAATAAGCAGTTCCTTACCATTCAGATTTTTTCTGTTCATCTTTCAAGCTCTGGTCTTGAACTCCTGAATCGCTTGGCAAATATTGATGGTTTCTTTTATCTTTCTAAAGTACAGGTACACACGGAAGATATTGGCAGTTTAAAAGCTTATGTATGTGTGTATACACGTGTATGCTCCCCTGCTTTGCTTTCCCTCCCTGCCCTTCTGCACCCTCCCTTTCTGTCTCCTCTCCCCCTTGATTTTTATTGCTGTGTTTTTGTTTTTCAGCAAATGGCGTTTAAGTCAAATTCAAAGGATTGTGGGGCTCTACCCAAGTTCTAACTTAAATTAAAAATTGATTTCCAGTGGTGAAAGAATATTTTGAAGTAATTTTACTTCTGTATAGGCAGGTATAGGAGATAAATTTTAATGTTCTTAGAGTTATATGGTTCCCATTAATTTATTCACCAGGATTTGTGGTCATGTAGCCTATAACTGTGTAGGATGTAAATGTATGTGATGAAAGGCTAGTTAGAGAAGATGACAGTGTTTACAATCCCCACCCCCACCCCGCTTTAGAAGATAGAATTTGTTTAAAGTTAAGCACTAGTGCATTTTCTGTCTGCCACAAGAGAGCTGAGAAATTGGGCACAAGTAATGAGAAAGGAGGGAGAACCCTCAAGTTATTATAATGTGAACTTTTTCTTGATTGATTTGAATTCAGGTTATACCTTTGAGCTTTTTTTTTTTTTAGGAACTGTGTCCTAAAATGAGTTGGAGGACCTGTTAGCTCCAGATTTAGGAAGGAATAGAGTTTTTTAGTGACTTGAATCCCTCACAAATAATGTTTTTTGTTTTTGTTTTTGTTTTTAAACTTGTTCTAATGAAGTCCAGAAGAAACTGGCTAATTTTCTCCTACAAAAAGCTTTTGAGAGAATTTTATTAAGGAAACAACTTTTTGACATTGAGATGCCTCTGAAAAGTTTTACTAAAAGAGATAATAAAACGAATAAGACTGACCTGCTCTGGAACCGGTGTAAAACTTTTCAGGTTCACTTAATGTTACTTGGCAGACAGCATTATTATGGCATCATAAATAATAATGCTTATTTTTACAGAGGATTCTGCTGTACCAGTTAAAGAACTTTAAGTTGAAAGGACTTATTTTTTATTTAAAAAAAAAAAATTTTTTTTTTTAATGTTTATTTATTTTTGAGACAGAGAGAGACAGAGCATGAATGAGGGAGGGTCAGAGAGAGAGGGAGACACAGAATCTGAAGCAGGCTCCAGTCTCTGAGCTGTCAGCACAGAGCCCGACGCGGGGCTCGAACTCACAGACTGTGAGATCATGACCTGAGCCAAAGTCGGCCACTTAACCGACTGAACCACCCAAGCGCCCCTGAAAGGACTTTTTAAATAGCAGGTGCCCCTTCTCATGTTCCAAACTGGCAGCGTGATTATGATAATGTCAGTAAAAAAGTGACCAAGGCTCCAGGAGCATTTTCCCAGCAGGCCATGTGCCAGGTATAAGGAACATTCAGGAGGGCCACAGTTGGATTTATGTACAACTGAGATGTAATTTATTTCTGGTTTGACCCTACTATCTTCTTTTTTTTTTAAGATTTTATTTTTAAGTAATTTCTATACCCAACGTGGGACTCGAACTCACAATCCCAAGATGAAGATTCACACATTCCTCTGACTCAGCCAGCCAAGCGCCCTGACCCTTCCATCTCCTAAAGGCAGTTTTCAAAAGGAGTTGGTTTTGTTGCTGCTATTAGAATGGTTGACTGTTTTTCATATTCTCTCTTCTGTGGCACCTAGATTGTATATTCTAGAAAAGTTTAGAAGGAAAGAGGGGAAATGGGAACGACAGGGAATGCAAGAGTATTGAGAGTTATGACAGATGTGGTTGAGTCACCCTGTGTCTTAAAACACTCAAAAAGTTGGAGTCTTGGTTCAAGGGGCTCTGGGTTAAAGTCAAAAGAGTACTTTGAAAACTCCACTGTGGGTGTGTGTCAGTGTGAGGGGATGAGAAGAGCAGAAAGGAGACGGAGCGTGGACAAGATTGAGATGGAAAAAGTTGCAAGGATAGTCACTGCTTCATGTTTTCAAAGTGGGCACACACCTATTGTTTGCTGCTGCAACTTTTGGAATCGTGATTATATATAGTATGAATGCTTAAAATGCTTTTAATTCAGCAGGTATTAGAGTACATTTATTTTACAAGAATGTTTTTCCTTGGCACATATGAAATAGCTATTTAAAATAAGTGCAAGAATAAAACTTATATGTATATATTTACCTTATCCCTTGTATTTATAAAAGAAAAAAATACTGGCACTTGTGGAGTGACTAAGTATTTATTCAGAACATTGTTACTAAACATTTTCACTTTGGCCAGTTTAGTAAATCACTTTATAAGATGAACTTTACTGGAAACCTGATGCAATTTGTCTGTATTTTCTGACCAAACTTACATACAAAGATAATGCAGGAAAAGGAAAAGATTATTAAGTCTCCCAGAGATTCAGTGGAATTAGTAAACTTTTTTTTTTTCCTAAAAAGAATGACTGAATCTGGCTCTTGGTAGATTATAGAAAAGCAAAATAGTCTCTTAAATGGAGGTGCTCTTTGATGATAAGATTAAATGAGTGATTTATAATCATTCATAATGTTACAATATTAGATGAATTGTACTTTCCCAGAATGATCTTTGGCCCTTTTTCTACACTCTGGCAAGTAACCTGGTTAGTTGTTACCAATATTAAAGCTGAAAGAAGGGAGGGGGGAATTTACTTGTTCAGAATTAAGATATAAAGCACGAGGCCATCTTTATTTGCCTTCTCTCCTCTGTGTTTATTATAGTATCAGTAATCCCCAACGTAGTGTGAAGTTCAAATTGCTTCCTCAGTGCATATATGCCTGCTTCAGTAATTTTCTTTCCTTTTTTTCCCTGGGTTCTGTTTTTTGTTTTTAAGAGTCAACATGCCAGGAGACAGACAACCAACACCTAGCCCAGAGGGGACTGTTGAGATTACTGCTGGAATAAATCCAAGATAAAATCTTTATGTTCTTTCAGACAAAGCATGGATTAAATGGCTTATCTTATTCATATGACTTCAGTTTCTTTCAACCTAATCCAGAAACTGATGGAAAGTTTTTTTCTGATGCCTCTTGTAGTCTTAGCTTATGCTCAGCTATGGAAAAAAAGAAAAAAAGTCCAGGCACCCTATGGAATGTAGAATTCGACATGGTTTCTGAACATTGTTTGCCACTTAAGTTTGATAGACACCTATACTCAAAGGAGGTGAAGAACACAGGTTTATGTATCTATAAATCTGGTCATGGTTGACAAACTAGTAGTGTTGTTTTATACTCACAACCATCAGTTAATACAATTTAACTTGTGTGTGTGTGTGTGGGAGAAAGAGAGAGAGACAGAGTGAGCACTCAAGGGAGTGAGAGGGGGGCGGTGGGAAGAGGGAAGGGTAGGATGGGGATTGGAGTAAGCATGGTCACAAAACACCATCACACTGCAGTATAACACCTTCTCTACAGTGATAATATTTTAATTGAAAAGACTACTCATGCTTTGCAAAGTAATGTACCCAGTCAAAAAGAAAAATTAAATCTCTCTTAGAAAAAGCTCTAAAGATTGTTTTGGTGAGGAGGATTGGTTGTGGTAGGAATAGATCATATAGTTTGGTACTTTTGAAAAAGGTTGTCAATTTATTATCACTGGAATGGAACCATTGTCTAGACTTGTTCTTTGTGATGCCTTTTCCCCTCCCCTCCCTTCCCTTCCCTTCCCTTCCCTTCCCTTCCCTTCCCTTCCCTTCCCTTCCCTTCCCTTCCCTTCCCTTCCCTTCCCTTCCCCTCCCCTCCCTTTTCCTCCCTTCCTTCCCTCCCTTCCCTTTCTTTTTTTAAAGCACTGCCTTTTTAGCTAGTCTTACTAAATCATTCACAGTTAATATGCCCACAGTGGGCTTCATGGGGTCTCATGTGATCTTTCATCATAGGCACAGTGTTTTCAAGTCTTAAGAGCATTGGAGATTTCTGATACCTTATTACATGGTGAATGGTAGTGGTTCACAGGCAAAAGTTAGGAAGTCAGTGAATAACTGAGATTAGACATGAGTACTATCAAACAATGGTAAGTTTTTTACATTTGTTTTTCATCCAACTACTTTGTTTTTAAGTCAATTTAAATTTGGCTCAGGTATACCCCATTCCTCTTAACTTTTACACCAAGAAACTAGTTGACATTGTCATATCTACTGAAGACATTTCTGTATATAATGCATAAACATAATTTTTTTTTTTTAAATAGGAACTGTTTCATGTGGCTTTACAGAAGCCCTGGGAATACATTAAAATGTACACACTCAGTTGATCTTAGGAAATATAATAGTAATAAAATAAACGAAATTAACACTTTTATTACTCCCCTCGTGTTCATTTGTACATTTAGATCAAGTTTTTACAATTATATGTGGAAAACAGCTACTCACTGTTCTTTTTATTTTTATTTATTTAAACCAAGTCTTCAAAACTAGATCCTAGTTTTCACAATGAAAAGATACTTTCTTTCAATAGAAATCAAAACAGAATTTCCAGAATATTTTAACTAATTCAGTTAGTACAATTTATGAGCTTTCTTATAAATTCATATACTTTTGAAAAATAAATTCTTTATGACACTAAAGCAAACCACTTCAGGTAAAATCAGTGACTGGAAAGGAACAATAAACTCTAATTATTCATATTGATATTTAAAAGTTCAAAATACTTCTTTCTGTGAGGTTTTTTAAGTTTCAGTAATGATATTTAGGGTTCTTTTCATTTTTAGACCATTTTGCTCTAGTTGGTGAAAGACAAGTAGATACATACAGTTTGCCTATAAAAAAGTTTACTTAAAGGTGAACTTTGAAAAAATCAGGAATATTAGCTCTCATTTAATAAGTGAATTGGGGGGGGGGCGGTGCCTGGGTGGCTCAGTCAGTAAAGCATCCGACTCTTAGTTTTGGCTCAGGTCATGATCTCTCATGGTTTGTGAGTTCAAGCCCCATGTTGGGCTCTGTTCTGACAGCATGGAGCTTGCTTGGAATTCTCTCTCTCTGCCCCTCCCTTGCTGTCTTTATCTCTCTCTCTCAAAATAATAAACATTAAAAAAAAAAAAAAAAAAGTGAGTTGGGATGCCACCACATCTTCCAAAGCTTCCAGCATTCTTTTTCTGTTTTTTATCCTGGAGTATTTCTTGATCTCCTATCTCAAGGATACACATGTCTTTCCTTACCCCCACCCAAGCATGCCTGATGTACCCCCTCTCCCAACAGTCATGATCTCATGCAACTCTCATATCTGAAACTTTGCTCAGAGAAATTCATGTCCCCACACTGCACTTAGGAAACTACTCCTTGGGTGAAAAACATCTGATTGGGTTGTTGGTGGTAATGGAATTTTGTTATAATAGTTTTTGTTTGTTTTTTTGAGGATTTCTGTGTCTTAAAAAGCATCATTGTTCTGTGGAGATGTCTGTAATATTACAAATGTGAACAAACACGTTGCTTCTAATATGTAGGGGGAAAAGGGAGAATTCACCATAACATATTCCAAATTTTTGGTAAGCTCATGTTTCTGAATTTCGTTGAAGATGCCACGAAATGACAAAATCAAATTCATTCATTTGACAAATACTACTTGCATATCTGTGTTAGTCCATAATTATGCTGAGGTCATGGGAGACACAGAGATGAATGAATTAACTCCAGACCCCACCAAATAGGAAACGAGTCTGAGGAGAATAAATGAAAACACCAAGGGTTATCTTGGTGTAAGAAGACTTATGGAAAAGGTCTGTCAGTATTTCTGACACCTTTGTTTCTACACTTCCCCGCTTTTCTGGATCCTCCAATACGAGTAGAAGGCATGATCTTTCCACAATAAATTTTTGTTTGATGGTAACTGTAGGTGACCTATAGATTCCTAAAATTGTCTTAAATAGCCTTGTCCTTTATCAGTCTCTTTCCTCCTCTCCTTGAAAAATTTTATTTGGGGAGCTGTAGAGATTTCTGCAATTAACATGACGTTAATTGTGGGAGCCTTCGTGCCTGGCAGACAGTTTGGCATTAAAAAAAGGGATCTTTGCTACATGTTGGAGTGTATCAATTTTATTTTATTTTTTTAAGTTTATTTATTTATTTTTGAGAGAGAGGAAAAAAGCATGAGTGGGGGAGGGGCAGAGAGAGAGGGAAAGGGAGAGAATCCCAAATGTGGGGCTCAAACCTACCAGCTGTGATATCATGACCTGAGCTAAAGTCGGACGCTTAGCTGACTGAACCACCCAGGCGCCCCTGGAGCATATCACATTTTAAAAGGTATCCAAAACCTCTCCATTATTTGAAAATACTTGGGGAGAGGTGGGAGGGTGTTTAATTTTTTGAAGGGAGAACTTAACAATTAAAGTTGGTTTGCACTTTACATAATACTATTACACTGTTAAGAGTGCCTTATTCTGTCAGCTCATTATTCCTCCTTTCATAGTAACAATCTATAACTTTCTTACTTACAAAAGCTTATACGTTTTGTACTGTAAGTGTGCCCATAAATTTCACTAGGGATCTTTTTTTAAAATTTTTTTAATTTTTAATTTTTTGAGAGACAGACCATGAGCAGGGTGGGACAGAGAAAGAGGGAGACAGAATCTGAAGCAGGCTCCAGGCTATGAGCTGTCAGCACAGAGCTCCACACGGGGCTCAAACTCAGGAACCATGAGATCGAAGTTGGATACTTAACCAACAGAGCCATCCAGGCGCCCCAGTCTGTCTAGGGATCTTAAAAATTCTTTTAAAATACCAGGTATGGAAGTAGATGCTTAGGTAGTTGCCCAAAGGGCATGATGCTTCTGAAGAAGTAATATTGCTAGCACCTTCATACCTTTCCCAGCCTAAGTAGGCACACCCAGGCAGTCTAAGTGTGTTCTTGTAATAGGGCTCGCTGTTGAGGTAATTTACTGTGTATTCACAAAGTAAAATTAATTTTGTGTCAAAACCTTGCTCAGGCAGGCCTTTTGGTTTCCATCTCTAATCTGTGTCTTGGAAATGTTGATTATGGCATCTTCATGATAAATGCGTTATTTGTATGACATTAGCTTTAACATGCATTGTCTTACTTCTTCCTCACAGCAGTCCTGTGAGGTTTTGTGTATTTCGAATGTGTGTGCTCAGTATTTAAGTATGACTGATTTCTTAAAAACCAAGCCAAATAATGCAGCTGTTTCAAGGACTTTGTAGTTTAGTTTGGGAAGAAAAAATGAATTAGCCAGCAAACACTGGATCAGGCCTTGATAGTAGTCCTGGATTTCCACAGGAACACCTCACAGTCTGTGGTGGAAGGCTGACTGCAAATCTGTGAATAGCTCGGTGTGCTAAGTGTTAATGTGGGGCAAGCCCAGAGCACCGAGGAAGAAACTGGAAACTGATTCACATAGGTGTGTGTTTGGGAGAAGGAAAGTTACATTGACTGTACTTTGAGTAAAAGTTTTTATCCCAGTTTTTTAAAAATATCAATTATGTTTTTATTTATGAACAGATATATTTTGTGATCCAGAATTTAAAAGATAAAAATATGTAGTGCAAATCTTCCCACTGCTCCACCCCTCTAGCCACCTAATTCTCTTTTCTACAAGGCTGATGTCACAGGCTTCTTGTCTGTATTCCCAGTAGTATTTTTTTTGCATGGTTAGTAACTACATACATGTTCCCTTCTGTCACCTTTTCATGTATACAAATCTTGGCATATACTGCACCTATATTTTTCCCTCTTGCTTAACAATATGTCTTAGAGATTACTCCCAAATCAATACATGAAGAGAGTACTAATTCTTTGTTATAGCTACATAGTATTTCTGTGTAAGGGGCATGTACCACAGTTTTCTTAGCCAGTTAACTTCTGAATGGGCATTTAGATTGTATCCAGTATCTTACTATTTGCAAACGAGGCTGAAGTGAATAGGTTTGTACATATGTCTTTGTGTACATGTAGAAGTTGGTGCTATAAGTCAAATTGTTGTGTCTATGGGAAATTAGAATTTGGGGGCGGTTGCCTAATTGATGCCTTTAGAAGTTGTGACCCTTTACCCTCCCACAAACCAGGGTATTAGAGTGCCTTTTTCCTCATATTTAACAGGTACAGTATCATCAGTTTTTTGTTTTGCCAGTCAGTATGTGAAAAATAGTTTCTACGTAGTCATAGTGTTTGAGGAGAAAACAATGCAAAACAGTTTCCCTTTTGTCCCTGGTATGTTTATTTCCAGTAGTTTGTTATTTAAGACATTGACTTATAATTCCTACAAGCTACAGTATTTAGGAAGTCTCTAAAGCTCTAAAAATTGGAAATTTATTTTCATGTTCTGAGTTCTGAGCCTGAAAACATACCAGCAAATGTTTATTGGTTGCCTCTGTGTGACAGGCATTGTGTGATTGGTGGTTCACCGAGGTAGTGCTGGCCCCCGCTCTCATGGAACTTGTGATCAGGAAGTAGCAGAGATGATGCTACATGAGGTGCTTTAGCAGTATAGAGAGCTGTGGGAGCACGTGAACAGTTTTGGGAGGGAGGGATTGGGGAATCTTTTCCAAAAGATGTTTTTTAGGCTGTGACCTGAAGTCTGCGTGGGAGTTATCTGGACACCAGTGAGGGAAGAGAGTTTTAGATAGGGACAAGAAAAGTATGAGTCATCTAGCTAGATGGGGATTGGTGTGCAACAAGTAGATACTACAGGCCGAACCGTAATCCAAAAGTTGACCTGTGTTTGAAGAAAAATAGCATGAGCCTTATCTTTTAAAAATTAAACTGATAGAGAACCCTCTTGAGGTTTCTGTCCACACTATTAAAGAAAGGCTTAGGGTGCCTGAGTGGCTCAGTCGGTTAAGTGTCTGGTTTCAGATCAGGCTTTGCCCTCATGACTTCATGGGTTCAAACCCCGCATCAGATTCTGTGCTGGCAGCACAAAGCCTGCTTAGCATTCTCTTTCTCCCTCTCTCTGTGACCCCTCCCCCACTCATGCTGTCTCTGTCTCTCTCAAAATAAATAAATAAACTTTAAAAAATGTTTTAAAAAGAATGCCTTAATGATGTTGGCACCAGGGATTTCACATATCCCTGGGCCTTTTGAAAGTTTTTAGAGTTTCACATTTGACCTTCATACCAATCCTGTGAAGCAGTTAGGTTTGTTAATATTATCCCCTTTATCACCATGAGGAAATAGTCGCAACGAAGTTGAATCTCATCCAGAATTGGAGAGCCAGTCCTCAGTAGGGCCAGAACTAGAATCCAAGATCTTTTTTGACTTCCTTTGTCAGCATGCTGCCTTCACGCTCCCTGCAGTTCCTGGTTAGTGATAACTAAGCCTTTTTGAGACTGGCATTGTTATAAAAGTGCTGCTCCGTTGAAACTTGAGAAACTTAAAACACAGTATTGCAAGAGCCTCCAGGTCTCAGTGGTGAGGTATATTTCTTCGTCCTGCTCTTTTTTAGCTTATTAAAACAAACTGTGTCATGCTTAGAATTCATTTACTAACATATTTTATTTTGGTATCTGTGTATTTCCTTATGATTACACAATGTCATTCCAAGAGCAGTGAGAAATCAGACTGAGGCCAGCATTGCTGCCTTTTCTGGTCTGAAGCCGTGTAGTAGGAAGAGGCAGCTAAATCTGAATACCAAAGCGCTTCTTTGTACAAACAGAAGCAAGACATTGTTTTTCAAAGAATGTTTTTGGTCACGTGTAGGACAACTGGAGTCACATCTCCTCCTTAAAATGCTAATATATTTGCCTCTTGCCTGAAGGTTGAGGTTTTTGGAAAGGTAGTATTAATATTATGAAACCAGGCTCAGTCACTTCAGAGCATTGTGTGACTTTGGATATGTAATTTAATTTCTCTAGAATTCGGTCTGGGATAATACCTACCACAGAGGTTAATATGAGAATTGGAGCATTATACGGAATTTTGTCAGATTTTTTGGTTGTCAAAGTATAATTGACATACAATATTCTATTAGTTTCAGGTGTACAACGTAGTGATGCAACCTTTATACATTACGGAGTGATCACCATACTAAATCTAGCTGCCATGTGTCACCATGCAAAGTTGTTACCTATTATTGACTATATTCCCTATGCTGTACATTGCATCCCTGTGTCTTATTTATTTTAGAACTGGAAGTTTGTACCTCTTAATCCCTTTCCCTTATTTCAGCCATCTCCCATCCCACTCCCCTCTGGTAACCGAATTGTTCTATCTGTGAGTCTGTTTCTGTTTTGTTTTTTAGATTCTAAATATAAGTAGAATCATACAGTATTTGTCTCATTCTGACCTCTTTCACTTTGCATAATACCCTCTAGGTCATTCACATTGTGACAAATGGCAAGATTATGTTTTTCTTTGGCTCGGTAACATTCCATTGCATGTATATACTGCATCTTTATGCCTTCATCTATCAATAGATTCTTAGGTTGTTTCCATATCTTGGCTATTGTAAATAATGCTGCAGTAAATGTGGGTTTGCTTATATCTTTTCAAATTAATGTTTTTGTTTTCTTTGGATTCTTTGGATAAGTACCCAGAAGTGGAATTGCTGCATTGTATGGTATTTCTAATTTTACTTTTTGAGGAACCTCCATACTGTTTTCATAGTGGCCACCCCATTTTGCATTCCCACCAACAGTGCGCATGGGTTCCCTTTCCTCCACATACTCACCAACACTTGTTATTTCTTGCGTTTCCCCCCCCCCCCCCACCCAAATGTTTATTTTTGAGAGAGAGAGAAAGAAAGAGCACGAGCTGGGGAAAGGCAGAGAGAGTGGGAGACAGAATCCAAAGCAGGCTCCAGGCTCTGAGCTGTCAGCACAGAGCCCAATGTGGGGCTCAAACCCACAAACCGTGAGATCATGGCCTGAGTCAAAGTTGGATGCTTAACTGACTGAGCCACCCAGCCACCCCTTCTTGTCTTTTTGATAATAGCCATTCCCTTAGGTGTGAGGTGGTATCTCATTGTGGTTTTGATTTGCATTTCCCTGGTGATCAGTGATGTTGAGCATCTTTTCATGTGTCAGCTCTCTGTATGTCTTCTTTAGAAAAATGCCTATTCAGGTTCTGTGCCCAATTTTTAATTGGATTGTTTTCTGGATAGTAGTTGTGAGTTCTTTGTGTATTTTGGATATTAACCCTTAGTGGGTTGTTTGAAAATATCCTCTCCCATTCGGTAGTTTCCCTTTTTCGTTTTATTGATAGTATCCTTCATTGTGCAAAAGCGTTTAGTTTGATGTGGTCCCATTTATTTATTTTTGCTTTTGTTCTTGCCTGAGCAGACAGATCAAAAAAAAATATTGCTTAGACTGATGTTCAAGAGATTACCGCTTATCCTTTTTTTTCAGGAGTTTTATGGTTTCCGGTCTTAAAGTCTCTAATCCGTGTTGCGTTTATTTTTGTGTATCGTGTAAGAAGGTGATGTAGTTACATTCTTTTGCAAGTAGTTGTCCAGATTTCCCAGCACCATTTATTTAAGACTATCTTTTTCCATTTGTATGTTCTTGCTTCCTTTGTTGAAGATTAATTGACTGTACAAGCATGGTTTATTTCTGGACTCGATTTGGTTCCCTTGATCTGTGCATCTGTTTTTGTGCCAGTACCATATTGTTTTGCTTCCTATACCTTTGTAGTGTCGTTTGAAATCAGGGAGTATGATACTTGCAAGCTTTGTTCTTCTTTCTCAAGATTGCTTTGCCTATTTGGGGTCTGTTTTGGCTCTGTACAAATTTTCATACTATTCTAGTTTTGTGAAAAAATGTCATTAGTGTTTTGGTAATTTGCACTGAATCTATAGATTGCTTTGGGTAGTATGGGCATTTTACTTTATCTTATTTTACTTGTATTCTATTTTGGGGTAGTATGAACATTTTAACAGTATTCTTCTAGTCTATGAGCCACGTTATGTCTTTTTATTTATTTTTGTGGTCTTCAGTTTATTTCATCAATGTCTTACAGTTTTCAGAGTACTGGTCTGGTCTTTTACTTCCTTTGTTAAATTTATTCCTGTTGTTTTTTTTGTTTTTTTTTTTTTATGTGATTGAAAATGGTATTGTTTTCTTAATTTCTCTTTCTGATAGTTATTAGTGTATAAAAGTGCAACAGATTTATGTATATTAATTTTGTATCCTGAACCTTTACTGAATTCTTTTTTTAGTTCTAATAGTTTTCTGATGAAGCCTTTAAAGCTTTCTATATATAGTTTCATGTCATCTGCAAATAATGATAGTTTTACTTCTTTTCCAATTTGGATGCTTTTTATTTCTTGTCTGATTGCTATGGCTAAGACTTCCAATAAAAGGGGCAAGAGTGGGCATCCTCATCTTGTTCCTGATCTTAGAAGAAAAGCTTTCAGCTTTTCACATTCGAGTATAATGTTAGCTGTGGTATTTCTTTTTTAAGTTTCTACAATAAGGGCTATATCTGCAGTTGATGGGTACATTTAGTACATTCCCCCCCCCGCCAAGCTAATGATGTTGCATCTTACAATAAATGGTATCAAATAGAAGAAATAACAGTACATAAAAAGGTTAATGCAATGTCAGGTACAATATGTATTCAGTAAGTAGCTGCTGTCATTTTATTTTCAATTGAATTATGGTTCCTGTGTTAAGTCCATACCTTTGTGGGGAAGCAAGGTCAGTCTACATACAGGATACCAGATTTGTGAGGCAGTCAGAAGTAGGTAGGCAGGAAGGAAGAGCTGCATTCCCCTAGGAACCTAGATACTGCCTGTGAGAGACAGCAGTGGGATTTGTGGTTGTAAGTGCTAAGATCACTGTCTACACCGTGGAAGCAGAGCTGGACAAAGAAGGACCTGCAGACTAGAATTTCTTGATTCATGCAACCAGCATGGATTATTGTTGTTGCTTTTTATCCTGTCTTGTGCTTTGTGGAGGTCTTACCTGCAGATCTTCAGCCTTAACTAGGCTGTGCTTTAGAGAGGCTGATTGTTTACTATTTGGCTGCAGTGTTTGTTACAGGGACCTGGCTTCTCTGAGCAGGAGTGGCAGTACTCTGCTGGAGACCCTGTGGCAAAAGTGGATTTTAAGGAAAGGATTAGGCCATAATGGTTTGTTGAGCTTCCCCTCCCTTTTTGGAAAGTCTCCTTCCAGCGGCCGACTTGGAGGTGCCAAGATGTACTTTATTAAACACAAGAGAGCCTGTCCTTACAGCTCTTTCTCTGCAGACAGATTTGAAATACCTGTACTCTAGTTTAAGAGTCTCTAATTTGAGCCAGAAGAAGAGTAGAGATCTGAATTTCAGGCAGATGGAACATAAAATGGGCCCATGTTATACAGACTCTCTTTATATATCTCTATTATAACCTCTCCTCTTTTAAATACAGTTTGAAAAATATATCTTGATAAAGAGGAATTAACTCTAATTCTGTAACTTATTCTTAAATGGTTCAGTGTAGAGGTATGGGTGGGAGAGAAAAATACAAAGTAAATGGGATAGAATGCCAGCATTTGGGGAGTTTGGGTGAAGGGTTCGTGGGAATTTCTTTTATTATTTTTGTAATTTTTCTGTAAATATAAAATTATTTCTAAAAAGAAAAGTTGAAAATATCGTGAGCATCTTTCCATGCTATATAGATGTACTATAAAGGTCTTCAGCTAGATTCCTATTGTTGGGCATTTGATTATTTCCAGTTATTTGCCATTATAAACAGTGCTGCTTGGAAGTCTTAAAAAAATTTTTTTTAAGTTTATTTTGAGAGAGACACAGACCGCATGAGCGGAGGAGAGGCAGAGAGAGGGGTAGAGAGCGCAGGAATCCCAAGCAGGCTCCACGCTGCCAGCGCAGAGCCTGACGTGGGGCTTGAACCCATGAAACTGTGAGATCATGACTTGAGCCGAAACCAAGAATTGGACACTTTAACCAAGTGAACCACCCAGGCGCCCCAGGGAGGTCTTTAAATATATCCTCATGTATTTGGAATGGAATCCCCACATCCCTTTGAAATACTCCCACTTTCATAATGGATTTAATAGGAACATTCACAGTAAATTAACCGATTAATGCTTGAACCTAAGACCTTATTTATAATTTTAAATGGGTTAAATGGTGACTCCTTAGCAATGTTTATCTTATCCAGATACTAATAAATACTGAGCTATAGAAAAATTTCTTCAATTCCGCTTCATCTCATATAATAACTTTAGGGACAGCTTGGCGGCTCAGTTGGTTAAGTGTGTCACTCTTGATTTCCACTTAGGTCATGATCTCACGGATTCATGAGTTTGAACCTTGCATCAGGCTCTGCACTGACAATGTGAAGCCTGCTTGTGATTCTCTTTCTCTCCCTCTCTCTCTGCCCCTCCCCTGCTCAAAATAAATAAACTTTAAAGAAAAATAAAAACTTTAGAAAAAAAATCTTTTAGTGACACGAAACATCTTGGCTAGGTATTGACTCCTTGAATAATTAAGAAGTTCAGAAAATCGTTTAGTGTCCTGAAGTTACAGCTTTTTCATCTCATTCTGTTGGAAGCAGTGGAGAAATCTTTTTCTCTCTGATTCCTCACTTTCATTGATTCCCAGATATGTTAATTGGATTCCCATTCTCATTCCAGGAACAGATGGGATGAGGGGACTACTTGACCAGAGTCAGTAGTAATATGCTGTATCTCTGTTGTGTTGATCCACCTTCAGCTTATAATTGTTATTTGTCCTAATTATGCATGTGAAAAACTGAAACCATAGAATACTCTTAAATTTTATCATGATGTCAAAACAGCATTCATTTCTGTTCCTGACAGTTGTCCTGAAATGTTGGGTTATTAGTATTTGGTCCAGTTTTTAGGCATCTATTAATGGTTTTGAAAAACAAAGAGCAGGTAAGCAAGTCTAGTGTTTGACATGCATAATGCGTAAAGGCAGAGCTGATAGGACATGCGGACTAAAGGGATACCCTTGATTCTTTGGATGTACCTTCTGACCTCCAGAGCCAGTCAAAAATATCAAACTGCAAACATTTCAACAAAACTGTTTGCATGAAATTCACGTTTTAAAACCTGACCCCAGGCAAATTAAATTACATTTGAACATTGACGGATCCGTTCAGTTTGATTCCATGGCAGTGTGAATGTTGTATGCTCTTTTCTTTCCTTTGCCTTCATCCTTCAACTGGAATGGTGGGTTAATGAATCGTAGATCAGGAATTGGCAACCAGTGCTGTATTAAATTACACTCAGATCAGAAATGAGAGCCAGGAAAAGAAGCCTTTCATCTACTCTCCAGCTATGAGGCAGGTATTGGACCAGACAGACTGGGAAGACCAGTAACGGGAGGAGTGTGTGTTGTATAGAACTTGACCGGGGCACTTGGCTGTGAATTGACACAGAGCAAAAAGTTGCTTTTCCAGGGAAAATCATGAGGTCGTGGGATTTCATGTCTCTAGTTAAGGAAAAATGATTTTTAAAGTTTTTTTTTTTTTAAACTTTTGCATTTTCTTTGCACTTATAAAGACTGTAAAAAGACATTTCCTAGACACCATCTGTGGTGGTGATATTGGTGGCAGCAGCCGTCATTTGTTTAGCTGGAGATAAGGAAGAGAAGTCTAAGTAGTAGATCTTTTATCCAAGACACTAGGAAATCTGTTTCTCCTAGGGTCTTTCTCTGAGGAAATACATAGTATGTGTTTGTGTGTACACACGTGTATGTGTATATTTGCGTATATAAGGTGAAAATGCTGGCTGGAAGCAGGGGCGGAGACACTGAAGTGAATGTCTTTACCTTAAAGTGAATCTTTGGCCAGTTAGAATATTACAAAAAAAAATCTGTCCGTGATTCGATGTTGGCCTTTTTAACTATGAGGTAGGTGTTCAGATGATTTCCATCTTTGTGTTCATTTTACTTGGCTCACAGGACACATGTTGCTATGAAGCGGCAAACTGCGACCCCAGTTTTATTTCTTTCTGCCTCTACTTTTGTTATATCTGTTTTCCCCATAGATTTAGTAATTTGCTAATTTTCACTAATACACACGTTTTCCTTTGGAAACTTTGATCTGAGGGTCAGAATTAGTCTGCCATTGTCTCCTGCAGAACCCCCTCCCCGCTCATTAAGTCAGGTTAGTCTCTGGTCTTGTTTTATCCAGAATGTGAAGTTCCTAATACTTAGCTAGTAAAGGGTGGCCCTGAGGTGATTCCACTCACCAGAAGGTTGCCGTATGAATACCAGCGTCTACTAATACCATCACCCGAGTTCTTTTTGTTTCTGTGCTAATCTTTCCCTTCTTGGTTTTCACTTTCAGCAGACCTACTCCAATGAAGTTCATTGTGTTGAAGAGATTCTAAAGGTGAGTTCATTTACTGTTTTTCATTTGAAGAAATGTTTAAGGAGGCAGGCATATCTCCATTTACTTTGACTTTAATGAACAGTTGCCATTTCCATACCCCTTTAAACTGTTCCCCTCCTCATACCTTCAAATGCAAAATAAACCAGAATAGTAACAGAAGGACTCTTAAAGCATTATTGAGCTCTCTGACAGACTCTATTAATTAAAATGAAATCTGCAAGCTGCAAGGCATTTGTCTCAGGTTTTTCTGGTGGCTCATAAAGACCCACAAGAGTTGCTCACTTCTCAGAAAGGAAAGCCCTCTGTATTGAGGGGTTAAATGGTGCTTGATTTATACCTCTGGGTGTTTTGTAATGGACACTTGCTATGTATGGCCTCATCTTCAGTGAGACCATGAATTTTTAAAAGAATGAAGAAAAACAGTAGGAAGTAAATGGATATCTATAAACTTACCTTGAAGGGTTATTTTTCACTCTTGTTTCTTGAGATGGTGCTGTGAACATTTTTGCTGTTTCTACAGATACATCATTGAACCCGTTATCTGTTGGTTCAGGGTTTTGTTTTGTTTTTTTCCCCCCACAAGGACAACAGATTCTTCCTAGAATTCAGTTCCAGGAAAAAAATAAATTAATTCTCCTCATGAACCAGTGTGCTTTCATTTTATCAGAGAAGAATTACATAAACTCTTTAGTTTCTTACTTTGGCTTCAATTTCCAGGAAATCTAGAGCTAAATTGAATGCTCAAGTACTATAATTGTAATAACTAAGGGTTTTGTTTATTTCTCATTGCTCCTCTTTGGCTTTTAACTTTCTTCCATGTCAGTGGAAGCATGTTAGTGCTATTCTTGCTTTATCTTTTACTGTAAGTTTTCTGATTTTTTTTGAAGTAGAGATCTGTATGACACATGTACCTATTCATTTGTATTTTCACCGTTCACTTTTCCTCAAAATATATGCTTATCCAATTTTTCCTTTAATTTTTTATTATAAAGTATTAAGTGGGTGGCATTGAAACCAGTAATTCTCACTTGCAAAAAAAAATTTTTTTTTTTTTCACTGTTTATTTATTTTTGAGAGAGACAGAGACAGGATGCGAGTGGGTTAGGGGCAGAGAGACAGGGAGACACAGAATCCAAAGCAGACTCCAGGCTCTGAGCTGTCAGCACAGAGCCCTACACGGGGCTTGAACCTACGAACTGTGAGATCATGCCCTGAGCCCAAGTCGGGCCCTTAACTGACTGAGCCACCCAGGAGCCCCTCACTTGCAAAATTTTTGACAAAGGTAGTGTCTAACCAGATGTTCAGATATTTGGAAAGCAGTTCCATCATTTCTGTTTTATAATTTTTGTCCCCTACTTTTATAGTTGGAATCTTCTAAGAAATATCTCTAAGGAAGCACACTTTGTACTGCTAAAATTGAACAATTTTTATGAACAAGCAAGTAAGATTAATAATAAACAGGTTATGTTGGTTAAGCTTTTGTCTCATCCTCTTCTTCTGATATTTCTGAAATCCTTTGGTGTGATGAGTAATAAAACAACAAATGACTTAGTTATAAAATATGGCCTTAGCATTTTCTCTGAAAGTGTGTGTGATTTGTTTTATAGTTATTTCAAAAGTAAATGCAACAATATAGATTACTTGTCTTCTGTATATATCAAATGTTGCTCTTAGATTTTGATGTGTTAATATACTCCTCATGAAATCCCTTATTTAGGATGATGGTATTAGAGTATCAGACAGTTTTAATTTAATAAACCTATTCATCGTCCCTCCCCTCTCTGCCAGTGTCACTTTCATGGGTTCTTGCTTACCTGGAAAGGCATGAAAGTGAACAGTTAATGCAAGCTACCAGGTGAGTATTTTCATTTGAAAATCATAGGGAGAGCAAATAGAAGGATATCCTGGACTGAGGAGGGACACAAGCCTTTGCATAGTGGAGACTTGGAGTCTTTCCCCCTACACTCACCCTCTCTTGGGGGCTCCAGCCATGTTATATGCACTCCTTGGGCCTCAGTTTCCTTGTTGGTAAAATGAAGGCCCTGGGCTAATAGATGATCCCTAGGGTCCTATCTAGCTCTTACTCTCTAGTGCTGATCCAGGTACTTTCCTCTGCCTCGTGGTTCATGTTCTTCTCTTTTACCAGCAATTTATGAAGATTGCCAGGAATCCTAACACAAATATTTCTGATGGGTGATAGAAGCAGTAAATAGTTTCCTCACAGAAAAAACAATCATAGAAAATCTTTCTTGGTTCTCTGGTGGAAATACGAAGAGTGGAAGTGTTTTAACAAAGGCCTATAATTCCTGCAGGCTGATGGGGTAAGAAGATAGCAGACAGTACTGGAGATTAGGAATTGGTCACACATGAGTTCCAGACAGCGGACTGTGCCCTCATGTCCTCAGTGGGCATAGGGCAACAGCTCGGGTTTTCTACTTACAGTGCCATGGCCTGGACGGCCTCCTGGGGAAGTCAGCACAGTACCTGTAGACAGTACCTCAGTGCAGCATTCTAGCAATTCTGGTACAGTGAGTGGTAGCACTGTTACTTGTTCATTCATTTATGCAACAAATAGCCACTAAGCCTCAAGTACTTTTCTAGGCACTGGCGATGCCACGTGAATAAGACCTAGTTCTTGCTGTAATGGGGATTACAGGAGGAAGATAATTGCATAATAAAAATATCAGGTATTGATGAGTGCAGTGATTCCCATAGCAGGCAAATGAAGAGGATAAGCAGAGGAAAGAATGCAAAAAGCCTTGAGGTGGGAACAGGTTGGTGTATTCGAGGAGCACCAGAAGTTAGAGGAAGCAGACAGTGTGTCTAGAGCAGAGTGAGCAAGGTAGAGAGCAAGGAGCAACAGCTCCGTGGCACCTGGAAGCTAAGACCCAGGCAGGTGCCACCTGATTTACCCTCATTCGTGTGGTAAGTCATTGTTAAGGTAGGGAGCGAGTTCATGGCCTTGTGTGCAATTCTGGGCAGCCTCCTTGCCTTATGGCCCCAATTCTCCTAAGGCCTAACTCCCTCCAGTAAGCCAGGCATTTAGGGAAGTATATAAATTCTTTCAGGCTGTTGGCAAACAACTTAGGTCCTGAAAGAGTTTATGCACTTTCCAACTGCCTAATTTAATAGCTGGGGCAGCCCTAGGCATTGTGAGCACAATGGACATTTTCTGGAAATAATTGGTAACTAAAAGTCATAGATGCCATTGGGATTCTAAAGAAATTCTTGGAAAACAGAAGGGGGGATACTTTCAAACACCTCAATTAATTATATTTTTATATTGTAGCATTATAATGATCCTGTTCCTTAAAGGATAGTCAAATAAATAAAACAGCAGGGCGCTCGCTTTGGTGCAGTATTGAAATTCTTTCAAAACTAGACTTAATTAAAAGTTGTGATGCTTTTAATTTATTAAGTACTTTTTATGACCATGTATCCAAGCATTTTACATAAATTACCCTCATTCTACTTAGAAAAATAAGTGGTCTTAGTTCACCCCTCACTGAGAACAGAGGTGCAGAGAGCTCGGGGACTGTAGGCTGCCAGGGCTGGTGAGGATCAGTTAGGATTCCAGTCTGGGACTCTGGCTCCAGAGTGGTTACTCTTTCCATTATATTCTAGGACAGGATTCTTCCTTTGTGCTGAACAAAGCAGATGGTTAGTCAGTAGGCATGGACATGTCTTCACCTTTAACAAAAATTACTCAAGAAAGCCAGCATCAGTTACTCTTCTTGTCACTGTGCCAGGTCATTTATGTCTGTCCTGGGGTGATAGCCACCAAGAGAGTGGCTGTGGGGAAAGGCAAGGGGAAAAGTGCAGAGTCTGGGAATGGAAATACTTGCTAGAGATCCATCTCCAGTTGTTCAAGGATCAGATGGCATTTCTGTGGCAATGGAGAGGTTGGTCCACACTCTGAAAAGAAATGCTATAGTATACAGTGTATTATACAGGTGAAGTAATTCAGCAGTAAATCTGGGGTCACGAGCTTGCTCATAGGGAGTCGCCTGTCCATCTTTAAGCCAGTTTACCAAGCAAGTCTGACATGTGTGGGAATGAACTTCTTTCTCTTAGACTGGATAAGCGAAAGGGCCCACACCCTGTGCTCTCAGCCATCAGCTTCCTGGGACACCAAATCCGGTCATTTCAGACTTCAGTTTTCTCATCTGTAAAACGAAGGGGTTGATATTCATGATCTCCAATGCCATTTTAAGAAATTGTGTGTGTGTGTGTGTGTGTGTGTGTGTGTGTGTGTGTGTGTGTGTGTGTGCGCGCACCTACATATATTTGTGATTGGGCATGTTTAATCTGACATTCTGTTTAGGGCCAGGTTTTTAGCAAAGCAGAGTATAAGTCATGAATGCACTCAGAAAAAAAAGAATTCATGTCAGGATATATATATATTAATTTGGAAGATCTAAAAATCTTGCCTCCATGAAAATAGTGAATAGAAGTGAAACTTCTGTTGCTGGAAAGGGAACATAATTCTTAAAGGCCCTTTCCTCCAAAAAAGTTCATATGTACTAATAGTGTGTATCAGGGAAGGGTCAAATCCATTAAAACTCTCCCAAGTGGAACAAGTGACCTGAATTACTTGTTTGCTTAAGTCAAACAGGAAAGTTCTTCTTCCTTTGAACTTAAATAATTCCAGGAAATGCAATAAAGAAGCTGAGGGAGAAAGAACGCATTGAGTAGAGACTCTGTGTTCACGGTTACATAAGCTCTGTTAATACCTATTACTGTTTATATGCTTTATAATATTCAGTGTTAAGACCATTCATGTTCTGCATTCTTGTTTTTCTTCTTTGAACTGATTACTGTTTTGTGAGTTGGAGATCTTTGGTGTTTGAACATAGCCCATTAAGTAGGGGTTTTTTTTTAAAGTAAAATAACTTTTAAGATTTCACTTTTTATTTACTATCAACCCACTTTAAAAAGCTGGGGCGCCTGGGTGGCTCAGTGAGTTTAGCGTCCGACTTCGGTTCAGATCATGATCTCACGGTTTGTGAGTTCGAGCCCTGCGTCGGGCTCTGTGCTGACAGCTCGCGGCCTGGAGCCTGCTTCGGATTCTGTGTCTCTCTCTCTGTCTGCCCCTCCCTTGCGCGCTCTCTCTCTCTCTCTCTCTCTCTCTCTCTCAAAAATGAATAAATGTTAAAAAAAAAAAAAAGTCTTAAATAAAGTTAACTTACATAGCAATAAGTGTTCTATTTATAATTGTTCATCCCTTTCCAAATCTCTTTCCAGGAAATGACCCATTCATGGCCGCCTCCTTTGACAGCAATACATACGCCCAGTACAGCCGAGTCCTCCAAATTTCCTTTTCCGACAAAGGTAATTCCTTACAAGTACAGTAGGCACTGTATCCACATCAGTGAAAAGTCTTAAGTATTGCTGTGAACCAGATTAATCTAACACTAGCTGTTGGAATCTTTGCAGATAAGGTTAAAATTGCAGTTAATTTAGCTCTTAAAATGCTTCATAATGTTTTCAAACACTTCACTCTCCAAACTATGTCAGTAAGAACATCTTACATTTGTACCAAGTTTTATAGCTTATGAAAGCATTTAGGACTTTTCAGTAAATTCTCTGGGAATTCTGGGAAAACAGAAGTGCAGGGAAAGTAAGTAAGGTGAGTGTCTGATTCCTAGTTCAGGTCTAATACATAAATCTTCCACTTCTTATGCTTCCTAATTTTCTTAAAGTTTGATATGATCATCTACATTAGCGCTGGTTTTAGTAACAAGTGGATCAGTTGCTGACTTGCATGTTTCATTGAAGCATTTGTGAACAATGTATTTTAAACACTGCCGTTTTCCTTTGCTTATTTGTACTTTTGGATCTCCTTGGAGCTATAGAAATAGCACCTTCAGATCTGTGTTTTGTCCAGCTTTGTATGCATGCACATTGTTAATATATTATAGCTATTCCTTTCCATGGTATTGTTTTCAAAAGAGGTTATATCTACCCAAACCGGAATTTGCCATGTTAGATACTTTCCATATTTTCTCATGATAGTTTTTAAAAAATGTTCATTATTACTGGTTTTAAGGTAAAACCTTATGCTTTGCATAAAATAAAATAAAACAAATCTATCTTTGCTGTAAGGAAAAGTAAACTCTAGGAAACAGCAGAAGAAATAAAACCTATTTTATGTAAAAATTAGATTTACCAGTGTTCATCAGACTTAGTGGTGATGCTACGTAAGATTTATAAACCTTAGTATTTTGAGAACTAGAGATTTTTATTTTTCTTTCTAGGATTCTCAGCACATCAGTTCTGCAACTCAAAACCAAAGTAAGTAAATTGCGTGGAACTGATTTTTGCATTGAAAAACAAAGCATAGTTTTTACTGTTTTAATATAAGAAAATTAATGAAAAATGGCCTAGCACAGATGAGGGCTTCCTCTATTGAAAGAATAGGAAAGGAGGGAAAACATAAAACTGTTCTTTGGATGGAATTTCAGATTGTTGCAAAGACTTAATGAAGAGGTCGTAGTAAAATACTTAACAAATATAATGTGTTACAATTATAACAATTAGCTGTATATATAATTAATATATAATTATATAATTAGCTGATCTGTGCTACACATTTTGAATGTGGCTCTCAAAGCATTATAATTCAGGAATTATATATAAGAATAGATTGGAGTATTTTGTGTGGTTCTTGTGGGTTTTTTTCTAAAAAAAGTAAGAAATTTGTATAAGGAATAGAGCACACAGATGCTTTAGTTTTTCCTGTATGTATTCACCCTGTAATTCTTGCTTGTCTCTCTTTATGGATTGTAAATAGTTGGGAATTTAGGGGGAAACAGAAGTAAGCTAACTGGATCTAGCCTTTCTCTTCATCAGTAACCCCTTGGTTCAGTAAATTTTTTTGTGTACCAACTACATACAAGGCATTTGAAACCTTCTAAAAATGACTCAGGTATTTGCAGTCATTTAGTTTAGTAATATACAGTGAGCATCCAAGTTATGAAGTGCTAATCTTCAAAAAATAGGGCTACCAAAGTAGGATATGTATGTATGTATGTCAGGAAAAGATTGTTCTTAGATATTTCATGGAGGTGACTCTTCCTCAGATCTCCCCACCTCATTCTTTTCCCTTACTTACATTTTTCCCTTTATTATTCTATTGTTTAAATTACAAGGATGTGGGGAGAGTAGAAAAGGTGAGGAAAGCAAGAAGCAGAATATCCTTTCCTCTAGAATGGGGGTGGGCCCATCATAGCCTGAGAGTCCATCTGTTCTGCAACTATATTTTGTAAAGGTTTTATTAGGACACAGCCTTACCCATTCATTTATTATTATGCTACAAGGTACAGCATGCAAAGTCCACAATATTTACTGTCTAACCTTTATAGAAAAAGTTCACCATCCCCTGCTCTAGATGTTGAATAAGATCTTCAATGAATTTATTACTGAATTTCCCCTACATGCAGAGAAGTAAACCTGATCATCTTGCCACAGTATTGTATAAGTAGCAAGGTAAAATTAACAGAAATTGGTGGCTTCTTGGGGGAGATGGGGAAATCTTTTTTTCTCAACGTCTTGGCTGCCTATACAGAGACAGATAAGCAGTGAGAGTGGCACAAGCCTTAGATGCATTGCCAGCTTAGCTGTGGATAGGAGTAGTATGTGCCCCTTTTACTTGTTGCTCTCCCTGCTCCCCCTTTGCTAGGTCTGCCGGTCAGGCAGATTGTATGCCTTCCACTGGCTTACAGCTCTGATGATTGCTCAGTCTTGGTTTAGAAAGATTCCCTTTAATTCTTTGTTTGATTTCCTTCTTATAGCAAAAATATAGTTGAAGATGAGCTGGTAAGCACTTTTTTTGGCTGCGGATGGATGGCCGCCCTCTTGGCCACTGGAGTAGCATGGGCTGATTCCCCCTTATTCTGATACGGTTTCAGACCCTGGCAGGACTCCAGTAGATCTTGGCTCACTAGATGCTTACCCTGGGGTTTTTCCTGCTGCTGCCACTCTGTCTGTTGGTGTTCTGGGGAACCTTGTTCACTTTTGTGAGACTGGCCTTTGCAGGGCCTCGTTGGACCCTAGAAGGGTCTAGTTGTATGTTGGATGAAGAGGGAGTAGATTATGTGCCGATTTAGTGGTCAGAAAAGTAAAGTTTGACATGTGTTTCTCAAAGTATGCTCAGCAAGAGAATTCAAATTTCTTGAGAGGTTATCTTCAGGTTTTAGAGTCTGTAGAGAATGAGGTATAAGGGTTTTACTTGCATGCCCCAGTATTTATGTTCACAGGTTTGCAAAAACATGACTGCCTGAGGATAACCAAGCCTCGTGGTGCTTAAGACCCAGTGAAGACCACTGTATGGGAGTCCCTGTGACTGTGTTGAGGAGTGACCTTAGCCCCTCCCATTTGTAGTCCTGCCTCCAGCTTTAGCCCCAAGGGGAAGCAGTTCAAAAATATCATGCAAGAGCTGCTGCCACCATGAGGACAGAGTGATTAATTACAGGGTCTCCATATGACATTTTTGGGAAATCTTCAACGGTATCTTAAAAGGCACCCATATTGCCATTCCACTTCAAGTTCTGTTTCAGCTATTACCTCACACCTAGAGCAGGCTCCCAGCTGGTTCGTTTCCTCCACATTTACTATTTCCCCATTCCCTTCTAGGTTCTATCAGGTGGCACCACTAGACTAATCTTTCTGAGGAATCTGTCATGTTCCTGTTTAGACCTTTGGTGATGTCTCATTGCCTAACAATGTTATAACTTACCATCGTGGCATCCAGTGCCCTCTAAAATTCAACCTTCACCCATCTTTCTGTGGTGTCCACACCTTTTGCGCCCCACCCTTACCGTTTCCAAATCTGTGCCATTTTAAATCTTCCCTCTTCTCTGCCTTGGCTTACACGGTCTCTTCTGCCAAAGGCCTTCCTCACCCTCCTGTCTCTCTATGGCCAGAGCAGTCATTCTGTCAAAATCTCCCCCATCTTTTGTGACACAATTCATTTTGCTCCTTGTCTAACTTGCCTTCTTTAGTCATAGTCAACAGACCATTCCCTAGATTCCTGGTACAGTTAATTTATATGATTGATTTGTGTACTCGTCTCACACTGCCTGGGGTCATAGATATTTGTGTGCCTGTCACGTGTTCCTCAGTTAATTGTAAGCTCATCGAGGACAGGGTCAAATGCCTTGAACATCTTGTATCTGTGAGGCATTCTGCAGGTAGCTGTTGAATAAATAAATGGGGGCAGGTGTTGAATAACGGGGGTACGGATGAGAAGGGGAGCACACTTGACCAAATACAGAGGCTGAGAAAAGGGAGTGCTAGCAAATCACTGAAAGATAGGTGAGGTCAGACCAGGTGAGAGTGAGTGCCGCCCTGTCATAGTGCTAACACGTGAGCCGCCCCCCACAACCCGACGTCAAGGAAAGTCAGGTTCCAGCATGTAGGAAAGTTACCAGCCATGTGGCAGTGTGTGCTGCAAGCAGTTCTTTTCTGTGTTTTTGCTCTGTTCAGGATTCTTTGATTCTGAGCAAGTCTACTCTAGAGGTGACGTAAGTTATTATATAATGGTGAGATTGTACCAAGTGCGGTGTGTATAGCAAGCACTGTGGTTGACTGAGTTCAAGTATACTAAACGATTAGGTGGAAAAGATGAGGACAGGGGTGGAGGGACAGCAAAAAAAAAAAAAAAAGGGGGGGGTGGGGGGTTATAAGAAACTCATGAATATATCTCACTGTGTTGCTTTGATCATTTTCCTTTCCCCACAGAACAATATGATACATCTTCAAAAAACCACACTAATTCTCAGCAGGGAACATCGTAAGTAAAATGCTTTTGTTTATTAAGAGTTTATAACGTAACATTGTAATTTCCCACGTAAATCTATTGCCTAGATTTTTTTGCCCTACTGCTTTCAAGTAATGGCTTTCTTTCATGAACTACCACTGCTTTGTAAAAGGAAGTAATACCCTAGATTTATGCTTGGATTAAGTTCTCCTGTTGAGGGTTCAGGTTCCATAACAGAGTTTGCCAAGGGGTTTTCTCAAAAGAAAAGCATTTGAGCTGTTATTTACATATTAACTGTGGAAAATAGAAGGTTTTAGCTTAGTAAAATTCAGTCTCAAATAGCTTTGGCTTTAGGAAACAAATTTGGGGGGATGTGTACAATTTAAGATTTTTTTTTTTTTGCCACTTTTTTGGCCTAGTTTTAACTAATAAAGAACAAGTCCTGTTGCCCAGCTGTTCTTTATTAAGGCCAAGTAAGTCCAGATACATTTGGGGTTTTTGGAACAGTTTGAAGTACATAATAAAGATTTTTAAATCAGCATTTTGACCTAATTTGTCATTTCTTGATGGTATTAAAGTAATATTTCTTGCTTTTCATACAACTAGGAAGGCTTTTTAGGAACTAGGTGATACTCCTTCAGTATCTAATCAGTAACTGACCAGGAGCTGCCAATCTCCCAGAATTTGAGGTTCGAGCTCCAGCTTTGCTCTGGGCACAGTATTTGTCCCATGTGCTTTGGAAGGAGGCATTGCTGTGGGTTGAATTTTTAAAAAGCTGTGTAGTTGAGGCAAAGAGGTTATTTTATCTTTTCACCGTAACTCTGAATGTGAGACTGGATTCAATCCCTGTTCCTAAGCACCAGCTCCTCGATGGAATTTGTTTTCATTTCTCCATAGCAAAATCAGAAGGAAAAAAAAAAAAAAAAAAAAAAAAAAAAAATATATATATATATATATATATAAAAACATGATTTTTTTTTTTTAAGATTAACCTATTATAGTTTGAAGGGTGGACTTTTCTGTGTGTGTAATAAAAATTATTTTATTTATAGTACTGGCAGATGGTGAACATTTGCTTGTTTTTATTGTCCTTTTACCAGAAAAAATGTTTAACCCCTATGTGCGTTTTCTTTCCTTTTTTCCCTCTTTTCTGCTTCTGCTGCTGCTGCTGCTGCTTCTGCCTTTTCTCCTCCTCCCTTCCCCCTCCCCTCTGGCGCCCCTCCTCCTCCTCTTTGTCCTCCTCCTCCTCCCTTTTTAATTCTTCTGGCTCCTAAATTCTGAAAGTATGGAATCACTGACTTAGATTACACTGAAAGGAGGAGAGTTTTTAAACCAGTTGATGGCTGGTAGAAAATAGAAACTATAGATCCAGGGACCACAATTGCAATAATTCTGTGGAAGCTCTAACTTCCCCAGGGTTGTACACCTTGTACTCTTTGTAATGGTTGGTAGTAAAGCCCTTTATACAATAAAAGGCCCTTGTCAGTGTCTTTGGGGACAGTGAGGAAGAGGGAATTAAAGAGCCTGCATCCCCCTTGGCAGTAAGATTAGCAGGGAGGAGTTCCCCTTGGAGCAGCGCTTGGAGGCAACAGCACCAAGAGAAGGAAGCTGCTGTGTGCCTGGGCCTGGGGGTAGAGGAAAAAAGGCAACTCTGGTATGAGCTAGGCCTGAGGGCTAGGCAGCCTCAGACTGAGCGGGCCAAAGTTACAGCTTCCCACACCAATTTCCATCAGCTTTCAGGCTTGGGTAGTTGGGTAGACCATTTTCTCTGACAGTTTTGCTCCTCAGAGGAATAGGCAGTTCTCCTGCCGAGTTAAACCACTGAAATCAGAGGTGCCTGAAAGTGTATGGCAGGTAAACTTCTGTCTTGTGACGTACATAGTGCTTTCTTCGTAAAACTGTTCATTTGCCAGAAATAAAATCACGTAGGAAAGAATATTTATTATGATCCTGATAGGTTGAAGGAGGGGAGGAAAGCAGGGCCTGTGGAAGGTGAAGAGGAAAAAGAAGCATGAAATAGGAGAGAACGTAGTCTCCAGGCTCAGTAGAATAATGAGGGTGGTATGGCTTTGGTTGGATGGGGGTGGGGCTGGTGGTATCGATAAGTGCCAAATGTACCTTGGGGGAAAGGAATCACTTCAGTGTCCCAATTAATAAGTGCAGTCGTAGTTTCAGATTTAGTATGTCACATCTGTTAGTGCTCACGGGTTAATTTGATCTAGCGTCAGCATTAAGGTTCTTTGACATGTAGTTAAACGATTTGAGTGGCACACAGAGTACCAGAGGGATGGCCTAATGTACTTTGAATGTCAGGGAAAAATGTTAATTTTGGGGTCGTTTGTACTTTGGTTTAAAAAAATCAATCCAGGTCTTAATGCTTTTTCTTTCAGTCGCAAATATTTTGGAATCCTTAGAAAAGTGGAGTAGTGCATGTGAAAGGAAAACAGAGTGACCCAGTACTGGAGAATAAGTTTGTGGAGAGTCTGTATTAACTCTTAACATCTGTCCAGGCTTGGGGTGGGGAGCAGGGCAGGGCAGCGGGGGCCATTAGCTAGGTGGTGGAAGGATGTAGGTGTGAAAGAAATATGTGCTGAATCCCTTACTTTTTAACCTCTGAAGTTGAAACTCTCAAATGATGAATTCCTTCTGCCAACCTTTGCTAAGGAGTGAATAGCTATGATGTTAGTGCTGTTTGCCCTTAAATTTAGGGGAAGTGGTATTGATTTAAGGCCTCCTGACTTTGGAATCCTTTTCTAAGGCTTAGATCTGTTGAGTTCCCAAGGCAAAGTGTAAGGTATAGCAAAACCTTGGATTGCGAGTAACTTGGTCTATGATGTTCTGCGACACGAGCAAACGTTTCTTTTTTATTTTTCTTTTTTAATTTTTTTTTAACGTTTATTCATTTTTGAGAGACAGAGACAGAACATGAGCAGGGAAGGGGCAAAGACAGGGAGACACAGAATCTGAAGCAGGCTCCAGGTTCTGAGTTGTCAGCACAGAGCCCAATGCGGGGCTCGAACCCACGAACTGCAAGATCATGACCTGAGCCGAAGTTGGTCGCTCAACCGACTGAGCCACCCAGATTCCCCACGAGCAAGCATTTCTAATAAGTTTTAACTTGATAAATGAATGATGTCTTGCAGTACGAGTAGTACATGATGCCGAATGTGACATGATCACAACTGAGCCAGTGGTTCTTGAAATTCACTTTGATACATGCTTTGGATTACAGGCATGTTTCTGGAACAAATTATGCTTGCAAACCAAGGTTTTATTGTATTTCCTTCTTCTATACACTTAGGTCCTTTTATAATTCCCTTGTTGTGCAGCCAGATATAGTTGACCAGTGTCATTGTTTTTTGTCAGCCTCTCAAAAGAGATCATGTGTTTATTCTAGAAACTACAAAGCACTTGAATAGGTGTTACCGTGCTAACTTCTTTCTCCCTTCCTACCCTACCTTCAAATCACAAGTTTTTACTAGAAGGTGTCCTCCTTTATTTTTATTGGTTCCACTTCCAAAATCATCAGTATTTATTGGGACTAAGAGGCAGAAATTAACCATTTTAGCAATTTGAAATTTTTATTACTCACATGGGAAGTTTCTTCTGACATGAGGAGAATATCTGGATATGAAGGCTGGGATTGGGATGGTCCTGGAAGTTTGACAAAAAGGAATGGTGCAAAGTTAATAAAAGCTGGGAAGAGTCTGATACCTTTTTAAGTGAGTCTGAGTTTTCATCTCTTGCTCAAAACATTATTGGTTTTTAAATATCTTGGTAAAAGAACTAGGGAAAACCTATTCTATCAGTTTATTATAATATAAAATCATCACTTCAGGACATTTGACAGTTGAAATGTCCCAGAATGAAGTCTAAAGAAGTGGCTTATCTATACCAGTTCATCTAAATCATATTTAGCCTAAGGAAATTATTATTTTTGTTTTTACTATTTGCTGATACACATTTCAGAAGAAGTAGTAGAAATCACCCTAATGTGCATAGCTTATAAATTATCTGTCACTGAGGTCACACTCCTATGGCCTTATTCACAGTTCTTCAAAACAAAGAACAAACATTTGTGCTGGTCACTTATGTGTTGGTAGGACTACATTAAAGTTGAGCATCACAGAATGTAAATGGAGAGCCCATTTTTAATGATAATTCTCAGTACTCAGGACCAGGTGTTGCTGGAAAAGAATACGCTTCATATTCATTCCCAATTTGTCTGATGAATTCAGGGATATTGGTGTTCATAATTATTTTAGTTACCTAGGTATTTTAAGAAGTGTTAGTTTTCAGGAGAAAAGGTAGAATTGTAAAATGAAAGCAAATAAGGATTATAGCATTTTATATTTATTTATTCTAATTAATTTATTTTTTTTAATGTCTATTTTTGAGAGAGAGCATGAGTAGGGGAGGGACAGAGAGAGAGAGGCAGGTAGAGCCCAGAGCCTGACACGGGGCTCAAGCTCCTGAACTGTGAGATCATGACCTGAGACGAAATCAAGAGTTGGAAGCTCACCCAGGAGCCCCATGGAATATAGCTGATTTTAAAAAAGGAATTAATGTTAGCCATGCTATAGAGAAATGAGAATTTATAAAATGGAGTATTAAAGAATTTCTTTAAAAGAATTTGTGTTAAAATTTATTTTAGAGCATAAATTGGGGAGAGAGGCAGGGCGGGGGGAAGGAGGGAGAGGGGGAGAGAGAGAGAGAGAGAGAATAAATGAATGAATGAATGAGAATGAATGAATGAATTTAAGCAGGCTTCACACTCAATGCGTGAGCCCATCATAGAGCTCCATCCCGTGACCATGGATCATGACCTGAGCTGAAATCAAGAGTTGGACCCTCAACCAACTGAGCCTCCCAGGTGCCCTGCCCACCAAGAATTTCTACTCTTAAGTGAAAGCAAACAAAAAGAATCTTGGTGTGCAATATTTTACAAAAATCTGCTTATTTCAGAATTATAGTCCCTCAGGCACATTAAACCAATATTTAGAAAATACTGAAACTCCCAAATGTAGAATCACCTCTTTTCCTCATTTGCACTGTGCTGTAACCAGCACCTGGTAGAATTATGGTCTCTTGGAATAATCATTTTAACTCTTAGATTTCTAGCTTTAGTAGATGATATTCTTGAATCCCTTGGAGGATAATATTTGACTTAACATTCTATACAAGCTCATGCTGGAAACTTGCATAATATTGAAGGGATATTCTGATGAGGCTATGAAATGAAGCATACTTTAAATAATTATAAAACTAATACTAAGGTGCTAGAGGATTGTCCTCTTCAGACTTTTCACCTTGGAGCTGAATTTTCCCAAATGATCCAGCCATGGCTTAAACTACTTTGGGAGTGCCCCTTTAGGATAAAATAACTGCTATATTTGGTCTTAGACCAAAGATAAATAAAATGGACCAGAAGAATAAATTTATCGCTTGTCTGTTGTATAATAGGTAAGTGCTAGGAAAATGAGTTTCTTCTACAAAAGAAAAATTATTCTCCTTATTTAACATGCTTTAGACCCCAATTATATAAATCTTATTCTGAGGGCTTGGCTCCAGGTGACTTTGGAGATATTTCTAAAAATTGCTTCTATTTATGCATTGAGTGCATAACTAGTGAACACATGTTGTGTGCCTGGTGCTCCTTTAGGGACTTGGAAACAGTGGCCAATAAGACAAAATTCTTGTCTTCCACATCTTGTAACTTAATGCGGGTGGCATGTAATACAAACTTGGTGATGTGATAGTGACAGGCTCAGGGAGGAGTTCTTTTGGGTGGTGGTGAGATGTTTGGGAGGGAGGTCAGGAAAGGTCTCTCAGAGGAGGTAACATTTGATCTGGAGCCTGAATGATGAGAGAGGAAGGCAGAGAACTCCTGCCACGTCTAAAGGGGTTTGATAGATTTTGCAGCAGGCTCTGAAGCCACTTGAAAACATCAGCAAGTCATTCTTACTTGGGGTGACAACTTTGAAGTAGTTCCTTTGCATATGCAAAAACATGGTTTTTAAGGGAGCCCATGAAGGTCGATTCAAGTCTCACTTTGGATCATAACTGCTGATTTACTGCAGTAACTGACCATAGACTAATTTAAACATGGGTTGAAAGATTGAATAAAATGTTTTAATTTGCTAAGAATCTGTTAGCCCTAAAGGCAGTTTGTACATTCCACCCACTGTGGGATGGTAGGCTATTACTAAATGAACAAGATGTGGTCTACTTCCATAAGAATGTCTATTCTGTCTCATCCTGCATGGGCCTCCAAAGCCCTCTGATAATTTACCTCTCTACCCTCCCTTACTACCCCTCTTCCTGAATACTCTGGTGTACTTTGCACTGTGGCCACGTTGGCCTCCTTGGCCTCCTTGCTATTTTCTGTGCCCTGATCACTCTACCCTCTATTTGTGCAATGGACGCCACCCCCTTATCAGTGCAGACTTCTTTAACTACCCCATGTAGAAAAGGAACCCGAACCCATCTTTATTCTTTTATTTCCCTCCATAGGCTTTTTACCCATTGAAAAAGTATATATTTAGTTGTTTATTTCCCTTTTCATAAGGGAAAAGTATTTATTTTAGTTGTTCATCTCCTTCTCCTAGACTGTAAGTGCCACAAAACAGAATTTGTCTGCTTAGAGTTGTATCCATTGAGTCTAGAGCAGGGTTTGGCATATAGTAAGTACTAAGAGTAAATGTGGAAGGAAAAAATATTACACATAGATTTGATTAAATATATGCATAAGCAATATTTTTTATTAATTTTTTTAATGTTTACTTAGAGCATGAGCGGGGAAGGGGCAGAGAGAGAGGGGAGACAGAATCCTAAGCAGGCTCCACGCTGCCAGCGCAGAGCCTGATGCGGGGCTTGAACTCGCGACCGTGAGATCATGACCTGAGCTGAAATCAAGAGTTGGATGCTTAACTGACTGAGCCACCCAGGCACCCCAATAAGCAATATTAGCAGGATTTTCAGCGGTAATTTTTCCCAGTTCTTCCTGGTTGTCCAGTAGGTCATTCTTGCACTAGTATCTTATGTCATACCTTTTTTTTTTTTTTTTTTTTTTAAGTAATCTCTCTGCCCAACTTGGGGCTTGAACACACAACTTTGAGCTCAAGAATCATGTGATGTACTGACTGAACCAGCCAGGCACCCATGTTACATTTACTGATTTAGTCTTATTATTTACTTCAGATTTCCCTTCATTTATACTCTTGTAATTTTTCTCATATCCTTATGTGACCTCGATAATCTTCACCTCTTCCATGGATTTTAAATCATCTTTTACACCTCTGGCAATTTTTACTTAATCAGCCATAACCTCAATTACTACAGTAGATCATGTACTGAGCCACTTTCCCCTCAATCTTGTTTGTCCATAACCTCCCATAGTTCATGAATTTGAGTAATGCCAACACTGTCACCATTTATGGAGAGTTCCCCTTAGATGTAGTGTCAAAGCTACTTGAGATTTGTTTTTTCGATTTTTCATTTAGTGTACGTGGAACCTTCTTCATAATTTGTAATCTTCCATCATCTGCAAAACATTTTGCAGTCCTTATTGCTGCCCTTTACCAGAAAAGGAATCACAGCCTGATTGAATTTTAGATTTGAAGAATTATGTATGTCCACTTTGGAGCCCAGCCTCTTTCTCTTTCCCTGCACTCCATCACCCGTCCTATTCCCAAATCAGTTTTAAGTTTGTGAGATTGTTCAAGTTTACACATTCTCACGTGTTCATTAGCGGTTTCGAAAAAGTATTACTTACTGTTTTAAACACACCTAATACCAGGGTTGTGACTTATTAATTACCGTGAGCTTGCCTTCACTTGCTCTTTCCCCAAATAAAATGTATGGCGTGATCATAGGAAATGTTGAGCCAAAAAATCCATTTATTTATGTCATTTTGGGGTTTGAGTTGAGATGTTACAGAATATTGGCAGTGAAGTCTTTGGCAAGCCCAGTACTGAGGAATGGGAAAGGAATAAAGGCTTGTCTTGTGTGTCTTCGCACAGTAACAGTCGGGCCATGAGTCACTGAAGCGCGCCTGCCGGAACCTGTACGTGGCTCTGTCGGCTCTGTGGAGCAGCTGCCTGAAGAATGCGTTTGTACAAAGGGGTTTGAGGGTTGTTTGTAACCTTTAAGTGAAAACTCTCCCTCACCAGTAATGTGAAATGTGGTTAAACCTCCGTGTTAGTTCAAAGAGTTGCTGTACCTGAGTATTTGGCTTCTTTTGAACAGTGCTACGGTAGGCCGTATGGTGTCCTATGCTTTGAAATAACTGCTTTGTCTTGCGTTTGGAAGTGAAATTTGTTGTTTCACCCATTTTAAAAGTACATAAGGGTTCTAGTTCATTTATTTTCATAAGGGAAAAATAGTGTATTCATTTTATTCCAACAGGATAATTACTATTTTCTTTTAAATCCAAGTCTTTCAGGGGATTCTGAAGCTTAGATTCCATCCCATCAGGTAGGTGTTCCAGCCCTTGTGTCCTTTATTGGCCAGAGCAAGGGGGTCATATAAGATGGAATGGCTTTTGCATTCTGGATCCAGCATGAACCAGCCCCATGATCTTCAGCTAGCAAGCTAGGTGGCCATTCTGAGCCCATTGCCTCACCCTTAGAATGTGACGGGATGATGAGAGGCAGCCTATAGGGTTGTGAGCAAAGGCAGTGATTATAGAGTTGTGATCACGCAGTGGGCGCAGCTATGTGGTACTGTTACTTATTCAGCAAAAGCAGTGCTGTTCATTCAGCCAGCCTTTTAGGGTACCTGCCAAGTTCTGGATATAGAAGATATGAAGGTGAAAATGACTTGATCCTGCCCCAGAAAAGCTTACAGTTGAGTATGTCCCTTGAGCCTTATGCTCTCTTGACCTAGATCTTACTGGTATGAGTGAGACTGGGTCTAAGAGATTTGATTCCCTTCTAGGGGTGCAAAGGTGGTCACCCAGATGTGCTATAATTAGTTTTGCCATTTTTCCCATTAAGGACCTGTTCTTCTACATACGGTATGTGAAGTGCAGTATAGTAATGTACTTGGCCTCAGTCATGCTTGTTAGTGGGACAAACGGGGTTTTAGCAGCTGGTTCCTTTACATTTTTTTCTTTATCTCTAACAGTAAAACTTTTACCTGTCATCTGGTTAGATTTTCTCCTAACTATATAGATTCTTTTTTTTTTTTTTTTTTGTAAAGTCACAATGGCATTCATGATTAATTTTCTATATTGGCAAAACTTAGTTATGGTTCTTAAGTTAACTTTTTTTGTTTTTGTTTTTAGTGTTTACTTATTTTTGAGAGAGAGAGAGAGAGAGAGAGACAGAGCACGAGCAAGAGAGGGGTAGCGAGAGACACACAGAATCCTAAGCAGACTCCAGGTGTCAGCACAGCCCGATGTGGGTCTTGAACCCACAAACCATGAGATCATAACCTGAGCTAAAGTTGGATACTTAATGACTGAGCCACCCGGGCACCTCAAGTTAATTTTTTTCTTAATACAGATGTAGTACATGTTTGTTAAAAAAAACTTTAGAGGTTCCCGCCCCCCTCCCCCCATTAGCATGCTGGTTTATGTTGAGCTACCCATCTGGCGATAATAATAAACTATGGTTTCTGGAAGATTCCGTGGTTACTTTTGGCAGACACTGACAATATAATATGTTGATTTTTGCATCAGGGCGCCCGGCTGGCTCAGATGGTAGGGCACACGATTCTTGGCCTTGGGGTCACGAATTCAAGCCCCATATTGGGCATAGAGCTTATTTTTTAAAAAATCTTGATTTTTGCATCAAATTGTATCTTGAATTTTGATTCAGTGGAATACCAAGTGTAAATAACCAGTATATGCTACGTAAGTGATAGATTTTGTTTGCCTATTGGTTTATCATTGCTTTTTGAGTGAATGTTTCTTTAGAGCTATCTGGAGCAGTCTGCCTTCAGAGGCCACTCATCTCTTTAGGTGTCAGACCTGCGGGCCTATTTTGTTATTGCCTACATAATGTTCTGAGGGGGAAATTCTCGGAATCTGGGACAGCACTTTCACAGTCCCTTTCATTCCCTCAGAGAAAGTAGAGCTAAAGGTCAGAACATATATTTTCTGACTTACTTTAGGAGAGTATATTCATGGAAGCCACTTTAGGAGAGTATATTCATGGAAGCCAGGCAGACAGCTTAACAGAGTATCTAGCCCTCTGCTTACAACGGGAAGGTGATTGGATTACATGATCGTTGATATTTTGGGAAGTTAAGACAAACCAGTTTTATGCAAAACCCAATAACTAAGAAACAAAGAGGTCTGTTAACTGTGGTTTTGGTGGTAGTGGCTAACATTGAATATACTTTGTCAGGTTATTTTTTTTTCTTTTTTTCTGGTTGCGTTATACCTTAAATTTATTCAAAGATATATATATATCTTTTATCTTTTTTGTGTGTATACCCCAGCCAAGCCACCCTTCAGCACTAACATTGTTGACTGACTTTTTTTCTTACACACCATTATGATAGCTACTGCCAGGTTTTGCATCTGAAGTCTGTGTTTTTCTAGCCTTGTGTCATTAGATAAATATTGAGCAGCATCTCCATTTACAAGTAGCTAACAGCTTTTGTATTTTTAAGAGACTTATCACAGGATAGTTTTCGTACATTTGTTGGTGAAAATAGTTCCTTGGCACAATTAAAACATTGCATGTAGGTGGTCATTTACAAAAGAGCCACGTTTTATAATTTATTTTCGTTAGAAAATAGAGTGATTTTACCAAGGATTCCCAAAATAATCATGCCTGCTTTTACTTCAGTGGCAGCTAGTGGGTTTGCAGTAAAAATTGTTGGTCAGATTATTGCAGAGGTATTTTTAGAAATACTAAAGGATTGTAACTAATATAATTTTGCTTTTTGGAGCATTTCTTATATACTTAAGCAGATTGGTTTTTGTTTTTTTTTCACCTTCACTAATATTTCCTCAAATAGTGATGTTCATAAATTTGGGGGAAGTGGGAACAAACAATTAATTACTGATACATTCTTTTGATTGTAGTTTTATCCTTAGAAGATGGTAAAAGGGAGGAGATAAGGAAGGGCTGAGAGTTGAATAAACATGTAGGGACTGGAAAATGGCTTTTTTTTTTTTTTAATTGAAGTATAATGTTTGCTTTTTTTTTTTTTCTCTTAAAAATATTTTTTTATTTTATTTTTGAGAGAGAGAAAGAGAGTAGGGGAGGGGCAGAGAGAGAGAGAGAGGCAGAGGATCTGAAGTGGTCTCCGTGCTGACAGCAGAGAGCCCAGTGAGGGGCTTGAACTCAAGAATTGTGAGGTCATACCCTGAGCCGAAGTTGGAAGCTTAACTGACTGAGCCACCCAGGTGCCCCTGATGTTTGCTCTTAGCACTGAAGTTGATCATAGACCAGAATTCCTAGAGATGAGTATTAACTATAACTTTGAGGAAGTGAACTGAGGTTTTATTTTCACCAGAATGATAGCAGTAAGGTTAAACATATTTTCTAGACAACAGTGTTATTGATATTACTACTCTTTCAACTAATGAGTGTTTAAGCAGACAAAAGAGAATTTGTGGGTGGGGTGAAAAATAAAGTTTAATATTAATAATGTCCTTTGAACAAAAATGTAAGATACCTGCAGTATTTGGTGGCAATGGCCTTGATAGCTTCGTATATCTTACTATATATTGAATTCACATATAACACTTGAGTGCCTTGGCACTCTTCTAAACACTTTACAAATACTCACTTATCCAGTGTTAACTTATTTACTGGTTAATCACTTAATGTAGTTAGAGACTATTGAAGAAAATAGAGTGTATTGTGTATATTTTTTCTGGTAGTCGTTATTGTTTGTTTTGTTTGTGTAGACCTAGGAACTTGAGTCTCCGGGCTGGTCACAAATCCCTGTCTCGTGGTAGTTCTGCTTTTAATGCTCAGAACGTGTGGAAGATTCAGTCTTGAGATAGTAAGGAGCTTGGACTAAACTAGTTTCTGTGTTATAATAGTAAAACTTAACATTTCTGAAAAATAAGGCATTTGATGAATAAATAAAAATTATACCTATCCCATCTCTCTGTTGTTTTTTTTTTTTTATCATTAAGCATATTTTCTATTTATATACTAAAAGAAGTTAGTAGACAATACTTTAAATCCTACAATGTCTGTGTCCCTGCCCATTCCAGCATGCTCGAAGATGACCTTCAGCTCAGTGACAGTGAGGACAGTGACAACGAACAAGTAAGTTTTGTACACCCCCGTAATACCAGGAATCCTTAAAAATGTAAGCTTTCCAGCTGCTTATCCTAACCTGTTGTTTTGTTCTTTTCCTGGTCCTTCTTGCCCTTATTGTGAATACCTAGAGCCCAGAGAAGCCTCCTTCTGCATCTGCACCTCCAAGGTATTGTGTGCGGGCAAAGTGTTTGCGTTTCTCCGTTAGTGCTTTCATAGCTTCTTCATGGAGAAGGACGTGAAGGATCACAGTTAGAAGAAAGTACCTATTTAAGTTTTTGGAAGCTTAAATCAGCCTAGAGAGGTTGTTAGCTCTATAAAAGAGAAAGTCCCTGTACCTACCTAGATCATCAGGTTGGAATTTAAAAATTTTTGAGAGTTAAAAAAAATAAGCTTAAATCACTTTCATCAGTATTAATATAACCAGTGTTTAAAAAGTTATGCTGAGGAGCATAATGTTTTTATTTGCTGTTTTCAAAAATTACAAAGGTGAATCATATCTAGAAATTGTTTTCCATAGTGCCTATTTTCTCAGTCATGTGAGTTTTCTAGTTGTTTCAGCTGCTTTAAAAAGTTGACCTAGAGTACATTTTAGTGTGATGAAAAATGGCACTGTTTTCACTTTGTAAGTAGCAGCCATATTTCAGAAAATAAGGTGCTTTAGTTTTTGGAAGTGGGAATTATCTGAACTGTCTTTACAATATTTTCCTCTGGTATTGAACTTAATGATTTAATATATTGGTACCTGCCTTCCATGGACAAAGGGTTAAACTATGCTGTAGCTGTTTTACTTCTTGAGATGTGGTCATCCATTCCGAGACGTGCTCAGCAATAAAAACCTTCCTGCCACACAGGTGACGTTACAGTTATTGTGGAGGCAGACCATGTAATTATCGTGTAATTATGTGAGGTTGTCTGGATTCAAAAGCTCTGCTCATTTTCTCTTCTGTTCAGTAACTTCTGGTGGCATAAAATATGACAAAATAGCCTAACTTTAAAGTGGAGGAAGAGAAAATAGGAAAGATGGGGATAAATTAGAAGCAGGAAGCACACTGAAAGTGCATCTCATTCTAATCCTCACTGGCTGAAGCTCTTCAGCTACCAGGGAGAACGGGATCGCAAATTTGATGTAGCGTTTTATATGAGGCAGTTACATCATTTGTAGTATAGTGTGCGTGTTTTAAAATTACCTCAACTAGTGACTTTGGTATTTTTTTTTGTTACTCTATTTTGTTTTAATAAAAAAATTTATTTAATAAATCATTTAATATTTTAGGTGGTTGTGGAGGCTTTCAAGATTATAGTTCTTGATTTATTGCCCTGGCTGATCCCATCTGGGACAAGTTTTTAAGATAGGCTATGAAATTCTGTATGGGCCCAGCAGTGTGATCAGTGTGTTTTCTCCCTGACTAGAATTCTTGCCTTATTCTTAAAACTTGTAGTAGTTAATCTCTACTTCAGTTGGTATTTGGGGGTGATCCTAAGCCACTCATAAAGAATGGCCTCTTCTATAACTCTGCCCAAGGGTGTGACTGGATTACCTTTGAGGCCACTTTCCAGAGGAGCGCCATTTATATTCAATGGTCTCTGGCTACCATTCGGTTAGTTTTCATATAGAGAACAGAGGGAGGTTTTAATTTATTAGCTGTTCTTTTATAAACTAACTTCATAAAATAACTTAATGGGTTAATTTATACCCATTTAAAGCAAACACAAAGGGTCAGAAAGTAAATATTTTAGGCTATATGGCCTAAAAACTATTTAGCTTTTGAAACTATTCAGCTCTGCTTTTGTGGTATAAAAGCAGATCTAGACAATACTTAAATAACAGGTGTGGACATGTCCTAATAAAACTTTATTTAGAAGAATAGACAGGCAGTCCATGCCGTGGTTTACTAAACTTCTGATATAAAGTGCTACCATCTAACTTGAATTTTGTGTAACTCAAAATGTTCTTCAGGAGCAAAATATCCACAGGCTTCTCATTTATGTAGTTATTTGGTGAGCCATTTTAAAGATTTTTCACTGACTTTTTGAGCCACTGTGGGCCTTTCTCTCAACTGGATGATGTGGTAATTTAGTAATGTTAGGTATTATTCAGGCCCTCTCTTTTGAGTAGCAGAAAAATGGTTGGAGGGCAGGGTGGGGTGTGAGTAAAGAGGGAGAAAATCCACCTTGTGAGGTGTCTTCAGATTCTCTCTTCGGTTGCTTCGCAGTGCTCCACAGTCGCTTCCAGAAGCCGCGGCCTCAGCACATTCCAGTAGTGCCGAGTCAGAGAGCACCAGTGACTCAGACAGCTCCTCGGACTCGGAGAGCGAGAGCAGCTCAAGTGACAGCGAAGAGAATGAGCCCCTAGAAACTCCGGCTCCTGAGGTATTGTGTCCCCTCCAGGAGGCAATCTAGGATGGCGGCATTCTGCTTTTGGGGCTAGTCTGCTGTGGGCCAGCACTGGCTGTGGACTGAGTGGTTCTGTCCCATGGGGCAACTCTCTCCTACCCCTGTGCTGCGTAGGGCCAGCTATTTCTATTTATTTCTTACCAAACATTTGGCAATAGAAGTTTGGGAGAGAGGTCTTCTCTCTCCTTCTATAAAATGATAAGTTCTTCTCTGTTGTGGCTAGTGTTGTTTGGAGGAGCGACTCATTAAGAATGTTTGCACACCATTTTCTTTTCCCTTCTATTAAAAAAGACAACTCGCTTTTTGTGGTTTTTTTTTTTTTTTTTCTCAGTAGGCTGCTGTTTTAATATTAATGAGAATTCTTTTTGAAATTTCAGGAATGCATGAATTAAGGAAATCAAAAGGAGACAGCCCAATTTAGCATAGGACAGGAACGTGAACTAGAAATAAGTCATCAGAGGTTCTATTTTTGAATCACTAAAAGCCATGCATTAAATTGATGGCAAAGTGATCTTGCCAGGGCTGTGTTTCTTGCTCCCTGTGTTCCATGTAAAACAGGGATAATTGTGTGTGCCTGTCACCCACCCTTGGGAGAAACTGTAAGATAAACAGATGAGACTGCAAATCGCAAGCACGTTTATCTGGAAGACTTATTCTATTTTTTTACTGGATTGTTGAATACAAGAAGTCTAGTAACAACAATCAGGGTTGCCAGAGGCCCTCAAAACGTGGAGTAGCAATTAAAAATTATACTTGGTGGAAAGGGAAGACCTTTTTGGTGAATGAACTAGACCAGTTTGTATAGAGAAAATTACTCTGCTCATTTTAGATGGGAATCCTGGGAAATGAGCCTTTCTGATTAAGAAAGCATTCAAGTTCCCAATATTTACATCTGTTTAGAAATCAGGGCAGTTCCACTAGAGCATTAACTGAATGCATCTGGAGATAATGTAGTGAGACTTAACAGCCATGTCTGAGGGCAAGGAAAAATAACTGAGTGTCATTTTTTTGTTAGACATGAATTTATGTCTGGCACAGACTAAATGCTCAATAAATATTTTTTTTGAGTGAATAAACATGAATCAGCATTAACTGTACTTAAAATGCCTTGCAGATTTTAGAAACTACTCTATGTGTTTCTGGGGGCTGTTTCCTTGTGTGATTCTAATTACTGTTGAAATAATTATTCTGTGCATCAGGGAAAAGATACTGAAAATGCTTTGTAGACAAATTGCTTGTTCCCTGCTTATAAGAACTTTGCTTTATGTCTCCTTATTCAATTAGAAAAATCTTCATGCTTGTTTGGTTACTAAAAGAAGGAAGAGAATTGAATTAAATAATAAAATTCAGTTCAAATAAAATGAAAATGGTACAGATTTGGCTGAATAATTGAAACTTGAAAGAAAAATTTCATCTAGCATTTATATTAATGAAACCATTATATCTTGTTGTTCAAAAGTTACTGGAAAAGATTGAGACTTTTCGAAAAAATTGTTCCCATCCTACTTTATGTTTTTAAATTGCCTTACCAAACAGGCTCATATTTGCACGTTTGCGCTGATGAGCAAGTCTAGATTTGGGTGCAGTTTATATGTCATGTACTGAGATGTCACCAGAAATAATTTGTCTTTGTGTAGATTTTAAACCTTTAATTCCCATCCCCACCCCCCGGTGTATTTAACTACCTTTTTTCCTTTTATTTTTTATTTATTTATATATATTTTTTAAGTTTTTTTTTTTTTTTTAATGTTTATTTTTGAGAGAGAGTGAGACAGAATGTAAGCAGGCAAGGGGCAGAGAGAGGGAGACGCAGGCTCCAGGCTCCGAGCTGTCAGCACAGGACCCCACGCGAGGCTTGAACTCACGAACTGCAAGATCATGACCTGAGCCGAAGTCGGACACTTAACTGATTGAGCCACCCAGGCACCCCATACCTTCTTTTCTTTTCAAAGAAACACCTGCATTATTGTAAATCTCATGTGTGAGAGTATTTTTTTTTAAGTTTATTTATTTATTTTGAGAGAGACTGAGATAGTGCGAGCAGGGGAGGGTCAGAGGAAGAGAGAGAGAGAGAGAGAGAGAGAGAGGATGAAACCCAAGTAGCTGAAACTCCAGCTGTGGAGCCCAGCACGGGGCTTGAGCTCAAACACCGTGAGATCGTGACCTGAGCTGAAACCAAGACTCAGATGATTAACCGACTGAGCCACCCAGCCGCCCCGTCACCCTTTTTTAAAATCTATTTTTAATGCTAAGATTTGTGCTTGTTATGGCTCCATTTTAAATCCACTTGATAAAGTAGTCCAGTGATCTTAGGCGATCTGAAATGCCGTATGCCCACCAATGGGCTGGCAATTTGGGGGAAGCTGCTTTCGGTGTCTGCTTTATAGTGTGAATCGAAATGTAAATCTCAGCTTTTCCAAATATATGGGACACATCGTCTTTTTACTGCATACATTAAGAAAAAATGATTCTATTCTCCATTATTCAAGGATCTACTTGGTCTTCTAATGTAGATTCATTGTCCCGCTTTGTTTATAGTGAAGTGCCTTTGTTGATTTGCCTCCCATACTCTTGGTATTTTTTAATGAGTTATTTGACTTAGCTCTCCATCAACCGTGGGAGGTTGGGAGCTGTCTTTTTACCAGTTAAAAGGTAGCAACACCAAGATTTAGGCCCATGGCCATCTGACTCGAGAACATTTTTTGCTACTATACCATGCCTCTCTCTCATAGTCCTTTCCTTTCCTTCTTTTCCTTACATTTTGAGACTCATAACGACATTTTTACGAAGAAAAAAAAAAAAAAAAAAGGAGACATATTTGTGCATAGCTCAAAACTTTTTATTCAGAATCACAATTTATCCTAAAATGCATGAACTTCCACCAATTTGAGGAGTTAGGAGATGTAAAGGGACGTATAGTCAAACATTTCTTAAAACTTAGTGAGGAGCGCCTGGGTGGCTCAGTGGGTTAAACATCCGACTTTGGCTTCAGGTCATGATCTCGCAGTTGGTGGGTTCGAGCTCTGCCCTGACAGAGCGGGATTCTCTCTCTGCCCCTCCCCCACTCGTGCATGCTCTCCCTTTCAAAATAAATTAAAAAAAAAAAAAAAAAAAAACCTAGTGAAAATCCGGTATTTTTTTTCACACCCAGTGTGCAGTGTTGGGGTTGCACCAGCACTGGACTGGGAGACTGATGGCGGGGCATGAGGAAAGGCAGGGGAAGAAAGGAAAGTCCAAATCTTGATCCTGTCCAGCGCTTAAAATTCATTTTAAAATCTATTTCATTCAATCCCTTAATGTAAAAGTTTTCCTTATCCCAACACCCAAATAATATCTGATCTTAAAATAATTCTATCCATTTTACGTCTTTATGGCAGGTCTGTAGAAGGGATTGTCCATACCTTTTCTCCTTGTCTAGGCACATAAATTCAATTTTACCCTGCAATTGGGCCATATGCCTTCCTTCTGGACAATTTTAGGACCATAGTTGAAGAAAATGTGTTTTATTTCTGTAACCAGGACATTCCTTTAGTAGGACATTCCTACTAAATGTATCTTATACTGCCCTGTTTTGGGGTGGGGGGAGAACAGATGTTATTTATACCAGGAATGACTTTCCTTTTTGGTTCACGAATAAATACTCTTCTGTAGAGCATGTCAGTGATGTCAGTGGGGCTGTAAGCTTAGCCTTGGTGAGAGATCCATACCTCTCCCAAGAAAGGATTTGAAAGTTTTGGTTCCTAAGGTGATTGGCAAGTGATATATCTTAATGCCTTGTTCCTGGTTAGCACCCAGATTGCCACACCCTCAAGCCTTTGCAGGAAGTCACATTTGACAAGTAGGTATTGGGTGCTAATCTTTTCTCCACTATTAACAATCATCCTGCCTTGTTAGAATATGGAATACAGTTTTAGATTTCCTGTGGCAAAATAAATGCCTGGCACATTAGAGTAGTTTCCTTCTTCCTTCCCTTCTGCTCTGAAATTCAAATGAGAGCCTGGGTGTAGAGTTGATATTGAAGGAGATATATTAAGCAGCAGTGAGGGGTAAGCAGAAAAAAACAGTTCTGCAGCCCTCCTTCTGGCTGAACTATGGTCCTACCTGGTTCCTTACAGTTCCTCTTCTGTTTTCATCACACCAAGCCCAAACTACCTACCTGATCATTTTATTACCTAACTTTTTTTCTGGTCAAAAATCCTTTACATTATATCCACGTCTTGACGTATCAATTTGTAGTGTTTTTATAGAGTTGAATTATTTGGGACATTCCACTTCAGAAAGTTGTTAGCAGTCTTTCCTGTAAAATATCATCCACCTACTGGAGTGATCTGCTTATCCCTAATCTCTAACCAGTTAAATCCTATGTGGAATATCTTTCAGTTAACTCTCTGGTACATTGCATATATGGTTTCGTCACTCATACAAACCACAGATCAGAATGGATCTTAAAAAACATGTAGCATGTGGGTGATGTGCTGCCCTTTTAAAAGGGATAATCATTGCTTACTCTATTAGACACTAATGTTTCCATATGGCGTAAAATGTATAGGTGCTGTAACATGCCTGTAGAAATGCTTTAAGTAAATCTCTCATGTACATCACTGTATTGCAAACATAAGAGTGGAACTTGGAGACAGAAACGTCTTTGGGTCATTCTGTTAATAATCTACTTGGAGAGACGTGTTAGGATGCATCAATAGCCAGTGAGCAACAAAGATTTGAAAAACAGTTAAGATACCAGGAGAAGCCAGGAACTTCTGTTTGTTTGTCCTATCAGATGTACGTATAATCAGTGTCATCTCACTGCTCTTAATTGTGTGTTCTGGAGCCACCCTGTGTTTCTTAGAAAAATAGATGCTATTTCAGATAAGATTGCCTGTAACAAGAGACATAATGTTTGAGTTTTAAAGACTTCAAGTGGGACTAAATTCAAGTGATTAATGCACCTTCACTTGATTCTTTTACCCAAGCGAGGTGTAAAATTTGAAAATCAAGCAGTATTCCACGACATACTGCAAACCTTGTCATGTATAAATGTTTAATGTTTTTAAGTAAAGAAATGAAATCAAGTCTTGCGGAAAGTGCTTTTCAGTTGAAAAGTATGTCAAAAAAAAAAAAAAAAGGATAAAGCCTATAGGTAATCACTAAGATTATTAGTTTACTCATTAGCCTTCTGAAAATCCTTGATAAAAGGATTCTGTTTATTCTTCATTTCTCCCTTTATTTTCTGATAGGATAGTTTAGGAGCCAAAATGTGTCATTTCTGTCTAAATTACACTGGAATTACTATTAGAACAGAATACTTGCTACAAAGATTTCTCCCCAGTTGTCAGTGGTCTACATCGGTCAATATCTCATGGTCTGTTATTAGTCGATATCTGCTACGGCAAAATTCCTGTAGCACAAAAAGATGGGAAGATTGTTTTAAGAGTTAATTATTAAGAGGCTCTGACCTGTATCTAGAGGGGATAAAAAGGACTCGAATTCCTAGGTTTGGAATGATTACGTCTCCCTGGGAGAGTCCTATACAATTGGGTGACTAGCACAGAAGAGTTTATCATCCTTGGTTAGCTCACATTCTTCTCTACTCCTTGGTTTTTAGCCCGAGCCTCCTACAACCAACAAATGGCAGCTGGACAACTGGCTGACCAAAGTGAGCCAGCCAGCAGCAGCGCCGGACGCCCTGGGGAGCGCGGAGCCTCCGCCTCGGCACCCAGAGAGTAAGGGCAAGGGCGGGGGCGACGGCAGCGGTGGTGCCGCCAGCCACGAGCGCTCGGAATCCAAAGATCCTGCCCTCAAGAGCTCCGGCAAGGGCCCTCGGGGCCCCTCGGAAGGCCTGCACGCCGGCAAGAGGAGCTGTCAGAAGTCCCCCGCCCAACAGGAGGCTCCCCAGAGGCAGACCGTTGGAAACAAACAGCCCAAAAAGCCCGTCAAGGCCCCTGCGCAGACAGACTCGCGGGCCAGCCTGCAGGTGGAAAGTGAGCCGGGACCCCCTCCCTACGGCTCCAAAGACCAGCCTTCCAAAGACAAGCCCAAAGTGAAGACGAAAGGGAGGCCCCGCGCAGGAGACGGCCGAGAGCCCAAGCCCGCAGCGCCCGGCCCCAGCCCCAGCCCCAGCGAGAGGAAGAAGCACAGGAGTGGGCCGCTGGCCCCCTCGAAGGCGCTCTCGGGCCCGGAGCCCACGAAGGACAATGTGGGGGCCAGGAGCCCCGAGCACTTTGCCCTGGTCCCCTTGACCCAGAGCCAGGGCCCGCCCCAGGGCGGCGGTGGAAGGACTAGCGGCTGCCGGCGTGCCGTGGTTGTCCAGGAAGACCGCCGGAAGGACAGGCTCCCGGGGCCCACGAGAGACCCCAAGCTGCTCTCCCCGCTCAGGGACACCGCTCCCCCGCCGATCTTGATGGTGAAGATAACCCTCGACCTTCTTTCTCGGATACCCCAGCTTCCTGGGAAAGGGGGCCGCCAGAAGAGACCGGAGGACAAGCAGCCCGCCACAGGGAAGAAGCCTGATCCCGAGAAGAGAGGTGCAGACAGTTCAAGCAAGTTGGCCAAAAAGAGAAAGGTGAGTGTAGGTGCCTGGCCTCCCCCAGCCGTGTGGATTGTACCTCCTGTTGGCTTGGGGCTGGCTCTGACCCCTGAGTTGTCCTAGAAGAGACGGGGAATCTTTGCCTTGATCTGATGTAGCCTTTGCTCCGACACCAGAATTACCCTCTCCCTGAGGATCTGCATGCTTCCCCCTCTGCCAGCGGGCATTACCAGATGCCAGGTCCCTTCAACAGTCTGAAAAGGGGAGGCAGTCCTCCTAAAGGATGTCTTGTTTTAGGATAATGTAGCATTTTGGGGGTACACTTTTATTTTTTCCGGTAACATTGATATTTACCACCTGGCCCATGATTAGGTTTTGTCCTAGAAATTAAAATCTTAATGTACTGAAATGTTAATTAGTATTCTGAATTACTGAAAGAACTGCTATACTCTAAATTTTACTCCCGTAATATGATTCTTTTTAACACCACCAATATTACATCTATATTTTAACTCACGGCCGCCTAACACTTCATTAATTTGAAACTACCAGATTTAGAATTTGTGACCTCTATTAAAGACTTTTATTAATAAGCAGAACATTATAAAAAAAGGTTATAGAGCTATTAAACACATGGTTGGGATATCTTGTTGAGTAATACAGGCTGGTAATGGTATGTTGTGAGGTATTAAAAATCTGTCATTTCATTTATCATAATTTTTGGAAACTTCACTTTAAGGAATAAACACAGTGAAGAAGGTTAAAAAAAAAAATCTCACATTACTTAAGACCCTGAGTTAACTTGGACATACTATTCATTTGGACAATCTCCTTCCTTCCTGTATTCTGAATCACTGAGCTCCTGATACTCTTCATGGTGAAAGATAAGCGGGTTTTTTCCCCAGTGGCATTCCAGCCTAATCTGTCCCAAGATTCAGAACGAAAGGCACAAGAAAGGCCAGCTCTTTCCTGCTGACAAGGGATAAAAAGTTTTAACACTCTCACAAGTCCACCAAAACCTTCTTACTCAGTTGTGGAAATTGAGCTAAGAATAACAGAGGACAAAAAGATCATGAAGCCTGCTGTCCTGTCTGTGATTTGACCAGTTACTCCACTAGGTTAAAAATATAACATGACTTTATCAAATAGCGAAGGGTGACTGTTTTCTCCAGAAGCTGGTTGAATGAGACCTGAGGGTGTGCATTACCACCATAACCGCAGCCGGCAAGTCAAGCGGGGTGGGATCCAGTGCCGATTGGTGGTGCTGTTTCAGCTAGAAGGGGGCATGTCCCAGGTCAGAAAACCCTTAAAACGGTATGTGTATGTGTTGAAGGTGTAAAACTTCACGGATAAAATTGTGATGGTTCTGGGTAGGAAAAAGGTGCCTGCATCTCATACCCATGAGAAAGGTTCAGAAATATACTCCTTCACCTCCCCTTCCTCCTGGGAAATCTTTTAATCACTTAACCTCCAGCCACCATGATCTCATCTAGTCTCCAGTGACCCTTCTGCGGTAGCTGGAGTGGGGAGAAATACTGGCTTCTAAAATACTTACTAACCCAGTGTGGATGTTAGAAATGGAGGCTCCCCCAGACAGTTCTTAGCCCTGTCCATACCCCAGCACAAAACTAGAAGCATCGCTTGCAGCTCCATAAAGGGAAACTCAGCTCTCCCTGTTGAGGATATGAGCTGTGCACTCTAAAAGCCATTCCCAGCCCTTGGCCTTGCTCCACCGGGGCAGCTAATTGATCTCTTTGTTTAGAGGATGGAGAAATAATGACCCCCCCTCCCCCCCATCTTAGTCAGATGCATGCTTTCTTGGGTGTTCGGCAGGCGGCAGAGAGAACTGCCCCTAGGAACAGTTTGCCTCTCTGCTGTGGTACTGATAGGATCGGGGTCTGAACCAATGTGATGGTCACCAGGGAGCCTTTGATGCTGATGGCAAGGTTTGTGTCCCCCTCCCTTCCTCCCTCCATTGGTGTTTCCTAAATCCTAATGTCTAGTGGAGCTGGGGACCACTGGAGCAGAGCCATACCACAGGGCCAAGATTGTACAAAGTTAGTTCTTTGGATTGAGAAGTACCTCCTGTGTGCTACTTTTCAACATCATGGATCTAGGCAGTGAGGAATTCCTTACCTAACGGATATCACTAGTTACAAGCTTTCAGATGAATAAACTTAAAAATAATTCAGCTGTATACTTATTTCATGATCAGAGAATCATGATCCTTTGTTTTTATACCTGTTGTGTTCCAGGTAGTATGAATATTGGTCATAGGAACCTGAGATCCTTCCCTTTGCAGGCGGGCTTCCCCCTTTGCTGTTGAGACCCCATTGACTCCCTTTGTTCAGGGCAGCGTGACTGTGGCCTTTCCCATAGTGTAGCTGCTCCTCCGGCATGTGGGGTTGGACCCCAAGGCAGGCAGGACTGTTCTTGTTTTAAGACTGAGCGCTTTTCCACAAATTTGGATGGTGAAAATTTGTTCATTGCCTTCATTTTAAGTGGGAGCACTAGAAAAAGCTGTCTGCGGAAGTAATGAGAGCAGTTTGAAGAATGTACCTTATCCTTCACATTAGTGAAGTTTAGCTTTTCTTTTGTATTTTCTTTTCATTTTTTTAGGTAGGCTCCATGTCCAACATGGGGCTTGAACTCATGACCCTGAGATTGAGTCACATGCTCGACTGGACTGAGCCAGTGAGGTGCCCCTGAAATTTAGTTTTTCATTTAAATTCAGTGTGTTCCTTTCCTGATGCAAAATTTGGCAACTATTTTCAGAGTGTTAATGGACCCTTAAAGCCACTGTAGGCTTAAAATTGTGAGAAGATAATCCTAAAGACTTACAGTGGATGACAGTAGCTGTGATGAAGCTGTCAGATATGGCACCTGAAAGAGTGGGCAAGGAGCAGTTTGTGAGGAGAAGTGGAGAAAATTAGGGGAAACACGCATGACTTGACCGAGTGCTCCTTACATAAACTACAGAATTTCATCAACTTGATTACAGTTTAGGATTTAGGGGGCGCGCCTGGGTGGCTCAGTCGGTTGAGCATCCGACTTCAGCTCAGGTCATCATCTCCCGGTTCATAGTTCGAGCCCTGCATCAGGCTCTGTGCTGTCAACGCAGAGCCCGCTTTGGATCCTCTGTCCCCCTCTGTGTGCTCCTGCCCTGCTCATGCTCTCTCTCAAAAATAAATAAAACATTAAAAACAAAAAGAACTAGAATTTAAAACACAACTTATGGGGCGCCTGGGTGGCTCAGTCGGTTGGGCGTCCGACTTCAGCTCAGGTCACGATCTCGCGGTCCGTGAGTTCGAGCCCCGCGTCAGGCTCTGGGCTGATGGCTCAGAGTCTGGAGCCTGCTTCCGATTCTGTGTCTCCCTCTCTCTCTGCCCCTCCCCCGTTCATGCTGTGTCTCTCTCTGTCTCAAAAATAAATAAAATGTTAAAAAAAAAACAAAACGCAACTTATGTTTTCATTTATATAATTTGTAAACCAAGTTTATGTTGCTCAGACTTGGAAGAAAAATGAAAGTCAGGAAGCACAATATAAGAAATACAACCAGTCTAGTGCAATTGAGAGTATTTAACAACATACTTAACACGCACAAAGCTCCATGCGTGAGTTAAGCGTTATTCTAGGCACTTTTGTTGACAGTATCTCATTTAATTTCAGTCATTGTATAGATCATTTTTCAAATGAAATGTCAGCATGTCCTAACCATGGTGTAGACATATGTCTGAACAAGGAGGCATATTCATTCAAGCCTGTCTTTTCCTTTCTCTTAATAGCTGCTTTACGGACCAAGAAGCTTTGGCATTTTGTGAAATACAATTTCAGAGCTATCATTTATGTCAGTTTTGGAGAATGGGTAAATGAAGTTAGGGGATGTAGTGCATTTTTATTGCTTCAGGATGGTTGGTTCAGTCCCTTCGTTCTCTCCAAGATCTGTCTTTCCTTAAACTACCTATTGAGATCAACATTCCCAGTTACTCTTCTTCAACATCAAGGGTTTGAAAAGTCATCCCTATAAAGAAACTAGAAGTTTCCTCAAGTCACTGATATCTAATTACTTCATGCCTTGTTAGTTACTCTGCATCATGACCATGTGAGTGTGGTGTGAAGACTGTCTTAAACCATTCTTTTTTTTTTTTTTTTTTTTTTAATTTTTTTAACGTTTTATTTATTTTTGAGACAGAGAGAGACAGAGCATGAACGGGGGAGGGGCAGAGAGAGAGGGAGACACAGAATCGGAAGCAGGCTCCAGGCTCTGAGCCATCAGCCCAGAGCCTGACGCGGGGCTCGAACTCACAGACCGCGAGATCGTGACCTGAGCTGAAGTCGGACGCTTAACCGACTGAGCCACCCAGGCGCCCCTCTTAAACCATTCTTAATGCCTGTGTATTTCCTCACCAAAAAGAAGGGCCAAAGGTGGGCTAATTTTCCTTGTCTGTCGTACTTATCCCAGTGAATGTAAGCTGTCTTCTCCGTAAGTCCCTGCCCTCGTTCTCGGTGCTGATTGGACCACTGTGTCGTCGTCTTAGTGAACTTTGTGCAAAGGCACATCCCAGAAAGTCCCTGGATTGCCCAGAAGATTCTCCACTCTTCCCACCCCCAGGTGCTTGCCAAGCTCCTTTGCTTTCCTGAGGGAGAGGACAGTCTGGTAGTTTGAGTGCTGAGACACTGTGGGTTCCTTGTTCAGCTGCCCCCTTTTCTAGATGAGATCCAGGACGGCTCTAACATCGCTTGGCTGCTTAGCAACCAGTGGGTCTGGAGCTCACATGTGCTGACCCCTTCCAGTCCAGCAGTGCTCTTATCTTTCACACCTGATGGGGGTTTCTTTTTGTACACAGGTGTCTGGTGGGGGGATTACTGGAGAGAGGCACAAGGTTACAGCTCAAGGGCAGTGTACGGACACTGACAGAGTGTCATCCCTGGCCCAGTCCCTGCATTGTCCCTGCTCCTGCCACTCCAGTGCTCCCCCCACACCCTTCTACATCAGTTTCCCTTTCAGATGCCCCTCATCTCTCCCTGCCATAGCAAAGCTTGTGGTAGACCATCTTTCTACCTGTTAGAAACTTTATGGCCTAAAGCTGTCTTCATGTTCCCTCTGCCACCTTTGGGTACATAGATGGTGAGCCAGATGCTGGGGTGGGCATGAGGCTGCCCTGGGGGTGTTCTTTTTCAGGAACCAGCTTGGCCCAGCACAGTCCCCATCTCTTCCTTGTATGGTCTTCATGCTTGCCCTTCCACTGGACTCTGTAGGTGGAGCGCCATTTGGCAGATAATCCTTGGCCGCCTGACCCACCGGGTTAAGAAAAGCAAACAAGTCAGTTAGGAACCAGTCTTCAGCCAGCAGCCTCCTTTTGTTGTAGATATAGGCCCTGTTTGAGATGCTTATCCTTCTAGAAAAAGAGAACTTCTGAAGCCCAGACCTTAGACAAGGGTTCCTTGTAAGGGGGGGTGATCTGTGAATAGGCCAAAGGGCAAAGGAGACGTCTTTTTCCTCTTGAAGACGGAGTGCATCGCTCTTGTCTCATTTTCTTTTTCTTTTTTTTTTTTTCTTTTCTCTCTCTCTTTTTTTTTTTTTTACATTTATTTATTTTTGAGAAACAGAGTGAGACAAAGCGTGAGTGGGGGAGGGGCAAAGAGAGGAGACACAGAATCCGAAGCAGGCTCCAGGCTCTGAGCAAGCGGTCAGCACGGAGCCTGTTGCGGCGCTCGAACCCACGAACTGTGAGATCATGACCTGAACTGAAGTCGACGCTCAACCGACTGAGCCACCCAGGTGCCCCTTGTCTCATTTTCAAATGGCTTCATGTCCCAGGAAAATCTTAAGAACTCCTTGCCTCCTTTTCAGTCTTGGAATTCAAGTGTGCATTTCCTGCCACTCAGTATTGCTTGGCTCCCTGTTTAATGGCCCTTTCCTAAATCCACCCCCTGAGACTTGTCTTGCAGTCCTGTTTCCAGGGGCTTCAGCTGTGCCGTCAGCTGCTAAACTTGCTTTCTGTGCCACCGGACAAATACTTACTCTGGGGAAGCCTCTGTGACTGTTCCAGACAGAGGATGACAGGGTTCCAAGTGCATAGTGTACAGAAATACTAACCTCAAGCCCACAGGTTTGAACTCAGGCAAGGAAAATCACCAGAAGGGGAATGTTGCTTTATTTGGTTTAATGGCTTACTTTCTACCAGCTTAAAGAATATTATCAGCTTGTAAGTTCTACACATCAATATAATCAGTATATTATTCCAGTAAGTGCCAACACAGTTGTTAAATGCTTGTGTTGAAGTTATTGTGTGGTAACTTCTTGGGGTTTTTTGGCTGTTCTCTTGAGTCGCTGATTGGCGCAAGCCAGGGTTATGTCCGGTCTGTGAGGATTGACTCATTATGAATCTTATTTTCATGTGTGGTGTATAAGGTCTGCCACTTTGGTTTTATAGTCCTAAGCAGGATGAAGATCTATAAACAAAAATTAACTCACATTCCACCTCTGGGGTTTGGTGGTTTTGTTTGTTTGTTTGTTTTGTTTTTAAGGAAGTAACCTTGTGGACAGTTTATGCCTAATTTTGCCTTGGGAATTTACCCTAAATGTCATTAATTGCCTGGAAACACCTTCCACTGGAAAAAGTATGTATTACTAACCACTCCACGTGCAAGTTAATATCTGTATATTTTAGCAAATTCTGTGACTTTCCAAAGATAAATCTCCCATCTTCTTGCACTGTTTGCTTGCCAACTTTCTAGCCTTTAATCTAAAACTCAGGAGAATTCATTGGGTCCACTGGTGGCAGAGACTCTTGGGCACAAGTAGGTTCATTTGTTTTTTTACTATTTATTTATTTTTGGAAGAGAGCTAAAGCACAAGCAGGGTAGGGGCAGAGAGAGAGAGAGAGATTGAGAGGGAGAGAGAGAGAACCCCAAGCAGGCTCTACACTGTCAGCACAGAGCCCAGTGCGGGGCTTGAGCTCACAAACTGTGAGATCATGACCCGAGCTGAAATCAAGAGCCGGCCACTTAACTGACTGAGCCACCCCCATGCCCCAGGCATAAGTAGGTTCTTAACTGACAAGGAGGATAGTAGGGTTCTATTTTAACCCAGTCATTCCCAATTTGCTCTCTTTTCTCTGCCAACATGGACTATCTCTCAAGTGTTACCATTATGAATTGTTGAATGGGGATCCATGTGCTGGGCAGAATCCCAGGAGGCTTCTCCTGGCATGTGCCAGTGCCTTTCATTTCTTCTGAATTGTGCTCCTGAATTCTGCTGCTGGCCTGTGTTTAATGTCACAGGAGAAACGGCTGTGCCTTTTAGATGTAGCTATTCATTTACATCACGTTATCTCCTTACTAGGTCCCCCGAGATACTTTTTCTCCAATATTCTGTAATAAATAGTTATATTTTTGAGCAGCTGGTTTGTTTTTTTATCTTATTTAGCCTGTACATTTTATTATTCCTTCTTTGCATTAGCTAATTGGAAGTTCAGAGCCCAGTTTGCAGATTGGCTCTTGAGAACTGTAGCACAGCACTGTCCACTAGAAATACAATGTAAACCACATATGTAATTTAAAATGTTCTAGTAGCCACATTAAAAATATAAAAAGCCTCACCCAGGTGACTCAGTCCTTTGAGTGTCCAACTCTCGATTTTTAGCTCAGGTCATGATCCCAGGGTCATGGGATCAAGCCCCACATCAGGCTCCATGCTGAATATGGAGTGTGCTTAAGGTTCTCTCCATCTCTCTCTCTCTCTCTCTCTCTCTTTCTGCTCCTCTTCCCTGCTCTCTTTCTCTCTAATAAAAAAAAAATATATATATATATATATATATATATGCACACACACATACACATATATATATGTACATAATATATGTAGCACCAAAAAAAAAAAAAAAAACAGTGAAAATAGTTAAAAAAAAAAAAAAAAAAAACAACCTGTATATCTGTTTTTGAGAAAGGTATCATGCAGGGGTAGGGGATCAGAGAGAAAGAGAACCCCACGCAAGCTCCTTGTTTTTAGCACAGGGCCTGACATGGGGCTCAATCTCACAAACTGTGAGATCAAGACCTGAGCCGAAACCAAGATTCAGATGCTTAACTGACAGAGCCACCCAGGTGCCCCCACAGTGAAAATAATTTAAAAATTTTTATTTAATCCAGTATGTCCAAAACATCACTACTTCATTGTTTAGTCAATATAAAAATAATTACATTTCTCATTTTTGCACTGTCTTTGAAGTTAATCACTTTGGACTACCCATGTCCAGGTTCTTTCTAGATGCTGTCTGGGGGCTGTCCAGAGTGTGCAGGTCCCACAGAATCAGCCTCCAGGAAGGTAAAGGCTTTCCCTTGGATTTAAGTTCTCTTCTATATCCATATTTACCCTTTTTAATAATCTCACTTGTACATACACCAAGAGATTAAAAACCTGTTACCTTTTCTAAGCCCCTTTGGTCAATTTTGGAACAGGAAATAAAACTGTTTTTCCAAAGGAGATAGGAAGGGCTGAATGCATGTATACACTTAGGCACATTTGTTTGCAGAATGTCTGGAGGAGGAAGGGTATGTTTTTCCTCTTTCCCCATCTTTTGATCAGGGTCAGGCTGTTAGGGTCGGGGCAGAGCTTGAGCCTACACCTCTTAATTTATTCATTTTTCTTGGAGAAATTCAGGGAATGAAGGAGAGACTGTGGTGAAAACCAGGGCCTCCCACAATCAGTTAATATGAAGAATGTTTTTTTCCTTTAAGGCTTTGAGAGAGGATCTTAGGTTTTTTCGGGATTGTCCTAGTTTCACTGGCCGTGTCCCACATTTCTCTTGGTGAACTGACAGTGGGAGGAGTTTGGTTCTAAATGTGTATCAGAATTAAGAAGGACCTCCCACCTGTCACTTCACTGCTGCTTACTGTTCTTCCCACAGAGTGGTCATGTGAGTCCAGACCAGTGGGAAGGAAGCCATTGCGAAGTCACTCGGTCTGTGTTAGACTTGCTGTGAACTTGGTCTGCATGTTGATAAATGAAGAAAGACTTTGCCATAAAGAATTCTTTGCTCTCTTAGCGATTACATATAGTTTATCTTGTACTTTAGTTGGTATAAATGTGTTTTTGCGATTACGTGCGTCTCTGTAGAATTAAATATCTGTTTTGCTCATCACTCTTCTCTCAAATTATACTTATCCTTCAGTTTTTTCAAATTTTTTGAAAAATAAAAACATGTGTCCCCATATCTATGTAGAGAAATATAGGGGCGCCTGGGTGGCTTAGTCGGTTGAGCGTCTGACTTCGGCTCAGGTCATGATGTCACAGTCCGTGAGTTCGAGCCCCGTGTCGGGCTCTGTGCTGACAGCTCAGAGCCTGGAGCCTGCTTCAGATTCTGTGTCTCCCTCTCTCTCTGCCCTGCTCATGCTCTCTCTCTGTCTCAAAAATAAATAAAAACATTAAAAAAGAGAAATATAAAAACAGTCTTTAAAAAAGGGAGATGTCTGGGTGGCTCAGTCGGTTGAGCATCCAACTTTAGCTCAGGTCATGATCTCATGGTTCGTGAGTTCGAGCCCCTCATTGGGCTCACTGCTGTCAGCGCAGAGCCAGCTTTGGACCCTCTCTCTGCCCCTCCCCTGCTCGCGTGTGCGTTCTCTCTCTCTCTCTCTCTCTCTCTCTCTCTCTCTCTCTCTCTCTCTCTCTCTCAAAAATAAACATTAAAAAATTAAAAGTAATAAGAGAAAAAAATTAATAGGCGTCAAGTGGATGGTTCTTGTGAAAGAAAGGGAGATACCCTCATTCATAAAATCATCTTTTATTGCTGCGAATATGCGTGTTTTATTGATTCTTTTATGTTTAAAAAACTTCAGTAATTTGTTGAAGACCATCACTCTTGTCAGCTATTACTTAGACATCCTCCCTTTCCTAGGTGGGAAGAATACTCCTTCCTCAGGCAGAAATCTGTCTCAGTACAAACCTCATCAAATCTAGATTGTCTGTTTCCCTCCACCCCCCCCACCCCCCGCCCGACACACACATGGTGTAGGTACCTGTAAGTCTGCTGTGTGGTATAGATGTCGCCGAAAGTCTAATTACTGTCGTTACTTTGCCGTGTAGTCTTTTCTGTTTTGTCTGCATGACTGTGTTTATAACTGTGTACTTTGTTATGCTGCACTCATAGGGTGACACAGAGAAAGACCATGATAGCAAGAAAGCCAGACTGGAGAAAGAAACCAAGGCACAGCCATCATGTTCATCTTCCCACAAAGATTCTTCTAAAATAAAGTGAGTATAGAGATTAACAACAGCCTTGAAAGGTGATCAAGTCTTCCTGGGTCTTGACTGGGCAAAAACATTTCTCTCTTGCCGTAGGAGTGGATTAACACACACGTCCAGCTCAGATGTGCAGATAGGTTGGTTTGATGTTGCTTTTGTCCATGGAAAAGGACCTTTTAGGAATTAGCAATTCACTGAGCAGCAAACTTGGGTTTATCAAAGGCATTTTAACAGTGGAAAATCTCCAGAACTTCTGGAAACAACTTCTTTCTAAAAGCATTTTAAATAAAAACTAGAAAGGTGCTGCTATTACCCTACTCTTCAGAATTGGAAACCAAGGCACAGAGAGAGAAGGTGACTTGTCCGTAGTCACAGAATTCTTGAGAGATGGAACCAGCACTTGAACTCTGAGAGCCTCGGTTCAGCGCTCTTTCTTGAAGCAATTACTAGGAATGTACATGCCTGCTCACTATGTCTCTTGCTTTGGAGAGAGAGGGCCAAAGGGAAGGGGAGTAGTTCCAAGAAGGTATGAATATAGAAAGTAATTGTTATTCACTCTCTGGTTAAGTGAAGAAATCGCTTCCCAACAGGACTCCCAACAGGCAAAAGAAAGTGCATAGTGTCACTGGCTGGGAGCCAGCAGAGATTTGAGAGGGAGTCAGGGAGGGAGGGTGAAGGTGGCAGCTGGGCTTGCCCACTTGTCAGAGAAAAATACAGGTTGGGGAGTAGCTAATAAGACTAACTGGGTTAGGGGAGGTTAGGATCTCTGGCAGACTCTGCAAGCTTAGTGACAAATTCCACCACTTAATCCATTGTTCATAGATAGAACTAGATCTTTCAAAGGTACCAAAAGTCTCTGAAATTTGGCCTTTCTACAAGAATGGATTTCATGGTCTGATTTCTTAATTTTTGGTGTCAGCAGCCATTTATCTTACAACTAAAACTAAGTTATGTGGTTTGTGTTCTTCCTTAACTCAATTTTGAGTGATGTTTCTTTCCAGAACACCCAGGCCCTCCTCTGAGCCCTCAAAGAAGGAAATGCTTTCCCCCCAACTTGTGTCCTCCTCGTCCTCGTCCTCATCCTCCCAGAAGCCAGCCAAGCCTGCACAAAAGAGGCCAAAGCGGGAAGCGGACCAGGACCCTCCCCAAAGTGCCAGTAGTAGCAAGGGCAGCCACAAAGACTCCTCTGCTCCGAAGCACAGAAGAGTGGAGGGGAAGGGATCTGGAAGCTGTACAGAGCACAAAGTAAGCAAGGGTTGCTGGGACATAGGGAACGGAGTCCATCGATACATCTTTAAATTCCCAGTAAGAGAAGTTCCCAGTGGTGGTATTGCAGTGAGTTATTTGTGTTTAAAGTTCTACTTTTTAGAGGGAGAGTAAAAAGATGGTTAATATTCCATGTAAGTTTAGATGTCAGTCTATTCATCTTAAAGTGACTCAGAGGTTGAAAAATCAGAATCAGTTTTTGTGTTAATTTTCTCTCAGGTGATTTGCAATAAAAATTGGTTACTCTGGTTAGTTCTCGGTTTGGAAGTTTGATGTCAAATACTTTCACTATTGGTTATAATGGGACAAAATTAGCCACTTTTCAAATACAAGTCAAATACAGTTCTTCTCTTCCCACTAACCTGTGTGTGTGTGTGTGTGTGTGTGTGTGTGTGTGTGTGTATTGACTAAGAGAAAATGTTATGTTTAGCTTTGTTGAATATCTCTTCTGGACATTCTTGTCTTTTTAGTTCTCAATATAATCAGAACCTACAGTGTCAGTCGAATCTAGCCGGGAAAATGCTAAACCAAGCTAAACTGTGCAGTGCTTGATTTCATCTTTTTTGAACTACTATTTTGGTCTAATTTAGAGGGGTGGTACCTTTAGGTCAATGGTTTTAACTGTTGGAGTGTGATCTGTATGATGATTTTTTTTAAAGGGATCTTCTGGAGATACTGCAAATCCTTTTCTAGTGCCTTCTTTGCCAAATGGTAATTCTAAACCAGGGAAGCCTCCAGTGAAGCTTGACAGGTAAGACCCTGGATGCTCACCGCTCCTGCTTTTTTTTTTTACTTTCCCTCTGCCCCTTCTCTGCTGACTCCCTCCTCTGCCCTCTGTCTCCTCCCATTGCTTTCTACCCTCTTAGTCTTAAGTCTTCTTGCCCCCAGTAGTAATTTCTAGGTTCCTGTGACCCACCCCTGATCTTTGCTTCTCTTTCAGACAACAAGCAGATTTTCACATGAAGGAGGCCAAAAAGTTGAAGCAAAGAGCAGAGTTAATGGTCAGTTTGGCTCTTCTTCCCTTTGGTAGAATGTGTTCTGATAAGTTATCTGTAGTTTGCCATCTCACTGAACAGCGGGGGTGGGACGGGGATGGTGGGGGCAGGGCGAACATTGGCCACAGTGTAAGTGGGATCAACAGGGTCTTAAGGAACAAGGGGTAAGGGATTCTTAGTGAAATTATTTTCTCTGACTCGGTCTGAGCATGGGCAAATATACAGTGTACCTAGTGACAAGTTTTATATCTAAACGAATGGAAGTTAAATCCACCTGGTAGTGTTTGATTTAATTCATGAGTGCTTCCTTGTGCCACTGAATGAATTCTTTGGATGTGAAAGACAAGTTCTGCTATTGAAAGTCTATGAATTTATGTTCAGCCTGAAACATTTCAAAAGGTGAGATAGTCTGTTTGCCTCCAAAATTAAAACCTTTGAGATAGTAACCCGTGGGAATGCAGACCAAAGGCTGTTAGGTAAAATTTTAAGATGAAGGTAATGATTATACTGTTGGTAAATATGCTTTTTAAAAACGAGCTGTCTTGGGGCGCCTGGGTGGCTCAGTTGGTTAAGTGTATGACTTCGGTTCGGGTCATGATCTCATGGTTCATGAGTTCGAGTCCTGTGTCAGGCTCTGTGCTGACAGCTCAGAGCCTGGAGCCTGCTTCAGATTCTGTGTCTCCCTCTCTGTCTGCCCCTGCCCTACTCATGCTCTGTGTCTTTCTGTCTCAAAATAAAAAAACATTAAACAAATTAAAAGAAGAGCTCTCTTTACCCAGTGGCTGTTGGGACTTCTGGAAAGTGATGCTTTGTGCATGTGCAATTAAATGTGCTTTTACATTTCTGCTGTAGTATAATTAGATAATGTTTGCCCTTTGTTATGTTGAAACATCTGAGACTCTGGGCCTTTTGTTTAACGTATTCCCCAGACCTAAACCCCTGCCAATACCATATATTGAACCTTGTACCACATGGGAAGAACATGGGTTGCCTCTGTTCTCCCACATACAAACCGACCCACACATTCCAGAAGCCCTTGGGGATCGCAGTCGGACCAGGCCGTGGTGGCCACTGAGATCCTGGCCTGGTGCTCTTCAACCCCAACCTAGACATCTCTGCTTAGACTGACTGCCTAGGGAGGGCTGGACTGAGACCCTTTTATCAGCCCCGTTCACCAGGGCAGTATGTTTATCAAGTCCTTACTATGCTGGGTGCTGTAAGGGGATCAGAGACAAGCCTCTGTAGACCTATCTCCAAAGCTGCCCTGTCACTAGGATGGCCTGAGTCAGATTAAGATGTCCGACTCTGTACCAAATGACAGTGTTCTTCCAGTGTCTGCCTTCTAGCTCTCCAAAGTTGGTGCCAGAACTGTCAGAACCTTTTGCGTTTTGTAAAAGAGCAAATATTCAGCACTTTGTCAGCCGGTTATCTAAAATTTGTCTTGGCAGTGGATGCTTTCAGCGTCCCTTCATTACTAGATCCCTTCATTATTCAAACAGTAGTACAGGGAACTTTGTTTTTCTTTTGCTTTTTATTTATACAGTTGCACATCTTCTTTCTCCCTACCTAAGCTGTCCTTATATCCCCGGTTGCCCAGGATAGTCCTGATTTATACCTGTTGAATCTCATTTTAATAAATAACAGCTCATTTTGCTGTGAAAATATGCCAGTTTGGACAAAAACCTGAATGACCAGCCTCTTTGTAATTTTTTTTTTTGTAATATTTTAATGGCACAAGGTCTCAACTAGGTCCATTTTGGATTCCAAGGAGTTAAGCTCACAACTGAATATAGAGGGGTGTATTTTATCTCCACATTGGAGTCACTGTTGAGTAGGGAAGTGTGAATACTACTGCTGGAACACTGTCTCCGGAGCTCCACAGGAGCCGGCACAGGAATAGTTGCGTTAATGGCCTTAGAAAATAGTTACCTCTAAGACGCATCTTGTTTTGCTATAGTTTCTTTTGTGTATAGGCTAAGGCCAGTATAAATCTTGGAAATTCCGTGAAGGAGTTGGCATTGAATAAATAAATTTCAGGAGTTAAATTCTTACCAATGAAGCAAACCATTAAGCCTCTACTGCTGATTCACTGGAGCTTGCCACTTTGATCTTTATTCTTTCTGTCGCTAATTCTCTGAGCCTACCTGCTCTAGAAAAAGTATTTTAGAACCAAGTTATAAAAAAAAAAAAAAAAAACAAAAAACAAACTTCTTTAACGTTTATTTACTTTTGAGAGAGAGAGAGAGAGACAGCACAAGCCGGGGAGGAACAGAGACAGACAGGGAGACACAGAATTTGAAGCAGGCTCCAGGCTGTCAGCACAGAGCCCGATGTGGGCCTCAAACCCATGAACTGTGATATCATGACCTGAGCTAAAGTCAGACACTCAACCGACTGAGCCACAGAGGCGCCCCAGAACCAAGTTATTTTAAAAACTTAGTAGCCCCACACTATCTTTCTTTGCTGATATGTCACCATCTCCTTCCACTCCACTTGCATCTTCGCTGTTATTACTTCTTTTTGAACGTATCAGATCGAAAGCCTTGGCAGCAGCTACAAACTTGGAAATGTCATGTTAATCAGTTGCTCTTATGACATGTGGTGCAGATGCCAAGTGTAGAGAAAAGGCTGTGCTTATCACAGCCTCAGAGGAGCTGGCTTCGCTCCAGTGAGGGGGCATTAAGTGACACAGTATGCCTTCAGGTTTGGGTGACCACCGGTATCTGATTTCATTCATAGATTTCTGCTTGCCCTTTAAGGGACTCTGCAAGTTTATCCCTGCTAGCCTAGGGGATAGCCTTGTGCACTGAACCCTGACTTCCAGAGAAGATGGGATAATCTGTTTGGCTGTAAAATACATAAAACGATTATTATTAGACATAATATCTAAGATGCTCATAAACCGTAATGTTTTCTACTGCTTATAAGATAAACTTCAACACATAACAAAGATATTTATGTCTGCATCAGTCTAGATGTGTAGAAAAATCTATTTCCCAAGAAAATTATGTAATGAGTAATTGCACACTAACAGCAAGGGGACTTATTGCCTTGGTTTGAATATGTAGTTTAAGATTTTGAGAGAACAGTCTTAACAACATTATTTTCTTCTTCCTACCAAATTTTTGCTAAAAGAAAGTTTTCAGCGGGTCAGAGCCAGCAGGCTTTTTGGTTATCATTTTGAGTTCACGCTTTTCCCTGGCCGTAAGTAAACTAAGACAGTTGGAGGGAAATGAAGGTTAAAGAATGTGTTTGAGAAACTAAACAAAAGTCTAACAACGACCATGTTCTCCTCCTGCAGACAGACAAGGTTGGGAAGGCTTTTAAGTACTTGGAGGCCGCCTTGTCCTTTATCGAGTGTGGGATCGCCATGGAGTCGGAGAGCCCGGCGTCCCAGTCGGCTTACTCGGTGTACTCAGAAACCGTAGACCTCATTAAGTAAGTGCCCAGTCATTCTGCCATCTCCCTAAGTACTTCTCTTTCCTCTCCTTTATTGCTTTAATCCATTTGAACTTAGTATGAAGACAACTTAATAAAGGGGAGCCTTAAAAAAGTAACTGATCCAGGACCTCTTCTTGGAGCCCAAACTAAGGGTGTAGCACTTCTAGATGATGCGCTAGAGCAGAGTGACTGAGTCTGGTGCTCTCATTTTGCCAGGTTCACTGTGAAATGCCAGTCCTTTCAGGGAGAGGCTGGTTTTTCCAGTTTGGCTTTCTTATCAGCTCACTGTAAGCTCCCTTCCTTATCGACTGCATTTCGGCAGGGGACTCAGTGAGGACGCAAGTCACAAGTCTACGTGGTTTCCAGCAGGTAGACAGGCCAGAGAAGAGACGTGCCCTCGCCTGCTTTTCTGAATGGCTTGAATTACTGCTCCAAAGCCTTGGGGTTTTTTCTGCGCGGTTTTCATGTCTTCACATCTTCAGGAAAATCAGCAGAAAGCGAAGACAGACATAGTAAAATGTCTTTGTGCCTGGGATTTTCTAACTGCTTTTGTTTAACCTGATGTGTTTTTATGTTTTCCTATAGATTTATAATGTCATTAAAATCCTTCTCAGATGCCTCAGCTCCACAAGAGAAAATACTTGCTGTTTTATGGTGTGTACTTTTTTTTGTCTAAATAGCATTTGCTTTTGCCTCTTTTGCTGTTACAAAAAAGATTTTAAAATTTGCTTTCTTAACATGGAAATGATAATGAAAGGTGGAACAAAACCAGAAAGTAGTAGGAGGTGTGGTCAAGGGGTTAAACCTAGTGATAGTTACTTTTTATGAAAGGCATCTAGTGCCATGTTACTGATGACTCAGTAGGTGGTTTGGTCTTGTAACTTCAATTATGTTCTTGTATATTTGTGTTTTTCCACCAATATTTACTTTTGCTGATAGTGTGAATAGTGTAGTAAGATTGTTAAGATACTCTTCCTAGTGTAGAGGAGGAAAACCCAGTGTGTTCTTTAGGCTATAAGAGATTAGTTAGATGGCTTTCTGTAGTGGTGATACTCGTGTCTGTAAAGTAGTAATGCTTCACTTAAACTTCTGTGTATGTCCACAGCATGCGTTGCCAATCCATTTTGAACATGGCGATGTTTCGTTGTAAAAAAGATATAGCAATAAAGTATTCTCGTGCTCTTAATGAACACTTCAGCAGTTTTTTCAAAGTTGCCCAGGCACCATCTCCATGCGTTGCAAGGTAATGAAGAGTCTAATTTAAATAATTTTCAAAATTGAGTTATTTCTTTAATTACTTCTTGCTTTTGCAACCATCTGTATGACTTTGGCTTTGCAAAGATTGTGTACATCTGTGTGCTAATCTCCTTAAACTTAAATTATTATCATATTTCTACCTTTTTAAGGAATAGTTATAAGTCAACGTGTTGGCTTATTAAGTAATATAAAAAGATAATTACAGAGAACATAGGGTCTTTAGATTTGCCTGACAACAAAACAGAGGCAGAGCCAGTCAGAGCCAGTCTTTTCTCCCTCTAGATAGCATGTTGTCTTGGTGTTTCAGTAAACAAGAACAATCCAGAACTGTATGCCCTCCACCTCCTCTAGGATCTATGACAGTGACAGTGATATTAAGAATGAAGAAAGTTCTAACTAAATTCACACACACACACACACACACACACACCCCACCCCACCCCACCTTGTGAACTGAAATTGTTCATCTGTGCCATAATATATTGCAAAGCAATATATTTTTGTGCAGGTGTTTTTAAAATAAAGATAGAATTTTCTTCCCTGTAGCACTTGCCTAGTATTTTTAAAAATTTGGTCATACTCCTTGAAAAATTCCCAGTTCTGGTAAGTTTTGCTATTTTAAGAGTATCACCTAGAAGGTTGCCCCATTTCCAGCGCACTCAAGAGATTCCCATATGGCCTCTCAAAAAAAAAAAAAAGTCCTGATTGAGAAGTGACTTCGTATCTCTGAAAATTTTCATGACCCTCACCCCTGAGATGTCAGACACATTATTTGAGAAAACTTCAGTTTGTCCAGTCACTATATAGCAAGCCACCTCTGTACCAAACCTTGTTGTTAGGTACAGGGAGTATAGCAGTAAACAAAGCAGGCAGGAATCTCTGCCCTCATGGAGATTCCACTCTAGTCTTTCAAAATGCACGCTCTCTTGGAGACACTTCGGGTCCCTACAGACCCCCCGAGGGCAGACATACCCAGTCGTGAGGCTCCTGCCACTGGCCCATCTTCCCATTACTTTTTATGTGTAAGTGTTCTCCTTGTGTTTCGCATTTGATGCACATCAAGGCGCTCATTAACTTGCATGTGCAGGTGTGCAGGCAAGATGAGAGCAAAGAGAAGACTGTGACTCCCCTGACGCATAATACTTCTTGCTCAGTCTCCTCAGAGGCTGTCCTGTCCTCATCCAGTCATTGGTTCGGCAGATATTTGTCAAGAGCCCACTCTTTGTGCTAAGTGCTAGAAATGCAAAGGTTGATAAGAAATGGTCCCAGCCTTCAAGGAAGGAAAAGGAATAGACAGAAAGGTATAATGGGATGTGATAAATGCAATGGATAAATTGATAGGTAAATGCAAAGAGACGCGTTCAGGTGGTGGCCGAAAGGAAGCCATGATGTTTCCCTAGTGTCTAGAAGACTGCCGGGTACGGAGTTTTACTCAGTAAATGGGGAGGATGAAAGAATGAATATATAGAAGGTTAGGACCATCTTCACAGGGAAGCATTGTCTTAGTAGAAGTTGGAATTGAGGGTGGGGAAAAGGAGGGCTTCTGGGCTGAAGGGGTAGACTGTGTAAATGGAGTAGGCATACTCAGAATCCAGATTTGCCTGCCTGATTCTGTGGAGGACACCTTGCCTCTGTCCTGTTAATTTCTCTACTGGGGGGGGGGGGGCATTTTGTTGTATTTTATGAAATCCCCAAATATTGAAGGTAAAGGGGTATCTCTGATCTGGTGGGAGTGATTGTCATTTTGGCTAATACACATGGAAACTTTGTAACTAGCACTGTGGTCCCAGAGACAAGAAATCCGTAATCTGTGGGTTTAGATGACTAACCAGTTCTTTTCTTCACCTTTCAGAAGTACAGGCACACCGTCCCCTCTTTCCCCAATGCCTTCTTCTGCCAGCTCCATGGGTTCCCAGTCAAGTGCTGGCAGCGTAGGGAGCAGTGGGATGCCTGTCACCATCCAAAACATGACATCTTCTTATGTCACCATCACTTCCCATGTCCTTGCCGCCTTTGATCTTTGGGAACAGGCTGAGGTCCTTACGAGGAAGAATAAAGGTAAATGGCTCTGCTGGTAATTCCTGGGGCAGGGGGCTTGGGAGGGAAGGATGTTGTTGGTTTGTATTTTATGTGCATTTTATCGAAGAAAAGGAAATGTGTAGGTATTTACTCTTTTCACATTTTGGCCATTCTGCTCCATCACCTAGTCACAGTTCTTTCTTGAGCTCTGGTGGCATGGAGCCAGATTTCTGTGGCTCGATCTTAGCAAAATTAAGTTAGGAATGGTTTTGGCACCTTGCGCCTTCAGGAGTTCTGGCATTGTTATTTCAGCCTGAACTGAAACTCCAGCACAGGGACAAGGCAGGTGAAGAAGGAAAGCTCCTGGCCGTCTTAGGGCACAACAGATGGCGCGGTGTAACCTAAATACGGAGTTGCCTGCTTGTTTTCAGTGTGCGTTGAGAAAAATGGTTAGCGACAGCGGAAGAAATAAGGCATAGTGAACATTCTTGAGACTCCTTTGAGAAGACGGCCCCTGGAGAAATGCAAGATTTAGGAGACGGTATAGGGTGTGCTGTTAGATGGACCGCTCTGTGGCAGTGCCAGTGACCACTAAGGAGATGCGTATATGTAAATGCCACATTAATGCCATTACATATTTTTTCCTGGCTGCAGGGAAGGCGGTGGCCAGCTGGCTGTAGCCACTTAATTTTCTCATAGCCTCTTAGAACTTTCTTTCCTAGCAAACAAATGATGCTTTTAATATGTTGGGATTGTTTTGTTTTGTTCTGATTCATGCATCTGCTGATCCAGTAGTATAAATAGGGTATTCTCCAACACCAGCCACTGTGCCAGGCATTATGGATTCAACTCTAAAACCAACTCAGTTCTTAACCTTTCTGGTCTAGCAGAGGGGTGTGAACTAGCAGGCCGTTAGAGTAGATCGTGATTTTTTTTTGCCATGATGAAGTACAGAATATTGCAGGGATACAGTTGCTGGAACTTTGACTCTTTATGTTTCCTATATTATTTTTGTGTATGAAAATGTGTTTGCTTAGTTTTGGTTTTGCTTTGTTTGCAGAATTTTTTGCTCAGCTCAGCACAAGTGTGTGTGCCTTGGCCCTCAACAGCAGTTTGATGGATCTGGTGCACTATACAAGACAGGGTTTTCACCGGCTAAAACAAGCAACCAAAACACCTTAACGGAGGCCCAAGTTGATTTGATGGCTTGGGAACTTTTTTGCACATTGAAAGCCTCAAAAACAGTTCAGACGTTTGTCTCATCAGGACACCAAACCAAGAAGAGAAGCACCGTGAGATGGCCAGGACATTTGTCCACTTAAACTTTCAAGAACTTAAGTGATCATTGGTTGGACACGGTGGTTATGCAGGAGCAGAATGAGGAGGCTGGCCTCAGAGATGATCTTGCCTTTCCTAACTAAAGGACAGAAGTGCAATGTAGACTTAAGTGGGCGTATGAGTGGTCTAGAAACATTTCCATACTTTTTTTAACCAGCAGGATGCAAATTGCAAATGAAATGAGGAGAAGCAGTTTCAGCTCTGAGAGCAAGTTCATGTCATCTCAGTAGCCACCTTAGTCCATTCCCAGAAGGAAATTTTTTAAACAGTGAATTTTGGTGTAGGGTTCTGTGGATGATTTTTTTTTTCTTTTAAGTTTAGGGGGGAAATACTTGTTTTGTTTAGTAAATTCTAATGGTCATCTATAAAGCGTAAGTTGTGAAGGACTCCACTGTACCCCACTTTCTGCCCGTGAACAATCACTTTGATAATACCAAGTATTGTCATAATTTATAAAATTGAAGGCAACTCCCCCCCCCCCCCACCCGTCCCCGTCCCCCAACCCTCCTGTTGCCTGGAGTACCGCACGTTCACCCCAGCTCCGATTTCTCAGTCACTGCTGCAAGTCCGCCTACACCAGAGCCGTGGAGGGAGGGGCTACCGCACACCGGGAAGCCATCTTGAGATCGCATGCGCAATGGAGGACACGGCGCTGCCATCCCCACCACCCCGCTTCCGTGAAAGGCAGTCACCATTGACTATATTATGAATTTTCTACCTTGGGGAAGAAGGGAACCAACATTTATACCTGACCAGATGATGGCTAAAGTGCTTTTTAATGTTTATTTGAGTAGAGCTGGAATTTGAGGTGCTGATCTGTGGTCTACAGTTATGTGGTAACTCATGTTGTCTAACCAACTCAGAATTTTGTCAGCAAAGAAAAATGAAATCTACTTCTTAGAGAGGCTATATTTTTCTGCTACAAATTATTTTATATTTATAGCAAAAAGTAGACTTTCTGAGCCCTTGATTGTCTACGGTAAATCAACTCCCTGAGAGGATGTGGGGATTTGGGTGGTTAATTAGACTTAAAAAAAAAAAAAAAAAAAATAAGTCACCACATGCCTTCACTCCAAAGTGTTCTCAGTCAACTAGATTTGATTGGATTAAAGAGGAGCTGTGGCCTTCCCATGTGTTGTTAGTGCCATGTTATAGACATTTAACCAAGTTCATTTGGAATGACCTAGAATGAAAGAACACGATCAAAATTCCCACATAACCATAAGCACAGATTTTTTTAATTAAAACTTTGAAGGTTATTGGAAGCATTATTTTGAGTGCAGTGTTTTTAAAAGCCAATTCTTTATATCTCTTTTAGAAGTAGAATTTGCACATGTACTAAAATTGAGGAGTGAGTGTTACCTCTGTAGTTGGTTCATTTTTCACTACCTTTACCCCATTCTGCCCCTCTACATTTTGTTTCCTACCAAGAATGTTTTGTCATTTTTGTATCATTAATGAAGAAGGGAGTAATGAACAGGTTGAAGGTCCATATGAGGAATGTAAGTTTTGGTCTATCTTTAAAGGGACGTGTAGAGGGTGGGAGTCATGATTATTTTTCACATATGAACTGTTTGTGTGAAGCTGTTCCCTCAGTGTCTTATCCAACCTATTTTGTTACCAGTAGCTAGTTCAGAGGTTTGTTACCTCATGTTTAGGTTAAAGCCGGAGAATTACGGCAGTAGTAATACCTGAGCGTAAGAATTTGATGTGTGATTTCGATGGACAGATTTCCTTTATCGATGTTCTAAAGCACGGCCATTTAACAAAACTTTTTGTTAAATGAACAGTAATTGCCTGGTGGGTTGTGGCATTGTGTCCATCTCATAAAATGTGGGAGACCAGACACCAGAATCAGCTTTATGTGATTATTTAATGCCTTTTTTCCCCTTATTCACTTGGCCTTCCCTCTCCCTTTTACCCCACCATTCCCCAATGCAAGTCACCTGTCAGTTTGGAAGTGTGTGTTTTTTAGGACAGGTTCTGATCTATGCAGATTGTGTTGGAGAGAGAGAAAAAGAGAGAGAAAGAGTGTGTGGGTGTGTGTGGGGGGGTGTGTGTGGTCTTCCGGTGAAAGACAGTGCTCCTGTGACTGAAGACGTTTCTAAGTCGATTTCTCAGCCACTTGTAAAAAAATAAATAAACCTGATTGCTTTTTCAGTGGCCTTATTCCTTGTGTGTAGCGTTGCCCCCACTCTGACCTTTATATTAAAAATTTATTTGTCCCTTGAAAAAACATTAATTTGCAGAGATCAATTTGTAGTATTTTGATCATGGAATATTTCTGATTCTTACTGCATTGTACCTAAAAGAGGATTCCCAATGGCTACTTTTAAAATAGAGTATATGAAAAATAGTGGCTGATGAATCCTTAATGTTCATAAGGTCTTTTTCCTGTTACAGTTGTATATAGAAGTCTAAAGAATTTTTAAAATCGCTGCACTTTTTCACTGCATGCTTAAATTCCCAAAGGCAGATTTTTTGTACTGAGGTAGATGGTTGAAAGGACTAGATTATAAAATGAGACAAATACAAAACATCTTAAGAAGTGAAAATCTTGCCTTTGGCACTACAGTTGTGTGTGTATGTATGTACGTGTGTGTGTGTGTGTGTGTGTGTGTGTGTGTGTGTGTGTGTGTTTACTAAGAAATGGAAGAACACTGTTTTACTTTTTAAAATGTTGAATGTTTCTGTCCTTTCTGGAGATAATTAAAATGTGAATCACTGAACTTGAGATTTTAGCCAGACTAGGGGCCCTGCTAAACAATGAAAAACACTTCACTGAAATTTACCAAATCACACTGGGTTAAGAATGTGAAAACACTCACCACATGCTGGCTGTGGTGAGGAAGTGGGGGTCCAGCAGGTATAGTATCAAGAAGAGAACTGCAATAGAATGGTTTATCTGACATACTCAGTACTGAATGAGACTGAATGAGTCTGATTTTTTAAGCCAAAAGGACCTTGATTTTATAGATCTGTTTTGACCAAAATATTTAGCCTTTTCCTGTAGACAAATTAGAACACATTTATGTCCTTTAATTCCAGATCTCAGGCTGTTGAGAAGCTAACAATTGACCCCTTTCTGGCTGAAAACTTGCCTTAATTGGTACCTTAAATATTCATGTTAGAATTGGGAGCTTATTACTCTTGTTAGGTTTCCTGTCCAATAATTTTTAGAACTAAAAAGATTAACCATTATGTCCTCCAAAACGAACAGCTCTTATATCTGATAGATGAAAGGAGATGTGTGTGTGTGTTGTATGTGTTACATAAACATTCACACACACAAGAATATGAGGCTGGTTGAATTGGATGTATTTATTGTGCCTTTGTTGACCAAACATAATTTTGAAGTAATGGTAATTTGGGGATAATGCTGTATTTATTTTGATACGGCTTTAAGACCTGTTAATGTGGGTCTTAAATGTTAATGTGTACCTTTGCTCTTCTGCTTCATGGAGTGTGATGCATATTTGTATACCTTAAGGTAAATGAATCCAATAAGGCTTGATTCCATACCTCCTATCACAGATTCTACTTTTTTCTTAAGGATTTGTTTTCCCAGACACTACACAAATCTTTGAAAAACTTTGCCACTTCATCTACTACACTCTTTACTATCAATTACCAACATTTAAATTTTGCAAGAATATTTGGGCTTCTTTTAGAAACAAATGCAGAGATTCACTCCCTGGAAAGTTAGTTCTGCATAGTGGCCATGGAGGAGGAGTGTCAGGATTATGGCGGTACTTACTCCTTTGTTCCCTTTCTGTGGTGGGTTGCCTCTTTTGATTGTTTTTGGTTCTATTGAGAATTAATGGATGTAAGGTTTTTTCCTGTGCCTTTTTTATCTTCTGTCATTTTGTTTGCTGGAGGTGGACTGGCAGAATAACATGTCGGGGGATTTTCCTTCAAACATTGCAAGTGGTATTTCTACCGTATAAACCTCCAGTATGCAATCCAGTTGTGTTGGTTTCTTGGTGACTAAGAACGATGACCACTGGCCATGTTCTTTAGTTTTTGTGATGAGTTGAGAAGCACCATCTACTTAAGGGAGCTGTGAATTTCCTGTCGTCCTAGGGAAATCACAATATGTTCCACTGTGCGCCAGATATCAACAGGTACTGTGATGGGCAGAAAAGTGCCTATATTTCTCTACCCACAAGGGCAGGAAGAAGACCTACAGCTCCCCGTGAGCCTAGATGGTACTATATTGGCCTGGAAGGACAAGGGAATAAGACCACTGGCAGCAAGGTGGCCATGCTGCCCTGGTGAGACCAGGCAGTGGCTGACCTAAGGAAGATAACTTGCTTTGCTTAAAAGTAGATGTTGAAGTGATGCTTAACACAGGCAGTATTAACTTCGCCTTTTGTTCAGGCCATCAACATGTATTGTTAAAATTACTGCACATCCCCCCTCAGATATCAAGTATACACTGTTCATGTTGGTGTGTGTGTGTGTTTATAGGCATGTGTCCCAAATCTTTTTTTTTTTTTTTTTTTTTTTTTTTTTTCCTGAATGTGATCATGTTTTGGATGATACCTGAGCAGGGTTGCCTTTTTTTTTATTTATTACCATTATATATTATATTATATTATATATTTGTTGCTTTCTTATAACTTTAGAGGAAGTCAAATCTTGGTATTAAAATTGTTTAAAAAAGGAATAAAATTGTCCAGTTGATAAATGATCACTGGTCTAAAATATGAATTTTTCTTTAGTTATTGTGGAATAATGTGCCAGCTGTCTAGTCCATACAGTGATTTTGTATGTAGGATAGGGAAGCAGTGATGCTCTCAATGGGAAGATGTGCAACACAAGGGGACTCCATGTATTTTATCTACTTCAGCAATGGAACTGCAACTTGGGGCTTTTGTGAATAAAATTTAGCTGCCTTGTATAGTCCTTTGAAAGAGACATGTGATCTGTGAAAATTATAGTTTTCTTTTTTTAGAAGAAAAATTTGCAAAAGATCTTTCCAAAGATAACTGTGCCACAGATCTTTTGTTTGTTCTCTGTAATGAGGATTAATTGCTGTTTAAAAAAAAAAAACAAAAACATGTAATTGACTTGTTAATCTTCAAATTGTTTCCTTTTCACAAGAGGATCGAGCTGTAAAAAAAAAAAAATTAATAAAAATTTAGAGAAATTGTTGGGGTTGAATTCATGCTTTCCTTTTGCTTGAATAAACGAATTCCTAAAATTGCCATATATAATTCCCATTATATAGCCAAGGCGCGAGACTCACATGGTGGAATAACATGCCATTGTTCACAATATGTATTTATTGTTAAAATGGGAACAGAAGTGGGGGCAGAGGGTGCTCATCCTTCCCTTTGATTTATTTGCAAGAACTTCAGTCACAAATTAGCTTGATACCACCACTGTGGCATCTTTTCTTTCTGACCTCAACTGCCTGGTGCAATGGTGACCATAATTTGCCTATTTTTAACTTGTTGCATGGACAGATTTGTATAATGTTAGTATTGAAAGGAATCTAAAGGCATATGGTCTGTCCTCCCTTTGTTACTCTGAAGGAGCTAATGTTTTACGCCAGTGGTTTTAGAAAATCAGCAAGAACCTAGATACTGAAATCTGACTTGGCGAATTTGAATTCTGGCCCCTGAGTTTGCTATGTGTCCTTGGGCAAGTTGTTTAACCTCTGTGGGGTTTTTTCATTTATAAACTTTGTTGATTTGGTATGTACCTAGTAAGATGGTGAGGATTGTACAAGAGGATATGGAGAGTGTTTAGCATAGTGCCTGGCATGAACACTCTTAAATTGGTGGCTCCTTTAATTTATTCCTTCCCCTTGCTGCACCACACTGCCCACAGCTACCCTCCAGCCTCAGACCTCACTACCCACCTCTTTTTCATTTTTTGTTCCTTAGGTTAGGTTGACCTCTACTTATATTGGTCCTAATGAATAGATACCCACCCTCGGCAAGCTTGTGGTAAAGTTGACAAGCAGCAAGAACTGGTAAGCATGCAATGGCAAGTGTGGGAAAAGGGAGTGTTTCAGTCATTAAGAGAAGGGAAGGGATCTCTAGGGAAGAGCTCTCATTTGAACTAAGCCTGGAAAAATGGGTCATAAAATCTCTGGTTTTCATCTTTTTCACAAATGCTATCCGTGTCCTATCTTGTCCATTATAGATTATCAGTAGTGGTTGTCCGTTGCATGGTTGCAACAGTTTATTTAACCAACCTTGTTAGACATGGAGATTATTTCTAAGTAGGGGATATTATAAAGAATGCTTCTACAAGCATCCCTGAAGCAAACTGTTTGGACAGATTCAGCACTTAATATTGTAGTATATTATCCTTAGTATATGTGTGCATGTATATATTTATGCTGAATTAGATTTCAGCCCTAAAAAGTTGAGCATGCATTTCCCAGGACATTTTCCAATGTCAGTAACATGTTACCAACTAAGAAAACTTTTTCACAAACATCTAAAGTTCAGTTCATGTTAAAATTTCAGCATTTGTCCCTGAAAGGCCTTAGGGCTTATTTTTCAAACCAGGATTCAGTCAAGTTTCATGAATAACATATATTAAAAACATTTGTGTTTCCACTAAGTGTGGAATTCCTCTAACTTCTATATTTCCTGCAAACTGGATTCAGTCTTAGACTCTTGATTATATTGGAAAAGACCCTACAGAGTATGTGGTATACTTCACACGGTGTTACATCAGGAGACACCTAAACTCTCCAGTGATGCTAACTTTGAGTGAGTGGTTAAGATATGACCACCAGAATGCTGTTGTAAATACAGGCTTTTTCCTGTTTCAACATCTTCCAACATCCAGTTATTTTAGCATGCATTGATAATCCATTGCCTTTCCGATTCTAGATATCATGTTTAGAAAATGCAAAGGGAGGGGCGCCTGGGTGGCTCAGTCGGTTAAGCGTTCAACTTTGGCTCAGGTCACGATCTCGCGGTTCACGGGTTTGAGCCCCACATCGGGCTCTGTGCTGATAGCTCGGAGCATGGAGCCTGCTTCAGATTCTGTGTATCCCTCTCTCTCTGGCCCTTCCCAACTTGTGCTCTCTCTTTTTTTTCTCTCAAAAAATAAACATTAAAAAAAAATGCAAAGGGAAAAGTTACCTAATTTGATAGATGGGAAATGGTATCTTCTGATGTTTTCATTCAGATATTATTCCTGTGGTACATAGTTTTTTTCCCCATCACATACCAAGTGGCCATTTGCAGTGCATGGGTTATGTGACCAGTACCCCAAATCCAGTTCAAGTGTCCAATTCAGTAGATGTGGGGAAGGTTTTCACCGAAATCATGTAATGAGTTCACCATTAGGAAGGGTTTTGTTAACAAAGAGAGAGGATGCTGAGCAGAAAAAGGAATAGATGACTTCCCTTCAAGCTATTAATTTTTTTCCTTTTGATTTATGTATTTACGATATTAACCTCTCCTTATGTTATAAAGGTTTCCTCCAAATTATCTTTTGCTTTTCAGTTTTTATTAGGGCCCTTTTAAGCAGAGCTTGTTTAGTTTTAAGTAGGCCAACTTCTGCCAATGTCTTTGCAGTTTCTGCTTCTGGTGTCTTGTATGTGTGGGCTGCTTCCCAGACCCTGAGAGGCTTTGTATTATTTAAAACCAGCAACAACTCTAAGGTAAGTAGTAATTTCCCTCGGTGGCCTTGTTAGTATTTGTATTAGCAAGTATTTAGGCACTTGTGGAGCCTGAATTATTTAAATAGATATTTGTTCACGATTTACCAGAGTTGTTGGAAATGTAAATTGTCACATTCCAGGCTACTTTTACTTAGGACATCTAGGTGTTTAGAACCCTCCAGTCCATTCCAAACAACTTTGAAGGCCAGCGGGTGTTTACCGTAATATAATCAGAATTTTATCTGCTGTTATTTTGGCTGTGCTTAGATAAATGTACCCGTCTAGTCTGTTTTGTCTTAGAACAGGACTCTTTCGGTGTTTGCGGTTTCCCTGTAGACCACACTCCGCTGACATCAAGGCTCTGATAATAAAGACCTGTGCCCTTCTAACTGACTGCAGGGTGGACCTTGAATGCTTTCTAAACAGACAATTCTATTTTAGCTTCAAAAGACCATGTGCTTGCTCTGGATAAGTGCTGTAAATCACCCTTCTCTGTTGCTGCAGCCCAGTCCTAACATCTTATTTACCTTATTTCATGTGTAGGCGGCAGAAACAATTATGGGTTTGTATCTCTCTACTGCTAAGTATTCCTATAAATTATCATCTAAGCAACAATACACACAAACAGGCGTACGCACACACATTTTTCTGTAGGTACATACACGATTAGATGTGAAAAATGAGTTGTACTCAACTGCATGGGCCTTAGAAAAATGTCTTCAGTTAACTATTCAATTCCCTGCTTTTCTATCTTTGTCCTACAGTCTCTGAAGAAACTATTCCTGCTGGTAGGACTTAGCACGCAGGATTGTAGTTGAGGACTTTACAAGCATCTTAAGGGAGTGATATGCTAGAGTGGCTTTGCAGAGCTTCCCAATCATGTAAATTATTGTGGATTTTTTTTTTTAAATCCTGTTTTCAACTGATCTACAGATAGGCCATTAAAAGAAATCAAATGAGGGGTTCCTGGGTGGCACAGTGGGTTAAGTGCCTGACTTACTGCCAGCTCACGTCATGATCTTGTAATTTGCGTGTTTGAGCCCTGTGTTGGGCTCTGCACTGATAACTCAGAACCTGGAGCCTTGCTTCAGCTTCTGTGTCCCCCTTTCTCTCTGCCCCTGCCTCCCTCTCCCTCCCTCTCTTTCTCTCTCTCACTCACTCAAAAATAAACCTAAAAAAAAAAAAAAAAATCAAATGATGGGGCATCTGGGTGGCTCAGTCAGTTAGGAGTCCAACTTTGGCTCAGGTCATGATCTCATGGTTCATAGGTTCGAGCCCCACGTCAGGTTTTGTGCGGACAGCTCAGAGCCTGGAGCATGCTTCGGATTCTGTCTCTCTCTCTCTCTCTGCCCCTCCCCTGTTCATGTTCTGTCTCTCTCCCTCAAAATAACATTAAAAAAAATTTTTTTTAAATCAAATGACATAAAAGCATGTAGAGCAAAAACTACAAGAGCAGGGGCAGCTGGGTGACTCAGTCGGTTAAGCATCCAACTCCTGATTTCAGCTTAGGTCATGATCTCACAGTTCGTGAGATGGAGCCCTCCATTGGTCTCCGTGGGCTGTCTGCTGACAGCGTGGAACCTGTTTGTGATTCTCTTTGCCCCTCCCCTACCCGCACTTGCTCTTTTTCTCTCAAAATAAATAAACATTTAACAATCAACAAAAAAGTCACAAGGGTAAACGTATTTCATCCATTTCCCTCCAGAGCTAATAGCCATTACTTTTGGTGCATCTCATTCCAGAACTCATTGCGCACTTATACGTTGTTTTTAAACATAAATTTGGAGTATATTTTGATTCTTTTGATTTTATATCAGTGTTTTTATGGTAATCCTATTTTGGATGCAATATATTGTGTAATAAGGATATATCTCCCTTTATGTAAACATTCTCACATTATGCATACAAGCCTCCCCTGGGCCTCTGCCGTTATTCTGTTACAAACAGCTGTACTGAGGAATCTTTCTTTTCTTTTTCTTTTTTAGGAATCTTGATAAACACATCATTGTGCATTCTTTTAAGTATTTTTACAGGATAAATTTTTGTAAGAGGGATGTCTCAGTCAAAAGTGAAGTCAAATTTAAAATTTTTGATGTTACCAAACCTACTTCTCCCAAAAAGCTCTTATAGCAACTGTGGATGGGTATACATTCTTTCCTTTTTTTTTTTTTCTTTCATTATGATATGTGTATTCTTTAATCCTCCCCTCCCCACTTACTCTCTGGTAACCATTAGTTCTCTAAGTTAAGAGTGTTTCTTGGTTTATTTCGCTACCACCACCCACCACCGCCTGTTTTGGGCTTCTTTCTTAAATTCCACGTATGAGTGACATATGGTATTTGTCTTTTCTGACTGACATTTCATTTAGCATTATATTCTAGCTCTATCCGTGTTGCAAATGGCAAGATTTCATGCTTTTCTATGGCTGAATGATATTCTGTTGTGTATACAACACATCTTTATACATTCATCAGTAGGCACTTGGGCTGCTTCCATAGTTTGGCTATTTTTAAGTTTTGTTTGTGTATGTGCGCGTGTGTTTTGTTTTTTGGTTTTTGGGTTTTTTTTTTTTTTTTTTTTTGGAGAGAGCACATGTATGCACACATGCATGAGTGGGGATGGAGAGGGAGAGAGAATCTTAAGCAAACTCCATGCTCAGCACAGAGCCCTATGCTTGGCTCGATCCCACGACCCTGGAATCATGACCTGAGCCGAAATTAAGAGTCAGACACTCAACAGACTGAGCCACCCAGGTGCCCCTATAGTTTGGCTATTGTAAATAATGCTGCTATAAATGTAGGAGTGCATGTATCCTTTTGAATTAGTGTTTTTGTATTTTCAGGGTAAATGCCCAGTAGTGTGATTACTGGATCATAGGGTAGTTCTATTTTTAATTTTCTTGAGGAACCTCCATACTGTTTTCCAGAATGGCTGCACCAGTTTGCATTTCCACCAAGAGTGCAGGAGGGTTCCTTTTTGTCCACATCCTTGCCAACACTTGTGGTTTTGATTTTAGCCATTCTGAGTGGTGTGAGGTGATATCTCATTGTGGTTTTGATTTGCATTTCCCTGATGATGAGTGATGTTGAGCTACTTTTCATGTGTCTGTTGGCCATCTGAATGTCCGTGGAGAAGTGTCTGATCAGGTCTTCTGCCCATTTTTAAATTGGGTTGTTTTGGGGGGTATTGAGTTGTAGCAGTTCTTTAATGTTTTGGATACTAACCCTTTATCAGCCATGTCATTTGCAAACATCTCCCATTGAATAGGTTGTCTTTTAGTTTTGTTGATTGTTTCCTTTGCAGAAACTTTTTATGTAGTCAATGGTTTGTTTTTATTTCTTTGACCTTAGACCTATCTAGAAAAATGTTGCTACAGCTGACATCAGAGAAAATATTGCCTATGCTCTCTTCAAGGATTTTTATGATTTCAGGTCTCATATATTTAGCTCTTTAATCCATTTTGTTTTTGTTTGGTGAAAGAAAGTGGTCCAGTTTCATTCTTCTGCATATTGCTGTCCAGTTTTCCCAACACCATTTGTTGAAGAGACTTTTTCCCATTGTATATTCATTCCTCCTTTATTGAAGATTAATTGACCATATAATTGTGGGTTCATTTCTGTGTTTTCTATAACTTTGATCTTTGTGTGTGTGTTTATGCTAGTACCATACTGTTTTGATTACTACCGCTCTGTAATATAACTTGAAATCTGGAATTGTGATACCTCCAGTTTTTACTTTTTCAAGATTTCCTGGGCTATTCAGCATCTTGTTATTCCATACAAATTTTAGGATTGTTTGTTCTACTTCTGTGAAAAAATGCTGCTGGTGTTTTGATAGGGATTGCATTAAACCCATAGATTGATTTGAATGGTACAGACGTTTGAACAACTTTTGTTCTTCCAACCCAGGAGCATGGAATGTGTTTCCATTTCTTTGTGTCCTCTTCAGTTTCTTTCATGAGTTTTCAGAGTAGAGGTCTTTCACCTCCTGGGTTAAGTTTATTCCTAGGTATTTTATTCTTTTTGGTGCAATTGTAAATGGGACTGTTTTCTTAATACTCCATTGCTTGCACCTCAGAAAACATCATCTGTGAGCTGCTTACAATTCCCATTTCTTTTTTTCCAACCCTGTAGGAGGCAATGATCAACCCCTAAGTAAGTGAAACTGCATACATCATTGATACACAGGATTTGAAGCTCCATTAATCTTTAAAACATATTCATTGTCCAAGCAGATGACATTTATCCTGGATAAAATGGAAGCTATGAAATATGGGCACAGTTTTGAGGATCTATGGAATGAATTTCACCATAGGTTTCTCTATGGCCTACAGAGATCAAATCTAAAATTTGTTACAGGTCAGTCCCCAGCCTCACTTGATTATCGTCCTAATAACCTGATAATTTGCTTATTTTAGATGAAGATAAAAGAGCAAGGGAAGACTGATTTCTTATCCCCATGAAGTTTAATTCTATCCATTCAATAGTCTGAGTGATTCCTTTGTGTAAAGTGACATGCTTCAGAATGTGTGTAGCACAAAGTATAGGTCAAGGTGCCTGGCTTCCGGATGGCATGTCTCTTTTCCATCCAGGTGACAGGTTAACTTCAGATCTGGTATTTTCCCATTCAGATAGCCATTGTCCTTGCCTCTGGCCCATCCTAATATAGATGCTATTGTAAAACTAACACCCTGTAGCTACAATGTTCAGAGTTATTTCAAGCTTGACAGCATGGCATATGTCAGTGTATCTATTAGGCAAAGGACAGCACTCCTCTTGTGTGTATGTATTTGTCCTGAATTCACCAGAGCAAAATGGAGCCACTCAGTCTTTTTCCCTTTCATTTACTACCTCCATGATACATCCCCATCCCCAGAGCCCAACAGACCTAGAAAATGAAAACATGGAGAAGGGGAAAAGAACATGTGTTAAGCCACTTGTCCTGTATACCTTCCATAGTTGTATTTTTAAAACCACCTTCCAAATTAGTCATTATTATCATGCAGATGATCAAATTTAAGCTAAAGAGGAGTAATTTATGGTCAAGCAGCTAGCAAAAGGTGAAACCCAGATTATGATACTGATTTGTCTGACTTCATTATGAAGAATTTTGCTTATGAGAATGAACTAGAGGAAACGTGGCTTTTGTTGTTGTTGTTGTTGTTTTTTAAATAAGCTCTTTTAATGTCCTCTACAAACAGAATCGTAACACTCTTAACATTTAACCACTTTTGGATTATACTAGAGGCAATTAGTAAAATTGGATTGTGGGTAGGAATTAGAGAGGTTTTATAAAATGGAGCTCAAGGGGCACCTCAGTGCTTCTCTCTGCCCCTTCCCTGCTCTCATCCTTTTCTCAAAATAAATAAACTTAAAAAAAAAAATTTAATGGAGCTTGAGAAGGAAGTCCTGAGAATATGTAGTCACTAGACAATGACTAGCACAGTGGGGGATTTCCCAAGTCAGATGTTGCCTTACATATGCCTTGTAGATTTTATCCATTTACCTGAACCAGTCAGAACATGAGTACATCTCTAGTGCTTGCTGAAATAGATAGGTTTTTTCCTTTTTATGAGGACATGTATTATTTAATAAAAAAAAGTATCACTAGATTTTACTTTTTTGTTATAAACCTTTAAGGAAACTAGCATAAAACAAAAGTTTTAAAGTCATGCAAAGTAACTTCAAAGGTTAAAATCCCAACAAATATGAAATAACTGAAACTGGCAACAGTGTGAATCCCCCCAGGGTCCTCCAAGTTGTAGAGTAGTGGGACCAAATAAAACTTTAGCTTAGAAACTGACAACTTTGAAGGCTGAATGCCTTGGCCTAGCAGGATGTGTCTCACTTTCATGATATTATCTATAAAATACAACCAGAAGCCAAAACAATAATCATCCTCTACCTTGTGCAAGTTACCTAAATGTCTGATACTATTTCCTATCAAAACAGAAAGGGGTTGAAATACATACTATCCTAAAGTCTATGAAAGTAATAGTAATCATGTATTTCTGTTAAATGTGATGGGTTAAAATTTAGAGATACACAGAACTCACTAAAAGGACTACTGTCCTACAAAATCATCATCTTGGGTGAGGGGGAGGAGTACACATCAGTGAGCACTGCTCAGAAAATATGTAGAACACTTTAAAGCTGTTTGCAGTACTCGATGGATAAGCATACACACACCTTACTATATGGTAGTTTTGTCCATATAAATAACTCACCAGACTTAGCTCTAAAACACGTATTTTCAAAAGGCAGAGGAAAAAGTAGTATGTCCCTATTAAATACTTCCAGTATCTCCTTACGTTTGTTTTGGGCATGATGGCAGCATCACTGGATTAATGAAAATCTCCACATATTCTTTGGAAAGCGCTATTCATTATATCAACATTTTTGAAGTTCTAATACATGTTTAAAAATTGTATTCACCCCAGAATGTTTTAATTCCCCTTTATATCCAGTGCTTAACCCAAAGTTGAATAAACTTTATCCTGAACCTTATACGCTTATATCCACCTCAATTGGAAACACAAGTGGACTGGACTATGGAGTAGAATTACTGTGTACAAAAATGTCACAGATGTGTTTCTTCCTCTTGTTTCCCCTTGACTGGGACATTAATCAGCCATGGCAAGACCCCTCCATTATATTCTCTACAGTTCTATGTTCAGGCATTTGAGTATGCATATGTATTTTTGTGCATATTTACACAAATGATGAATCTCCATAATCATTTAATGGATAGGTAAGGATAGTAAAATGCATTGTTAGCATGAAACATTTACCTAAAACACAGGAAGTTAGGGAAATTTCACATATGGACACTTAAAAAAAAATATCCTGTTGCAATAAAACAAAACTTGTAGGTTCTTACGTTAAACCATTAAATGTTTGGTTCTACTTCCCTAATTTCCTGAAGCCACATCTTTCATTACTTACCAAATATACATTCCTGTAAGTTAAGTAAATCCCTGGCCAGGTTCCTTCCTTGGCTCAACTTTCTGCTATTTTTAATGTGCATAGTGCTCTCTCCTTTCAGCAGAGCCTAGAAGCCTAGGGTCAGCTGAGACCCATTCTCCTAAAACTTTACAACTCCCTACAGGCATATTTACAAAGTGTTACCTGAAAATACCAAGGAGCCACCAGACATTCCATTTGTGTGCAATTCATTAAAAAGAATTTACATTCATTCCACTAGTAAGAATTATTTACTTCTCTGGCTCTGGCTTGAAAGGATGTGGTAGGTTTGAGTCAACAAAACCGTCTCTGGCCTCTTCCTCCCCTTATTCATAGGCATTAGCCACCCTGCAGGTGTAAACCTGTACACCAAGAGATCTGTGTGCATAAAGAGGAGGAGATCTGAAGCAGAAAAGCTTAGGGTTTTGACTATAATGTACCTCTGGGGATTAAGTAAAAGCCACAGCCAACCAGCCAGCTCCTGAGGACTATGAATAGTGGTAATGAGGAAAACATTTTGAACCTGGGCCTCAAATTGCACTCGGTGTGCTAAGCAATGCAGGCGCAACATGAAATGAATGAATTTTAACAAGTTTTAGCTTTAGGCTTCTCATTAGGGCCCTTTTCCCACGTGTAATGTGCAGAATGCACCACTAGAGAGCAACCCTTTACCTTAGGAAAAAAATATATGAATTTAACCACATGAAGCTACACCTTCACACCCAGTAGAATGGCTATAATCAAAGAGGACAACACACAGTGTTGTTAAGGATGAAAAGAACCCAGAAAACTCATACTGTGCTGATGGGAATATAATATAGTACAGCCGCTGTGAAGAAGTTTGGTAGTTTCTTAAAAATTGTTACAACCCAGCAATTCCACTTGTATGAACCTATGAAGATAAATGAAAACATGCTTACATTAAGACATGTTCATGAACACTCATGGCAGTGTTAAGAAACAAATGGAGACCAGCCTTGAAAATTCTCTGAACAGACAAAACCAGTTTAGTCATATAAACAAAGCTTGATTTAGCTTACTTTGCAAGACTAACTTGACCTGGGTCATTTCTTGCTTATGCCTCTGAAAATAAGCAATACTTGAACAGTTCCCAAAGTTGGTATGAAGTAACACACTGACCAATTCCCTATCATTTAAGAAAACACTAATATATTCTAACACTGAATAAACAGTTACTGTTTTCTCATTTTAAAAGCAGCTGCTTGATAACAAATATTCCCCTGAGTCTCATTCCACATATTGGTTTGAGTGTTTCTGGTGTGTGCATAATAAACTTTTACTAATTAACTACTTTGGTGATTGATTGGTTTTACTTCTGTTATTTCTGAACTTCTGACATCTCCTGGCAAAAGAAGTGGGATCCAAAGACCCTGAATGTCTCCAAGGCCAGTGAACACATAGGTGCCTAGTACCCACAAAGCCCAGTGAACTCACTGCTTTCTAGCTAACCCGGGAATTTGAGGGTAAGTCTCTTTGAGATCTGAGGTCTGCTCTTTGTGTTTTGAGCGCTCCAACTTTGTTGTGCACACCTGCATTTTGCTTGTTGAAGCTTCTTGGTTAGTCACTCTGTGCTGTTCAAAGAACGGGGGTGGGGTGGAACGTGATTCCCTGTGTTTTGAAACAGTTGTTGGAAAACAGGGCCTCTCACAGTTAAGACATTAAAGGTAAAGATGGGTTCCGTCTGGCCTATGGATGAGGCTCTTGTGCCTTTTTGGAAAATGGCTGATCTTTTGAAATTGTAGTGGCCACTTTGGGGAATTTTTAACTTAGGTCCACCTTAAGCACGTTTAGAAGATTCCAAACCTCTCAGAAACCATGGAATGTATTCTTTAAATGGCATGTAGAAGCTTCTAAAAGACGAAAATGACTCCATAAAGAGCTCTGAAAAAAAATCCTTACAGCATGCAAATAGTGTCTTTGGCCATCTAAGTAGGTACTGTTAATTTAGTCCACCTGCCAGAAACAGTTTGTATCCAACAATTCTTTTGACTGTTGTACCTGAGATGTGGCTACAGTTTTCAAAACAAAAGCTTTAAGAACTTTTTGGATGTCTGTATGTTTATGTAGGTCTAAGTATGTTACAGATAGGTGATATTTTTCTCTTTCCAGATGGTATTACCAAAATTGTAAAGAGCTCTATTTAAAGAAAAGTGTTTTATCAAGATACTCTCAGAAGTATAGAAACTAACCCAGATTTTTTCAAGTTTATGATCTAAGACAATCCTTGATAAATACAAGCTAGTTTAAGTATGCTGGTTTAATAAAAGCAGGTATGTCTTCAACATTTGCCAAAAAATACAATAGTTGTTTATGTCTAATCCAAGCACAATTGTTTAAAGTAATAATTTAAAGTTTATACTAACTCTAATTGAATAATGGGTATTCATTGAATATCTAAATCATTTCCAAACTTACATTTAGCATTTAATGTTAATATACTTTTGGCTTTTTAATTTTCTACAGAGATAAAAGATATTTGGGTCCATTAATAAACATGATTTGTGCCACACTGAAAAATCTACTACTTTAGAAATTGTGAAATATATTTATAAATTTGCCAACCCACAATTACTTTTTTTTCTTAGTTTTCAACTAGGAATTAAAGATCCTAACAGTTAAGAATTCTTATATATATATATATATATATATATACATATATATATAAAACTACTTGAAATAAAAGGGCTAAAAAGACCAACTGCATATGAAAAGAAGGTAAAGAAAACAACGTTTTTTGAATAAGGAAACATATGAAGGACTTTTGGGGTTTTTTTTTCTTTTTAGTAAAAAAATAAAAATTTTGTCCTAAAATAAAATGATTGTTCCAGAATAAGGAAAAAGGACAAAACCTAATTGGATATAGAAAGTTACAGAAGGTTTGTGAAAAGGGAATCTTGAGAAAGGAATTTTATGTGATCAAGCTTAGAATGGACTTGTTTTAAAAAAGACTTTAATATCAGGGTGCCTGGGGTGGCTCAGTCAGTTAAGTGTCCAAGTCAGCTCAAGTCATGATCTCATGGTTTGAGCCCCACATCAGGCTCTGTGCTGACAGCTCAGAGCCTGGAGCCTGCTTCAGATTCTGTGTTTCCCTCTCTCTCTCTCTGCCCTTCCCTCACTCATTCTGTCTCCCTCTCTAACCCCTTCAAAAGTAAACATTAAAAATTTTTTTTAACATTTAATATCAAAAGTATACCGATGCAAAATTAAAATTTGGTTTCCTCTGTTAAAACAACTGTTTTTTTCTTAGATTATTGGTCTGCTCTTAAGAAATTATAAACAAAGTTGTTTTGTTTTTAACCTTTATGTAATTTGCCTAGAAAACAGATTCTATGTCTTATGAAAATAATTTGTGGTTCAAGTCTTTATCAATCAAGTCTTTGGTGACTAAGAAAACAACAAGAGTCTTCTCTATTAAAAAAGCTAAGGGTTTTTCTTTGTTTTGTTTTTACAACTATGACTCTTTCTGTATTTGCCTTTGAAATCTTTTGTCACTTTGGTTGAATGGGTAAGTACTGTCTCACGGTGACTGATGATCCTATCTGATCAAATGTTTTAAATCTTCTGACCTATTTGACAAACTTCCCTCAATCAAATTCTGAATGAAAAAAAAATTAGGCTTATTTTGGAAACATCAAATAAAATGTAATTGTTTAACCTTCTTAGATCATATTTCTGAGATATACATATAGTTCATTAAAATAATTCAGAAATTGTAAGATTTTTAAGAATTTCAAATATGTTAGGGCACCTTGGGGTTCAGTCAGTTAAGCATCAGACTTCAGCTCAGGTCACGATCTCACGGTTCATGAGTTCAAGCCCCACGTTGGGCTCTGTGGTGACAGCTCAGAGCCTGGATCCTGCTTTGGATTCTGTGTCTCCTCTCTCTGCCTGCTCATGCTGTGTCTCTCTCTCTCAATAATAAATAAACGTTAAAAAAAAAATTTAAAAAAAATTTCAAGTATGTCCTAGTATAGTGTTATTAGTCATAATTTCAACTATTATCTTAAAATATATTTCACAAAAATAACCAAATTTTACATGTCAGTTGCATCATTTGGGGGTTGTATATAGAACTCTCACTAGATCCTTTTTAAGTGGGTAATTTTAAGGCTTTTGACATTTACAGACAGTTGTTTTACTCTGATGGTTTTGCAGAAGTGTTCCTGCAAAAATGCTTCATTTTCAAAGAAATTCATGTAAAAGACCTTGACAAGTACTCCAAAATGCAGGCTTCTGACAATATCTTAACAGTGAACAAAGAATTTCTAAAGCTCTAATGGAAAATTGATTCATAAAGCTGCTTACCCAAGGAGAAACAAAACAATTACAACTACATGAACTTATGAAAATGATTAGAATTTTTATGACTTCATTTAGAATACTGCTGGTTATTTAATGTTTTCCAGATTTAAAGGACCCCTTTTGCTCCTCGCTTAAGCTATCTATAGCTTACAGCAATTTGGTAAAGGGTACATTTGCAACAAAGGTTGAAGCATTTATCCCTTTCTTCCCACCTGATCTCTGAATTTGGAAACTCTTATACCATTAGATATACTGCCACGAAAAATAAGAATATTTAATTAGTTCAATAAGAATCTGTTCTCTTTGTAACAGGACACAGCTGGATTAGTCACAGGCTTTTGAAAGTCTAGTCTGAGATTCTTTATGAAAAGTCCTGACAAAGCAGATTTAAAAGAGCCTATATGGTCAATCACTATTCTTGTTGTACTTGTGTAATTAGGCTAACCTCATTGAAATTAGATTTAATTTCCAAACAAATTAGCATGTGGTTATCTCTGGTCATAATGGGGGTGACGAGAGAAATTACATTTCAATACTACACCTTTGTGGACACTGAATTGTAGTGCTATTGTCTTTGAGGTTTTCTTTTCTACCTATAAACTAGACTGGATCCTGAATTCTTCTAGTTTGCTCCAATATTTCAATAGAACTCTCCAAACACCTCCAGTTTCCTCCCACTCTTTTGACTAAGAATCACCTGAAACTAAAACTGCCCTTTTTCCAAAGCCATGCAAGCTAAAGCTGGACAACTAGACATGAACTTCAGAGAAATCACATTAGCTCACCTGTGGACATTCATGCTGCAAACCAGGAAAATCTGTCAGACTGCCACTGTTTGCCCTCACTTCCAGATGCTCTGAACCTAACACTAGGAATCTTCTCAACTGACCGCTCTCCAAACTCAAAAACTAAGTCTATCATTTGCTGAAACTATTAATCTTTGTCTTTCTTTTCTTTCCATAGAGCTGCATCTCATTAAATTACCTGTTTGCTCATATTATATAGAGGCCTAATTTGGGTAAAAGATCACCTAAAACATGACAGGATGAATATAAGGAAGTTTTAAGTAATCATGAGGATGTGAATGCTAATATATCACATTGTACCTATGGAAACAAATGGGTTTCATTTTTTTATTCTAAGTGGTTATCTCTGCTGTGGGGAATTTTTCAGTCCTTGGTGGTGTTCTTACAGTCCTCATGTTCACCTCTCCAGTGCACTGTATACTCTTGAGGGTTTTAAATGCCTATCAGCAGGCACTCACATGACAATTATCATCAGACAGCTGGATGAAATCAACAATAACCACATAAATGATGAAAACGGTGGCTAGATGACCCTCTAGTCTGATGACTCAACTGGATGAAAACACTGAACATGTGATTATTTGGCCTGACTACATAACGGTGGTAACTGAGAATAATGCTATACTGATTAGTAATACTCTCAGACTGCTAAGAAAATTACCAAAACAGGGTGAATTGTTAAAATTAAAAACAAATGGAGACCAGCCTTAAAAATTCCCTGGACAGATAACACCAGTTTAGTCATGCAAAATAAACTAAATGAAGCTTAGTTTGTAAGACTAATTGACCTAGGTCATTTCTTGCTTATGCCTCTAAAGTTCATAAGCAAAATTTGAAATGTTTCCCAAAGTTGATATGACGGAACCACTGACCAATTCCCTATCATTTAAGAAAATTCTAATATTCTAATCAATCACTGTGAAGAATAAACAGTCACTGCTTTCTCACTACATAAGCCATTTGATAATAATATCAATTTGATAATAATACCCCTGAGCCTCATTCCATGGCTTGATTTGAATGTTCCCAGTGTGTGTACAATAAGCTTTTACTAATTACTACTTTGGGGATTGGTGTTACTTCTGTTATGTGCAATGCTGCTGTCAAAAGTTCAGAAATAACAGCCAAAAATTGGAAACAGTCCAGATGTCCACCGTGTGAACAGATAAACAACAGGTGATATATGCATAAAATGCAATACTATCCAGCAATAAAAATGCTACAGTATAGAGTAACTTTTCAGGTGAACCTCAAAAAATGTATACTAAGTAAAAAGCCAGATGCAAAATCACCATATAGAATATGATTTCACCTATACAAATTTATAGATAGAAACCACATTACTGATTGGGGAGAAGTGGAGATGGACTGCAAGAAGTGCTCATGAGAATCTTGGGGGTAATGAAAATGTTTACATCTGGATTGTGGTGATATTGCCACAACTCTAAACTTACTAAATCATGAATTGTAAACATGGTGAGGTTCTATAAATTATACTCCAATAAATAAAGCTGGATCCCCAAAATACACTGACTTAGTACTGTATTAGAATAGGTACTGACAAATGAAACAAGAAGGAAAACTAGAGCACTTGTTAGCCTATAACACAAACAGCCACTGTATCATTCAGTCCTGAGCTCTGGTTTCCAGACAGGAAAAAAGATCATTGTTTGCAGATGAATGGGGGGAAATAAAGGAATTTATGGTCAGGTAAAAATTTTATTACTTTTGGCTAGAAGCCAAAACAGAAACATAAAAAAAAAAAAGTTGCAAGTTTCAGGCAGAATGCAATTATTTTCTGAATGAACACCAGTACTCTGGAGTCACATTTATGAAGGGATTTATAACATCAAGTTAACTTAAGGGTCTGGTGTATATAGAATAAGTGATAAACTTGAGACAAGAAGTGATAGACACATCTTTGCCAAGTAATGTTACATATTATGAATTATCCTTTATAAACTAATATTTATTCACGAAAAACAGGTATGATAAATATATGGGACTAAAAACCTCAATCTGTTAAAGTCTATGAAGATATTCAACAAATTTTACAAAGGGCTCTAGCAGTAATAAGAGAAAGGTAAGTGATATCAAGACAAAGCTATGCCCTTTTCTTTGGCTGTAGAATGGCAGTGGCCACGTTCTACTTGTGCAAGTTACTAAAGACTAGATTTTTGTTTCAATTTTTTTTCCCCAATGTTTGTTTATTTTTGACAGAGACATAGAGTATGAATGGGGAAGGGGCAGAGAGGGAGACACAGAATCCGAAGCAGGCTCCAGGCTCAGAGCTGTCAGCACAGAGCCCGACGCGAGGCTTGAACCCACGACCTGTGAGATCATGACCTGACCCGAAGTCAGGAGCCCCTAGATTTTTTTTTTTAAACAGAATACTTCATGAACTATTGAGACCTCATCAAAATAAAAAGCTTCTGCACAGCGAAGGAAACAGTCAGCAAAACTAAAAGGCAACTGACGGAATGGGAGAAGATAGTTGCAAACGACATATCAGATAAAGGGTTAGTATCCAAAATCTATAAAGAACTTATCAAACTCAACACCCAAAAAAACAGTGAATAAATGGGCAAAAGACATGAATAGACACTTCTCCAAAAAAGACATCCAGATGGCTGACACATGAAAAAATGCTCAACATCACTCATCATCAGGGAAATACAAATCAAAACCATAATGAGATACCACCTCACACCTGCCAGAATGGCTAATATTAACAACTCAGGCAACAACAGATGTTGGCAAGGATGTGGAGAAAGAGGATCTCTTTTGCATTGTTGGTGGGAATACAAGCTAGTGCAGCCATTCTGGAAAACAGTATGGAGGCTCCTCAAAAAACTAAAAATAGAACTACCCTACAACCCAGCAATTTCGCTACTAGGCATTCATCCAAGGGATACAGGTGTGCTGTTTCGAAGGGACATATGCACCCCCATGTTTATAGCAGCACTATCAACAATAGCCAAAGTACAGAAAGAGCCCAAATGTCCATCGATGGATGAATGGATAAAGAAGATGTGGTGTATGTGTGTGTGTGTGTGTGTGTGTGTGTGTGTGTGTGTACACACACACACACACACACACATATACATACAATGGAGTATTACCCACCAATCAAAAAAGAATGAAATCTTGCCATTTGCAACTACATGGATGGAACTGGAGGGTACTATGCTAAGTGAAATTAGAGAAAGACAAAACTCTCATGACTTCACTCAGATGAGGACTTTAAGAGACAAAACAGATGAACATAAGGGAAGGGAAACAAAAATAATATAAAAACAGGGAGGGGGACAAAACAGAAGAGACTCATAAATATGGAGAACATACTGAGGGTTACTAGAGGGGTTGTGGGAGGGGGGATGGGCTAAATGGGCACTAAGGAATCTACTCCTGAAATCATTGTTGCACTAAATTCTAACTAACTTGGATGTGAATTTAAAAAATAAAAGAGGGGCGCCTGGGTGGCGCAGTCGGTTAAGCGTCCGACTTCAGCCAGATCACGATCTCGCGGTCTGTGAGTTCGAGCCCCGCGTCAGGCTCTGGGCTGATGGCTCGGAGCCTGGAGCCTGTTTCCGATTCTGTGTCTCCCTCTCTCTCTGCCCCTCCCCCGTTCATGCTCTGTCTCTCTCTGTCCCAAAAATAAATAAAAAACGTTAAAAAAAATAAATAAATAAAAAATAAAAAAAATAAAAAATAAAAGAAAAAAATAGAATATTAAGTAAGAGCTAGGCCCAACTTGGGGCTTGAGCTCAACCTTGAGATCAAAAGTCACATGCTCTACTGGCTGAGCCAGTCAGACACCCTCTGAAGGGCTCTCCCATTACTATTAGTGCTTGGATAAATAAATAAATTAATTAATTAATTAAAAAATAAATAAATAAAATAAAATAAAATAAAATAAAATAAAATAAAATAAAATAAAATAAAATAAAAACTTTCAAACGCTTTCTAGATTCCCAGAAAAGCAAGGAAACCTCCTATAAGCAGGAATGGTAAGTAAACAGAAAAGCCGTTGCCCTGAGGAAAAATGCCCTCAGCATTAGGATTGGGAGACTAAGCCTTGGATGACCAGTAAAGGGCGGAGCCAGGCCTGAGTACTCCATATTAGGTCTGGAACCATGAAGAGGGCTAAAGTGTCCCAGGGGCAGTTCCTGGCCTAGAGAAGCAAATGCAAAACCTCTCTGAGAGAACACGCCCAATTTAGAACCTCTGGATTCCCATGGGTTTAACTAAGAAAGCATTCACCACACACAGAATGGCACCATAAGGAAAAAACCCAAAGACAGTAAACAGATTTAGAACCCCCAAAGATTTCAGATACTGGAACTACCAACCACAGGATACAAAGTTAACTGTGTTTGAAATGCTCAAAGAAACAAAGGAATTAAGCAAAAAGAATCAAAAAGCTTTAGGCCAAGCCTATCGAAAAAGGAATGAAATAGTACTTTTGGAAATGAAAAACATAGCAGTGAAATTAGAGATTCAATGGTTTAACAGCAAATTATTTTATTACCATTTCACCTCTGTGTAAAGTCCCAGAAAAAGAAAAGTGATATTCAAAGTCCATGGTTGAACTTTTCTGAGCAGAAAGACCTACATGATGAATAATCCAGTGCATTTTAATGAAACTACAGATCAGACCAGATGAAAAGATCTTAACAGAAGAAAGTAAAAGGAGATACCATAAGAAGGAAAGGGCAGCAGTTGAGTTAAAACTAGAAAGGAAATCAGATAGTAGTGGAATAATAACTTCAAACTGTTGAGAGGAGAGTATTAACTAGAACCATACCCAGTAGAAGTATCAAGAGTAACAATAAGTATTGTGTACTTGAAATTTGCTAAGAGTGGACCTTAAGTGTTCTCACCAGACACACACATAAAGGTAACTGTGAGATGATGGATGTGTTAACTAGCCTGGTTTTGATGATTATTTCATAAAGAATGTGATGTTAAATTTTTAAAAAAGATTGTAAGTACCCCCCAACTTTGGGCTCAAACTCACAACCCAAAAACCAAGAGTCACATAGTCTACTGACTGAGCCAGCCAGGTGCCCCTATGTTCTACAGTTTAAATACACAATTTTGTCAACTACAACAGAGCTAAAAACAATATTTTAATACAAAAACGGCAGTAAAATGAACAAAAACCCAAGCAGTTACTTGAACTTCCTTAAAGTCACTTCTAGAAATACATCCTTTAGAAAACAAATTACCTAAGAAGGCATGTCTGAGATACTCAAAAGAAAAATGATCAAAGTGAACTCAAATAAATATTAATGTTTAAATGTGGGTTGGGTAACAACTAAAATACTGTATAACAAAGGTTGGAAGAGAGATGATGAATTTTACTGTTCTAAGGCCCTCAGTGTTCCAGGAAAGCATTTAACATACTAGTTAGATGTTGAAGATTTCAACACATTTAAGGTTAACGACTAAAAGAATACAAAGGTGTGGAGGGGAAACACAAAAAATCATTGAAATGAAGGCAAAAGTCTTGGACAGAAACTAAAGTGCTGGTGAAATTTCTGACCACTTAATCTGCTCCCTGCCACTCCCCTACTTCCCCCACCAAAAACACACAGGACAAATACGGATAACAAAATTAAAAACCTATGTACAACATCCTAATTAAACTACATGTTTCAGGAACCCCAAATTCGAGCAGATAGAAGACCTGTGTAAACTAGAAACTGAGCAAGGAGAAAGCAACCAGGTTTGTGAAGCACAAAAGCAGGAAACAAACTCACTGGAAAATTCAGGGGACTAGATAGCTCCAGAACAGCACTAAAACTGGATAGGGTTATGCCTTCTCCATTAGCAAGTAAGAGTGCAAAGGGTCTGAGGCAGGTCTGAATGGGCTGAAGTATTTTTGGGCCCATGAACCCTCAAAACTAACCAGTAAAAGCTCTCTTCAGGGTAAAGTCCCTGGAAACAGAATCAAATACACATCTGAAAACATACAACTTAAAATGCTCAACTCTACACCTAAAGCCTCAACACACACAACTAATCATAATACAGAATGTCAACACACTTCCTCTGTTGATACGTCTAACAGCCAAAAGAAAAAAATAGCAACGTGTAGAAGATTGAGCAACACAAATTGCTAGTTTGATACACTGTACAAGTACAGAAACTGCACCAAAACAGAATACATAAATAACAAAATTTAACTACATAATTGGCCATAAAACAAGTTTAGTATATTTCCCTGGAGTCAAACAGATCATGATCACTGATCAAATGAAATTAACTTAATAATTTAAAGATATACTTCTAAACTCAAAGAAAAACTTGTAATGAACATTTAAAAAAATATTCAGAAGTGAACATTAATGAAATAATGAAAATAAAACTTGTAGGATTCAGAAAATGATGGCATTTTAAAAATCAAAACTTACCAAAACCAACTTAAAAATCCTAAAATATCCTACCACTGATAAGACAATGAACTGGTAGTTAATTTTTCTACAAAAGAAAACTGGAGGTCCAGATGGTTTTATAATTAAGTTCTATCAAATGTTCAAAAAGTGAATTACTTCAATGTTAAGTAATTCAGAGAACAGAAAGGAGAGAATACTCCATAACTCATTCTATGAAGCTAAAAACTATGAAAACAAAATAACAGACCAATCTCCAGAGTGCAGATGTTAAGAGTCCTAAGCAAAACATTAGCAATTAAAGTTCAAAAGTGTAGGGGCGCCTGGGTGGCGCAGTCGGTTGAGCGTCCGACTTCAGCCAGGTCACGATCTCGCGGTCCGTGAGTTCGAGCCCCGCGTCAGGCTCTGGGCTGATGGCTCGGAGCCTGGAGCCTGTTTCCGATTCTGTGTCTCCCTCTCTCTCTGCCCCTCCCCCGTTCATGCTCTGTCTCTCTCTGTCCCAAAAATAAAATAAAAAACGTTGAAAAAAAAAATTAAAAAAAAAAAATAAAGTTCAAAAGTGTATTTTAAAAATGATCATGGGGCACCTGGGTGGCTCAGTTGGTTAAGCACCTGATTTCAGCTCAGGTCATGATCTTGCTGTTTGTAGGTTTGAGCCCCGCTTTGGGCTTCGTGCTGACAGCTCAGATCCTGGAGCAGGTTGGATTCTGTGTCTCCCTCTCTCTCTGCCCCTCCCCGGCTCACGCTCTCTCAAAAAAAAAAAAAAAAAAAAAAATTAAAAACAATTTTTAATTAGAAAAAATGATCATTCTTTAATGATCAAGCTGGCTTTAGCCCAAGAATGTAAAGGTGGCTCAACATTTTAAAACTTTTAAGTGTAATTCGCCACATTATCAAAGTAAAATAAACACAATTTACTTCAAGAGAAAAAAAAACTGATAAACTGCAACCCCCATAATAAAAGCTTAATAAAATAGAAGGAAACTTCCTTTCCCTGATAAAAGAGTAGAAAAACCTAATAAAATTCAGTATTGTAGGGCTGTCAATACTCCCTAATTAATCTATAAGATACATGATTCTAGTTTTAACCAACCGAGCCACCCAGGCTCCCTATTCTAGTTTTTAAAAGGAAGAAAAAAACCTCCTGGAGTTGTTTTTCTTCCCAAAGAATTTGACAATGATTCTAATATTTAATGAAAGAGCAAAAGGTCAAGGATACTTCTGAAAATAAGACGAAACTTGCTCTACAAGCTATCAAGACCTTTAATCAAGTTACAGCAATTAAAATTAGGTGCCACTTGGCTCTTGGTTAGACAAACTGACCATTGGAATAGCACAGAAAGTCCCAAAATAGACATTTATTTCCATGGAAATTGGCCATGTAGATAAAGTCCCTGAGGAAAGGATGGATTAATCAATAAACAGTAGAAAGAAACTCGTTATCCTCATAGTAAAAAGATGAAATTATTTCTCACACATACATAAATTCCAAGTGGACTGAAGACAAATATGAGACTTTCTGACTTTTAGAAGAGACTATAAGAAATATCTTAAGACACAGGGCACCTGGCCGGCTCAGTCAGTACAGCATGTGACTCTTGATCTCAGGGTTGTAGGTTTGGGCCCCATATTGGGTATAGAGATTACCTAAATATAAAATCTTTAAGAAAAAAGAGGGGGTACCTCGGTGGCTCATTCAGAAGAACACTGACTTGATTTCGGAGTTGTGAGTTTGAGCCCTATGTTAGGTGTAGAGATTAATTTTAAAAATATCTTAAGATATTAAAATAACTAAATCTGAACATGTTAAAATTAACAATAGAACTATTCGTATTGTATTATGAAGAACTCTTTAAAAAAAAGTTAAAGGACATAAGACACTAGTAAGTATTTCACAGAAGAAACAGGAATGACTAATCATGAAAACATGCTCAACTTATTAGGAAAATGCAAACTAAAGTACAATGAAATGTCATTTTACACCTACCAGATTGGCAAGAATCAAATCTTACAGTAGTAAGCAAATGATAAACTGTATTATAAACTAGCACAACCACTTTGGAAAATAACTACATTATCTTATAAACTGTTACAAAGCTAATCAGGTACATACCTTATAACCAACTCTGCTTCTAGATATATGCTCTAAAGAAATTCTTGAACATCTTTACCAAGAAACTATATATGAATGTTCATTTTAAAATTGTCTGTAAAAGCCAAACAGAAAAAAAAGGAAAACTGTACCCATTATAAGTTATAAAAATGAACTTGTGGAATGAAAAAAAGTTAATGTAAGACTACATACAGTACAATATTATTTTGTATAAAGTTCACCAACAAAAGTAAACATCATATGGGATATGTGTATATAAAACAAAAGGCAAAAACCAACTGATTCTGAACAGTAGTTACCTCTGGGGAGGAGGGTAGGCTGGGTACTGGAATTGAAAAGAAACACTAGGGCACCTGGGGGGCTCAGTCTGTTAAGCGTCCAACTTTGGCTCAGGTCATGACCTCACAGTTCGGGGATTCAAGCCCCGCATTGGGCTCAGTGCTGTCAGAAAGAGCCTGGAGCTTCTTTCAGATTCTGTGTCTCCCTCTCTCTCTTTCTCTGCCCCTCTCCCATTCACTGTCTCTCTCAAAAAATGAATAAACATAAAAAAGTTTGTTTTTTAAACACCAAGGTACAGTCAATAGATCAGAAATGTTCTAGTTCTTAATTAAGGAGTAGGTACACAGGCATTTAATTTTTATTCTTCATTACTTCCATGTTGCATGTATTTCTTATATATAAATCAAACATTACATAAAGAACTATAGTGACCAGTGGTTACCAGAGGTTGGGTGTAGGAGATAGACAAAGTGGGTGAAGGCAGTCAAAAGTTATAAACTTCTAGTTATAAAATAAGTCCTGGGGATGTAACTACAGCGTGGTGGCTGTAGTTAATAATGCTGTATTGTATATTTGAGAGTTTCTAAGAGAGATCTTAAAAGTTCTCACAAGAAAAAACTGTGTGGGGCTGAATCTTTTTGTTACATTTTTTTAAACATGTTTACATTTTGAGAGAGAGCGCGCAAGCAAGGGAGAGGCAGAGAGAGGAGGCACAGAGTCTGAAGCAGGCTCCAGGCTCTGAACTGTTAGCACAGAGCCCAACGTGGGGCTCGAACCCATGAACCATGAGATCATGGCCTGAACCGACGTCGGACACTTAACAGACTGAGCTACCCAGGTGCCCCTGTGTGGTGATGAATCTTAACTAGATGTATTGTGGTGATTGTTTCACAAAATATACACATACTGAGGGCATGGGTGGCTCAGTTAGTTAAGCATCTGACTCTTGATTTTGGCTCGGGTCATGATCTGACAGTTTGGGAGTTCAAGCCTCACATTGGGCTACATGCTGATGCCTCGGAGCCTGCTTGGCCTGTCTTGACCCCTCCCTAGCTCACAAACACACACACTCTCTCTCAAAATAAATAAACATTTATATATATGTGTGTGTGTGTGTGTGTGTGTGTGTGTATATGTATATACATACAGACATACATACATACACATACACATATTGAGGGGTTCCTGGGTGGCTCAGTCAGTTAAGTGGCTGATTCTTGATTTTGGCTCAGGTCATTATCTCACAGTTCATGGGTTCAAGCCCACCACTGGGCTCTGGACAGTGTGGAGCCTGCTTGGGATTCTCTCTCTCTCTCTCTCTCTCTCTCTCTCTCTGCCCCTTTCCCACTTGCATATGTCTTCTCTCCCTTTCTTTCTCTCACTTAAAATGAACATTGTATATATTTAAATATATACATATACACACATTGAATTATTATGGTGTACACCTGAAATTAATGTTGTATGTCAATTATATCGCGATTTTAAAAAATTAAAGGGACAAAAAACAGATACCACAGTGACCAGAAATACTTTTATATTGCTAAGACACTATGAAAAAGGAAATCAACTTTCCTTAAATGTATGTATACTACCTTGTAAGAGCAGACATAACAGCTGGTTAAGGTTAGCTGGCCAATCACTCATTAGTTATGGATCTTGGACAAGTCACTTAATGTCTATTTTTTAACTGTAAAATACAGAATTTTTGAAAGATTAAAATGTTATAAAGTGACTGGTACAAACTACATGCTTAAAAAAATTATAGTCATTAATTCTCCCCTCAACTATTATCCAAATTTAAGAAACCCCTTATATTCTAAAGAGTTTGTTCAGGTAGACTGAACTTAGTATGGACCATCAAGTAACTTTTTTAAACAACAAAATCCATAAGATTTTTGTATCAAACAAGGTTATCCTCAAAGGAGCTACATACTTCCTTCATTAAAGTTACTATTGCTCAAGGTGACTAGAAATCTTCCATTGACTTGCAAAAAAATTTTCTATTAAAAAAAAACCCTTATTTTTTGATGGTAGATTTCCCGTTATAACTATAGAATATTTTTAATCAAGTTTGATGAATAAAGTACACATGGCCATAATCAAGTTAAGATTCTAGTCAGAATTAACATCTGACTGGGATGCCTGGCTGGCTCAGTCAGTAGAGCATGCGACTCTTGATCTTGGGGTTGTAAGTTTGAGTCCCACACTGAGTGTAGAGATCACTTAAAATCTTAAAAAAAATTTTTTTTTATTAAAAAAAAAATCAACATATGACTAAGATGAATGATGAGACTAATCCTCTTGGATGCCTTATAAGTAGGCTCTTGGGGCCATTGTCAGAAAAATGTTTAGCAATGCCAACATAATTGGGAAAACAAAAAGCAGGGTTACTTACTCAGAAGGGCAACATTCATCCTAACGCATCTTTATGCATTTATCTCATTTCTAGATAGTACAAGTCTGCAGCTGCTGAAGAGACCACTTCTTCATCATTTGCTTAGTGAAACCTTTTATATTAGTTGCCTTTAACCTTTAATATTTGTAAGGATAACAAAAATCTATTTTCAGTTAAACAAAAACATCCTTTATATAAGAAAAAATATTACAGCCAACCTACTAAATCAATTTCAAGGATGGAGAATAAACAATTATATAGTTTTGATAGGATTCTGTAAAAGCCATCAAAAAAATAAGATACAAAGTTACATAGACCTTATAGATGTTGCTATTCATAATACATATATGCAGTATTATTTTGAACCAACTGTACTGATGTGAATCCAACTCTGATCTCAGTATTTGGTAGTATATATCATAATATATTATTTTGATTTGTTGGAGTATTACTACACAATTTATATATGGCTCTAAGAAAATACTATTGCAACTTTTAATTCCACATAAAGAGACAGCCAATGACACACCAATAATAATTTCCTTAGGAGTCTGATGTAAGAAATCACAGGAAACATTCTTAACTTAAAAGATATGAATTAGATTCTTAATGCATTCTCTATAAGACACGAAGAAAAAGGAACAAAGAAAATTCTTAAGTTTACCATTTCCAAGAGGAGTTTATGTAATGTCAACAATCTCTTATCTAGGCATTTAACAGCATTATAAATTTGTGTGGGAATTAAGAGAATAAATAATACTCCTTAGAGGGAGTACAATACAAAGTTTATTCAAACACTTAAAATAATTTAAAATAATCAGTTATGCAGAGTACAGTGAAGTTAGTAAAAAACAATATCAAGTAATTTAAAGTGGCAGTACCATATAGGAAAGCAGTGGCTTTAATGACTTTATGGGAGAACCACACATCTACAATTCTTCTTGAAGAAAAATAATATGTGAACCTTTTTTAAATTTTTTTCCAGAATTTTTCTTTATTTCAGAATGTTATCTCTATTTCAGATCACTGTTTGGTATTCCTATTAACATCAAAGGTTAAAATGAAAGGCCTCACAATTAAGTAGCCATATTGTTTTGATAATGTCATGTCTTTATTCCTATGAATATAATTATCTTTCAATTGCAGGAGTCCTTCAGCCTGATTGTCATTTCCTATCTCAAAAATGTGTCTTTAATAAACTGCGTATATTGATTCCACTATTTATCTTTTCATACTATTGTCAGGTCCTTCAAGACTATGCTCCTAAGTATCTACACATAATATAACAGACAGCTACATGTTTCCTTTACTTCACTTTACTTCCCTTATGAGTAGTTCCTATTTTATGAGTAGCCAGGGTACCAATTTAGTATGTTAGATGACTATAGTATAATAAAAACCAGAAACAAATGTAACACCTTTATGCTCCTAAACTCTACATGTGCTAGGCAGAAATATATTAAAGAAAAAAAGCATTTTAAATAATCTTAGAAACAGTAAGATCAATGAGATCCCCTCTCCCACAAAATAAAAGTAAAACATATTAGTAACCACAGCCAGACAAGCATTATTCACAAGAATTCCATGAGACATAAGAAATAGACAGTTGAAGCCAGGTGTTGAGATTTATTCTCCATATCCAGCTAGTTTATAACCTGTCCACTGAGTGCTATTGAGTTAAATGCTTTGGGGACTGACTGAAATATGGTTATAGTTACACAAGAGAACACTGATTCAAGTCTAGCAATGACTTACGAACTTGCCTATGAGCTGATAGCAAAAAAAAAAAAAAAAAAAAGGCACAATTTAGGAACTTTTAAATCTGCCTCATGAAAGACCTTTATCTGCTAGCCCTCTTACTATTTTTTATTTTTTTGGTCTAATATACCAAATAGGCACTGGCTTTTGTAATGTGGCTTTCTACCCTGCTGTACTGACAAGCCCAGGTTGTTTTGTTTTTTTTTTAAGTCTTAAAATTTATGTTAAGTAATCTCTATATCCCACATGAGGCATGCTCTCATGACCCTGAGATCAAGAGTAGCATGCTCTTCTGACTGAGCTAGCCAGGTACTCTTGAGGTTGCCTTTTAATGAAGGCCATCAGAGTTACTAGGCAATGAACTTCAGAGTTGGATGGATGGGGGTAATGTTCCTCACTGCCCTCATTCTTTGTGAACCAGATGACTGCCAGCAATGAAACTACACTAAATTCTGAAGCATGACGACAGGAAAATTTAGGAAGGCCTGGAAAAAAGGTACCAAAGTGCATTACAAATACAAAACAGAATATTTTAATATTCTTCATAAATATTTATATAAATATTCACATATAATGAATAGGCCATTTTATAATACTGGTTAAAACCATGAAGAGCTGTTAAATCAATAGGTTTATCAATATCCTGGCTTCGAATTAATGAACAGAAATATTTTCAGTTGAAGCTCAATAAATATACTGGAGGGGATTAATTATACAGAAAAAACAGTAGTTTCAATCTTTCTCTGTTTTTACCAACAATATCTTTTATTGGTAATGATGGACTTGAACCACATTCTGTAAACCACACTCTGTAAAGAATTTTTGTAAAAATGCATTCATTTTCTGATAATAAATAAACTCATGTTTGATACTGTTTAAAAAAAAAGAGCAAAATGGAAAGATAATAATCCTGGGCTCAAAACCAAATGATTAAACTAAAGAAATATTTTCAGATTTCTCTCAGTGAGTCATGTAATTGACACCATTTCTTTTCAAGGTGTCTCAACTGGGCACTAGAATAATATTAACTCTAAAGCCATTTCCTCTGATTCAATTTTTGCTAATAAACAAATCTTTCCATATGAGATGAAAAAATGAAGGTATAGATTTATTTAGATGGAATTAGTTCAGCTAGGTATTTGGTGCCCTAACAAGTCAAACTGAAATTAAGCGCTTGGATAGCTCTCCCATAAAGCTTCTGAAAATTCAGCTAGTGGCACTGAGAAAGATTAAACATTTTTTCTACTTCTGTAAATATCCAAGAAATTTAAAAACTGACATCTAGAAAAAAGCAAGGCATAAATTCATCAGCACCAAGTAGAAATGATCTTCAAAAGGAGGTCTCTCATGTATCCTGATATAATATACTTGTGTTGATGAATAGGTTCTAATCACCCCTCTAGGAAAAGTCCACTGCCTACAGTCAACACTTTTAGGCAAAAGGAAAGATAAAACTCAGGCAAAATGGAAATGATTCCATTTTACATTTTGATTTATCCAAAATGTTTTTAAAAAGGGATTTCAAGGTTTTTGTACTTTTTTAAACATTTTTCAGAGGAGGTATGATTTCAGGTTAGATTGTTTTCCTTCCCTATCCCATTATTTGCTAAAGTGGGAAGTATCAAATTTATCTTTATTACTAATAATTCTTCAGCTACCATCTAAATGCTGCATTTAGTCACACTACAACAGCTTCCATTTAAAATAAGGCTCTAGCAGTAGTGAAAACTGTTCAAAAGTGATCATACAAAACCTTGGTTGTCTTTCCTGCATATGAAATATGACTAAATTGTTGGTGGCTAGACCTCAAATCACATACAGTCCACCACATTATTCGATCCATGACCTACATCTCGAATTTGGCTAGTTAGACAGGCGCACACAGCTACACCTGCTCCAGCTCTGCAGTGAGACACAGATCCAACCAACTCCCACCTGTAAAGATATAGGGAAAAGTGTGTTATCCTAAAACAAAGCATGATTTATTTTACTCAAAATGCTAACTGAAAACAAAAACTCCCTATTATTGAGACTGGTTTTGAAAGGCAGCAAGTTTCCTCAGGGAGATAAGATACCCCAAATGTTTTAAATTAATAGCTATGACTGTAAGTATTTTAGCACTCTGGAGTAATTTGCTACTGGAAGATCCCATTAAAGCATATGGAAAACATGAAAATTACCTATTCAGCACTGGGTCAAATGCTTCCACTGTATTTAAGTATGCGTTGCCATTATGACCACCAACTGCAAAGATTCTGCCCATCACTGTTGCGATCCCCACGCCACCCCTGGGAGTGGTAAGTGCTGCTACATAATCCCACTTGTTGCTTCGGGGATCATACCGCTCAACTGAACTCAGAGGAGAATTATCATCAAAACCACCTATATTAAAAAAAAAAAAAGATTTTTAATAGTACTACATCTCATAGAAATTAACTATTAAATTTCAATCCAATAGCTTCTACAACCAAATCTTCTGACATTTTAGAAAATAGAGAAAATCCAGGAAAAAATTCACCCCAATGCCCATCATCACTACCAAGTCCAATCAGACATTTTCTACAATTCGAGATAATTTAGATAGTATTTTACCTCACTACTAAGATTAAAAATCTTAAAGTGGAAAAACTCGAAGTCCCTGTCTCTAAGCAGATAATTTAGAAGAAAAAACCCCCACAAACATTTATATAATTTGTCCTTAAGCCTCCTAGAGGTAAGGAAGATAGTACCGAGATTCCTTCTCTATGTGTACAGTGTGTATCATATTTTTAAACAGAGGGCTTGAGAAGAGAATAAACTACCACTGAATCATTTGACTCACTTAGATATGTTAAAGTTTTCCAACTGTTTCCCTTAATACTGTTAATGGCCTTCATAATTACAGAGATGGCTATGACTGAATTTCCACCAATTTTTGCCAAAACTACATCTTTATGCTACATATTCTAGATGATGACAGTCCTCTCCATATATCATTCTAACAATGTTACTTATTATATTCCTGAGGGTTTTTTCCTTTAAAGATAACTGTGCCTCTTTTTAGACTCCATCTCAGTCTACATGAGTAATAACTCTCCTGAGCAAGTAAGCCTATTTTCCTGAGGACAGGAAGTATTGCTATAACGATCAGTCTATTTAGAAACAAGGTCAGTAAAAAAACAAAAAAGCAACAACCAACAGTTAACTCTCTAATGGATTTAACTTTACTAAATCAACTTAAGTGAGGTAAAATTCACCAATTTTATGTGCATAATTCAATAAATATTGACAAATGCATACAGTAGTATCATTACCACCATGACCAAAATAGGGACAGCTCTCCTAAACAGGGAGCTGTGAGAGACAGCAGTGGTGTGCTGCAAGAACTCTGGTTTCTCATAGACTCAAGTTCAAATTCCAGCTTTGTCAGTAGTACAGGCATGTGACTATGAGTAATTTATTCATGCTGAGTCTCTGCTACCTCACAAAGCTATGATGGTCAGATAGGATCTGAAGGTAAATTATGTTATTTCTTTTCTTTAATACACATAAACACATAGAAACATTACTTCTATTACTTGCAGATATTTCAATGCTAATACTATCCCACATTTCCTTATCAAGAACTGTAAGTTATGTAACACTAAACATTTTACATTTACATAACACATCATGTAAGATAAGTTCACATTATGTTTATGTTATGTTTCTCTGTAAAGAAGGGAATTAGCAATCACAATATTGCTATCTATTAACTGGGTAGCTACAAAGTACCAGATGCAGTTTGAGATGCTTCATATATATTATCGCTAATTCTTAGAATAAGTCTTTCAAAGATAATTCTCATTAATCCTCATTAGTAATTCTATTATTCCCATTTCATAGTTCTTTAAAACCCTGCTAATGAAAGTGTGCTGAATGGACCAGAAGCAGCATTGATTATCACTTGGGAGCTCTTAGAAATACAGAATCTGGGCTCCTTCCTTGCAGTTTAACAGTATCTCCAGAATATTCATATGCATATTAAAGTTTGAGAAAGCACTGCCCTATGGTTCCTTCCAATTCTGCAGTTCAGTGAGTCAAAAAGCATTTGCTTAAAGAAGTCAACATAATTCCCTTGAAATGAAGATGAGAAAAAATGTCTTAGATCTTTAAAGATTATAGCAAAGCACATTTGTGTCCTTACATTAAAAAACATATATCTTAAGTATAATCTTCTACTCTAGATATATTTGCTACTCCTAGTAAAAATATGACAGTAGAAATTTTAAACATGAAAGATGAAGATGTAAACAAAAAAGCATGAATGTGAACCTTAATAATTCAAAAGCAAATCTTAGGACTAATTCCACTTGAGCCTAACTGCAACATAATCTGTGTTATTGTGTTGTCCTATGACACTATCATTGTATATCCTTCAATAAATTAAACTAGAGAAATACCATCCACTCACCAACAACATATAAGCAACCATGGAGCTCACTAACTCCATTGCCTGCTCTTCGTTGACCCATTTCTTTAACTTCTATCCACTTATCCAGATGTGGATCATACCTCTCCACACTAGATAAAGAAGCAACTCCATCATTGCCACCTACTGCATAAACATGGTTCTAAATAAAGAAAAAATAAAAACACATGACATTAGATTTTTAAATGATTTATATGTGGTCTTAATGGTAGACTGGACTGTGCAAGAAAGCAGCGTTTCATGACATAATATGGTGTGCAATCAATCTCTGCATCCTGGAGAAATGAATATAGCAGACTTTTCCTTATTTGGTTAGGGATGTAACATGATGCAATCCAATAAGCAAACTGCCACATAACTTACTATAAGAGCCACAGAGCCAACTCCTCCACGGGGAGTATTCATTGGTGCCACTGTACTCCATTGATCAGATTCTATATCGTATCTCTCTACATCATTGAAGCAAGTGTTGTCATCTAACCCTCCAATTGCATAAATTGGACCTCCCAAGGAGGCCAAGGCTATGCCTCGCCTGCAAAGACAATAAAAACACACTTTAGCATCCAGTTGTGTTTCCAGGAAAAAAGTAGTGAAAATATCATGCTAACAGGAAGTCGTTTACTTTGTTAAACCTCAGTGTTTTTTCCCAATTATTTTTAGATTTATCAAAGCTTCTAAACAGATGACTACAAGGCTGCCAAACTGTATGACTCTATATGAACAGTGCCCTCTGGAGTTTTATAATATGCAGCCTACACAGGTTACTTTAAACTCAAATGAAATAAAGTAAAACCCAACAAAATACCATAAGTGGAGTCCAAAACATTCAATTAGCAAAACACACAGCTGCATAATAAGAGATTAATGAACTGACACATATTTTGCTATGGAGGTCAGAAGTCAATCTCAATTCTAAATTAATGTAATTGCAGAGCACGTGTTATTGTTTTTTTTTTTTTAATTGTTTAATGTTTATTTATTTTTGAGAGAGAGAGAGAGACACAGCGTGAGCAGGTGAGGGGCAGAGAGAGAGGGAGACACAGAATCCGAAGCAGGCTCCAGGCTCTGAGCTGTCAGCACAGAGCCTGACGCGGGGCTCCAACTCACAAAGTGTGAGATCATGACCTGAGCGAAGTCTGACACTTAACCAACTGAGCCACCCAGGTGCCCATCAGAGCACGTGTTTTGATGCAGGGTTTCACTGTACCACACAAAAGAATCAATTTTTATATTACATGATTTATATCACATTGGTTTACTTCTGATGGGCATTTATTTCTCTTTTTGAAAAGAAGGAGACAGCCCTTGTTAAAAGCTAACTCACTGTAATGGTGACCAGAAAAAAAATTCCATCAATTTCTTAAAAAACACATTCAAAGCAATCAAAATTTAAACTATTCTAAAACTGGGGCGACTGGGTGGCTCAGTCAGTTAAGCGGCCAACTTTGGCTCAGGTCATGATCTTGCGGTCCGTGAGTTTGAGCCCCGCGTCGGGCTCTGTGCTGACAGCTCAGAGCCTGAAGCCTGTTTCAGATTCTGTGTCTCCCTCTCTCTGACCCTCCCCCATTCATGCTCTGTCTCTCTCTGTCTCAAAAATAAATGTTAAAAAAAAAAAAGATTTAAACTATTCTGAAACTATAATCCGTCCCTGAGTTGGTATGTACTTTGGATAAAGCAGTATATTTTATAAACATCTACTACCTTGCTTCTTCATCTGTAACCCATTTGAGAAAGGAGCAGACATGGGTGGTATTGAGTTAATATAGGTAAAGCACTTAGAATGGCAACTGGCCCATATTTAGTGCTATGTATTAGCTATATTACTGGAGAGCACAGCTGTTTAACTGAGATTCTAACTCTTTAATTAAAGAGAATCCTAGGAAGAATTCTTAAAGATAATGTTGTTACTCATTTTCAGTCCCCTTAACCTCTTTTCTCTTGAGTATCAAGCAATGACTTACAAAATACTGTGGCAATAAAAACTCACAGGTGTGTGAATATGTGTGTGCATGCTAGGACATACAGGTGTTATATCGTGGCAGACGTGTGCCAGATAAATCTCCCTCCCCACCACCATCCCAAACCACAAGAGCATATGACATATTGGCTATCTCCTACTACTCAAAACTCTGTTGATCTTCATGAAATCACACGTGTGAATTCCCTCCTAAATCTCTGGCTGGTACTATTCTGTTTCCTTTATCAGCGCCTTCTTTTCTACTTCATCGTCAAATTTTGAAGTTCCCTAAGGCCTCTTATCACTTTTACTTTCTCTCCCAAGGTAATTTCATTCCTTCCATGGATTTATGGTAACATTTATTTATATTTCTAATAAATGTAATGGAGCATTCTGTAATTCCTCCCAGTGAATTACATGAATTATATGTGTATTTGTTAAAATAATATCTATTTTGCACCACATGGGAGATTAAATTAGATTACCTTTTCCTTTTCCTTTTTCAAATTCACAATTCAGCAAATAGAGTGAGGATGTCAAAGACAGCTCAATAATTCACATAAACCTAGATATGAGAGTAATTCTGCCTTCTTGATTCAGAGTGAAAACGTAATGGAAGAAAAAGAGTTATCTGGATAAATACTGAAAATCTTGCCTAAGAGCAGCTTTGTACAGAGAATAAAATTCAAAACACCTTAATTTTATCTTGCAATTTTATTTAAAGAAACAAACCCAAACTAATAAAACCTAACTTCAAATATTGAGGTTTATATCAAGGTTTGCAAACTGTAGCAACATTCTGTAAGAGTTAAAAATGGCTAATACGAAAATGAACAATTTTATTATTTTTTTTAATGTTTTTGTTTTTTTGAGTGAGTGAGGAAGGGGCAGAGAGAAAGGGAGACAGAGGATAAACAGCAGGCTGTGCACTGATGGTGGGACTTGAACCCACAAACCATGAGATCATGACCTGAGCCAAAGTCAGACACTTAACCAACTGAGCTACCCAGGCGCCTCGTGATGAGCAATTTTAAACTGAACTGCACATGGGGATACACTAACATCTAATTTTCTATTTTTAATTAATTTAACATAAAATGTTTTTAACTGGGTTTTCTTCTCATGTTATAGTATGAGATATTAGATGGAAATGTGAAGAGAGTTCTGCTGAAAAGAGATTTTTAGCTTTTCTTTTTTCTTCACAAGGAGAAAGAATCCTAGGGAAGAAAAAAACTGGTCTTAAAATACACTATTACTTGTCACTTACTTAGAAATAACATTTTAATACTTTAATAGAACTGAATTTATGCTACATAGTAACTACCAATAGCTTAAATTATAATGTGTAGATTAAAACATGGGAGAAAATTCTAAAGTACACTTTTAATTTTTATACCCTTGCCTTTTTATCATGATGCTAAGCTGGTTTTTAGCCAAGACTTGGACCAACATGTGAGGCCTGAAACCATAAAAATCCTACAAGAGAGCAAAGGCAGTACTTTCTCTAACGTTGATCATAGCAACATCTTTATACTTATGTCTCCTGAGGCAAGGGAAACAAAAGCAAAAATAACCTACTGGGATTACATCAAAATAAAAAGCTTCTGCACAGCAAAGGAAACAACCAACAAAACTAAAATATATTGAATGGGAGAAGATACCTGCAAATGACATATCCAATAAAGGGCTAGTATCCAAAATATATGAAGAACTTACACAACACCAAAATAATAATAATAATAATAATCCAATTTAAAAATGGGCAGAAGACACACACAGACATTTCTCCAAAGAAGACATCCAGATGACCAAAAGACACATGGAAAGATGCTCAACATCAATGATCATCAGGGAAATGCAAATCAAAACCACAATGAGATACCACTTCACGCCTCTCAGAATGGCTGAAAATCAAAAACAGAAGAAACAACAATGTTGGCAAGGATACAGAATAAAAGAAATCCTTGTGCATTGATGGGAATGCAAACTGGTGCAACCACTATGGAAGACAGTACGGAGGTTCCTCAAAACATTACAAATAGAACTACCCTAATATCCAGTACTGGGTATTTACCCAAAGGATATAAAAACACTAATTTGAAGGAAAATATGCATCCCTATGCTTACTGCAGCATTATTTATAATAGCCAAGCTATGGAACCTGACCAAGTATCCATCAATAGATGAATGGATAAAGAAGATGTGGTATATACATACAAAAAATATTACTCAACCATAAAAAGGAATGAAATCTTGCTATCTGCAACAACACAGATGGAACTAGAGAGTACAGTGCTAAGCAAAATAAGCCAGCCAGAGAAAGATAAATACCGTATGATTTCACTCATATGTGGAATTTAAGAAAATAAAACAAAGGAACAAAGGAACAAAAAAAAAGGAGAAACAAACCAAAAAACAGACTCTTAAATATAGAGAACAAACAGATGGTACCAATGGGGAGGTGGGTAGGGAACGGGTGAAACTGTTAAATCATTATATTGTACACCTGAAACTAACATAACACAGTATGGTAACTACACTGGAAGTAAAATAAAATTTAAAAATCCTCTCTCCAAACCAAAAATCTTCAACAATTTTTTATATGACACAGTTTTCAGGTTTCTTACTAACCTGCTAGTCCTTGCATGCATCCCAGGTTATAACTCTCACATTTACAACAATTTTTGTGTGCACCCATTTGCCATAATTATTTTCAAATGATAAACATATATTACTGTATTAGCAGGTTAAATTCATTTAAAAAATCCAATCAGAATAAATTTAAAAGGATGCAATAAAAAAGTATAGAGTCTAACTTTTATTACCATCTCCCAAATGATGTTGTATATATCCCACCGAGACCCCAGCTATAGATACAGATCAGCATAAAGAATACCACTACAATCTTCCTTGATATAAAGACTCCACTTCTCAAGACAGGCAACTACACTGTATTCATTTTCCTTTTCTTTCTTTCTTTCTTTCTTTCTCTTTCTTTCTTTCTTTCTTTCTTTCTTTTTTTTTAAGAGCTGTGCTTCATATTGGTTCATGTACTTTTCTCCATAAGAAACATAAATTAATTGCAAACCTGGTTTTCCACCATGTTGTACTGGTATATTTCATAATATCTAAAGCAGACTTTTAACCTGTAACCTTAATATTTTTAAGTATTACTGCCTATCAATTTAGAGTATGTTTGGTCTACTATGCTTTTGAACCTTGATACCACCTTAAGATACCTGAAAATTCGATAGAATAGTCATTAAAAAAATTCTGAACAGGCTAGTCAACATCCACTAAGTCATGCTACTGCAAATCTTTCTCCTCTTTAGACTGATCCACTTAGCAACATATATTTCAATTTACTGTAGATGAAAAGTTTAAATATTAATGCTAATAAAAAATAAGTAAAAAATGAGAGATATTTTCTTAACATGTTAAAATACTATGCCTTAGTCCTAAAGCCAGTATCTCATTTACTAGGGAAACATCAGAGACATTTCTACTAAGATCAAGAATAAGATAGAAATGCCTACTATCTCTGCTACTATTCATGCTGAATTAGATTAATAGCCAATATAACTAGATAAGAAAAACCAATTCAAAGCATAGGAATATGTGGAAAAACTGGCAAAAGTTGAATAAGGTCTACGGATTAATTAATATCTTTGTATTAATGTTAGTTACCTGGTTCAAATAATTGTACCACAATGGTGTAAGATGTCAACATTATAGGTACTAGTTAAAGAGTATATACAGCAGGATTTCTCTATCTCAGCACTACTGACATTTGGGGCTAGAAAATTCTTTGCTGTGGGGAGCTTTCTTGTGCATTACAGGATTTTTAGCAGCATCCTTAGCCTCTCTCAACTAGATGCCAGCAACAACTCCCCCAACATCCCCGACCCCAAACTATGACAACCAAAAATGTCTCCAGGTATTGCCAAGCATTCCAAAATGGGAGTGAAATCATCTTTAGTTGAGAACCATTGGTATACAGGAACTCTACTATTTTTGCAACTTTTCTGAAAACCTAAAATTATTTCACAGTTAAAAGTAAAAAAAAAAAAAAAGTCAATGCTCAGGTTTACATGGAAACTATATCAATTGTTACTATATTCTAAAATATAAAAATTTAAAATATATTCTCAACGGATGCTTTAACAAAATGTGTTTAAGAAGGTATTTTAAGTTTCTAAAAGTGTAAAAAGCAGAAAATTAGCCCTTTAAATTATTGAGAGCTTTATTTTCCAACAAATCAAAAAAAATTTCCATGCTGATTCACCTCTTTGTGTTCATTGAAGCCTTCATCATCCATTTATTAGTGAGAGGATCAAACATCTCCATGCTACCTAAATGTTCATTGCCATCATGTCCACCTACTGCATACACTTTACCTGTCAAATAGAGAAGCATTTTCATTTGATTCCAAGTAAGTAAACTGTTATATAGATTTATACTCAACATATAATTAGAATAGCATGAGAATTTCAAACTATTCTTCTGTTCAACATCATGAATTAATGTCAGTTAAATAGTCAAATTAAAATAATTATAAGCTTCTACTTAATAAAATGCCTGGAATGTGCTGCTGTATATGAAGTTACTTAAATGCTCAAACACTATCCTACCTTAGGTTTCCCAACTTATTACTTAGTAGATAAAATCACTAATCATGCTTTCAAAGAATGTTTGATAAAATTTTTAAAATGCTCAGTATGTTAAAGAAAATATAAAATTCAATACATATGATCAAACTTTTTCTAAATGAAATTATTAAAAATACACATACAATAACTGTAAAGATTATATACAAAAATGTCAACTAGGATTATTTCTGGGTGTTTGGATTATAGATGATTTTTACTTATTAGAATGTTTTCAAATTTCCCCCAAAAAAGCTTCTATAATCAGAAAAAAAGTTAATTTTTCAAGTCTCCTAACAATTTATCCATGTTTCTGTAATTATTTCATTTTCAGTAACCAGTAAAAATATATATATAATTTCAATAATAAATATATAGAGGGGCGCCTGGGTGGCTCAGCCGGTTGAGCGGCCGACTTCAGCTCAGGTCATGATCTCACGGTCCGTGAGTTCGAGCCCCACGTCGGGCTCTGTGCTGACAGCTCAGAGCCTGGAGCCTGTTTCAGATTCTGTGTCTCCCTCTCTCTCTGTCCCTCCCCTGTTCATGCTCTGTCTCTCTCTGTCTCAAAAATAAATAAACGTTTAAAAAAAAAATTAAAAAAAAAAAAATAATAATAAATATATAGAAAAAAGCTGATATATATTTGAGTTCAATAAACACTTTTCCTTAGTTTATTTTGCAAATATAACTCAAAAGAGTTTAACTCTTTATTTTAACTCCCTTCTCCCTACTACTCATCTCCCACTGAAGCATCTACATGCAAGAGATTGTTCGCTGAGCATCTATGGGCATAAGGCAAGTAAATAATCACCACCCAAATATTTTATTGATAATATTGAAACATTTTATAATTTAGCAATTTTCTTACAGAAAGAAATTGTCAAAGTTTACATATTTATAAAAAGCGTTATCATCATGTGCTATGACTTAAGACAATAATGGACCTACCTTCCACAGAGATTACACCGACGTGTCGCCTTCGACTATTCATTTCTGGCCCAAAAAACCAACTATTTTTGTTGATAGAATAGCATTCAATACTGCGAAAGGGGTCACCAGATCCACCTCTACCACCTACACAAAACAGCACACCTGAAGGTAAAGCCACAAAATAGAGATCAAAATTATAGCTCCCTAATTTTTTAAAAATTAGTGTGGAAAAAATACTTAGAAAGTCAAAATTTTGATGAACTGCTAAAAAAATGAGTTACTTGGATAACTTCAATGTCATTGTTACTAAAAAATCTGATTTTCTTTTTCCCAATTTCAATGTCTCAAATAGGATACATCAGCTATCTCTGTTTGCAAACATCTCATTATAGTATGGTTTAGATCTTCACCCACTCTGTAAAATTTCTGTTGCTAAGGTCATAACTATATCCAGTAAACTCCTAAGTTAATTTCTTATTGAATACAACTGCCACATTTGATATGTTGATCACCCTGTTTTGGGGGAAACTCCTTAACTCTTCTGATTTCCATAATATCAAGGTTTCCTTTTGTCTCCAATAATTTCTCTTTCACATGTTTCCCATATTTCATCCTCAGCCTACTTCTCACATACTTCATGATCACACAGGAAAAGTACATTCATTCCTTGATTTTAAATTCCATCTGTATCATAATGCCTTCCAAGCTAGATATCTAAGCCACATTTCTACTTGATGTCCCATGTAGTAGTCTTTTGGCTTTCAGACTGTCAACAGAGTAAACTGATTACAAGACTCTTTCAACAGCTTTCCATTACCTACATCAGTAGTTCTTAAAAACTTTAGTGAATGTCACTAAACTATATGCATTTAAAAATGGTTAAGGGTGCCTGGATGGCTCAGTAGATTAAGTGTCTGGCTCTTGATTTCGGCTCAAATCGTGATCTCACAGTTCGTGGGATGGAGCCCCGTCTCCAGCTCTGGCTCTGCATTGACAGTGGAGAGCCTGCTTGGGATTCTCTCCTCTTTCTGCCCCTTTCCTGCTTCACACACTCACTCTCTCTCCCTCTTTCTCTCTCTCTCTCTAAATGGATAAACACTTTTTTTAAATGGTTAAAATGGCAATTTTTATTTTATACATATTTCACTGCAATCTAACAAATATCAAAACTTCAGTGAAGTTTACAGAATCATCTGGAAGGCATAAACCAGATTTATGGGCCTGACCCCCAGAGTTTCTGATTCAATAGGTGTGGAGTAGATCCAAGAATCTGTATTCCTAACAAGTTCCCAAGTGAATGCTGATGCTGCTGGGCCAGGGGCCACCACTTCCTTTATACTTTGAGAATCAATGCCCTACAAGATAAAGCCAGCACAGCATAAAGGCCTTGTTGCACTGTCTAACCTGATCTTCTCCCTCTCTTTGTCTTAAATTTCATGTTTCTGCAACATGCATACAGTGCTCATCCTCAATGGTTCCAATGGCAATTTTTGGTAATATAATTCACTTAACACAGTTTAGAAATGATTATGCTGATATCTGTCTCCAGAGTCCAAGATAGGTTAGGACTATATGTTAACTTATATTTTGTACTAATCAGGGCTATCACAGTGCCTGGTATGTACTAGACATTCAAGAGATGCAAAAGGAACCGAATACCCCTTTCCTTAACTGGCACCTAGGAAAACGTCTGTTTATTATTCAAAACTAAGGTTTACTTTCTCTATAAAACCTTTTCTGACCCTTCCAAGGTAAAAATAACCACTCTTTTGTGTTTCCCATTATACTTGTGAATATATCAACGTCCCTTTAATACTTCAGTGCATTTTTTTATTCACATGTCTATTTCCCTAGATCAGACTGCATGTTCTCTCAAAATAGGGCTGGCTATGTGTATCTGCATTTCTGATGCCTGCCCCAGAACTTGGCATGTGGTAGGCACTAGATAAATATTTGCCAAATGACTACATTAAAAAAATGTCTAAAACTGCTTTGCCATCTTTTCCAATTCAATATTTTTTTAATTTTTTTTAATTTATTTTACTTTTGAGAGAGAGACAGAGTGTGAGCAGGGGAGAGACAGAGAGAGTGGGAGACACAGAATCCGAAGCAGGCTCCAGGCTCTGAACTGTCAGCACAGAGCCCAATATGGGGCTTGAACTCATGAACCGTGAGATCATAACCTGAGCCAAAGTCAGACGCTTAACCGACTGAGCCACCCAAGCGCCCCACTAATTCACTATTTTTATTTAAGTTTATTTATTTTTGAGAGAGGGTGAGCATGGGGAAGGGGCAGAAAGAGAGGGAAAAAGAGAATCCCAAGCAGGCTCTGCACCGTCAGCACAGAGCCCAACACGGGGCTCGAACCCACAAACCATGAGATCATGACCCGAGCCAAAACCAAGAGTCGGACAACCAACTGACTGAACCACCCAGGTGCCCCCTTAGAATTAAGTTTGGGCATACATAACCAATATTCAGATACCATAAAGAACCTTCAAGTAGGTGATAAAATGAATAATTTCATTACCAGCAGTATGTTTCCTTGGAGTAGTCCGAATGGAATATTCAAAGTCAGGTACTGCTCTGCTACTCAGATGAAGATGGTAATTTCTTGCTTCATCCAATAAATCTCTACATTTTAGATTTTGCTTGACAATCTGTTCTTTTGCCACAACACCCATAAGAAAATCAACTGGCAACAGCGGCAGACGAACCTAAGATCATGAATAGTTGTGAATATGAAGTTTAAGTTGTAATTAGAGAGCTCATTCTCTACTTCAACTGTAGTATGTTTATGTTCTCTTTTTTAAACTCATTTACCTCACAAAGCCTTTCTAACATGTGAGTGAAGTTCAATGAGCCAAGTTCTATAGTGATTTTTCAGTACGGTGCACTGATGAAATCAGATTATATGTTAAATGCATCTTCTCCTCTTTAAAAACAGATTTAAGTAGACTGGATAAAATAATTCAATGTCTTCATTCAAGTTACTTACTTCCAAAAATGGTTGTGTCAGAATCACAAGGCCACACTGCTGCTAGAGAAAAGGTGCAATCAAAACAAAATCGCTATGTTTTGTTCTTTTGCCTTTTAAAGCTAAGACTGAACAAATGGAAATGTGATTTCTTTCTAAAACAGAAACAGTCATAATATTAAACAAGCGTTGTTTTCTTCAAATCAATGACCTTGTAAGGTTATATACTAAATCAGGGATGCATCCCTTCTTTCAGTAGAGGCACTCACCATTCTTCCCTTAAAGATGCACTGATTTTCTAGCGAATAAAGGGGATGATCAAACCAGGAAATATGATTTTGAGTTAAAAGTATATAAGCATTCACACAAATAAGATATAGCTTCAAGATAATAAAACTTTTTGTTTTTGTTGACAAACATATTCAAAGTAATTCTAAGGCCTATTATCTCCCGATCCAAGTTACCCTGTTGACAATAAGTAGATAAACAAATAAATAAAAAACAGCCATGTTTCTGAGGTTACAAAAGTAAAACTGTGGTGAGAAAAGAAAATGGAAAGTGATGTCTTGTGGTTCTTTCCAAATAAGAAATTCACTAAAATTTAGAAACTTCATCATAAAACAATAGTTATTTAGAGCTGTTTCCTCAGAACCATTTTCTATCAACATAAATAAAATATTCAGTACTGCAATCTCAAAGGGCTATTTTAAACATTCATGTTAGGGGTGCCTGGGTGGCTCAGTGGGTTAAAATTGCGACTTCAGCTCAGGTCATGATCTCACGACTCGTGAGTTCAAGCCCTGCATCAGGCTCTGTGCTGACAGTCAGAGCCTGGGGCCTGCTTCAGATTCCGTGTCTCCCTCTCTCTCTGACCCTCCCCAACTTGTGCTCACTCTCCCTCAAAAGAAAGAAAAGAAAAGAAAAGAAAAGAAAAGAAAAGAAAAGAAAAGAAAAGAAAAGAAAAGAAAAGAAAAGAGAAAAGAAAGAAAGAAGAAAGAAGAAAGGAAGGAAGGAAGGAAATGAAAGGACGAAAGAAAGGAAGAAACAAAGAAAGAAAAGAAAGGAAGGAAGAAACTTTAAAAACAAGAAACCCATTCAAGTTAAAAAGCAAAGAATGATATTTCTAATTAAATGCAATTCAGACTTATCCTTAAACAGCATAGGGAATAAACAGAAAAGTAAACAGAAAGCCATTTTCACATCATATTACACAATGATTTCTATATTCCTTCGGGTAGTCTGCACTTTTCTTGATAAATGACACATGTTAATTTGCTTCCATATCATTTCATTTCTATACACAATCTTATTTCAGCCCCTACCTGTGCAAGTGTTTCATCCAACCATTTGGAATGATGCTGAGGATTGGCAAGAAGCCACTTGATGGCTGCACTATAGACCTGCTTTTCATTCTCAATATTTAGATCACTGGAGGACAAAAGCTTATGGAGATGCTGGGGTGACACACTCACAAAGTCTTCACACTCCACCACTTCAGTAAAATGCTCACAGGCATACTGATCCGCCATGTCCATTAAGTCTATTCGATTGTGACTTTCTGCAAAGGCTCTTACCGCCAGGCAGTTGGAGGGATGAAAATGTAACTTCATGTATTCACAACAAGCTCTAGCCACCAGTTCAACCTGTAGAATACAGGCTGCATATAAAAGAGGTTGGACATTGTCAACAGTCAAAGTGAGCCTTGAAGAATAGACAAACTTTACCAAGTCTTCTATTGCATCACCATCAAAATCTCTGATCTCAATCAGTGTTTGCTTGGCTTCAGCCATTTCAGAGAGAAACATGGCTCTGAAGTAAGGGATAACACAAGCCAATACTAGTTTGTGACAAGAGATTAGCTTTGAGCCAACCTGTTCAAAACAAACAAACAAAAGGAGACAGTTTAATATCAAAATCAGTTTTACATCAGCATTGAGCATCTGTTGTAGCAGGAACAAAAACTTCACACAAATTTAGTGTATTTGTTTAACAGTGTAATCCTTTGGTCACTTATTTTAATGTAGGGCAATTTCTTAAAGTCAGGCAACTTTCTTCTTCCAGATTAGCCCCTTATCTTCTACACTTCTATCCACAATGTATATTTGGTAAGCTGATTTTCTGTATTAATCTCAAATTTCAGAAGCATTCTGTGAATGAAGAAGAACAGCATACATCATCTAGCACTACTTGGGCACTATTCTTGTTTTTGGTCTGTGAGTCCCTTTTCTAAAAAAAAGCTTTCCAGTTTTGTGGATATAATTGACATCTAACATTATGTAAGTTTAAGTTAAACAACATAATGATTTGATGTATGTATATATAATGGAATGATTATCACAATGTTTAGTAAACATCTAACACCTCACATAATTCTGAATTTTATCTTTCCCTGTAACAAGAACTTTTAAGATTTCCTCTCTTAGCAACTTTCAAATATACAACACCGTATTATCAACCGCAGTCATCATGTCAGGCACTGTTCTAAGTGCTTTTCACATATTAATTAACTCACTTAATTGTCCCAATGCCCCTATGAGTAGGCATTATTATATAACCACAGTTTATCAGTGAGAAAATTGAAGCACAAAGTAAACAGACCACTATTTAGTAGTATTTACTATGAGCTTAAATAAAGTTTTTTTCATTCCTTATTAAATTATTTTGAAATAGTATAAAAAACAGAATAACAATGAAAGGACACCTGGATGGATCAGCTGGTTAAGCGTCCAACTCTTGATTTCAGCTCAGGTCATGATCTCACAGTTCGTGAGTTTGAGCCATGAATTGGCTCCACGCTGACAGTGTAGAGCCTGCTTGGGATGCTCTTCCCCCTCTCCTTCTCTGTCCCTCCTCTGCTCTAAATAAATAAACTTAAACACTAAAATTTTACCTTATTTCCTAAAAAATTACACTACTGTCAATAGTTTGCTATTGTAAGTGACACTGTAGTAAGTTTTGCTGTAATTGAAACTTTATTCACACTCTATTTAATTTCCTACAGATAAAATCCTAAAAAGAAATGGTATTTCAAAGGATAGGCACAGTTTGGGATACAGACTGCTAAACTGTCCATCTCTGATCTCCCTACAATATTTGTGCCATATTCTGAGTACTAACTTATTAAAAAGTATTTGTTAATTTAATGCATGAAAATATTATCTATTTTAGTTTATCTTATACTAATATCATCGAATCATTCATTAATTTTGGGCTATTTTTACCTCTTCTATAAACTTATTCTATGAGTTTTTTCTTATGTTTTTGTAAGAACTCCTCATATATTTAGAGTGTGAGTCGTTTGCCATATATTAGTTCAAAATTTTCTCTTTTATGGTGTGCTTTTTTAGTCAACCCCTCTAGATTTTTACACAATCAAACCAATCTTTGTCTTTATAATTTCTGCCTTAGATGCTATGCTTAATATTAAACACATTAACTTCAGGTATTCTAGTATTTTTAGGGTTTTATGTTTTATACATACACCTTTATTTCCATCTGGAAGTTCTGGTACTGAGTACCAGTTATCTCCTTATTAACACAGCAGTAGTTACCCAGTTTTCTTAGCACTTTGTGTTAGGTAATCTTTAAATACAGTAGGCTACAGGACACCTGGGTGGCTCAGTCGGTTGAGTGTCCAACTTCAGCTCAGGTCATGATCTTAAAGTCTGTGAGTTTGAGCCCCACATCAGGCTCTGTGCTGACAGTTCAGAGCCTGGAGCCTGCTTCGGATTCTGTGTCTCCCTCTCTCCTTCCGCCCCTCCCCTGCTCATGCTCTGTCTCCCTCTCAAAAATAAACAAACATTAAAAAAGAAAATTAGGGGCGCCTGGGTGGCGCAGTCGGTTAAGCGTCCGACTTCAGCCAGGTCACGATCTCGCGGTCCGTGAGTTCGAGCCCCGCGTCAGGCTCTGGGCTGATGGCTCGGAGCCTGGAGCCTGTTTCCGATTCTGTGTCTCCCTCTCTCTCTGCCCCTCCCCCATTCATGCTCTGTCTCTCTCTGTCCCAAAAAATAAATAAAAAACGTTGAAAAAAAAAAAAATTAAAAAAAAAAAAAAAAAAAAAAAAGAAAATTAAATACAGTAGGCTAGTGTTTTACCAATATTCCTGTTTTCATGTAGCATTTTGACTATGTAATACACTTACAGTTGTGTCTCATTATTTGGGAATGAATTTTAAAATGAGAACTTCTAAAGAAAAAGGCCTGAGGAGTATTACAATGTATAATAAATGCTTTTGTTTATAAATGTTCCTCCTGACTTTTTCTCACTAATGTGGAGGAAGAATGAATATCCCTTCAACAAATACAAGATTATGGGGCGTCTGGGTGGCTCAGTCGGTTGGGCAGCTGACTTCAGCTTAGGTCATGATCTTGTGGTTCGTGAGTTTGAGCCCAGCGTCAGGCTCTGTGCTGGCAGCTCGGAGCCTGGAGCCTGCTTCGGATTTTGTGTCTCCCTCTCTTTGCCCCTTGCCTGCTCACGTTCTGTCTCTGCCTTTCAAAAATAAATAAACATTATAAAAAGAAAACAAACAAAAAAAACAAATACAAGATTATCATCTCTGTTGGTTATATTGCATTTAATTTTTTAAAAGAATCCACAGGTAAGATTCAGATTTTACTGAGACTCAAGTTGCACCCTATACTAAAGCAGAAAGCTTGGCATGTTTTCAAATTCACTTAAGCCCTAAAATGGGATCTGAAATCTGATATTAAGCATTTTAAAAACAGGCTGAAAATATCCTTTTTTAAAATATTCTGCACATGCCACCATTGAGATTTAGTTTCTATGCAAATATCTGTAAACCTCACATGGCATAAATCTGCTTAAATTTGCCAACATGCCATTACATAAAACAATTCTACAGTTTCCAGATAAACATTATTTTAACACTACCTTCTCACCCCAACTGTACAAATCAATGGTCCACAAATTATTTTCATACTGTTCATAAGACTTTGTTCCTCAACAACTCTATTTTAATTTCTTGATTCAATAACTAAAACTTGAATATTTAATACACACACAATCACACCCCCAAAGTGATTAAAGATAATACACCCACTCTTTTTTTTTTTTTTTTTTTGAGAGAGAGAGAGAGAGAGAGAGGGAGAGAGGTGCAGAGAGAGAATCTCAAGCAGGCTCCGCACTGTCAGCACAGAGCCCAATGTGGGGCTCAAACCCACAAACTGTGAGATCATAACCTGAGCTGAAATCAAGAGTCAGATGCTTAACCAACTGAGCCACCCAGGTGCCCCCTTAATACTTAATACTTTTTTAACATTTGGTCATTCTGGTAACTATTCTTTTGTGAACTAGTTGTTATTACATAGGTTCACTTTACTTCTAAGTATTAATTGTAAAATCCCATTAATACAGACTGTTAAAAATCATTTACAAATACACTAAACTTGTTTTTAAATCATTGAAACAAAAACTAAAGTGTATTAGTTTGAAATGTTCATAATTATGCCATTTAATTAAAACTAAGTGTTTGAGAACTACACTGAAATAAAAATGCAGAAGACAAACAGTGAGACAGAAATAGAGTGGAAGAAAAAAATCCAAATGCCCGTCTTTTATGTTTGTTTAGAAGCTATATTCTAATTTCTCAGTTTTAATCCCTTGTTAATTTTGTCCTTTTAACCTCTTAGCTACTCTTTTCGATAATCCACCAATTTTAATCAGTTTGAATAGTCAAAATAGCATTTTACAGCCAAGGTCAAGAAGGGGTTAGATATACAAAACCAAGATAGTTTGGCTTACATGTAGTGAATTATCACATTATAATGTCTAGCCACATTCACTATGCTACAATCTTGGTTAATCTTACTACATTCATTAGAAAAACCTGCACAATGGAAACGATGGATAACATTTTAGGGGTCAAATAAACAAGAATCTACTAATATAAGTATTTAAATACACCTTCTGAGCAACATGAAAAAAGTTAAAATATCAATTTATTACTTGAATGTCAGAAAGATGAACATTCATTAGACAGCTTAACATAGAATGCTTAAGTGTCAAAGACAGAATCACCTTCTCATTTATCATTTCATTAGATTATGTCTGCCTTCCCATCAGGAGTTAACTGTTACATTTATAAGGATAATAATTTTATCATTTCTACCTATTGGAAGTATGGTACTATAATGCAGTTCACATATTTTGTTTCCCTGCAATCTTTCAGAGTACTTATTCTTACCTGGTCATTTGGAAGTTTGACACCAAAAAATTATAACACAATCTTGAAAATATTTATCCAAATCCTATAAATGTTTACTTTAACAACTCAAAGAAACATGTATTTTCAAAAAAAGAAGAAGAAGCCAAATAATATGAATAAAACTATTCAGTGGAAGCATCAACAAGTTAGGGAGTTTCCTTCGTCTAATAATCTCTGTTAATCTCTTCAAGTAAAATTTAACTATGATCTTTAATAAAAACAATTACATTTCCTCAAACTATCATAAAGAAGTAGAAGCATCTTTGTAAACGTTACTTTTGTTGACCTAGAACACATGGTTTAAGCATGAGTGCTATGCAACCTCTGCAAGACAAATTCCCCTGTCTTTTATCACCAAACTGCTGCCCTTAAGAAAGCTTCCCCCCTATATAATTTTAGACCTGTTACTGGATATATTCTTTAAAATGTTTCCACTGGGGCACCTGGGTGGCTCAGTCAGTTAAGCAACGAACTCCTGATTTCAGCTCAGGTCATGATCCCAGGGTCATGTGATCGACTTCCATGTCAGACTCCGTGCTGGAAGTGGGGCCTGTTTAGGATTCTCTCTCTCCCTCTCTCTCTCTGCCCCTCCCCTGCTCGTGCTCTCTCTCTTAAAATAAACATCTAAGAAATAAATTAAGAAATAAAATGTTTTCCCTAATAAACAAATAAAATATATAAGCAAATTTCACCTCTCCCTGGAATGACCTCAAGATAATAATCTCTTATGTGAAGCCTTTCCAATCACCTTTCAGGCATAATTCATAGATCTCTCCTATGCTGCCATAAAAATAACACAAAAATGATAATCACTAAATTATATTATAGTTAGGTGTGTATGTGCCTTTCTCTGGATAAATTTCAAATACCCTCAAGGCAAGAACAGAATATTACTCAAATTTATTTATACTCTCCACATACTACAGTAAGACCTTAGTAAGTATCTGCTAAATAAACTTTTTTTTTTGTTTCCAATATAAGTGCTCATTTTGGAATTTTAAAATTGGCTAATGACCTTATATATGGACAATAAAATATATCTGGATAACTGTTGTTTTTTTTTTTTTAAAGATTTTCTTTTTAAGTAATTTCTACATACAAAGGCTCAAACTTACAACTCTGAGATCAAGAGTTGCACACTCCACTGACGGAGCCAGCTGGGTGCCCCAATAACTGTCTTTCTAAAATGTTTGCCTTAAAAGCAATAATGGTCAAAGGAAACATACTAATTAAAAAAACAATAGGAGATGACTTTATATCAGAGAATAATCCTTAAGGTTAGATGAATATAAAAAGTGAAATTTATGTTAAACAGGGCATTATGAATTATCTGTAATCCTATTGACTTAATTGTTCTATGACAGTTAAATTCTGACAGTTGAAGAAATGTTGAATTAGAATTAAGAAACAAATCCACAGGGCGCCTGGGTGGCTCAGTCGGTTGTGTCCGACTTCAGCTCAGGTCATGAACTCACGGTTCTGAAGTTTGAGCCCCGTGTTGGGCTCTGTGCTGACAGCTCAGAGCCTGGAGCCTGCTTGTGATTCTGTGTCTCTCTCTCTCTCTCTTTCTCTGCCCCTTCCCCACTCATTCTCTGTCTCTCTCGGTCTCTCAAAAATGAATAAATGCTAAAAAAATTAAAAAAAAAAAGAATTAAGAAGAAACAAATCCAGTAAGAGACCTGTTAAGAGATTAAGTTGTAACACTTTCTAATCAATAGGAACAGAATACACGATAGGCAGGATTATCTGATACTCTTGGAACTATTATAGTAGTATACATAATGATCCAAAGAGCTGATACTTATTATTATGTACCAAGCACTGCCATAAGGACGTTACTTGTACCAATTCACTTATTCCTCACAAAAACCTAATCATCACTCTAATTTTACAGATGAAAAAATAAAAATGATGATCCCTTTAAATTACTGAAGTGATTCTCATGCCTAATGAAGTGTTTCTCAGGTCACTGTTTACTTTTTTTTTTTTTAATTTTTTTCATGTTTATTTATTTTGAGAGAGGGAGAATGCGCAGGGAAAGGGAAGAAAGAGAGAGATAGAAAGAATCCCACGCAGACCCTGCACTGCCAGGGCAGAGCGCAATGTGGGACTCGATCCCATGAACCACGAGCTCATGACCTGAGCTGAAATCAAGAGTTGGACACTTAACCAACTGAGCCACCTATGCGCCCCTGTCAGTGTTTAAAACATAGTATTTTAATTTTCAACCACTGACTCTTTGGGAGTTTTTATTTCAATCTATTGCTAAAGTTACACAATAAACAAAGTTATGAGTTGTCCTTAAGTGGCTATATCCCTATTTTTCACTTAATATCTATATGCAGTATGTTATATGTTATATAAATTATTCTAAAATTCAGTTATAAAATTTATAAAATCAATACTCTAATTATTTTCCATTTGCTGAATGATAACTGAATTCCAACAATCTATTTTACATTTTTATTTTTGCTAAAGCCAGTGTGGGTCACTGAATCTCACACCACAGTTAAAAATTAGAGCAATGGCATAAAATTAAACAATATACATACAGAACAAAAGAACTTAAGTGTTCTACATTAAAATAGATATACATAGCTAAATTTCACACAGAGCTAGAATTATATAATGGTTTTCTTCTCAAAATCTTAGGGCCTAGAAATACATAAAACCAGTAACAGTTTAAGGAAAGAGAATATAGCTCATTTATCCACAGTATAATACTATACCCCTGGACATTCTGGACCTAAAATTCAAAGCTTATGCTTTCAGTTTATAGACTCCTGTTGAGTATTCTCTGGTCTGATTCTTCAAGTATGCTTTCCATCCCTATGACTCAGCTTTAAAAAGCTGTCTGATCAAAAGCAAAAGCAAAAGCAAAATTTAAGAGATCCCAAAGTGGCAAATCAAATGTGGAAAATGCTTCATGGATGCATATGAATCATCAAAAAAAATTTAATATTACACTGAGATATAAGAATAGTAAAAGTACTTTAAACAAGTAATGAGGAACAATTAGACTTCCACACTGTTTTATCACTTTTCCAATTTTACTAAAACTGTCTTTTGCAGCAGAATAACACAACATGTGGTCTATAGACCACAGACTTAAAACTTACTACACTTTTTCATCCAAGTCTAAATAGATTGTACTTCATTATCAGGTATAGAGAATCTCACTTAAGAGACCATTGTTTTAAAGTAGAGATTAAATTACCAGAATAGGAACACGTACTAAAATACTACTGCAGCTGAGTAAACAACCAAGAATTCCTAACTTTTAACTTACATTAAGAGTAAGTGAGTATACCAGGATTTTTAAATACACAAGTTAAAAGCTTACTGGTCAACAGCAATTTATTAATTTCAGTAATAATAACTATTTGTTGTTGTAAGGTCCAGAACTCTCAGAAGTTAAATTAACTATGAAATAATGAATATTAATACTTAATAAGTACAAGTTTACCTTGTGCTAATCCTCCTTTACTCACCTTCCTTTATATCCTTTCACTTTCAATAAAAAAGGATTGAGACTAAAATCATTTTGACTATAATAAGTATGATACCAAAAATTCACCCTCTATGGTTATAGAATCCCTCATTTTTCATAATACAATAAAGAGTTTGAAAAAGAAGAAAAGTCTTACCTTTAGTGTGACATCACACAGTTCTCCATTTTCATAAAACCGAAGAAGGGAACCATGAAAATCTTTCCAAGCTTCATTTGCTTCAAAGATAAAAGAGTCTTCTCCATCACCATCACTAATTGAAGACCTATTCTTTATTTGCTGGTGCTGTTGCCTTTTCCCCTTTGTGCAGTGATTCCTAGCTTGTTTTGCATTCACAGATTCTGAAGCCATTTGCAACACTCTTCTTTTAATATAGCTCTCTTCTCAAATATTCCATTTATTCTCTTAAAAGGGGTGTGGAGGAAGCAGAAGGTAGATGCAGCCCACTAACCTTCAGACATTTTTCAAAACCCAAACTGCCATTGTCCAATTGGCTGAGACTGAAAAATAAACAGTAAAACACATAAAAACAAACTAAAAGAAAAGTATCATTAATAATTATAGTTTACAAAACTGGATATAAAATGACCACATAAATTACTACTTAAGAACAAGTAATTTTGCAGCTCTATGCTAAATGTCATAATAATTACCTCAGCTAATTATATCAGTGAAGGAATGCCTTTAAAATCTAATTTGAAAATTCTGGGAAGATGGTGGAATAGAAGCAGCAGGAATCTATCTCCCATACCTAGGCAAAAATTGTACTGGCAGAATCAAACTGTAGAGTCTGTGGAAGGCTTACAACTTCAGGGAAAGACTGAAATGTTTAATTTTGTCAACTTCAGCTCTTAAGTACAACAGCACCTGTCCATCCCCACATCCTCAGTCAGATGGCAAGTAAGCAGCCGGGTACATGTTCCTAGAGCAGCTTACACAATTTTCAGGAGTTGGGGTGGACAAAAAGGATCTAGTCCTCCAAATATCAGTGATCTCTGCTGAGTGCTGACTACTGCTTCTGATCACAGAAGTGCAGGTAAAGAGGTGGACAGTCATTGGTAATACACCTCCACCTACTGTTATAAGTCCCTCCCTCTCAGCTGACATGCCTTGCAGGGAATTTAAAAGGCTCGTGCCCTTCCTTTCCATTCTTACTGTTTGCCCCCCCCTTCTCCTTTTCACAGTCAAGACAATAAAAAACAAGAGCATATACAAGGAAAATTAGAAAGTGACAATGCATGCCAAGGGAAATGCTCAGAAAAGATGTGAGAAGACCTTAAATTATATACCTCAGGCTGATCATTAGCACAGAGATGGCTTACAACAAACAAAAAGAACAATAACAAAAACAAAAAATAGCAGACCTTAAAGAAGAATTAATCTGGACAATGATTTCCAGAATTACTACATTATTAGATTCAAATACCCAGTGTTCAACAACAACAACAAAAATTACAAGGGATACAATGAAACGGAAATATGGCCCATTCAAGGGGTGGGGTGGGGAGAGGGACAACAAACTGTACTAAAAAAGAACTAATGGAGTTTATAGTAAAGACTTAAAAAAAACTCTTTTAAAGATGCTCAAAGAACTAAAGATATAAGGAAAATCAGGAAAATAACCAATACATTCAAAAAAGAAAAAGAAAAACTAAATAGAGACCAAAAAGAGTTTCTGGGAGTGACAAGTGCAATAACTGAAATGAAAAAGTCACTAGAGGGGCGCCTGGGTGGCGCAGTCGGTTAAGCATCCGACTTCAGCCAGGTCACGATCTCGCGGTCCGTGAGTTCGAGCCCCGCGTCAGGCTCTGGGCTGATGGCTCGGAGCCTGGAGCCTGTTTCCGATTCTGTGTCTCCCTCCCTCTCTGCCCCTCCCCCGTTCATGCTATATCTCTCTCTGTCCCAAAAATAAATAAAAAACGTTGAAAAAAAAAAAAAAAAAAAAAAGAAAAAGTCACTAGAGACACTCAGTGACAGATATGAACAGGCAAAAAAAAAAAAAAAGAATTATCAAACTTGAAGACAATGGGAAATATCAACTCTCAGGTAAATACAGAAGAAAAAAAGAAAAAGACTGAAAAAACATGAACAAAACCTAAAAGACCTATGAACCAGCAAACAGACCAACATGCACATTATGAGAATCCTAGAAGAGTAAGACAGACAAAGGGGAAGAGAAAATATTTAAAGCAATAATAACTGAAAACTTCCCAAATTTGATTAAAAGCATCAATATAAGCATTCAGTAAGTTCTAAGAAAGAGGAACTCAAAGGAAACCACATCAAGACATAATCAAACCTTCAAAACCCAAAGATAAAAAGAGATTCCTGAAAACAAGAGAAAAGTGAATTGTCAGACACAGGAATCCTCAATAAGAGTTTTAGCAGATTTTTTTATCAGAAACTTCAGAAGCCAGATAGAATAGGCAGATATGTTCAAGGTACTAAAAGACAAATCGAAGATATTATATCTGGCAATACTGACCTTCAAAAGTGAAGGGGAAAATAAGACATTCCTAGATAAACAAAAGCTGGGAGAGTTTGTGACCATTAGACCTGTCATGTAAGAAATATTCAAGAGAGTCCTACAAGGTGAAATGAAAGAACACTTAACAGTAACTCAAAGCCATATGGAAAAATAAAGAGCTCAAGAAAGTAAACACATGTATGACTACAAAACCTAGTATTACTGTAGCAATGGTTGGTAACTACACTTTTTGTTTCCAACAGGTTTAAGAGACTACTACATTTAAAGAAGAAAAAGCAATTATTAATGTAAAAGCTGCTATTACTATAACTTTGGTTTCCAACACCAAATCTTGTTTCCTCTACAATTCAAGGGAATAATTTAAAATAAATTTAAAAAATAAAATTAGGAGTGCCTGTGTGACTCAGTCGATTAAGCATCTGACTTCAGCTCAGGTCACAATCTCCCGGTTCATGACTTTGAGCCCTGCATTAGGCTCTGTGCTGACACCCTGGAGCCTGGGGCCTGCTTCAGATTCTGTCTCCCTCTCTCTCTGCCCCTCTCCTGCTAGCACTCTGTCTCTCTCTCCTTCAAAAATAAGTAAACATTAAAAAACCTTTTAATTAAAATTTAAAAATTTAAACCAAAATTTAATAATTACTAACTGTGTCCAAAGACACAAGTAAGTTAAAATGGAAAGGATGGAAAAAAAGATTTTCCATGCCAAAAGTAACCAAAAGAGAATATGGCATGTCAGATAAAACAGACTAAGTCAAAAAATGTTACAAAAACAAAAGGATATTATGTATTAACAAAAGGATCAACACAGCAAGAAAATATAACAATTACGAACATTTATGCATATAATGACAGATCATGAAAATATACAAAGCAAAAACTAACAGAACTCAAGTGAAAAATAAATAGTTGCATAATAATAATTGGAGACTTCATACTCCATTGACAATAAAGGATAAACAGACAGAAGAAATAGAGGACTTAAATAACACAGTAAGCCAACTAGATCTAAGACATATAAAGAACAGTCCACCAACAACATAATACATATTCTTCTCAAGTGCATGTGGAACATTTTTCAGGACAGACAATATATTAGGCCACTATTTAAGTCTCACAGATTTAAAAAAATACACAGCATACCAAGTATACTTTTTAAAAATTTTTTTGATGTTTATTTTTTAATATAATTTATTCTCAAACCAGCTTCCATACAACACCCAGTGCTTGTCCCAACAAGTGCCCTCCTTAATGGCTATCACCCACTTTCCCCTCTCCCCAACCCCCCATCAACCCTCAGTTTGTTCTCTGTACTTAAGAGTCTTTTACGGTTTGCCTCCCTCCCTCTCTGTTTTTAACTATTTTTTTCCCCTTCTTTTCCCCATGGTCATCTATTAAGTTTCTCAAGATCCACATATGGGTGAAAACCTATGATATCTGTCTTTCTCTGACTGAATTATTTCACTTAGCATAATACCTTCCAGTTCCATCCATGTTGCTGCAAACCGCCAGATTTCATTCTTTCTCATTGCTAAGTAGTATTCCACTGTATATATAGACCAAATCTTCTTTATCTACTCATCAGTTGTTGGACATTTAGTCTCTTTCCAAATTTGGCTATTGTTGAAAGCACTGCTATAAACATTGGGGTACATGTGCCCCTATGAATCAGCACTCCTGTATTCCTTGGGTAATTCCTAGCAGTGCTATTGCTGGATCACAGGGTAGTTCTATTTTTAATTTTTTGAAGAACCTCCACACTGTTTTTCAGAGCAGCTGCACCAGTTTGCATTCCCACCAACAGTGCAAGAGGGTTCCCATTTCTCCACATCCTCTCCAGCATCTATAGTCTCCTGATTTGTTCACTTTAGCCACTCTGACCATCATGAGGTGGTATCTCAGTGTGGTTTTGATTTGTATTTCCCTGATGAGTGATGTTGAGCAACGTTTCATGTGTCTGTTGGCCATCTGGATGTCTTCTTTAGAAAAGTGTCTATTCATGTCTTCTACCAATTTCTTCACTGGATTATTTGTTTTTCAGGTGTGGAGTTTGGTGAATTCTTTATAGATTTTGGATACTAGCCCTTTATCCAGTATGTCATTTGCAAATATCTTTTTCCAGTCCATTGGCTGCCTTTTAGTTTTGCTGATTGTTTCCTTTGCAGTACAGAAGCTTTTTATCTTCATGAGGTTCCAATAGTTCATTTTTGCTTTTAATTCCCTTGCCTTTGAAGATGTGTCAAGTAAGAAATTGCTGCGGCTGAGGTCAGAGAGGTTTTTTCCTGCTTTCTCCTCTAGGGTTTTGATGGTTTCCTGTCTCACATGCAGGTTCTTCATCCATTTTGAGTTTATTTTTGTGAATGGTGTAAGAAAGTGATCTAGTTTCATTCTTCTGCAAGTTGCTGTCAGGTTCTCCCAGCACCATTTGTTAAAGAGACTGTCTTTTTTCCATTGGATACTCTTTCTTGCTTTGTCAAAGATTAGTTGGCCATACATTTGTGGGTCCAATTCTGGGTTCTCTATTCTATCCCATTGGGCTGTGTGTGTCTGTTTTTGTGCCAATACCATACTGTCTTGATGATTACAGCTTTGTAGTAGAGACTAAAGTCTGGGATTGTGATGCCTCCTGCAGGGTTCTTTGTGGTTCTATACAAATTTTAGAATTGTTTGTTTTAGCTTTGAGAAGAATGCCAGCACAGTTTTGATAGGTATTGCATTGAATGTGTAGACTGCTTTAGGTAGTATTGACATTTTAACAATATTTACTCTTCCAATCCATGAGCACAGAATGTTTTACCATTTCTTTGTATCTTCTTCAATTTCCTTCATAAGCTTTCTATAGTTTTCAGCATACAGATCTTTCACATCTTTGGTTAGGTTTATTCCTAGGTGTTTTATGGTTCTTGGTGCAACTATAAATGGGATCAATTTCTTGATATCTCTTTCTGTTGCTTCATTATTGGTGTATAAAAATGCAACCAATTTCTGTACCTGGATTTTGTACTTTGAGACTTTGCTGAGTTCATGTATCAGTTCTAGCAGACTTTTGGTGGAGTCTGTCGGGTTTTCCATGTAGAGTATCATGTCGTCTGCGAAAAGTGTAAGTTTGACATCATCTTTGCCAATTTTGATGCCTCTTAATTCATTTTGTTGTCTGACTGCTGATGCTAGACTTCCAACACTATGTTAAACAACAGTGGTGAGAGTGGACATCCCTGTTGTGTTCCTGATCTCAGGGGGAAAGCTCTCAGTTTTTCCCCACTGAGGATATTAGCTGTGGGCTTTTCATAAATGGATTTTACGATGTTGAAGTATGCTCCTTCTATCCCAACTTTCCTGAGGGTCTTTATTAAGAAAGGATGCTGAGGGGCGCCTGGGTGGCTCCGTCAGTTGGGCAACCGACTTCAGCTCGGGTCATGATCTCGCAGTTTGTGAGTTCGAGCCCTGCATCGGGCTCTGTGCTGACAACTCAGAGCCTGCAGCCTGCTTCAGATTCTGTGTCTCCCCCTCTCTCTGCCCTTCCCCTGCTCATGCTCTGTGTCTCTCTGTCCCTCAATAATAAATGTTAAAAAATAAAAAATAAAAAGAAATATAAGAAAGGATGCTGAATTTTGTCAAATGCTTTTATGCATCGATTGACAGGATCATATGGTTCTTATCTTTTTTAATTAATGTGATGTATCACATTGATTGATTTGCGAATGTTGAACCAGCCCTGCAGCCCAGGAATGAATCCCACTTGATCATAGTAATTCTTTTTATATGCTGTTGAATATGACTTGCTCGAATCTTGTTGAGAATTTTTGCATCCATATTCATCAGGGATATTGGCCTGTAGTTCTCTTTTTTTTGCTGGGTCTCTGTCTGGTTTGGGAATCAAAATAATGCTGGCTTCGTAGAATGAGTCTGGAAGTTTTCCTTCCATTTCTATTTTTTGGAACAGCTTGAGAAGGATAAGTATTATCTCGCTTTAAATGTCTGGTAGAATTCCCCAGGGAAGCCATCTGGTCCTGGACTCTTATTTGTTGGGAGATTTTTGATAACTGATTCAATTTCTTCACTGGTTATGGGTCTGTTCAGATTTTCTATTTCTTCCTGTTTGAGTTTTGGTTGTGTGTGGGTGTTTAGAAATTTGTCCATTTCTTCCAGGTTGTCCAGTTTGTTGACATATAATTTTTCACAGTATTCACTGATAATTGCTTGTATTTCTGAGGGATTGGTTGTAATAAATGCATTTTCATGCGTGATTTTATCTATTTGGGTCCTCTCTTCTCTCTTTTTGAGAAACCTAGCTAGAGGTTTATCAATTTTATTTTTTCAAAAAACCAACTCTTAGTTTCATTAATCTGTTATCCTGATTTTTTTTTATTTTGTATTGTTTATTTCTTCTATGATCTTTATTTCTTTTCTTCTACTGGGTTTGCGTTTCTTTGTTGTTCTGCTTCTAGTTCCTTTAGGTGTGCTGTTAGATTTTGTATTGGGGATTTCTCTTGTTTCTTGAGACAGGCCTGAATTGCAATGTATTTTCCACGTAGAACTGTCTTTGCTGCATTCCAAAGGGTTTGGACTGTTGTGTTTTCATTTTCATTTGTTTCTGTATATTTTTTTAACTTCTTCTTTAATTGCCTGGTTGACCCATTCGTTCTTTACAAGAATGTCCTTTAACCTCCATGTATTTGGAGGTTTTCCAAGCTTTTTCCTGTGGTGGATTTCAAGTTTCATAGCATTGTGATCTGAAAGTGTGCATGGTATGATCTCAATTCTTTTATATTTATTGAATGCTGTTTTGTGACCCAGTATGTGATATTGGAGAATGTTCCATGTGTACTCAAGAAGAAAGTACATTCTGCTGCTTAAGGATGAAAAGCTCTAAATATATGTCAATTCCATCTGGTCCAGTGTATCATTCAGGCCCTTGTTTCTTTACTGATTTTGTCTAGATGATCTGTCCATTATTGTAAGTGGAGTATTAAAGCCCCCTACAATTATCACATTATAACCAATAAGATTGCTTATGTCTGTGATTGTTTTATGTATTTGGGTGCTTCTGAATTCAGTGCATAGACATTTATAACTGTTAGCTCTTCCTGATGGATAGACCCCCACAATTATTATATAATGCCCTTCTTCACCTTTTGTTACAGCCTTAAGTTTAAAATCTAGTTTGTCTGATGTAAGTACGGCTACTCCAGCTTTCTTTTGACTTCCAGTAGCCTGAGAGATGGTTCTCCATCCACTCACTTTCAATCTGAAGGTGTCCTCAGGTCTAAAATGGGTCTCTTGTAGACAGCAAATAGATGGGTCTTGGTTTTTTATCCATTCTGATACCCTATGTCTTTTGATTGGAGCATTTAGTCCACTTACATTCAGTGTTATTATTGAAAGATAGGGATTTAGAGTCATTGTGTCATCTGTAGGTTTCATGCTTGTAGTGATATCTCTGATATGTTGTGGTCCTTGCAATATTTCACTCACAGAGTCCCCCTTAGGATCTGTTGTAGGGCTGGTTTAGTGGTGACGAATTCCTTCAGTTTTTTTTTTTTTTTTTTTTTTTGTCTGGGAAAACCTTTATCTCTCCTATTCTGAATGACAGGCTTGCTGGATAAAGGATTCTTGGCTGCATATTTTTCCTGTTCATCACATTGAAGGTCACCCACCATTCTTTTCTGCCCTGCCAAGTTTCAGTAGATAGGTCTGCTACTACCCTTATGTATGTTAAGGCCCATTTATCCCTAACTGCTTTCAGAATTCTCTATCTTTGCATTTTGCCAGTTTCACTATGATATGTCATACAGAAGATCGATTCAAGTTACACCTGAAGGGAGTTCCCTGTGCCCCCTGGACGTGAATGTCTGTTTGGGGAAGTTCTCAGCTATGATATGTTCAAGTGCACCTTCGGCCCCTTTCTGTCTCTCTTCTTCTTCTTCTGGAACTCCTATGATATGGCTATTGTTCCCTTTCATTGAATCACTTAGTTCTCTAATTCTCCCCTTGTGATCCAGAATTTTTTTATCTTTTTCTCAGCTTCCTCTTTTTCCATAATTTTATCTTCTAATTCACCTATTGTCCCCTCTGCCTCTTCAATCCCTGCTGTTACTGCCTCTATTTTATTTTGCACCTCATTTATAGCATTTTTTAATTCAACATTACTATTTTTTAGTTCCTTGATCTCTGCAGCAATAGATTCTCTGGTGTCTTCTATGCTTTTTTCAAGCCCAATTAATCTTATATCTGTTTTGATCAATACTTTAGCTGTCATTTCTTCCTGGAATATCTTTTGAGGAGAATTCTTCTGTTTCATCATTTTGGCTAGTTTTCTGTACCTTATGTGTTTCAAAAGTTTGTTATGTGCTCTGTACCTGTGAGCACTGCTATATTAAAGAGGGGTCATACACTGTCCAGGGCCTGGCCCTTCAGGAGGTGTTTTTTGGAGAGTGTTACTTGCTTTGTGTTGTTGTGACTTTGGTTATTATATTTCCCTACTCGTAGTGATGCTTTGGACCCTCCACCAGATGTGCTTTGATTTGTTCCTTGAAGTAGCCCTGGAAAGGAAAACAAACAGAAAACAAAACACAGAAACACACAAATAAAAAAAGAAAAGGAAAGGAAAAAAACAACCCAAAAGCAAAAAACCAGAAACACCAGCTGCAAGTAAAGAACAGGGTAGAGGTGGTGCTGATGGCAGAGCACATACAAAGAGAGAAATGACAGGGGTAGGGAAAAAGAAAAACACTGACGAGGCAGAGAGACTAAATGGCTTAATCCAGAAGGACGGAAAGGAAAGTAAAGGAGCAGGCCGGGGGAAAAATAAAAGAAGGTAAGGTTGTCCAGACAGAGAAACTATACAGCTTAATTATTCCAGAGAGAAAGTAAAGAAGGAGGTACAGAACATGTATCAAGAGGGCGCCTGGGTGGCTCAGTCGGTTGGGCGTCCGACTTCAGCTCAGGTCATGATCTCACAGTCTGTGAGTTCGAGCCCCACATCGGGATCTGTGCTGACAGCTCAGAGCCTGGAGCCTGCTTCAGATGTTGTGTCTCCCTCTCTCTCTGCCCCTCCCCTGCTCATCCTCTGTCTCTCTCTGTCTCAAAAATAAATAAAAACATTAAAAAAAAATTAAAAAAAAAAAAAAAGAACATGTATCAAGAGAATGGATTAAGTATGTCTGCTTAAACAAACCAACAACCAGTGTACCCAGACTACAGGAGGGAAGAGATAAGGAGAAAAGGAAGGAAAAATATATCTATATAATAAGAATTGTCTGCGAATTAATCCAGGCAATGCAGCAGCGCTGGTCTGAAGGAGGGGCCATCTAGTTCCTCAGCATCTATGCTGCTCCAGTAGATACGCAGTTACCAGGAGCAGAGTGGTGTGGTTTGATGTAGGGGGGTCCCGCCTCCAATGTGGGCCCCACTGTCTGATCCCTGAGGTCCCACCTTGGTGGTGGTGGGGAGAAAAATGACGACACCCTCCCCCCAGCCAGTCTCTCCTCCACAGACCAGTGACCCAAACTACTCTGTAAAAGCCGTCCTCACTGTGCCGCAGGCACAAACGAGGCAGTTCGTTTCATTCCACTGACTCCCATGCCCCAGCGCTTGGCTGGGATTCAAACTCCCGCTCCATGCTCCCTGGTATTGGGGAAGCACAGCTCTTCGCCACCCCATACGTGGTCCCCCGACAGGCTTTGTCCTGTCCCACAGCACTCCAAGGGAGGGGATCACTTTCTCCTACTGCAGACTGCACCCCTGACCTAGCCACTGAGCCCAGGGCTGGCTCTCCTCCTCCCCAGGTGCACGAACAGGGCAGCCGGCCCCAATCCGGAGAAAGGCCCACAATTAGACATTGGATCTTTCTCCATCCCCGTCATGGTTCTTCTCTTGTCCAGATACAGTCCTATGCTTCCCCAGCCGCTCTTTCTTTCCCTTTGTCTCTCCACAGAAGGGGATCCCTCCCCTCCATTTGTTTTATCTCTGCCAGTTCACAATCACACACCTATGGCCCAGCAGGTTGTCCCGGTGTACTCCTGGTAGCAACCCAGTCTCTTTTCCTCCCAAACTCTTGGGGCTCAAAGTCCTTTGGCTTCAACACTTCTTTGTTTGAGAGACGCAGGAAGTTCAGATCCCCTTACTTCTCTGCCATGTTGGCCCCTCCCCCAAGTATCCTCTTGAATCACATCAGGATGAAGTTAGAAATCAATGATAAAAGAACAATGGAAAATTGGAAGAAATGGGAAAATTAATACCCTTTCAAAAACAACCAATGCATCAAAGAGGTAATCACAAGGGAAATTAGAAAACACTTAGAAGCATGGGACACCCGTGTGGCTCAGTTGGTTAAGTATCTGGCTTTGGCTCAGGTCATGGTCCCATGGTTTGGGAGTTCGAGCCCCACATCAGGCTGTCTGTTGTCAACATAGAGCCTGCTTTGGATCCTCTGTTCCCCTCTTTCTCTGTCCCTCCCCTGCTTGCACCCTCTCTCTCTCTCAAAAATAAACATTAGGGGAAAAAAACAAAGAAAATACTTAGAAGCAAAGGAAAATAAAAACACAATATACCAAAACTTACAGGAGCCACAGTGAAAGCAGTGCTAAGTAGGAAACTTATGATTATAAACACATTTTTTAAAAATCTCAAATCAATAACCTAGCTTTACAAATTAAGAAACCAGAAAAGGAAAACTAAACCCAAAACTAGCAGAAGAAATGAAATATAGAGTAAAAAATAAATAAAACAGAAAACAGATAAACGGCAGAAGAAAACAACCCAAAAGTTGGTTCTTTGAAGAAATCAATACAATTGACAAAATTTCTGGTAAATCAACTAAGACAAAAAGAGAGAAGGCTCAAATTAGTAAAATTAGAAATGAAAATGGGGACATTACTTCTGACTCTACAAAAATAAAAATAATTATAAAAGAATACTATGAACAGTTATACATCAACAAATTGAATATGAAATAGACAAGTTCCTAGGAAATAAAACCTAAATCACAAAGAAATAGAAAATATAAATAGAGACTTACAACTACTAAGAATCAATTATTGGGGTGTCTCAGAGGCTTAATTGGTTGAGTGATCGACTCTTGATTTCAGCTCAGGTCCATGATCTCACAGTTTGTGAGACTGAGCCCCACATTGGGCTCTGCACTGAGACTGTGGGGCCTGCTTGGGATTCTCTCTCCCTCTCCCTCTGCTCCTCCCCACTCATGCTCTCTCTCTCAAAATAAATTAATAAACTTAAAAAAAATCAATTATTACATCAATAATCAAAAATCTCCCCCAAAATTAAAGACCTGGACCTGACGGCTTCACTGGCGAATTCTACCAAGCATTTTATTTAAAGAAGAACTAATATTATTCCTTCATAACATTTCCCAAAAATTGACAAGGACAGAATATTTCCCACCTCATTCTGTGAGGTCAGCATTACCTTGATATCAGAGACAAACAAAGACTATGAAAAAACTACAAACCTATAAATCTTAATGAACAGTAACGCAAAATCCTCAACAAAATAATAGCAAACAAAATTGGTGACATATTAAAAGGATTATACACAATGACCAAGTGGGATTTATTTCTGGAATGCAAGGTGGTTCAACATATAAAAATGAATAAATATAGTACACTATATCAAAATGAAAGAAAAAAAACCACATGATCATCTCAACTGATGCAGAAAAATAATTTCACAATACTCAACACACTTTCAAGATAAAAACACTGAACAAACTACAAACAGAAGGAAACTGCCTCAACATAATAAAAGCCATTCATGAAAAACTCACAGTGAACATCATACTCAATGGTGAAAGAACACATTTTTGCTAAAATCAGAAACAAGGCAAGGATGCCCATCCTTCACCACTTCTATTCAAGAGTACTGCAAGTTCTAGCCAGAGCACTTAGTCAAGAAGAAATAAAAGGCATGCAAATTAGAGAGAAGATTACCTCTACTCATAGATGATATGATCTTATAGGCAGAATATCCCAAAGACTCCACAAAAAAACCTGCAGAATTAATGAATTCAGCAAAGTAGACTACAAAGTCAACACACAAAAATCAACTGCATGTCCGTACACATTTCTAATTCTCAGTTTTTTCATTTATAAAAGAACAAGATTGGTCTAGGACAGGGTCAGCAATTTTTGTCTGTAAATGACCCAAAAAGTAAATACTTTAGCCTCAATGGGACATGAGGTTTCTATCACAACTACTCAACTTTGCCACTGAAACACAATAGCAACCACAGTCAACAGTAAATAACTGAGCATAATTGTGTTCCAATAAAAATTTATAAAAACAACTGGTAGGCATGATTTAGCCCCAGGGCCATAGTTGTAATAACCTGAGAAGGATGACTGATTTAAACCCAACTATATCAAATCATGTTAAATATAAACGGCCTAAACACCAGCAAACAAAAAAGGCACAGATTATGGAATACTACTCAGCAATTTTTTAAAAAGTTAGCCACTAAAACATGTAACATACTGAATGGAAAAAAAAAAAAAAGCCAACCTCAAAGGGTTACATGCTTTTGGAATGTATGATTCCATTTATGTAACATTTTCAAAATAACCAAAGTATAGAGATGGAGAACATATTAGTGGTTTAGGGGTTAGGGAAAGATGAGAAGTGAGGAATGCCTGGGTTTGTAAAAGGTACTTGTGATAGAACTGGAAAAAAAGATACTTGTGATAGAACTAGACCTTGACTATGATGTGGTCACATGAATCAGTGTCAATTTCCAGGTTGTGATATTGTACTAAAGCTATGTCAGATATTACCATTGAGGAAAACTGGATGAAGGGTATACAAGATTATTTCTTACAACTGCAAATAAACCTAAAATTATCTCAAATAAAGGCATTTAAAAAAAGATTGTCAGACTGCATAAGAAGTGTGACCCAACATTAAATTGCCTATGAAACAACACCAACTTTTAAGTATAAAAATACAAATAAGTTAATGTAAAGGACAAAAACAGATATACCATGCTAACAGTACTTAAAAGTAAACTGAAGGAGACACATTATCTCATAACACAGACATCAAAGCCAAGAAAATTACCAATTATAAAAAGACATTACCTAAAAAGCGGATAACCAACACACAAAAGAATGAAGTTACACTCTTTATACCATATGCATAAATTAACTCAAAATGCATTAAGGATCTAAATTTAAAGCCCGAAACTATAAAACTGTTAGAAGAAAACAGAGGAAAAGCTTCATGACATTGGATATGGCAATGATTTCTTGAATATAACACCAAAAGTACAGACAACAAAAGAATCATGTCCATACAATACCCACCCACATCAGGCATCGGGACTTGCACTGGAAAGACAAATTTCCGTAACATTTGGCTTTGAAAACCAGTAAGGATTACCTACATGAGTTTTTACAACCGGTGGGGCTTAACTCCAGGTACTTAAAATCAGCAGGCTTGACTCTGGGAAAGCCAGAAGATATTAGGAAATTGAGTCCTTGCCCTGAAAGATCCAATATAAAAGCAGCAATTTGAAAAGCACCTGGGATACGTAGGAAGAAGTGTTATTTAATCTCAGAACATGTGCTGGACAGGCAGGAATCTTTAGGAGACTTAAGAACAAAAGATCTGGCCGGTGCCATTTCTCCTCCCACCCCCAAGCCTAGGTAGCTGGACATTTCTAGGAACATGCTCCACTGTACTAGCTAACACCACATACCCTGCCCCTGTGTTCTCCTGTGGATCTGCCCCATCCAACCCTGTCCAACTTGGCAAGCATCCCTCCAAAGCAGCTCCTGCTACAACACATCCTATAAGAAGCTCACAGGGAACAGCACCACTCCCTGTGCCTGGGGAGAGGGGAAGAGAACTACACACACCAGTGCAACTGCAGCCTCAGCAGACTTACTGGGGGCAGGCATCTGGTCTGATATCAGACCTGCCAACGAACAAAAGCCTCTCAGGGGACAACACAGGAAAAGTGCCCCGCAGTTCAGTGTTACCACAGCTGCAGCACACAAGCTGAGGGCAGGCATTTGGTCTGACTGCTGACACCACCCAACAACAAGCCCACAGCAGCCCCAGACTAGCAACTTAACGGCATGGCAACCAAACCCTGCAAACAACAGAGAAGCTGGGCCACTCCAACCAACTGGACTTGAAGCAAACACAGCTCAGCCACAACACACATAGGAGGGTGCACGCAACACACATAGGGGACACCCCTGAAGTGCCTGGTTCTGGTGAACAGGAGACGCTGTACTACAGGGCACCACTGGAACTCTTCTTCATAAAGCCACACTTTCAAGAACAGGAGACACAGCTGATTTTCCTAATACATAGAAACAAAGACACAGACTTAGATAAAATGAGGAGACATAGGAATATGTCCCAAATGAAAGAATAGGAAATCACAGCAAAAGAGCTAAATGAAATGGAGATAAGCAATATATCTGATAAAGCATTCAAAGGGTCATAAAGATACTTATGGAACTTGAGAAAAGACTGAAAAACCTCCGTGAGACTATCACAAAAGGGAAAGAAAAAAGAACCAGAGATGAAGAACTCAATATCTGAAATTAAAAATGTATACACTAGACGGAATCAACATCAGACTAGAAAACACAAAAGAATGGATATGGAAATTGGAAGAGAGAGTAAAGAAAGCAACCAAGCTGAACAGAAAAAGAGAATGATAAAAATTGGAATAGGTTAAAACAACTGAGTGACATCATCAAGTGCAATAACATTCCCATGATAGGGATCCCAGAAGGAAAAGAGAGAGAAGAGGGAAAAGAAAACTGATGTGAAGAAAGAATAGCTGAAAACTTCCCAATTCTGGGGAAAGAAAGAGACACCCGTATCTAGGAGGCACAATGAACTGCCAATAAAATCACCACAAGGAGGTCCACACCATGATATGTAACACAGTGGAAAAAGGAGTAATAACAAGAGAATTTTAAAAACAGCAAGAGAAAAGAAAACAGTTACATACAAGGGAAAATTTATAAGGCTATCAGCTGAGTTTTCAGCAGAAACACTGCAGGCAAAGGGGAGTGGCATGATATACTCAGGGTGCTTAAAGGAAAAAAACCTGCAGCCAAGAATACTCTATCCAACAGGACTATCATTCAAACTACAAGGAGAGATAAATAGTTTCCCATACCAACAAAACTAAAGGGAATTTTCTGAGTGGAAAGAAAAGGCTGTAGTCAAGAGTAAGAAAATTAAAAAATGAAAAAATTTCACAGGTAAATACAAACATAATAAAAGCAGTAGATCAAGGGGCGCCTGGGTGGTTCAGTCAGTTAAGCGTCCTACATCAGCTCAGGTCATGATCTCATGGTTCATGGGTTTGAGCCCTGCATCAGGCTCTCTGCTGAGCTGTCAGATTCTGTCTCCCTCTCTCTCTGCCCCTCCCCCACTTGCGCTGTGTCTCTCTCAAAAATAAACATTAAAAAAAAAAAAAAGAAGAATGGGTTTATGGGTTTAAAGTAAATGACCTTCAACTTAACATAGATGGCTATATGCATACGATGTTGTATGTGAACTTAACAGTAACAACAAATTAAACATCTGTAATTCATATGCAAAAAATGAACAGAAAGGAACCCCTAAGAATATCACTAAAGAAATCCATCAAACAGCAAGGGAAGAAAGCAAAAGAAAGGAACAGAGAACTACAAAAACAACTATAAAGTAGGTAACAAAATGACAATAAGTACATACCTACTGATAATTACTTTTTTTGATGTATGTCTATGAGAGAGAGAGAGAGAGAGAGAGCGAGAGAGCGAGCAAGCAGGGAAGAGGCAGAGAGAGAGGGGGACAAAGGATCCAAAGCAGGCTCTGCACTGACAGTAGAGAGCCTGATGTGGAGCTCAAACTCACAAACCTCGAGATCACAAACTGAAGTCAGAAGCTTAACCAACTGAGCCACCCAGGCACCCCCACCTAGAATTACTCTGTACGTAAATGAACTAAATGATGCAATCAAAAGACATATGGTGACTGAATACATAAAAAAGATCCATCTATATGGTGCCTACAAGTCACTCGCTTCATACCTAAATACACGCAGACTGAAAGTGAAGGGATGACAAAACATTAATCATACAAGATAGAAGTGAAAAGAAAGCTGGGGTAGCAATATTTATATTGAACAAAATAAATTTTAAAACAATGACTGTGACAAGAGACAAAGAAAACTACATAATGATAAAGGGCACAATCCAACAAGAGAATGTATAACAATGATAAATATTTATGCACCCAACATGAAAGCACTTAAATAGAGTAACTGTTAAAAGACAAAGGAAAGAATTTCAGTAATACAATAATAGTAGGGGACTTTAACCCCCCACTTAATGGGATAGATAATACAGATAGAAGATCAACAAGGCAACAGTGGCTTTGAATGAATGACTCACTTGACCAGACAGATGTATTTAGAACACTGTATCTCAAAACATTCAGATGTATTCAGAACATCCCACCATCCCAAAACAGTGAACACACATTCTTTTTCTTTTTAAGTTTATTTATTTTAAGAGAGAGAGAGAGAACGTGTGCAAATATGAGTTGGGGAGAGCAGAAAGAGAGGGAGAGAGAGAATCCCAAACAGGCTCCATGCTGTCAGTGCAGAGCCTGACGCAGGGCTCCATCTCATGAATGATGTGATCACAACCTAAGCAAAAATCAAGAGTTGGACGCTTAACAGACTGAGCCATCCAGGCACCTCAGAATATGCATTCTTTTCAAGTGTACATGGAACATTCCCCAGAATGGATTACATGTTAGACCATAAAAAAGTCTCAATAAATTCAAAAAGACTGAAATCATATCATGCATCCGTTCTAATCACACAGTATGAAACTAGAAAGCAATGACAAGAAAAATCCTAGAAAGAACACAAACACATGAAGGCTAAATAACATGCTAGTGAACAATGAATGAGCTAACCCAGAAATCAAAGAGGAAATCACAAAATATATAGAGACAGACTAGACAGCAGCAGCTGGCATGGAGCTCCTTAGATGCTAGGGCTTGGATAGCACAGTAGCTCCCACCAGGTCGCCAGCCTCTACCCCAGGAGACCATTGCAATTGGCCACCCCCTACTCCTCTGTAACCACGTTCTACTCTAAAAGGTCTTGATCAAAACTGCCAATATGTTGGAGGAGATGCAAAAGAACTCAATGGAGTGTGCTACTCAAGTGTTGAAGAAATATAGTCATCAAAAACAAGAAAAATCTGAGATATTATGACAGCCAAGAGGAGCTTAAGAAGACATGACAACTAACTGTTATGTGGTATCCTGAATGGGATCCTCTAACAGAAATAGGACATTAGTTAACACAAAGGAAATATGGGTGGCTCGGTCAGTGAAGCATCCAACTCTTGACCTCAGCTCAGGTCTCGGTCTCAGGGTTATGAGCTGGAGTCCTGTGTTGGGCTCTGCGCTGGGCATGGAGCTTATTTTTTATTTTAATTTTTTTTTTTTAACATTTTATTTATTTTTGAGACAGAGAGAGACAGAGCATGAACAGGGGAGGGTCAGCGAGAGGGAGACACAGAATCTGAAACAGGCTCCAGGCTCTGAGCTGTCAGCACAGAGCCCGACGCGGGGCTCGAACTCACGGACTGCAAGATCATGACCTAAGCCGAAGTCGGCCGCCCAACCAACTGAGCCACCCAGGCGCCCCACATGGAGCTTATTTAAAAAATCAAAAAACAAAAACATATGAGAAAATCTGAATTAAGTATGGGGCTTTCGTTAATAATGTATCATACTGGTTCATTAACTTTAACAAATGTACCAATTTAGTGAAAAATGTTAAAGGAAAGTGGATGGCGGTATACAGGAATTATCTGTACTATCTTCACAATTTTCCGAGAAATCTAAAACTATTTTAAATGTAAAAGCTTAAATAAACAATGACAATGTGATAATGGACAGACATATATATCAATAGAACACAGTTCAGAAACAGACTCACAAATATGGCCAATTGATTTTTTTAATCTTTATTTTTTTAAGTGATATATCCAGCAAATGTGGGGCTCAAACTCATGACCCCAAGATCTAGAATCACATGCTCTACCAACTGAGCCAGCCAGGCACCCCTGATTTTTTTTATTTATTTATTTAAGTACAATTGAAATACAACGCTGTACTGGTTTCAGGTATATAACACAGTGATTTAACAATTCTACACATTATGCAATGCTCACCACAACAAGTGTAGTTACCATACATCACCATAGACTGTTGTCATAATATTATTAACTATATTCCATATGCTGCATTTTTCATCCCTATGACTTATTTATTTTATAACTGGAAGTTTGTACCTCTTGATCCCCTTCACCCATTTTACCCACTCCCAACCTCCTCCCCTGTGGTAATTACCAGTTTGTTCTCTGTATTTGTCAGAATGTTTATGTTTTTTGTTTGTTTATTTGTTGTTGTTTTTTAGATTCCACATATTAGTGAAATCATATGGCATTTCTCTTTCTCTGTCTCATTTATTTCACTTGGTATAATACCCTTTTGGCCCATCCATATTGTCACAAATGGTAAGATTTCATTCTTTTTTATGGCTAATATTCCATTGTGTGTATATCTAACGCCCTTATTCTTTCATCTATCAATTAGCCAATTGATCTGAAAAGGTACAAAAGCAATTCAATGGAGAAGAGATAGTCTTTTCAACAAATGATGTTGAAACAATTGGATATCCATATACAAAATAATGAACCTTGACCTAAGCCTCACACCTCACATAAAAATTAACTAAAAATGGATCAGAGACTACACATATATATAAGTTTTAGACTAAAACTTCACAGAACACCAAAAATATAAAAATTTACTGTATGATAAGAAATAAAATGGAAAAATAAAATCTGATTAAAATAAAATAGAAAAAAGACAGTTACATTCCAACATATTCATGATAAGGACACAAAAGGCAATATAATCACAAGCCAGTCTATTTCCTAAAGGGATAAATCAGCCCACTAGATTAATATATAAAGGCAGACATCATCACCATCACCATCATTCGAAATACTACCATCATCAACCTCACGATCCAAAACCCTATCTGCCTACCTCTATTTTCAGTATTTTATGTCTAGTAAATCATTTAGCTCCCACTATGGCTCTGTGAGGCAGCAATTTTTGTCCTGCTCCTTTCACAGATGAGGAAACTGAGGCACAATGAGATGGAATGCAGCCCAAGTAAGTGGGAGAGCCAATATTCAAACCTAGGCAGCACAGCTCCAAGAGTCTGTGCTATCAACCACTATACTACTGTTCAGAGCACTTAAGTGAAAAAGAAAAAAACAACAAAGACATGAAAAATCAAGGTCCCTCTCTTCTCCCCTCTAAAACCAGCCATTCTAATTCCCCTACTTTTGCATGTAGCAATGTCATTTTTTTTTAAGTTTATTTATTTAGAGAGAGTGCAAGTGGGGAGGGGCAGAGAGAGAGAGGAGAAGGAGAATTCCAAGCAGGCTCTGTGCTATCAACACAGCGCCAAATGCAGGGCTTGAACTCGCGAACCTCTGAGATCATGACCTGAGCTAAAAACCAAGAGTCAGACACTTAAACAACAGCTACCCAGGTGCCCCTGCAATGTCATTTTTTAGGTTGCCCTAGTTCATAACCTGAGCCATACCTAACTCCTCTGACTTTCATAACCTATCACTTTCAATTCCCCTGAACCTGCTTGGGAAAATCTCTCCTATTCCTGAATTCACTGAATTCAACTCTCTTTCACTGTACAGTAACCCCCTTATCTGCAAGGGATATGTTCCAAAACCCCCAGTAGATACCTGAAACTGCAGATAGTACCAAACCCTATACATACTATGTTTTTTCCTATACATACATACTTATGATAAACTTTAACTTATAAATTAGACACAGTAAGAGATTAACAACTAATAATAGAACAATTGTAACAATACATGGTAATAAATGTTATGTGAGTGTGGTGTCTGTCGCAGACGTTGTGTGTACTCCATCTGAAAGTATCTTATTGTACTGTACCCACACTTCTTGTGATGTGAGATGACAAAATGCCTACATGATAAGTTGAAGTGAAGTTGTGAAGTGAGATGAATGATGGGCATTGACACACTGTTAGGCTACTACTGACCTTCTAATGATACGTTAGGAAGATCATTTGCTTCTGAACAGCAGTTGACCTCACAAAACTGAAACTGCAGAAAATGAAACCATGGATAAGGGGGGTAGGAGACTATGGTACTCTGAGACCTACAAATCTTGCCTGGATTAGAATAGCTCCCATTAACCAATCACCATGCCCCTATCATCCCTAAACAACTAATAAGGGCAATGCTGCCAGATTTATCTAGCTCTCAGTGTCAAATCCAAACTGTTTGATCAAACCATAGTTCAAATTGCTTCTCCTGGCATTCAAAGCCAACCCCTCCTTGCTCTGATTCCAACTTACCTTCCAGTCTTTTCCTCCATTATTTTTTGACATAAAGTAGGAGAAGGGAGAGGGAAAGGCTACTGACTAAACCACTGTGTGTCACATTTGCCAGAAGTCTTACACATACTCTCATTTAAGCACCACAACTACACTATAGATGGCCTAAACATCCCTGACTTGCCCAAAGTCACACAGGTAGAATATGGGAGCTTTCAATTCAGCTCTAATTCAGCCCATTCTTTTTCTACTTTATCAGATTTCACTATTCCATTTTCCTCAAATATATGTGCAAGTACTCAAGCTATTTCTTGTGAGGGAATGATATGTAGGCCAAACTTAAACAATGTTTCTGAATTGTAGGAAGCCTTCTCTAAATTCTCCCGATGGGGTATGATCACCCTTCTGTGAATCCACACAGTACATTGTAGTTCTCTGAATGATTTTATTCCTTTTGTGTTTTAGACTTGCCTGCTTAATACAATGTTAACTCTTAGAGAAGAGTATCTTAAAAATACCTATGAAAAAAAAAATCTATGTATCTTGCCCACATAAGCCTGGGTCATAAGTGATTGAGTCAGCATGATTTTGTTGGCTGTGTTTTTCCCCCAGTATAAAAGAACAGGGTCAACTCTTCATTGCTAGTTAAGCTAGCGAGTCTTCCTTCATCCAGAACTTTCATCATACCATATTTTGTGCCCAAGATCCTGAGTATTATGATGGCAAGTATTACTGATCTTACTTCTAAAGTTCACAAGGTTTATGTACACATGATTCAAAACTATCGTACACATTTTCCCTTGTATCAAACCACTCTAGCTTCTGTTTAAAGGCTTAATTTATTATTGTCACAAATCTATTTCCTTTGTCAGAGGACTGCTCTATGAAAAGGACATTATAAATATTCATTTTTATAAAATCATTTTTACATTTGACATCAGATTTGGGTAAGACACAACAGCTCAAAAACTTTCTATATCAAATTCTTTTAAAATGGTCTATTCAAAGAACACAGCACCCTCAACTTTTAAAAAATCTATTATATATAATAAAATGGGAGATAAAAGCAGGAAATGAATATTCCCTACAACACTTCACTCCTCCAAGGAACTTAGCAGACTTTAGGACTTATAAAGGCTGTATGTTAGTATTAAGTGAAAGTAAATCTCAACCTAAACTCTATAACCCAAAATGTTAAAAAAAAAAAAAAAATGTACTTAGATTCTGACCCTTAGGGAGAAAAAAATAAGATACTACTCCTTCCTCAAATATATTAAGAGATTAGAAAAAGAAAAAAAGAGATGATCCATGGAGGTCTGTTTCTACCACACCGTACTGTGTTAATCCTACTGAAGCAGACAGGAAATGAGACCATGTTTTTGTTTCCCTAAATGCTAGTAAAATCATTATCAATCCAAAAAATAAGAAGTTCTGAAGAAAAGGTATTTCAAACAGAAGCAGACGGTTTTACTGGTTCGATGCAGAGAATATATAACAAAACTAATGTGTTTTTACATGTAAACACAACTTACAATGAATTATAGAAAACAAGACTTACAGCAAAAGCATAAAGATACTACATTAGGTCACTCTATTTTCTTTTTTCTCACTTCTTTGCACTTATAATCTACATGTGCTATCAATATATAATACTGTTATGCAGAACATTATATTAATTCATACTGTATTATTCTCATAACTAAAGTCTTTATAGGCAAAGAATGACTTTTATACTACACATTAATCAGAACAGTACTAAGTAGAAAGAGGAACTCCAAATGGTACTTTGAAGAATCTCTATATAGTAACTATTGCTATATAGGCAGCATAGTGCTATTAGACTCATTCTTCTCGTTTCTTTTTTAACTGAATAGTTGACATACACATTTTATTTTTTCAAGTGTATAACACAGTGAGTCAACAGTTCTATGCATTATCACCACAGTAAGTGTAGTTACTATATGTCACCTACAAAATTATCACAGTGTTATTGATCATATTCTCTATGCTGTATTTTTCATTCCTGTGATTTACTTGATAACTGGAAGTTTATACCTCTTGATCCCCTTAATCTATTTCACCAGTTTCCCACCTATCTCACCACTGGCAACCACTAACTTGTTCTCTGTATTTAAGAGTCTGTTTAGTTTTTTTGTCTGTTCATTTGCTTTTCAGATTCCACACAGAAGTGAAATCATATAGTATTGGTCTTTCTCTGATTGATTTTACTTAACATAATATCCTCTAGGTCCATCCATGTTGTTGCAGACAGCAAGACTTCGTTCTTTTTTATAGCTGAGTAATATTCCACTGTATTTATATACCACATCTTTATCCACTATTGATGGACAATTGGGTTGCTTCCATATCTATTATAAATAATGTTATAATAAACATAGGGGTGCATAGGTAATTTCCATTTTTAATTTTTTGAGGAACCTCCATACTGTTTTCCATAGTGGCTACACCAATTTACATTACCAACAGTGCATAAGAGTTCTCTTTTTTTCATATCCTTGCCAAGACTTGTTATTTCTAGTCTTTTTGATAATGAGCATTCTGACAGGTGTGAGGTGATACTGCATTGTGGTTTTGATTTGCATTTCTCTGATGGGTTAGTAACGTTGAGCATCTCTTCATGTGCCTGTTGGCTATCTAAATGCTTTCTCTGGAAAATGTCTATTCAGGTCCTCTGCTTGTTTTTCATATTTGACCTGTATTATGTTGAGATATGTTCCCTCTAAACCCATGTTGAGTTTTTAACATGAATGAATGTTGTACTTTGTTAAATGCTTTTGCTGCATCTATGGAGATATTCATGTGGTTTTTTTTCTTTCCTCTTGTTAATGTGATATATCACATTGAATTATGACTACTGAACCATTCTCACATCCCTGGAATAATCCCACTTAATATTGGTGAATGTCCTTTTTATGTATTATTGAATTTCATTTACTAATAATATTTTGTTGAGGACTTTTACATCTATGCTTACCAGAGATAATGGTCTATATGTAATTTTCCTTTTTTTTTTTTTTTTTTTTTTTTTTGGTGTTTTTGGTTTTGGTATCAGAGTAATGCTGGCTTGGTAAAATAAATTTGGAAGCACTCCTTCCTCTCCTGTTTTTTGGAATAATTAATAAGAATAGGTACTAATTCTTCTCCAAATGCATGGTAGAATTCACCTGGGAAACCAGTGGGTCCTGGACTTTTCTTTGTTGGGAGTTTGATTATCAATTCAAGTTCATTACTAGCAGTCTATTCAGATTTTCTATTTCTTCTTTTTTTTTTTTAATTTTTTTTTTTAATGTTTATTTATTTTTGAGACAGAGAGACAGAGCACGAATGGGGGAGGGGCAGAGAGAGAGGGAGACACAGAATCGGAAGCAGGCTCCAGGCTCTGAGCCATCAGCCCAGAGCCTGACGCGGGGCTCGAACTCACGAACCGTGAGATCGTGACCCGAGCTGAAGTCAGACGCTCAACCGACTGAGCCACCCAGGCACCCCTATTTCTTCTTAATTCAGTCTTGGAAGACTATGTTTCTAGAAATTTATCCATTTCATCTAAGTTGTCCAATTTGTTGGCATATCATTTTTCACAGTAGTCTATTATAATCCGTTATATTTCTGTGGTATTGATAGTAACTCTCTTTCATTTCTAATTTTATATATTTAAGTCCTTTTTTTCTTCTTGATAAGACTGGCTAAAGGTTTATCAATTTTGTTTTCAAACAACCAGTTCTCAGTTTCATTGATCATTTCTGCCATTTTTTAAGAGCATTTTATTTCTGCTCCAATCTTTGTTACCTTTTTCCTTCCACTAATTTTGGGCTTTGTTCTTTTTCTAGTTCCTTTAGGTATAAGGTTAAATTGTTTGAGATTTTTCTTGTTTCTTGAGGCAAGCCTTTGCCACACACCAGAGTGTTTCCATTCTCATTTGTTTCCATGTATTTATTTTCTCTTTGATTTCTTCATTGACCCACTAGTTGTTCAGTAGCATGTTGTTCAACTTCCATATTTGTGGTTTTTTCCAGGTTTTTTTTTTTCTTGTATTGATTTCTAGTTTCATACCGTTGTGATGAGAAAAGATGCTTGCTTCTTAAATGTACTGAGACTTGTTTTGCAGCCTAACATGATCTATCTTGGAAAATGTTCCATGTGCACTCTGCTCTTTTTGGATGGAATGTTGTATATAGATCTGTTAAGACCATCTGATTTATAGTTCAAACCCATTGTTTCCTGATCTGGATGATCTGTCCACTGATATGAGTGGGGTTTTAAAGTTCCCTACTATTACTGTATTACTGTCAACTTCTCCATTTATGTCTGTTAATATTTGCTTTATATATTGGGTGCATAGATATTTAAAATTGTTATATCTTCTTACCAGATTGACCTCTATCATTTTGTAATGCCCTTCTGCCTTTTATTATACTCTTTGTTTTAAAATCTATTTTGTCTAATATAAGAATTGCTACACCAGCTTTTCTTTCACTTCCATTTACAGGTAATGTCTTTTTTTTTACATGTAGTATCTTTTTGCATCCTTTCACTTTCAGTCTATATGTGTCTTTAGGTCTGAGTTTAAGCAAGATGGGTCTTGATTCATTAAGCATTCAGTCACCCTGTGTCTTTTTATGGGACATTTATTTCATTCACATTTAAAGTAACTACTGATATGGTATGTACTTGTTGTTTCGTTGTTTTCTGGTTGTTTTTATAGTTCTTCTCTGTTCTAGTCTTTTGCTCTCTTCCCTTGTGATATGATGACTTTCTTTAGTTGTTATGACTGGAATCCCTTACCTTTTGTGTAACCATTATAGGGCTTTGATTTTGTGGTTACCATGAAGTTCATATATAACATTCCCTGTATATGGCAGTATATTTTGTCACTTAGGTTTTAATCCATTCTAAAAGCACTACATTTTTACTCCTCCTTCCATATTTTATGCTCATGTTATATTTTACATCTTTTAATTTTGTGTTATCTCTTGATTACTGTAGATACAACTAATTTTAATACTTTTATCTTTTAACCTTCATACTAGCATTTTAAGTGATTGGTCTACTACCTTTACTATATGTTTGCCTTTACCAGTGAAATTTTTCCCTTTCATGATCTTCTAATTTCTAATTTGGCCTTTTCTTTTCCACTTGAAGTCCCTTTAAAATTTCCTGTAAATTCTATTTAATGATGATGAATTCCAACTTTTGTTTTTCTGAGAAACTCTTTTAACTCTCCTTCAACTCCGAATGATCTTGCTGGGTAGAGTATTCTTGGTTGTAGGTTTTTTCCTTTCAGCACTTGGAATATATCATGCCACTCCCTTAAAGTCATCAAAGTTTCTGCTGAAAACTCAACTGATGGCCTTAGGAGGTTTCCCATGTATGTAACTAGTTGCTTTTGTTTTGCTACTTCTAAGAATCTCCAATTTTTAACATTTTATAACTTTTTAAAGTTTGTTTATTTTTGAGAGAGAGAGAGCACACAAGCAGAAAAAGGGCAGAGAGAGAGACACAGAATCCAAAGCAGGCTCCAGGCTCTGAGCTGTCAGCACAGAGCCCAACACAGGGCTCAAACCCATGAACTACAAGATCATGACCTGAGCCAAAGTCACAGGCTTAACCGAGCCAGCCAGGCACCTCTAATTTCTAGCATTTTAATTAGTATGTATCTTGGTGTAGATTTCTTTGGATTCATCGAGTCTAGGGACTTCCTGGACCTGGATGTCTGTTTCCTTCTTTAGGTTAGGGAAGTTTTCAGCCATCATTTCTACAAATAAATTCTCTGCCCCTTTTTCCCTTTGCTTTCTGGGGTCCCTATAATGCAAATGTTAGTATGTATGATATTGTTCCAGAAGTCTCTTAACCAATCCTGATTTTTTTAAACGTTTTTTTCTTTTTGCTGTTCAGCTTGATTTCCACTCTCTCACCTTCCAGATCACTGATCCATTCTTCTGCATCTTCTAATCTGCTACTGATTCCCTTTAATGTATTCTTCATTTCAGTTATTATATACTTCAGGTCTGATTTTTTTTTAAATTTTCTCTTTGTGGAAATTCTCACTCAGTTCATCTATTCTCTCAAGTCTTGCAAACATGTTTATGACGATTACTTTCAACTCTCTATCAAGTAAGTTGCTTATCTGTTTCATTTACTTCTTTTACTGAGGTTTTATCATATTCTTTTATTTGGAACATAGTCTTCTCTCTCCTCCTGTCATTTGACTCTGTTTCTATGTCAAATGGGTCAGATAAGTCTCCTGGTCTTGAAAGTAGCAGCCTTGTGTAGAGGACTTCCTATGCAGCCCAGCAGCACAATACTTCCCTGGTCACCAGAACCAGGTGCTCCAGGGATATCCCCTGTGTGGACTGCATGCGCCCTCTTATTGTAACTGGGCCATGACTGCAGCAAGTACACTGGTTGATGGGGCTGGCACCCACCCAGGATGACTGCAATGACCAGCCTCAACTACCATGGGCACACTGACGAGCAGGGCTGGCCCCTAGCACAGCTGGCTAAATGACCCAGATGCAGCTATTATGGGCATGCTGGTGGGTGGGATTAACCCCTGGTGCAGCTGGCTGAGAGGCTTAGCCATAACTGTTGCAGGAGTGCTGATGGGCAAGGTTGCTCCCACCTGGGGCAGGAGTCACTGGGAGGAGCTGCCTGCTGGGTATGATGGGGTAGCAATTGCTTTAGAGGGAAAGGGAACACCAAGGCTGCCTGTTGGGTATGGCAGGATAAGAGTTGCTTTGAGGTCAGATCCACAAAAGAATGCTGGGTGGGGGAGCAGTACTAACAGGGTAGATGGAGAGTGTCAGAACTGGCTCCCATCAGCTTTGGGCCAGTTAGGCTGAAGGAGGGCAAGAAAAATGATGCCTGCCAGCACTTATTCCTAGAGAAAGTTCCTACAGGTCTCAGCCTCTCTAGCATGTGCTCTAAAATTAGTCAACAAATCTCTTCCACATATAAGCCAGGTACTTTTCAAGGTGCAGCCTCTGTGCTGGGTCTCAGAGAGAGTGATATAGTGTGGGGGCCCTTTAAGCAGAGTCTCCATTTCCTATAGCACTCTCTCTTAGAGTTAAGCTGTGGTGATTTTCAAAGGCAGATGTTATTGAGGCTCATTTTCCCAGCACAGGTCTCCTGTGGGGTACCCAATATGGGGCTTGATCCCTTCACTTCCCAGGGAGGACCTCCAGACCTGTGAGATCCCTCTCCCTGTACAGGGGTTTTGTTCCCAGCCACATCTCTGTCCCTCCCTACCTTAGTCAATGGGGCTTTTTCTATATGTCTTCAGCTGTGAAACAGCTCTTCTGTTAGTCTTCAGGTCATTTTCAGAGTAAGTTGCACATTATTTAGTTGTACCTTGGTGTGTCCATTGGAGGAGGTGCACTTAGAATCCTCCTACCCGGGCATCTTCACAAGCTCCTGTTCTAGAAAGCCTAGACTCATTCTTCTTTAAAGTAACTTTGTACTTTGTACTCTTTATAATTCAGTTATGTGAAGATTTTAGATGATACAAAATATTACATCCTAGGCTATATTCATTATTTCCTTTTTATTTACAAAAACAATAGAGGGTTTTTTTTATTTTTTTAAATTTTTATTTATTTTTGAGAGAGAGACAGAGCGTGAGCAGGGCAGGGGGAAGGACAGAGAAACAGGGAGACACAGAATCCAAAGCAGGTTCCAGGCGCTGAGCTGTAAGTACAGAGCCTGACGTGGGGCTCAAACTCACGAGCCATGAGATCATGACCTGAGCTGAAGTCAGATGCTTAACCAATTCAGCCACCCAGGCGCCCCGCAAAGAATAGAGACTTTAAATTTTGAATCAAACAGTCCAAAAGAAAGAAAGAATATTGTTAAAATGTCAATACTACCCAAAGCAATCTACACATTCAATGCAATACCTATCAAAATTGCACCAGCATTCTTCTCGAAGCTAGAACAAGCAATCCTAAAATTTGTATGGAACCACAAAGGACCCTGAATAGCCAAAGTAATACTGAAGAAGAAAACCAAAGTGGGAGGCATCATAATCCCAGACTTTAGCCTCTATTACAAAGCTGTGATCATCAAGACAGTATGGTATTGGCACAAAAACAGACACACAGACCAATGGGATAGAATAGAGAACCCAGAATTGGACCCACAAATGTATGGCCAACTAATCTTTGACAAAGCAGGAAGGAGTATCCAATGGAAAAAAGTCTCTTTAACAAATGGTGCTAGGAGAACTGGACAGCAACATGCAGAAGAATGAAACTAGATCACTTTCTTACACCATTCACAAAAATAAACTCAAAATGGATGAAGAACCTGAATGTGAGACAGGAAGCCATCAAAACCCTAGAGGAGAAAGCAGGAAAAAACCTCTCTGACCTCAGCCACAGCAATTTCTTACTTGACACATCTCCAAAGGCAAGGGAATGAAAAGCAAAAATGAACTATTAGGACCTCATCAAGACAAAAAGCTTCTGCACTGCAGAATCAACAAAACTAAAAAGCAACTGATGAAATGGGAAAAAATACTTGCAAATGGCATACTGGATAAAGGGCTAGTATCCAAAATCTATAAAGAACTCACCAAACTCCACATCCAAAAAACAAATAATCAGTGAAGAAATGGGTAGAAGACATGAATAGACACTTTTCTAAAGAAGACATCCAGATGGCCAACAGACACATGAAACGTTGCTCAACATCACTCATCAGGGAAATACAAATCAAAACCACACTGAGATACCACCTCATGACGGTCAGAGTGGCTAAAGTGAACAAATCAGGAGACTATAGATGCTGGAGAGGATGTGGAGAAATGGGAACCCTCTTGCACTGTTGGTGGGAATGCAAACTGGTGCAGCCACTCTGGAAAACAGTGTGGAGGTTCTTCAAAAAATTAAAAATATATCTACCCTATGACCCAGCAATAGCACTGTTAGGACTTTACCCAAAGGATACAGGAGTGCTGATGCATAGGGGCACTTGTACCCCAATGTTTATAGCAGCACTTTCAACAACAGCCAAATTATGGAAAGAGCCTAAATGTCCATCAGCTGACAAATGGATAAAGAAGATGTGGTTTATATATACAATGGAATACTACTTGGCAATGAGAAAGAATGAAATCTGACCATTTGTAGCAACGTGGATGGAACTGGAACGTATTATGCTAAGTGAAATAGTCAGGCAGAGAAAGATAGATACCATATGTTTTCACTCATATGTGGATCCTGAGAAACTTAACAGAAGACCAGAGGGGAGGGGAAGCGGAGGGAAAAAGTTACAGAGAGGGAGGGAGGCAAACCATAAGAGACTCTTAAGTACAAAGAACAAACTGAGGGTTGATGCGGGTGGGGGAAAGGGGAAAGTGGGTGATGGGCATTGAGGTAGGCACCTGTTTGGGATGAGCACTGGGTGTTGTATGGAAACCAATCTGACAATAAATTATATTTAATAAAAAAAAAAAACAGTCCAAAAGAAAATATATTGAACCAATAATTAAAAGAGAAGCCCCTGCTTTGACAAACTGGATTACAGTTTCAATTGTTACTACTTGGTCAAGGTACACATGACTCCTAACAATTAACTACTGTGACTTAAAAAAATGTTTTTCTTTAAAAAATGCTTTTCTTAGCATTACCACATATTAGATACAATTGTTATCAAAGTCTGCTCGTTAAATACTAATGTCATTTCCAGAGTCTATGATCAACGTTTTTACTACACTGAATACTTTGTAAGATGTTCCTATTTTGGGGTCTGTTTTATTAAGAAAGCTATCTAGTATTGAACTGGATAACAAAATTTATTATAGTCATAATAGTCAGAAAGTCTAATATAAAGTAGTAAAAGAAACAAAAATATTTTTTAAAAACTTGAATTTTTACCTAAGTATGTGAGCAATGTGTATGAACTCTCTCTTAAGTAGGGACTCTATTACTAGTTTTCTTTAAGAATGTCACAGGAGTGGGGCGCCTGGGTGGCTCAGTCAGTTGAGCATCCGACTCTTGGTTTACACTAAGGTCAAGATCTCATGGTTCATGAGTTTGAGCCCCACATCGAATGATGCCAGCACAGAGCCTGCTTGGGATTCTCTCTCTCTCTCTCTCTCTCTCTCTCTGCCCCTTCCCTGCTCATAGTCTCTGTCTCTCTTAAAATAAATAAATATGCTTTAAAAGAAATTGTTTTAAGAAGGTCATAGGGGTCACAGGGTTGTACTTAAATTAATAAATGACAATCTGAATAAAAATATAAAGCCTACCAAAAAATAAATTTACCAATAATTTGTTTCTGACTGTGAAAAGATGTTTCTCACTCAATAGCCAATCAAAATAAAGAACACAAAGCTAGATAATAATTACTTCCTTAGGGAGAGCTATGTTGGTCAGGCACAGACCTGAGTAGAGCAGATTGCTAATCTTATATAGGGTTTAGGAGGAAATCTGGAGTTCAGGGATTGGTGGATTTTTAGAGGCTTAGAAGCAGTGCTACTAAAAGGGCTACCACTGACTAGCTGGCTTGCAAAATCCTGTTCACTAAGGTAGGTTGTTATTGATTGATCACAGTGACTTACAAACAATTCCAAAGAACTGTCATGTATTCAGTAAGCAGGTTTAAAACTGGTTCAAGTGACTAATTGTTATCATGGCTATACAAGAATCAGTCTTCTAGGAGTTTGGAAACTTCCTTTTACTTTCACAAGGTGAGCACAGGAACCAACATACACACACACACATATATATATAGATACTGTGTATGCAAGTCACATGGTTTCAAAATCACATTTCAAGGAATTGCAATAAAAATGGAAATATTATCAGTGTTAAGGGGAAACACCATTTATTTGCCTTGAAACCTATTCATTTCGTCAACCAGTCACATGTTATATTGCAGGTTATGGAAATTCAAAGATGAATATGAAAAGCAACAACCAAGTGCTTTACAGCAGTGCTATTCAAGGTGAGTCTGGCAGCACCTGGGTGGCTCAGTCGCTTAAGCACCTGACTCTTGATTTCAGCTCAGGTCATGATCTCACAGTTGTGAGATAGAGCCCCACATTGGGCTCCCATGCTGAGCCGGATGCAGAGCCTACTTGAAATTCTCGCTCTCTCCGTCTTCCTCTCTGCCCCTCCCTGCTCATACTCTCACACATGCTCTTTCTCAAACTAAATAAAAAACTTTTAAAAAACATATGCACAAAAGTAATCTAACCTTTTAAAAAGTTATCTAAAATAAGTCCCCCTTGAAAAAGGATAAGACATGACATAATTCCTACCATTAATGAGCCTGAATTATCCAGATGGGACAAAAACAGATGATAAAAATAATGTAGTAAAGTCAACAGTAAAGAGACGTACTGGATATTAAGGGAGAACACAAACTATCCCAGATGATCAAGGTTCCCCACTGAATGCGAAAGCTCCCATGCATTCAAAGTTCCCACTCCACTCTACCTAATTATAACCAAGTTTCATACATTATGTTTCCTCAATTTCTCTCATATAATGTTGGCCCTTCTTCTCCAGCAACACCACTTTAGTCACAGGCCCCATCATCTCACAGCTATGATGACAACCTCCCAAAGCCTCTTCTCTCACCAGTGCATCCTTCCTACTGCTGCCAGTTATCATTCCTTAATTCAAATCTGATCATATCAACTCAATGCTTAAAAAATTCCATGGAGGGGAGCCTGGGTAGCTCAGTTAGTTAAATCTATCTTCAGCTCAGGACATGATCTCGTTGTTTGTGGGTTCGAGCCCCATATTGGGCTGTCTGCTATCAGCAGAGCCTGATTCGGATCCTCTGTCCCTGTCTCTGCCCCTCCCCAGCTCACACTCTCTTTCTCAAAAATAAATAAACATTAAAAAAAGAAAAATTCCAGGGGCATCTTGGTGACTCAGTCAGTTGGGCGTTCAACCTCAGCTCAGGTCATGATCTCATGGTTCGTGAGTTCGAGCCCTGCGTGGGGCTTTGTGGTGACAGCTCAGAGCCTGGAATCTGCTTTAGATTCTGTGTCCCCCTCTCTCCCTACCCCTACCCCGCTCACACTCTGTCCCCCCCCCCCCAAAAATAAATAAAGATTTTTAAAAATGTGTTTTTTTAATTCCATGGATATGGGTGCTCAGGAGGCTCAGTCAGTTAAACATCCAACTCTTGATCTCAACTCAGGTCTTGATCTCAGGGTCATGAGTTCAAGCCTTGCACTGGGCTATGTGCTGGACATGAAGAAGGAAGGAAGGAAGGAAGGAAGGAAGGAAGGAAGGAAGGAAGAGAAAGATTCCATGGATAATGTAAAGGTAAATGGAAAGAAAACTGGATGCAAGATGTACAATCTCTATTTTGTAAATATGGAGATATGATAGATTTCCAGCTACAAGATAGGTTCCAACTGCAATTGCTGTTTCGGAATCAATTAAGGAATGATTACAAAAATTTCTATTTACTATAGAAAAATCTGTGAAGGAAAACAAGGAAACATAAGTTGAAAGTGGGCCACAGAAATTTATGGCATGGGACATACAAAGCATATTCCCAAAATTTCTTCAAATTTTAAGAATAAAAAAGAAATGACTAAATACTTACTATCACAGCTAGCATGCCTGTTTTAACTAGGTTAAATATTCTTATGGGTCAGGGCACCTGGGTGGCTCAGCTGGTTAAACATCCAACTCTTGATTTCAGCTCAGATCATATCTCACAGTTTGTGGGTTCGAGCCCTGCATCAGGCTCCACACTGACAGTGTGGAGTCTGCCTGAGATTCTCTCTCTCCCTCTCTCTCTGTCCCTTCCCTGCACTCTCTCTCTCAATCTCAAAAATAAATAACTTTAAAAAGAAATATTCTTATAGGTCATAAACATTTTACAATGCTTTACAGTCCCTCATATAATGACCATAAGGTACAGTTGTTTTTAGAACTTAAAAAGAGGTAGCATGGGGCACCTGGCTGGCTCAGTCAGAAGAACATGTGATTCCTGATCTCAGGGTGGTGAGTTCGAGCCCCATGTTGGGTAGAGAGATTACTTAAATGAATAAATAAGTTAAAACTTTAAAAAAGAAAAAGAGGTAGCATGATATAGCAGAAGTAACAGTGAGTTAATCAGTATAATTGGATTTTAACTAGCTACATTTTGGGTAAGTTACCTAATCTCCCCAAGTCTCAGTTTCTTCATTTATAAAAAGAACAGGATTGGGCAGGTCACAGATCATCAATCTTTTTCCATAAAGGACAAAACAGTCAATATTTTAGGCTTTGTGGCCCATACGGTCTCTTTCATGACCACTCAAGTATGCCGTTACAGTATGAAAGCATCAAGAGACAATACATAAGGGAACTAAGTGTGGCTGTGTTCCAATAAAACTTTATTTACAAAAGTGAGAATAAGCTGAGTTTGGCCTCTAAGACCCTAGTTTTAGGTAATCACTGTTTATTTCTAAACTATGAGAGTACTTTTCTTGTATTTGAAATTCCTTAAGCTGTTGCTTAGATTTTTAGAAAAATCTGTTAGCAATAGCTAACACAAGGCACATAAACTAATGATTAATAGCAGACCTTACGATCAGTTTGGGATTCTCTGTTAGCTGTTAGCCTTGGGCACATCACTTAAAATCACTCTGGGGGTGCCAGGGTGGCTCACTCGGTTGAGCATCCGACTTCAGCTCAGGTCATGATCTCACAGTCTGTGAGTTCGAGCCCTGCGTCAGGCTCTGTGCTGACAGCTCAGAGCCTGGAGCCTGCTTCAGATTCTGTGTCCTCCTCTCTCTCTGCCCCTCCCCCACTCGTGCTCTGTCTCTGTCTCAGAAATAAACATTAAAAACAATTTTTTTTAAATAAAATAAAATCACTCTGAACCTCAGCTTTAAGTTTGTTGTGAAGTTTAAATGAAGTAATAATATATAAAATGTTTAACCCTGTATCTAGTTTACAATAGGCATTCAATAAATGAACATTATTGCTTTTATAAATTATGTGATCCCGAGTCCTTAGTCAGGAACACAATACTCCAATCAACATCTTTTCCAACAAATAAAATATGCTTTATAATAATTTACATGCAGATGCATTTTTCATTACAGAAAAAGATAAGGACTGGTTATATTAGCCTAAGTCTTCCTTATTGTTGTTGTTCTTTCAATGACAACAGTCAGCTTTGAGTGCTTACTATCTACTTACTAGCTGTATGACCTTGGTTAAGTTATATAACTTTTCATTAGCCTCAGTTTCTTCATCTGTAAAAATGTGGAAAACAACAGTACCAACTTTATAGGACTGTTACAAGAATTAAATGAGTTAATAAACTGTCTAGCACATAAACTATACAAGTAACTGCTATTATTTGAGCTAGATATGTAACATTTGTTCATTTCAATCCTTGGGACAACCCAAAGAGGTATTATTCCTACCTGACAGTTGTGGATAAAGAAGTTCAGAGAAGCTAAGAAAGCTACCCAAGGTCACAAAGCTATTAAGTGGCAATGCCAAGGACTCAACATAGGCTTGCCTGACTACAAAGCCAAAAGTCTTACCACAAGGCCAAAGATGACGTTAACTATATCTTTGTATGGTATATATAAATTATAAGAACTAAAATGGGGTATTAATAATTATCCCCCGGGGCACCTGGGTGGCTCAGTCGGTTAAGCGTCCCACTTCAGCTCAGGTCATGATCTCACGGTCTGTGAGTTCGAGCCCCGTGTCGGGCTCTGGGCTGATGGCTCAGAGCCTGGAGCCTGCTTCTGATTCTGTGTCTCCCTCTCTCTCTGCCCCTCCCCTGTTCATGCTCTGTCTCTCTCTGTCTCAAAAATAAATAAACGTTAAAAAAAAAATTTAATAATTATCTCCCCATACAGGAAATGTTTTTCAATTTTTTAAAGTTCAAAGATAAGAGAATACACATAAAATCACTGATCTTAAAATGATAGTTTTTCCATAGGTAAAATTTTTACTGAAATGATCCCCCTTTGTTTTAGATCCAATTAATTTAACTCAAACTTTCATTATTAAAGTAATAAGCAATCCTCTGCATTAAAATAACTAAAGATGCAGCATAGTGACTTACCTTGTACATGCAAAGTACTATGCAAATGATAGTATCCACCTCTAATTGATCTTTGAGATTTATCTAAACCTCTCAGATTAATTTTATTAAGAAGCAAACCTGGTGAGTCAAACACAGTTCTGTTACACTACTCTATAAATTCCCAAGAATTGACTTAGAACCTGAACTTCGAAAAGCTTTCCAATTCATATGAAAATACCAATATCAAAAGGAAAAGTAAAAAATATCTCAAGGAAAAAGACAAAAAGATATTACTCTGCTGCATACATTTGTTATTAAGTTTGTGCTGCAACACTTAACTCACTTCCTACTCTTCAGGCCTTGTGAATGCTACTCGAAATTGATCCAGAAACAGAAGTTGGCTTCACACCGTAAAGCCTCAGAGCCCAGCAACCTAATACTAAAAAGAAAAATAGGGCAGTTTGATATAGCTTACTTCCAAACTCTATTATAAGAATGAACCCAAACTTAGAACTCTAACCTAACTCTAAAATTCCCCAAATGCAAATAAGATTAATTTTAAATGTTATAAACTAAAATTATAAATTATAATCTAATTTATATAAGCAGGTGGTCAATTTCTTGAAAAATCATACCCAAATTCTTTCCAAACCAGCAACACTGTAAGTCAAAACAACCATCAATTAGGATTTAATAAAACTTTACACTCCTTGCTATACAAGAAGAAATATCACATAACAACAAATATGTAGTTTGGAAAACAAAATACTTAATTTTCTTTAGCATTTGGTGTTCTGTAGAGAAAAGAAAAAATGTTCAAATTTTAAAATAAGGAAATCAAATTATCTTTAAGCATTTCAAAATAAGATTCTAACATGCTGGATTGTATTTGGGTGTCATTCCTTGGGACCTATTCTATTGCCCATCAAGAGTGGAGGGGAGGGGCGCCTAGGCGGCTCAGTCCATTAAGGTTCCAACTTCAGCTTAAATCATGATCTCATGGTTCATGGATTCCAAGCCCTGTGTCTGGCTCTGTGCTGACAGCTCAGAGCCTAGAGCCTGGAGCCTGCTTTGGATTCTGTGTCTCCCTCTCTCTCTGCCTCTCCCCTGCTCGTGCTGTCTCTCTCTCTCTCTCTTTTTTTTTAATTTTTTTTTTTTTACATTTATTTATTTTTGAGAAACAGAGTGAGACAAAGCATGAGTGGGGGAGGGGCAGAGAGAGAAGGAGACACAGAATCTGAAGCAGGCTCCAGGCTCTGAGCAAGCAGTCAGCACAGAGCCTGATGCGGGGCTCGAACCCACAAACTGTGAGATCATGACCTGAGCCGAAGCTGGACACTCAACCCACTGAGCCACCCAGGCGCCCCCCTCTCTCTCTCTTTCAAAAATAAATAATAAACATTAAGGGAAGAGAGGAATGGGCAGTATCTGCCTAACAACAATGGACCAATTAGTGGTGTCATCTCCATATATAAGAAGCAGCACTATTATTTATATGAACATAGTATATCATTAATATCAACTACTAGTTCTGGAAGAAAAACAGGCACTCATGGTGCTTCAAAGATTACCTTTCTTAAAAAAAATTTTAAAAACCTAATATTAAAAATAATCTACAAAATGTTTAGCAAACAAGCCTGCCTAGATAACCAATCCTAATAGTTCTTAAAACCTTTGGCGGGGGGGTGGGGGGGGGGGGGGGGGGGGAGGGGGCATGAACACCTTTTGAACATCTACTGAAAGCTAGGGGTCTTTTCCCCAGAAAGTACAGATACACAGAGTTCACAGACTCTGGGAAGACTATTTATGGACACCCTCATAGATCTAGGTTAAGAACCAGAGAGATGAAGTAGAAATTTTCCCAAGGCATTTTTGACTCTCTTCCATAATTTTATCTCTGACTCATCAAACTAAATCATTCATAACCAGACAATAAACTCATGTTCTGCCAAACAAACAAAAAAAAAGTTTGATGGTATTAAGCCGTATTCACCTGAAAATATGATGAATTGGCAGAATTTCAAAATACAGCATCTAACTAATGATATCAATAAACATTAGTGTATTATGACAGTTTATAAAATGATTTCACATTATAACAACATTTTATACCCCTTTTACAGCTAAGAAAATAATGATTATTTTTGTTATTCTATGAAGAATTTCTTCTCATTCATCTCTTTAACTCTTAATATACAAAAACAAATAACTTTGTTGAAAATTTAAACATAAGAAACCAAAAGTTTAAACACCCAATTTTTTTAAAACACAAAAACTAACTGAAATTAATTTTTAGGATGTTCAAAATATCTTGTAATCTTTTTTTGTGTGTGGGGGGGGGGTTATTTATTTAGAGAGAGTGTGTGTGTGTGTAAGCAGGGAAGGAGCAGAGACATGGGGAGAGAATCCCAAGCAGACTTCTTCAAAGTCAACTCTGAGCCCCATGTTGGGGTCCATCCCACCAACTTGCAAGACCATGACCTGAGCCAAGATCAAGATCAAGAGAGTCCCACGTTTAACCCACAAGCCACCCAGGCGCCCACCCTTGTAATCTTTTTTCTTTTTTTTTTTTTTTTTTAATTTTTTTTTCAACGTTTTTTTATTTATTTTTTGGGACAGAGAGAGAGACAGAGCATGAACGGGGGAGGGGCAGAGAGAGAGGGAGACACAGAATCGGAAACAGGCTCCAGGCTCCGAGCCATCAGCCCAGAGCCTGACGCGGGGCTCGAACTCACGGACCGCGAGATCGTGACCTGGCTGAAGTCGGACGCTCAACCGACTGCGCCACCCAGGCGCCCTGTAATCTTTTTTCAATAACAATACTCATTTCCATTCTCTACAACTCTTAATTAAAAGTTCTCTAAAAAAAAAAAAAAAAAAAAAAGTGTTATTTGTCTAAACCCCAGAGAATATACAACATCAAGAGTGAACCCTATCTAAACTACAGACTTTGGGTGATAATGATCTGTCAATGTAGATTCATCTTTTCTAACAAAACTACAATTCCCACGTGGCAATTTTGATAGTGAGGGAGGCTGTATATATGTGGAGCAGGGCAGGAGCATATGGAGGCAGAAGGTATATGGGAAATCTGTACCTTACTTAATTTTGCTATGAACCTAAAACTGCCCTAAATATAAACTCTGTTTTGAAAAAGGAGTCGGTGGGTGTGTCAAAATTTACCTGGCTTTCTTAACAAATGAGGAAATACTGTTTTCTAAAAATTACTCCGACTGTGAATTAAGTTTCCTGAGAATACAGAATGTGCAATTATTACAGAATATATTATCATTAAAAAAAAACCACAGTAATAATAGTAATCTTATCAAATACTAAAAGAATGTTTTAAATGTTAATACGAAACAGTGCATATGTGAGTACAGTTATCTTAAGATTCCTTTTTATATTTATGTTCCTATTATTTGATATTTTAAAAGGCAATATACAAAGGGACTGAAAGTTGTAGTTCAGGAAGGAAAAGGAAAAGCAGCAGCCAATGAAAAAAGCCACCGCCAAGCAGAGGTCCTCCTGTTCTCCCAAGACCACCCTCTGCCAGGGTCAGGATTCAAGGGAGATGGAGAAAGGGTTTCCTCATAAAGTGAGAATAAAGAACAGCAAACGTCAATTATCAACTTACAGAAAACAAAAATAATGAAAAAGTGCAACCAGCAGATAAACTGCTATCGTCAACCCAGGTTTTTCAAGACGCTTTCCCCAAAGTATCCTCCCAAGGCGGTAACATTAGCATAGGGTAAAGGGCCAAAAACAGTTATGCTATTAAAACGGATAAAAGGGAATTACTGAGAAAGGTTCAATTTCCTACGTAAAGTCATCGGATTCAACACTGCCAAGTGGGAAAATACGTAAAATGCTTTTCACACCCAGGAGCGCAAACGCTACGACTGTGCAAATCCAGTAAAGGGTAAACCCCGGACTAGAAAACTCCCAACTATGTAGACAAATCGCCCTCCCTGAAGAAATCAGCAAGTTAACTAAGCCCAGAAGTGAGTGGAAGGAAGAAAGAGCTGGTTGTGGAGCAGTAAAACAAACTCCACGGAGCGGCTGCGTGTTCGGAAAGGGGCTTTGGTTACTGGTGTCACACCAGGAGGCACTCTTCCATTAGGATCTCTACTCCCGCGGAAGGGACATCTGACGCGAGCAGCAAACCCCCGGTACCAGCAAGTCCCAACGGGCAGCGAGCCCCTCCGGCGAGCCAGTCCCCGGCGGGCTGCGAGTCCCCACGCCGCAGGGCCAGGAGACAGCCCACCTGCCGCGCACCCACAGGCCGGCCGCCCTCCCTGGGCCCCGAACCCGGCCGGCCGCACCGCTACTGTTCATTCCTTGCACGCCACCAAGCACCTGCCTGTCCGTCTCTTCTTCGAAAGACCGAGAGGAGACAGCCAAGGGGCCACCGACGGGGATGACAGAGCCAGAGGCTGGGGATCTCTTCGAGGAAATGCGACCCCGTTCCTCCCGCCAACCGGAGCGACAGAAAACGTGCAGCGGTTTAATGGGCCCCAAACCCTCTCAGCTGTGGAGTTTTAGTTACTGCCTGGTAGGGCTGGAGTATCCCGGAGCCAGAAGCGAAAGCTCGAGCGGCGTAACGATATTTAGGGTTGGGTTAAAGGAGGGCTCGGCGTGAACCCACAGCACCGCACAAAGGAAGAGAGGAATGAGGGGGGAAGAAGAGCAGTTACCTCGGTCCTCCGCTTGTCCCTCCGCTCGGTTCCTCCCGGCCTCGCTAAAGCTGCAGACCCGCAACCAGGCTACCGCAACCCAGCGTCTCGCCGCAGCACCTAGCGGCGCCGCACTAGACCCGCGCGAGCACCCGACGGACGCGCGCCCTCCTGCGCGGTCCCGTAGAGCCCTGGCAAGCGCCGGGCTTCCTCTCGGCTCAGCCCCGAGAACGGCGGCCTCTGGCGCGGCGAGAGAAGCGCGCGCCGAGGCCCGCGCACAGCACTCTGGGAGGTGTGGTTTATGGTTACCTCCGCCGGGTGCCCGCCCCCCACCGCGTCCTCCCCGCCCCCTCTCGCTCACAAGCGGCTAGAGGCTCTAGGGGACTGTTGATGCGGTGCTGCTGGGAGGCGGGGGAAGGTTGACCAGGGCCTAAGGGACGTCCTCAAAACAGATCGAGATAGGACACCGCATAAATAATTCTGGAGTTATCCATTGCTTACATTTCCATGGCCGTGCAAAATTCAGTTTCTTTTTACATCCACCAACTCCCCTCCTATGCGTTGGGTATTCTTGGGGTTTATACCTCTTTTTTAAAAAAGGTGGGGGAGCGGGAGGACTTCCGTTTTTATTCCTATGACAGTTTCTCCACGCTTTCTGCAGAGGATATACACAGCAGCTTGTGTTTATAAATATAGACCCACAGTTTGTAAACTTAAGCAGTTAACTGACCTAAGCACACGCTGCCAAAAACCATTGTAAGTAAAAATGATGTTGAAAGAAACCAATTTTTCCATAAAGTCAATGGAATGTAGAGGTGGGAGATTAAGAGAGAGCAAAGAAAAAAAATTTTAAGTATATTTTCCTAATATGTCTTTTGTTAGACAACCTCAAGCTTTTACAACCCCAGAAATATACTTCAGAATAAATTTAACTCTAGGTACATTTATGAATATTAACACATAGGTTTGTATTGACACATAGGTTTGCTGGAAAAAGAGCTTTTTAAAAAAATATCATTTTAGGTAAAAACCCAAAAATGACTACTTGAATCTGAAATTTCATTTCCAGAAAAAAAAATCACTTTTTTTACATAACAGAAATTGAAATAAATAATCCTTAAGATTTCAAAATATTTCTCTTCAGAGCATTGTATTTTACAAATTTAATGTCAATGCCCTTAGAAAAATAGAGCAAGACCCGTTTTAAAGTGTACACACACAGAGCTCCAGCTCAGTGAGTTAAGCAAACCACATTTGATGTCATGCCTGAGGCTCTCTGTTGACAGTGTGGAACCTGATTGAGATTCTCTCTGCTCCCTCCCTGCTCACACACAGAGTGTCTCTCTCTCTCTCTCTCTCTCTCTCTCTCTCTCTCTCTCACGCATACACATGAATAAATAAATAAATGCATAAATACATAAAAAAAACAAAGTGTGCACACACACACAATTATAAAATTTGTCTGGAAGCATGATGTAATACAATATATATTTAATAAAACCGGGACATCTGGGTAGGTCACTGGAAGTGTCTCACTTCCACTCAGGTCATGATCTCATGGTTCATGGGTTCCAACCTTGCATTGGGCTCCGTGCTGATAGCTGGGAGCCTAGAGCCTGCTTTGGTTTCTGTGTCTCCCTCTCTCTGCCCCTCCACTGCTGGCTCTTGCTCTCTCTCTCTCTCTCTCTCTCTCTCAAAAATAAACTTTAAAAAATGTTTTTAATAAATAAATAAAACTGTGTTCTAATAGAATTTTTTTCTGTAATTAGAACTTTTTTTTTAAATCAGGTGTACTATGTCTCCTAAAAAATCTCATAGAGGGGGCCTGGCTGGCTTAGTTGGTAGAGCATGTGACTCTTGATCACAGGATCATGAGTTCAAGACCCCTGTTAGACTTAGAGCTTACTTAAAAGAAAAATGAAATAAAAAATGCTTATACAGTAGAGCTGCTTTTTTCTCTGCTGAATATACAAAGCAATATACTACCTGTAGTCACTAACTACATCAAAGAAATATACACAAAATTTCAATACTCATCATTTATTTATTCAAAAATATTTATTGAGCATTTACTATTTGCCAGGCACTGAGCCAGGAAATGGGAAATACACAGTGAACAAAACTAAATAGTCCCTGCACTCCCGGAGACCTGAGATCTAGTGGAGGAAACAGAAAATGAACAGAGAAATAAAAAGGTATGCATAGAGTGACAAGGGGAGTGGGGAACACATAAAGTAGACCAATCTAGAATTTTTCATTGGGAGAGGAGAATCACACAAAAAACCTGAAAATTAAATTAAATTCTCAAACCAAATGTCAATAAACTAGGAGTAGGGGGGGAGAGAGTCATTCCCTAAAAAATAATATATCCACAACAGTGCTCTCAATTATTTTAAAAATACATATATCTCACAAAACAAGATATACCTTTGAGGGGGTTCAAGACATGCTATCCCAGAATATGGCACGTTAGCATATGGAATAAAGCTAAAGGAATTTGAGAAAAATGGCAGAAGGAGGAAGGTCACTCTGCGCTTCACCCTCTCACCTTTCTTCCCCGAAAGAGTTCATAAAACTACCATGTGAAAGGTGCCTTCCCTGTACCAGGAGGAAAGAAGACATTTTAATCACCAGAAATGGAATTTAGGATGGAGAAAGCTATATGAACGAACCTTGTTAGGGGCGACTGGGTGGCTCAGTCATTAAGTATCCGACTCTTGGCTTCAGCTCAGATAATGATCTCTGATTTCCTGAATTTAAGGACCCAGGTCAGGCTCCACACTGGTAGCCTGAGCACCACTATGCAGCACCACCTCGCCCGTCCAAGTCCTACAGAGTCACTGGACTGCACTTTCTTACCATTCCTCCACCCCATCTTATCACCTCTTTCACAGCCAAACTCTACTGTGGTGCATTAACTTCCCTTAACTGTCATTTCCTGACTTCTCCCCCACAACACACTGATGGCTACGTTTTCTGGCCTTCACCCTGCAGCCCAGCTTATGCTATTTTAATTTATGACAGTTCTAACCTTCGTTACCCTTGCCAATAATCAGACATGGGTATCTCTAAACCTTCGCTAACCTTTTTCCATTCTAGTCTCTGAAATATTTGCATTTCCTTAATTTCTCTCTGGGCCTTTGTACTTCCTGTGCCTTCTCCCTCTTTGCCTGGCTAACTTCCACTCATCATCCAATATCAACTTAGATACTATTTTCATGAGGAAGTCTTCCCTGGTTACAGTCCCCTCTCAATTCTGGGTTAGTTTCTTACATATATGCTCACATTGTAACCTATTTTTGCCCCAAATGTAACACTTACCGGTGAGCATTTTAATTAGTTATCTACCTCTTTCATTCATCCCAAGGATGCTTAAATAGAAAGTAGGACCATAGTACTTGATTTATGGTAGCTGTTTAATAAACACTCAGACAATAAATGAATCCATATCAACTTTGTGAAGTAAAGGAGAATTGAGTAAATATATTCAGAAAAGGGCCAAATAGTAAATATTTAAGGTTTGCAGACTCTAAGGCCTTGTTTCAACTATTCAACTCTGCTTTCTGAAGGATGATAGCTAATTCCTACTGGTGGCTTCAGAATATCTCTGTAAAACAGAATTTGAGTTAAAAAAAAAAGAGTGAAAGGAGTGGGGGAAACTCTGGGCTAGAGAACATTACTTGAGGATATATTTACACAGTAGATACATAGTTCTTGTTTACAGTAATAAGTTTTTTGGGTAGTCTGGGTCAATGGATGGAGCTAAAACAGAAAGCATCTTTGGTATGGCCATTGTTGGTTCAATTTGTGTACTAACTTTTTCTTTTGAAAATTACTTGTGTTTGTGAGTTTTTACAATTTATAATTTAATCCACGTTCCCCTCATTTTTAACATTTCACTTTTGCTACTCCATCCTGCCCAAGTCAATTTCCTGTGAACTTGCCTAGACATGTTTGAGCTTTCAGGCTATATATTTGGCTCTCTAGAGCAATCCATGAAGTCACAGGATGAGAGCAATTTGCCTCCATCCCTACCCCCTCTATAAGTACTGTGACTTTAGTCATCAGAAAAACAAATTTAGAGAAATTCTGTTTTCCAATATCTATGTTTGAAATATGTGCAATACACTCCTGAGCAAAATTGTATCCATATACATGGTAGAAACTGACACAGTGTAACAAATGCAATTGTGTTTCAATTCCAACATGTATTCCAAATGTGTGATCTGTATGCAAAGTACTTGTTTCAGGGCACCTGGCGGGCTCAATGGAAGGAACATTTGCCTCTTGATCTTGGGGTCATGAGTTTGAGCCCCACATTAGGTGTAGAGATAAGTAAAAAAAATTAATAAATAAAAACTTTAAAAAAAGGAAAAGTACTCATTTCATTAAGATTTAGATCTATATTACATTAGGTTTCTGATAACATCTTCACATTCTTATAATAGAACCTATCTCCAAAAAGTCTATTTTTTGAAATATTAGTTTAATTAAATTAAATGCAGCATGGCAGATACTGCTAGTTGCTTAAACAATATCTTCTTGCCTTCTTTGTTAATAAAAGAACCCCAGTTTCTTGAGGGGTGGCTATGTACCTAGCTAACAAATTATCTTTCAGCCTCTCTGACAAAGTAAGTTCTAAGCATTAGATAAAAGCATTGCATGGAGGTTTGGGGATGGCTGCTTAAAGGGAATTGATTCAGCTGGGAAGATCCTCTCATCTTCTCTCTTCCTGGAAGTAATACCTTCTCGGCCTTTTGGGTAAGATCAAGTGTAGTAATAGCTTGAGTTCTAGCAGCCATCTTGGACCAAGAAGTTATTTGAGTTATGAATAGGATGGCAAATGACAGAGGAGCCTGAGTCCTTGATGACCATTGAACCACCGAACAGTCTCACTATAGGCCTTGAGGAGTGTGAATTTCCAGTCGCAAAAAGAATAATATCTCTATGTGATAAACAAAATGGAGCTGCTTCCAAATTTTGGAACTGCCACAGAGGCCTGCCCAGGCTTGCAGGCTTTCTTTCCTTGTTAATTAGCAATTTAAGACTGCTTTTTCAATGGGTCAGTAGAGAAAGATGGTTCAACAGTCAGGAGCCAAGAAGAGATGAGCAGATGAAAACCACTGATGAAAAGTGATAAACCAAGATTGAGTAATCAGACAGAGGATGTACAATGGATGTGAATTTACTTCACTAGGCAGTGACCATTTCTCATAGAAACTTTAAGACAATACTTTGAGGCTATCACGTTGCAACCTTTTGTAGATGTTGTAATTCTTTCACTTCAATAGTTGCTGGCTGTCCCGTAACCCTCCTGCACCCATAATATCCTTACACAAGATGGTCCAGAAAGAAGCTCAAATTTCAGATCCTCTCTGTAAGTAATTGTCTTCAGGAGTTTACAAGCCAACATTAAACAGGAGAAATTGTTATAAGTTCATTTATTTTTTAAGGAAGCAGAACCAGAAGTGAAACTTTCAGCCAATTTCCTCAGAGGCAAACTGGATTACTAGTAGAATAGCATGTTGTTCAGCCTAGTTGGAAGGTTTCAGTTGCTACTTTTACCATCAGCTGAAAACTTGTATCATAGAAGACCAGTGGGTAATTGGATATGTGCCTACCCACAAAAAGACTTCCTTTATGCTCCCAACTGTTGAGTAGAAAACAAATGAGGCCAAAGAGAGTTCAGGATAGAGAATATGAGATGACCTTTGCTGCATGCTCATTGGCAAACAGCCATTTGCATGTCAGTCAAGAATGTTTAAATTTAAAAAAAAAAAAAAAAAAAGAATGCTTAAACTTCACTCAGAATATTATCTTCATATTTGTAGTATCATTTTTCTTTAAAGGGGTACCTGGGTGGCTCAGTCGGTTAAGTGTCTGACTCTTGATTTTGGCTCAGGTCATGATCCCACATTTTGTGAGTTTGAGCCTCGTGTTGGGCTCTAAGCTGATGGTACTTGGGATTCTCTCTCTCTCTCTCTCTCTCTCTCTCTCTGTGTGTGTGTGTGTGTGTGTGTGTGTGTGTCTCCCTCTCTCTCTGACTCTCTCCTGCATGCATGTATTTATGTACCCGCTCTCTCTCTCTCTCTCTCTCTCTCAAAATAAGTAAATAAACTTAAAAACTTTCAAAAGAAAATGTCCATCTTACCTGCCTCTACTCTGCAACATGAACCATTTCATCAAGTTCTGTCAAACATTTCACTCTTCTCTCAACAGAGCCTCCTCCCATCCTTTCAATCAGGCAGCTGACAGAAAACTCACGGTGTATTTGAGGAGCAATCTGAAATTTAATAAAGGTATGAAAAGGTTCTAGATTCTAGGAAAAGCTCCTAGGAACAATGCAGTATTCCTGAGCTAGCAAGAGAGTAGTTGCTAGAAGGTGGAGAGGAGAGAAAGCTGTGTGTACAGGCCCTCCTGACTACAGTAAAGACTTGCTAAAGGAAAGCAGCTAACTTGTAGTGACCCTGAGAGAAGGAAGTTGGGATAGTCCTTGTCCTTCTCTTTCACCTCAAGCACAGCCCCTGCCAAAGGTGGCTGCTGGGAGCCAGAGGGCAAGGAAGTCTTTTAATTTTGCCCAAAAGGTCAGATTTTCTGGCACCAATCAGGATAGAGACAACAGGAAGATGTTCAGCATACCTGCTATTACACCTTTGTTGGTGCTGGGCTTATCACCTAGAATGCCATTATTGTCAATTGTAATATAATCCTCTGGTCTGGCCTATGATTCAGTGTATGACCTACTTTTAAGTATGGAAAGGCCTCTCTCCTCAACATTTTATCTGTATCACTGGCACTGACACTTGACTATATACATCCTTATTAACACTTTAAAGTTTCACATGTATATACATTCCATTCTATTGTAAGCTCTGTGGACCAGAATTTATGAATTACACTTCTTTTATTTTTTTTTTAATGTTTATTTTTGAGAGGGGGGAGGGGCAGAGGCCATGGGGGACGGGGCGCGGGGGGGGGGGGGGGGGGGGGAGGTACGGTGGCAGGGGAGACAGAGGATCTGAAGCAGGCTCTGCGCTGACACCAGTGAGCCCAATGCAGGGCTTGAATTCACAAACTGCGAGATCATGACCTGAGCCGAAGTCAGTCGGATGCTCAACCAACTGAGCCACCCAGGCACCCTGAATTACACTTCCTTTCTATTTCCACAGCATCTAACAGTGTTCAGCACAGACTAGTTAAAACAAACTGTAGACTTCTTAATCCTCTCCCTCTTTTGATCATCATCACAACCTACCTACCCCTTCATATTGTACCTTCATATTATTATGTAGGCATTCAGTGGGGAAAAAAATCATTCAAAGTCAGTATTGGAAAGCGGGAGATATCCAGATGTTAGGACTTTTACACACTGTGTCAGTAGGGGTTTTCCTGAAGTTTGGCAGGTGGTACCTAGGCTTCCCTGTGCAGACATCTGTGACTCTTTACCTGAGGGTTTTTTTGTTTGTTTTTTGTGGGGTTTTTTTGTTTGTTTGTTTTGTTTTTGGCTTCCTGAGTACCCAAAGGCAAAGGAGGCCAGAAGCTGGGAAGTTAGCTGTCTTCCCTCTCTCTTACAAGCATCTCTCAAGCAGTGACTGAGGGAGTTGACTAAAAATCAAAGCAAACTCACTTACATGGCAGGGGTGGGGGGTAACTCTGAGGTACCTTCCACAGTTTCCCAGAATTGCTCAGGGAACTGAACTCAATGGCCCACAGAGGTAATCTACATGATAATGCACCTTTAATAGCTTCCTTCTCTTTCTCATTCTGCATCTCTGCTGCCCCTGCTTCTGGGAATCACCTCCCAAATGAAATAATTCTAACTTAAATTCTTATCTTCAGCTTTACTTCTAGGGTAGAATGATGAGATATACCAAAGATAGCTTACTTGTGGCAGGAATATATAAAGGACGTGCTTTGCTGGATATAACTTCTCTATCCTGATGTTTTCCTTGTTCTTTGCTTTCATGACATCTAAACATATTTTTGAACCACTGCAGAAAAATTATAAAGACATTTTTAAAACTAGAAGTGTTAGTGTAATTTTATCTTATTATAAAAGCACCATGTATTTATTGTTGAAACAGCATCATTATTCTAAAATAGCAACAGTTAATATCTTGCTGTGTATCCTTTGGACCATTTTCTTTACATGAATTAACATTCTTTTTTTTTTTTTCTCATTTGAGAATATATACTGAATAAATTGTCAAGTTAAAAAATATTTATGTTTGACAACATTGAAAAATTGTAGCCTGTTTCACTGTATGGATTTACCATTACTATCCCTTTAATAAAGCTTTCATTTTTGGTTATTTTGAGTTTTTTGATTTTCAAAAAAGGCTGTATAACTTGTAGCTAAATCATCAAGATATTTCCCCAAATGTGAAACTACAACATCAGAGGGCACATAAATTCAAAAGATTTGTGATATCTTAACCTAAGTGGCCCCTAGGAAGGTTCATCCTCTTACCAGTAATGATAAAATTGTTTATTTCCTGACAACTCTATCAATTCTATTTTCTTTTTAAAGTCCTGGGGAGCCTGGGTGGCTCAGTCGGTTGAGCGGCCAACTTAGGCTCAGGTCATGATCTCACAGCCCGTGAGTTCAAGCCCCACGTCGGGCTCTGTGCTGACAGCTCAGAGCCTGGAGCCTGTTTCGGATTCTGTGTCTCCCTCTCTCTGACCCTCCCCCGTTCATGCTCTGTCTCTCTCTGTCTCAAAAATAAATAAACGTTAAAAAAATTTTTTTGAAGTCTTTGCCAATATTTATTTCTTTGATTAATAATAAGGATGAACTTTTAATATTCCCATTGGTAATTCTTTTCCATTTTTTATGAATTGCCTTCTTTCTTTTTATTTTTAAGTTTATTTATTTATATTGAGAGGGAGAGAGAGCGAGAGAGAGAGGAGGGAGAGAGAGGGAGAGAGAGAGAATCCTAAACAGGATCCGCCCGGAGCCGGATGAGAGGCTCAAACTCACGAGCCATGAGATGATGACCTGAGCCAAAATGGAGTCGGACGCTTAACCCAGGCGCCCCTGAATTGCCTTATTCCTATTCATAAGGACACTTATAGGAAGATGCTGCTGTAGTGCTAGCTGAAGGTCATGCTGTATTGCTCTTTGTTACTCAGTTATTCTTCTTGCAGAACAGACCTAATAGAGTCCTCTGACATCTTCTGGCTTCAGGTGTCGAATTCACATTTAAGTTTTACCTTGACCCCTGTACCAGTGACCCCTCACATGAAGGTTTTTTGTTTTTTGTTTTTTTGTTTTCTTGTTTTTAGTAAGCTCTATATCCAACACGGGGCTTGAACCCATAACTCCAAGATCACGAGTCATAAGCTCACTGACTGAGCCATCCAGGCACCCCTCACATGAGTCTTTCTAAAAACCTAGTGGATCCCTCCACTGGATGTCCTATCAATATTGAGTATCAGCATGTTGAGTCCTGACTTCCAATCAGTTACTATTCCCAACTTCCTCAGTGACACCCAAATTCTCTTGGCCTCCAAAATTTGAAATAGAGGAACTTCTTTTTAATCTCTTTTCTTTTTTGTACCCCAATCCAAATATGATTTTGCAGTTTCTTTGTTCACAATATCTCATTTTCTCCTACAGCAGGATTCTCACACAATCATGACACCGAGGTTTTTCTTTCCAGGAAGCAACTTTATTTGTGCTGGCACGAGCTCAGTTGGGTCTGTACCCAAAAAAACTGAGCCCTGAACACCACAGGGGCTTTTTACGCGTTTTCTACTTCTTTGTCCCCCATATATGGATAATGTATAGACATACAGTCTGATTGGATAGTCTCATGTTACAAGGGCTTGAGGGATGTCACATAGGCATGGCACATAACATAAGGAAGGTTGCCTTCCCTTATCTTGAAGTCTTTTCTTACCATATTCCTTAGGGAGGAGACCCTACCACACTCCTAACACTTTATCTCTACATTCGTGACTCAAATTTAAACCTATCACATTCTGGGGGCGCCTGGGTGGCTCAGTCGGTTAAACGCCTGACTTTCGCTCAGGTCATTATTTCATGGTTCATGAATTCGAGCCCCATGTTGGGCTCCGTGCTGACAGCTCAGAGCCTGGAGTCTGCTTCAGATTCTGTGACTCCCTCTCTCTCTGCCCCTCCCCTGATCACACTCACTCTCTCTCTCTCAAAAATAAATAAACATTAAAAAATTTTTTTCTTTAAATCTAACACATTCTATCAGAATGACTTATCTCAATTCAGAGCTAATTATATGTTTAATACAAATTTTTAAATGTTCTAAAATAATTACATTTATTTGGCACTTAATGGTATATGTGCATGTACCACTTAAATAAAGGTAGAAAGAAAAAAAATAAAGGTAGAAAGGGTAATTAAATAACTGTGTACTTACCCTGGTGGGGTGCTTTCCAAACACATCCCTCTCTCTCTTCCACAGATAAACACTATCCCGAAAGTAATATTTATCATTCCCACATATTTATTTGTAGTTTTATCATATTTGCATTTATTTTTCATGTTTTTGAACTTTAAATTAATGGTAACATATGTATTTTTCTGCAACTTACTTTCTTTGCTCACTATTGTATTTGAGATATTTGTCCTTGTTAATGTATTTGGTTATGGTTTATTCATTTTTTATTGTTGTATGGTATTGCATTGAATGCATATACCATACTTTTCTCATCTTTTCTGTTGATGGGTAATTGAGTCATTCCTAGTTTTTTACGATTACAGACAACACTGCTATGAACATTTGTGACATGTATAAGTTTACATAGAAAATTAAGAGTTTCTCGGGGCACCTGGGTGGCTCGTCGGTTAAGCATCCGACTTCAGCTCAGGTCAGATCTCACACTCCGTGAGTTCAAGCCCCGCATCAGCCTCTGTGCTGACAGCTCAAAGCCTGGAGCCTGCTTCAGATTCTGTCTCCCTCTCTCTGACATGCTCTGTCTCTGTCTCAAAAATAAACATTAAAAATAATAATAATAAAAAAAGAGCAAATTTAAAAAAAAAATTAAGAGTTTCTCAAGAAGTAGAATTGCTGATTTCATAGTGTTGGTGACTTTCATGTTACTAAATAGTGCCAAATTGTCTTCCAAGATGGTTATATCACTTACAGTTTTGAGAAAACTTTCTGAGGATTTCAGTTGTTCCACATTCTGGCCAACACCTAGTTTTCCCAGACTTTTTCATTTTTGTCAATCTGGTAGATAAAAATAGTATCTCCTAGGGGCCCTAGCTGACTCAGTTGGTGGAGCATGTGACTCTTGATCTTGAGGTTGTGAGTTCAAATCCCACATTGGGTGTGGAGCCTACTTAAAAAAATAGTATTTCCTGGTTCTAATTTGCATTTATCTAGTTATAAATGAGTTTTAATATTACATATTCAGATTTCCTTTTCTGCAAAATTTTTGTTTAATTTTCCCTCCATTTTAAATTTGATTTTCATTCTTTTTCAGATTTTTTTAAATTAAAAAAAATTCAAGATAGTTTTTTAGGAGTAATTTTTATAGTCTAAATAGTAATTCACTGTTTATTATATGAATACTAAATATCTTCTCTGGCTTATGGCTTGTCTTCTTGCCTTTTTTTTTTTTTTTTTTTTTTTGAGAGAGAATGAGTGTGTACAAGTAGGGGAGGGGCAGGGGAAGAGGGAGAGATAGAATCTTAAGCAGGCTCTGCTGTGAGTGCAAAACGCAATACAGGGCTGGATCTCATGACGGTGAGATCACGACTTCAGCTGAAATCAAGAGTTGGATGCTTAATGGACTGAGCTACCCAGGTGCCCTCTTCTTACTTTCTAATGGTAACATTTGATAATCAGAAATTCTTAATTAAAATGATAATAAAATGTATCAAGCTTTATCTAATGGGTTGAGCTTTTCATAACTTAAAAAAACTTTCCTATTCATGAAACATAAAGTTGCTTTTTTTTCTAAAGCTTTTGAGGTTTACATTTTATATGTAAATCCTTAGTCTGCCTGGAAGTGATTTTTACAAATGAAATTTTTTAGCATCATAGCCAGCCTATAGAAGATACTCAATATTTTCCATCTCTTTTTTCATTGTTTGATTTATTATTTTATCATTTTTTTAAAACTTTTTAAAAAAAATTTTATTCATTTTTGAGAGAGAGAGAGAGAGAGAGAAAGACAGTGTGATCCGGGGAGGGGAAGAGAGGGAGGGAGACACAGAATCTGAAGTAGGCTCTGAGCTGTCAGCACAGAGCTGGATGAGGGGGTTGAACTCATGAGTTGTGAGAACATGACCTGAGCCAAAGTCAGATGCTTAACCCACTGAGCCACCCAGGTGTCCCTAAAGGTTTTTTAAATTTTGAGAAGGGGCACCTGGGTGGCTCTGTAGGTTAAGCATCTGATTTTGGCTCAGGTCATGATCTCATGGTTCATGAGTTCCAGCCCTACATTGAGCTCTGTGCTGACAGCCTGCTTCAGATTCTGTGTCTCCCTCTCTTTTTCCCCTCCCCCACTTGGGCCCTGTCTGTCTGTCTTTCTCTCTTTCTCTCTCAAAAATAAACATTAAAAAATTTTATTTTTTGAGAAAAGAGCATGAGCAGGGAAGGGACAGAGAGAGAGGAAGACAGAGAATCTGAAGCGGGCTCTGCACTGACAGCAGCAAGCCTGATGTGGGACTTGAACTAATGAACTGTGAGACCATGACCTCAGCCAAAGCGGACACTCAACCAACTGAGCCACCCAGGTATCCCTTGATTTACTATTTTAAATAAATATTTTTTAAGTGTTTATTTCAAACTAAATGTATCTTTTAGAAGCATTCCACAATGCATTCTTTGTCATTGTTTAGACATTGCTTAAACTATCAAAAACACAGGCCAACTAACAATTTGCTATAATCAACGTTCAATTATTGGATGGATTAGTACATTTAGAGTAGGATGAATTTTGGGTCCATATTGTAGGTATAAAGATATTTTTAAGGATTTGACCTGCTAAACTAAGAAAATAGAAAAATATTCTTCTATTTACAATAGCCAAATTATGGAAGCAGCCCAAGTGTCCATCAATAGATGAATGGATAAAGAAGATGTTTTATACACACACACACACACACACACATGCACACACACATGCACACACATGCACTCACACTCACACTGGAATATTACTCAGTGAGAAAAAGAATGAAATCTTGCCATTTGCAACAAGGATGGATCTACAGGGTATAATGCTAAGTGAAATAAGTCAGTCCAAGAAACACAAATATCTTATAATCTCACTGACATGTGGAATTTAACAAACAAAACAAACTAACAAAGAAGAAAGAGACACACCAAAAACAAGACTCTTAAATACAGAGAACAAACTGCTGGTTACCAGAGGGGAGGTAGACGAGAGATGGGTGAAATAGGTGAAGGGAATTAAGAGGACACTTACTGTGATGAGCACTGAGTAATGTATAGAATTGTTGAATCCCTATATTGTAATATAAGTAATATAATTATACTGGGCTTAAAAATTACATAAACAAACAAACAAACAAATAAATAGATAGATAGATATAAAGGTATAGAGTCCAAACCCTGCTTTATAAAAATAAACACATTTGTATATGCATAGGAATGTTAGTTATGTGGCACACTGAACAGTGGTCATCTCTAGTGATGAGATTATGAAGCATAGAGCATATTGTCGTTAAAAAGTACTGTTCCTCCAGGAAGAAAATTTTGTGTGTCATCCTTTGAGACAACTGGACAAGCTACACCTTTGTTGGGGGTGGGGGGCAGGGGAGCATGGTTGTTATCATTTAATCATCATCTGTTATGATCTCGAACTATAACAAATCAAGTGTTAAAAATGTTCTATACTTCATATTGAATATTTAAATACAACCTTAATTGAATATGGAGATTTATGATATAATACAGTCTTTCTCTTCAAGTTGTTCAAACCCTACCAGCTCCTAATGTAGGAGCCAGGGAAAAGCCAGCCCCATTCAATGATTTGGCACCAGAATTAGATTAAAACTTGTCTTTTGGATATGTGGAGTGGAAGTGAGACTCCCTAATAGTTGTAAAGCCCTTGGAGCGCCCTCTGCTGGAGCATGTTGGTAAAGGAGCAGTAGTGAAGGAAGCACTCTACCTTCAAGGTGGAAGGAATGGAAACAAAAGGAAACAACTCTCTAAAAGTTAAATTTGATAGCTTTGATACAAGTTAAGGAGAAAGTTTAAAAAAAAACCAACAGTAGTCTCTCTCCTAGGGATTTTGGTAAAATTTGCCATGTTTCCTTCTATTTTAGGAATATTTGCCTTATACTAGGAAAAAAAACCCATGAACTTGATTTGTTAATAGATAGATACCTTATGGGAGGCAGCCTCAGAGAAGCACATGGCATCATTTTAGCAGGCTGATGATAGAGAATTTATTCCAAATAAATTTAAATAAAATTTAATATTTACATAAAAGCTTAGACTTTTATTCATTGTGTAACTTTTGGGAAGTCATTTAACTTCTCCATACTATGTCTCTCTAATTTTAAACTGAAGATGACAAAATCAATCCCAACCACTTTGATAATGAGAGAATAAATGAGAAGACAACAGATGTGAAATGAACTTCCAAAGTGTCACATATTCTCATGGCTAAAATCCCAGAACTGGCTGGTAGCCATGTTCCCAGATGAATACAGTGTTGAGTCTCAGGCATGGTACCAGGCCCTGGTGACACAGTGGTGAATAAAGCATGCTCCTCACCCTCCCAGAACTCACAGTCTACCAGTCTACTAGGGAAGACACCATAACACAAATAATAACAATAAAACATGGCAAATCCTATAAAACAAAAATATATTGGAAAATTATGGGAGGGGCGCCTGGGTGGCTCAGTCGGTTGAGCGTCCGACTTCGGCTCAGGTCATGATCTCACAGTCTGTGGGTTCGAGCCCCGCATCAGGCTCTGTGCTGACAGCTCAGAGCCTGGAGCCTGTTTCCAATCCTGTGTCTCCCTCTCTCTCTGCCCCTCCCCCAGTCTCACTTTGTCTCACTCTGTCTCTCAAAAATAAATAAATATTAAAAAAAAAAAAAAAAGAAAGAAAATTATGGGAACACATAATTTTTTCCGGAAGATCAGAAAAGTCTTCAAAGAAAAGTTGTATTTGCACTGGGACTTGAAGGATGAGGTACTTGCCAGTACATTTTTCTTTCTTAAAATTGTTTATTTAGCTGTTCCCAGTAGAAACTCTCTTCCAAGAAATTTTTTTTAAAGCATAATTAGAAGAACAGAGAGTTAGCCTAGTTCTAGTTTCTTTCATCAGAAGGCTTAACAAACAACATAGAGATCCAACCATTGGTTAAATAAATAAACAATTAGATTGAGATAGATATGTCAGCGTGGACATAAGGAAAATATTGGCTGATTGACAGGGAGAAATTAATGGAGTGTTAGTTTCTAAGTTTTACATTTATTATTTATAGCCTATTTCTGAAAATAATATTAGGCTTGATAGCTTTTAGTTGGTATATTGAAGATAATAATACAAATTTAACATTGATAATGAGTTCTGCTCTTGCTCTTCTTGCAGAAAAACAAATCTGTGTCCTGTTAATACGTCTAGGTCTTCGGATGCTAGGCATTACAACTGATATTCCATGCATTTAGTCCTGAATGACTTATCAACAAGCGTATTCTTAGAACAGGGTGAAAAAGCGTATAGCTGCAGTTGCCTATATCAGAAAAAAAAAAAACAATAAAGAGCTTAAATCAAGTAAACTGAAAGCAAATAGAGGTTAGGAAATAATAAATGAGTGGAATTATATAAAAAAAATTTTTTTTTTAAAGATTTTTTTAACGTTTATTTATTTTTGAGACAGAAAGAGACAGAGCATGAATGGGGGAGGGTCAGAGAGAGAGGAAGACACAGAATCTGAAACAGGCTCTAGGCTCTGAGCAGTCAGCACAGAGCCTGACGCGGGGCTTGAACTCACAGACCGTGAGATCATGACCTGAGCCGAAGTCGGACGCTTAACCGACTGAGCCACCCAGGTGCCCCTATATAAAAAATTTTTTAATGTTCATTTATTTTTGAAAGAGAGAAAGAGAAAGACAGTGTGCAAGCAGGGAAGAGGCAGAGAGAGAGGGAGACAGAATCCAAAGCAGGCTCAAGCTGTCTGTATGGAGCCAGATGCGGGGCTCAAACTCACAAACCGCAAAATCAGGACCTGAACTGAAGTCAGAGGCTTAACCAACTGAGCCATCCAGAGGCCCCAATGAGTGGAATTATATAAACTGGAGAATGTAAAAACAAAAGAGAAAATTAAGGAAACCTAAAGGTTTTTTTTGAAAAATAGTAGCAAAAGGGTAGATTTAGCAAGACTGATGAAGAAGAAAAGAAGGAAGACTGAAATTACTAAAATCACAAGTGGAAATAGGGTAATTACTACCAACTTAAAGAAACAAAAAGGATTACAATGGAATACTGTAAACAATTAAATGTCAACTGAAGGTCTAGATAACCTACATGAATGAACAGATTCCTATAGCTGTCCCAATTTCCCAGCTCATTCTGTGAAGTTAGCATTATTCCATTACCAACAAAGACATCACAAGAAAACTATAGATCAATATTCTTTATGAACACAGACGCAAAAATCTGCAACAAAGTACTGGTGAACTGAATCTAGCATCACATTTAAAAGATCGTATACCACAACTAATGTGGGATTTATCTCAGGAATGCAAGTACAGTTCAACCTATGAAAATCAATCAATTTAATATATCATATTAAAGACAAAGGGGGAAAAAACCTACATGATCATTTCAATAGATGCAGAAAAAAACACTTGAGAGAACCCAACAACATTTTATAATAAAAAACACACAACAAACTGGAAATAGAAGAGAACCTCCTCATCCTGACAAAGAATATCTGTGAAAAACTCACAGCTAAACATCATACTTAACTGTGAAAGACTAAAAACTTTCCCCTAAGATCATGAACAAGACAAGGATGCTCCCTCCTGCCATTTCTATTCAACACTGTACTGGAGGTTTATCAGGGTAATTAACCAAGAAAAAGAAATAAAATGCACTCAAATTGGAAAGCTAGAAGTAAAAGTCACTTTATCCATGGATAACAGAATTTTATATATAGAATATCCAAAGGAATCCACACACACACACAAAACTATTAGAGCTAACACATGAGTTCAGTAAGTTTGCAGGGTATAAGATCAATACACAAAAATTAGCTGTAATTCTATACACTAGCAATGAATAATCTGAAAATGAAATTAAGAAAACAATTCCATTTATAATAACATCAAAAGAAATATAAGACTCGTACACTGAAAACCATAAAACATTGTTGAATAAAACAAAAGGAGACCTAAATAAATAGAAAATCATCTCATGGTCATAGGTTGGAAGATTTAATATCATTAATATGTCAATACTTCCCAAATTAATCCAGAAATTCAACATAATCCGAACTGTTCTTTTTTTTTTTTTGCAGAAATTAACAAGCTGATCCTAAAATTCACATGGAAATACAAAGCACACAGAGTAGCCAAAACAATCTTAAAAAGAAGAACAAAGTTGAAGGATTTATACTTCCCAATTTCAAACTTACTATAAAGGTGTGGTAATCAAGACAGTGTAGTACTGCTAGATGGATAGACATACTAGCCAGGATGCGAAAGAATGAGTTTGGATCCCTCTCTTACACCATATACAAAAATTAACTCAAAATGGATCAAAAGCTAAACTATAAAACTCTTAGAAGAAAACCTAGGCATAAATCTTTGTGGCTTTGGATTGGGCGATGGTTTCTAAATATGGTACCAAAAGCACAAGTAATAAAAGATTAAAATTAAAAATTCTTAAGTGGGCTTCCTCAACAATAAGAACTTTTGTGCTTCAAAGGACACTATCAAGAAAGTGAAATGACAACTCATAGAATGGGAGAAATATATGCAAAGTATATACTTGATTAGATACGTGTAACCAGAATGTATAAAGAATATTTACATCTCAATTTTAAAATGGGCAAAGGACTTGAGTAAGCATTTCTCTAAAGAAGATACACAAATGGCCAATAAGCACATGAAAAGATGTTTAACATGATTAGTCATTAGTAGAATTGCAAATCAAGACCAAAGTGAGATACCACTTCACACCCATTAGGATGACTATGCTAAAAAAGGCAAACAATAATGAGTGCTGATGAGGAAGAGGAGAAATTGGAATCCTCATATACTGTTGGTGGGAATACAGAATGATGTGCTCACCTTGGAAAACATTTTGGCAGTTCCTCAAAAAAGTTAAAAGTAGACTTATTACGTGACACAGCTATTTCATTCCTAAGTATCTACCAAAGAGAACTGAAAACTTATGTCCGTACAAAAACTTGTGTATGAATATCCATAACAGCATTATTCATAATAGCCCCGAAGTGGAAACAATGTAAATGTCCATCCACTGATGAAAGGATAAACAAAATGTGGTATGTCCATACAATGGAGTATTATTCAGCCACAAAAAGAAATGAAGTACTGGTGATACATGCTACAACATGGATGAACCTTGAAAATACTATAGTAAGTGAAAGAAGTCAGACCTTAGGGGATCTGGGTAGCTCAGTCGGTTGAGCCTCCATCTCTTGAATTCAGCTTGGGTCATGATCCCCAGGTCATGGGAACCCCGACATCGGGCTCCGCACTGAGTGTGGAGGCTACTTATTATTGTCTCTCTCTCTTCCTCTGTCCCTCTCCCCCACTGGCACACTCTTTCTCTCTCTCAAAAAATTTTAAAAATAAAAAAAAAAAATCTTTAAAATTAAAAAAAAAAAAAACAGAAATCAGACACAAAAGGCCATGTAGTCTATGATTCCATTTATGTATAATATCCATAACAGGCAAACCCATAGTATCCAAAAGTAGATGAGCAGTTGCCAGAGAGTGGGGAGTGACTGGTAACATGTACAGATCTGTTTTTGCAATGATGAAAATGCTCTGGAATTACAGTGGTGACAGCTGTACAATTTTATGAATATACCCAAATCCATTGAACTATGTACTTAAAAAATTAAACACAAAAAAAGAAAGAAAGAAAGAAAGAAAGAAAGAAAGAAAGGAAGAAAGAAAGAATCATAACCTCAACAACATTTTAAATCTTTGGAGGTAGCTAATAATAATAATATAGCACTAAATATTATAGCACTATTTTTAGTATTCAAAATCCATTATAGATATTAACCCATTTGTCCTCAGTACAAGCCTATGACACATTCCTATTACCATCTCCACTTTTTAGAGGAGAAAACCTGAACTCAGAGAGATTAAGTATCTTGGGAAGGTTACACAATTAAGAGGCAGAGCTGGGATTCAAACCCAAGCAGTCTGACATGGAAGTACGTTCAACCAGGACATTCCTTTGGGTTGTCACTGTGACTATGCAACAGAGTTCCAAAGGAACTGGTAAACAGGAAGTAACTTATAAAAAACAATTCATAGTGACAAAAATTATTGTGCCTTCTAGAGAATATTGGGAAATTTAATCCTTAAAATTTTTTTAATGTTTATTTATTATTTTTAGAGAGAGAGAGAGAGAGAGAGAGAGAGTCAGAGTATGAGTGATAAAGGGGCAGAGAGAGGGAGATACGGAATCTGAAGCAGGCTCCAGGCCCCAAGGTGCCAGCACAGAGCCTGAAGTGGGGCTCTAACCATTGGATCATGACCTGAGCTGAAGTCGGAAGCTTAACAGTCTAAGCCACCCAGGGGCCCCTAATCTTTTTTTTTTTTTTAAGGTTTATTTATTTTTGAGAGAGAAAGAGCATGCAAGTGGGGGAGGGACCGAGAGAGAGGGGAACAGAGGATCCCAAGCAGGCGCCATGCTGACAGCAGTCAGCCCCATGCAGGGCTTGAACTCACCAACTACAGATCATGACCTGAGCCAAAGTCAGACGCCCAACCGACTGAGCCAACCAGGTGCCCTGGGGAAATTTAATCTTTTAAAAGAGAAGAATAAAATAATTTATTATTAATTACCCCGGTTTAGGAAAGGTCCGTTCCTGGCACTTACATTTCAATATCATTGGCAGCATGCAAACCCAAAAGCTTTCATATTAATTCTTTCTGAAAGGTGTGTTTTTTTAAATCTTTGAGAATTAGAAATATTCACTTTATTTTGAAGTAGAAGCTGGAAAAACCCGAATGGGGCATTAAGCTCTGATAATTAACAAGGGCCGAGTTTCTTTTAATGCTGCCAACTCCAGCAGGCTCAGTGAGGCTTGTGCTACAAGCTGCTGCAAACAGTGGGGTTTAGTTCATACTGGCAAGTCTCGCCAAGGGCCACTTTGTCTCTGCACAGAGGGGAGCACTTCAGAGCAAGTGAGGGCTTATTCTCTGCCATGCCAAGATTAATCTGCTGTATGTTCATTCATGTTAATTATCAAGAATCCCCAAAAGAAAGTTGTCCCCTGTCCCAAATAGAACTGTTTGGTAGGAAATGTCTACATCCAGTGTAGTCACTGATAATCTTGAAAACAGGAAAATCTTCATGTGAAGTCATAGCCGAGGGACACAAGATTAAGGGCAGTATCTAATGCTGGAGATGGCAATGACTCTGCCTGTTTCTACTCCTGCCCACTACATAATCCATTGTCCACATGAGAATGAGGCTAGAAAAAATTGAGATCACATTTTATTTTCCTAATGACCTTCCATTGCACTTAAAACCTGAAGTTCTCACAATGGCCTATAAAACCCTTTATATGCTTGCATATCTGAGCCTGTCTCCTACTTTCGGTTTTTTCAATAACAGACTACCAAGAAAGAAAGTGTTCAAGGCAGAACTCTAAGTTTCAAGAAACTTAAGAGACCTAGAAGCCACATGCAATGTGTGAATTCTAGTTGGATTCTGAATTGAACAAAACAACCATAAAAAAATTATGAGGCAAGAGGAGTAACTTGAACATGTATTGGATATTTGGATTAAGAATTCTTGTTAATTAAGGGGCGCCTGGGTGGCTCAGTCGGTTAGGCGTCCAACTTCATGCTCTGTCTCTCTCCCCCCCACAAAAAAGAAAGGATTCTAGTTCATTTTTTAGGTGTAATAATGGTATTGTGATTATAGATTTTTAAAAATTTTTTTCATGTTTATTTTTGAGAGAGAGGCAGCGTGAGCAGGGGAGGGGCAGAGAGAGAAGGAGACATAGAATCTGAAGTAGGTTCCAGGCTCTGGGCTTTTGCACAGAGCCCAATGCAGGGTTAGAACCCATGGACCATGAGATCATGCATGACCTGAGCCAAAGTTGGGCACTTAACCAACTGAGCCACCCAGGTGCCCCTATAGATTTTTCTTTACAAAAGCCCTTGTCTTTGGAGATACACTAAAATCCAGGTAAAATAACATGGTTTCTGGGGTGCCTGCATGGCTCAGTTGTTTACGTGTCTGACTCTTGGTTTTGGCTCAGGTTGTGATTTCATGGTTCATGGGTTCAAGCCCCAAGTCGGGCTCTGTGCTGACAGTGTGAAGCCTATTTAGGATTCTCTCTCTCTCTCTCTCTCTCTCTGCCCCTCTCCTGCTCGCATGCACTCTCTCTCTCTCTCTCAAAATAAATAAATAAGCATTTTAAAAAATTTTTAAAAAGAAATAACATGGTATCTGGGATTTCTTCAAAATAATGTAATGAGTAGGGTGAGGGGTGCGCAAGTATATATAAAACAGGATTGGCTACAAGGAGATAGTTACTGATGATGGACGATGAGTACATGGCAATTTATTATACCATTCCTAAATACCTCTGTAGCTCTGAGAAGTGGCACAAATGTACTTTATAAGTTTTAAAAATAGGAGACAGCATGACATCTTGGAAAGGTATAATCTTTGAGGTAAGACATCTGGAATCCTAAACTCCGTGTTTTACTTATTACCTTGAGTAATCTCTCTGAGTATCTATTTTCTTTTCTATAAAACTAGGGATTATAAAACCTACTCTGAAGCAAAGCAGTGAGAACTCAATGAAATCACATAGGTACGTGGCTTACTCCAGTGTGTAGCATGCAGAAGATATTTAATAAATGGCATAAGAAACGGTAAGAGAGGAGCACGTGGGTGGCTCAGTCAGTTAAATGTCTGACTTCAGCTCAGGTCAAAGAAGATAAGGTAATTTAATGGTGTAAAAGGTAAATTTTCAAAAAATGTGCTGGGGCCACTGGGTGGCTCAGTCGGTTGAGCATCCGACTTTGACTCAGGTCACGATCTCACGGTTCGTGGGTTTGAGCCCCACGTTGGGCTCTATGCTGACAGCTTGGAGCCTGCTTTGGATTCTATGTCTCCCTTTTTCTCTGTCCCTCCCCACTTGCACTCTGTCTGTCTGTCTCTCTCTAAAATAAATAAAGATGAAAAAAAAATTTTTAAAAAGGAACTGTAAGAGAAATATACCAGTTTACTCCTGGTTATGAGTCACTCAGTTCTTATTTCTCTGTACTGTTATTTAACTTTTCCTATTTGTACATTTTTTCTTGCAGACCAAAAAAGCTTAAGGAAGGTTTAAATTAAAAAAAAAAATTTTTTTAGAGTAGTCTTCACATCCAGTGTGGAGCCCAACATGGGATTTGAAATCACAACCCTGAGATCAAGACACGAGCTGAGATCAAGAGTCAGATGCTTAAGTAACTGAGCTAACCAGATGCCTGGAAGCTTTAATTAAAAAAAAAAAAAAAAAATATATATATATATATATATATTTATTTGAGAGAAAGAGAGAGACAGTGTGTGTATGTATGAGAGAGAGTGGGGGAGGGGCAGAGAGGGAGAGAGAGAATCCCAACCAGGCTCCACGCTGACAGGGGCTTGATCCCATGAACTCTGAGATCATGACCTGAGCTGAAATCAAGAGCTAGACACTTAACCGACTAAGCCACCCAGGTGCCCCTGGAAGCTTTAATTTTTTTTTTTTAATATTGTTTATTGTGTCTGGAACAGTGATGGGCATAATGATTAGTGATTGAACAAAGCAAAACAAGATGTTCGGCCTCTGAGTTTGGACATCAAGAACTAACACTGCATCACTAACATTAACAATGTCTGTGAAACATCAACAGGTGTATGGTTTTTTACTAGAGTTCTTAAATACATATTCACATGTACCAAGCTCTGTTCTAGGCATAAGAGAGTGCTGAAAGTTGGAAAGAAGAAAATTTTCTTTTCTTTTCTTTTTAAAAAAATTTTTTTTAATGTTTATTTTATTTATTTTTGAGACAGAGAGAGACAGAACATGAATGGAGGAGGGTCAGAGAGAGAGGGAGACACAGAATCTGAAACAGGCTCCAGGCTCTGAGCTGTCAACACAGAGCCCGATGCGGGGCTCGAACTCCCAGACTGTGAGATCATGACCCGAGCCGAAGTCGGACGCTCAACCGACTGAGCCACCCAGGCGCCCCAAGAAGAAAATTTTCAAATACTGGGTAACATTATGAGATTATATATATTTTTTTCTATTATTTTCATTAATGTAAATAGTAGTTCTTTCATGCACTCGCTGCAGTTCTGTCATATTTTGTATTGAGACCAATTTACTTGACATTATATGTGCTTGGCATTAAAAACAGGGTAAGAATTCTATTTTCAAAAGGGACATAGTTAACTGTTAGACTCTGCCAAAGCCATTTTCCCCTCCCTTCCTTTAACCTCCCAAGGAGACAATTGGTTACATTCTAAGCAGATGCTTGCTCAGAGAGTGGGCAGCAAGCCGTGGGCAGCCTGCTAGCTTAATTTTAAGCAAGATCTTTGTGTGTTTTATTATATTAATTAGTGTATTGGCAAGGTCGAATGGGATTTTTAAACCAGCAGGGGTTTTGCTGATCCCTTAACTTGCAGTTTGTGATGGCTCTTTTGTTTTTGTTTTTGTTTAATTCTTCCACCCATTAAACGCTTCAATCTAGCATTAGCAGAAACTCCCTGTAATGCTGGAGCTTTAGGGAGTGATGCATGAAGACGGATGGTGGCTGTAATAAAGACGGCAAAGTGCACTTTTTCTTTGGTACTGGTTACAAAGGGGGGCAGCTGCTTTCCTTTTATGCACGTGGGCATTTCACTATAGGAATGAGCTCTGAGAACGATGATACCACATTGTATGTGCTTTTTAGAGATGTGTAGAAAAATTCTTCAACCTTTCATTCTACTTTTAGATTATGCAAGCAAAAACACCTGATTTAGACACCCTACACCAGCGAAGACTGGAGGGAATGCATCGGAAAGGGCTGTTATGAGGGCGCCTGGGTAGCTCAGTCGGTTAAGCCTCTGACTGCAGCTCAGGTCATGATCTCACCGTTTGTGAGTTCGAGCCCTGCATCGGGCTGTGTGCTGACAGCTCGGAGCTGGAAGCCTGCTTTGCATTCTGTGTCTCCCTTGCTCTCTGCCCCTCCGGGACTTGCATTCCGTCTCTCTCTCTCTATCTGAAGAATAAATAAAAATATAAAAAAAAGAAAGGGATGTTATCTGTGGCTTTGTGTAAATGAATGCTGACGGTGACTTTCCTGTTGCCTTCTCACTGCTGTGTGAGGGCAAAGAAGCTTCCTGTGTTACCTCATCTAGTCTCTACCTATTCTAGTTAATAGCACTCAGTTCACTCCAGCTTAATGCTTCATTCTTAAATTCTATATGAATCTTGCTTCTTTCTCTACCCTCCTTGCAGGCTTGACCCATGGCTTTGAAGGGGAAAATTACGTGCTTAGCTCTTACACCCCTCTGTCTTCAGGCAGAAAGAGTTAGGGATTCCCAGAAAAAGAAAGATGAGACATAGTTTTCTGACATAAGGAAAGTCATGTTAGGCCCATAGCCATCTTGTGACCTATGCCTGACTGGCACTACTTGTCCAAAGCACACTTCTTGCAGAACTTGCTGGGGTATGATGAAATTGTAGAATAGACCTCAGTAGTCAATGATTTTAAAAGAACAAAAGAATGTAAGAGCAAACAGTCATTATCATGCCAGGAGATAACCTGAGACAATAAATCAGTGGTAAAACTCAGTGCTTATTCAAAAGTAAAGATTGAGCTGACTCACATTCTTGTGCTAACTTTGCAGGGCTGAACCCCCGTTGAGCACTCAGATACCGAACTAACTGGAGCCAGAGAACTGATGATGCCTCAATTCCGTGCTGAGCTCCCCATTGCTCAAGCCCAGTCATGAATATGTATGCACCCATAGCCTAAAATTTACCCAGTTTTGTTGTTCAAACAGACACTGCTTTGGGAAATATCCCTAACACTCTCCTTACCTTTTATATTCTTTGGCCTGGTTGTGTTTTTTGGCTAGATCATAAGAGGTGAATCCAGTTTCGGGTAATATGTCCAACACCTAAAAAATGGAGGAAATTCCTTATTACTTAAAAACATATTTTATTGAATATTCAAAAAAAATTTTTTTTAAATTTTTTTTTTAATGTTTATTTATTTTTGAGACAGAGAGAAACAGAGCATGAACGGGGGAGGGTCAGAGAGAGAGAGGGAGACTCAGAATCGGAAGCAGGCTCCAGGCTCCGAGCTGTCAGCACAGAGCCCGGTGCGGGGCTCGAACTCACGGACCGTGAGATCATGACCCAAGCCGAAGTCAGACGCTCAACCAACTGAGCCACCCAGGAGCCCCGAATATTCAAAAAATTTTTAAATGGGACTAAGGTGGGGTTACGGGAGAAATGAAAAGGAGTTATCCCAGAGGAAAATTTGAGAATTAAGGATTGATTAATTAGTAAATAGATGCCTTATGGTTAATTTGAAATATAATAAAACATCCCATTTTAAATCAGGTTTCTTTTATATTTTCTTAAATGTATTTTGATAGATTCCCAATGGAACAGGTAAAGTTCATGTAAAACGATCATAACTGAACACATTCTTCCAAAATGAATGGGGCTTTTACTTTTCTGTGTGTGTGTGTGTGTGTGTGTGTGTGTGTGTGTGTGTGTTTGGTAGGAAGAGGGGCATTTGTAACTGAAGAGGGAATGAAGTGAAATGGCAACTCTTATCCTCCTCCACCTGCCATTAGATCAAGGTAATTGCTTGGGAACACTAGGATCCTGAAAAAAATAAAATAAGATAACTTAGAAAAAGAAAGATATCAATATGAGAGTCATTTAAATTATTTATAGAGGCACCTGGGTGGCTCAGTCAGTTAAGTGTCTGACTTCGGCTCAAGTCATGATCTTGCAGTTCACAAGTTCAAGTCCCGCGTTGGGCTCTGTGCTGACAGCTCAGAGCCTGGAGCCTGCTTCAGATTCTGTGTCTCCCTCTCTCTGTGCCCTTCCTCTGCTCACACTCTGTCTCTCTGTCTCTCTCTCTCAAAAATAAATAAAAACATTAAAATAAATAAATAAATAAATATTAAATAAATAATTTACAATAAAATAGCTAAGTTATAAATAAGCATGTAGAATGGTCTCCAAATTATAAATTAATCCATCTTGAAAAACATCAGGTAGTGGGTCTAAAATCAATTTAGCACACACTGTTTCCTGTTGCTTTCTCTTTATATTCCTTTTTCAAGGACATGGTGTTTGAAAGGATACGTGCCATATTTTAAAGTGTTCTCTTTATTCACTGATAATAGGAAATAAAGACAGAGACAATGAAAAAACTGTGGTAGGAACATTGGCTGGGATTGTTGAACACCGTGAAGGCTGTCTAGGTTCTGAAAAATAATTATTTTGAATTTTTTTAATGTTTATTTTTTTAATGTTTACTGTTTATTTTTTAATGTTTATTTTGAGAGAAAGAAAGAGAGAGAGAGAGAGAGAGGGAGAGAGAGACAGAGCATGAGTGGGGTGTGGGGGCACTGAGAGAGAGGGAGATACAGAATCTGAGGCAAGCTTCAGGTTCTGAGCTGTCAGCACAGAGCCCAACACGGTGCTAGAACCCACGAACTATGAGATCATGACCTGAGCAGAAGTTGGATGCTTAACCGACTGAGCTACTCAGGCACTTTGAAAAATAGTTATTTTGGAAAAGTCAGCACTATTAGGGGTTTTCAGGAAGACTCGGGTAAGGTGTTTGTAAAGTGTCATGTTTTTTTCTGAGAAATGTTCTGGATTAGGTAAGAAATATTAATGACAATTATGCCTTAGAAGGGAGTCTTCATTATAGTTAAAACTTCCATTTAAATTTTGTTTTGTAGTATTTATTCATCAATGACTTGTTGATTGTAAAAGGTTAGTCAATGGTTATCTGTGTGGCTTCTCATTTTTCAGAGGAAGAATTTTATTTGTAAACCATATCTGGCTTCTGCTGTTCCTTAAACTCTTTGAATATTCTTGTAAGAAAACATCCACCTTGGAAAATGACACAGAATGATATAAGGTTGTAGACAAAGCAGTGATCTTCAGAGTCAGATGAACTTGGCTTGAGTCCAGGCTCCACAACTACTGACTGTGATGCTTTGAACAAGTTACTTATAACCTTTGTGTGTGTGTGTGTGTGTGTGTGTGTGTGTTCCCCAAAAAACTTCATTTACAGATACTGAAATTTCAGTTTCATATCATTTTCACATGTCACATTTTTTTCTCAGTCATTAAAAAATTTAAAAACCTTTCAGGTGGACCAGATTTGGCCTGTAGGTCAGTCATAGTTTGTCGACCCCTGATCTAAGGAGTCTATTCTTCAACCTAGTACTCTCCTCAGTCCCTTAGCAGAAAGATTCTCCCAGGCCAAGCTGAAACAGATCACGCCCTGAGACAGGAAACAGGTACTTCCCACTCAGCCCATAGTCTTAGGGAAAGGCTCTATTCAAAATGTCACTGTGTTACTTTTATAATTTAGAAAGGTAAGTAGATAAAGGAACAGAATGTCACTTTGTTGTTCCTCCTCTCAGATGAATGGTGGAGGCTTTAGGAATGCTGAGAACCACACTTCGGGTTCAAGTCCTAAACTCTTACCTTACAGCTCAGAAACGCGGGGACCCAAAGAAGGAAAGCCATGGGCCAAGGTGAGTGGCTATGGGAACCCAGGTTCACTCCTCCTCAGGTCTAAGGACTCCTTACTTCCAAACGTAGCTTCTGTAAAGTCAGGACTCAGACGTGAGGGTCCTTAATTCTGGTCAAGAGGTAGATGAGCAGGGCCCTCCTTAGCTCCATCCAGAGTGATTACACACCTGCCCTTCTGGGCTGTGCTCAGAACCAGGGTGATCCCTGAACCCTCTGCTGGTCTCAGCCACCCATCGGTGAAAATTAAGGCGAGGGGCTCTGCCTGCAGACTGCGACTTCTGAAGAGCTGTCGTGCCTTTATAACCACCACCTGTTTTGGAAGGAAGGGCATGGAGAACGGTGGCCATTTCCTGAAATAGAAAACTGAAGACGACGGCAGCAAAGTGAGGTAGTAATGGAGCCAGGACTCCAGCCCAGGTCCCTGAACTCCCGTCCTCCTCTTCCTCACTACCCAGTACACAGGCCTGGGCTGGAATCAGGGACTCTCGTGCACCCACCCAGGTGGCACCCTAGAACCTTACTTAACCTCTTTAACCTTGTTTTCTGATCTATAAAATAGACATTATACGGGTGCTTACCTCTAGAGTTATTATGTAACACACAGGAGGAACTGTGCATAAATGTGCTTAGCACATTGCCTGATACATATTAACACTAGAGCTGAGTAGCTATAACTATTTCTTCAAAGACTATCACTTTACAGAAATAGCCCTGCCTTTGTTTAAGAAACAGAGGCACATGTCTGCTCTATGTAGAATCTTATCTCATTGAAAGTTCACAGAATGAAAATCATAGATCCCGAATCAGGTACAAGTTCCTATACATGGGTAAAGAGGATAATGCTTTCCAAGTTTCCGCAGAACAAGCAGAAGTCAATAGGAGGGATCTGAAAAGTAAAATAAAAACACAGCAAACTAAACTTCTGGGTGGAAAGCATTGATATGTCTGTCATAGTACAGTGAAAAACAGCACAGACTGTTTGACCGGTCTGTCTGGTTTCAAATTCCAGCTTTGCTGGAATATTGGGCAAGTTACTTAGCCTCTCTGTACCTCAGTTTCTTTCTCTAAAGTGGGATAATTCTGAGTGAATATTCATAAGGTGCATAGGACAGTGCCTGGCACACAGTAGGCACTTGTTCAATAAATAAATATGGTCGTTTTCTTAATACCTTAAAACAAATGCATGTTTAGATTGCTAGGGTAATTTAGTATGAAGAGAGTCTCGGAAGAAATACCTGTAACTTACCCATGGCCCATGTTTGCATTTTCCCTGTCTCCTCTTTTCTTCTTCCTTTTCTCAAAAGCAATATGTATTTTTATCCATTTTATTGTGGAGGGAAGAGAGCTATGATTTAAACATTTATCTTTTTAAAGCCTTGTTTGGTGCATGAACTTGGTTTGTTGGACACACAATTTGGTGTTCACCCTTAATGCTTTCACAACTGGCATTTTGGGACCAGACAGACCATAAGGGTATAGGAAAGCAATGGAAGAATTGGCTTTTGAGGTGTTTTTGTTTATTCCTCTAGCTCGGATGATCAGAGGGACCAATACAGAGTATGCTGTTCCCAAGATTGGTAGTAAGCCCCCAGCCCCCCAAACACTGGCAGCTTTCAAAGAATTGGAGGCTTTCATTTTTGATGACATTGTAACAGATTTTTATTTTGAAACAGAAAGATTTATTCTTTTTTTTTTCTTTTTGAGAGAGAGAGAGAGAGGGTAAGAGATTGTGGGCAAGTCGGGAAGGGGAAAAGGAGAGGGAGAGAGAGAATCTTCAGCAGGCTCCATGCCCAGTTCCCAATGCAGGGTTCCACCTCACCGCTGTGACATCTGTACCTGAGATGAAATCAAGAGTCAGACACTTACCCGACTGATCCACCCAGGCACTGCAGAAAGCTTTTATTCTTGATAAAGGTCTACTTGCTGTTCATCATGCATCATTATTGCTGTCTCTGAAGTAATGTTTAGGGAAAAACATATCCCCAGTTTTCCTTCTGAAAGTAGTTCACTAGATCTTAAAGCAGTTTAATCTTTTTTTTAAGCCATCATATTAGTTTTAATTAAAAATATTTTTGCTGATTAAAATTCAATTTGTTTCCCTAACAACTAATGTTTTATTTGCTTATTAATTACAGAGTTGCTACTCCCAAAGCAATTCCAAACCAGGTAACTATAAATAACAATCTCATTGCCTGATTTGGAAGTTTCCCGTACAGGCGGTCCTCTGTTTACACACTACTATGGGACCATAAAAATGACTATGCAAACTGGAACCATGCCAAGCAATCTTAATAATCAATGGGAAGAATTACAGTTGTCTTGTGACCCTTTGTCAAAACATTAAAAACTGTCTTATTGTTGGTTATAAATGTATAAAAAAAAAAGAAAAAAAGAATAGTAAAACTAATATTTGTTTAGTAATAAACAATTAAATAATTATCGTTGGTTATAAATGTATAACAAAAAGAAAAAAGAATAGTAAAAGTAATATTTGTTTTGTAATAAATAATTAAATAATTTAAAACCTTCGATTGAGAATTAAAGTGTTTATTTGTAAAACAATTATCCCAAGTAGTTTGAGTAACACTTGCCTTCTTCTCATCGTGTAATTTATGATGTGGAGCTAGCATCCTTTTTCTGCTTTGGCTAATTCTCATACTCCTTTTTTTTTTTTAATTTCTTTTTTGTTTGTCTTTATTTATTTTTGAGAAAGAGACAGAGGGTGAGCAGAGGAAGACACAGAATCTAAAGCAGGCTCCAGGCTCTGAGCTGTCAGCGCAGAGCCTGACGCAGGACTTGAACTCATGGACTGCAAGATCATGACCTGAGCTGAAGTCAGATGCCTAACCGACTGAGCCACCCAGGCGCCCCATTATACTCCTAAGTTTGAATCAGTTTCTAACATTTTATCCTTTGAGCTTTTAGTGTTGTAAAATAGCTCTGAGAGTTGCTTTATTTTATTTATTTATTTATTTTTTAAATTTATTTTTGAGACACACACACACACACACACACACAAAGAGAGAGAGAGAGAACAGGTGGGAGAGGGGCAGAGAGAAAGGGGGACAGAGGTTTTGAAGCAGGCTCCTTACACTCAGCAGAGAGCCCCATGTGGGTTCAAACTCGCAAACCATGAGATCACGACCTTGAGGCAAAGTTGGATGCTTAACTGACTAAGCTAGCCACGCACCCCAAGAGTTGCTTTAATGCAAAGTTTTTTTTGCTGTTGCCATCCCCTGGGACATTTTTATCCTTTTAGTCACTACTTTCCTGCTTTATGTTCATAAGTTTGCCTTTGTTAAGTTCTTCTGGCTGCATATGTAATGTCACCAGTCCCATGGTCAGCTATTTCATCTAGTGTTACTATGTTACATCTAGTGTTACTACTTTTTGTTTCTTTCCTGTACTTCCATTTTTCTTGGCCAATTCCCTCTTTCAATGGTCTGTTTTCATAAAATGTCACGTGGGTTTATCACTGAGAGACAAGAAGCATCTGCAACTACATCCTTTGTTATCTGTGAATTGAATTACAGATGTGCAGTGATCAATCACTAACAGACTTTGAAAACAGTGATGTGATTAGTCACTGATCATGATATGCAGCTGTTATTTACACAGTGATTTGTGGACCGAGGAAAAGTGGGGAAGTTGATACCTTATATAATCATGCAGTTACTATACCCTGATAACAGAGATTTCAACTGCATCCTTGAGGGATAGTGCTATTTAACTTAAACCTATGATAACTAAATTTTGTGCATATCAGAACCATGCAAAGTGATGACTGTATATAACTTGTGTGTTTTCTGTAGTATAATTTGAGGGATTAAAGCAATGCCTCTCAATACACTGTTAGGGTGATCATTCTAGAATGTCCATTTGATTACATTATTCCTCTGCTAAACATCCTTGAGTAACTTTCTGTACAAGATAGCAAAGAGGACAACAATCCTTCATTCCTCCCTGTACCTCAGCCCTTTCCAATATGACTTTTTTTTTAATTAAAAAAATTTTTTTTAACGCTTATTTATTTTTGAGACAGAGAGAGAGCATGAACGGGGGAGGGTCAGAGAGAGAGGGAGACGCAGAATCTGAAACAGGCTCCAGGCTCTGAGCGGTCAGCACAGAGCCCGATGCGGGGCTTGAACTCACAGACTGCTAGATCATGACCTGAGCTGAAGTCGGACGCCTAACTGACTGAGCCACCCAGGGGCCCCTCCAATATGACTTTTTATCTACCCCCCCCCCCCCCCCGCCCCCACCATGAAGAGATGAAGTCTCTTTCCCCACTCCTTGAATCTCTGTTGGCCTTGTGTCTTGCTTTGGCCAATAGGATGCAGTGATGATGTGCCAGTGCTTAGCACACTTCCTCTTATTCTGTTAGGAACTTCCTCTCTGCAGTGGGAAGCTAGCCTGCTTCAGGATGAACGTACCAGTTGCCAGTTGACCCATCAGTTGTAGACACATGACTGAACTAAGCCAAGATCAGGAGAATTATCCAGCTAAATTACCTCGAAGTATTGACCCCCAGATTTAAATAGCTTTGTTTTAAGCCATTAAACTTTGGAGTGGTTTGTTATGTAGCAATATCTAACTCATATTCTTCCCAATGCTTGTAGGACCAATTCTGACCTTCCAGCCATGGCTTGGACACCCCCAGCAACAGAGAACTCCCCACCTTTAATAGTAACCTTCTCTACTTTTGTGTAATATGAGATTAAAAACAAAACAACCCCTCCCGCAAAAGGTGGCTCTGATATTTATAGTTATCAAATCTTTAAGTAGAACTGAATATATTTGAAAGTTTTTTTTTTTTTTAACGTTTATTTATTTTTGAGACAGAGAGAGACAGAGCATGAATGGGGGAGAGTCAGAGAGAGAGGGAGACACAGAATCGGAAGCAGGCTCCAGGCTCTGAGCTGTCAGCACAGGGCCCGACGCGGGGCTTGAACTCACGGACCGTGAGATCATGACCTGAGCCGAAGTCGGACACTCAACTGACCAAGCCACCCAGGCGCCCCGAAAGTTATTTTTTTTATAATAACTGAAATCTATTACCCAGTAGTTTCTATTTATTGGACCTGGTTCTACTTCTTAAGGATAAATAAAATAATCTAAGTCTCTCTTCCACATGGATGCTTTTCAAGTACGTGAAGGTAGCAATTGTGTGCTTCATGACTCTGCTTCTTCATGCTAAATATCTCCAATTCTAACTGACATACACCTTTCTCCTGAGATTCTTTTTTTTTTAATTTTATTTTTAACGTTTATTTATTTTTGAGACAGAGAGAGACAGAGCATGAATGGGGGAGGGTCAGAGAGAGAGGAAGACACAGAATCTGAAACAGGCTCCAGGCTCTGAGAAGTCAGCACAGAGCCTGACGCGGGGCTCGAACTCATGGACCGCGAGATCATGACCTGAGCCGAAGTCAGCTGCTTAACCGACTGAGCCACCCAGGCGCCCCAGAGATTCTTTTTTTTTTAATGTTTATTTATTTATTTTGAGAGAGACAGAGAGAGCAAGAGCAGATGAGGGAAGAGAGAGAGAGAGAGAGAGGGAGAGAGAGAATCCCAAGCAGCTTGCACTCTGTCAGTGCAGAGCCTGATGCAGGGCTCCAACCACTGACCATGAGATCGTGAGCTGAGCTGAAATCAAGAGTTGGCTGCTTAACTGACTGAGCCACCCAGGCACCCCTCTCCTGAGATTCTAGTCATTTCCACTTCACCAGCAAAGGCTTGTTTACTGGTTAGAGTTTGCCACAGAGTAGCAATTCCCCTAGTCACTTCCTCTATATGATAAAACTGTCAGGCAAATCAAGACATTTTCAGATCATTGCTCTTCAGCTGATTCAAATATAGCAATTTTGTAATTTGCATTAAGAAGGCAGCTTCCTTATTCTTTTTTTTTTTTTTTTTTTTTTTTCATCTGGCCTGCCATAGCAGGGCCCTTTTGGAAATGATCTTGAAACTGTTTCAAGGACAGAAAAAAAATTAGAAGAGGCTGGGATTCAAGTAATTGCACTTGCCAGACACAGGTTGAGAATATTCTAGAATATTTTGTAGCTAGTGTTTTTGTTTTAGGTGTATTCCTTGGATTTTTATTTTTTCAGGTGTTGGAACCTTGGAGAAAGACTTGTTATACTTTGCATATTGCTTATGTTTATTTAATGTTGTTATTTGGGGCTTTAAGGCCATAAATATTGATTTTCATCTGGACGCCCTCTCTTTATATCTTGGGTCCAGGGGCAAGGGTGTGGAATCCCCACCTAAGATAATAATTGCTGCTTCTTCAAGGGAACTGTACAAATTAAGCAAGATCCTGGTGCTAGCACAGAGTGCCAGAGGAGATACCAGGAGTAAGAACATATGCAGTTTGCTGAATATGCAGAGAGAGCCAAGAATCAAAGCTGGGAAGATGTGGGGTTTCTTAGGTGAATGGCTTGTATATGGGAACACCATTTCCTGATTAGAGAGAGTATAATACGTGGATGTATAATCAGCTATTTAAGGGACCAGAGTGAACAAAGGGGACTAAGTTACCTCTATAGCACTCCCGAATCTGAAGTGGTATACCTTTTCACCCTGGGTGAGGGAGAGAAGGAGATCCTTGAACTTGACTTTTTATAATATTTTTTTGCTTAAATCACTATTAGAGCAATGTCTTCCAACTGGTCCTGTTTTCCAAATTGTGTTCCCTGCCACCTTGTTGCATCTTTCATGCAAAAGTCCTTTGAATATTAACATATATAGAGAGATCTTTCCAAATTTGCATTTTGCAATAGCCTCAAAATTGGCATATGACTTGTAGCAATTTTTTCTTGAGGTCTGGCAAGCATTTTGTCACCAATATAAATGCACTGATGCCTTTGCCCAGTGCTGGACCCTGCTCATTTTACATTAATAGCCATTTTTTCTTTGTGTCAGTGGTATGTTTGGCTTATAACTCCAAGTCCTCCTGTCCTATCTTTGCCCTCTTTCAAATTGTCTCTAATAACTGGAGTCTAGACGAGGGTTCCCTTTACTGCTTGATCACCGTCTCCACAGAAGCCATTCAGTCTTTTGAAAATCCTTTTTAGGTAGGTAAAGTAGGATAAGGGCTAGGGTGGGGGATATCAACATCCAGCCCCCCAGGTCATCAAGACTTTCTTGGATTTTTGCATTCCAGGAAGCTCATACTTCACTGGGTATGCCTGGGCCTCTGTCTGAAATATTCTCTCTTAAATTGCACCTCCCGTAACTCTCAATACCCCCCGTCCCAGTCTGTAATCACTACCCCAGCAGTCTCCTTAATTCCCCTGTGACACAGTTTGAATTCCAAAGGCTCTTACAGCTCATACCCCCTTCCTCCACATGAGTCTAACAGTTTGGCAGTAACTGTGAGGGGCGTGCCTGGTTCTAAAATGATTTCATCTGAGATCAAACTGGACTTTCTACCTTCATTCAAAGCAGCCTGGAAAAGTTGAAAAACAAAAACCACAAAATGAAACTGTGAAAGGTAAAATGAAATGGAGTCACTTATGTCAAGGGGTTTTAAAATGGATCTCCCCAGGAGACCATCAAGGAAGTGGGCCTTGTGCATGTCCTGAGCAGATAGAACCATGAATTTTTGAACTGGGCCAAGCTGCAAATATTCCAAAGACTCTGCAAAAGCACCTGCAACTTGCTGCTTTGCTTAGTGATAGCCTTACCAACCGATTATATTCAGCCAAGGTTAGTTTTTCTGCTGACAACATCAGTCAAAATTCTTTGTAAACAATTGTACGAGCATTCCCTTTCATCTTTTAAAACCCTTGATTTTTGTTCCCTATGGGGACACAATTTGGGTTTATAATCATGTTTATGCTCCCTGAATTGCAATTCTGATATGCAGTAAGTATTGATGCAAATAAATGCTTTTGTTTAATCTGCTCTGTCTCTTTTCTCAGTTCACAAACAAATAACTGGTTACCTATATGTCCTTTGGGCACGTGGTCCTTCAAAGTGTTGGCTAAACTTGATTCAAAACCCTAATATCATGGCTTGTGAGGGTCTGATGTCCTCTTGATTCCTCATGCTTTCCTCAGCCTTTACTAATTCCTCTTTCCTTCGGATACATCTCTGATCAGCCCCCACGACACCCTGGAGATGAAATCTGTACATTCACCATTTCCTACTCACTAACCTCAAGCCTGCCATGATTTTTTTCCTGTAGATCTGCAAGAAGAATGGGTTGGTAGTCTTAAAGAGCTGTCACATTGTGGCTTCTATTATCCACCTTCTACCACCTCTCTGCCTCTCTCTCTTCCTTTCCTGAAACCACCACAAAATTCATCCCCTTGTCCTCCATAGGGCATTCTACCCACACTCAGACACTCTCAATTTCTCAGCTTCCAACATACGCAGGTTTGACAAAGCTTGTCTTCTGTACTAATACAGCCCTCTCCCTGAAGGGAGTTCTGGTGAATTCAATTTTTCCACTTCAATGCACTAGGAAAACAGATTTGGAAAGGTCATGCTATGGCCAGAACTACTTAGTGCCACATTTGGAGGAGGAGGTAATATTTCATCTTTACTTTTGTGGTCTATTTTTTATTTTTTTATTTTTTAGTTTGTTTTGCCAAATAGCTTCAAGTAGCACCAGCTGGAATAATTTTTATTCGATAGATAGGCTCCATAGATAGAGGAATACTTCACCTTTGACCCAGATATTGTTGATTTGATAATGCTTTCTATTTTATCACTTTTCCTCAAGACTCTAATGTGATGCAGAATCGCTGCTATTGTAATTACCTGATTTCTCTTTATTGCTACGAAAAGTAAAGCTGACATCCTCCTTACCCTTGTCCCTTGCCATTCTCCTTATTCTGCTTATCTACTTGTCCCTATTTAAACAGACTGTTTGAAAAGAAGAAGGAAAAGTTAGAGGAAGAATGAAAGGAAGAAGGGAGGTGAAGGGCTACTTAATCATTGCTGCTGTTTTCCCTTATGTGCTATACAGTCTCCAGTCCATTTGATATACATTATTAAGCATGATATTAGTAGGTGATGGGGAGAACAAACTATTAATGGAGTATTTGACCAAGAATGGATTATAAGGAAATGCCTTTTTTCATCTTTATAGTATCATCAATCATTGAGGGGAGGATAGGAGGTTTCATCCTTTTGTTTATTCCATTATTTCTCTTTCTTGGGGAATCTCTGCATTTTACTTATTTAGTCAAAACTTACATGAAGGAATTTAAAGAATACTTTTTTAAAAATTTTAATTTTTTAAATGTTTATTTAAAAATATATTTTTAATGTTTATGTATTTTTGAGAGAGAAAGAGGGAGAGAGAGCAGGGGAGGGGCAGAGAGAGAGGGAGACACAGAATCTGAAGCAGGCTCTAGGTTCTGAGCTGTCAGCACAGAACCCGACGTGGGGCTCAAACTCACAGACTATAAGATCATGACCTGAGCTGAAGTCGGAAGCTTAACCCACTGAGCCACCCAGGTGCCCCAACTTTTTAAAAATTTTAAGTGCTTGGAGAATTTACAGAGCTATTTTCCTGGTTCAGTATTAAATCCATCCCAGCTGAGACTTCAGAGTCTTTGCCCAAGGTTTATATAATAATAAAAATTGCCAAGTTATAAAATTTCATTCAATGCACTTGTGCTCTCCCTTTCTTTTCCAGCTTTATTCTGTTTATAATACTTCACAAATATTTAACATTGTTCCCTCTTTCTTCTTTTGACACTGAGAATTGTATGCCACTTCCCTTTTCAGAAGGAAGGAGAATATGCATATAATCAGGCTGCAAAATGACTCAGTGTTCCTTACAAACATGGCTTCTGTGAAAAATGAGAAATGGTGAATGGAAGGCAGATCAGAAGCTTATGCCTATTTAATGATCCATTGTTGACCCACTGCCTAAATTGCTTTAGGCCTTTCCTGATTAAAAATATTTTTTTTTTACTATTGAACTATAGTTGACCTATAATGTTATATTAGGTTCAGGAGCACAGCACAGTGAGTGATTCAATAATTCTATACACTATGCAATGCTCACACGATAGGTGTAGTTACCTAATTTCTCTTTGTTCCAGGGTCATGGACCAGGACTTATTTTCATGGATGACTAATTACTTTGCTCTTTCTTCAGATTCAGAGAGGACCTGCACTAGCCAGAATAGACCACTCTTTAAAAATATGTTAAATAAAACAGATTTATAAAGTCATCATTTTTCATTTTATTATATACTGTTTGATACTGCTCCAAGTAGTGTCAATTTTTAACCATGTGTCTTTCTTATAATTTAATTTAAATACACGTACTCAGATTTTTTTCTAAGTTTATTCATTTATTTTGGGAGAGAGAGAGTGAGCATGGGCCAGGGAGGGGCAGAGAGAGAGAGAGAGAGAGGGAGAAAGAGAATCCTAAGTAGGCTCCACACTGTCAGCACAGAGCCTGACACAGGGCTCACGAACCATGAGATCATGACCTGAGCTGAAATTTGAGTCAGACGCTTAACCGACTGAGCCACCCAGGTGCCCCCAGATTTTAGCAAGGCTTGTAATGAAAAGCGTCATCCTCTGCCACACTCATCCAACCATCATCCTTCTCACCAGAAGAAACATTTACTTATTAAAAAAATTTTAAACAGTGTGTTATTCACAATGTTCTACACAAAACAAAAAGATTTCTAGACATGCCAAGAAGTGGAAAAGAGTGAACACAAAATCAAGAAAAACAGGAATAGAAACTGACCCCAAGATGTGTAACCTGTTGGAATTACCAGAAAAACTAAAAAAAAAAAAAAAAAAAAAAAAAAAAAGCCCAAGTCTGCCTCCTCTCCTGTCCTCACTACCATAACCATCCCTACTGATCTATGTGAATCTATGAGGATGCTTTTTTGTTTGTTTCTTTTGTTTGACTTTTAACTTCAGTAGTTAACATACTGTGTTATATTAGTTTCAGGTATACAATATAGTGATTCAACAATTCCATATAGTACTCAGTGCTCATCAAGATAAATGTACTCTTAGGGGCCCCTAGGTGGCTCAGTTGGTTAAGCCCCTGACTTCGGCTCAGGTCATGATCTCACAGTTTGTGAGTTCAAGCCCTGCATTGGGCTCCGTGCTGACAGCTCAGAGCCTGGAGCCTGCTTTGGATTCTGTGTTTTCCTCTCTCTCTGCCCCTAAGCTGCTCACACTCTGTTGCTCTCAAAAATAAAAATAATGTTTTTAAACATTGAAAAAAATTTTTAAAAAAGGTAAGTGTACTCTTAATCCTTGTGATATGTATATCTATATATCTATATCTCGATCTCTATATCTATATCTATATCTGTATCTATATCTATCTCACATCTTCCTTATCCATTCATCAGTCGATGGACACTTAGGCTGCTTCCATGTTAGCTACTGTAAATAAAGCTGCTATAAACATAGGGGTGCATTTACCCCTTTGAATTAATGTTTTTGTATTTTTTTGGTAAATATCCAGTAATATGATTACTGAATCTTAGGGTAGTTACATTTTTAATTTTTTTAAGGAAACTTCATACTCCCTTCCAGAGTTGCCTGTACCAGTTGGTATTCCCACTAACAGAGTACAAGTGTTCCTTTTTCTCCACATCCTTACCAACACTTGTTGTTTCTTATGTTTTTTATTTTAGCCATTCTGAGAGGTGTGAGGTGATATATCATTGTAGTTTTGATTTGCATTTCCCTGATGGCTAGTGATGTCAAGTGTCCTTTCATGTGTCTGTTAGCCATCTTTGTCTTCTTTGGAGAGATACATATTCATGTCTTCTGCCCATTTTTTAACTGGATTATTTGTTTTTTGGGTGCTGAGTTGTAAGTTCTTTATTTATTTTGGATGCTAACCCTTTATTGGGTATGTTGTTTGTAAATATCTTCTCCCATTTTGTAGGTCGTTTTTTAGTTTTGTTGACAATTTCATTTGCTGTGCAGAAGCTTTTTATTTTCATGTAGTCCCAATACAGAAGAGGCAAGGATATGCAATGGGAATAAGACTGTCCCTTCAACAAATGGAGTTAGGAATACTGAACAGCCACATGCAAAAGAATGAAACTGGACCACTTTCTTACACCATGCACAAAAATAAACTCAAAATGGATTAAGGATTTAAAGGTAAGACCTGAAACCATAAAAATCCTAGAAAAGAGCAGAGCCAGTAATGTCTCTGACATTGGCCATCACAACATTTTTCTAGATATATCTTCTGAGGCAATGGAAACAAAGAAAAAAAATCATTTACTTATTTTTAACTGGCTGTCAGGTATTTATTTCCTGATAAATATCAAGTTCACCCTACTATTTTTTCTCCAATTTCACATACTTTTTTTTAAATGTTTTAAAATTTATTTTTGAGAGAGAGAGGGAGAGAGAGAGGGACAGAGCATGAGCAGGGGAGGAGCAGAGAGAGAGGGAAACACAAAATCTGAAGCAGGCTCCAGGCTCTGAGCTGTCAGCACAATGCCCGACATGGGGCTTGAACTCATGAACCTCAAGATCATGACCTGAGCCTCTCAACTGACTGCGCCACTGAGGCACTCAGGTGCCCCTCCAATTTTACATATTCTTTTTTTTTTTTTTAACATTTATTTATTTTCGAGAGACAGAGAGAGGCACAGCATGAGCAGGGGAGGGGGAGGGAGAGAGAGATACAGAATCTGAAGCAGGCTCCAGGCTCTGAGCTGTCAATTTTACCTATTCTTAATTGCTTTCTACAAATTAGTTATCTTACACCTCAACAACTTACCTTTTTTGTTTTTAGCTTATTCTTTTTTAAAAGTTTTTAAATTTATTTTGAGAGAGAGAGGGAGAAAGAGAGCACACACATGGGCAGGGGAGGGGCAGAGAGAGGCAGAGGGAGAGAATCCCAAGCAGACTCCTCGATGTCAGCGCTTAACCACCAAGGTGTCCCTTTCCCTTTTTTTATTCACCCATTCTTTATTCATTTATTCATAATGTTTGATAATAGGATAAATGTCCTCTTAAGTCACACATATGTATCAGGTAAGCTATCTGTGCCCCGCAAGCCCTTTCTCTCTTACTCTTGCTCTTTCTTTTTTTTTTTTTTTCAACGTTTTTTATTTATTTTTGGGACAGAGAGAGACAGAGCATGAATGGGGGAGGGACAGAGAGAGAGGGAGACACAGAATCGGAAACAGGCTCCAGGCTCCGAGCCATCAGCCCAGAGCCTGACGTGGGGCTCGAACTCACGGACTGTGAGATCGTGACCTGGCTGAAGTCGGACGCTTAACCGACTGCGCCACCCAGGCGCCCCCTACTCTTGCTCTTTCTGCAAACAGCCACCCCTTGGATCTCCCTGGTCTTTTGTTCCAATTGGGATTGGTTTCTCTCTAGGTCTGATGCACAACTGTCATTCTGGAACTTCCTTGGCCTCTCTTGTGTTGGACTCCCTGTTTCCTAGATCCTTCACCTTCTTTAGTTAACTTTCCATTGTGTAGAGAATCTCTTCTAAGTAGCTTCCCAATAAGAGATACATGATAAAGATAAAAGTTTTGAAAACTTGGAATGTTTGAAGATGACTATATTCTATCCTCACGTTGATTAATAGCTTGGCTGGGAATTTAATTCTTGGTAGAATATAATTTCTTCTGGGATTGTGAAGACATCATCCCATCGTCTTCTAGCTTCTTGTATGAATTAATAAGCCTATTTTTTTCATTCACAAGATTTTTTAAATATAAACTCTTCTCTTTCTGGAAGATTTTAGGAGGTTTTCATCACCCTGGTGTTCTGAAAATTCATGACGATGTGCTTTATTGCCAATATTTTTAAATTTATTGCCAATGGTATTCAGTGGGCTCTTTTTATCTAAAGAGTTATAACCTTCATTTCCGAGAAAGTTCCATGACGTTAGGAAATTAACTGCTTTATTGTTTACTGCTGAATTCTCATCACTTAGTACAGGGTCTGGCACATATTAGGTACTCACTAAAAAGTGAATAAGTGAATTCATGACTAAATGAATAGGAGAATTTTTTGGTGATAGTTCTTTGTTAATTTTCTTCCTCTCTTTCTTCTATTCTCTAGAACTCCTCTGGTTTTCTTGTTTTCTTCCTTTCTTTTCTTTTTTTAAATGTTTATTTTTGAGAGAAAGAGAGACACAGAGCATGAGTGGGGGAGGGGCATAGAGAGAGGAAGACACAGAATCCAAAGCAGGCTATAGGCTCTGAGCTGTCAGCACAGAGCTTGACGCAGGGCTCTAACTCACAAATTGGAGATCATGACCTGAGCTGAAGTCAGATGCTTAATCGACTGAGCCACCCAGGTGCATTGGTTTTCTTATCTGTCTTTCCTTTTATTTTAAATCTCTTTGTATTTATTTTAATTTCTGTGAAATTTCCTTCACTTTATCTTCTAACCTGACCCCCCCCCCCTTTTTTTGGCATTTCTAATGTCCATAATATATTTAACTTCCAAGTTACCCCTTTTGTTTTCAAAATGTTCCTTTTATAAAATAGCACATTTTTCTTGTTCTAGAAATATCTGATATCTTACATGTATCTTAAATCTTGAGGATATCATGCTTGTTTGCTTTTTTTACTTTAATTTACTCAAAACTTAGGTGCCAAGAAGATTAGTTTGCTTCTTTTTGGTTTATCCCTCTGGGGGGTTAGGCTTCAGCTTTCTCTGTTCTCCTAAGTTATTTACCACTCCTCCATCTGCTTTCTACATTCTCTTCTCTGTTGTAGTCTTTAAAAAAAAAATCTTGTCACTTTATACTTTTCAAAGATTCCCTAATTGCCATTTTTGAGAAATTATGAAAAGGAATAGTTGTAAGTTTATGTTTCAATCTCTTAATTTAACTAGAACTCCCCACTACATTTTCAGTGAAAACTTAAAGGATTAGGCTTAGGTAATGTTTTTATAAAGACTTGAGCAAAGCATGGGAAAATAATCTTTATCCCCAAAACGGTGAGCGGAGTTATTATTTTTTTTAGATAATAAAATATAATGTTTTAATAAATTGTCCTGGCATATAAAATATTTTTTTGTAAGTGTAAAATTACTCTCCTGGATTTTATTTAAAAGTTCTAGTGAAATTTTTGAGGATGTATGCTACTTTTGATGACATTTGTAAAAATCCCAAGGCAAGGTAATACTAAACATTTGTCTACCCAAAATAGGGAGGAGAAGAGGGAAAAAATAACATCTCTAAAAATTATTCTTCCATATATATTAAACCTAGAAACAACAACTCAAGGACATTGTCAATATGCTTGCATTCCAGCATGGGCCTTTAGATGGCAGCTTCATTTGCTCCCTTTTGGTGGAGCTGTCTGCAAGGAGTTTAATGAATCAACCAGAAACCACTGATGTCCAAAGGAAAGTGAAAGGAGTCCGTGTAAAGACTGATCATCTCCTGGAAGTACAGATTATAAAGTCAAGATAAAATCTTGGTTTCTCTCAATAATCTAAAGCACCCAATGTCTACAGCAGTAGTTTGTCATTTTAAAAACAGTTTACTTAAGGGGTGCCTGGGTGGCTCAGTGGGTTCAGGGTCTGACTCTTGATTTCAGCTCAGGTCATGATCTCATGGTTTCTGGGATTGAGCCCTGAGTGGAGACTGCTTGGGATTCTCTCTCTCTGCCCCTCCTTCACTCTCTCTCTCTTTCTCAAAATAAACAAATGTTTAAGGACAATTTACTTAAAAATAGTTAATATATACACATATACTAAAAGTCAAGTAGTGCTAAAGACGTCTAAAAATGTATGCCCCTTGAAGGAGAGGTTCAGAAGATGGCGGTGTAGGAGGACGCTGGGCTCACCTCGCCCTGCTGATCGCTGAGATTCTACCCACATCTGCCTAAATAACCCAGAAAACTGCCAGAAGACTAGCAGAACGGACTCTCTGGAGCCAAGTGTAGACAAGAGGCCCACGGAAGACAATAGGAAGGGCAGAGAGGTGGTGCGCACTACACGGACTGGCGGGAGGGAGTCAGGGCGGTGGAGGGGCAGCCTGTCCTGCAAGGCAGAGCCCCCGAGTCTGGCTTACAAAAGGGGAGAGGCTGCACTGCGTGAGTTCTGACAACCAGCAGAACTTAACATCTGGAATGTTATAAGTCAACAGCTCTGCTTGGAGAGTGGGAGGGCGAGAGGACACCAGGAGGGACAGGTGTTGAGCCTTACAAGACAGAGCTCAGCTCGGCGGGGAACAAAGTTGTTGGGAAGTGCCGTCCCCCTCTCCCATTCCCCAGCCAAAATCCCAAAGGGATTCACCATCACCGAACGTGCTTGCACCGTGCAAACACCCAAAGCTGTGCTTCTGTGGATCCATCCCTCCGGCAGGCCTGCGTCCCTCCCGGTGCTGCAGGATCCCTCTCACGGGGGACCACAGCAAAGCGAGCTAAGCCTGCCCCCCCCCCCCCCCATGCACCTTGTGGATCCACCCCGGCTACTACGCCAGATCCCACCGAAGCAGCACCACAAGCCTGGCAGTGTGCAAGTAGCCCAGACAGGGGCCACACCACTCCACAGTGAGTCCTGCCCCTGGGAGAGGGCAAGATAAGGTACACACTAGTCTGACTGTGGCCCCAGTGGTGGGCTGGGGACAGACATCGGGTGGCCCCGCCCACCAATACAAGTTACTCCAGATAGCACAGGAGAAGTACCCTGTAGTTCCGCGCCACCCCAGGGACAATCCAAAATGACGAAATGGAAGAATTCTCCTCAAAACAAACTCCAGGAAGTAGCAACAGGTAATGAATTGATCAAAAACGATTTAAGCAGTATAACGTAACAAGAATTTAGAATAATAGTCATAAAATTAATCGCTGGGCCTGAAAAAAGTATAAAGGACAGCAGAGAATCTATTGCTACAGATATCAAGGGACTAAGAAATAGTCATGAGGAACTAAAAAATGCTATAAATGAGGTGCAAAATAAAATGGAGGTGACCACTGCTTGATTGAAGAGGCAGAGGAGAGAATAGGAAAATTAGAAGATAAAATTATGGAAAAAGAGGAAGCTGAGAAAAAGAGAGATAAAAATATCCAGGAGTATGAGGGGAGAATTAGAGAACTAAGTGATGTAATCAAATGCAACAATATCCATATAATAGGAATTCCAGAAGAGGAAGAGAGAGAGAAAGGGGCTGAACAAATCATAGCTGAGAACTTCCCTGATCCGGGGAAGGAAAAAGGCATTGAAATCCAAGAGGCACAGAGAACTCCCTTCAGACGTAGCTTGAATCCATCTTCTGCATGACATATCGTAGTGAAACTGGCAAAATACAAGGATAAAGAGAAACTTCTGAAACAGGCTAGGGATAAACACGCTTTAACATATAAAGGGAGACAAATAAGACTAGTGACAGACCTATCTACTGAAATTTGGCAGGCCAGAAAGGAGTGGCAGGAAACCTTCAATGTGACGAACAGAAAAAATATGCAGCCGAGAATCCTCTATCCAGCAAATCTGTCATTCAGAATAGAAGGAGAGATAAAGGTCTTCCCAAACAAACAAAAACTGAAGGAATTCATCACCACTAAACCAGCCCTACAACAGATCCTAAGGGGGATTCTGTGAGTGAAATGTTGCAAGGACCACAAAGGACCAGAGACACCACTACAAGCATGAAACCTACAGACAGCACAACGACTCTAAACCCATATCTTTCAATAATAACACTGAATGTCAATGGACTAAATGCTCCAACCTAAAGACATAGGGTTTCAGAATGGATAAAAAAACAAGACCCATCTATTTGCTGTCTACAACAGACTCATTTTAGACCTGAGGACACCTTCAGATTGAAAGTGAGGGGATCGAGAACTATCTATCATGCTACTGGAAGTCAAAACAAAGCTGGAGTAGCCATACTTCTATCAGACAAACTAGACTTTAAATTAAAGCTGTAACAAGAGATGAAGAAGGCCATTATATAATGATTACAGGGTCTATCCATCAGGAAGAGCTAACAATTATAAATGTCTATGCGCCGAATACGGGAGCCCCCAAATATATAAAACAATTACTGACGAACATAAGCAACCTTATTGATAAGAATGTGGTAATTGCAGGGGACTTTAATACCCCACTTACAACAATGGATAGATCATGTAGCATCAATAAAGAAACGGGCCCTGAATGATACATTGGATCAGATGGACTTGACAGATATATTTAGAACTCTGCATCCCAAAGCAACAGAATATACTTTCTTCTCGAATGCATGTGGAACATTCTCCAAGATAGATCACACACTGGGCCACAAAACAACCCTTCATAAGTATACAAGAATTGAGATCATACCATGCATACTTTCAGACCACAATGCGATGAAGCTTGAAATCAACCACAGGAAAAAGTCTGGAAAACCTCCAAAAGCATGGAGGTTAAAGAACACCCTACTAAAGAATGAATGGGTCAACCAGGCAATTAGAGAAGAAATTAAAAAATATATGGAAACAAACAGAAATGAAAATACAACAGTCCAAATGCTTTGGGATGCAGCGAAGGCAGTCCTAAGAGGAAAATACACTGCAATCCAGGCCTATCTCAAGAAACAAGAAAAAACCCAAATACAAAATCTAATGGCACACCTAAAGGACATAGAAGCAGAACAGCAAAGGCATCCCAAGCCCAGCAGAAGAAGAGAAATAATAAAGATCAGAGCAGAAATAAACAATATAGAATCTAAAAATCTGTAGCGCAGATCAATGAAACCAAGAGTTGGTTTTTTGAAAAAATAAACAAAACTGATAAACCTCTAGCCAGGCTTCTCAAAAAGAAAAGGGAGATGACCCAAATAGATAAAAATCATGAATGAAAATGGAATTATGACAACTAATCTCTCAGAAATACAAGCAATTATCAGGGAATACTATGAAAAATTATATGCCAACAAACTGGACAACCTGGAAGAAATGAACAAATTCCTAAGCACCCACACACTACCAAAACTCAAATGGGAAGAAGTAGAAAATTTGAACAGGCCCATAACTAGTGAAGAAATTGAATCAGTTATCAAAAATCTCCCAACAAATAAGAGTCCTGGACCAGATGGCTTCTCTGGGGAATTCTACCAGACATTTAAAGCAGAGTTAATACCTATCCTTCTCAAGCTGTTTCAAAAAATAGAAATGGAAGGAAAACTTCCAGACTGATTCTATAAAGCCAACATTACTTTGATTCCCAAACCAGACAGAGACCCAGCAAAAAAAAGAGAACTACAGGCTAATATCCCTGATGAATATGGATGCAAAAATTCTCAACAAGATACTAGCAAATCGAATTCAACAGCACATAAAAAGAATTATTTACCATGATCAAGTGGGATTCATTCCTGGGCTGCAGGGCTGGTTCAACATTCGCAAATTAATCAACGTGATACATCACATTAATAAAAGAAAAGATAAGAACCATATGATCCTGTCAATCGATGCAGAAAAAGCATTTGACAAAATTCAGCATCCTTTCTTAATAAAAACCCTTGAAAAAGTCGGGATAGAAGGAATGTACTTAAACATCATAAAAGCCATTTATGAAAAGCCCACAGCTAATATCCTCCTCCATGGGGAAAAACTGAGAGCTTTCCCCCCTGAGATCAGGAACATGACAGGGATGTCCACTCTCACCGCTGTTGTTTAACATAGTATTGGAAATTCTAGCATCAGCAATCAGACAACAAAAGGAAATCAAAGGCATCAACATTGGCAAAGATGAAGTCAAGCTTTCACTTTTTGCAGATGATGTGATATTATACATGGAAAACCCGACAGACTCCACCAAAAGTCTGCTAGAACTGATACATGAATTCAGCAAAGTTGCAGGATACAAAATCAATGTACAGAAATCAGTTGCATTCTTATACACTAATAATGAAGCAACAGAAAGACAAAGAAACTGATCCCATCCACAATTGCACCAAGAAGCATAAAATACCTAGGAATAAACCTAACCAAAGATGTAAAAGATCTGTATGCTGAAAACTATAGAAAGCTTATGAAGGAAATTGAAGAAGATATAAAGAGATGGAAAAACATTCTGTGCTCATGGATTGGAAGAATAAATATTGTTAAAATGTCAATACTACCCAAAGCTATCTGCACATTCGATGCAATCCCAATCAAAATTGCACCAGCATTCTTCTCAAAGCTAGAACAAGCAATCCTAAAGTTTGTATGGAACCACAAAAGACCCCAAATAGCCAAAGTAATATTGAAGAAGACCAAAGAGGGAGGCATCACAATCCCAGACTTTAGCCTTTACTACAAAGCTGTAATCATCAAGACAGCATGGTATTGGCACAAAAACAGACATATAGACCAATGGAATAGAATAAAGACTCCAGAATTGGACCCACAAAAGTATGGCCAACTAATCTTTGAAAAAGCAGGAAAGAATATCCACTGGAAAAAAGACAGTCTCTAACAAATGGTCCTGGGAGAACTGGACAGCAACATGCAGAAGAATGAAACTAGACCACTTTCTTACACCATTCACAAAAATAAACTCAAAATGGATAAAGGACCTGAATGTGAGACAGGAAACCATCAAAACCCTAGAGGAGAAAGCAGGCAAAGACCTCTCTGGCCTCAGCCACAGCAATTTCTTATTTGACACATCTCCAAAGGCAAGGGAATGAAAAGCAAAAATGAACTATTAGGACCTCATCAAGATAAAAAGCTTCTGCACTGCAAAGGAAACAATCAACAAAACTAAAAGGCAACCAATGGAATGGGAAAAGATATTTGCAAATGACATATCAGACAAAGGGCTAGTATCCAAAATCTATAAAGAGCTCACCAAACTGCACACCCGAAAAACAAATAATCCAGTGAAGAAATGGTCAGAAAACATGAATAGACACTTCTCTAAAGAAGACATCCAGATGGCCAACAGGCACATGAAAAGATGCTCAACGTCACTCCTCATCAGGGAAATAAATATCAAAACCACACTCAGATACCACCTCACCCCAGTCAGAGTGGCTAAAATGAACAAATCAGGAGACTATAGATGCTGGCGAGGATGTGGAGAAACGGGAACCCTCTTGCACTGTTAGTGGGAATGCAAACTGGTGCAGCTGCTCTGGAAAACAGTGTGGAGGTTCCTCAAAAAATTAAAAATATATCTACCCTATGACCCAGCAATAGCACTGCTAGGAATTTACCCAAGGGATACAGGAGTGCTGATTCATAGGGGCACTTGTACCCCAATGTTTACAGCAGCACTCTCAACAATAGCCAAATTATGGAAAGAGCCTAAATGTCCATCAACTGATGAATGGATAAAGAAATTGTGGTTTATATACACAATGGAATACTACGTGGCAATGAGAAAGAATGAAATATGGCCCTTTGTAGCAACGTGGATGGAACTGGAGAGTGTGATGCTAAGTGAAATAAGCCATACAGAGAAAGACAGATACCATATGTTTTCACTCATATGTGGATCCTGAGAAACTTAACAGAAGACCATGGGGGAGGGGAAGGAAAAAAATGGTTGGAGAGGGAGGGAGCCAAAGCATAAGAGACTTTTAAGAACTGAGAACAAACTGAGGGCTGATGGGGGGTGGGAGGGTGGGGAGGGTGGGTGATGGGTATTGAGGAGGGCACCTTTTGGGATGAGCACTGGGTGTTGTATGGAAAACCATGTGACAATAAATTTCATATTTAAAAAAGTAAAATAAAAATGTATGCCCCTTTATCACTCCTTTTAGCTATTTCTTTTGATATTTAAGTACATATTCTAAGAGAAAAAGGTGTATACAGCTATCTTTTGATTAATTAATTTTAGGTATTATTAATTGATATCTATGTTAGTATAGACCCTCCCAGAGACAGACACAAAAGTGGGAAATTTATTAGGGAAATACCTATAAGGAAAAATGGAGAGGGAACTAAAGGAAAACTGAAATGCTATCAGACTGCTATGTAGTTCTTACTAAGTCAGGAGAGAGGAAAAGGGGGAAGATTGTGTAGAATCACTTTACAGCACAGAGAAGTTCAAAGGAAAGGTCAGCAAGCTCTTGGGGAGTCTTTGAATCATAGTCACCTATTGGAGAAATCCCCTATCTCCTAGAAACCAGTCTACCTTAATATCCCTTTCTCTCTCAGTCACTGGTTTGGAGCAGCCCATGGGAAGTATGGCCTCTGCATAAATGTAGTGATAGATTTCAAAGTGCAGCAACAGGGCCCAATGTATAGATATGCTCCCTGCAGTTAGAGATCTGAGAAGGGACTTTCTCATGCCTGCCACTGCTTCCAGTATGACAGGTGAAGATTTTAGCTCCCTTTCACAGACCCTTTACCTTCATTTCTTCCTTCCAGTATAATTATACTCCAATTTTGATTAAATCCGTATTTAGTGCTTTCATTATTATGATTATGTAAAATTTGCTCATCGCTGAGCCAGATAATGCATCATAATTATAGTATATTTATTGTGTACTTTTTGTTTTTCCTAGAGATAATAATTGCTTCATTTTTTCCCCTTTGTTTAGTTTTCAAATTATGGCTAATTCCCCACATTCCCAATAGCTTTGTAAAAAATCTCTTGCTACAAATTTCCATATATTCAAACTTAGGAGCAAATCTGCTAAGTTCAGGAGTGGACTGGTAAATGTTTAACAACTAGCCCTCCTTGGGGGGTAGAAGGAACTGAACCCTAAGCTTTTTCCCTTCCATTGTGTAAATATGCCCACCATGATAGATTTCAAAGTACCATTTGTGATGCCACCAAATGAAAAGTTGGAAAGAGAAGCACACCATCTACTCTTGCGAGCCTGTACAGGTTGGCTTTGTCACATTACTGAGATAGCCCTCTTGGAACTCTTCCTCTTGCTCCAATCTGGACTTGTCATTCTGTAGGCCTGTTGTAACTTCACCTCTCTTGTATTTCCCTGTTTTTCTTCTGATTCTTGCAATAGGTGTTGTCTTAGTTTATCCTGTCATTTTGACAAAGCATATCCTCTGATTACTTCCTGTGAAAGGCTGGAGAGTGGGTTGACAAGTTTCCAGTTCTGCTTGCATTTACATTTGCAAACTTGTGTTTCTGAGAATCTCTCCCTCTACCCTATATTTCTCTGATCATTTTCTTAGATAATGCATTCTGGTTTTAAAATTATATTTCCCCAGAATTTTGTAGGCATTGCTCCCTAGTCTTTTAGTTTCCCAATGTTGCTGTTGACAAGTGTGATACCATTATCTCTTCAAACTTTCAATGTGAAGTTTTTTTTCTTTCTGTGAGCTTTGAGGATCATTTCTATCCTTAGTGGTTTGCAATTTCATGATGATGCACTTTGGTATAAATATTTTCTCATTCACTGTTTGTAGCAATCTTTCAATCTGGACACTCACGTATATATAACTTGCCCTTTCAGTTTGAATAATTATTTCCAACATTCCTGGTTACCTTTCTTCTTTGGTTTTATTGAAATTTCCTTCCTTTCTTATTTTTAATTGGACATTTGTTTTTCTGGCCTTCCTGTTAGACAGGTACTTAGGCATGCTGGATAGCCTTAAAAAACAAACAAAACAAATAAACAAAAAATCAACAAGAAAACCAAAAACCTTTTCCATGGTGCCTTGATGGTTCAGTCGGTTGAGTATCTGACTCCTCAATTTTGTTTATTCTTTCAAAAAAAACAGCTCTTTTCACTGATCTGTTCTACTGTGTTGTTTTTTTTTTTTAATTTTATATTGTTTATTTCTGCTCTAATCTTTATTATTTCTCTTCTGCTGGCTTTGGCCTTTCTTTGCTTCTGCCTTTCTTTCTAGTAAGGTTAGGTTGTGTATTTGGGACCTTTATTGCTTCTGGAGATGGCCCTAAATTGCAATGTATTTTCCTTTTAGGACTGCCCTTGCTGCATCCCAAAGGGTTTTGGACTGTCGTATTTTCATTTTCATTTGCTTTCATATATTCTTAAATTTCTTCTTTTATTTCCTGGTTGACGCATTCATTCTTTTTGTTTTTTTTCTTTTTTTTTTTTTTTAATTTTTTTTTTCAACGTTTTTTATTTATTTATTTTTTTTTTGAGACAGAGAGAGACAGAGCATGAACGGGGGAGGGTCAGAGAGAGAGGGAGACACAGAATCGGAAACAGGCTCCAGGCTCCGAGCCATCAGCCCAGAGCCTGACGCGGGGCTCGAACTCACGGACCGCGAGATCGTGACCTGGCTGAAGTCGGACGCTTAACCGACTGCGCCACCCAGGCACCCCGACGCATTCATTCTTTAGTAGGGTGTCCCCTCTATGTATTTGGGGACTTTCCAGATTTTTTCTTGTGGTTGATTTCAAGTTTCATAGTGCTGTCATCTGAAAATATGCATGGTATGATCACAATCTTTTTATACTTGTTGAAAGCTGTTTTGTGACCCAGTTTGTGATCTGTTTTGGAGAACATTCCATGTGCACTTGAGAAGAATGTGTATTCTGCTGGTTTTGGATGAACCATTGTGAATGTATCTGTTAAGTCCATCTGGTCCAATGTGTCATTCAGGGCCATTGTTTCCTTATTGATTTTCTGCCTAGATGATCTGTCCATTGCTATAAGTGGAGTATTAAAGTCTCCTACAATTATGGTATTATTATCTATACATTTGTTTATGTTTGTGATTAATTGATTTATATATTTGGGTGCTCTCATGCTGGGGGCATAACATTTACAATTATTAGCTCTTCTTGATGGACAGACCCCTTAATTATGATTAATGCCCTCTTCCATCTCTTTTTACAGTCTTTGTTTTGAAATCTAGTTTGTCTGATATAAGTATGGCTACTCTGGCTTTCTTTTGATGTCCAGTAGCATGATAGATGTTTCTCTGTGCTCTCACTCTCATTCTGCAGGTGTCCTCAGGTCTAAACTGAGTCTCTTATAGGCAGCATATATTAGATCTTATTTTTTTTTTTTATCCATTCTGATACCCTATGTCTTTTGATTGGGGCATTTTGTTCATTTACATTCAGAGTGATTATTGAAAGATATGGATTTAGTGCCCTTGTGTTATCTGTAGGTTTTTGTGTTTGTGGTAATGTCCCTGGTCCTTTGTAGTCATTGCTGCTTTCCACTCGAAGAGTCCCCCTTAGGATTTCCCACAGGGCTGGTTTAGTGGTCATGAGCGCCTTTAGTTTTTGTTTGTCTGGGAAAGCCTTTATCTCTCCTTCTATTCTGAATGACAGGCTTGCTGGATAAAGGATTCTTGGCTGCATATTTTTCCTGTTCAGCACATTGCATATTTCCTGCCACTCCCTTCTGACTACCAAGGTTCAGTGGACAGGTCTTCTACTGCCCTTATGTGTCAACCTTTGTAGGTTAAGGCCCATTTGTCCCTAGGTGCTTTCACAATTCTATCTTTGTATTTTGCCATTTTCACTGTGATATGTCATGGTGTTGACCTGTTTTTGTTGATTTTGAAGAGAGTTCTCTGTGTCTCTTGGACTTTGACGCCTGTTTCCTTCCCTAGATTAGGGAAGTTCTCAGCTATAATTTGTTCAAATAAACCTTCTGCCCCTTTCTCTCTCTCTTCTTCTTCTGTAGTTCCTATGATACAGATATTATTTAGTTTCATGGAATCACTTAGCTCTCTAATTCTCCCCTTGTGGTCTAATAATTTCCTTTGCCTCTTTTTTTCAGCTTCATCATTTTCCATAATTTTATTCTTCTATTTCACCTATTCTCTCCTCTGCTTCTTCCATCCTCACTGTCACTTTATCTAATTTATTTTACATCTCATTTATAGCATTTCTTAATTCACTGTGACTATTTCTTAGGTCTTTGATCTCTGCAGCATTAGATTCTCTGCTGTCTTGTGTGCTTTTTTCAAGCTCAGCTATTGGTCATATGACTGTTATTTTAAATTCTTGTTCAGATATATTGCTTATATCTGTTTTGAGCAATTTTCTGGCTGTCATTTCTTCCTGGATTTTCTTTTGAAGAGAATTCTTCCATTTCATCATTTTGGCCAGGTTTCTGTCTTTTACATGTTTTAATAGCTTGTTATATGTCCTGCACTTGCAAGTACTACTATAATAAAAGGGTCATATACTGTTCAGGGCCTGGAACTTCAGGAAATGTTTTTGGAATGTGTTGCATGCACTCTGTTGTTGCATTTTGGCTGCTCTATTGCACTGGTCAGTCCTCTGCAAAACTCATCCTTGCTTGCAGTGGTGGAGTGTTTGGAACTTCCACTAGGTGTGCTTTGGTTTTTTGTTGCAGTAACCCTGGAAAAAAGCGAAGGTGGTTGGGTGGGGGGAGCCTTATCTCACACAAACAGAAAAATGAAAGGGGCGCATAAAAGATCAAACAGAGAATTAAAAAAAAAACCCATAAGGCTTAATCCAGAGAGAGAGAAAGGAAAATAAAGAAGGAGATATAGAAAAGGTGCAAAAAGAATAGAGTAAAAGGGGCACCTGGATGGCTCAGTTGGTTAAGCATCTAACTTTGGCTCAGGTTATGATCTCATGGTTTGTGAGTTTGAGCCCCATGTGTTCTGTGCTGACAGCTCATAGCCTGGAGCCTGCTTCTGATTCTGTGTCTCCCTCTCTCTCTGCCCCCCCTCCCACTCATGGTCTGTCTCTTTTTCTCAAAAATAAATAAACATTAAAAAAATTTAAAGAATAGAGTAAAAATGCCTGATTAAACAAACAAAACAGAGAATATATATATATATATATATATATATATATATATATATATATATCTGTGGATATATATCTACAGATACATATATCTGACCAAAAAAAAAAAGTCAGAAACTATGAGCCTGACATGAAAAGAAAAAGAGGGTGGAAAGAAAAAAAAAGAGAGAGAAGAGAAGAGAAGGAAAGGAAAGGAAAGGAAAGGAAGGAAAAAAAGAAAAGAAAAAGACAGCCTGACAGACAAAAACACAAAACAGCTGTCTGTTGGTGCCTGGGACCAGTAGCTGTGCTGGTCTGGAGGAGAGGTCTTCTGGTTGGCTCAGTGTCAGTCTTCTTCCAGTAGATAATCAGTTATCAGGCCCAGAGGAGTGGGGTTTGGTGTAAGCAGGTCCCGCCTCCACCAGGGGCTCCTGTCCTGTTCCCTGAAGGCCCACTGTTTTGGTGATGGGGAGAAAAATGGCGACACCCCAGTCTCTCCTTCCTGAACTGGGTGTCTCATATCATGCTGTTCAGGTAGCCCTCACAGAGCAGCGCCCACAGTTGGCTTGCCCTGCTCCACAGTCTCTCATGTCTCCTAGATGTTTGACTGGGATTCAAAACCTGATGTCTTAAAGGATCCCACACCCACGTAGACCCAGTTCTGTGGTGGTGCCACTCTGCCCTGCCAATAAAGGGCCTTTGGCTGGCACCTGCAGGGTCTTTTATCCTTAGGGAGGCAATAAGCCCTCTTTGCACAGTACTTGAGGAAGGGGTCTGTTCTCTCCCAATGTGACCCTGAGATCACTACTGCCACTGGGGCCGGCTTCCTCCCCACAGACATGCACATGTGGCTGTGGCTTCTGTCTGGAGAAGGTCTCGCACTTTTGAAAACTCTGATCTTCAGCTCCTGAGACTTTCACAATAGTAACAGGTATGCTTTGTATTTCTTGTTCCCTAGTCCGTGGTCCGGAGAGGTTTTCCTCCCGTACTAATTCAGTGCCACAATCTCACAGCCTCTCCATCTTTCCCTTTTGTCTCTCCACAGAAGGGCTTCCCTCCCCTCTGTGCCTGCACCTTTTATCTCCCTCAATTCACATACACGCCCCCGACCCCACCAAGTTGTCTCCCTTGACCTGTGGAGATCTTTCTGCCACTCCATAGATTTCCTGGGTGTTCCAAGTGATCTGACTGCAATATAGCTGTGTTTCAGGGATGAGGGAAGGCCTGGTCCCCCTACTTCACCGCCATCTTAACTCCTCCAAGTGTCTGACTCTTGAATTCGGCTCAGGTCATGATCCAAGGGTTTCAGGATCGAGTCCCACATCGGGCTCCACCCTGAGCATGGAGCCTCTTAAGATTCTCTCTTTCTCTCCCTCTGCTCCTCTCCTTGCCTTGCACACACACACACACACACACACACACACACTCTCTCTCTCTCTCTCTCTCAAAACAAACTAGAAAAAAACCTTTTCCTTATTATTTTCCATTTTTTTTTCTCATTTGGTTCCTCTTTCTAGATATTTCCTCAGTTTCATCTGTCAATGTTTTCACAGAATTTTTTATGCCTGCTATGTAATTTGTAATTGTCAAGGACTCGATTTTGTTCTGTTGTTTCCTATTAATAATATCCTCTCTTATCTCTCTGATGATATCAATTAAAGAGTAAGTTTTTATTTTCCTCTTTATTGTTTCTCTTTTAGTATTTTAAAAATTGCTTATGACCTTTACCTGCCATGCAGAAAACATATTTTTCAAGTGTCTGGCAATCTTTGTGTCCCCAGATACTAAAAAAAAAAAAAAATTAAATTAAAAAAGTTCTGGAGAGGGGCGCCTGGGTGGCTCAGTCGGTTGAGCGTCCGACTTCAGCTCAGGTCACGATCTTGCGGTCCGTGAGTTCAAGCCCCGTGTCAGGCTCTGGGATGGCCCAGAGCCTGGAGCCTGCTTCCGATTCTGTGTCTCCCTCTCTCTCTGCCCCTCCCCCATTCATGCGCTGTCTCTCTCTGTCTCAAAAATAAATAAATGTTAAAAAAAATTTTAAAAAAAGTTCTGGAGAAATGGGTCAGTAGGTCTTGTTAGGTCAGCTTCACTGTAGGTTTTTTTTTGTTTTTTTGGTTTTTTTTTTTTTGCAAGACCACTAAATTTTTCCACTTTGGACCCTCAAATGTCAGAATCAATAGATCTTCTCTCTTGAGTGATTCAGTTTCTCAAAGAAATAGCTGCCAGTCTCTTGTCTAGGCTGTTGCAATAATCCAGGCAAAGCAAAGATAATGACTTTGTCTAGGACAGCAGCCCGACAAGTGGTGAGAAGGGGTTGAATTATGGATGTGGTTTGAGTGAAGAGTGGACAGGATTTGCTGATGATTTAGATATGAAGATGGAAAATGACAGTCAATGACAACTCTGAGGGTTGTAGTCTGAGAAGTCAGAAGGATGAGGTTGCCATTTACTGTGACAGAAAAGACAAGAAGAGCAGGTTTGAGAAAGAATATTGAGAGCTTCATTTTGGAAATTAAACTTGACATGTTTTTTAGATATCATAGGCATCAACTTATTAATTGCCAAAGTAATTCTGAAAGTAGGTATTGTTGTCAATTTCATTTTACAGATGAGAAAACCAAAGTTGAGAGAAGTTAAGCAAGTTGCCCATGCCTGTACACTAATAAATGGCAAAGGCAAAATAGAACCTGAGTCTTCTGGAATCCAAAATCAGGGTTCATCCCACTACCAATTTGTGCCACCTGTTTCTACAGACTATTTTTTACCTTGTTCTCTATGACCTAGAATTTCTTTAAGTTGCTTTCAATACAAATTCTTCTTAGTAACTCTCCATCTCTGGTACCCGGTTACTACATATGGTCTGATGGTTAAGCACAGGATTTTAATGTGATGACCACGCATGGCAGAGATTGCTAATAATCAAATTTCCCCTGAGTTTCCAATGTGTTCATCACTGTCTAGGTAGACACTTAACTCTCAGCTCCCTCTGATAACTAGGTGTGACAATATGACTAAATTGTGGCTGAGCCATAGGAATGGAAGTCATATGTGACTTCCAAGTCATTCACTTGGAAGGAAGCTGCCTTCCTTTTTCTTCCTCTTTCCCACTTCCTTTGGACTGGAACTAGGATGTGCTAGAGCATAAGAGATACACGCTAGGAGAAGATGGAGCAAGAAGAGTCTGGGTCCTTAAATGATACTGTAGAGCAGAGCTCACGAACCCATGAGATCATGACCTGAGCCGAAACCAAGAATCGGATGCTTAACCAACTGAGCCACCCAGGCGCCCTGATAACATCTTAAAAGGTGAGAATGAACTATTAACATTAAAAGCAAATAATGGCTCAGAAATTTTATTGGAATGGAGAGAAGTGAGGATCAGGCAGGGATTATTTTTAAAAAGAATACTTCAGTGCTTTGCCCCTTTCCCTTCCTGGTTATGGCAGAAAGGCTAGCTGTCCATCCAAACTTTGTGCTTCCTCTTACAGTGTGGTGTTCGCACTCACTATTCATTCCTAGACCCTCTTAATTAGTTCTTGGCTGAGGGTTGTGTTATTATTATTGTGGTAAAATATACATAACATAAAATTTACTATTGCAACCATTTTTGAATGGTTCAGTTACAGCCCAGTGGTGTTTAGTACATTCACGTTGTTGTAACAGTTGTCTCCACTACCCATCTCTAGAACTTTTCATCATCCCAAATTAAGCTGTATACATTCTATTTATTTATTTATTATTTTTTAAGCTTTAGAATTTTTTGTATTTTAATTCCAATATAGTAATATACAGTGTTATATTAGTTTCAGGTGTACAATATAGTGATTCAAGAATTCTAGATATTATCAGTGCTCATCATGGTAAGTATACTCTTTAATCCCCATCACCTATTTCACCTGTCCCCCCACCTCCCCTCTGGTAGCCACCAGTTTGTTCTCTATAGTTAAGAGTCTGTTTCTTGGTTTGTTTCTCTCTTTCTTGTCCCCTATGTTCATTTGTTTTGTTTCTTAAATTCCACATATAAGTGAGATCATATGGTATTTGATCTGACTGACTCCATTCATGTTATCGCAAACGGCAAGATTTCATTCTTTTTTATGGCCAAGTAATATTCCATTGTATATATATTTCATTGTCTATACATCTATGTATCATGTCTTCTTTATCCATTCATTAGATGATGGACACTTGGGCTGTTTACATAATTTGGCTGTTGTAAATCATGCTGCAATGAACATAGGGGTGCATGCATCCTTTTGAATTAGTGTTTTTATAGTTTTGGGTAAATACCCAGTACGGCAATTACTGAATCATAGAGTAGTTCTATTTTTGACTTTTTGAGGAGCCTCCACACTCTTTTCCACAATGGCTGTGCCAATTTGCATTCCCACCAACAGTGCACAAAGTTTCCTTTTTCTTGACATCTTTGACAATACTTGTTGTTTCTAGTGTTTTTGACATTTGCCATTCTGAAAGGTATAAAATAATATGTCATTATGATTTTGATTTGCATTTCTCTGGTGATGAGTGATATTGAAACTCTGTATGTTTGTTTCTTTGTTTCTTTATCTTTGAGAGCGAGATAGAGCATGAGAAGCAAAGGAGCAGAGAGAGAGGGAGACACAGATTCCGAAGCAGGCTCCAGGCTCTGAGCTGTCAGTACAGAGCCCGATGCAGAGCTCAAAGTCACGAACCATGCGATTGTGACCTGAGCCGAAGTCAGACACTTAACAGAGCCACCCAGGTGCTCTGAAACTCTGCATGTTTTCAACAGTAACTCCCCATTCCTTTCTCCCATCTGTTTCTGACAACCATTGTTCTACTTTCTGTTTACACATATTTGACCAGTTCATATACCTCTTATAACTGTAATTATACAATATTTGTCCTTTCCTCTCCGGCTTACTGACCATGTCTTCAAAGTTCGCTCATATTATAGTTTGTGTCAGAATGTCCTTCCTTTTTAATGGTGGAGTGGAATTCTATTGCAGCCTTATGCCACATTTTGTTTATTCATTCATCTATTGGTGGATATTTGAATGGGGCTACAGGATTTTTAGAAGTAGATGCAGCTTCCTCATCCCTCTTACACTATCCAATTTAGAGAGCCTGAGATCTTGGAAAACAATTAACTACAAGAAGGAAGGATCTTGAGCCCTGGAATAACCACGGGAACTGCCCTCTGACCAGGCATACCTGCATGGGTCCTTTATCTGAGTGAGAAACACACTTTCATTGTATTAATTAACCACTGGAAATGTGGAGTTTATTTGCTCCAATATCTTGTGTTACCACGGGCTACTCATTCTCCATTACTTACTTGACAAAATACTTTTTGGTCACTGACCCACAAAAATAATTTTTTCCCTCTCTCTACCACCACAGTGTCTCTGCTAGAAAACCACAGTCCCTCAAAAATCAAGAAAGCAAGCAATATTGAAAGGGAGCTTTGCACTTTGCCCCCATCATTAAGAGTAAGAATCGTGACTTCTTTTCCAGAACCTACTCAAGATTAGCTCCTCTTTTACCTTGACTGAACTAAGATATTTTTCTGTGTGACCCTGGATCATGTTTTAGTTCAAATACTGAATTTTCTTTTATGAAACTGCGCAAAGCCCTTCATGCCAAAATCATCAGGCCTTCACCTGCCAGGGGCCCTGAAAATCAAGAGTAACTACTGCCATTTGTGTTGGCACCACACCCAGATGTGTTTCATTTGTTTTTGTTTAAGCTTTGCTAGCCAAAATTTATAATGTTCACCTTTCCCTTATTTGGTAAGGCTCTGCAAACAGAAGGCATCACCTTTTGTGAAATGTGTACAGATTGATCTTAACAGCATCAGGTGACAGGTTACGTAAGTGTGAATAAAACACAGTAACATTTCCATGCTGAGAAGAGTGACTACAGAGTCAGACTGGACTGCCCAGATTTCCAAGATTCCAGAAGCCCTCCAGGTATCTGGTCTATCTCCTCCCTCAGATCCATTTTTCAGGTTGTTTCAGAGAAATAGCTTGTTTTCTAAGACATCCTTTAACTGAAAGGTGGGTTTTCCTTGTATTCAGTCTGGAATAATTAGGAAGCAGGGAATACAAATTTAAAACAATTTTTAAAAATTTTTATTTATGTTTGAGAGAGAGGGAGAGAGAGAGAGAGAGTGCATGAGAGTGCACACCAGTAGGGGAGGGGCAGAGAGAGAGGGAGACATAGAATCCAAAGCAGGCGCCAGGCTCTGAGCTGTCAGCACAGAACCTGACGTGGGGCTTGAATCCACAAACTGTGAGATCATGACCTGAGCTGAAGTCAGACACTCAACCGACTGATTCCCCAGGTGCCTCAGGGAATACAAATTTTAAATGTGTATTGGAACAGTCAAGGGACAGTAGTTCACCCCATCTCTGCAGGATCAAAAGGACCCGAGAGCATGGTCATTTTAAGACTACAGAGCTGGCATTGGCTGAAATGCTAAGCCAGGTTGTCTCTGGTCATACTGGCTCCCGAGACACCAGTTCTTGAGGGTCTCACCCTGAATGAGGAATGGGGTGGGTGAGGATTAGATAGAAAGGAAAGAAGAAGAGGAGAGTGAGAATTTGAAGCATTAGAAATGGGACAGAGGAGGCACAATGAAGTAGGAAGAACTGGCTAGTTGGTGGGTGAATCAGGAGGGGAAGAAATGAAAGGAGAAAAAGGAAAAGGAGAATGGATGAAGACTGATTGGTATTGGAGGTGCCTTCAGCTAGGAGCAGGTCCACAATTTGCAAGGCCCTGTACAAAATGAAAATGCAGGATCCCTTGTTCCAAAATTAAGAATTTCAAGATGGACAGCAGACACATGAAAAAATGCTCAACATCACTCATCATCAAGAAAATACAAATCAAAACCACATTGAGATACCACCTCACATCAGTCAGAGTGGCCAAAGTTAACAACTCAGGCAACAACAGATGTTGGTGAGGATGTGGAAAAACAGGAACCCTCTTGCACTGTTGGTGGGAATGCAAACTGGTGCAGCCACTCTGGAAAACAGTGTGGAGGTTCCTCAAAAAACTAAAAATAGAACTACCCTACAACCCAGCAATAGGACTACTAGGAATTTATCCAAAGGATACAGGAGTGCTGATTCATAGAGGCACATGGACCCCAATGTTTACAGCAGCACTATCAACAATAGCCAAATTATGGAAAGATCCCAAATGTCCATCAACTGATGAATGGATAAAGAAGATGTGGTTTATACATACAATGGAATACTAGTTGACAATGAGAAAGAATGAAATCCTGCCATTTGCAACAATGTGGATGGAACTCAAGGGTATTATGCTAAGTGAAATAAGTCAGAGAAAGACAGATATCATGTTTTCACTCATATGTAAAATTTGAGAAACTTAATAGAAGACCATGGGGGAAGGGAAGGGGATAAAAGAGAGGGAGGCAAACCATGAGGGACTCTTAAATACAGAGAACAAACTGAGGTTGATTGAGGGGAGAGGGGGAGAGGGGAAAATTGGTGATGGGCATTGAGGAGGGCACTTGTTGGGAGGAGCACTGGGTGTTGTATGCAAGTGATGAATCACAGGAATCTACTTCCGAAACCAAGAGTATACCGTATACACTGTATGTTAGCTAAGTTGACAATAAATTATATGTGTGTATATATATATATATATATATATATATATATATATATATGAAGAATTTCAAGATGGGGATAGCAGACCATTAAACAATCGTGGGGCCATTCTTAGCACAGAGTTCTGTGCTATTGCACAGCTTGCATTTCCACGAAGCTGATCTTATCTTCAACATATTAGCAAAACCAGAAAGCTGGAAAAGAATTAACATTTCAGTAGTGTCTATATGATATAAAACCATCTGGTTTACTGAAATTGGATCTTTGGCACCATTGCTTGGTTGCTTTGAATTTTTCTTAGGCCATCTATTTGCCTTGTGTTATATCAATTTAACTCAGTTTTTTTTTTTTTTTTTTTTTTCGTACTTGGCTCTGTTGCTAACAGCTTTAAGATAAGACCTGTGCCTGCTTACTGGATAATAACTACTGTGAAATTAGTGGCTACTCATAGTTTTCAATATCAGGCTCAGAGATGTTCTTAATTGCACATTAAAGGGTCAGGCACTAGCTTAAATTTATTGAACATAGAGAGACCTTATGATAAGTTCATTCAGACGCATAGGAAGAAAGCATGAAGAAGACATTCATGAAAGTATAATTATGTCCAATTATTAGGAAAACAAAATTAGTTTACTTAACTTGTATATTTTCCTTTATGCTAATGATAATAAATTAAAATGACACTAAGTCCCCTTTCTCCTGTAGTCTGCATGGCTCTAAGTTCCATATTTAGTTTGTCTTTGTGCAGATAAGAATTCCATTTTATATAAAAAGTCAAAGATTAAGAATTTGATGGGTATCTATGCTTAGTTATTGGTATCTGGCTCTCCTTTACACATCAAAAAGGTAGCTGGGTCTCTGGGCAGGAAGCCCTCTGCATGTCTGCTATTTGCTGGGATGTAGGGTAACTAAGACCATCATCCTTTTATTTTTACCTTCTCACAGTGTGCGTTTCTCAATTTCTAAACCATCAAGCTTGAAATTTTATTTTGTTTTATTTATTTAATATATATATATATATATAATTTATTTATGAGAGAGAGCTAGCAGGGGAGGGGCAGAGAGAGAAAGGGAGAGAGAATCTCAAGCAGGTTCCTCACTGTCAGTGCAGAGCCCGGAGTGAGGCTGGGTCTCACGAACTGTGAAATCTCACGAATCTGAGCTGAAATCAAATTAACTGACTGAGCCACCCAAGCCCCCTGGGTGGACAAATCTAAGTTTTACTCAGAAGATGCCAATCATATATAGAGAAACTAGCACTCAAAACCTTTTTCATTTTGAAATGATTTCAGATTTACAGAACTGTGGTAAAAATAGTGCAAGTATAAGCTTCAACCAGTTTCTCCAAATGTTAATATCTTACATAAACCAAAGTACAATTATTAAAACTGGGAAATTAACATTGTTGTAATTTTATTCAAAATTTGCCATTTATTCTACTAATTTTAAAATGTTTAAGGGGCTCCTGGGTGGCTCAGTCGGTTAAGTGTCTGACTTCAACTCAGGTCATGATCTCACGGTTTGTGGTTTCGAGCCCCGCATCAGGCTCTGTGCTGACTGCTTGCTCAGAGCCTGGACCTTGCTTCAGATTCTGTGTCTCCTTCTCTCTCTGCCCCTCCCCCACTCATCCTCTGTCTCTGTCTCTCAAAAATAAACAAATGTAAAAAAATTTTTTAAAAATGTTTAAACTACAAGGGTGTCTGGCTGGGTCAGTCAGTGGAGCATGTGACACTTGATCTCAGGGTTGTGAGTTCCAATCCTATGTTGCGTGTAGAGATAACGAAAAATAAAATCTTTAAAAAAATAAAATAAAATGTTCAAACTACTTAGAGAACAACCTGGTGGTTGCCAGAGGGGAGGTGGATAGGGGGATGGGTGAAATAGATAAAGAAGATTAAGAGTACATTTATCATGATGAGCACTGAAGTAATGTACAGAATTGTTGAATCACTATATTGTACACCTGAAACTAATATAACACTGTATGTTAATTATACTTGAAAAAAATTAAAATGTTCGTACTGAGTTTTAGTAAGATATAGCTGATAACATGTAGTTTTCTGATTTCAGAATTTTTCCCTAAAACGTGTTTACCATCTGAGTTGTTTGTAGTCTTAGAGCAAACACTGATACTGGTGAAAACCTGAAGTTGTCATATTAAGGCAATCTCTATATAAATCATCCAGTTTTAGAGCTTGAATGGACTTTTGTTGCCTCCTAACTCTGGAAAGATAAACTGGCGAGCTTCAATATCAATGCAACAAGCTCCTAGATTTAAAAAATTTGAACATTTTATTCACTGATAAGCTTTTTCTTCTTTTATTATGCCCTTTGCCCAATTACATATCATTTAACATAATGATTATCCAGATGTATATAGGCTATAATCCTTCCATTTCTAGAATGTGATCTTTTTCAATACTAACTCTAGAGGAAAAAAAGTCTGCACATAAACACATAATTTTGCATATACAATATGTAGTTGCTCATTATGAATCTATTTTGAAAGATTTCAAAATGGATCTCTTTCTTTTTTTATCTTAAAGATTTTATTTTATTTTTAAGTAATCTCTATACCTAACATGGGCCTCCAATTCACAATCCTAAGATCAAGTCACATACTCCACTGACTGAGCCAGCCAGGTACCCTGAAAGACTTTCTTGAAAACAAGGAAGGAGGGGCGCCTGGGTGGCTCAGTCGGTTAAGCGTCCGACTTCGGCTCAGGTCATGATCTCGAGGTTCGTGAGTTCAAGCGCCGCGTCGGGCTCTGTGCTGATGGCTCGGAGGCTGGAGCCTGTTTCGGATTCTGTGTCTTCCTCTCTCTCTGACCCTCCCCCATTCATGCTCTGTCTCTCTCCCAAAAATAAAGGTTAAAAAAAAAATTAAAACAAAAGGAGAGCATTTAAAAAAAAAAAAAAAGAAAACAAGGAAGGAGTCATTTCCCATATGGTGTAAGTATAGGTTCTTTTTATCTGATAGCAACAAATAATATTTAAAAATAGATTTTTTATGGGGTGCGCTGGGTGGCCCAATGGGCTAAGCGTCTGACTCTTGATTTCAACTCCAGTCATGATCTTGCGATTCGCGAGATTGAGCCCTGTGTCAGGCTCCACGCTGACAGCATGGAGCCTGCTTGGGACTCTCTCTCCCTCTCGCTCTCTGCCTCTCTTACTCTCACTCGTGTGTGTGCTCTCTCGTTCTCTCTCAAGATAAGCAATCATTAAAAAAATATATGAATATAAATATAAATATAAATATAAATATAAATATTTAATTCCAGAAGGATATACACTGAAATATTTCCAGTGGATTGTAGGTGATGATTTTTTATTTTTTTCTATTTTCATCTCTATTTTCAAGGTCTTTTCAGGTATTTATTTATTTGTTTATTTATTTATCTGGGTTAGGGCTTTTTTTTTCTCTTTCATTTTGACAGCCAACATTTATTTTTTTTAACACTTATTTATTTATTTTGAGAGAGAGATAGAGAGAGAGAGATGAGAGAGCATGAGTAGAGGAGGGGCAGAGAGACAGAGAGAGAATCCCAAGCACTCTCTACACAGCATGGAGCCCTATGCGGAGCTCAAACCCATGAACTGTAAGATCAAGACCTAAACTGAAGTCTGACACTTAGCCAACTGAGCCACACAGATATCCCAACAGTTAACATTTAAAATAAAAAATTTTCATAAGAGAAAATCTATTTTCATTTTGGATAAAGAGTGCTGTGTGATTAGAAATTATGTTAAGATATTATCCAGTAATTGAAAACCTTTGTATTTTTTTTCTTGGCTCTCTATTATAGAGATTTATAAAATATACATTAAAATAGTGTAATGAATCTCTTTACACATCATACAGCTTCTCCAGTTGTCAGCTCTTGGCCAACTTGTTTGATCTATATTTCTACCGACTTTCGCCTCCTCTATTAGTTTTTAAATATATGATTTTAAAAACACTAAATTTTCCTTCTAAATCATTTTCAAGTGCACAGTTCAGTAGTGTTAAGTGTATTCACATTGTTGTGTAACACATCTCTAGAACTTCTTCATCTTACAAAACTGAAACTATACTTTCTTAAACTGTTTATCGTTAAATATGAATTCCCCTTTTCCTCCTGCTCCGTCTTTTTATCTCTTGTTTCTATGATTTTGACTACCTTAGATAATTCATATGAGTAGAATAATATGGTATTTGTCCTTTTATGAATGACTCATTTCACTTAGCACAATGTCCTCAAGGTTCATCCATGTTGTAGCATGTGACAAGATTTCCTTCCTTTTTTAAGGTTGCATAATATTGTATTGCACATACGTACTACATTTTCTTTGTCTATTCGTATGTCAGTGGACATTTGGATTACTTCCACCTCTTTCTTCTATTATTTTTAAGCAAATCCTATATGTTATACTATTAGAAATATTCTTTATTTCATATTAATCCAATCCAAGTTATATCATTTCATATTAAATAAGTCAAGCCCCTAATTCAATATTATATCAAGACAAGATACAGTTGGAAGATGGTTGTTCCATGCTATGCTATAGGATTCTAAATCACACATTCAACAGGATCAGAAAACAAATTCTTCACATGTTCCTGCACATTCTAGATCAGATTTGAATTTGTGATTATTATTTAAGAAGTGCCATAGCAATCTTTGAATGATTGGAAGCCAGTATTTATAGGTAGCACAATGGATAATGCAAAGTGAAAGGTAATGATGCAACTAATATTAATAAATGGTAGTAAGGTATTGTGGAGGCTAGAAGATTCATATTATTTCAATACAAACATGTTACAAATGCCATGGAATTATGAGTAATAACAGCATTGTTACTGTTTCTTGTGGCAAAACATATGAAATTAGCAATAAATAGCTCATTTGGTAATAAAGGAAAAAAAAAAAAAGGAAAGTGGAAAATGATTCCTGGACCAAACAAGAAGAGATGATAGCTGGATATCAAGAAGAATCTTTACATGCACTGATTGAACAATAAAGAAATCTACCTATTATTTTAAGTCTTCATCAATAAGTCACTATACTTCACATGGACTTATGAATTTTATAATATGTATTTAAAAAATTTTTTAAGTAACCTCTATCCCCAAAATGGAGCTTGAACTTATGACCCTGAGACAGAGAGTTACATTCTCTACCATCTGAGCCAGCCTGGTATCCTTTTATAATATATTTTTAAATCACCTTATTTTTAATTAAAAAAAAACATTTATTTTCAGGGAGAGTGCAAGCAGGTGAGGGGCAGACAGAGGGGAACAGAGGATCCGAAGCAGGCTCTGCACTGACAGGCTGACAGTGAACCCAATGTGAGGCTTGAACTCACGAACCATGAGACTGTGACCTGAGCTGAAGTTGGCTGCTCAACCAACTGAGCCACCCAGATGCCCCTTAAACTGTTTTTTTTTAATAAATGTTTTATTTATTTTTGAGAGAGAAAGACAGAGAGAGAGAGAGAGAGACAGAGAGAGAGGGAGACACAGAATCCCACACAGGCTTCAGGCTCCCTGCCATCAGCACAGAGCCCAATGTGGGACTTAAACTCACTAACTGCGAGATCATGACCTGAGCCGAAGTTGGACGCTTAACTGACTGAGCCATCTAGATGCTCCTAAATCAACTTATTTTTATAGACAGGAGCCCCGAAGAAATATTTACCCAGGGACCTGCATACCCTCGAGACAGCCCGAGAACTGGGATTTTAGTGGGAGTGGGAACCTGCAGGGAGGATCATGACTGGATGCCTGTCATAGTAAAGCATTTAGAAACTCAGTTGGAACTTATAAGGAAGAAGTCTACACTCAAAATATTTAGGAAAACGGGCAAAAAAGAGCTCAATATTTGTGCTTCCAGGCATTTCTCTGAGTTTCCCTCATAAAGGATTAAAACCAAAAATGGAAATAAAAAGAAATGTTTTCTTTGCAACTAACACAGGATTTTATTTATTTGGGTCAATCCCTAACTCATATTTCTCAGATCCTTCCTCTTACACTCAGAAAAATAAAAACTTTTACTAGTGTCCTATGTGGTCCCCAGTAATCTGGTCCCTGCCTACTTCTCTTAGTGTATTACCTACAATTCTACCCACTTGTGCTGCCACTCTGGCCTCAAACAGTCCTTCACAGAAGTTTATTTTTTGTCAGAGTGTGCATGTTCCTTTCCTTAGGTATTTGCATGAAGGGATGCCATCACTTCACACATATTTCTGCACCCAAATGTTGCTTTCAGAGAGGTCTTCCCTGACTCCACCATTTTAAATATGCTCTCATAATACTTTTCGTTTGTTTATTGTTTACCCCACCTACTAGAATGTGACTTTCACTAAGGCAGGAAACTCATGTTTCCCCCAGGCCTACTACTGTGGCTGATACTCAATTATTTGTTTGTTTGTTTGTTTGTTTGTTTAAGTATAATTAACGCACAGTGTTATATTAGCTTCAGGTGTACAATCTAGTGATTCAACAATATACATACTCAGTGCTCTTTATGGTAAGTGTACTCTTAATCCCCTTTATCTATTTCATCCTTCCCCCCATCCTGTCCCCCCTCTGGTAACCATCAGTTTGTTCTCTGTGTTTAAGAATCTGGGGTGTTGTTTTGGTCTCTTTGTGTCTTTGTTCATTTGTTTTGGTTCTTAAATTCCACGTGTGACTGAAATCATATAGTATTTGTCTTTCTCTGACTTATTTCATTTAGCATTATATCCTCTAGCTTCATCCATGTTGTTGCAAATGGCAAGATTTCATTCTTTTTTATGGCTGAGTAATATTCCATTGTATATGTATACCACATCTTCTTTCTCCATTCATCAGTTGATGGACACTTGGACTGCTTCCATATGTTTGCTATTGTAAATAATGCTGCAATAAACATAGGGGTGCATGTGTCATTTGAATTAGTATTTTTGTTTTCTTTAGGTAAATACATAGTAGTGGAATTACTGGATCATATGGCAATTCTGTTTTTAACTTTTTGAGGAACCTCCGTTCTCTTTTCCAGGGTGGCTGCACCACTTTGCATTCCCACAAAGAGTGCACGAGGGTTCATTTTCTCCACATCCTCACTAACACTTACTGTTTCTTGTCTTTTTGATTTTAGTCATTCTGACAGGTATGAGGTGATATCTCATTGTGGTTTTGATTTGCAGTTCCCTGATGATGAGTGATGTTGAGCATCCTTTCATGTGTCTGTTGGCCATCTGTATGTCTTCTTTGGATAAATGTCTATTCATGTTTTTTGCCCATTTTTTCATTGGATTATTTGTGGTTTTTTGGTGTTGAGTTAAAGTTCCTTATATATTTTAGATATGAACCCCTTATTGGATATATCATTTGCAAATATCTTCTCCCGTTTAGTAGGTTGCCTTCTTGTTTTATTGATGATTTCCTTCACTGCACAAAAGTCCCAATAGTTTAATTTTGACTTTGTTTCCCTTGTCTCAGGAGACATGCATAGAAAAATGTCTCTATGGCCAATGTCAAATAAATTATTGCCTAGGTTTTCTTCTAGGAGTTTTATGGTTTTAGGTCTTACATTAGGTCTTTGACCCATTTTGACTTTATTTTTTGTGTATGGGCTAAGAAAATGGCCCAGGTTCATTCTTTTGCATGTAGCTGTCCTGTTTTCTCAACACTGTTTGTTGAAAATACTATCTTTTCCCATTGTACATTCTTGCCTCCGTTGTTGTAGACTGATTGGCCATATAGTTGTGGGTTTGTTTCTGGACCCTTTATTGTGTTCTATTGATCTATGTGTCTATTTCCACACCAATGCCATACTGTTTTGAGTACTATAGCTTTGTAATGTATTTTGAAATCTGGAATTGTGATACCTCCAGCTTTGTTCTTTTTCAAGATTGTTTTGGCTCTTCTTGGGTCTTGTGTGGTTTCATACAGATTTTAGGATTAATTCTTCTAGTTCTCTGAAAAATGCTTTTGGTATTTTGATAGGGATTACATTAAATGTGTAGATTGTTTTGAGCAGTATGGACATTTTAACAATATTGGTTCTCCCAATCCATGAGCATGGAATATCCTTCCATTTGTTTGTGTCATCTTGCATTTCTTCATCAAAGTTTTACAGTTGTCAAAGTATATATGTCTTTCACCTCTTAGTTAAGTTTCTTCCTAGGTGTTTTATTCTTTTTGGTGCAATAGTAAATGAGGTTGCTTTTCTTAATTTCTTTTTCTGCTGCTTCAGTTTTAGTTCTAGCAGTTTTTTTTTGGTAGAGTCTTTAAAGTTTTCTATAAATAGTATCATGTCATCTGCAAATAGTGTCAGTTTAATTTCTTCCTTACCAATTTGGATGCCTTTTATTTATTTATTTATTTTTCTCCTGATTGCTGCAGCTAGGGCTTTGAGTACTATGTTGAATAAAAGTGGTGAGAATGGGGGCATCTGGGTGGCTCAGTTGGTTAAGCATCTGACTCTTGATCTTGGCTCAAGTCATGATCTCATAGTTTGTGGGGTCGAGCCCTGTGGCAGGCTCTGTGCTGACAGTGTGGGGCCTGCTTGGGATTCTCTCTCTCCCCCTCTCTCGGCCTCTCCCCTGCTTGTGTGCATGCTCTTTCTCTTGTTTCTATGTTTTAGGACAGTTAGTTACATCTCCCGATCTTGAAAGTAATGTCCTCATAAAGAAGAGGTCCTAGGCAGTGTCCCCAGTTCATCAGAACCAGATGTTTCAGGGGGTCTCCTGTGTGTATGGCTTGCACTTTATGTTGTGGCTGAGCCATGTCTGCTTTCAGTCCAGTTGGCTGCAATGGCTCACTTTGCCTGTTGTGGGCAGGATTTGGTGTCTGTCCTGTTAAGGGGCCAATCTGGGGGGGGGGGGGCTTAAGCTTGTAGATGGGTCAGACCACATGCCTGCCCTAAACTTGTTTGCCAGGGCTGTGGTTGCATGGAACTGTAGGGCACCATTCCTATGTTGTCCTTTGAAAGGCTTTTGTTGATGGGCAGTGCCTACAGTTAGACCAGATATCTTCTCCCAGTCTGTTGGGATTTCAGTGACCCTGAACTATAGGACTCTCTCCTTGTACTACCCCTTGTGAGCTTTTTGTGGTGGGTGGACTGGCAGTCAGATCAGGTGTCTGCCCCCAGATCCCTGCTGGGGCTGCTGTCAACCTGGCATGTGTGGTTATCTTCCCCTCTCCTTTGGGAAAGAGTGGCATTGGTCACTTTTGAAGCTGCTTGCAGAATGAGCTATGTCAAGAGCCACCCTGGAGTGGGGTGTGCTGCGGTGGATGGGACAAGTCCACAAGAGAACATGGGAGCAGGGCAAGCAGTGTTAGCAAGTTATATGGAGAGTGTTGGAGCTGTTTCCCGCCAGCGTTGGGCGATCTGGGCTGGGGGGGTGGGGGAAAGGAAGCATGGAAGAGAAATGGCACCTGTCAGGTCTTTTGTTCTTTTTGTTTGTTTGTTTAATTTTTTTTATTGATTATTTATTTTTTTAAATTTCTTTATTACATTTATTTATTTTTGAGAGACAGAGTGAGACAGAGCATGAGCAGGGGAGGGCCAGAGAGAGAAGGAGACACAGAATCCAAAGCAGGATCCAGGCCCTGAGCTGTCAGCACAGAGCCCAATGTGGGGCTCGAACCCACGAACTGTGAGATCATGACCTGAGCCGAAGTCAGACACTTAACTGACTGAGCCATCCAGGCACCTCTATTGATTATTTATTTTTGTGTGAGAGAGAGAGGGAGTGTGGGAGCAGGGGAAGGGCAGAGAGAGAGAGGGAGACACAGAATCTGAAGCAGGCTGCAGACTCTGAGCTGTCAGCCCAGAGATCAAACTCATGGATCAGGAGATCATGACCTGAGCTGAAGTCAGTCTCTTAACCAACGGAGCCACCCAGGCACCCCCAGGTCTTTTGCTCTTGAAGAAATATCCCAAATGGCCAACAGGCACATGAAAAGATGCTCAACGTCGCTCCTCATCAGGGAAATACAAATCAAAACCACACTCAGATATCACCTCACGCCAGTCAGAGTGGCCAAAATGAACAAATCAGGAGACTATAGATGCTGGAGAGGATGTGGAAAAATGGGAACCCTCTTGCACTGTTGGTGGGAATGCAAACTGGTGCAGCCTCTCTGGAAAACAGTGTGGAGGTTCCTCAAAAAATTAAAAATAGACCTACCCTATGACCCAGCAGTAGCACTGCTAGGAATTTACCCAAGGGATACAGGAGTACTGATGCATAGGGGCACTTGTACCCCAATGTTTATAGCAGCACTCTCAACAATATGGAAAAAAATTATGGAAAGAGCCTAAATGTCCATCAACTGATGAATGGATAAAGAAATTGTGGTTTATATACACAATGGAGTACTACATGGGAATGAGAAAGAACGAAATATGGCCCTTTGTAGCAACGTGGATGGAACTGGAGAGTGTGATGCTAAGTGAAATAAGCCATACAGAGAAAGACAGATACCATATGTTTTCACTCTTATGTGGATCCTGAGAAACTTAACAGGAACCCATGGGGGAGGGGAAGGGAAAAAAAAACAGAGAGAGGTTAGAGTGGGAGAGAGCCAAAGCATAAGAGACTCTTCAAAAATAAGAACAAACTGAGGGCTGATGGGGGGTGGGAGGGAGGGGAGGGTGGGTGATGGGTATTGAAGAGGGCATCTTTTGGGATGAGCACTGGGTGTTGTATGGAAACCAATTTGACAATAAATTTCATATATTAAAAAAAGAAAAAAAATAAATAAAAAGAAAAAAAGAAATATCCTCGGGGCGCCTGGGTGGCTCAGTCGGTTAAGGGTCCGACTTCCACTCAGGTCACGATCTCGCGGTCCGAGTTCGAGCCCAGCGTCGGGCTCTGGGCTGATGGCTCGGAGCCTGGAGTCTCTCTCTGCCCCTCCCCCGTTCATGCTCTGTCTCTCTCTGTCTCAAAAATAAATAAATGTTAAAAAAAAAAAAAAAAAAAAAAAAAAAAAGAAATATCCTAAAGATCCCTGCCTCACCAGGGCATGTTCTGAGTTTAGTAAATAAATCTACTTCTCACATACCTTAGATGCTTCTCAAAGTGCTGTTTCTATGTTGTATCTTGGAGGGATTGTTTGTTATGCTGTCTCTTTAAGGGTGGGGACTATTTCCTATTGCCCTTTGGCTCTCCCAGAGCCTGAACCCACAGATTTTGAAGGTACCTGGAGTTAAGTCCCATTGATTATAAAAACTTGCAAAGTTAAGCCCCATTGACTTTTAAAGCCAAATGTTGTGGGAACTTGGGTTCCCAGTGCAGGTCTCCTGTTCTGGGGTACCTGATGTGGGGTCTGTTCCTCTCCCTTCTTCATGCTTGTGGCATCCTTTCCATTTGTGGCTAGTTTCCAGGAGTTTTGTTCCTGACTGTGTCTCCCTTCCTACCCTTTTTTAATGTGGGCTCCTTTCTACAATGAACTGTGGAGAGTCTGTTGTGCCAGTCTTTTTCTGGGTTAGTTGTGCCTGTGTGGCTGTTATGTAGGTGTGTCGTGGGACAAGGTGAGCTCCTCTTACTCTGGCATCTGCCCAGGCTCTCTAACAGGTATTGGTTAAGCAAAAAAAAAAACAAAAACAAAAACAAAAAAACAAACAAGTGAATGAACTGAGAAAAATTGGAAACATCATACATGTCTATTACAAAACAATCGTTAATTATAATATCATTTAGTACTGTTTGCCCAAGAGAAAGCATGAGGTTAAACTCTAATGAAAGAAAAAGCTCTTTGTGATGCACTGGTAAGTTAAAAAAAACAAGTTACAGAATATGATGTATGTTATCAACATATTATGTAACACATACATAGAATGTAATGTAATGTATTTATCAAGAATGTAATGTATTTATCATATGTATCCTTGTGTATGCCTTAGAAACTGATCAAAAGATTGTGCCTTAGTAGCCTGACCTCTGGGGAATGGGATTGTGGGAGATAGGCTTATGTTTTCTATTTTCCACATTTCTCTTTTGAACCTTCATAAACACACTTTTATTTATTTTTTTAAGTTTATTTATTTATTTTTTGGAAGAGAGAGAGAGAGAGAGAGAGAGAAAGAGAACCAGCTGGGGAGGGGCAGAGAAAGAGGGAGAGAGAGAATCCCAAGAAGGTTCTGTACGGTCAGTGCAGAACCTGATGTGGGGCTCAATCCCACAAACCATGAGCTGAAATCAAGAGTCAGACACTTAACTGACTGAGCCACCCAGGCACCGCATGTAATTAACACTTTTTTTTTTAATGTTCATTCATCTTTGAGAAAGAGAGAGACGGAGAATGTGAGTGGGGAAGGGGTAGACAGAGAAGGAGACACAGAATCTGAAGCAGACTCCAGACTCTGAGCTGTCAGCACAGAGCCCAAGGCAAAGCTTGAACCCACGAACCGTGAGATCATGACCTGAGCTGAAGTTGGATGCTTAACCGACTGAGCCACCCAGGCGCCCCTAAAATAATACATTTTAGGGGCGCCTGGGTGGCTCAGTCGGTTGGGTGTCCGACTTCGGCTCAGGTCACGATCTTGCGGTCCGTGAGTTCAAGCCCCGCATCCGGCTCTGGGCTGATGGCTCAGAGCCTGGAACTTGCTTCCGAGTCTGTGTCTCCCTCTCTCTCTGCCCCTCCCCCGTTCATGCTCTGTCTCTCTCTGTCTCAAAAATAAATAAATGCTAAAAAAAAAAAAAAAAAAAAAAAAAATTAAAAAATTAAAAAAAATAATATATTTTAAAGCTTCACTTATAAAGTTCTTAGTTTTATTATTTTTAAAAAATTTATTATCTTATTATTTTTACATTTTAGAGAGAGAGAGAGAGAGGAAGAGACACAGTACATGCAGGGGAAAGGGGTAGAGGGAAAGAGAGAGAGAATCCCAAGCAGGCTCCACGCTCAGCATGGAGCCCAATGTGGGGCTTGATCCCACAAACCTGGGATCATGTCCTGAGCTGAAATCAACAGTTGGATGCTTAACTGACTGAGCCACCCAGGCATCCCTACAGTTCTTAGTTTTAAAGCAAAAAATTAAAATGTCATCATGAACAAAAATTATTGCCAAAGTAACAAGGGAAAAAAATATCTCATAACAATCATACTCTCCTCAGTGCCACACATAGAAAGGATTCAGTAAGTCATTTGATCAACCAACACTCTATCAGAGAAACCAAAGTTGAGAGAACCCCTGCACCCCTTAATATCTGGATGCTATTACTATCTAGACCCTTGCTTCCTAAAGGAGATTCATAGACACTCAGAGATTAGAAATGAAAACTCTATTTTATAAACACAGGAGGTTGTTTTTTAAAAGCACAACATATTTATCATTTATTTTCAATAAATTGTTTTTATTAATGGTTTATTTTTCATCATTTGTTTTTAATGAAAAACAGGAGGATAGTTGATGTAAAAGCAGTCTCTTACATATGAGAAAAACATAAAAACAAGATTAGTCTTGATGTGGTGGGAATCAGATTTCTTCTCTATTAAAAAAAGAGACCACTCTTTTTCTCCTGTCAGATCCATCGTCTAGTATTAGGTAGTCAGCCTAATTCCTTTTCCAGCGTTAGTTTCCATTTTGAAGCTCAAAACTATCTAAACATATCTGGTACCAATGATATGTGAAAGCATAAACTATAAAGAAAGAGATATCATGAGGTTAAAATTTTAGATATTCAGAGATTCAAGAGAGGGTCACCTTTTGTAGTGTCATAGTATTTTAAGAGATTATGAAAAGGACAGAAAGTATGGAGGGCCCACTCTTAGTGGATATATAAGACCTATATAAAGGACAGAATCAAACAAGAAACCATAGGATACCGTTGCACTGTTTTGGGCTGATGAAAAAGGGAGAAGCTAGAGAAAGATTCCAAATGTTGAATTTCATAGAAATAACCTCTCTGTCCTTTGGAGCACAGTCGCCTGTTTAAATTTGTTTCTAACTGCTATCTCACACTGTGTGCATGTTGATAAGGTCTTCAAACTTCCCTGTGTAAATAAGTTCTCTTTGTGTTTACTTTTGGAGAGGTAGCTTTGTTCCCCCGTTAGCAGAAAGAAAAAAAATAAAATCTCTTAAAGAAAAATTACCTTTTAAGTATGTTTATGTAAGCATAAAAGTTTTTAAGAGGTGTGGAATGAAAAATGGATCTGACTAGTAAAACTACATTAATATTCTTGAGAAAGACAGGTAATTAGTCTTGTTCATTTGACTGCTGCTAATGTCAAACCAATGTTTTTATTATTAACATTATTGAAAAATGTGAAATAAAGCTTTGAAGCATTAATTCTAAACTTAGATTTACATCATTAAGCTGCATTTCTGGCTGGAGCTCGTTTACTCATTTCTTTTTGGTTTTGTGGCCAATCACTGCTTCAAATTGAATATTCTGTAAACGATTTATAGCTGCCAAGGCACGTTCAGGAAGAAATCTGTATGGGAAAAAAGTAGAAAAGTTTTCAATTAAAAATTTTTGACACCAAAGTTCTTTTTTGTCGTCAGTTAGGATACCTTGAGAGTTATCTGGTTTGCATTTAATCTTTCTCTGTTCTTCCTTTCTTCCTTCACAGCAACCTCTCTTTCCTTTGTGTGTGTGTGTGTGTGTGTGTGTGTGTGTGTGTGTGTTTTAATATTCATCATTCAAATACTATAGATATATAAGGAAAGCACTGATATATACCACTCTTCAAGCCTCCTCATATTAGTAAAATCTTATATGAGATTATATGTGATAAAGATCTGAAACTGAAGGTCTGGACTTACTGCTGAAACTGTCCATGAACCCTGATATTAAGCATTCACAGAGAGACACCACCAGAACCCACTCCATCCTTCCCTCCACCCCTCCTTAACTATTTACTGAATATACATTATGTACTTTATAATAAGGTAGACAAAAGTCCTCGAAAAACAGCTCCTGCCTGAGGAGCTTATTGTTGAACGGAGAGGCTAAAATGAGATGAGAGATCACCTTGAAATAATTATTAAAAAATATTAGCCTTCTCTAATTAAGGACTATAACTGTGAGGAGGATTAATATGGGCTGGAATAGTGAAGGGAAACTTCAAAAGTGTTCAAGGATGGGTAAGATTTGAGCAGGCAGATGAAAGGAAGGGCCAACATGTGAATATAATAAAGCAGATGTAGTCATGTGCAAAGAAAGTCATATTGAAAAATACTTTGGTATTGTTGACTAATGCAAGATTTACATCCTTGCCTTAGGTAGAGTGGAAGATGGATGAATAAGCAGAGAGGCAGGGAAGTTCTGGCTGAGAGAAAGACGAATATAAGAGAACTTGTACATGACTTGTAACTATTCTCACAAGGAAACCTCCATGTTAATACTTGCATCTGCTCACAAAATTGTCTATGTCTGTAAAAGGAATTTTATGTGGAGAATATTAACTATATTTCCCAGTTGCTCAGTAACAAACCACCATGACAGCTTCACAATAGTACCAAAGATTTTGAGACTCTTGTTTATTGTACAGGAATACTTATTCTCCAACTCTGACAGGATAGGGATGCTCCTTCTCTTGTTCATATGCAAATATTCTATGATTTTGATTTTTTCTACATTAATATGACCTGGTTTGAGCCCCAAGAGATGAGGAATCCCACAAAACTCATTTCCTATTGTTGCTTGGCAACAAAACACTTAGTCAACTCTTGAGATGATGTTGCTATGAGGTCAAGGTTAGGCTAATTTAAGTTAGTCTATTTAAGCTAAAATGGAAGATTGAAATTGACGCAGCAATGCAGTTTGTCCACTGTTCTTGAATTGGTCTATTCCAAATTAGCAGTTTATATGGATTTGTTTCAAAATGACCCAAGGGCTTATCAAGTTTGTATAGTTCTCATTGATATAATTTCAATTTATTATAAACTGTCCCTCAGAAGAAAGCTGAGAGATTATCTCCTCTGGGTAAATAATCCTACTTCTTCTTAGCATTTTTTTTAAAGGCCTTTTAAAGTAATCACTACACCCAGTGTGAGGCTTGAACTTATAACCCCAATATCAAGAGTTGCATGCTCTACCAACTGATCCAGCCAAGCACCCCTCGTCCTAGAATTCTATGTAAGTTCTACCTCCTAAACCCTTAACATCTGACTTCTGTGTCTTTTTTAATGGCAGGGGCTTTCCTTGCGTTATGTTATTTTATTCTTATGGTATGCTTAGACAGGAGGTATTATCACCATCCCCATTTTATATATGGAAAATATGAGGCCATAGAGGCTAAATAGCTTATCCATGGTCAAAGAACTGGTAAGTGGATAAGTGGTTTTTGATCTTAGGTGGAACCTTCATTCCTAATCACTTTATTATATTGTGTTCCTTTAAAAATGATAGAACAGCCTCTAGCAGAGATAATATGGAAATCATGGAGGTGGTAGAGAATATCATTTAAGTACCGAAAGACAAAAATCTGCCAACCTAGATCAGTGAACGTATCTTTTAAAACTTAAGGCAAAATAAAGAGTTTGTTAAACATACAAAAGGTGCAAGAATTCATAACCAGCAGAACTTCCCTGAGAAACTGTTAAAGGATACCCTTCAGGCAGAGGGGAAATGATACCAGATAGAGGTCTGGATCTATACAAATGAATAAAGAGCACTAGAAATATTAACCACATGGATGAACATTTAAGAATTTTCTTTGTTATTTAAATCTCTTTAAAAAGATATTGGCTGTTTAAACAAACAAAAACTATGTAGTCAAAGTAAAATGTACAACAATCATAGCCTAAAGTAGGAAGGGAGAAATAGAAGTGTACCATTGTAAGGTTCTTAGACTGTACATGAAGTTGTATAATATCATTTGGAGATTGGCTGTGATAAGTTAAAGATGCATACTATGAACCCTAAAGCAATAACTAAAGTAACAAAACAAAGCATTATAGCTAATAAGCCACCAAAGGAAATAAAATAAAAACATGAAAGTATTCAATCAAACCAAAAGGAGGCAGAGAGAAAAAAAGGAACCAAGATTAAATGGGATAAACAGAAAACAAATAGCAAGCTTTAAAGTAAGTTTTAGATCTAACTATATCAATAATCATATTAAATGTAAAGAGTCTAAATACCCCCTATTAAAAGGGATAGATTGTCAAATTAGAGTAAAAAAAACCACAACAAACACCTTTATACTGCTTACAAAAGCACATTTCAGACATAAGGAAACAAATAGGAGTAAAAGAGAGAGTAAAAGGACAGAAAAAGAGTAAAAGGACAGAAAAAGATTCAGTAAGATAATATAAAGAAGCTGAAATGGTTATATTAATATCAGTAGATTTCATAGCAAGGATAAACAAGGTCACTTCCAACATGACAAAGTAGTTAACTCATTTAGAGGACAAAATAATCCTAATTGCTTATGCACATAATAAAAGGCTTCAAAATACATGAAGTGAGAATGGAAAGAAAAGCAAAGAAGATAGACAAATTCACAATAGCTACAGATTTTGAGCCTCCTTTCAATAATTGATAAAATAAACAGAAAATCAGCGAAAAATACAGAAGATTTGAACAACACTATCAACCAGTTTGACATAAGCTGACATTTATAGAAAACTCAACAATACAGAATACTCATTCTTTTTGGGTGCATGTGGAACACTTCCCAAGATAAACCATGTTCTGAACTTAACCATGTCTCAGTAAATTTAAAACATTCAAGTCATACAAAGTTTAATTAAATTAGAAATCAGAAAAATGTCTAGAAAATCTCCAAAAAGTTAGAAACTAAAAAATTCATTTCTAAGTAAACCATGATACAAAAGGGAAATTAGAAAGCATTTTAACAGAATATAAATGAAAACATAGAATGTCACAATTTGAGGGACAGAACTAAAAACAGTACACAGGGGGAAATTTATAGCATTAAGTGCCTATGCTAGAAAAAAAAAAAAAATCCATGAACTCAGTTTCTACATTGACAAACTAGAAAAAGAAAACCCAATAAGTGAATAATAGAATAAAAGGAATAATAAAGATCAGAACAGATATTAGTGAAATAGAACACACACACAAAAAATAGATAAAAAAATAAAAGAAACCAAATGCTAGTTCTTTGGAAAAATCACTAAATTGATAAACCTCTAGATAGACTGATGAGAACAGAAAAATAAAAATATAAATTTCCAATATCAGGAATCAGACATTTTAAACATATTACAAGTACAATAAGGGAAGATTTTGAATAAATTTATGCCTATGAATTTGACAACTTAGATGAAATGGACAAATTCTCTGAAGGACACACATTACCAAGAAGAAATAAGCAGCCTGAAAAGCCCTATAGGTTTTAAAGAAATTGTATTTATAGTTAAGAACTTGCCCTTAAAGAAAGCACCAGGCCTAGATGGCTTCACTGGTGAAATCTCCAAATGTTTAAAGAAGAAATAATGCCAATACCACACAAGCTATTCTGGAAAAGAGAAGAAGAGGGCGTACTTTCCAACTCATTCTATGAAGTCAATATTATCAGGATGCAATATCAGACAAAGACATTACGATGCGAGGGTGGTTTATTCTTTAAAATGAATCCGTGTAGTTCACCATATCAACAAACTAAAATGGAAAGAACATATGATCTTAATATCATCAGCAAAAGCATTTGACAACTGATATTTACTCTTGGTAAATACTCTCATCAAAATAGTAACAGAAGGGAACTTCCTCAACATGATAAAAAGCATCTATGAAAAAACATCTACAGCTAACATTATACTTAACTGTGAAATACTGAGTACTGTTCTTCTAAGCTCAAGAAGACTGCTTGGATGTGTGCTCTCACCAATCCTATGTGACATTGCATGCAAAGTTCTAGCCAGTGTCATATAGTAAGAAGAAAAACCATACAGATTGGAAAAGAAGTAAAAGGGTCTTTATTTGCCGACAATACTATCATCTAAAATAGTCTGTAAAAAAAATCCGTTAGAATTTACAAAAAACTGCTAGAGATGAGTTTAGCAAGGTTGCTAAAATACAAGATAAAATGCAAAAATCAAACACACTCACCAACACCAAACAATGGGAAATAGAAAAATTGTTTTAACTGCCTTTTGAAATACCATCAAAAACATGAAATGCTTTGGGATAAACCTGATAAAAGCTGTGTAAGACTTTTACACTGAAAACTATAAAATGTTGTGTGGAGATATTGAAGAAGATAAAAGAACAAAATGGAAAGATATTTTGCGTTCTTTGTTTTCTTGGATTGAAAGCCTCAAAATTGTTAATGTTATTTCTCCCCCAATTGATCAATAGATTCAATGCAATTTCAGTCAAAACTCCAGCAGGCTTTTAAATAGACCCTTTATTTTTAACGATACTGTGTTCTCTTGCAACTGTGTTTCCTTCAGTTGGAATAGTCTCTGGCAAAGATTAAACTGAGATGTTAGAGCAAATGAATCATTCTTTTTTTTATAGATTGAATAAGGAAATAACAGAGACAATGTAACCGTTCTCCTCAGGCACAGAGAGTTTCCACAGCAACTTTCACAACTGAAAGACTCTTCATCATGACAATAGTTCCACTGGTGTTTTAGCATTTTAGATGTTTTGTGCTGTACTTACCTTCCTAGTATTAGATGTAGATTGATATATGATGGAACAAAAATCATTTTCTTATTGGTAAGTATTCCATCTATCAAGCTTCTTGCAACTGCATCTGTCTCCAATACAGGCCATAGTCTATGATTAAGAAGAAAAAAGTTTGGTTCTTTTTGTTGTTGTTTTAATTAACAAAGGCAGGAAAATTAACTTATATCACCAAATTAGGATTTAAAAGGTTCCAGGATTCACTGCACAAACACCACCTGCCCCCACCAACTCCCCCCCCCCCCCCATGCCATGGGAATGTTTTGTTATCACAGTCTTAAACTTTCACACCAGGTATGCATGTTTTATGGCTCACTCAGTCAAAATATCAAAAGGGTGGAGAGGAATTAAATGACAGACGTGAAGAGGCAAGGAAGAATGGTGGGTAGGATTACTCATGGGACAGAAAGGAAACATCTGACGTCTTTCTTCGGGGCTTATTTAATACAAAGCTTTGCTAAGCATACTTTCTTTCTTCTGGAGTTATCCCATAAAGCTGGATTTGAAGGCATTCAGTACTTGAGATCCACCTCTGAATCACCTATACTGCAATTTAATGAGAGTTCCAGAAGTGCACAGGGAGTATAGCATTGCTACTGGAGGTATATAGCCTTGCTTATACTGAAGACTGTGTACATGGGCCTTCTTTCTCTTTCTTTCTTTCTTTCTTTCTTTCTTTCTTTCTTTCTTTCTTTCTTTCTTTCTCTTTTTTCTTTTCTTTCTAGAGAGAGCAGGGGAGAGGTGTGGGCAGGGAATCTCAAGCAGTCTCCATGCTTAGCTCGAGCCTGATGCAGGGCTTGATCCCATGACCCTGGGATCATGACTTGAGCCAAAATCAAGAGGTGGACACCCAACCAAATGAGCCACCCAGGTGCCCCTACATGGGTTCTTGAATATTTATTCATAACCACAGGCCCAGTGTAGAATGCCCATTAGTTCAAGATGATGATTAGAGTTTAAAATGTAAATGGATTGGAAGTGTTGCATCAAAATGAAGATGTCCAGGCATGGGCTGAACGGCCAGTGAATAAAAAGGTTGTGTAGAAGAGTTAAGTAAGCAGTTAATGAATTTTATAACTTCCTTCCCTGACATATTCTGTGATATACTACAGGTTATTATGTGATTGAGGTTTCCATGGCATTGAGTAGTAAGCCAGCAGAGAGTAATACAAATCAATACCTCTCTAAATTATTGGGTTCTGCCTTTTGTCTCCCTGATTTTTCCTAGCTGGTTTCATCAACCCAGTCTCTGAGCCAAACCTCACTTTATGGACATTTTAGCTTTTGCTGAGGAATATTCAGAATCCAGCAGTCTGGGTGTAATCAATCCCACATCTTCAGCATTGGCTGTCAGACTCTGGGGTTGCTCCCAGGCATCCATACCACCTAGGATCTTATTAGCCTACTCTTCTCATCTATTGTGCCTTCCCTACCAGTGTATCTGGTTCTCTTGGCATACACTAAGCTTAAATGCTTCCCAGGAGGGTTTTTATTAGGCCCAGTTTGCTTTTTAAGAAAACTGAGCCCAGAGTCCCAATCGTACCATAGTATTTACTTAAATATTGTATTACTGCTAAATATCTATGGCCTAACACTATTAAGGACTCCCCTGCCAGGGGGTGACCACAGCTCCAGAGACAACCCAGATAATTCAGAGTTCAGGGTTGATAGCTTCAAATGAGGCTAAGCTTAAAGGAGAATCTGTTAGCTCTTTTGAATGAATGTATTTAGGACTAATTCCCCTCCAGAAATAAACTGGCTTCAGATTTTATTAGCCTGCAGCAGAAAAATACCAGAATTGAGGCAAATTTGTGAAGAAGGTATCTTAATTTTAGCACCTTTCTGCTCACCTTTCTGCCTTTTTACTCTCCTTTCAGGACCAATTTCTCCTCTCTTATGGTCTCAAATCCTCCTTTACCAGAGACAAAGTTGTCATAGAAGTTCACCTTGACTAAAGGATTAGGGACTCAATTTATTGCTGCTTCTAAGAATATTTGCACTTTCACAGAGGACAAGGTGGTAATGGTAATCAAATGGTAATCAAGGTGGTAATCAAATACTGTGATTATATTTAATACATCAATGTTTTCCAAACCTGTCTCCAGACTCACCTGGTAGGTATGCTTGTAAAGCAAAGCAAAACAAAACAACTCATTCTTGGAGCTCATCGCAGCCTACTGAATCAGAATCTCTAAGGAAGACCCTAAGAACATTTATTGTTTATGGAAGCATAGGTGATGATTCTTAGGACAAGTTTGAAAGATATTGGAGTACTTCATGCTAGCACTGTGGAAAATGGAAAAGTACCTTTCCATACTCTATTTGAGGAGGATGAACCACAAATGGGAGAGGGAGATGTTAGGTATCGCTCATCTTGGGAGTGGGTTTCCAGGAGAGGACATTCTTGACATCCCCTAAGCACATCTATCCAGGGGCGCCTGAGTGGCTTAGTCGGTTGGGTGTCTGACTCTTGATTTTGCCTCAGGTCATGATGTCATGGTTTGTGGGTTTGAGCCCTGTGTCCAGCTGTGTGCTAACAGCACAGCTAGGAGCCTGCTTGGGATTCTCTCTTTCCTCTTGCTCTCTGTGCCTCCCCCTATGCTCTTTCTCTCTGTTTCTCAGAATGAATGCATAAATAAACTTAAAGAAAAAAAAGCACACTGGGGTGCCTGGGTGGCTCAGTTGGTTAAGCATCTGACTTTGGCTCAGGTCATGATCTCACGGTTGGTGAGTTCAAGCCCCACGTTGTGCTCCATGCTGACAGCTCAGGGCCTGGAACCTGCTTTGGATTCTCCGTCTCCCTCTTTCTCTCTTCCCTTCCCCTGCCTGTGCTCTCTCTTTCTCTCAAAAATAAATAAACATTAAAAAAAAGCAAAAAAAAAAAAAAAAAGCACACCTCTCCAGCCTGCCTCACCCCTTCACTCCCTCTTGGCACCTGAGTGTGTTGAACCTTTAACCTGATCACAAATAAACCCCAATTGCCTAAATCATTGGTAGCTGGTCACTCCTGCCAGTCCTCAATGAATTTTTTCCCTTTGTTCATCTCATTTCAAAGTGAAAAAGGCAATACAACATTAAGAAAAACATTTTGGGGTGCCTGAGTGGCTCAGTCTTTTAAGCATCCAACTTCGGTTCAGGTCATGATCTCACAGTTTGTGAGTTTGAGCCCCGCATCAGACTCTGTGCTGACAGCTTGGAGCCTGGAGCTTGCTTCAGATTCTGTGTCTCCCTCTCTCTGCCCCTACCCCACTCCCGATCTGTCTCTCTCTCAAAAAGAAATAAACATTAAAAAAAAACATTTTTCCTTTTTCACTTTTTTTCTATTTTTTCAGTTGACCCACCTAAAAACCTCCTACAGTTTTCAGGTCAATTTCTCATGCCATATTTTCATCCTGACTTGACTTTGACCTCACCTTGTGCTTGGGTTTTTGGTGAACCCAGTATTCACAAAAACTGGGCAGAGACACGAGGTTTGGATTCCAGTTTTTCCCAAGGCTTCAAGTTCTAATGTCAGAGCTCTGTGGAAGCCAACAGCAGCAAATTTGCTGGAACTGTAAGAGAATTACCCACCATTGTTAGCTAAGGTACAGTGAAACACATTCTCCAGCTTTCTGTAAGAAGGCAATGCTGATTTGGTTCGAGAATAAGTAGAAGCCAATTTTCCAAATCTTCCACTTGGTCATCAATTTTCATTTACTTTTTCTTAAATGTACCAGTTTCTTACTTAGCGATGATAGCAATAGAACAAATCCTAGTAATGTATTAACTGGCTTACTGCTTACTTTTCCACCCTACAGGTAAGGTTTTCCATTCAGTCTTCAAACTCTTGCCTAATCAGTTTTAATTGCTGTTTTATTTTGAAAAATATGAATCAGGAAAGACGTATTTAGAAAAACTACGTAACTAATATCTACACTGAAACTTCTGTGGGACTGTATACATTTCTCCTCTCTTGTTAACTTAGTTGCTAGTTTCTCTTTTGACATTGGAGGCCACTTTGGCTTCTTAATTGTGAAAATCTGGAGTAAAAAGACCTTAGGTGATGTGTGTTGTGTGTGCAGCCTTCAGCATATCACTTTATCTTCTTTGATTTTCTGATTTTTTTTCTTTTAATCAGTTTTGAGAGAGAGACACACACAGAGCATGAGCGGGGGAGGGGCAGAGAGCAGGGAACACACAGAATCTGAAGCAGGCTCCAGGCCCTGAACTGTCAGCACAGAGCCTGATATTGGGCTGGAACCCACTAGCCGTAAGATCATGACCTGAGCCAAAGTCGGACGCTTAACCGACTGAGTCACCCAGGCACCCCTGATTTTTCTCGTTTCTAAAGGCAGGTGACATGAGCTGAAATCAAGAGTTGGATGCTCAATTGATAGAGCCACCCAGGTGCCCCTATTCATTGTAGTTTTGACCCAGGTGACAAGAAGAACAGTAAAGTTAAAGACTGGCTGCTTTCTTAAGGGAGAAGAGAAAACGGAAAAGTATTATTATATTGGGATTCCACATTTCTAAACCTTAAAACAATAGCAAATGTTTAATCTGTGAAATTCTTACTTGTGTTTTAAGATGTGCTGACAGCTCAGAGCCTGGAGCCTGCTTCAGATTGTGTCTCCCTTTCTCTCTGCCCCTCCCCCACTCACTCTCTCTTTCAAAAATAAGTAAACATTAAAAAAAAGATGGTAGAGACAGCTTGAAACACCGTATGTCTGTGCAATGACCCCTTAACTTCATTGAAATGTAGCCATGTCTGTGACCACATTCAGTGTCAGAAGTAATTTTGTCCATGACTCAGTTTAACCTTAACCATTATGTACAAGTAAATAATAAATCCATTAATTATGCACCCCTACACCCTCCCACTGATACTCATGTGTTGACTGTTACAAAAAGAACTGGACCAAATGTTAGCAAGTTAAATTTTTCTATGAAGTTGATATAAAGCAGAAGTAAGGAAATGAGATGCCATTGAAGAAGTTTATAAGGAAAAGATATTTTACAAATAGTGTATCCTCAGGGCCTCTCAACCTTTTCTCTTTGTGTCCTTGGTAGATCATGGAGTGTACTATCTGCATCTTTTAATCAGGTAGATGGTTTCTCTTAATCTCTCTGTCTCTGTCTCTGTTCTTCTCTCTCTCTCTCTCTCTCTCTCTCTCTCTCTCTCTCTCTCACACACACACACACACACACACACACACACACACAATCTTTCATGGCACGAGAATACTGGAAAATGTTTTGATTCAGGGGTCGCCCTAATCAGCTTATCTTGGGCATGCAGGCTATGGCATACATTTATGTTCATTTGGACTTCTGTATGTTTTGCTTCTTAGTCCGTGGGTTCCCTGTTTCTTTTATCAACGTGTACTCATTCCAGGATATGATGGAAGCATGGCATTACATTTCATTGCTTTACAGAGGAGTTTTCAGAAATCTGAAAATATTTTAAACAATTACAACCAGTTTCATAGATAACCCTGCTATGAAGATTAGAATCTAAGGTCTAATAAGCCCTTAAAAGTATGTGAGTGTGTATGTACATATTATGTATGTATGTATCCATCCATCTATCTATATGGCATTGCTGGAAAATAATACTTACCAATATGGAATAAGATATGGAATCACCCCATGGCCACACACTGAAGCCACTGTGACGATGTGGCCATGATTTCTCTTCATCATTGAGGGAAGAAGTGCTTTTGTGATCTTAAAGATCATTGAAGAAAGAAAAAAACAATGGCACAGGTGTTAAGTTTCTAAAGTAGGTAGTTTTATTTTTAAGAAAAAAGAGCATTTGAGACTTTTGTGATGAAATGGAATATGTGTCAAGATTTCATGATTACTTCTACAGAAATGAAAAAGATTGAAATCTATTTGTTTAAATTGGCATTGAGGGCTGTGCACTGAATATCACATGCTAAGAACTCATCTTAATATTCCTTTGTCTTGCCTTCAGAAGCAATCAAATATCTCCTTTATGGATATATCATATGAACAATAATATCAAGGGAAAAATTCAGAGTTTTCAGAACTGAGAAGATTTCCTATGGTAGTCTGGTATCATGTAACTTTTTTTCTTAGTTTGGGGCTTTACCATTCTAATGAGAAGAGCTGAAATCATGTGTAACTATAGCAAGTTAACTAGAAACAGCTGAGTTCTGTCCTGATTTACAATCATTATCCATCATGAATAGATTTAGTATCTCCCTATTTGCAACATCATGTATTATATATTGATGTTACAGGAAATAAAAAGTCTTTCTTTATTTCCAAAAAGCTTTTACTGTTTTGTGAGAAATATTAATAATATTTTATGAGAATTTTATAAACACACCCTATGGACCCTATGCAAATTCATAGAGCCAGAACTGGGAAGCCAAGTCACTCCCAAATTTCTGACCCATAGAAACTGTGAAAGGAAAATAAACACTTATTGTTGCCTCAAGCCACTAATTTTTTAAATTATTTTTGTTTGTTTTAACGAGTAGAAGTTAGTGATTCATCACTTACATATAACACCCAGTGCTCATCCCAACAAGCGCCCTCCTTAATGCCCATCACCCATTTAACCCATCCCCCACCCATCTCCCCTGTGTCAGGCTCCAAGTTGAGCATGGAGCCTACTTGGGATTCTCTCTCTCCCTCTCTCTTTGCCCCTCCCCTGCTCATGCTCTTGCTCTCTCTCTCAAAATAATAACAAAAAAGTCTGTTTTATGGTTTGCTTCTCTCTTTTTCCCCCTATGTTTACCTGTCTCATTTCTTAAATACCATATATGAATGAAATCATGTTATTTGTCTTTCTCTGACTATTTTGCTTAGCATAATACATTCTGGCTCCATCCATGTCATTGCAAATGCTAAGATTTCATTCTTTTTAATGGCTGAGTCATATTGCATTGTGTATATATACATCACATCCTCTTTATCCATTCAGCAGTCAATGGACATTTGGGCTCTTTCCATAGTTTGGCAATTGTTGATAATGCTGCTATAAACATCGGGGTTCATGTGCCCCTTTGAATTAGTATTTTTGTATCCTTTGACTAAATACCTAGTAGCACAATTGCTAAATTACAGGGTAGTTCTATTCTTAACTTTTTGAGGAACCTCCATGCTGTTTTCCAGAGTGGCTGCAACAGTTTGCATTCCCACCAACAGTGCAAGAGGGTTCCTGTTTTTCCACATCTTCACCAACATCTGTTGTTTCTTGTATTGTTAATTTTAGCCATTCTGACAGAATATGAGGTGGTATATCTTCCTAGTGTTGATTTGCATTTCCCTGATGATGAGTAAGTTGAGCATCTTTTCATGTGTCTGTTAGCCATTTGTATGTTTTCTTTGGAAAGATGTGTATTCATATCTTCTGCCCATTTCTTAACTGGATTACTTGTGTTTTTGGGTGTTGAGTTTGCTAAATTCTTTATAGATTTTGGATACTAAACCTTTATCTGATATGTCACTTGCAAACATCTTCTACCATTCAGTAGGCTGCCTTTTAGTTTTGTTGATTGTGTTCTTTGCTGTACAGAAGTTTTTATTTTATTGTATTATTTTTATTTTAAGAGAGAGAGAGTAGGGGGGGAAGGGCAGAGGGAGAGAGAGAGAGGATCTCAAGCAGGCTCCACACTCAGCACAGAGCTTGCCCCGTGGCTCAATCCCACAATCCTGGGATCATGACCTAAGCAGAAATCAAGAGTCAATCAATGTCTTGAGCAATCAAGACACTCAACTGACTGAGCCACCCAGGCACCTCTGTGCAGAAGCTTTTTATCTTGATGAGTCCCGGTAGTTCATTTTTGCTCTTTTCCCGTTGTCTCTGGAAATATGTCTAGTAAGAAGTTGCTACAGCCAAGGTCAAAGAGGTTGCTGCCTATGTTCTCCTCTAGGATTTTGATAGTTTCCTGTCTCATAGTTAGGCCTTTCATCTATTTTGAATTTGTTTTTGTGTATGGTGTAAAAAAATGGTCCAGTTCCATTCTTCTGCGTGTTGCTGTCTAGTTTTCCCAACACTATTTGCTGAAGAGATTATCTTTTTTCCACTGGACATTCTTAACAGGTTTGTCGAAGTTTAGTTGACCATATAGTTGTAGGTCCATTTCTGGATTTTGTATTGTGTCCCACTGATCTATGTGTCTGTTTTTGTGCCAGTACTATATGGTCTTGATGACTACAGCTTTGTAATATAGCTTGAAAGCCATAATTGTGATGGCTCCAGCTTTACTTTTCTATTTCAAGATTGCTTTGGCTGTTCAGGGTCTTTTGTGGTTCCATACAAATTTTAGGATTGTTCTAGCTCTGCAAACAATGCTGGTAATATTTTGTTAGGGATTCCATTAAACGTGAAGATTGCTTTGGATAGTACAGACATTTTAACAATATTTTTCTTCTAATCCTTGAGCATGGAATGTTTTAACATTTCTTTGTCTTCTTCAATTTCTTTCAAAAATGTTCTGTAGTTTTCAGAGGACAGATATTTTACCTCATTGGTTAGGTTTATTCCTAGGTATCCTATGGTTTTGGGTGCAATTGTAAATGGGATTGATTCCTTGGTTTCTCTTTCTGCTGCTTCATTATTGGTGTATAGAAATGCAACAGATTTCTGTATGTTGATTTTGCATCCTGCAACTTTACTGAATTTATGTCTCAGTTCTAGCCATTTCTTGGTGGGGTCTTTTGGGTTTCATCTTATTTTTTTTTAATGTTTATTTCTTTTTGAGAGAGCACAAGTGGGGGAGGAACAGAGAGAGGGGAACAGAGGATCCCAAAAGGGCTCTGTGCTGACAGCAGCAAGCCCGATGTGGGGCTTGAACTCATGAACTTCAAGATCATGACCTGAACCAAAGTCGGACACTCAACTGACTGAGCCACCCAGGTGCCCCTCGGGTTTTCTACATAGAGTATCATGTCGAATAGTGAAAGTTTGACTTCTTCCTTGCTGATTGGGATGTCTTTTATTTCTCTTTGTTGTCTGATCACTGAGGTTAGGACTTCTAGTTCTATGTTAAATAACAATGGAGAGAGCAGACATCCCTGTCTTGTTCTTGACCCTAAAGGAAAAGCTCTCAGTTTTTCCCCATTGAGGATGATATTAGCTGTGGGTCCCTTTGTGATGTTGAGGTATGTTCCCTCTATCCCTACTTTGTTGAGGTTTTTTATCAAGAATGGATGCTATACTTTGTCAAATGCTTTTTCTGCTTCTATTGAGAGAATAATATGGTTCTTATCATTTCTTTTATTAATGTGGTATATCATGTTGATTGATTCATGAATATTGAACCACCTCTGCATCTCACATATAAATCCCTCTTGATCATGGTGAATAATTCGTTCAATGTATTGTTGGATTCAGTTTGCTAGTATCTTGTTGAGAATTTTTGCATCCATGTTCATTCGAGATATTGGCCTGTAGTTCTCCTTTCTCATGGGGTCTTCAGTTTTAGAATCAAGGTAATGCTGGCCTTGTAGAATACGTTTGGAAGTTTTCCTTCCATTTCTATTTTTTGGAACACTTTGAGAAGAATAGGTATTAACTCTTCTTTAAGTGTTTGGTAGAATTCCCCTGAGAAGGCATCTGGCCCTGGACTTATGTTTGTTGGGAAATTTTAAAAATCTTTTTATTTATTTATCTTTTAAATAAAATTTATTTATTTATTTATTTAGAGAATAAGCAGGGGAGAGGCAGAGGGAGTGGGAGAGAGGGAAACTCAAGCAGGCTCCCTGCTGTCAATGCAGAGCCCGATGCAGGGCTCAAACCCACTGACTGTGAGATTATGACCTACGCTGAAATCAAGATTCGGACGCTTAACCAACTGGGCCACCCAGACATCCCTTTTTGTTGGGAGATTTTTGACTACTAATTCAATTTCTTGTCTGGCTATGGGTCTGTTCAAGTTTTCTATTTTTTCCTGTTTCAGCTTCGGTAGTTTATATGTTTCTAGGAATTTCTTCATTTCTTCCAGATTGCCCAATTTGTTGGTATGCAATTTTTCATGATATTCTTCTTTAAATGTGTGTATTTCTGTAGTGTTGGTTGTGATCTCTCCTCTCTCATTCGTGATTTTATTTATTTGGGTCCTTTCTCTTTTCTTTTTGATAATTCTGGCTAGAAGTTTATCAATTTATTAATTCTTTCAAAGAACCAGCTTCTAGTTTCATCGATCTGTTCTACTGTTCTTTTCTGTTGTTTCTATATCATTTATTTCTGCTCTAATTTTTATTATTTCCTTCTTTTAGGCTTCATTCCTTTTCTAGCTCCTTCACAGGTAAGGTTAGGTTGTATATTTGAGATTTTTCTTGCTTTTTAAAAAGATTTTTTTAAATGTTTATTTCTTTTTTTTTTTGAGAGAGAGAGAGAGCATGAGTAGGAGAGGGGCAGAGAGAGAAGGAGACACAGAATCAGAAGCATGCTCCAGGCTCTGAGCTGTCACCACAGAACCCGATGCGGGGCTTGAACTCACAAACTGTGAGATCATGACCTGAGCTGAAGTCAGACGCTTAACCAACTGAGCCACTCAGGCACCCAAGATTTTTCTTGCTTCTTGAGATAGACCTGTATTGATATATACTTCCCTCTTATGACTATTGCATCCCAAAGGTTTTGGATCATCATGTTTTCATTTTCATTTGCTTCTATGTATTTTTTTAATTTCTTCTTTACTTTCCTGGTTAACCCATTTATTCTTTAGTAGGATGTTCTTTAACCTCCATGTATCGTGTTCTTACCAAGTTTTTTCTTGTGGTTGATTTCAGGTTTCATAGTGTTGTGGTCACAAAATATGCATGGTATGATCTCAATCTTTTTGTATTTGTTAAGGCCTGATTTGTGACCCAGTATGTGATCTATTCTGGAAAACATTCCATGTGTGCTCAAAAAGAATGTGTATTCTGATGCTTTAGGATGAAATGTTCTGAATATATCTGTTAAGACCATCTGGTCCATTGTGTCATTCAAAGTCATTGTTTTCTTATTGATTTTTTTGCTTAGATGATCTGTCCATTGTTGTAAGTGGGGTTTAAAGTCCTCTGCTATTATTATATTATTATCAATGAGTTTCTTTATGTCATGTTATGTTATGTTATGTTATGTTATGTTATTTATATGTTTGGGTGTTCTCAATTTGGGGCATAAATATTTATAATTGTTAGATCTTCTTGTTGGCAGTAGACTTATATGATGATACTGTGCTCTTCATCATCTCTTATTACAGTCTTTGGTTTAAAATCTAGTTTGTCCGATATAAGTATGACTACTCTGGCTTTTTTTTTTTTTTTTTGATGTCCATTAGCTTGGTAATGGGTCTCCATTCCTTCATTTTCAATCTGGAAGTATCTTTAGGTTTAAAATGAGTGTCCTGTATGCAGCATATAGATAGGTCTTATTTTCTTATCCATTCTGATACCCTATGTCTTTTGATTGGAGCATTTAGTCCATTTACATTCAGAGTGATTATTGATAGATATGAATTTAGTGCCATTGTGTTATCTGTAAAGTCATTCTTTCTGGAGATTTTTTTCTGTTCCTTTCTAGTCTTTGTTGCTTTTGGTCTTTTTTTCCCACTCAAAGAGTCCTCTTCAATATTTCTTGCAGGGCTGGTTTAATGGTCACAAACTCTTTTAGTTTTTGTTTGTCTGGGAAACTCTTTATCTCTCCTTCTGTTCTGAATGGCAGCCTTGCTGGATAGAGTATTCTTGGCTGCATATTTTTCCTGTTCAGCATGTTGAATATACCATGCCACTCCCTCTGGCCTGCCAAGTTTTTTTTTTTTTTTTTTTTTAATTTTTTTTTAACGTTTATTTATTTTTGAGACAGGGAGAGACAGCATGAACGGGGGAGGGTCAGAGAGAGAGAGGGAGACACAGAATCTGAAACAGGCTCCAGGCTCTGAACTGTCAGCACGAGCCTGATGCGGGGCTTGAACTCACAGACCGAGCCTGATGCGGGGCTTGAACTCACAGACCGCAAGATCATGACCTGAGCCGAAGTCGGACGCTCAACCGACTGAGCCACCCAGGCGCCCCTGGCCTGCCAAGTTTTTATGGCTAGATCTGCTGCTAACCTTATTTGCCTTCCCTTGTAAGTTAGGGATTATCTCCCTTGTTGCTTTTAGAATTTTTTCCTTATCTCAGTATTTTGCAAATTTTACTATGATATGTCTTGGTGTTGGCCTGCTTTTATTGATTTTGATGGGAGTTCTCTGTGCCTCCTGGATTTGGATATGTTTTTCCTTCCCCAGATTGGGGAAGTTTTCAGCTAAAATTTGCTCAAATAAACCTTTTGCCCTTTTCCCTTCTTTCTTCTTCTGTGACTCCTATGAAGCAAATACTATTATGCTTTATGGGGTTGCTGAGTTTGCTAAGTCTCCATTTGTGATCCAATATTTTTTTCCCTCTTCTTTTTAGCTTAATTATTTTCCATAATTTTATCTCCTATATCACTTACTCATTCCTCTGCTTCTTCCATCTTTGTAGTCATTACATTCAGTCATGTTTGCATCTCAGTTATAGCATTTTTTATTTTGGCTTGACTAGCTTTTAGGTCTTTTATTTCTGCAGTAGGGGACTCCTGGTGTCTTCTATGCTTTTCTCAAGCCCAGCTAGTATCCTTTTCATTGTTGTTTTAAATTATGAGTCAAGCATATTACTTATACCTGTTTCAGATCCCTGGCCATGACCTTTTTTGTTCTTTCTTTTGGAATGAATTCCTCTGTGTTGGCATTTTGTCTAGATCTTTGTTTTCTTCTCTGTGTTAGAAAAGCCTGTTATGTTTCCTACTCCTGAGAGTAATGGCTTTATTAAGAAGAGGTCCAGGTTCTGGTGCTTCATGAAGTGTTTCTAATGTATGCTATGCACACTCCGCTGTTGTGTTTTGGATGCTCTTTCCCTCAGGTCAGTACACTGCAGAGTTTTTCCTTGCCTTCAGTGGGGAGTATTTGGACCTTGTCCACTGTGAGGTGAGTTTCAACTAATATGGTTTGGTCTTCTTGTTAAAAGAGGACAGAACTTATTTCCACTGTAGCTAAGGCTTTGCAGCACTCTATGGTCAGTAGACTTGGTGCATGTGGGGGTTTGTGCTGGTCTTCTGGGGAGGGGCCCACTGCTGCTCTGGCTCTCAGGTATACTTGCCCTCATATAAAAATACCTGCAGAGCACAGATGGACAAGGCTTGGTGTAAGCAGCTCAAACCTCCACTGTGGATGTTGTGCTGCTCACTGAAGTCTGTCCCTATTTCCATGATGTGGCCTCTTTTCTCCCTCTATTTGTGCAGTTTGTTCTCTGAGTCCTCAGATCAATTTCTTGGGTGTTCAGAATGATTTGATATTTATCTAGCTGAGTTCGAGGGATGAGGCAAGCATAGTGTCCCCCTACTACTCCACCGTCTCAACTCAGGCCACTAAATTTTAATAAATTTGTTATGCAGCTATAGACAACTAACACAGGAGGTCTCTATGTACTTTTGTGGTCATAATAATCAATCCTCATTACCATGTGTGAGGGGTTGGGGAAGATGGAAAGAACATATCTATTTTCTTCTCTCTTCCAGAATCCAGATTTGCTCTACACTGATATTGGGGCACTGTAAGATTAATCCATAGAAATGTTTTCTACAAAGGTATATTTCAGTCTTCTACTAACCAACTACAAGAGGTTTGTAGAGCCATCTATCTAAGTTCCAGCATGGATCTAGAGCTTATCTGAGTCCCGTGCAGAAAATGTCCAACCCCTACATACATAGAAGTAGTGATTTATGTTGTCCTTTCAGTTCTAAAATTCCATGACATGAGGTCACAAGTGAATGTATATTGTATATATTTCCTCTAAAGTACTGAAAAAATGTATACTGACAACCCTTAGCAAAACTCCACAAGTATTTTTTGAGCACTTGGTCCATCCATGCCATGTTTTGTGTTAAATTCTGGTGGATAAGACAGACCAACTAGCCTACATTCTGGTGAGTTGTGTCTCTTCAAACTCTGTGTCCTTCTCTCAGAGACTCTTCCACTCAAATTAATTTGGTAATTCTTGATTTTAGGCAAATATAAAGGTGTGAACTCAATTACAAATTTCATGTACCTTAAGAGGATGAGTCAGACATGCACAAACCAGAAATGTTTCTCACACTCACCCAAAAATGTCCTAGGATGTTGACCTCAAAAGTTTTGGTAATCTCTTCATCCTTGGTACTAAGAAGGTCAGCTGGATATACTACCCCAGCATTATTCACCAAGATGGTTACATCTCCTACTTCTTTCTTTACCTGTGAAGGGAAAAAAATTACTGGGTATGTTATAGAAACTCAAAGTTTTGGGGCTGATGTAATCCACGAATTAGATTCTTTATTCCACTTGATAAGAAATCTCAGAGTTCAGGCTGGAAAGAGCTTTAGTCCAAAAAGTGGATGCAAAGAGAACACTGTCATAAAGTTAGGAGAAACTATGTTTTTTAACATCTGAATTTTCATATTATGTAAATCATAGATTTTTAAACTTTATCTATAAAGTGAATTAATATTCGTGTTGATTAATTGATATATTGGTTCTGATCAAACATTTTTATAGTGCTAACTGAGTAGTCTTGTTTCTACCACCTACTAATTATATGATCGTGGACTGGCTTAACTCCTCCTTAGCAGAGCAAAATCTCAGTTTGCTCATCTGTCAAATGAGGTTAATAGAGTTATTGTAGAGATGAAATTAAAGGATGCAGTAGTTTATCAGAGTGCTCGGTTCATTTGATATTTACTCTTTTAAAAATTGTTACAATAATTACTAACATTACATTTTCTTTTTTTTTTTTTTTTTTTACCATTTATTCTATATATTTAATTGCTGTTCGGTTGATTAAAAAAATGTTAACACCAGCAACACAGTTTTTTTTTTTGTTTTTTTTTTTGTTTTTTTTTTTTAATATATGAAATTTACTGTCAAATTGGTTTCCATACAACACCCAGTGCTCATCCCAAAAGGTGCCCTCCTCAATACCCATCACCCACCCTGCCCTCCCTCCCACCCCCCATCAACCCTCAGTTTGTTCTCAGTTTTTAACAGTCTCTACTGCTTTGGCTCTCTCCCACTCTAACCTCTTTTTTTTTTTTTTTTTCCTTCCCCTCCCCCATGGGTTTCTGTTATGTTTCTCAGGATCCACATAAGAGTGAAACCATATGGTATCTGTCTTTCTCTGTATGGCTTATTTCACTTAGCATCACACTCTCCAGTTCCATCCATGTTGCTACAAAAGGCCATATTTCATTTTTTCTCATTGCCACGTAGTATTCCATTGTGTATATAAACCACAGTTTCTTTATCCATTCATCAGTTGATGGACATTTAGGCTCTTTCCATAATTTGGCTATTGTTGAGAGTGCCGCTATAAACATTGGGGTACAGGTGCCCCTATAACATTACATTTTCTATCGAAGACTAGATTACTGGCAACATAAATAAAATACCATAGAGAAAATAAAGAAAAAAAAAAAAGGAATTACTGCAAAAGTAATAGGATTAAGATAAAACTAAGAAAGTGATTCTTTCTCCTGGTGATGAATCTCTTCTCTGTCACTCTATACCACTGCTCAAACTTCTGATCAGAAAGAAATTGGTTAGTAATATGAAATAATAATAATAGGCAGAGTTGAGTGGGTTCTATACAAGGAAAGAAATGTATATCCTTCCTTATTCATACAACCACCTTAGTTAGCAGAGGCTAAAATAGAATTTAAATCAGGCAGCCATAAAGAATCTTTCCACTGTCCATGGAAATAGATACAAAATTATTTGAAGGGATTTGTAGTTTGAAATCTCACCTGCTTTACAGAGTTATAAATGTCTTCTCGGCTACTGCAGTCTACGACAGATACATGCACGGTGGCCCCCAGTTTTCTGCATTCAGCTGCTGTTTCCTCAACACCGTGCTGTAATTGGAAAAAACAAATGTAGAAAGATGTAGGTCAGTTAGGGGACAAGACAAAGGGAGAAAGACTTGGAGAAGACATTTCTTTAAAGATTAAAATTCATGGGATGTCTAGGTGGCTCAGGGTAAGTATCTGACTCTTGCTCTCCTTTTAGGTCTTGAGCTCAGGGTTGCAAGTTCAAGCCCCATGTTGGGCTCCACACTGGGCTCTGCACTGGACATGAAGCCTACTTTAAAAATAAATAAATAAATAAATAAATAAATAAACAAATAAAAGATTAAAATTCATGTCCAAAATGTCCTCCTTGTTTGTACAAAAGCTTCATGAGAAACACTGCCTGCCTAACTTGCAAAGGGAGTGTATGTGGTGTTTCTGCCAGTGAATGCTCATACTAGATATGGGTTTTTATCTTGTTTGACTACATTCTCAACAGCCATTCTGCATCTAAACAAAACAAACCAAACCAAACACCCTTCATGTTTTTCCAGCTTTTTATCTTGGGTTAGAGGTTCCTCAAGAGGCAGTTTTTTTAAAGCAGACTATTCTCATAGACAGAAGAACATGCTTGAAAGATGTTGCTCTTTGTGGGGTCATGAATGGAGGTGTTGGGGTACATAGAAGAAAAGAAAATTCAGCTTTTCATTTGACAGATTGTCAAATTGTTGTTGAGCACCAACCATATAGTAGCAGTAAAGCACCAGGTAGCAATTCTAAACTAGTGGTAATTTTAAACCATATGCCTCTGCCTGTCATACTTTTCTTGATGATTCTGATTTAAGCCACTAGGAGGGAAGGAGAAAGAAGGATCCTTATTCGAGGAAGCCTTTCCTAGGGAGGCAATGCTACCACTCTTGGTGATATAATATTATGTTCAAGTGTTTTGGAGTGAAAATGGGCAAAGGCCACAGCTAGAGTCTCATCTATGTAACAACTTCATACATATAATAAGTTTATAGTAACTTTGTATGCAGAAACCCAAGACATGGATGTAGAGAAACTTTTTTTCAGCCTAAATTCAAAGACCTTTTTCCTAAGATAAAACTGTCCTGATGTTTCTTGATCTGTATTTCCAGAAAACTAGAATTCTTTTCAAGTTTTGACATCTGTTGATTTTACAGAGATTATAAGGTTTTAAAAATTACACTTTTTGGGGTGCCTCAGTGGCTCAGTCGGTTAAGCATCTGACTTTAGCTCAGGTCATGATCTCATAGTTCCGGCTCTGTGGTGACAGTGGGGAGCCTGCTTTGGATTCTGTGTCTCCCTTTGCCTCTCCCCTGCTCATGCTGATGCTCATGCTCATGCTCTGTCTCTCTCTCTGAAAAATAAACATTAAAAAAATTTTTTTAATTACATTTTTTCCTCTCACAATTTGTAGATTCTTCCCTGTGATGAAGAGGCAAGGCCGCCTGAAAGCCCTTTTCTCACACCGGGATGTTCACAGTGCGGCTGTTACTTGAGGTGGTCCCTGAATGAGTGGCAAGTGGTTCCCTTAGCCAGTGCTGCCTCCCTTGGGTCCTTCATATTCCACTACCTCAGGCTCAGCCCCAGAGTAGCAGCCTGAAATCCCAAAGAACAGACCCTCACAGACATTAGGACACAAAGTCACAGAGCCAATATCCCCTCATAGCCTTTTGGGGCTTTCAGAGGAGTAAAGAGGGAGGAGAGGAGCTCTTTCACCAATTTATTTATTTATTTATTTTTAATTTTTTTTTTTTTTTTTTACATTTTATTTATTTTTGAGAGAGAGAGAGAGAGAGAACACAAGTGGAGGAGGGGCAGAGAGAGAGAGACAGAATCCGAAGCAGGCTCTAGGCTCTGAGCTGTCAGCACAGAGCCCAATGCGGGGCTCGAACCCACGAACTGTGAGATCAAGACCTGAGCCGAAGTCAGTTTCTTAACCGACTGAGCCACCCAGGTGCCCCTTTCTTTCACCAATTTAGACGTAGCTTGCTCATAGTCAGATTACAAGAACCACCATGCATTTTTTTGTCTCTAGACTCATGGTCAGTAGAGAGAATTCATGACCAGAGCTTTCATCAGATGCTTTGATTAAAGAATTAATAATGTGTCAGTCTTCTACCCGAGCTAGAGAATTACAAAATGTAATGTCTTGTTTTTTTGTAAGCAAAAATATTTGCTGTAACCTCAACCCCAGTTTGCAGTGACTCCACTTTTCAGAGTGTTCCTAAAGCAACAGTTTAGATTGAATGAGGGCACACTGCTAACATGACTCTAAGGCAAAAGAAGTCAGCCATAACCAAGAGAGCTGGCACCTTCCACAGGTTGAAGGAGATCTGAGTTACATTTATAGCCTTACAGTGAATCATTTAACACCTTGAATGTTTGGTTTTTAAGTTTTTTTTTTTTTTTTTTTTTTTTTTTTTTTTGAGAGAAAGAGAGCGAGAGCACACTCACACATGCAAGTGGGGGAGGGGAAGAGAGAGAGGGAGAGGGAGAATCTCAGGCAGGCTCCGTCAGGGCAGAGACTTGGGGCTCAATCCCACAAACCAGGAAATCATTATTCAAGTTGAAAGCAAGAGTTGGTTGCTTAACCAACTGAGCCATGCAGGTGCCCTTAATACCTTCATTGTTTAACCATAAAATTCAGGGATTCAAAGATACCCTATGAGGTTAGGTGACTCATCCTTCAGGCAGAATCTTAAATAAGTCATTTTTATTCCTTGTCACTGGAATTAAAAAAAATGTAATCAATAGGGCACCTGGGTGGCTCAGTCAGTTAAGTGTCTATGCTGACATCTCAGAGCCTGGAACCTGCTTTGGATCCTATGTCTCCTTCTCTCTCTGTTCCTCTCCTGCTCACTCTCTCTCTCCCTCTCTCTTTCTCAAAAATAAATATTAAAAAAATTTTTTAAATAAAAAAATTAAAAAATGTAATAAATATCAGTCATCTCTCCCAAACACATATCTAGAAAGAGATTAAAAGGTTATATTTTATCAAGCCTTTTTCCTGGATTTATACTTCTTTCTTTCTTTTTTTTCTCTTCTTTCTTTCTTTCTTTCATTAATGCCTAAGAACAGCAGACAGCAGTTTTCTCAATTTGTAAATCTTTCCCCTTCTAGAAAGCTCATTGGAATCTCTTCAAGGACCAACTGATGCCAAATCACTTCCCTGTATATCAACTCATCTATTAAATGCCTGTGTATGTTATACAAAATGTATCAACTTTTCCTTGTACAGTATTCTTTACTGTCTGGAAAGAACCAGAGAAGAACTACTTTTCTAAGATCAAGTGACTTATTTTTTTAAAGATTTTATTTAAAAAAAATTTAACATTTATTTATTTTTGAGAGACACAGAGTGTGAGTGGGGGAGGGGCAGAGAGAGGGAGATGGAATCTGAAGCAGGCTCCAGGCTCTGAACTGTCAGCACAGAGAATGATGCAGGTCTTGAACCCACAAACCACAAGATCATGACCCGAGCCAAAGTCTAACACCCAACCAACTGGGCCACCCAGGCACCCCTCGAGTTTATATATCTTTAACACAAAGCTCTTTAATTTAAATATACAGCCACATATTAGATATCTTCACCAGAATATCCCTCAGGCATCTCAGACTCACTCAGGGCAAGCAGCGTTAAAAAGTTATATGGAGAGTGTTGGAGCTGTTTCCCACCAGTGTTGGGCGATCTTGGCTGGGTGGGGGGAGGAGGAAGTAGGGAAGAGAAATGCCACCTGCCAGGTCTTTTGTTCTTTTTTTTGTTGTTTAATTTTTTAAATTGATTATTTATTTAAAAATTTTTTTATTACATTTATTTATTTTTGAGAAACAGAGACAGATCACGAACAGGGGAGGGGCAGAGAGCGAGGGAGACACAGAATCTGAAACAGGCTCCAGGCTCTGAGCTGTCAGAGCCTGACGTGGAACTTGAACCTATGAGCTGTGAGATCGCGACCTGAGCCAAAATTGGATGCTTATCCGACTGAGTCACCCAGGTGCCCCTAAAGATTTTATTTTTAAGTAATCTCTACACCCAACATGGGGCTTGGACTTACAACCCTGAAATCAAGAGGTACACGTTACCGACTGATTGGGGCACCAGCCAGGTGCCCCAAAATGACATTTTTGAAGGCTTTAAGAAATAGGACAACTGGACATGACAGCAAAGAACATCAGAGAGTAGTAATATAATGGCCATTAAAATCTCACTGTGATCTGTGGAAAATCTGATTTTTTTTTTCATGTTTATTTATTTTTGAGAGAGTGAGCATGGATGGGGAGAGGGCAGAGAGAGAGTGACAGAGGGTCTCAAGTGGGCTCTGTGCTGACAGCAGAGAGCCCGATGTGGAGCTCAAACCCATGAACCATGAGATCATGACCTGAGCCAAAGGTGGATGCATCATTGACTGAGCCACCCAGGTGCCCCAAAAATCTGATTCTTAAAAAAACTTCACAGTTTTTCCAACCTAAAAATCCTGTCACATTTTTCTGTGTATTATTTTTATGGACTTCCAGAATTCACAAGTGTAGGGGAAATGATACAAAATTTCAGTTTTATTTTTGAGTAGCTAATATAATGTTTACAAAGAAAAATATGAATGCTCAAGAGAAAGCCTGACCCACTGCATGTTGCTGTTGTTGTTTTTAAAATGGCTTATGTTTAGTATGGACAGACATTGTTCTAAGTGCATAAAATTCACTTGTTTAATCCTCTTGCCAAGGAGTCCACAAACTTTTCCTGTAAACTGAGAGAGAGTAAATATTTTAGGATTGTGTGGGTGGGAGTGGAGGCAATAAGAGGTTCTGTTGGATGTTCTTCTTTGTTTCTTTATTTGCTTGTTGCTTTGACAACCCTTAAGAAAGGTAAAAAACATTGCTAGCTCAACAGCCTGCCCAAGGACCAGGTTTGTTCCATTAGCCAGAGTTTGCTAACACCTGTTATTACCCATCCTGTGAGGTATTATCTTCATTTCAAAGATAAGGAAACTGGAAGCTTGGAAGTAGCCTGGCTCCCGAATCTGTGTTATCAACTTAAATATCATGGCATAAAAAAATCACTGCTTAGTTCTCATTTATGTTCCCTTCGTCAAACCACCCCAATACATGTAGAATAAGGCACCAGGGACGTTAGCTATTAAACATTAAAAAAGAAAAATACAAAGGTACACAGATGCTAAGTCAAATAATTTTCGAAACATATGCCTTACTTATGACTTTAAAAGATGGGGCAAATGAATCCATTACCTTATTAATATCCCACAGAACCAGTCTGCTCTTCCGTTTTGCAAATTCATAGGCAGTCGACCTGCCTATTCCATGTCCGGCTCCTGTAATGAGGATAGTCTCCCCAGCCACAGATTTTCTCCTTTGGGGAATGAAAATTTTCACCAATGCCTCCAAATAGGAGTAGATGATGGTGAGCAGAAGAAGGAGGAGATCGAAGATAATATTCATGGCTCTGCTCTGTACTCCTTCTCTGGCTCAATCCTTGTCTACCCGCAGCTAAGAGCCACCTTCTGCACAAAGGTCCAGGGGAGAGCTGTGCTCCAGGTGTTGATAGGACTGGCAGAAGTAAGCCAGATTTCCTCTACGTGTTCTGATAGGCTGGCTACACCGCGAGTTTGGAAATGATGCAATTGCTACTAAAAGCTTGGCACAGGGACAAAGGAATCCTGGAGAAAGTGCTCTCTGGACTTGCTCACGGAGAAGCAGTTTTGTGCTGTGTTGCACAATTAAGTGCAATTATTCTACAAATAATTCTAGAGATGGTGCATCAGCTAATTGTCTCTTGGTAGTCTCTTGGTATCTTTCTGTAAACGTGTGTGTGTTTGCGTGTGTGTGTGTGTGTGTGTGTGTGTGTGTGTTTAATTGAAGGAAAAAGGGAAAGTAGAGGTATTGTCCTAAGGAGACTTAAATAAAATTATGGGCCAACCAAGCTTAGTTTGGTTCATTTATTCATGAAAGCTCAGCATCAATATTTCAGTTAACTAATTTTTTTTTTTTTACATGAGATGCACATTTCCCTGAAACCCTCTTAAGTTTGGGGGAGATTGGAGGTTATACAAAGCAATCAAATCCCTTTGTGATACTATGGGAATGAGCATTAAATCTCCTGATTTATGCTCCAAAAGTCTCCACTTAAAAGTGGTGTGACTTCCAATACCCCAAAGTAGAAACAGTCCAAGTGTCTATCAACAGATGAATGGATAAACAAAATGTTATATATACAATGCAATATCATTCCTCTTTTAAAATGAATGCGATTCTGATATATGCTACAGCATGAATTAACCTTAAAAACATTATGTTAAGTAAAATAAAAGATACAAAAGGACAAATATTGTTTGACTCCACTTATATAACCTATATTAGTCAGATACATAGAAATAGAAAGTAGAATGGTGGTTTTTGGGAAATACCACTATTTCTTTGGAGACTATAACATGAGACATTTACAGGATTTATGTACATTGCTATAACCCACTGTTTTAGTCTAACTATAGTAGTCTGCCAAGTAGAAGTTGAGGATTATAATCTCTTCAAATAAATAATTTCCCCTTCCTTTCTGGAGGTTTAATTGTCAAAGGTTCTGTGCCCTGCCAAACTGATAAAGCAGTATTCGGTAGTCTTAAATGTCTTATAAACTTCTTGAAGCTCCAAAACCTAGTTCCTACCTGAACAAATCCCAAGTCCACATCTTGTAGAGGCCTCTGCATATTTTCTGTTTATGAAACCCATTGCTTCATCTCTGCATATCAATCCTACTTTTTTTCTTATAGTAGCAAAGAAAGGGTCTTGATCGCTATTGTGTACTTCTCAAGATTTCTTTCCTTGTTCCTCCAATTATTCTTTTCTCCCTATTAATTCCAACTTCTTCCTGCCTACAGGACCTGTCTCTTTTGCTTTCAACTACCTTCTGATCTCTTCAATTGTAAAAATATTCTGTGAAATCTTTCCCTACCCAATCCCCTTTTACCATCCTGTCTTTCATATCTTACTGTCAAATTATTATATAGCAATTACCTCTGTTCTCTGGCTACCCATTTCCTTGGGAGGATAGAAATCTCTTGTTTCTTTATTCTTCACCTGGTGCATAGTGCCATGGTGGTCCTAAATATAAAGAGCTATGTGAGCATCACCAGTCCTGAAGATGGAAGGTGGGTGGGAGGTGAGCCATAAATGGGACCTAAAGGGCGAGCAGGGGTTGACCACATGGTGAAGAGGATAAGAATGCTCCAGATATAGGAAACCATGTGTAGAGGCACCGGGATGTGAAAGATCATGGCACATTGAAGGACTAGGTCTGTCTTGGATAAGAGAGTGTAGGGCAGAGAGAAGATAATGTATAGGTGCATAGAGGCTCAATCATTGAGAGCCTCAGCATCAAGGAAGGCTAGTGAAATGTTTTGAGCAGAGGATTTAGAAATGCCACAGGATGGAGGATGCATTGGAAGAACGGCAAGAATAGATGGAGGGAAACCAGTTGGACAGCTGTTAGGTCACCCAGGCCAGAGATGGTGGTGGCCTGAATGAAAGTGGTGGCAAAGAGATATTTGGGAGAGGGAATAATAGAATAAATGGGCATTAATTTAATAAATATACATCAAACTCTTGATATAGTCTTAGGGACTGTTCCAGGCATTGGGGATACAGCATTGAACAAAATACATCAAAACAAATCACTTCCCTTGGGAAATTTATGCTCTAGGGGCAATGTAGACAATAAAGATGATAAATAAGGAAGATATATAGTATGCTCCACAATGGTAAGTGCCAGGGAGAAAAATCGAGAACAGAGGCAGAAATGGAATCTGGTAGGGCATGGTTGTGTAGGCAGGGTTTTAGGTAAGGAGTGCTAAGTTCTGAAAAGACCTAAGGGAAAAAAGATTTAAAAGGAAGATGGAGCTAGCCATGTGGGTATCTGCAGGAAGAACATTCTGGAAAGGGAACAGTGACATACAAAGGTCTTGAGATAGGAACATGTCTGGTGGGTCATGGAACATCAAGGGCGTGAACTGAAAGAAGGTGAGGGTAGTGTGACAGTTTTATGGGTCAACATGGATAGGTTATAGTTTCTAGCTATTCAGTGTAACAGTAATCTAGGTATTCCTGTGAAGGTATTTTGTGCTTAATATCTATGATCAGTAGTCTTTATTTTTTTTAATGTTTATTTATTTATTTTGGGAGAAAGAGGGGAGGGGCAGAGAGAGAGAAGGAGAGAGAATTTCAAGCAGGCTCCGAGTTGCCAGCACAGAGCCCCACTCAGGGCTCTATCTCTCTCTCTCTCTCAAAGATAAATAAACATTTGGAAAAAAAAAAAAAAAGAGACTGAGAGAGAGATACCAGAGACCTCCCTTGCCCCTTCTGCTAGGTAAAGACACAGAAAGAAGACAGGTTGGCTGGTTGTAAACCAGGAGGCAGGCTTTCACTAGACACCAAATCCTTGATATTGTCAGCCTGAACTAAGATATCCTGAGTTAGAAGAAATTCTGCCTCAAGACTGCAACATCAACTTGTGCCCAAGAGTTTCCAGTCTTCCTGTCTCCTCAACAGATTTCAGAGTTGCTAGCCTCCCACAATCACATGAGCCAATTCCTCAATTCCTTGAACTGTATCTCTTCTTGTATGTATGTATGTATGTGTGTATGTATGTATGTATATAAAATCTCCTACTGGCTCTGTTTCTCTGGAGAACTCTAATACAGGTAATAAGGTAGTGGGGAAGAAGACTAGATTACATATGGCCTTCTAGGTCATGGTAAAAACTTTTGCTTTAAGTTTTAGACGAGAAGCTGATGGGGTATTGTGAGCTGAAGCATGATGTGAACTCATATTTTAAAGACCCATTCTGGCTGCTGTGCTGGGGGTAACAAGAGGTGATGGTGGCTTGCATCAGGGTGGTGGCAGTAGGGGTGATAAGAGGTGATAGAATTCTGGATATAGATACAGATATATCTGATGTTTATTTGTCTATTTTTGAGAGAGAGAGAGAGCAAGGGAGGGGCAGAGATGGAGGGAGACAGAGCATCCCAAGCAGGCTCCGCTGTCGGTACAGAACCTGACACAGCTGGAACTCATGAACCATGAGATCATGACCTAAGTTGAAATCAAGAGTTGAACACTTGACCGACTGAGCAACCCAAGCACCCCCGTATGTATTTTCAAGGTAGAACAAACAGAATTGTTTTTGTAATGAATGTGGGGAGTGAGAGAGAGGAATCAAGGATGACACTACATTTTTTGACCTGAGCAACTGGAATAATGGGGTTTGGAACAGTTTTTGGATAACACGAAAATCTCAGTTTCAGAAATATTACGTTGAAATGCCTGCAGGTCATACAGGCAGAGATATCAAGAAGGTATTTGCATTTGTGTGTGGCATTCAGAGGAGAGATTCAGGCTGGAAATATAAGTGTGGGAATGGTGACCAATATTTAACGTGTGTGCCAAGGACTAGAGGATTTTTCTGAGATGAGGGATGAAGGTGAACAAAAGGAGGCAGGTGTAATTCCAGGTTTTTAGCTTGGACACCTGTTAGATGTGCCATTTTCTGTTGGGGAACACAGATGGTGTAGAGAAGATGCTAGCTTGAATTACTACACGAGGCCACCTGCAATTACAGGGAAGTCTATGAAAGTAAAAGGCACATCTCTCTCATCCTGAGATTGTCCAGTCATCCCTAGACCAATTAAAAAAAAAAGAGGGAAAGAAAAAGGAAAACAAAACAAACAACAACTGGAGTGATCAGATTGGCTCTAAAGTGTACCAGGAATTTCTATCTATTTTGGGGAAGGATGTGATGGCCAGTGCAGATTAAGACTATCCCAATATTTTCAGGCTCAGCATTTTAATTTCAGGAAACTTTAGACTGTTGTGATATTGGGTCAGTCCAGGCTAGGTTTTTTGTTTTTTTGTTTTTTTTTTTTTAGGTAGAATACTTGAGCAACTAGGATTTAGGATTTCATTCTACCTTAAAATAATTCCTAGATGAAATAGCTTCAATTCCCATTGGAGATTTTCATTGGCTAATTATGGAATATTGTCTGAATACCAAGGGGAGCTTGAGTAAAAGGAAGCAGAGGGGGCTTAGGGTGATGGTTCAACTATCCAGGAATTCCACTGAGGTTGTAGGATAATGAGTCAGAAAACCTGGGCTCAAATCCTCAGCTTGACCTCTGAGTAGCAGTGTGATTTCAGGAAAGTTTGGTGAATGCCTTTGGGCTACCTCATCTATGAAATGGGAATAATGATGTCTACCACCCAGAATTCTTCAAGGGAGTAAGTCTATTGCCCAGCCTGGGAGAGGAGGCTCTTAATAATTGCTCCCCTCCCCCACAGTAAAATCCTCATTGCTATTTACTTGCTAGCCAAGTTGATGTTGACAACCTACTAAGGGTCAATTTTAACCCTTTTCCTTGGCTTGATTCCTTACTCTTTCTAATCCTTATTTCCATTAAAAAGAATAGATTTCTGGCATGAGAATGGTAGCATGAGGACAGGGACAGGGAAGAGTGCTTCTGAAGGCAAGAATGGGAATATTCTCAAAGGGAATAGGAGAGGCCAGTGAGTCCTAGTTGTCCCATAGCAGGGCTCCAGGGTGATAGCAAGGACTCAGGAAGACTTTATGATGTGTCCAAGGAGTGTTAGTTCCTTACCAACAGTCAGGATTTCTGTACCCCACAAAAGAGAGAGCCGTCTGTTATCAAGGTCCTACATTAGGACCACAGAGTACCATGATAGTTGATAGAGAAGTCTTTCCTGTTTACCCCAAGGCAACGTAAGCCTCTTTGATTTTGGTGTGACTCTCAGAAGTGGCCCTATTGGTGGTTGAGATGAGTTTTCCCACTAAACTGTTAGGACGTGGGTTCAGAGTTAGAATTCATTCATTCAAATAACAGTTAAAAGTTTTCAGACTTAGAGTCAAAGAAGTAATTGACTGATGTTAGTGAATCAGAACAAGCTTTTTTTTAACAGCAACAAAAAAAAAAAAAAAAAAAAAAAAAAAAAAAAGGAGGGGGGAGGCAGGGAACAAAAACCCAGAACTCCTACAGCATTCATTAACCTTTCAACAGAGTTAGGGCGTCAGCCTCTAAGGTTCTGAGTTACTGCTTGCTACAGGAATTTCAGCAATGCCTTCGACGCCTACTACACAGAATCGCTGGAAGATTAAATGGCCAAGTGTGCCTAGCATATGGTTAACATGCATGAAAAGGACTGATTACCATTCTGTCAGCGTACTATCCAAGAAGTAGTACTTATTTCTCATAATGGTTAATGCCAGAATCCTTCCAAGTGTTAATTTCAGACAAGTGTGTTAAGAGGTAAACATGTTTTGGGGTGCCTGGGTGGCTCAGTTGGTTGAGTGTCCGACTTCGGCTCAGGTCATGATCTCGCAGTCCGTGAGTTTGGGCCCCACGTCGGGCTCTGTGCTGACAGCTCAGAGCCTAGAGCCTGCTTCGAATTCTGGGTCTCCCTCTGTCTCTGCCCCTCCCCCACTCATGCTCTGGCTCTCTCTCTCTCTCTCTCTCTCTGTCAAAAATAAATAAATACTAACAATAAATTTTAAAAAAGAGGTAAACATGTTTATTGTGAAAAGAGGAAAGTCATCAGTAATCTTGGGGCCTCAGTCACCTTACTGAAGTTTCACTGTGTTTTCTCCTCACCTACTTCATTATTCTTGGCAAGCTGGAGCAGGTATAACTTAATCAAAATAATAAACACTACATGTATTTCAAAATGAGTCCCAAGCTGACTGGAAGAGACTCTCCAACCTTCTAGTGTCACTCTCACCTAACAGGACAGAGTTTAGGTAAATCTATAAATTCTGTGGTTATTCATAGGTACTCCAGTAGAGTGCTACCAGAGCATGGCTAATGTTGGAGAAGAATCTAAGTTATGTTATTTAAATGTGACAATGTTTTTGAAGGAGGAATTTTTGACTCAGATATGTATTTACATCAACCGAATGTAGAATGTAGTCTGACAGCAATTGTATTTGGATTCTCTGTATTAGAAGGTAGTTGATGGGCAGGGATAACATTATTGCAGGAATACCTGCTGTGAAACATTTTCATATATTATAGAATCTACAATATAACCTTCCTTAAGCTGATTATCTTATGATCCTTATCATCTGCAGTGGCACTGATGACATAACTTAATTGTTCAATAAGCCAACTGTTTAGGAAAGTACCAGACACATATTAAATAAATATAAGTTTTGGGGAGCCTGGGGGACTCAGTCAGTTAGGTGTCTGACTTTTGATTTTGGCTCAAGTCATGATCTCATGGTTCGTGAGTTCGAGCCTCGCGTCGGGCTTTGTGCTGGCGATACAGAGCCTGCTTCGGATTCTCTATCTCCCTCTCTGCCCCTCCCCTGCTCTCTTTCTCTCTCTCAAAACAAATAAACTTTTTTTAAAAGTTAAAAAAGTAAAAATAAGTAAGTATGTTTCTGTTTAGAAACAGAATCAAGATCTTTTACCATGAAATTTCTGTACCTAAATGTGACTCATTTACTACATTTCACCAGGGTCAGTGATTCTGAGTTATATGTTTTCTAAGTATGAACCTTCTGATGGAAGGATCAAAGTTCTTTACTTTGTGTATATTAACACAGTCTTGGAAATATTTTTTTTCAATAGAAATCCAACAAACCTGAATATTTTTTCAATTCATATTCTCATCTCACTGAGCCTCACTTGCATCCAAGAAATTTCCAGATATTAAAAAAATAAAAAAAGACATTTGATTATATAATGCATTTTCCTTTAATTTGAAGGATAAATCAAGTTTTCTTTTCAAGACAAAAAGACAGAGACAAAAGTTTAAGTTTGATTTGTTTATTGTTGCCACTATGGGTACATTCTCTTAATTCTCTGCCTCAAATCCCAATGGTGCTTCTATACCTGCAAGATGTGTCCATCTCTAGTTTCCTTGAGCTGAAATGTTTGGCTTTGGAATGAAACAGTGTGGTAATGTGCAGGATGAAATGTTTGAGCAGTATTTCTTACATCACATGAAACTCACTGTGAAATGCCATTAGATACAGTTCTTCATTAAATTTAGAGAGCCTGAAGTTTCTGTTTTTATGGAGAATAGAAAAGGAAACACGTGAATTATATAAAACTTAAGTGAAATTAGAAATACCACTATATCTTACATATTTATAATACAAATTTTGCAAAGCCTTCACAAGCCACAAACTCTTAGAAATTATTATAAAATTATTTTTGTTCCTTTTCTCCATTTTCTGTGAGGTCAATTCCTAAGATATTCCCCTCTTTGTATTATATGAAATTAGCTTTCAGCTAGAGGAGAGGTGGTAATAAATGTGCACTGCCAGGGCCTCAAAAGAGGATACTGAAGAAAAAAAAGATAATTAGGAAAAGCAGAAGTCTAAACGTTAAAATTCTGGTGAATATTAGATGAAATCCACTGAAACCTGCTAAATCAGTTTTATTTATCTATGGCTAACGTATGAAGAAGAATTTAAGTTATGTTACTTAAATATAATGATGTTTTGGAAAGCAAGCATTTTTAAGGTATATATTTACATCAACTAAATGTAGAATGCAGCCCATGTAGAACTTATTGTCCTTTAGTTTTATATCCAATAACTGCATCAAACCTAATATCGATCTTTCGTTTTAAAAATGCCAGGAAACGCTCAGGAAGGATCCTAAAAAAAAAAGATACATGAAAATAATTAGGAAATTAATATTAAATGCACTTGTAAAATATATTCTTTTAAAATACTTATGTCTATCATGTATCATCTTTTTTTTTGCATGAGAGAAATAACTTTTTAATATATGTTCTATGATTAGGCAGCTATATGCAATGTAGAAATCATACTGGAATACAGTCAGGGAGCCCTGTGATAAAATGAGAGTAAAGTGGAACAGGCACATAAAAGACAGAAACTATTGTGTTGGGCTTCCTCTCTCTCTCTCTCTCTCTTTTTTCTTTCTCTTCTTCATTTAAGAATAAGGAAATTTTTTGGATATTTCTTAAAAAAACCAGAGTTTAGCCCCATTGCCCTAGTCCCCACCTAATAATGAACATACTTTTTTTTTTTTTTTTTGTAGGCTTCATGCCCAATGTGGGGCTTATACTTATGACCCTGAGATCAACAGTCATATGCTCTACTGACTGAGCCAGCCAGGCACCCCAATAATGAATATTTCTAAAGTCCCCCATTATAATGCTGTTTTCTCATCCACAGCTGGTTATGGAAATACCTTTAGGGTGGAGGCTTCCAAGCCTTGGATAAATATGTGCAAACAAGCCTTGTCTGAAAACTGAAGATATGATTTGTCTCTTACTTCTCTGGACTATTTTCTAGGAATGTACGTGCTGCTGTGACAGCTAATTTAACAATTATAAGGAAAGCAGTACCATATTAATAGCAACTTCTTGTCATCAGCAGTTTCATAATCAGTAGGGATAATATACATCTATAATCTGCCAGTATGGGTGTATCCTTTATCATGTATCATCTTAAACAAGATTAAGAACTTTAACTCTGAGTCACTACTATATGTTCTTTTCAATTAAATCCATTTTGGTTTCAAAAGGGAAAGGAAGGAGGTTTAACCACCTTTTAGGGTAGGAGTCACTTGAAATATTTAGTTTTTGAAATAAATACGCTCCTGTATTTTTCAGAAGATCCAGAGAAGCGGTGTGTAGAACTGAAGAGCTGAGATGTTAAAGACTTTTGAAACAAGAAACATCACACTGGGAAGGAAGTGAGAATAGGAACTACTTTTACACTTTGTAATTCAAAATATTGTTCAAATGCTCCACTAAGAGACTAAAGAAACAGAACCGCTAAATGAAAATGCAGAGAATGAACTTGGTTTTGAGCATAATGCTGAACAAATTATTTAACTTTTGAGATTAAACTCCTCACATGAAAATGGAAACATTAACACCTACTCCACACTGTTCTTGTGAAAAATCAATGCGTTAATATAAAATACTTTAAATATTCTATTTTGTGCATGATGGATAAGTGGTAGGTCCAAATTTTTCTTCCCACCCTATATAGGCATACCTCGGAGATATTGCAGATCTTGTTCCAAAATACAGCAATAAAGCGAATATCACAATAAAGCGAGTCAAATGAATTTTTTGGTTTTCCAGTGCATATAAAAATGACGTTTACACTATACTGTGGTCTATTAAGGTGCAATAGCATTATGTCTAAAACAATTTTATACACCTTAATTAAAAAATACTTTACTGCTAAAAAGCACTAACCATCATCTGAGCTTTCAGCAAGTTGAAATCACCGATCACAGATCACTGTAACAAATATAATCTTGAAAAAGTCTGAAATATTGCGAGTTACCAAAATGTGACACAGAGACATGAAGTCAGAAAATGGTGTTGGAAAAATGATGCTGGTAGACTTGCTTGATATAGGATTATCAAAAACCTTCAATTTGTTAAAAATACATCTGAGAGTACAGTAAAAGGCAATAGAATGAGGTATGCCTGTATTTAAGAATATTGAGGAACTTGTCACAATCCAATGAGTCTGAGGGGATCTAAACAGAATATATGAGTCAGGTAACTATAGTTGACCCTTGAACAACACACATGTATCTTTTGACTCCCCCAAAACTTAACTACTAATAGTCTACTGTTGACTGGAAGCCTTCCTGATAACATAAACAGTCAATTAACACATGCTTTATATGTTATTTGTATTCTATACTATATTCTTATAATAAAGTAAATCAGGGTAAAGGAAATGTTATTAAGGAAATCATAGGAGAAAATACACTTATAATACTGTACTGTACTTATAAAAAAAATCCACCTATAAGTGGACCCCTAAAGTTCAAACCCATGTTGTTCAGGGTCAACTGTATATACAGACATCTGACCAGATGGCATTAAAATAAAGCTTGGCAATTGAGCACTCAACATTCACAGTCAGAGAAAAATCAGGGCAATGATAATAATAGTGTTAATTATAATAATAACAGTTGTATATAACTTTTATTGAATACTCCAAATGCATCATTTTATTTATTCCTCACAGTCCTATAAAGCCTTACTGTCTCCATGTGACAGATGACGACACAGCTTCAAAGAAATTAAACAACTCATTTAATGGATAAAGAAATTGTGGTTTATATACACAATGGAGTACTACGTGGCAATGAGCAAGAATGAAATATGGCCTTTTGTGGCAATGTGGATGGAACTGGAGAGTGTGATGCTAAGTGAAGTAAGCCGTACAGAGAAAGACAGATACCATATGTTTTCACTCTTATGTGGATCCTGAGAAACTTAACAGAAACCCATGGGGGAGGGGAAGAAAAAAAAAAGAGGTTAGAGTGGGAGAGAGCCAAAGCATAAGAGACTCTTAAAAACTGAGAACAAACTGAAGGTTGATGGGGGGTGGGAGGGAGGGGAGGGGAGGGGAGGTGATGGGCATTGAAGAGGGCATCTTTTGGGATGAGCACTGGGTGTTGTATGGAAACCAATTTGACAATAAATTTCATATATGACAATAAATAAATAAATAAAAATAAACAACTCATCTGTGTTCGTGTGTGAGCAAGTCACAAACACAGCTTCACCTAACCTCAGAGCACAAACTTTGTGGCTCTATGCTAAAGGTCTAGGAAATACAATTAATTTATTCAATCAACAAACATTTTGGTGCCCCCTATGTGTGCATCAACTCTCCAAAGTACAGGGGCTACATACAGTGATGAAAAACAGGCAAATTTCCTTCCCTCATAGACTTACATTCTAAAGGACTGTAATCACTGAGTGCTTACTTATGAAATGTAACAAGCAAAACGCTCAACACTTCACAGGTTTTAACTTAGTTACTCACCAAGGAGATCCTTGGTGATCTTCTTGAGTTTCATTATCTAAACCTCTAAGGTATGTTCAACCATAATTCTTTGTAGAAGGGGCTAAAAAGCCTGACATGTGTCATGTATGCTTTTGATCTCTTGAAATGTTTTCAGTTCCTAGGTCAGTAATTCTCAAAGTATGATCTTTCAACCAACTGCCTGTGGCAGTTGCCTGTTAAAATACAGATGTCTGGGTCCCAACCAAAACATCCAATATTAAAGCCTCTAGGGGTGACATCCAAGAATCTATATTTTTAAAATTATCTTCCTAAGTGATCCTGATGCCCCACCATGTTGCAGAAGCCTGACTGTAGGGACAAAGATCAAGAGGCTTCCTCCCTCCCTTCCTTTCTCTCTCTTCTCTCTTCCCTCCCTTCCTTCCTCCCTCCCTCTCTTCCTTTAACCTAAGCCATCTCTTCACCTTCCCCTCACTACCTGGATCAGCCTCACTGTCACACAGTGTTAACATATGAATAATGAGGCAATGTGTTATGAGGAAGGTGGTTAAACCAGTGGTTTCCAATCTTGGCTGTACATCAGAGTTACTGGGGAAGTTGTATCTCTCAGAGACCAGACCACACTCCAGACCAATGACATCAGTCTTGGGGAGTAGGTCTCAGGCGTTAGTATTTTGAAAACTCCTAAGCGAATTCCAATGTGACCAAAGCTGAGAGCTACTGCTCTAAATAGTACTTCTCAAATTTGAGTATGTATTCAAATCAACTACATGGCAGATCTTACTAGAATTCAAATTCTAGTTCAGGACACCAAGAGAGTCTGTATTTCTTTCTTTCTTTCTTTCTTTCTTTCTTTCTTTCTTTCTTTCTTTCTTTTCTTTCTTTCTTTCCTTCTTTCTTTCCTTCTTTTTTATTTTTTTTGAGAGTCTGTATTTCTAACAAACTCCTAGGTGGTGCTGATGTTGCTGGTCCATGGAAGTAGCAAGGCTCAAGGATCTTTAAAGTTGTAAAAGATTATTTAACAATTTCTATGGTTCGGTATGATTTGTACAAAACAAGAGCTCAATGATTATCTGTTGTATATTTAAATGAATATCTAAAACCTAAATCTCTAATATGGTTGTCCTATGATTCTATTATGTAACAATGCTTAAAAAACTATCCTTCTTTGGGGCGCCTGGGTGGCTCAGTCAGTTCAATGTTGGACTTTGGCTCAGGTCATAATCTTATGGATAATGAGTTTGAGCCCCGCTGTAGGGCTCTGTGCTGACAGCTCAGAGCCTGGAGCCTGCTTCAGATTCTGTGTCTCCCTCTCTCTGCCCCTCCCCTGCTTGAGCTCTGTCTCTCTGTGTCTCTCTCTCTCAAAAATAAACATTAAAAAAAATGTTTTTTTAAAGAAACAAAAAAACACCTATTCTTCTTTATAGTCATTCATTTATGAGACAAGACTTCTAGAAATATACACCTTCTCTAAAAAAAAAAAAACAAAACCAAACTTTAAAACTTGTGGAAATTATTCAGTTCATTTACCCAACTGCTATATAAACCTTGCTTCAAGTATTAACAAATGTGGTTTTAAAAGCTGAGGGACTGGGGTTCAGGTAGCTCAGTTGATTAAGCATCTGGCTCTTGGTTTTGGCTCAGGTCATGATCTCACAGTTTCGTGAGCTGGAGCCCCACATCCAGCTCTGCACTGGCTGTGCAGAGCCTGCTTCAGATTCTCTTCCTCGCTCTCTGCCCCCTCTCTGTTCACACTCTCTTTAAAAAATAAACTTAAAAAAAACACACTGAGGGATTATTTAAGCCTATCATTTTTATTACTTTAATTCCATTTAATTGTACTTTATCAAATGTCTGGTTTTAAATCTGAGTGAAAATATATAACACATAAATCTTTGTTTATAATGCTGATAGACATAACTGTCACTTACCTTTCCAGTACTGTTAACAAGCATATAGAAGATGGAATAAAAATCATTTTCTGTTCAGTCAGGATCCCATCCATCAGCTTGTCTACCACTTCCTCAGGTTCCAGAATGGGTCCCAAACTGAAATCAGAAGCAGTCTTTAGCAACAAAACATTTACTGAAACTTTAGCTTTAGTTTGGTGCTAAACAAATGATAAATTACCACAGGACTCATAACATAAAGGACTCTGTAGCATCTGATCCATTATAAGTGCTCAAAAAAAGCAGCTGTTTTAGCATTAATAGTAACAACCATTTATTTAGCACTTATCATGTACTGCACATTGTGCTAAACACTCTTACAGAGGACATCTCACTGAAGTTTTACAACAGCCTGTAAAGGAGACACAACAGTCCCTATTTTGCAAATAAGAATTACAGAAGGAGCCAGGACTCAAAAATAAATCAGCTAGATTAAGACTGACAAATTCACTTCTAAATCTTTAGAAGTCTTGGGGAAAAAGTCAAATACCATTACACAAGTTTTATTACACACTAAGACTCTTAGTTAACAATTTCTAAAGTGTCAGGGAAAATTAAAATACAAAAGTGTGCTCAGCTCAAGGTCCTTGATCTCCATATGGAACCCTTATATTTACTAGGTCTTGATTTAATTTTCAGCTTTTGTTACTTAGTTCCATGTTAGATCTTCACTGTCTAAACACCCTGGCATATGCACTATGTGGTCCCTAAAGAGTGGCCTTTGTTAGAACATGTGCACTTAGAATGGTGTTACACAAGGGGTGCCTGGGTCGCTCAGTCGGTTAAGTGTCTGACTCTTGGTTTCAGCTCAGGTCATGATTTCGCAGTTTCGTGAGTTCGAGCCCTGTGTCAGGCTCTGCACTGACAGTGTGACGCCTGCTTGGGATTCTCTCTCTCCCTTTCTCTCTGCTCCTCCCCTGCTCTTGCTTTCTCTCTCTGAAAATAAACAAATAAAAATTTTAAAAGGGTGGGGGGGCTTCTGGGTGGCTCAGTGGATTGAGTGTCTGACTCTTGGTTTCAGCTCCGGTCCTGATCTCATGGTTTTTCAGTTCAACGCCCACATCAGGCTCTGTGCTTGCAGTGTGGAGCCTACTTGGGGATTCTCTTTCTATCCGTCTCTTTCTGCCCGTCCCCTGATTGTGCGCGCTCTCTCTCTCTCTCTCTCTCTCACAAAATAAATAAATAAACTTAAGAAAAAAAAGAAGGATGGGTGTTACACAAGAATTGATTGTCAGTTTTTAACATTTTATTAATGACTTAGAAAAAAAGGTACATAATTGAATACTCTCATGAAATTTGTCAACATCACCAAACTGACTAACATTTTGGGGAGGCAGACTTTAAATGTGTGTGACTAGTTAAGAGAAGTGAGACAAAAAGAATTGGATGGGATTCATTAGGAACAAATATAGAATAGTTCATTCAGATAGAAAACATATGCAGCAAAGTAAAATTGGGACAGTTGAGAAGTATAGTAGTATGCTTATAAGTGAGTGTGATCATTGACTACATGAAGGAGGGCAGAGTTTAAAATATATATATAGGATATCATCTTTCATTCTCAGCATAGGCCAGTCATTTATTAGAACACTGTGTTCACCCTGGACTCTGAAGAATTACATAAGAAAAATCTGGAGAGCAACAGGAGAGAAAATATAATAATAAAGGCGATAGCTTTTGGTCCAGAGGAGGCAGTGGAAGCTTGAAGAAGACTAAGCACTCCTTTAGCCTGTGGCAATAGGCAGGGTATTAGGGCAATAGGATGATGAATCTAGGAAGTGAAGGATGCTTGTGCCTTGAAGTATCCAGAAGGAAATTAACTTTCTAGCATATTGCTGCCAGACTTCACTATTCCCAGGCTCCATGAAAGCTCACAAACACCTGTGTAAACAGTACGGCATACCCCCTTATTCACACTGTGGTCTTGTGAGCCTATCAATCAAATGGTGTTGCACTGACTAAACTTTTCTTAGTGTGTTTGATCTCTTTATCCAAAGTTTTAGCCTCTGCCAGAATAATTTTCATGAAATTTAATGGCTAGCCAATATCATGATTTTTAAAAGACCAAAAGACTTCTAGAAAATCAACTTATTGGCAGAATAAAATCTTAAACATTAAAATATCAGTACATGGAAAAATGTTTTCCTATGACAGTCTAATGTTAACAAGAGTTGTAAATCCTATGAAATAAATGTTCATGACCGATTTTGTAGAAACTATTCAAAAACACTTCAGGCCCATCTGTTGGTGTGGGGTAGGAGAATGCATGTGGGGCATAGGAATACTTAGGGACAAAGGGTATTTTCAGGTAGAAGGACTATGTTTGATTAATCGAACTACCACTTAAGTAGCTGAGTAATTTGGGGGAAGATATTTCTACTCTTTAAAGTTTAGAAGTTTTTGTTTTTGTGTTTTATCTGAAAACTGGAGTTAATGCAGTGGTTTGCTAGTAAATGTTTCACAACTGGCTCTTTAGGGCACAGAATTATCTGTTTTGTACCATTTACTTTCTATGGTGTAAGAACCATGGCCGATTTCAAGCTATTAACATTGTGCCCCCAAATGAGTCTAAGCTGACTTCAGCACTCCACTGGTAATGTGTAGGGAAGTACTTAATACAGTCATATGACACAAATGTTACCCATCACCTTCTTTCATAACATTTTCTTTCTTATGGTGCTAGCCAACAAAAACTAGTATCTTTCTGTAGCGCACACAAAAACTAAATTTTTAGAGAAAAATTTTAATGCATATTTTATGTAGGAGGATAGATGTTTTTAAAAGGATATTAAACAAAAATAAATCTTGACTGTCAAAAAGCTCCATCAGAATATCCAATTTCACTTAATTCATAAATTCAGATTATGTTACATTGTTTATATCACTAATTGGAAAGAGAGAGATAACTTATTTGAGAGAAAAACATTTATTTATTTATTTTTTAAAACAAACGTTAAAAATTTTTTTTATCTTGGGGAGAGAGTGTGCACAGGAGTAGGGGAAAGGCGTAGAGAGAGAGAATCTTGGGGCTCAGTCCCATGACCCTGGGATCATAACCTGAGTTGAAATCAAGTGTTAGATGCTCAACTGATTGAGCCACCAGGTGCCCCAAGGGAAGAACATTTTATGAAAAACTATTCATATACCTAATGATATAGCTCCAAAATACATGAAGAAAAATTGATGGAATTGAGAAAATACAGTTTAAAAATAAGAATTGGAGACATTAATTTTACTTTCAAAAATGAATTGAACAACTAGAAAGATTAGCAAAGAAATAGAAGACTTGAACAAAAATATAAATCAACTAGACCTAACAGTATCTATAGCTTTGAAGGGGCTTTTCTCTACATTATTTAAATTTTGTTTATAATCATTATACATTATCACAAAAGCAATAAAGATACCTCCAATGACATATCTAGTACACATTTTAAATATGGTGTTTCTCAGGACAAAATCTTCAATTAAAAATTTATGTAAAGTGGGGCACCTGGGTGGCTCAGTCAGCTAAGTGTCTGACTTCGGCTCAGGACGTGATCTCACGGTTTGTGAGTTCGAGCCCCGTGTCGGGCTCTATGTTGACAGCTTGCTCAGAGCCTGGAGCCTGCTTCTGATTCTGTGTCTCCCTCTCTCTGCCCCTCCCCCATTCTCTCTCTCTTTCTCTCTCTCTCTCTCTCTCTCTCAAAATAAATAAACACTGAAAAAAAATTTTTTTAATTTATGTTAAGAAATAAAGCTAGGAATAGCAGGGCAGTTGGAGTTAGGGAGCTAGTAGGAATTCCAGTCTGCCACTTTCAGGCTGTGTGACCTTGAGCAATCTTCTTAACTTCTCCAACTTACAGTTTCTTTGTTCATAAAATGGGCATTGTAAGACTTATCTTGCAGATAAACATTAGAGCAAGGATAGGCAAACTATGTCCTGGTGCCAAATCTAGTCCTCCTAGATTAGAGATTAGAGGTAATTTATATAAGGTATCTACGCCTAGTCGGGCACCTATTTAGCAGGCTTTCAAAAAATGTTTTTAATAAAACGATTTCTTGATATCCAAGTTTATTTAATGCAAATAACTCTTAGCTGTCAAAAAAAATTACTCAGAACACCTGATTACACTTAATTCCAATTAACTCAGATTATGCTGAATTATAACTGCTATAGTAAACCAGTTTCTTTGCAGTGTGTTAGATGTGTAAATATAAGAATCAATAAACGGTATCTTTGATGTGCTTTAAAAGGGAATGTAAGTCCCAACATTAATATGATACAAATTCTTTGGAATCAATCATTTCGAGGTTTGTTTAGTTTCCTTCTTTCAGAAAGGCCCTCCTCTGTGTAAAAAGGGAAAAGGTTTGGCCTGAGGCTCAGTTCTGTTCCTTACAGGTAAATTACTTAATCTCTACAAGCAAAAGCATTGTCATGAGTTTTAAGAAAATTACAAATTTTGGGGCGCCTGGGTGGCTCAGTGGGTTGAGCGTCCAACTTCGGCTCAGGTCATGATCTCGCGGTCTGTGAGTTCGAGTCCCGCGTCAGGCTCTGGGCTGACAGCTCAGAGCCTGGAGCCTGCTTCATATTCTGGGTCTCCCTCTCTCTCTCTCTGCCCTCTCCCACTCATGCTGTCTCTCTCTGTCTCTCAAAAATAAATAAACATTAAAAATATTAAAAAAAAAAAAAAGAAAATTACAAATTTTATGTAGTGTCCACAATATAGAGTAAGATCTGTCTTCTAATTAGCACTAAGTTTCTAGATTAAAACCAACTTCACCGTTGGTATCTACTCTAATATCAGTTTATCTTCAAAGGGGTTCATGTGGCAGGGACCAAGACCCAGACCCTTGTTAAACCAGGTTATATTCCTGTGATTGGTCTAGACTCCTGCCAACTTCGATTTATCCTTTTCCCCCCATAGCAAGCTTCCCAATTATTATTTATTTATTTCCCCCAATTATTTTTTTAATTGTCACTAGTAGAGCTTTGCCAGAGAGGGCACTCTTGCCCACAAGGAACGTTAGTTTATGTAGCCTTGTCCTGGGGGCAAGGTTAAAAAACCCAATTATAATTTTATAAAAATATGGTACCTGTTTTTAACTGCTGAAAGACAGTCTGAGTGAAAAAGTTGACTCAAAATATTATATTAGGATCCAATGAGAGTTTTCCCCCTGAAAATAATTAAATAATGGAGGAAATTGGCAAATCTTACCCTTGAGGATGGTACTCTTCTCTCTGACACTCCCTTTTAATTTTAATGAACTCTTAAAAAAATTTATTTGTTCTATTGAGATATGATTGACACATCACATATCACATGTAAGTTTAAGGTGTACAATGTGTTGATTTGATACAATTATATATTGCAATATGATTATCACTGTGGAATTAGCTAACACCTCTATCATATCACATGGTTATTTTTTGTGTGTGATGGGAACAATTAAGATCTAGCCTCTTAGCAACTTTGATGTTTATAATACAGTATTGCTGCCTATGATCACTATGGTGCACATTAGAACTCCAGGAGTTAACTTACTGGTTGCAAGCTTATATCCTGAAACAATTATCTCCTCAATTCCCCCACTCCTGGTAACCACCATTTTACTGTGTTTTTATGAGTCCAGCTTTTTTAGATTCCACACTTAAGTGAGATCATACAGTACTTGTTTGACAGTTTAATGAAGTTTTATCCTCTTTCTACTTCTGGTCAGTTCCACTCCTCAGGACCCCGAAATAATTCATCTTTTGTTTTCTCTTCAGAGTCCAATTAGGGTTTATTTGATTAATACAGATGAGTTTAAACACTAGGTCTTCTGAAATAAATATGCTTTTGTTTTCTAACAAAATTGTATCTTAAAAATGGACTTTTAGGACAATTTGATAGATTCTTTGTAGGGCATCAGATCTTTGCACAGCTACCAAATTTCTGCTTGATGTTGGCTTTCTACTCTATACCTGTGGGTAGACATATTTACATTAAGATGTATTTAAATAGAACCTGATATTTTCCCAAAGTGCCACATTGAATATTCTTCATTAATTTAAAACATATTTTTACCAAAGGCAGATGAATTGGGGGAAAGAGGCAAAATGAAATTTAAAAATTGAATCTTAGGGGCACCTGGGTGGCTCAGTTGGTTAAGCGTCCGACTTCAGCTCAGGTCATGATCTTGTGGTTTGTGAGTTCAGGCCCCATGTAGGGCTCTATGCTGACAGCTCAGAGCCTGGAACCTGCTTCAGATTCTGTGTCTCCATCTCTTGCGGCCCCTCCCCCACTCACACTCTGTCTCTCTCAAAACTAAACATACATTAAAAAATAAATAAATAAAAATTGAATCTTATCAGCATGATAGATCCCAGTATGTATGCAGATTTACTATAAAGACAACATTTCAAAGTAGTGAAGGAAATGATGTATTATTTATTTATTTATTTATTAACATTTATTTATTTTTGAGACAGAGAGAGACAGAGCATGAACGGGGGAGGGGCAGAGAGAGAGGGAGACACAGAATCGGAAGCAGGCTCCAGGCTCTGAGCCATCAGCCCAGAGCCCGACGCCGGGCTCGAACTCACGGACCGTGAGATCGTGACCTGAGCTGAAGTCGGACGCTCAACTGACTGAGCCACCCAGGCGCCCCAGTATTATTTAATAAATAATGCAAAATAATTCATTAACTATTTGGGAAAAACAAGCTATACGGTGACTTTTTTTTTTTTTTTTTTAATTTTAGAAGGAGGGCGAGAACATGCAAGCAGGGGAGACAGGCAGAGAGAGAGAGAGAGAGAGAGAGAGAGAGAGAGGGAGAGAGAGAAAATCCCAAGCAGGGACACAGGGCTCAATCGATCTCATGACCCTGGGATCATGACCTGAGCTGAAATCAAGAGTCAGAGGCTCAACCAACTGAGTCACCCAGGTGCCCCTACCATGACCTTATTTCTTAAAGTAAATTTGTGTGGAGCAAAGCTCCAAATGTGAAAATCGAACCATAAAAGTACTGGAGAAATAAATATAGGTGGGTATTTTTAAAAGCTTGGGCTGAAAAAGACCTTTATAAATATCTCGCCAAACCTATAGGCCATGATGGAAAATAAACTGAGAAGTTTTAATGTAAAACTAAATAAAAAGGAGTTGAAAGGCAAATAGCAAACTGGGGAAAAATATATGCAATGTGTATGACATATAAGATAGTATCTTGAATGTACAATGAACTTATAGATATTAATTTAAAACTCTATAGCTCAATAGAAAAGGTGAGTAGAGGTCATGAAACAGGCAATTCACAAAAGAAGTCAAACTACTGGGGTGCCTGGGTGGCTCAGTCAGCTGGGTATTCAACTCTAGATTTCGGCTCAGGTCATGATCTCATGGCTTGTGGGATCGAGCCCCGTGTCAGGCTCTGTGCTGACAGCACAGAACCTGCGTGGGATTCTTTCCACCTTCCCCTTTCTGCCCCTCCCTTGCTTGCACAGTCTCTCTCTCAAAATAAATAAATGGACATTTTAAAAAATTAAAAAAAAAAAAGAAGTCAAACTACCAAAAAATAAACATTTAAAAAAGCAGGCTGCTGAGGAAGTAGAAAAGCGGTGGCGCTCTTCCTCCCCCGTGGGTACAGGTGCAGATTGGTGAAACACTTCCGGGGCAGTTTGGCAGCACGTACGAATATTTAAAATGTGTACACCCTTTGACCCAGTAATCCCTCTTCTAAAATCTACCTGAAGGAGACACCACCAAAATGTGAAAATATGTGCGCATTAGTGATGAGGGAGCTTGGGGCAAGCTGAGGGCAAAATACAGGCTGGCACACACATACCCACTCCCCCCACCCCCCAGGTGGAATGTGTGTGATATTCCTCAGACACTCCTGGCTACCGAAGAACAAAGCAAATTGCCATGGTGATGTGGGAAACTAAGACAAATGAAAAACTAAATTCCCTTACTGCCTACAGCCCATTGACGAGTCCTTCAAACCAGCAGAGTGACCTCCCTCTATAGGGGCTCAGCTGCCTGGATGATGACAGTTTGCTAGGGGCAAAAGAGAACCTTGGCTTAACACTGTCACAACCTTGAGGATCCTGTAAGTCTACTTCCTTTATCTCAATTGCCCCAAGATATATGTTGTCAGTTATCCTCCAAGTTTATGCCCCCCTCCCCATATACATCTGAAGAGTCTCATGACTGGGGTTTTATTAAATGGTAATAAGTGGTGTTTCCCTAGGAACAGCTAGCCACTCAAGGTCCTAAAAACCTTGCTTCCAAAATACCTTAGAGACTTACTCTATCTTTGACTCTGCCCCAACCTGAGGGTATACAATGAGTTACCTGTCACAACCCCATGTGGCTATTCCTGCTCATGGGTCCTGTCCCCATGCTTTAATAAAATCACTAGTTTGGCACCAAAAACGTCTTCAAGAATTCTTTCTTGGCTGGCAACTCTGGACCTTACGAACCCCCCATCACCCCAAAACTTCATCACTAGGGTGTTCATGACAGCTGTGCCAGGGTAAAAATCACTAGTAGATACTAATGTTCAGACTAAGTAACCAACACAATTTATGATAAAGTTCTGTCTTTACTGACATGAAATGATGTCCATGACATAATGCTGAGGGAAATAAGTAGTTTACCTACAGTTTTCAGAACCCCACGTGTAATATATGCCAGTTACATATAATTTAGACATTTAAGCTATACATGGAGAGATGTCTGGAAGGATGTTCATCAAAATGTTGAGTAGTTTGCAGTAGATAGAAGGTTTCAAGGCAATTTAAAAAGAAACTTTCTTACTTATTCGTATTTTTCTGTATGTTGGAATTTTTTAAAGTTATGCATCATGTTACAAAGACATTAAAACTACTCCCAAAGAAAAGAAACATTAAAAATTAACCTCTGGGGCACCTGGGTGGCTCAAATGGTTAACATCCAACTCTCGGTTTCAGCTCAAGTCATGATCTCACAGCCTCATGGGTTTGAGCCCCACATCAGGTTCTACAATGGCAGCTCGGAGACTGCTTGAGATTCTCTCTCTCACTCTCTGCCCATCCTCACTTGTGCTGTCTGTCTCTCTCAAGATAAATAAACTTAAAAAAAAAAACTAACCTCAGAGCTTATCCTTTATAGTTTTATAAGTTTTTAAAAAATGTTTATTTTTGAGAGAGAGAGAGTGCACACAGGGGAGGAGCAGACAGAGAGGTAGAGGATCCGAACAAAGAGGTCTCTGAGCTGACAGCAAAGAGCCCAATATGGGGTTTCAACTCACAAACCATAAGATCATGACCTAAGCTGAAGTCGGATGCTGAGCCATATAGTTTTATTTTTTAACTAAGTAAAGACTAGTGCTCACTATGGAGGATAATCTCTAGATTACCGATGATGCTTGTTAAACAGAGTCCCAAGGCCCCTTCCCCACCACTACCCTCTCCTAGCCAAACGCAAGCAATCAACATCTCTGGGAGTCGGACCTCTACATGGTTCCCAAGCACTCCTGGTGAAAGGTATGTATACTTAAGTCAGAAAACCACTGCTCAGGAAAAGAAAAAAAAGGAGGATTACCAAGTTCACCTGAGTTCCTCATATTTATGTTTACATATATTCTCCCCTTCTCTTTGCCTCACCTGCTTTCCCACAATCTGCAGGAGCTGAAATTGAGATGAGCTAAGGGAATTGAATGTCAGGTGTTTTAAGGATTAAAATATTTAAGAAAACCCACGGAATGGCTGATATTCATAGCAATCACCAATCCTTTTGTCGTCATTTCTGTCTCAACTTACCTGGTACTTGCGTTTTTGATGAAGCCAGTATTTATGAAATTAGGGCAGAGACATGTTGTTTTGATTCCGGTTCTTTCTAAGGCAGCCAGTTCTTCAGTCAAAGCTCTATGAAATCCGACAGCAGCAAATTTGCTTGAACTGGAAATAAACAGGCCAGAAGATAATTAGAGAAAGCTGTGGTATCTATTGAATTCAGATGTCTGTTTTCTCTAGTTAAGTGTGGTCCTCTGCCGAGCCTCATGGCCATCAGCTGAGTCTCAGGGGCCAGCCCAGACCTACCAAATCAGAACGTGCATTATGGATCCTCAGGTAAATTTATAGGCATTAAAGTCTAAGAAGCATTGACACAGAACACTTATTGGAGCGAGAACTGAGTGGGTCTTGCTAGGAAAACTGGTAAAGCGTTGGTTTTTGTTGTTGCTGTTTCCATAAGATTTAATGTCGCCATAGCCTGTTAATTATTTAATACATCCAGGGAATTCCTGGGTAAATTCTCCCGGACAAGTCCCATTTTCCCTTTCAGACTCTGCTTCACTTCCTCAAAGAGGCCTTTCCTGACCCCTAGTCTAAATTATTTCCATTATGTAATAATCTTCAGTTTTACATGACAGCCTGTTTTGGATTTGTGATTAAATACTTGTTTGGGTGAATTTTTTTTTTTTTTTTTAACATCTGTCCCTCAAACTTGTACTATAAGCTCTGTGACTATTTTGGTTTCCAAGGAATCCCCAGGGCCTACCATAGTGCTTGGCTTATAATAGCTGCTCAAAAAACATTTGTCAAATAAATAAATCAAAATGCAAAGCAATTCTTACTGTCACATCTCCTTCATTTGCCAAGAGAGGCAAATTAATAATATTTTAAGCAGACATTACTTTTCCAGTTAGGTTTTTTTTTCTTTTTAAATCAAATTTATTGAGAAATAAATTCATGTATCATATAACTCTCCCACTTGAAGTGTATAATTCAGTGGTTTTTGGAATATTACTGATTTTTAAAAATTATGTGAAAATAGCGGTGCTTGGGTGGTTTAGTCGGTTAAGTGACTGACTCCGGTTTAGGTTATCATCCCATGGTTCGTGGGTTCAAGCCCCACATCAGGCTCCGTGCTGACCGCTTAGAGCCTGGAGCCTGCTTCGGATTCTGTGTCTCCCTCTCTCTCAGCACCCGCCCCACCCCCCCCCCCCCTCTATTTCTTTCTCTCAAAAAATGAATAAACATTAAAAAAATTTTTTTAATTGTGTGACAATATACATAACATAAAATTTGCCATTTTAACCATTTTAAAATGTGCAACTCAGTGCCATCAATTACTAGATTATTTTTCTATAAGTCTGTATTTATTAGCAATTACACAAAGTAGCTGTAAATTCTTGCCAATTAACCTGTGCTTTGGAAAATACAAAGCTATGCAAAGTTCTCTTTCAACTTTTTTTTTTCTTTTAAACCTTAGACATATACTGAAGGCTTAAAAGATAGATGGCTAGATTTACTCATGAAAAATGTAAATCTTGGGGTGCCTGGGTGGCTCAGTCAGTTAAGCGTCCGACTTCGGCTCAGGTCATGAGCTGCTGGCCGGTGAGTTCGAGCCCCGCGTCCGGCTCTGTGCTGCCAGCTCAGAGCCTGGAGCCTGCTTCGGATTCTGTGTCCCCCTCTCTCTCTGCCCCTCCCCCACTCATGCTCTGTCTCTCTCTGTCTCAGAAATAAACATTAAAAAAAAAAAATTTAAAAAAACAGAAAGAAAAATGTAAATCTTAACTTGAAAAACCACACAAAAATAATCGCACGTAAAATTGATTACTACACGTCAGGCACTGTCCTCAGTTTTTCCGATGTATTAACTGCATTTGCTCCTCACAACAACTCTTTGAAATAGGTATTACTATGATCCCCATTTACCAAAAAGGAAGCTGAAGCACTGTGGAGGTTGTTGGTTTGCAATCTCCTCTGGAGCTCCTTGAGTACGATCTGAAACTGCCCCCACACCTCCCCTGCACACAGAGGGCGGGGAGAGAGCAAAGAAAGAGGCAGGCCACTCCAGATTGGCAAGTGGCAGATTTAACAAGTAAGGGAACCCGGAGGTTTGTCTTGGGCAGCCGCAGGGTGAGGTCCTCACACCCACCTGCCAGAATCTTACAAGTTTATATACAGGCCTTTTGGGTTCAGTCATATATACATCCAGACAGTCACAGCACATTTCTATTTCTAGCCCAAAGGGTGCCTTTGTGTGAGTCAGAAAAACCTACTCCTCTTCTAAAGCTACTTTACTGCCATCTCCTGGAAGATTTTTTAAGTTTAAGGGGACCCGAATATGCACAGTGCCCCCTAGAATTGTGTAGTGTGCAATCTGCACACAAACTGTGTATGCCATTCCTGCTTTGACAACACTTGATGAGAACTTTTGCTTCTGCTGAAAGCACTATCAATAGTTTCTCATACAGAACATGTTCTCTCGGTTTTCATAGCTAAACATTCAGTGGAGTAGAATCAAATTAGAATCAAGAGAGTTACAGGGGCGCCTGGGTGGCTCAGTCGGTTGAGCGTCGGACTTCGGCTCAGGTCACGATCTCGCGGTCTGTGAGTTCGAGCCCCGCGTCAGGCTCTGGGCTGATGGCTCAGAGCCTGGAGCCTGCTTCCGGTTCTGTGTCTCCCTCTCTCTCTGCCCCTCCCCCGTTCATGCTCTGTCTCTCTCTGTCCCAAAAATGAATAAACGTTAAAAAAAAAAAAAAAAGAGAGTTACAGTATTTACCATGGCAAAGACGAGGAAGCATGACAGGGCATTCACAGCCCTGTTGGATCCTCTGATTCTCTTGGGTTACCTCAATGCCCAGGGACTAAGAATCTGGCAGAGAGTAGAAGTTCGTGTAGTAGCTGAGTAGCAACACCTGCAGCTAGCTTTCATCAAGGGAAACAATGCCAAATGATGTGAGCCTTTGATGGCCAGGGGACAATCACCTAACCTAAACTGGGTTTGAAAGAGACAATACATGATCTGCATCACACATCTGTTCTGTAACTGCTTCAACAGCTATTTCATCTTAAAAAAAAACAAAACCCCCCCAAAACCCAAAAACTCAATCCAAGTCTATGTTCATAAAAAAAAAATGTTTTTAAGTTTATTTATTAATTTCAAGGGAGATGGAGAGAGTAAGTGGGGAAGGGGCAGAGAGAGAGAGAGAGAGAGAGAGAGAGAGAGAGAGAGAGAGAATCCCAAGCAGGCTTCCCATTACCAGTGCAGGGTCCAATGTAGGGTTTAAACTCATGAAATGTAAGATCTTGACCTAAGCCAAAAACAAAAGTCAAACATTCAACCAACCGAGCCACCCAGGCACCCCATTTTAGAAACTATTAGAAAACAAATATATGTTAAGAAAAGAAAGGAAAGGAAAGGAAAGGAAAAGGGAGGGAAGGGAAGGAAAGGAAGACAGAAAATATAGATGAACAAAATAAAATTACTTGTCATTACCAAAGAATAACCACTCTCTAGGTGTGGTTCGAGTAAAATGGCTTGATATATATCCTTGCAAACTTTTATTTATTTTTTTCACATAATTCCAGATTTAATAAGTGTCTATATACTTTTTTGTGCCATATTAGAAAATATAGTTACAGGCTTTTTGGGGTTATAGTACATGCCACAAGGTCACATTAGAAAATAAATTCCATCTTTAACGTCACTAAGATATGTAATACACAAATTACAATGCTTAGAATGATTTCTGCCACTGCAGTAAAGTTCAAAGATAATTAGATAACTCTCATTTCAATGGCTTCTGGATAAAGCTACAATGAACTGTTCATGAGAGATCAAAGAGTAAAAACAAAACAAAACAGATAAACAGAAGCACAGTAAGCTCATCTTGACTTTTCAAGGAAAATAAACATTCATGAATTACTTACTATACCCACAGTATATGGGACCCTCAGGTAAAAGATAACTGAATTGTTTCTGGACTATTTCCTTTTGGACTGGATGGGAAAGCCTTAGCTTATGCATACCATGTGACAGAGGAGTTTTGCAACGGTCTAGGGATGAGGCTGGGAACCACACACCCCTCTTGTTGCTGTTGTTACTTAATAGGTATTGAGGTCCAAGTGCAGCAGAGAACACATAATTAGGCATGGTTTCTGACCAGGATATTAACAACTTTTGTTAAAGGAAAATGTCTAGACACTAAAACAATTTATTCTCCTCATCTTTAGTAACCTTAAGGCATATCAAATAATGATTTGATTTGGTTTCCTATGGGAGATGAGTTTTGTGGAAAGATTGTAAAGAGTGCAACTTAAGAATCAGACGTCTTAGAATGACCTTGGTCTCCCCTGTCAAATGTCAGTCATTAAGGCTAAATTACTGCATTCTCTGGATAAAAGTTGATTCTATTTTAATTATAGAATATAAGTTTCTTCATTGGTTAACCTACCTAAAAAATTCAAGCTGTTCCTTGGGCATTTTCAGTAGATATACCTGCCTTTGCCTTAACATATTGGGAAATACTAATATATATGAGTTAATTACTGTGGACCATCTTATATTTTTCTTTTTTTTTAATTTTATTTTTTTAAATTCACATCCAAATTAGTTAGCATATAGCACAACAATGATTTCAGGAGTAGATTCCTTAATGCCCCTTACCCATTTAGCCCATCCCCCTCCCACAACCCCTCCAGTAATCCTCTGTTTGTTCACCATATTTAAGAGTCTCTTATGTTTTGTCCCCCTCACTGTTTTTATATTATTTTTGTGTTCCTTTATCTTATGTTCATCTGTTTTATCTCTTAAAGTCCTCATATGAGTGAAGTCATATGATATTTGTCTTTCTCTGACTAATTTCGCTTAGCATCATACCTTCCAGTTCCATCCATGTAGTTGCAAATGGCAAGATTTCATTCTTTTTGATTGCTGAGTAATACTCCATTGTATATATATACCACTTCTTCTTTACCCATTCATCCATCGATGAACATTTGGGCTCTTTCCATACTTTGGCTACTGTTGATAGTGCTGCTATAAACATTGGGGTGCATATGTCCCTTGGATAAATACCTAGTAGTGCAATTGCTGGGTTGTAGGGTAGTTCTATTTTTAATTTTTTGAGGAACCTCCTTACTGTTTTCAAATGGCTGCACCAGCTTGCATTCCCACCTTGCAAACTTTTAAATGCAAGATATATATCTTTTATATACATGCATACATACATATGTATACACGTGTATATATTATATAAAAACAAGATACCCACCCATGCCTGTGTTTATATATTTATACACATACAACTATATCTGTTGTTTCTAGAAATTGGCCAAGCACTGTTGGGGTATGTGCAACCCGTAGGTTCCTGTTGGCTATGGTGGCCTCACTATATTGCAAAGAATTGTCTTTACAGTATACAGTGGAGCACACCATTACTGTTCCCTGCTTGTGATAGTTAAGTTCTTCAGTTATTACAATGGCAGGGATTTTTAAATGGATAACTATTATAGTTTTTCTTTTTTACAATTCCACTATTTAGATGTTTACAACATTTAGAATCCTGGATTATACTTTCTCTTTACTTTGTTTCCACAAAGTTACTTTATTAAAAATTATTAACTTTTATTCATGGTACAAAAAGATTACTCTTGTTGTATAATTTCTTGCTCCTACAAGGGATGAGAACTGCTTTAAGAGCTGCCTTCTAATTGGACAATTTCCCTGCAGCCACCTCTAGAATGGTCAGCCTGGAGGGGATTAATGATTGATAAAGCTATTGTACAAGAGACTGTGCAACTGACTATTTCGGCAACTTCAAGTTTATCATCATTAACGGTAGTTTTCATTAGGGTAAGAAATCACATACAAGCATAGGAACAAATTAAGGAACCACATCCTGACTTACCAATATGCCAGTAAGAAGGGGACCCCAGTATGCCCAGCTGCTGAAGCCACAGTGACAATATGGCCATGATTATTCTTCATCATCACTGGAAGAAATGCTTTTGTAGTCTAGAAATAGTGTTGATTAAGAGACAATGGTATATTGTTATTTCTGATTTTGTAGACCTATTGGGAAGATTTCCAGACAAAACTATACTTTATTAACATTTTCCTAGTATAAAAGAAAAAAAATTTAGATTAACTGCCAAATGTGGCCACATGAGGCAAATGGATAGGATGCCTGGATTAGAAAAACTAAGCAAGGCAATGGATACTGAAAACTTAAGAATCCATTTCACTTAAATTGTGAACTTCTAATATGCCCTGGTCCTCTCTTTACCTTTTGTCACTGATACTTTCTATCATTTCATATATTGAATAGATATAATAATCTATAGTTATCAAAAGAATTTATATGCAATGTGAAATTGTTAGCAAATAGTTTGGTTATGTCATTTACCAAAATACTGAAGTGAACAGCAATCTTCTAGTAGTCACCGAATGCAATAAATATTTACTGAGCACCTATTATGTGATGAGGATTCAAAAACAATTAAGGCAATGCCCTACATTCTAACAGAGGCAGAAAGACAGGCACGCTTGTAAGTTATAAAAATACAAAGACATAGGTCAATAATTTGGAAATACTGACATAAGATAATACTGCATTTTTACCAACTCCAACATTCTTTTGAGATTATGCTTCCCAAACTGACATCCAAGAAAACTTTAAGAGGCCCTTTCAGGAATGGGCTATTTGGGCAATTTTCAGCCTCTTCAGAAATTCTTTTTTTTTTTTCTCTATATATATAATCTATAGACCTTGAATGGTGAGATTTATAATAAAGTTTGCAGCTTTGGGGCCAGAAAATACTCAAGGCCTGAGTCTCCTGAGAATCTGAAAAGCAAACTGGGCTCACTTTTAACAGAACCACAGAAGAGGACTTGGATTATCTCTAATTCCTTCTTTCATAAATAAGATCACATAGAGATGTGAGAATCTATTTTATTTTTGTTTTTAATTTTTTTTAAGAATCCAGTTCAAAATTAAAACATATATAACAGCTGAAGTTTATTATTAATTAATTATTATTATTAATATTTTTAAGGGGCGGGGAGGGAAAATGGTTGATGAGATTTGACCACAGCATGAAAATTGACTGGGTGCACCTGTGTGACTCAGTCCGTTGAGCTTCCGACTTGAGCCTGCTTTGGAGACTGTGTCTCCCTCTCTCTCTCTGCCCCTCCCCCACTCATGCTCAGTCTCTCTCTCTCTCTCTCAAAAACAAATAAACATTAAAAAAAAAAAGGAAGAAAGAAAATTGACTTCTTTGGGGGGCACCTGGGTGGCTCAGTTGGTTGAGCGCCCGACTTTGGCTCAGGTCATAATCTCGCTGTTCATGGGTTCGAGCCCCATGTCAGGCTCTGTGCTAATAGCTGGGAGCCTGGGGCTTGGAGCCTGCTTCAGATTCTGTGTCTCCCTCTCTCTCTGTCCCTCCCCCCTTCTCTCTCAAAAATGAATAAACACTAAAAATTTTTTTAAAAATAAAAGAAAATTGACTTGTTTTTTTTTAAAGTTTCTTTATTTTTTTTAGTAATCTCTACATCCAACATGGAGCTCGAACTCATGACCCTGAGATCAAGAGTTGCATGCTCTTCTGGATGGCACCAGCCAGGCACCCTCAAAAATGACCTCTTTGTATGATGTTATCCTTAGTGCCTGGAGAAAACTTCCGTATTGATTTGACACATCTTTATGTCTACTGAAAGCTCCATTTTAAACATAGTCTTTGGGTTTTACAAAAGGGAATGTTCTTGTAAAAGAAGTCATACCTACCCAGAAATGTGCAAGTATATTAACTTCAAAAGTCTTTTCAATCTGAGGGTCTTGTGTAGCAAACAAATCCGATGTGTAGACTACACCAGCATTATTTACTAAAATACTAACATCTCCAATTTCTGCTTTCACCTTTAAAAATAAGACAAATATCTGCATCATTAAGAGTTACAAAGGAAGGTTTGCATACAAGGATCATTAAAGAACTATGTGTTTTTTACATCAGATGTGAAAAAAAGAGTAGTTTTGTAATCTATGTGCCAAAATGGAAAAAAGAACTTTTTAATCTTAGCTACTTAATTTCAAAACAGCTAGACCTGGAAGTCTGGCAGGTAGAAATTTTCTTTTGCAATTTAGTCTCTTGACTTTGCTCTATTTATTATACCCGAGAGGCATCTGGCAAATAAAAACAAAACCGGTGACAAAAACCTAGCATTTATTTTTTAAATACTACTTCAAAGGGTAAGCAAAAAAAAAATTAATTGGCAAATGCAGGGACTATATAAGAAACTATGTAAAACTGATTATACCATTAAGCTAGTCACACCTTCTATTGCTTTATTTTTGTGGTCTGTCACTCCATTCTATTGTTCACCAACTATCTTCCCCTGGTGGCAGTTGGCCTATGGGCTGGCAACAAAAGAATATCTTATCTGATATTCTTACGGTTCTTTGAGTAACTAAGCTTCTTGGTGGTTGGACCCTAGAGTTACAATGCATTCTGTTATACACTGTGTTCTAAATAAAAGCTAACTTCTGTTAGGAGTTACCATTATTAGATAGTGTTGCAGTGTGCTGGGGGACTGAGGAGGACGTGACAAATAGCCTATTAAAGGCTTTAATTGTGCTATGCATTTTGCACGATTTCATTATTTATCTCATTTAATTCTCACAATAATTCTATGAGCCTGCAACTCCTGGTACGCTTACTTTAGAGAGGAGGAACATGAAACACTGAATGCCTGTTTCTTGCCCTAGATCACATGGCTACTAAAGGTCACATGGAGCTGAGACTCTCCCAGATCTTCTGACCTCAGAGCCCAAGACAAGCCTCAAACCTCAAACCTCAAACAGAAAGGAAGCCAGGAGGTGGAATACCCATCAGCAACCCAGCAGGACATGATGTAACAACTGCTGAAGGCTTGTCAGACAGAAATGAATTTCATCAGGTTGTATTTAAATTATTAAAGAGTCAAGCTAGGGGCGCCTGGGTGGCTCAGTCGGTTGGGCGTCCGACTTCAGCTCAGGTCATGATCTCGCGGTCCACGGGTTCGAGCCCCGCGTCGAGCTCTGGACTGATGGCTCAGAGCCTGGATCCTGCTTCCGATTCTGTGTTTCCCTCTCTCTGCCCCTCCCCCGTTCATGCTGTGTCTCTCTCTGTTTCAAAAATAAATAGACATTAAAAAAAAAAAAAATTAAAAAAAAAAAGAGTCAAGCTAAGGTATTTGGCCTTTGATCAACACTATTGGTATGTATACCCACATCTCTAGCACAAAATGAAAACTGTTGTTCAGAATAATGCCCCTAAGATATTGAAAAAAACAGGACATGTATGTGGTTGAAATGATGGAGCTGCTATAACGCCTTCAAAGTAACAGGACTTTGATTCTTTTACACTGTCAAAGCATTTACCCAGACACACTTGTCCCTTCCTTCATACTTGAGTTCCCCATCTGCATCTATTGTCTCCCCACAGTGTGAATGTCTGGTTTGCACATTTCTCAATAATGGAAGCAAGCCATGGGGAGTCTGGGTGGCTGTAGGTTAAGCATCTGACTTCAGCTCAGGGCATGATCTCACACTTCGTGGGTTTGAGCCCTGTGTTGGGCTCTACGCTGACAGCTCAGAGCCTGCTTCAGATTCTGTCTCCCTCTCTCTCTGCCCCTCCCCCGCTTATGCGCATGCTCTTTCTCTCTAAGATAAATAAACTTAAAATTTTTTAAAAATAAAAAAGAAAGAAAGTCATGAGTTTAAATGGTCAGGTGACATAAAAATGTTCTGATACTAAAATAACCACATCAAAACAACTTCAGAATATCTGATAATCACATGTCATTGTGTATATTCTGTTTAAACATATAGTTTATCCTTGAGCAATTTCAGTAAAAAAAACAGCATGGTTAAAACACATGGAATAGGTTCAAATAATGAAATTATCTTTTCCAGAACAGCTTATTCCAAGATGAGTCTAGAAGTGATTACTGTGTGCCAGGCACTGATATAAAAACTTTACGTCATTAATTCACTTAATTCTCCTAACAACCCTGAGGTAGGTGCTGCTGTGATCCCCATTTATAATTGAGAAAACGTAGGCACAGAGGGGTTAAGAAATTTGCAGTGATACACCTAGTATTAACCGGAAGCATGTAGGTCTCTATGAAGGAAAACCATTGTTAATTTTAGGTAAAACAGTTATTAAGTACAGACGTTTCTTACCTCCAGGCCCTGCTCTTACTGTACTCCCTTCCAGGAAAGCTATTTCCCACCACTAGCCTGGGTCATTTCTACTTATTGTTTTGTCTAAGCTCAGGCCTCACCAGTAATAGAGGCATCAGTTTGAAATAAAAGATTACAATTCAAGAATAGAAGTTCAAAATGTCCTCAAACTCAAATTCCCTAAACAAAGAGGTTCTCAAGGCTGCTTGAATCAGAATCTTTATACTGTGCTGAAATCAGATTTTCTGGGGGTGAGGTCCAGGAATGTGTATTTTAAGGAATTTGCCCAGGTAATTCTACTGATTCTTCTTACTATCGTAGTATTTAGTTAACAAATATATGTACGAATGTGTTCAGAGTGAAACTCCATGATATATATACATAGCACATCTCAGTTATATACAGAAAAAGCAAATAATGCTTTATAGAAATCTATCTATGATCAAAGCCTGATAAGCAATTAAATTTATCCTAACTCCCTAACCCAGTTCTTTGGGTGTCAGAAGACCCTGTCAGTGTTTCGCAGTGTCATCCAAGAATTTACCTGTAGCAGAATTAGATGGGTGAGGTGTGGGTGTGTAAGGTATTATACATGCAGATTCCTGGGCCCAGCCCTTGATTTGCTGAAAGAAACCTTTGGCATGTCTATTTTTTAAAAAGTTCTCTGGAAGATTCCAGAACACACCAAAGTCTGGGAACCTCAGTTCTAGATTCTAGTTCTGGGTCTGCCATGAGCTGGCTGCCCAACCTTGGGCAAGTCACAAAACTTCTGCTACTTTGTCTGCATCATGACGAGGTCACCTCCAGAATCCCTCCTAGCTCTGACATGATACGATCCTAACCAAATGTAAAATTTCACCTTCTTTGCAGAGCTGTAAATATCTTCTCGATTACTGCAGTCTACCACAAAGGCATGAGCCTTCGCACCCAGTCTCCTGCATTCCGCAGCTGTGTCCTCAATCCCATGCTAGGAAAGGCAACAACAAAAAAAGAGAGAACAAAATAAATAACATGAACATATATCAACAACTGAAAATAATGAAGGATAGTCAGGTTGTTTGAACTAGCATTTGGCAATAATTTAACTGGATGCATTTTTGGCAGGGATGCAGGTACACTTTGCTCTCACTACTTTGACTAGCTCCTTTTATTCTGAACTGAACTTAAAGCAACCTTTTTTAAGGAACATAAAAATCTTGGACACCTGAGTGGCTCAGCTGGTTAAGTGTCCAACTTCATCTTAGGTCATGATCTTGTGGTTTATGAGTTCAAGCCATGCATCTGGCTCTGTGCTGACAGCTCAGAGCCTGTAGCCTGCTTAGGATTCTGTCTCTCTCTCTCTCTCTCTCTCTCTCTCTCTCTCTCTCTCTCTGTCCCTCCCGCTGCTTGCACTAGGTCTCTCTCTCAAAAATAAACAAAAAAAAAATCTTAAAATACTAGTTTTGTAGTCATGAATTTTACATACTTTGTGAATATATGCATGTATGTATTCCATTTCAAGATTTTAAAAAATAACATTAAGCTTTTTTTTTTTTTATGTCACTAAAAAACTATTCACGTACATTTCCGGCTACAAAATAAACAGATAAAGGGTTAATTACAGTTCATTCATCCATTCATTCACTCATTCCTTTAACATTTTAATTTTTAATCACGGTGCTTGGAAGAACCTGGTGGACACAAATATGAAGGAGACAGAGAATAGACCTTAGCCAGCTCACAGTGTAGTAGAAAGAAACCTAAAATAAGACTTAGGTGGGACATATGAAATTGTTAGTGTCAGAATAAAGGACTGAATAATGGCAGTGTCATAGGGTTCACATTAATGCATTGTGGTAAGCATAATAACAGAACAATATACAGAGAGTTATGGGAACACAACAAAGGAGGGACATGCAATACAATTCTAGAAGAGGTACCAGAGTTGGATCTTAAGGGTGAGTAGAACAGCCAGGTAAAGAGAAGGAAAAAGGCATGCCGGGCAGAGTGTAAACAAAGGGATGGATAGGAGAAGGTCCAGTGGGAAAAAATATCAGCAAACTGGTGTTGCTGAGTCATAAAGTTCAAGGCCAGCAGGAGTCCAGATTAAAGGGCATTGTATGACATACTAAGTTTTATCCAAAAACTCAGTGGGGAGCCACTGATTAAATTATGGACTCAGATTTGTTATCATATAGTTAGTATTACATGTCATGTAATCAGTATTATATTGATTACTCTTACTAAAGTATGGAAGACAGATTTTAGGGGTCAACACTGCAGGAAGAGAGAAAAATTAGTAGGCAGTTCCAATGATTCAGCCAAGAGATGATACAAGTTTAATTGTGGCACTACTAGAAAGAATGCAGAGAAGAGAATGAGCCTTAAAATATATCTTTAGGAGGTAAAATCAGCAGGACTTGGTGACTGGATGAGGAAGGTGGGAAGAACCAAAGCTGAAGTCCTTGCTTTTTAGTTTATGTAACTCGCAACACGGTGTTGCAACAAGTCAGATGGAGGTCACGAGCAGATTTGAGAAACGGAATGATGAGCCCAATTTGGAGCACTGATTTTGTCACTTAAATTCAGGATCAGACCACAGAGTTCTGTTTTGTTTTTCCTTTTTTTTGTTTCCATTTTTGCTTGTTGGTTTGCCTTTACCAATTTTGTAGCTTCTTTTTATTTTAAAGAATGTCTCAAATAATACCTTGGATTGAGTTTTAGTCTGTGAACACTGCAAGCCAAGAAATTATTGTCAGCTAACCCACAAGTGGATGGACTTACTACATTTACCCACAGAAAGAATGGTAGAACAGAATACTAGTGTTGCGAATTTGCTAGTAACCTGCAATTACTCTTGCAGAAAACCCAAATCTGGAGAGCTATGGAAAGAATGTGCAGTTTGCTCACTGAACTTAATTAACTGTGGCAATAAAAGGAAATAGGGTATTTTCCCTTTTACTGAAATCTCTCACACAAACTGTTGTATACTCTGGAGAGGAGCCCTTACTCCCCAAGGGACACTGAAACCTTACGTTGCCCTCCTGTACCTAACAGGCAGCTTTTGGCTCTTTCCTTTAAAAGTAGATTTCATTACTCAGCCATGAAAAAGAATGAAATCTTGCCATTTACAACGAAGTGAATGGAGCTTGAGTGTATTATACTAAGTGAAATAGGTCAGAGAAAGACAAATATCATATGATTTCACTCATATGTGGAATTCAAGAAACAAAACAGATGAATGTAGGGGAAGGGAAAGAAAAAAAAAAAGAGAGTAAGCAAATCAGAAGAGACTCTTTTTTACTCTTAACTACAGAGAACAAATGGAGAGTTGCCTGAGGGAAGGTGGGTGGGGGATGGGCTAACTGGGTGATGGTAAAGGAGGGCACTTGTGTCCAGCACTGGGTGTTATATGTGAGCGATGAATCACTAAATTCTACACCTGAAACCAATTTTACCATATAAGTTAAGTAACTGGAATGTAAATTAAAACTTGAAATAAAAAAATAAAATTAAAAAAAGTATATTTCATTTATGTAGTATACACACAAAATGGAATGTTATTCAGCCTTCAAAAGTATAAAAATTTGAGGGGAGCCTGGGTGGCTTGGTCGGTTAAGCGTCCGACTTCGGCTCAGGTCATGATCTCATGGTCCGTGAGTTCGAGCCCCGCGGCAGGCTCTGTGCTGACAGCTCAGAGCCTGGCGCCTGTTTCAGATTCTGTGTCTCCCTCTCTCTCTGCCCCTCCCCGTTCATGCTCTGTCTCTCTGTCTCAAAATAAATAAACGTTAAAAAAAAAAGTAAAAAAAAAAAAGTATAAAAATTTGACACATTCTACAGCATAGATGAACCTTGATGATATTAAGCTTAGTGAAACAAGCCAGAAACAAAAGGACAAATATTGCAAAATTCTAGTTATTTGAGATACCCAGCATAGTCAAATACACAGAGACAGGAAGTTGAACGGTGGTTGCCGAAGGCTGGGGGAGAGGAGGCTGGGGAGTAATTGTTTAAGGGGTGCAAAGTTTCAGTTTGCAATGATGAAAACGTTCTGGAGATGGCCAGAAGAGGTCATTTCATAACGACGTGAATGTACTTAACACAACTAAACTCAACACTTAAAAATGGTTAAATGGAAATTTTTGTTATACATACTTTCCCACTATAAAAAAAAAGTTTCAGTAAGTATATTGCACTGATTCTTTGGGTCTGTACAAAGTTTGGTTCTTATTTGGAACAGATTTTGCAATTAAACTCCATTTGCCATGTATTCCATTTGCAGAGATTTGCTTAGTACTGGTCGGCTCTGTCAATGCACAGAGTGGGTGCTGGCAAATATGCCCTTCCTTTACACTGGCAGTCACACTTTTCCTACTTCCCTGGTCTTCCTCACTTAGGGCCAAGGCTGGCACTCCACACCTTCTGAACTATGCCAGAAAAGATTTTATTTATTTATTTATTTATATATTTATTTATTTATTTGGAATTTATTGTCAAATTGGTTTCCAAACAACACCCAGTGCTCATCCCAACAGGTGCCCTCCTCAGTGCCCTTCACCCACCCTCCCCTCCCTCCCACCCCCCATCAACCCTCAGTTTATTTTCAGTTTTTAAGAGTCTCTTAAGTTTTTTTTTTAATGCAAGAAATTTAAGTTTAAAATTCTGCCAGGAAAAATTTTAGACAGCCTCCATATTCATTTGGTGAGAAGTAAAAAATAAGCAGATCCTTAACATTTTTCTCAGCCCAGTGGAACTGCTAATCATTCAAGATTTCCCGTGTTAACCTTTTTCCCTAGTATGTTGGATGCAGTTCTCAATTTTTAATCCTGGGCTCTCCTTTAAGTCCTTACTAATCCTTTGTCCTCTATCCCTACAACTAAAACTCTGTTCATTACCTAGACTACTAAACTTCTATAAGTTTTTCTGATTATTTCCATTGCTTTTTCCCATTCATTAATTCACTTCTCCATTTGATAAAGTCTTTGAGTATATACTAACTAGGTGCTCAGCACTTTCTATAAATTTATCTTCACAGACTTATCTAATGAGGCATGGGGGTGAGAATGGTCAAGAAATGTGAGAATATCTACATTAAGCAATAAGGAATTCATGGCATGAATCTCAGTAGAATAAGAAAGCTGAAGCCACCACTAATCCCTCCTGAAATTCATGCTCCTTTTTTATGGACCTCAGGACGAGTAGGAAGATGGAAGACTTCTGCCCTGAGTAGGATATCTTTAGACCTGGCTAACCTTGCTGCTTGACTTAATCTGAGAAATTATCTCTGGGGACAATTTGTCTTTGAACCCTGGAGGAAGAATTTGATCTGGCCCCTCCCTGCTTCCTGCTTGTTCTGAAAACAATCTGAAACTCTCTTTTTTCATTCCTTCTCCACTGAGCCACCAGCCCAGAAGTCTCTAGGATCTGCTGCCTGGATGGACTGCTTGAAATTTCCACTCTACTCTCCTCCCCAGTCAGGTTTAGTGGTTCTCAGACTTTCATAATTTTAAAATATGCAAAATTTCAAGGGAAGTGGACTGTGTGGTGTATATACTGAACCAGGACTGCCAATCTTTTTTTTTTTTTTTAATTTTAATGTTTACTTATTCTTGAGAGAGAACAAGCAGGGGTGGGGCAGAGAGAGGGAGACAAGAATCCGAAGCAGGCTCCAGGCTCCGAGCCGGCAGTGAAGAGCCAGACAAGGGGCCTGAACTCACAAACTGCCAGACCATGACCTGAGCCCAAACCGGATGCTTACCCGACTGAGCCACCCAAGCATCCTGGACTGCCAATCTTTTATGTGGCCAAATAAGGACATTAAAACTAACACAGTTTTATATATATATATATATATATGTATATATGTATATATATATATATATATATATATATATATATATATATATGAAGGATATAATCCCAAAATTGTTGAAGGCTTATTTAAATGAAATAAACTTAACATAATAAATACTACATTATTCTTGATTTTCTGCCACTTCCCCTACTACCTCTCTGGCCTACAAAACCAGCATCATCTCTTGTTTGGATTACTGCGGGTCTCCTAACCGCTCTCCCTGCCCCCCAGCAGCCTAGAATCTGTCTCAAAATCCTCCATTGGCTCTCCCAGGAAAAGCCAAAGCACAAACAATAGTTTACAGGAAACTTTATGATCTGGAGCTGCTGCTACTTAAGTTTCTAGACCAGCGCTGTCTCATAAAAATATAATGTGAGCCATGTACTTAATTTCAATTTTTCTGCTAGCCACACCTGAGAAAATAAAATTTAATTTAGTAATATGTTTTATTTAACTGAAAATAATCCAAAATATTATTTTGGAATATTTATTATTATAATGAAATATTCTATTTCAATATGTAATCCACAGAAAAGCTGTAAGATATTCAACGTACTTTTTTTCATACTGTCTTTGAAATCCTGTGTGTATTTACACCTATATCACAATTCAGATGAGTCACATTTCAAATGCTCAACAGCCACAAGTGGCTAGTAGCTACTACTAACCATTGTGTTGGAAAGCACAGATCTAGACTTTTCTTTTACTTCTCTCCTTTCCCTCACTCTGTGCCAGGCTTTGCATTTGCTGATCCCTTTCTGCAGAGATAGGTGAGGGGCTCATTGCACCCTCAGCCTCTTCTGATCTTGACTCAACTATCTCCATCTCAGTGAGGTTTTGTGTATAAGATCAACACGATCCCTGTCCTCCACCTACCATACAAAGTCCCTCTCCCCTTTCACACTTTTTCTTTATACTTATCACCATTCAGCAATTACATAGTTTATTATACAGCATGTCCTGTTTATTGTCCCTAGTTCATAAGGTTTGTGTTTTTCTCACTGCTGTGTCCTCAGTTCTGCCTTAGAACAGTGTCTGGCAGATAGTAGGTGCTCAATAAATACTTGTTGGATAAAAGCACTTGACTCCAAAGCAGAAAAAAATTGTACAAATGGGCACAGGGCATTGGGAGTCATTAACACAGATGTGTAACCTAATACTTATACCTGAATTCTTCAATGGTAGCTTAAACTTCACTTTGTGAATAAGAACTAATGTGTGTTTACCATGTGCCAAATGCTTTGTGCATGCTATTGCTAAATGCTATGTGCTAAATGCTAAATGCTTTGTGCATGCTATTTGGTATATCTGCTACTTGGTATAATTTAAGGCAAGTACTGTTATTTTATTCCTTTTACAGAAAAGGAACCTAAAGCTCTATGAAGTTAGAAGGTAGCTTGTGAAGAAGTGGAGAGCTCTGCTGAGTCTGACCATACCAACCTGCCAGACATTCACCACCAGTGACCACATCAGATTGGACTGGGCCTCGTTTGTATCTTTCATTGCACATAATTATTTAAAGTCTATTTTCCCTATGAGATTGAAGGCAGGGGACCCTATGTCCTGTTGGGCACTGTGTTCTTAACCATCTATGCAACAGATATTCAAAAAATGCTTGTTGATTGCTATCTCAATCACACACTCATTGGATGAACTCTCATCTAAACTTGCAATCCCTAAATTCTTGTTTCAGCACTGGGTGTTGCCTAACGTGTAAGGGATGGCATTTCAGGCCTTCAGGTGCCTTCTGGAAATCTCTCTGCCATCTACCATTGGCCAAATAAAAGATTAGATTCAAAGTCCTCCTCTCTTCCTTAAGCCTACACCTATTCTTGTAAAACACTGTGTACATTGAAGAGGTTTTTTTCTTTTCTTTCTTTTAAATTTTTTATTTTGTTTTATTTTTAAAGTAAACTCTATGCCCGATGTGGAGTTTGAACTAAACGACTCCGAGATCAAGAGGCACACGCTCTGCCGACTGAGCCAGCCAGGCACCTCAAAGAGTTTTTTCTTTTATATCGTTTTTAACAAAAAGATAATTTTAAAAATTACTTTTGGCAACTGCTATGATCCAATAATGTTGCTTTCTGTTGGCTATCTTTTTAAACCCACTTATCTCAGTAATGGACAGTAGGATTTTTTTTTCTTAACAGGTGCAAAACTCTTACTTTTAATAGACTAGTTTAAAAAGATTACTTTCCCCATCTGATTAAGATAGAAGGGTCAGCGAAATCAGGCCTTGGAGGAGATTACAAATTATTTTCAGGGCAAAAGGAAGTATATGTTTACAATGCCAAATTAGTGATGGGTAGTAACTGGGAATCCTATATTGTCTAAGTCCATTTATCCTGTAATCATAAATACATTAATGAATCTATAAAATACCAATAGTAGTTTTTTCTACCTACTTTATAGAGATGCCTGAAGGGGATGTTGCCTACAGAATGCATCCCTGTCTACAGATCAAAGGTGCCAAAAAGTAAAACACAGTGAGCACTATTACCTTATTTATATCCCACAGAACCAGTTTGCTTTTAAGTTTGGCAAATTCATAGGCAGTTAGTCTCCCAATTCCGTGTCCAGCTCCAGTAATCAGGACGATTTCTCCAGTAACTGATTTTCTCTTCTTAGGAATGAAAAGCTTCAGAAGCGACTCTAAGCTGAAGATGATCAGTAAGGGCAGAAGCTGAAGACACTGCAGAAAGAATTTCATCCTTTTTGTTGCTGCGAGCTTTTGGTGTGTTTCCTTTCACCAATCACTCTAAATTGCTTCTGGAGGGCTGTTCCGTCCAATACCAGAGAGAATAAAAGCAAAAGCAAGGAAGGGCTCCTTTATCAGGGAGAAACAACCAACTCTGAAACCTTTCCTTCCGCTGGGCTGGGCTTCGTTCAGCCTTTCACAATTGGCTCTGGCTGCAGTGCGGAGCTGCTGCTCGCCAGCTCAGAAATCTGGGAGGGACAAAGTCCGGAGGAGGGCAAGGCTTCCCCTTCTGGTCCTATTTGACCCACTACCTCCGGGTCTCGAGAGCCGACCATCTACGCTTAGCTGCCGCCTGCTTTCCTCTCAAAGTTACAAAGATAGCTGACAGTGTCCCTGGCCCGGGTCTGAGGCTTCTTTGAAACTTGATGCCCATCATTAGCAAAGGGATGCAAATGTAGTTTCCTGTCTTGAAAGGAACGTGGAGAGAGGGGTCAGTTGTTCCATACCTTCCAAACCCGCCCCGAAAAATTATGCTGCCTCACATTTTAGTTTGAACTAAGCTCGATTCCCGGAGAGCAGAGAAAATGTTGTCTTTTCAAGGACAGCAATAATCAAGGTCCAGGAAACATCAGATCGTATCATAGGGGATTGTTTCCACAAGGAAGATCAGTATATTTTTTTTGGATAACCTTTTTCACTCAACCTGTTAGAACTTGGAAAAAAAAAAAAAAAAAAAAAAAAAAAATATATATATATATATATATATATATATATATTACACTTTGGTAATTGCATCTTTATCCAGGTTAATAAATCATTGCCTCCAGAATGAATAACAAAATAGAAAATCACCTTGCATAAAGATTATCTATGTAATTTTTGGTTTAGTAGCCTATTTATATAAGTATTTTTAAAAATCCTAGAGATTGGTTACTGAAAAAAAAGACCCAACTCTGGGTTTCTGTGCAGTAAGAGCTTAATAATTGTCTGTTACATGTAGTTTTTCAATTCAGTTTTTGACAGTAATTGAATTTAGGCTTTTTGTGAGACACTATAGTACTTTGAAAAGAGGCTTCAGTCATGTCGGTGACAGATGGTCACTATATTTATATTTATACTTATATTTATATTTATATTATTTATACTTATATTTATATTTATATTTATATTTATATTTATATTTATATTTATATTTATATTTATATATTTAAGAAGCCGGAAGGGGTGCCTGGATGGCTCAGTAAGTTAAGTGTGGGGCTTCTGATTTCAGGTCAGGTCATGATGTCACAATTCATGAGATGGCGCCCCGCAAGGGGCTCTGTGTTGACAGTGTGGTCTGCTTGGGATTCTCTGTCTGCCTCTCTCTGCCCCTCTGCTGTTTGTGTGCGGGCTGGAGCACTGTGCTCTCTCTCTTTCTCAAAATAAATAAAGACTTAAAAATAAATAAATAAGGGGCGCCTGGGTGGCTCAGTGGGTTAAGCGTCTGACTTTGGCTCAGGTCATGATCTTGAGGTTTGTGAGTTTGAGCCCCGTGTGCGGCTGTGTGCTGACAGCTCAGAGCCTGGAGCCTGCTCCCGATTCTGTGTCTCCCTCTCTATCTGCCCCTCCCCTGTTCACACTCTGTCTCTTAATAATAAATAAACGTTAAAAAATTACAATAAATAAATAAACCTTAAGAAAATAACAGGCAGGAAGATCACAAAAAATTGAAGTTCACAGGGCACCTGGGTGGCTCACTTGGTTGAGTGTCAGAATTTGGCTCACATGATGATCTCTCTGTTCGTGACTTCGAGCCCCACATGGAGCTTGCTGCTGTCAGTGCAGAGCCCACTTTAGATCCTCTGTCTCCCTCTTTCTACCCCTCCCCTCCTTGCACTCGCTTTCTCTCAAAAATAAACATACATTAAAAAAAAAAAAGACTAAATTCTCCTTTGGTCCCACCAACATTTCCCCCTTGAGAGCAAAACATTTTCAGCAAGAAGCTAAATGCTTACCTACACATTTGTATAATGTCAAGAAATAATAATAAAAAAAAAGTGAAGTTCACAAAGAATTCACACTCCTATCTATCATCTGCAACTTTTTATTATTGCCCTTAAATCCACATTTATGATAGTATAGAAAGGTTACAGTTTCCAGAACTTTTTTCCACATATATTATCTCATTAGATTTTTTTTAAAGCCTCTTAGGAACTAGAGAAGAAAGCTATTTATTTCCCCATTTTATAAGTAAATAGATCAGTTAGATTAATTTTTTAAAGTTCCCACAGCAAGTAAAAGCATAACTGGGTTAGATGCAGGGTGAGGATTTGTCAAACGTTTTTGCCCAATACCTATACAAAGAAATCACATTTTACGTGTGTGTGTGTGTGTTTACTTTCATATATGTTGACTTTCATACATATTCAGGCTCTTTCTCTAACATTTTCTATTGAGAAAATTGTATTTAAAGAGAACTGGGTAGTTTTGACCCACAAAGTTGACCAGAGCTTCCCTGGTGTAGGGAAAAAACCAGTGTTTTCAAATAGTCACACCTGAATCCCATATGTGTATGTGACTTTACCTCCCTAAGGATGTTTCCTAATTTGTAAAATTGGGATGTTACTAATACTTAACCCTATAAGATTCTTGTGAAGTGCAAATGAGTTAACATAAAGCACAGTATTCTATCAACTGTATGTAAGTTATAATTTACACTAATATAATTATAATGTGGATGGTTTTGTGAGTGATAATTAGCTACTAATTTGACACAGTGGCAAAGTGTGATTTTATATGTTTGTGGTTTTTAAAAATGCCTTTCATTAGGAGAGTTTAAAATGTTTTCTGTGTGCAGCATCTTAATTTCAGGCTACCCTTCTAGCTGTTGAAATGGCATTTGAAAAAGCGAGAAAAAAAAGGTAAGGATGTGGAGCGTTTCAACGATGTTTTGAGCAACGATGTCTTGAGTAGGCATTGTGCTAAGTGATTCACATATGCACACTTCATTTTCTCTTCCCAACAGTCTTAAGAAGTAGGTTTGATGAGATGTCTATTATATGAATAAAGAAACAAAGGATGACCTGAGCACACAGTATGAATGGAAGAGTTGGAATTTAGACCTAGGCCGTTATCACTATGTTATATTTCCTTCTTTTTTTAGGGCAAAGAAGAAAAGCTAAGCCAACCATAAATCACTTTGAAAATTCAAAAGAATCAAAACTCCTACTACTCATAATACTTCCTATTATTCATAACTCCTACAACATTCATAACACCTCCCTCTCATACCATTAGGTAACTTAATCCCTAATAGGCATTTGAGCACAGCTATTAAAACAAGGATTTTTTAAAAATATAATTTATTGTCAAATTGGTTTACATACAACACCCAGTACTCATCCCAACAAGTGCCCTCCTCAATGTCCATCACCCATGTTCCTCTCTCCCCAACCCCCCCCCCCCTTTAACCCTCAGTTTGTTCTCTGTGTTTAAGAGTCTCTTGTGTTTTGCCTTCCTCCCTCCCTCTCTGTTTGTAACTATTTTTTTCCCCTTCTTTTCCCCCGTGGACTTCTTTTAAGTTTCTCAAGATCCACATATGAGTGAAAACATATGCTATCTCTCTTTCTCTGACTTACTTCACTCAGCATAATACCCTCCAGTTCTATCCATGTTGCCACAAATAGCAGGATTTCATTCTTTCTCATTACCAAGTAGTATTCCATTGTATATATAAACCACGTCTTCTTTATCCATTCATCAGGTAATGGGCATTTAGGTTCTTTCCATAATTTGGCTATTGTTGAAAGTGCTGCTACAAACATTGGGGTACACCTGCCCCTATGCATCAGCACTTCTGTATTCCTTGGATAAATTCCTAGTAATGCTGTTGCTGGGTCATAGGGTAGGTCTATTTTCAATTTTTTGAGGAACCTCCACACTGTTTTCCACAGCGGCTGCACCAGTTTGCATTCCCACCAACAGTGCAAGAGGGTTCCCGTTTCTCCACATCCTTGCAGCATCTATAGTCTCCTGATTTGTTCATTTTAGCCACTCTGACCGGTGTGAGGTGGTATCTCAGTGTGGCATTGATTTGTATTTCCCTGCTGATGAGTGATGTTGTGCATCTTTGCATGTGTCTTTTGGCTATCTGGATATCTTCTTTGGAAAAGTGTCTAAAAACAAGGATTTTGAATTCCTGCCATTTTTTTTTTATCAGCTATGTGATACCTGGTTAATTATTTACCCTCCCCTGAGGTCTCAGTTACTTCATCTGTAAAATGGGTATAATAGCAGCTTGGTTGAGTAAATGAGATATTTAAAAAGCATACAGCATGACACCTTACATACAAATATACTTAATGAATGATAGCTATTACTGTATCTTAACCAGCCATCAGTAAGAGGTTTATGTTTGCAAGGCTGGCTCTGTAGAATGCTAGTGGATTCAGAAGGAAAGGTCGCTGTACTTATCAATTATATAGGCCAATAAAGAACAGTCACTTTTCTTTTTCCCCGTTATTCTAAAGAACACTGAGGAAAAACACTCAGAAATGATTGCCAGACTGTGCTAAAGGAGGTAATTCCAATAGTTTTTCAGTCATTCTGGGATAGAAGCCTTCATACTTGGTTCTGAAGTCTGAATTTTAGAGCTGGAGGGTGTCAGAAATTAACCTGTCCAAGCATATTTTTTAAAAAAGTCATGAATCTATGAATTCAAAGTAATGACTGTATCTGGTTTAAAAATGGTTCAAAGGTGGGGCGCCTGGGTGGCTCAGTTGGTTGAGCGGCTGACTTCGGCTCAGGTCATGATCTCTCGGTCCGTGAGTTCGAGCCCCGCGTCGGGCTCTGTGCTGACAGCTCAGAGCCTGGAGCCTGTTTCGGATTCTGTGTCTCCCTCTCTCTGACCCTCCCCTGTTCATGCTCTGTCTCTGTCTCAAAAATAAATAAACGTTTAAAAAAAAAAAAAATGGTTCAAAGGTGCAGATAATAAAAAGACACAGTTCTGAGTCCCACCCTTGTCTAATTCTTCAGATGAACTCCTTAAAAAAAATTTTTTTTTTACATTTATTTATTTTTGAGAGACAGAGACAGACAGAGCACAAGTGGGGGAGGGACAGAGAGAATGAGACACAGAATCTGAACTAGGTTCCAGGCTCTGAGCTTCCAGCACAGAGCCCAACACAGGGCTTGAACTCACAAAGTGTGAGATCATCACCTAAGCTGAAGTTGAGCCACCCAGGTGCCCCAGATAAACTACTTGTAATCTATTTAACCATCTCTTGCAGAATTGATTCCATGCCTCTAATAAAAGCTTACAGTGTCATTTCTTGGTTAATCAATAGTAGACATTAAAAAAAACTTCTTTTGTATTTATTTATTTATTTTTGAGAGACAGAGAGAGACAGAGCACCAGCAGGGGAGGAACAGAGAGAGACAGACACAGAATCTGAAACAGGCTCCAGGCTCTGAGCTGTCAGCACAGAGTCCGAAGTTGGGCTAGAACTCACAAACCATGAGATCATGACCTGAGCTGAAGTCAGACATTCAACTGACTGAGCCACCCAGGTGCCCCAATAATAGACATTATTAATTGATTTTCTTCTATGACAGCTGAGGATGTAGCTCACTTATTCCTCCCCTAACACCCTTCTCCTTATATATTCCCAATATAAATTATGTTACTATCCTTACTACTTTTGTTTGGTCATATTTAAAACTTTTACACTTTTTATGTCTTATTTATGCCACTGTATGATGAAACTTTCAGTTTCCCATTCTGTAAAAGGAGGGTAAGCCCTATTCTTTTCCTCAGGAGTCCATTCCATTTCTACCTCCCAATTTCTAATACCTGGTTTACTTTCATATGCTCAGGACTTACCATGCTGACTTTCTATTTTGTAACTGTAACATTTTCTGTGCTTGGTCTATGGTTGATTCTGAAAGGTAAAAGTCAACAGATAGTATTTACATTCTTGTGACTAAACAGTGGCCTTCGTTAGCAAAAGGCTCTTACTAGCGTAACTGGGACAGACTGGATCAGAAGAAATCACTGTCATCTCGAAACTATTCACCCTTGGCCTTTATGAAATCTGAGGCAGCATAACGTTAAAGCAAAAACTCTGAAATTAGGTTGGAATCCAGCTCTGTCACTCTCTAGGTGTGTGATTTTGAACAAGTCATTTAAATTCTTTGTTTTAATTTCCTTCAGCATGCATTAACTTATTAAGAGACAGGACCGGTGGGTGTGACGTTTCCACTGATTGAAAGAACACAAATGATATGAAGAAAATTCTTGCCTCAAGCAAAGAAAAAGAGGAAAGTAGGCTTCTTCTGACCCAGGGGTTTATGGAAAAGGAGAGATAATAGCAGTGAAGGTAAGTATTAAGAATGTAATAACTTGACTTCGACTCCAACCCCTACCCCTATATTACAGTTTGTCCAGTTCCAACTTTTATAATACCTATTTCTCTGTGTTGTGAGGAATAAAGTTTCCTACAGTATTAATGGCTTTCTGTTGCACTTGGGATAAACTCCTAATTCCTTACCACAGACCATTAAGCCTTATATGATTTGGCTCTTGTGTCAAGATTTTTACATAAAATAAACCCGACCATTGTAGTTTAGTCAAATAGGGGCTTATTTTCCTTATTAACCCAGAACCACGCTATGCAGGACTTGTGCAACTACTTAAGGAAGTCATAAAAAACTCAGTCTCCTTCTTATACCCAATTCTGCCATCTATATGTGTGGCTTTTGTCAATAGGATCTCAAGATGGCTGCTCCTTCTCTAGGAAATGTGCCCTCCCTTCAAGCAGGAATAAAGGAGGGAGGGGAAACTGTGAAGGGTTACTAGTTCCTGCTAAATCAGCCAGTCTCTTTTGCCCAGGAAAATAATGGCCTTCCTAGAAAACCCACACAGTAGGCTACCACATTCATCTCATTGGCCAGGAAGGGTCCTGTGGCCCCTTTAGCTTCAGGGAGCACAGGGAGGTAAGTTTTTAACCAGACACATTTCTACATATGACATGGAAGAAGGGAGAATGAATAAATGGGTACTGGGAAGCAGAGGGCTATGTCCAGCATACTGGCCCACCTCTCTGGCTTCACTGCAGATCATACTTTCCCCAGTTTACTACTATGCTTTAGCACATTGACCTTTCTGTTCCTTGATTATGGCCAAACCCTTTCCTACCTTAGAGATGTTGCACTTGCAGTCCTCTCTGCCTGGAATGCTCTCTACCCAGCTTTTCCAGTGGCTGGCAGCTTCATGTCCGTAGATGTCTCTCAAATGTGACCTCCTCAGAAAAGTCTTTGCTGACACACTTCTCCTGTAATATAGTTACTCCAGCCTTAATTATTATTTTACACAGTAAGTTGTCTACTTCCTTCATAATATGCAATTCCTAGTTGGCTTAGTTATTTATAGTTGATTTATCTCCCCTAGAAAGTAAGTTTCATGAGAGCAGGACCTTGTTCATCTTGTTCCCAACTTTATTCCTGCCACCCAGGGCAGTGCTTGGTAAATAGTAATTAATCCATAAATATTTGTTATATAAAGAAATGGACAGAAAAAGGGGGAAACAGTTGGGATTATTATTTTTTTTTGAAGTTTTAAGCTTATTTGAGAGAGGGAGAGAGAGAGAGAGAGAGAGAGAGAGAGAGAGAGAGAGAGAGAGAATGTGCGTGAGGGGCAGAGAGAGAGGGAGAGAGAATCCTAAGCAGGCTCCACGCTGTCAGCATGGAACCCAAAGAGAGGCTCGAATTGTAAGATTATCACCTGAGCCAAGATCAAGAGTGAGACACTTAACTGACTGAGCCCCCCCAGGCACCCCAACAGTTGGAATTAATAGTCACTCTTATTTTTAGCATATGTAAAATTGATATCAGTAATTACATACACTGCTTTCCTATTTCAAAACATTCATTAGGTAGCTTAGTTGGTAAAGCTTCTGACTCTTGATTTTGGCTCAGGTAGTGATCTCACAGTTGTGAGATCAAGCCCTGCATCGGGCTCCACGCTGAGTGTGGAGTCTGCTTGGGATTCTCTCTCTCCCTCTCTCTCTCAAAATAAATATTTTAAAACATTCTTTATTGAGGATCTTTTGCCTGTCTAACTATTGTAAGAAGCCCTTAGAGTTGGTATGTGGTTACTACATTAAAAAAACAACAAAACCTTCACTTCTCTCTACTTAAATTCTAATGATACCCATTTAATTTGGGATGTGGATAAATGGATGGTAATATAAAACAGTAAATATTCGAGATGGCATTTGGGTTCTACCCAAGAGTGGACTACAGGGCATGCTCACTAATCTAGCAGACTCTAGTACATGTCCCTGCAGGAAGGAACCCTGGAGACCCACTATCTGAGCTAATTATGGTACAGTCCTAGTACCAAGAAGTTGGTTTTGCTTGCATAGTTGTATAGTTCTTTAAGCTAAGTCTGCTCCAATCTCTCCTTAAGGAATGTAGAGGTAGAGGGGTGCCTGGGGGGCTCAGTCAAACAACTGACTCTTGATTTCAGCTGAGGTCATGATCTCAAGTTTTGTGAGATCAAGCCCTGCATCGGGCTCTGTGCTGGTAGTGTGGAGCCTGCTTGGGATTCTCTCTCTCCTGTCTCCCTGCCTCTCCCTAAAAAATAAATTAAAAAACATTAAAAAAAAAAAAAAAAAAAAAAAGGAATGTGGAGTTAGAAAACCAGAGCTTGAAGAACTTTCTATGAGAATTCCTTCCTGTCTCTTGTTCCTGGTCAGAGGTTTTGTAGCACACTGCCTTCTCTTCTTCCTAATGACATTTCAGAGGGGCTGAATCTTTTAAACAGAGCCTAATTACATTTCCAGTTTAAGCAGAGTTTAATGGCTGTCAATGACAAGAAGGGCAAAATTTATCCGACCAGAGGAAGACATGTCCAGATATTTATTTTTAAAAAAGCAAACACACTTTAATAATAGTACTAGAAGAACTGCCAAAAAATAAACAAACCTAGATACTAGTTAAAGCAGTAAGGACACATTTTATTCAGTAATACTATTGTATGAATGAACTCAACTTCCCTGAAATAGAAGGCTGGAGGGTGCTAAGGGAAAGACACTGAGGGGTGTTAAGGGGCTGAGTTGATGATTCATGTGAGTAGGCCACCTGAGATGAAAGAAACTTCTATCTTTACCATAAGAGGCAGCAGTGCAAGTTGAAGAAAGATGCCCACTAAAGTTAGGCCCTTATCCTTTCACAGGCACTGGGAACTAACACAGAGTTATCTCCCTGAATGACTGCATTTCAGAGTGAAGATTTCTCAGATCCTTGAGGAAACAGTTCTGGCTGGTAGATTTATACATCACAAAGGTCAGGAAAAATATTTGTAACTCCAAGTCTAAAGAAATTGCTCTAAGAGAGGGGTCTAGGTTACTATTTGCCTATTGCAAGGTTTTTTCCTGGAATAGTCAATTCTCCTTAGCTTTTCCATGCAGGCATCTTAAGGGGGTCTCGGATTATCCTGGGGACAAAGCCTTAAACTGCTAGAAGCCATACTGGTTTCGACGAGTCTCTTAGTGCAGAGGTTGTGATGGAGCTGTTATATGCCAAGAGTTCTGCATTCTGTAGTCATCAGAATACTTGTAAAAGTTTGATTAATCTGGTTTTTGAGACAAAATTTTACAATGTGTGTCTATACCACACCATTGAGATTGTATGTTATGTACTTAAAAGTTGAGTATTTGCCACATTAATAAAATAATGAATATAAAAGATGAAAGCCAGATTACAAACTGTTTTAGACAATCTGAATTACCAGTTTTCAGCCTGGCAGTTTAATTGTTGCCCCTTGTTTGTGCTGGGTGTTGCCTTGTATTCCTGCTCCAAGCTGCGTTCTTGGCTCACAGCTGGTTTACTCCCCCCCAGGTTTGCTAAGGTCACATCCGGCAAAGCCTTGTCAAACTTAGCATTTGCAGTCAACAACTTGGTGAAAAAGGAAGAGAAAGCCTTAGGTGGATTGCGAATCTCTTAACTACCTCCTTTTCGGGCAACCACTTATTATTCAGACACTAGGTCCTCCATGGTTCACTACAAGAGCTGCTTGTAACTCCTTCCAGCCGATTAAAAAAAACAAAAACAGGTAAACAACGTTCAATCCCTTTTTTTACTTTCTGCATTCCTCTCCCGCCCCCATTCCAGCTCCCCACCTTCTTTTGTTTTCTCCTTTTTCTTGAGTTTTCCGGGTACATTTTCCCTCCGCCCAGCCCCAAGTACGCCTGCGCACACTGAGACGTCAAAGATCGCGAGCGCTGCGAGCTCGGCACTGTAGTTGCTTTACGGCGGGGTCGTAAAGTGCGGTCACTGGGGTCCGCGTCGCTGCTACGCAGCGGCAGGCGCTGGGAGTGACCAAGTGCTCAGCTGATTTGGTTGCCTGCGTCTCACTGTTGGAAGTGGGGGATTATTTGGGGAGGGCTGCTGGTTTTGTGTATTTTTGAGAAGAACGTAGATAGTCCTTTCCTGGAACGGGAGAGCGGCCCGGTCCTAGTGCCCGCTAATACTAGGGGCTGTGGAGCGGACGGAGGTTGTGGCCCTACCTAAGCGTGACCTCGCTCCGCGAAGCCGCCCGCGGGGCGCTGATGGCCGAACGCATTGTGGGAAAGACTTTAGCCACGGTGTCTCTCTCTGTGGCCTTGGCCTCTGTGACTGTCAAGTCCTCGGGCTGTTGCAGCATTCCGGCGTGCAGGTATTCCCCCTCCTAGTGCTGCTGGCTTCTTCTGAGCCCTTGCGTATGGGTGGGACCCAGCGTCCAGTGCTGCGGATTCCATAGGCTTTACTTGCGTCCAGGGTTTTTATAGTTGTATTTACGTTTTCAAAAAGGCTCCAAAATGTTTTATCTGCCTTTTGAGGAAAGCTAGTGGTAGCGATATTTCTTGGTGTCTGATATTGAAACTTGCCATCCTGCCTAAGCCACCAACGTTATTGTTCTCCCAGAGTTTGGATGTGGTGGTGTCCCGTGTCACTTTTTTTCGGATTAATACTTAAAATATTAAAATTAATACATGCATAAAGCTTAAGTGAACAGTAGAAATGGTGTAAAATGAAAAGTATAAGTTGTCATTCCTCCCTTCTACCTCTTATTTCAAATGTAGATATCTTTATCATCTACCTCTTTTTCTTGTTTTGCCAACTCGATAAATTTAAGGTTTTTTGTATCTCACACTGCCTCCTACGTTTTTTCTGTTTTTTTTTTTCTTCTCTTAATTCATCAGTAAACACGGTGTCCTAGATATTATATTAGGCACATAGTAATGAACGAGTTTTATGAGGCTGTCCCTCATTAAAAAAAGGAGTGGTTTTTAAAAAAAATTCCTGTTTGGCATGTCATGTTTCCTTTTGGCACAAAGAAATTCTCTTATATTCCTTCCCCGCCCCATTTTTGTCTTGTCCCTTTTTCTCTGGAACTCCTGTGATAGTTGTTGTACCTTCTGGATTGAATCTCTTCTCTTTTTCTCTCATTTTACATTCATCTTTTTGTACGATGTTCTTAGAGATTTTACTCAAATTTATCTTCCAGATTACTAATTCAGATTTAAGTCCTGTGCATTGTTAGTCATTTCTTCTATTGAATTGTAAATTTTGACAACCCTTTTTTCCCTGTAATTGCTCTTTTTAATAGCAGCCTTTTCTTATTTTATGGATATAAAGGTTCCTGAATCTATAAAAACAGTCATCAAAATAAAAAAAAAAAGTACCTTCTGTTTCTTGAATTATCTGTTATAGGTCATGGTTCTGTTAATTTTCAGTACTTTTGCCTTCTGTTTTTTCTCATATCTGGCGGACACCGGTTTTTCATTTATATTTTGATTCATGTAGGTAATAGGTATTATTTTCTCTAAACGGGATGATTGATAGAATATTGGTGTCATGTGCCAGGGCACGTAGACTGGAAGGTTTCAGTTGAAGGTGTGTGAGCAGGTAACAGGTGGACAGGCTGGGAATCCTCCTCTTTCCCGTTTCTTCCAGACTAGCAAATTCTCTGCTGAGCATAGCTGCCTTAACTTTATTTCCTAGTGTGAACTGTAGTCCTATTAAGCCTAAATTGGTGCTATATTCTCTAACACCAATATTCACAGTAGAGGTCCTAATCTTTCATTTTAACTTTGGGCTTTATCCCAGGGGCAAACGTAACTGTTGCTAACTTGTTATTTGGGGAAGGAGGACTGATTTCTATGTTACTGTCCCGCTGCCCATGACATTTGGGCCCACTTATTTCAAGCCTAAAACCTCTCAGCCCTCCTTTTATAGGAATGGCATCTCTCATTCACTCTCTTGTGCATATTTTCAAATATAGTTTGTTTTACTTTGGTTTTTGGTCAGTATGAGTCCATTTACTATCTGTCTTCCTGAACAATTTCTTATTCACTGATGGTATCCTATTCTCTCTCCTGCCGTGGATTTTGTTGCCTTTTATACATCTTTATCACTTTTCAGTAAGTTTTGGGGAGGGAAGGAATAAACATCTATGCTTTTTATAATGTAACGTGGGTCAACCAAACTCCTATTAAAAAACGTAAAATTAAAAAAAATTACAAAATATTCTAGTTAAAGACAAAAAAATCAAACTGTAAATTTTTTATAAGACTATTATTTTGAGAGACAGAGAGAGGGGGGGAATCCCAGGCATGCTCCATTCTATCATCATCAAGCCCCATGTGGGGCTCAATCCCATGAACTGTGAGAGCATGACCTGAGCTGAAATCAAGAGTCAGACACTCCACTCACCAAACCACCCAAGTGCCCCCAAACTATATTCTTTGGAAGTGATGAATACTGTTTTTGATAGATGCTGCTAGAACAATGTAAAATTGCTTGGCAATTATTTTTCATTTTTATAATGCTGGGAACCCTAGGTGAACTGGGCTATATCTAAAACTAGTGACTAATTACTGACTTTCAAGAAAAAGCCAAAAGTTAAGCCAACAAGTATGTGTTCAGTGTTGGTATCTTATATTGCAAGGCATTCTGGAAGAGGTGTAAGACATTTATCATTGAGAATTTTACCACTCTTAATTTGGGCAAATCCAGAAAGTCAGAATTTTGCAGTTGATTTTTGTGGTTTGCCTCAATGGTTACAAATGTCTATTTTCTAGAAAAAAGTGATAGAACATAAAGATGTAGGGAGTGCTTTCAAATTTTCCAACAGCATCTATCAGTGACGTGGAGAACAGTGTGTATTTTATTCCTGTGAAGACTTACAAATGTGTAAGCTAAAAATGAAGTCAGGATACTGTAGCCTAATCTTAGGAGCCTGGAATTCGAAACCAACTTGTTTGGGATTGGATCCTGATTCTGCTATCAGTTGTGTGAGCTTGGTAAATTTATGTAGTCTTTCTGGGCCTTAGGGGTCTTATTTCTAGAATAAGGATAATAGTATCTAACCTTAAGAGTTGTGAGGACAAATGAGTATATATTATAGCACAAGAACAGTACCTTGCACATAGCATGCACTATATACATTTAATTACTATCATGGCTATTAGTATTATTGTAAATTTGCTTTATTTCAAAGCACCATATCGATGTTGTATTTCTTCAAGTTTGACCATTTTGGGAACTTTTTTTTGCTTTGTGAAATGAACTTTATAAGCTATTGAATTCTCACGTGCTTGGTCAGGTGTATTTCTTGCACCAATTCATTTGTATAATAAAAGAACCTAGGCTGTATATGTATATATTACATTTATTCTTGTTCCGTTTCCTTTTGGTGTATCATGTTTAAACTGCGGATATAGTAGCAGCTTAGCACTTCTCAATGTGGTAAGATAGAGTCTGAATTTTTACTGTTTTTTACAAGTTTTTAAAATTAAATTTGTTTTGGAAAAGTAAACAATTAGGCATGTAAGTTTCTCTTGTCAGAGTGGGAAGCAGATTTGTGCTTGCTGAACAGAGAGTCTCCTACTTGGGAAAGAAATTTGGTACTTGGTTGGCATAGACTGGAACAAAATCAGTGTTTCCTGTTCAGCATCTCATCAATACTCTTACTTTACCCCTAAACCATGAAAAGTAACTAATTTTATAATAATTCATTAGATAGTAGGGTTCCATATGTAAAATTTTGCCTTTTTTTTTAAGTTTATTTATTTTGGGACCAAGAGAGAGAAAGAGCATGTGTGTGCACAGGGGAGGAGCAGAGAGAGAGGGAGAGAGAATCCTAAGCAGGCTACCCTCAGCATAGATCCCTGAGATCATGATCTGAGCCAAAATCAAGAGTCTTAAGCTCAACTGACTGTGCCACCCAAGCACCCCATATAAAATTTTGCTTTTTAAAACACACATACCTGAAATCTGTTTGCCACTTTTGGTAAATACATGTGTTCCGTATCTGTTCCCTTTTATTGAGTATGAGTTTAGGGTGGGTGAGGAAGATCTTATTTTGAGAGTTCATTGTTTGGATTTCCAATGCTGTGGCAACTTAGGCATGTACAGGTCATCATAACCTGAAAATAATGATTCTACCACTTTTAAAAATTTTCTTTTTAAATGTTTTATTTATTTTTGAGACAGAAAGAGACAGCATGAGCAGGGGAGGGGCAGAGAGAGAGGGAGACACAGAATCCGAAGCAGGCTCCAGGCTCTGAGCTGTCAGCACAGAGCCCGATGCGGGGCTTGAACTCATGGACTGTGAGATCAGGACCTGAGCTGAAGTCAGATGCCTAACCAACTGAGCCACCCAGGGGCCCCATGATTCTACCACTTTTAATAAAAGTAGTTACATGTCAAGTGTTCTCCCACCTCACACTCATGAATAGACTTTTACTGTTTAAGTTTTCCCTGATTGTTGGCTATTTGACAGTACTTCACAGATGCAAGGTGAGCGTAAGATGAAATAGCAATTGTTTCAAAGTTTTTAAGTGGGATAAATGGAACAGTTGAATTACATATAAAGCTATAGACAAACAATATGAAAGAAACCATTTAGGAAGAAGAAAAGCTTGATAGTTTCTTAAAAAAACTATACTCTTAGCATATGATCCAGCAGTTGCCCTCTTTGGATTTATTCAAATGTGTTGAAAAATTAGATCCACACAAAAACTTGCATACTTACGTTTACAGCTGCTTCATAATTGCTGAAACTTGGAAACAACCAAGATGTGTTTCAGTAGGTGTGTGGATAAATAAACTGGTATACACAGACAACAGGATATTACTCAGCTCTGAAAAGAAATGAGCTCTTAAGCAATGAAAAGATGTGGAGAAACCTTAGATGTACATTGCTAAGTGGAAGAAACCAATGTGAAAGGGCTACATACTGTGTGATTACAACTACATAAGGTCTTGGAAAAGGCAAACCACTGGAGACAGTAAAAATATCCTTGGCTGCCAGGGGTTGGACAGGTAGGGGTGAACTGGCAGAGCTCAGGATTTTTAGCACAGTGAAACTATTACACTATAATGGTGGATTCATGTCATTATACATTGTTCAAACTAGTAAATGTACTGAGAGAATGAAACCCAGTGTAAACTGTGGACTTTGGGTGATAATGTGTTATTGTAGGTGAATTGATTGAAACAAATCTCTTCAGTGGGGCATGTTGATAGTGGGGGAGGCTGTGTGTGTGGGTGGGGGTTAGGTGTAAGGGGTGGGGCTGAGGATATTTAGGTGTACTTTGGGCTCAATTTTACTGTGAACCTAAAACTATTCTAAAAAAGTCTATTTAAAAAAGGGCAAGTAGGACCCCCTTGGCTACTTCTTCAATTTACACAGAGACAGGTAAATGGAAAATAAAACACATACCGCTCTTGTTAAAAAAGGTTGACAGAGTCTGGGCGCCTGGGTGACTCAGTCCTTTAAACGTCTGACTCTTGGTTTCGGCTTAGGTCATGATATCACGGTTTATGAATTTGAGCCCCACATTGGGCTCTGTGCTGCCTGTGCGGAGCCTGCTTGAGATTCTCTTTCTTTCTGTTCCGTCTTCTCTCTCTCTCTCTCTCTCTCTCAACAAATAAACTTAAAAAAAGTTGACAAAGTCAGTGAAAGGATAGTGTTTCAAACAAGAATGGTGTATCAAAAGATTGATTAAAGGAGGTCTTGGGGAAATTTTGATGAAGGCTTTTAATATTTTTGCCAAAATTATCCCTTATGATTTGACTGTGAAGGTAAAAGCAAAGGTTGCTGTATTATGCAGTTACATAAGTTTCTTAATTTTTTTATTTTTTTATTTTTTTGTTCTAAGGCTTAGTGTATAGATTTGGTTATAACTTATTGAACTAAAATGTTGACATTTATTTTCATAATTTAAAATTTCATTTTAAAAGGTGAAGCTACATATTCAAACTCTTTTTCACTACGGTGAAAATTTGTTTGGTCTCTAAAGTGGCCTTCCTCTGTTACTTTCATGTGAGGAAGGACTTCTTGCATCTATGGTTGGCGGGGCATTATGCCAAACAAGGGATATAATGTTTAGCTAAAACAGGTGTGCTCCTTGTTCTCCATTTGTTTACAGTCATGTGGCACCCTAACAAGTATAAAATCACAATCGTAATTCAATGAAGAAAAAGAAAATAGAACTCTGATAGCATGTAGCAGGGAGAACTTATTTCTCCTAGTAGTTAATGAGGAAGACTTGCTTGAGGAAGTGAACTTAGAAGTTCACTGAAGGAAGAATGTAGGTTAGTAAGGTAGAGGAGGAAGCTGTTGCTGGTCAGGCCATGTATGGAGAGGGAATGTGGGCATTTTTAGGCACTGACAGGTCATTTGGCAAAAGCACAAAGGAGCGAGGTGGAGGGTGATAGGCAGTACTTATAGGTCAAGTTAAGAATTTAATTTTTTGGGGGGCACCTGGGTGGCTCAGTCGGTTAAGTATTCGACTTCGGCTCAGGTCATGATCTCACAGTTTGTGAGTTCAAGCCCCGTATCAGGCTCTGTGCTGTCAGTTTAGAGCCTGCAGCTTGCGTTGGATTCTGTGTCTCCCTCTGTCTCTTCCCCTCCCCCACTCTCTCTCTGTCAAAAAATGAATAAGTGTTAAAAAAACTTAAAAAAAGAATTTAATTTTTTTAAATAATTTTTTTCTATGCAAATATAAATACATAAATTGACCTAAATGCATAAATGTGATCACTCGTACTTCCTTTTACTGGTATGTTCGGGTAGTTTTCTTTTTCTTTCTTTCTTTTGCTCACTTCCTTTTCTCCTCTCTTTTTCCTGTTGTTAAAAAGCAGAATTCAGCCAAGTAAATTGAGAGATCTAATAGACTTAATGATTTGTGAATTGCGCAGCATGGGGTCTAGCAAGTAGAGGGGAGTGAGGAGGTGTTAAAATGGAAGGTTTTTATAGAAAGGAAGTGGAGGCAAGAAAGTTATTAGCACAAGAAAAGGATTGTTCCAGCCTAGGTTGCTTTTCCTTAGGGGGTAGAGGAGGGGGTGTTACTTTGAGGATTACCTCGTCTACCTTTGGGAGACAGAGAGGGCCCAGGTGGCAGATTACCTCATTAGCTGATTAGACTGGTAAAGACTACATTTTTGGTGGAGGTTGAAGCTGCGATTAGATTAGGTATTAAGACTCAGTTTGAGGACTTGGCCTAAGTGACACCATTTTGGGCCAGTAGTTTTCTTTTTAACACTTTCTTATCCCTTCTTCCAAACCTCTTCCCTTTCAGAAAAAGGGTGAAGGGGAGAGCCACCCCCCTGTTTTCTTCCCTCCACCTTTTCCCTCCTTCCCTTCTTCCTCCCTCCCCTTTACTTGTCTTTCCTTCTTCTACCCACATTCACACCACATTCTCTAACCCATATTAAGAACTTGATGATATGGATCCTTTTATATTATTCCCATGCTCGTGAAACAAATAGTATAGACATTTGCAGTAGGCAAAATAATGGCTCCTAAAGATGTCCACATCCTAACCCCTGAGACCTGTGAATACTTTGCCTTACATAGCAGAGAAGACTTGACACATATGATTAAAGTTAAGGACTTTGAGATGGAAAGGGTATCTTGGCTTTTCCATGTGGGCACAATCTAATCATGAGTTAAAAAAGATGGAAAAATGTTTCCAGCTGTGGTCAGGGAGGACTATACTGAAAAAGGATCAAAGAAAGATTTGTTGTGTGTTTTGAAGGAGGAGGGAGGGAACTGTGAGCCACAGAATAGGGGTGGTTTCTGGAAGCTGGGAAGGGCAAGCAAACGGATTTTTCTCTAGAGCCTCCAGAAAGGAATCCAGCCTTGACAACTTGTTGATTTAACATTGGGTGCCACAATGATGCTGTTTTAAGTGTTGGGGTTCCGAGTGTATGGCCAAGAAAGAATTCTTGAGACTTCTTCGGTGCAAAAAGGTGATTTTATTAAAGCACAGGGACAGGATCTATGGGCGGGAAAAGCTGCCCCAGCATTGTGAGGAGAGACTGATTATATACTTGGGAATTGGGGGAGGTAAAGTCAAGGGAAGTTCCCAAAGGGATTTTCAAATGCTCAAAAAGACTCAAAGGATACTGGAGGCCTAGATTGTCCTGCTGAGGTTATTTTTCCCTCTAGCAAAGCATTAACATTAAGATGTAGGGAGTTCCTGGAGAAATGTTATACTCTGCCTGCCTGAAGTAGTTGTTGATAGGCTGCAGGTTATCAGGAAATTTAATTTTATCTGCCATTTCTTTCTGCCTTTGTTTCCCACATCATTGTGAGACCTGTGTCTGACTTATAACCTGTAGAACTGTAAGATAATAATTTTGCATTGTTTTCAGCTGCTGAGTTTGTGGGAGTCTGTTATGCAGCAATAGAAAACTAATAACATTATGTACATACTCTTAATTAAATATGTACTTATTTTTTGTTACTGCTTTTTAAAAATGGGATCATATTATACATACTATTCTCCATCTTGCTTTTCCTTTTCAACAATACCTTGTGAAAATACTGACAAATTACTTTATGTCATTATTTTTAATAGCTACTTAATGTTTAATTCATGGTGTGGCTCTTCTAAACCATCCCTATATTATTATGCATTTCTTTTACTTCCCATTGAACACTGCTGAAATAAGCATCTTTTATATATATAACTGTTTCGTTGTTGTTGTTGTTTGTGGGATAGATTACCAGGAATGAAATTACTGGGTTGAAGGATATAAATATATTAATCATTGTTGCCAGATTGCTTCTGAGAAAGTCAGTAACAGTTCACATCTCTACCAGCAATATTTGGGAGGTGGTGTTAACCTTTTTGAAGGTTTGTCAGTCTAGTTGGTAAAAAGAATTTAATGTTACTTTAATTTTCATTTTTTCATTGCTAGTAATTATAAATCATCTTTTTAAAAAATAATCTTTTAATGTTTCTTGGCTCTTGGATCTGCTTTTCTGTAACTGTTTAGTCCTGTAATTTGCCCAATTTTCTATTCCAGTTTAGCCTTTTCTTGCAATTTGTAACAATGCTGTATATTATAGATATTAATCCTTTGAATGTCATCTATATTACAGTCTATAGTTTGCCTTTCCCCTCTGTTGATTGAGTCATTAGTGCACAGCAGTTCTTAATTTTGATGTAGTCCAATTTATCTTTTTCTTTGTTTCCTGTGCTTTTGGTTATATCCAAGAAATTATTGCCAATTTTAATGTCATGAAAGTTTCCCTGTATGTTTTCTTCTACGAGTTTTATAGTTTTAGGTTTTATGTTTGGGTCTTTGAACATTTTGAATTAGTGTTTGCATGTGCTATAAAGTAAGGGACAATCTTCATTTGCAGGTGCATGTCTCATTTTCCCAGCACCATTTGTTGAAAAGACTGTCCTTTCCCGTTGAATAGTCTTGGTGCCCTTGTTGGATATCATTTGACCATATATGTGAGGTTTTATGTGTGAGTTCTCTGTTCTATCCCACTGGTCTCTATGTCTGTCTTTATGCCTGTATGATACTGTTATCATTACTGTAGCTTTGCAGTAAGTTTTGAAATTAGGAAGTATGACACCTTCATTGATATGCCCAAATTCGAAAGACCCCCAAGAACAAACCACCAGAGTCCAGAGTCAAAGCCAAGCGGCAAGGGTCGTTTATTGCAGGTTTGAACCCGGACCTCCGCGCACTCGTTACAGGTGACGCTAAGAGGTCCCGAGCGAGGGTCTTACAGCTTCTTTTATAGACAGGCACAAACAAGTTAGGGATTTTTCGAGGTTACAGAGCTGTTATTGGTTGACATTTAAATTTGAACACTCAGCAGAACTTGATTGGTTCCCGCCTTTTTTTCAAACCACTCAGAACTTGATTGGTTCCCACCTTTAGGTCAGACCACAACCGGGCATGCCCTGGCTGGTTCCAGGAACGGCGGCGGCGGGGGGGGGGTCTTTTCTTTGCAGTTGTGAGTACACCTGGTAATTTTTCTCTTAGTCTCTCACCATCTCTTTCTTTTTCAGGATTGTTTTGGCTATTTGGGGTCCCTTGTTCCTGATCTTAGAGAAAAAGCTTTCAGTCTTTCACCATCACTCCAAAAAGTTGTGGGCTTTTCATATATGGCCTTTATTATGTTGAAGTAGTTTTCTTCTAGTTTGTTAAATGTTTTTGTGAAAGGGTGTTGAATTAGGACAGACTTTCTGCATTACTTGGGATGATCATGTGTTTTTTTCCTTCATTCTGTTAATGTGTATTACATTGATTGGTTTTTGTATGTTTAAAGATGCTTGTATTCCAGGAATAAATCCCACTTAGTCATAGTGTATAATCCTTTGAATGTGCTATTGAATTGTTTGCTGCTATTTTGTTGAAGAGTTTTGCATTGATATGCATCAAGGATATTGGTCTGTAGTTTTCTGATAGTCTCTTTGTCTAGCTTTGGTGTCACAGTAATAATGCTGGCCTCATAGAAAAAACTTTGGAAGTATTCCTTCCTCTTCAGTTTTTTGGAAGAGTTTGAGTTTTAATTCTTTAAATGGTTCATAGAATTCACCAATGAAGCCATTGTCTTTCAAGCTTTTCTTTGTTGGAAATAAATAAGGTTTGGTATCACCTTTTAAAATTATTCATATAACCCTTTCAAGTTTCACCACTTGCCTACAATTTTTTTTTTTCTTTTTTGGTTCAAGAACCAATCCAAGATCACTGATTGCATTTAGTTTTTCTTTTTCATGTCTTTTTAGTCTGAATCTATTTGGAAGAGTTCCTCTGTCTTTCATGATGTTACCAGTTGACAGAGTACAGACATTTACTCTGCAAGTTGTCCCTTGACCTGGATCTGTTCTATATTTCATGATTAGATTCTGGTCCTATATTCTTGTGAGGAGTACCTCAGAAATGATCACTGTGTACTTCTCAGTGTATGGTGTCAGGAGGCACAGGATGTTGACTTATTTCACCATCCTATCACATTTTGTTTGTCTTAACCATTTGTCTCAAAGTATTGTGAGAGCAGGGGAAGGGAGCTGTCATCAGTTCATCATGTTCTCAGAATCCTTTTTTCCACTTTAGATTGTTATGCCCAGAATTCGTGATCCCCAAATACCGCCAGGGAGCCAAGTCCGATGTAAAAGCAAAAGAGCCTTTATTCGAGCTAGCTCGAGCTCAATCCCCTACCTGCACCGACGCAGCGGTGAGATACCAGGGAAAGAGAGCGAGTTTCAAAAGGACAAAGGTTTTATTGGGGCCTAAGGGCAGTTGGTGAGGTAATGGCTATGGCCTCAGCCGATTGGCTGGGGAAGGGTCCGAGTCCTGTTAGGCAGGTGAGGGGGGGGGTTACTCAAGGGGAGGAGGTGTGGTCAAGGTGAAGGACACAGAACAAGATGGAGTCGGCCGGTGTAGGCCCACCCTTTCAAGATGTCATCACTTAGGGTCATTAGGGAATTTAGCCTTTATTTTAAGAATAATGAGAAGCCATTTAAGTTTTTAGGCAGGAGAAGACATGAAACATTTTTGTGTATGCTGTGAGGTAGAGGTTCAGTTTGTTTTTGTATATATTTTCTACTTATTTCAGCTCTGTGCCTTTTTTTCTTTTAATGTTTATTTATTTTTGAGAAAGAGAGCAAGCACAAGGAGGGGAGGGGCAGAGAGAGAGGGAGACACAGAATCTGAAGCAGGTTTCAGGCTCTGCACTGTCAGCCCAGAGCTGGACCTGGGGCTTGAACCCATGAACCATGAGATCATGACCTCAGCTGAAGTCAGAGGGTTAACCCACTGAGCCACCCAGGAGCTCCTCAGTTCTGTGCCTCCTAATGTTACTTTAAATTTTATTCTGAAGTTTACAATTTGTATATTTATTATAGTCTGACTTCAAGTAATATTACATTACTTCATGTACAATGTAAGAACCTGGCAACCGATATTTTCATTATCTTGTCCTTTGTACCATCTTTGCCATACATTTTACACGTGTGTTAGACTGTAGACCATTTAAAAAAAAGTATTCCCTCACATCGACTTACAGTTTTCTTTTACATTTGTTTTTATGTAATTTTCACAACAAACTTCTCCAACTTTTGTGCTAACAAAAGTAAACCTGTTCCTTTTTCTCAGCTAAAAGAAATTCAGTGAGTAGATTCAACTAAGATCTAGCAATATTAAAAAAAAAATTCATATTTGAAAATAATTTTCTCACAGATGTTGGGCTTCTATACTTTGAAGTTCAAAAGTATGTTTTGGGGTCTTTGAATTAGGTTCTTTATTTTTTAATTTTAATTTTAAAAAATGTTTTAATGTTTATTTTTGAGAGAGACAGAGCATGAGTGGGGGAGGGGCAGAGAGCGAGGGAGACACAGAATAAGAAGCAGGATCCAGGCTCTGAGCTGTAGGCACAAAATCCAACATGGGTGTGGACCCGTGAACCATGAGATTGTGACCTGAACCAAAGTTGGATGCTTAACTGACTGAGCCACCCAGGTGCCCCATAGGTTCTTTATTTTTTCTATTTTGGTATGTATGTAAAACATTTTTCTTTTCTTTTCTTTTCTTTTCTTTCTTTTCTTTTCTTTTCTTTTCTTTTCTTTTCTTTTCTTTGTTTTTTGATTGTTTTTTTTTTCTTTCCAGAAACTCATTTTTATCCTGTGGGTTTCATCTTAACTCCAACATCATGTCTAGTTCTAATGGTGCCAAAGAGAATTCGCACAACAAGGCTCGAACATCTCCGTATCCTGGTTCAAAAGTCCAACGCAGCCAGGTTCCAAATGAGAAAGTAGGATGGTTTGTTGAGTGGCAAGACTATAATCCTGTGGAATACACTGCTGTCTCTGTCTTGGCAGGACCCAGGTGGGCTGATCCTCAGATCAGGTGAGCAAACTAGTCAGTGTTAGCTGGTAGCTGGGTGTAAGACGGAGAAGAGAATGATTGTATTTGTAAATTACCATTTTGATAGCTGAAAAATCATTTTCATCTAGTGCTTGACTTTGTTATAAAGCAGTTTCCAACATTTGGCTGGGATTCTTTCTCAAGCTAGACAGTCCATGTTTGCTTATTCTTTTGGGAGTTTTATGATCCTTCCAAAAAGGTAAATCTATTTTACTATGGAGATTTTTGTTTTATGAGGTGACAAGTAGTGGTATCTGTTTTCATTTGTTCTGTTTAGGTTATCAGTAGAACATCTCTTATTGTTATTTTCCACCATAGCTAGACTTGTATTTGAAGTAGTGAAAATATTTTTCAGAAATTTTTCAGATTACCAAGAACAGCATGATGATAAAATTGGAGTAATGTGATAAAATAGAAAAGGGATAAAGAAGAAAAAAACTCAAGCAAAAATCCTTTGACTAAATTCATAGGAGTACATTGATTCACATTTTCTATTTATGTTCCTTTTAATGAATACGTAGAGTGTTTAAATGTACTGAGTATGAACTAGGTACTGTACTAAACGTTTTATAAACATTATTTTATTCTTACAACTATTCTGGAAGATAGGGTTGTTATTTGTGCTTTATAGAAAAACAAAACACACACAAAAAATGGAAGCACACAAAGTTTGCCCTTTACATATTGTCACAGAGCTGCTAGTAGATGGTATAGTGTGGACTTGAACTCAGTCTGACTCCAGAATTCATGCTCTTAATCACTCTGCTAAGCTGCTACCCTAATTTTAGAACAGCTTTACAAATTTGATTCCATGGGAAAATTTATTATAAATGCCTCGAGGCATAATTTAGTCAAGTAAGTAAAAACTGTTGCAAGTTGGATAGATCCAGTATTAGTTCTAGGTTAAACTTTACTATGGACTTATTGCTGTGACTAGATTTTGACATACAGTTTCCCTATTTTATTCAAAGATGTGTTTGTCATTTTGTGATACTACTTGGATTTTAATTAATCATGAAGCTAATCTGTAGAGAAATTTGTAGCTTTAATAAGTTGCATTTTCCCCATTTTGAGTATTTACATATTTGCACATACATTATACATATACATTATACACAAAATTGATGTTGGTAGGGGTGCTATATAGTGTAAATAGAGGAAGATTGCATACATTTTCTTCATTCAGTTTAATTTTTAAGAGTTGAATTTATATCACCATCTAAAATCAAGCTTTACTACCAATATTAATATTTCAATTATGATTATGTTCATGCTTTTTTTTTTTCCTCTGGTGAATTTCTAGAGTCCCAAGAGCATTGTAACCCTGGTTGTATAATTTCATGATTTTTACCATTTAATTATTTTTTATTTGTGTGTTAGATGGAAGATTGGTTAGAAGTCCTGAGAGAGTTTTTGGATCATTCAAATTGGAAATTATTTCCAAAATAGAGCAGAAATATTTCTATGTTCTCTTAACTGATATTAAAGCAAGGAAAAAAGTGAATCTTCTGTCAGAACCACCTATGAATTATGTAGTGCTATACAACTCTTTATTCACTATCAACGCAGTTATATCAGTGATTTTGTAATGGTGAGGAAAGTAGTATATTTATGTCTACTTTGAAAATAAATATTTTTTAAAGTTTATTTTGAGAGAGAGTATGAGCAGGGGAGGGGCAGAGAGAGAGAGGGAGAGAGAGGATACTAAGCAGGCTCTGCACTGTCAGCACAGAGTCCGACATGGGGCTTGAACTCAGGAACTGTGAGATCATGACTTGAGCTGAGATCAAGAGTTGATTGCTTAACCAACTGAGCCACCTAGGTGCCCCAAAAATATTTTTATTGAGGTATGACAAATGAAATAAAATGCACACTTAAGTGTGCAGCTATAGCTCAGAACAACTTTTTATTTCTATAGCTGTAACTGCCATCCAGATTAAAATTCAGAACATTTCTAACATATAACATTGATTTTAATCTAGATCATAGTTATTATGAAGTTTTGGGGTAAATTCACGGTTTTATGGATTTATTTGATGAAAATATTAACCAGTGTACATTTGAGGAAATTAAAATTACTTTGAGACCGTAAAAACATCAAGATATCACAAAGAATATTATTTCTGGAACCACATAGGAACCATTAATTGCAATATTGTGCCCACAGACAATTCTTCCATGCTGATAAATGATGTAGACTTTTTTTGTACCATGTGGGAGGAACTGTGGTTTCTCTGCCTAGTCCTTCCCAGAGGGATTATAATACACATCCTTGTATTGTAAGGTGTTTTGGTTAACTTTTTTCTTTTTTTTCCAGAAACAGTTTTGAAGGACTAAATGGATTTGTAAATGAAAACTAACTCTTAAAAATTTTAGTTTCAGGGATACTTTATTATAAATAACAGGCTGACTGGCATTAGTAAGCTGTTGGTAGTATTGGGCCATTATTTCTTATTTTGCTTTGGTATTCTTATTACAGTGAAAGTAACTTCTTTCCCAAGTTTAATGAAAAGGATGGGCATGTTGAGAGAAAGAGCCAGAATGGTCTATATGAGATTGAAAATGGAAGACCCAGGTAGGTACTGGGGATGGATATCTTACAATAAATAGGTCTTTGAAAGGTAGAAAATGTAATTAACCTTTATTGAGTGTTTGTGTGTGCCAGACAATGTACAAAAGAATTTATATATGTGATCTGATTAAATCATTACAATAACCCTGTGGGTGGATATTTTTAGTTCCATTTACAGATAAGGAGAGAGAATGTAAGCAATTTGCATATAGTAAGTGGCAGAGGCAGTATTTGAGTGCATTTTTTTGTAACTCCACTTTGAAGGTAGAAATAATTAGTTGAATAAATTAACAGAGGAAGGATTGAGAATTGTGTTTATTAGTTCTTTATTAAATTTATTAAATTAGTGCCTTAAACTAAGAATTTACCCAAACATGTAAGAGTAAAAATAAAAATAACCCAGTAATTTAACATCAAGATTCTTTCTGTACTTTTAAAAATGATTTTTATACACAACTCCAACAATTTCCATTTTCCTTAAGACATTATAAAAGTTAGGAAAAAATGTAAAAATTAGCATGCCCCAAATAAAACAAAGAAGGATCAGATTCTGTAATCATGGTTTTTATCTTGCAAAAATGTTGCAACTTGTATTCTTCCTTCCTCAAGGACAAGGCAATGATCTGGCTTCTCTCACCACAACCTGGTCCTTTAGTTTTGCTAACTCTTTCTTTGGTCATAATTTCACTTTTCTGTCTTTTTAAGTCAGACCTTCTTTGCATTTGACTTATTCCTTAGGTTTTTCTGGATAAAAAAATATATTAAAAGATATTTATCCATGAAAAAGGATAGGCAGCAAAGGCAAGCTAGCATGTTGTTTTAGTCAAGAGTCTAATGGAAACAATTCTAGCTTGCCTTAGTAAAAAGTGAACTTTAGGGTTATTGGGTCATCTCAAGCAGTCCGAAGTGTAAATGCAGCTAACTTTAGGTAGAATTGAAAATCTGTCTCTGCTTTTCTTTCTATCTTGCCTTTATTTCTCTTTCACTGCAAACAACTTTCTCTGCTTCTCAGACTATAGGGTAGTCTATGTGTCTTTTCCATAGTTTCTGATTTACCAGTTATAAGCTTGGTCATCTATAAAAATGAACTTTCACTCTTTAAATATTGGCTTTGATCATTTGTGTTCAGGGATGTATACTTATTTGGAATAAAACATAGTTGCTGGCCACCCTGCCCCTCCTCCTGTGAATTTGAAAAGTAAAATTATTGTCACCTGGGCAGGTGCCTTGTCTTAATTGAAAGTCTTGCTGATATATTTTTGGTCTAGTACAGTATAAAAATTCATTCAACTTGAATAACAGTCACAAGGAAGACCAGAATACAAACAGATGGCTGACAGGGAAAATTTTGGCTGTTTGTGTATTTACTTTCATATATTGGGAGGACAAAAGATATAATCTTAAAAAGGTAAGATTGTAGATTAGGGCATTTTACTGGGACATAATGAAAGTTGAACATTTAAGGAATATTCATTGGAAGAAAATTACTCAGGCCTGAGTGTTGCTATGTTCACCTGACAGACTTTTTAACATTGGGTTGTGCTATTGGTTAAATAGTTGGCATTTTTATAAAATTGTTTTCTTTAAAACTTGAATTTTGGTATATTTGAAATCTTGAAATATTGAATAATACTACCTCATTATATGCTACAAAATATATATTATTGGTAATAAACATCCAGAACCCACTGAGAAAACATTTTCTTTAAAAAGTAACAAAAATAATGGGAAGGGTTGTATGAGATGAGAGTAAGAAAAGGGGATGTTGAGAAAGTGAAGAGAAATGTGGGTATCTTGAATGATAAATCATCATTGTTGTAGAGCTAGAGGATCATTAGGTGCAGACCATTCACCTGCCCTGTTGTAAGAGTCCAGTAAGGTGTTAGTTTGAATTTAGGAGTATACGTGAAAACTGAAACAAATTCTCTTATAGAACAGCTTCAGAAATGAGATCTTCCTCCTGGATCAAGCGCAAAGCTTAAGACGTGCACAAAAGAAAAGTTAAATAACAGCATAAGGAAATGTGTGATTTTAGTGGCAGATATGTGATAGCGTTCCTGGATTTGGGAGGAGATACTATTTCCCTCTTATTGCACTTACTGCCTTCTTTTGGGCCATGTCAAGTTGGGTTTAAAAAGATGAACATATTCAATTGATTTTCTATATTCTTTTCCCAGAAATCCTGCAGGACGGACAGGACTGATTGGCCGGGGGCTTTTGGGGCGATGGGGCCCAAATCATGCTGCAGATCCCATCATAACCAGGTAAGAATGAAAAAAAACATTTCAATAGCAAAGAGCCAGGTGATTGGAGAAATATGGACTGTAACTATGTGTTTATACACACACACACACACACAAACGTATGTATGTATATGTACACGTGTATAAATATATGCGTTTGTATACATATATGTATATGTGTATGTATATGCTCATAAGCGCAAACACTGGAAAGGTATATTAAAAAAATTTTTTTTAATGTTTTTATTTATTTTTGAGACAGAGAGAGACAGAGCATGAGCAGGGGAGGGGCAGAGAGAGAGGGAGACACAGAATCTGAAGCAGGCTCCAGGCTCTGAGCTGTCAGCACAGAGCCCGATCTGGGGCTCGAACTCACAGACTGTGAGATCATGACCTGAGCTGAAGTCGGACGCTTAACTGACTGAGCCACCCAGGCGCCCCTTGAAATGTATATTTTAAAGGGTCTTGATGTGAAATCATACTGATGTGATACAAGTGTAAAGTTGTAGTTTTATATGAGTAGGCTAGGCATTATCTGAACAAAGTTAATTCACATAGTGAATTTACTGAACATCTGTTTGTTCTCAAAATTGAGTAGGTGCTTTGGAGGATATAAAAAAGATAAAAGAATTCTACGTTTCAGCTCCCTATCACAGAAGAGCTATGGCTTAATTTGTAAGATGAAAAATATGAAATAAGAAAACGTGTCAAGGTACAATGGGTGAGACAGTCTGCTTTAAGAACTAGATTAGATGTGGGTTGTGATGACGGTAAACTGTAACATCGAAGAAAGGCATTATGAAGGAGGCAGACTTGAGCTGAACTTGAAGCTTGGATAGGGGGACAACAGGAGGCCTAAGGAAAAAAGCTTATAGTAATATCTATTTGAGTTTTTTTTTTAATATAAAATTTATTGTCAAATTGTTTTCCATTCAACACCCAGTGCTCATCCCAAAAGGTGCCCTCCTCAATACCCATCCCCCACCCTCCCCTCCCTCCCATCCCCCATCAACCCTCAGTTTGTTCTCAGTTTTTAAGAGTCTTATGCTTTGGCTCTCTTCCTCTCTAAACTCTTTTTTTTTTTCCTTCCCCTCCCTCATGGACTTCTGTTAAGTTTCTTAGGATCCACATAAGAATGAAAACATATGGTATCTTTCTCTGTATGACTTATTTCACTTGGCATAACACTCTCCGGTTCCATCTACGTTGCTACAAAAGGCCATATTTCATTCTTTCTCATTGCCACGTAGTATTCCATTGTGTATATAAACCACAATTTCTTTATCCATTCATCAGTTGATGGACATTTAGGCTCTTTCCATAATTTGGCTATTGTTGAGAGTGCTGCTATAAACATTGGAGTACAAGTGCCCCTATGCATCAGCACTCCTGTATCCCTTGGGTAAATTCGTAGCAGTGCTATTGCTGGGTCATAGGGTAGGTCTATTTTTAACTTTTTGAGGAACCTCCACACTGTTTTCCAGAGCGGCTGCACCAGTTTGCATTCCCACCAACAGTGCAAGAGGGTTCCCATTACTCCACATCCTCACCAGCATGTATAGTCTCCTGATTTGTTCATTTTGGCCACTCTGACTGGTGTGAGGTGATATCTGAGTGTGGTTTTGATTTGTATTTCCCTGATGAGGAGCGACATTGAGCATCTTTTCATGTGCCTGTTGGCTATCTGGATGTCTTCTTTAGAGAAGTGTCTATTCATGTTTTCTGCCCATTTCTTCACTGCATTATTTTTCGGGTGTGGAGTTTGGTGAGCTCTTTATAGATTTTGGATACTAGCCCTTTGTCCGATATGTCATTTACAAATACCTTTTCCCATTCCATTGGTTGCCTTTTAGTTTTATTGATTGCTTCCTTTGCTGTGCAGAAGCTTTTTATCTTGATGAGGTCCCAATAGTTCATTTTTGCTTTTAAGTCCCTTGCCTTTGAGGATGTATCAAGTAAGAAATTGCTGCGGCTGAGGTTAGAGAGGTTTTTTTCCTGCTTTCTCCTCTAGGGTTTTGATGGTTTCCTGTCTCACATTCAGGTCCTTTATCCATTTTGAGTTTGTTTTTGTGAATGGTGTAAGAAAGTGGTCTAGTTTCATCCTTCTGCATGTTGCTGTCCAGTTCTCCCAGAACCATTTGTTAAAGAGACTTTTTTCCATTGGATATTCTTTCCTGCTTTGTCAAAGATTAGTTGGCCATACTTTTGTGGGTCTAGTTAAGGGGTTTCTATTGTATTCCGTTGGTCTATGTGTCTGTTTTTGTGCCAATACCATGCTATCTTGATGATTACAACTTTGTAGTAGAGACTAAGGTCTGGGATTGTGATGCCTCCTGCTTTGGTCTTGTTCTTCAAAATTACTTTGGCTATTCAGGGCCTTTTGTGGTTCCATACAAATTTTAGGATTGCTTGTTCTAGCTTCGAGAAGAATGCTGGTGCAGTTTTGATTGGGATTGCATCAAATGTGCAGATAGCTTTGGGTAGTATTGACATTTTAACAATATTTATTCTTCCAATCCGTGAGCACAGAATGTTTTTCCATCTCTTTATATCTTCTTCAATATCCTTCATGAGCTTTCTATAGTTTTCAGCATACGGATCTTTTGCATCTTTGGTTAGGTTTATTCCTAGGTATTTTATGCTTCTTGGTGCAATTGTGAAGATCAGTTTCTTTATTTGTCTTTCTGTTGCTTCATTATTAGTGTATAAGAATGCAACTGATTTCTGTACATTGATTTTGTATCCTGCGAAGTTGCTGAATTCATGTATCAGTTCTAGCAGACTTTAGGTGGAGTCTTTTGGATTTTCCATGTATAATGTCATGTCATCTGCAAAAGTGAAAGCTTGACTTCATCTTTGCCAATTTTGATGCCTTTGATTTCCTTTTGTTGTCTGATTGCTGATGCTAGAACTTCCAACACTATGTTAAACAACAGCGGTGAGAGTGGACATCCCTGTTGTGTTCCTGATCTCAGGGGGGAAGCTCTCAGTTTTTCCCCATTGAGGAGGATATTAGCTGTGGTCTTTTCATAAATGGCTTTTATGATGGTTAAGTATGTTCCTTCTATCCCGACTTTCTCGAGGGTTTTTATTAAGAAAGGATGCTGAATTTTGTCAAATGCTTTTTCTGCATCGATTGACAGGATCATATGGTTCTTATCTTTTCTTTTATTAATGTGATGTATCACATTGATTTGTGAATGTTGAACCAGCCCTGCAGCCCAGGAATGAATCCCACTTGATCATGGTGAATAATTCTTTTTATGTGCTGTTGAATCTGATTTGCTAGTATCTTACTGAGAATGTTTGCATCCATAATCTTCAGGGATATTGGCCTGTAGATCTCTTTTTTTGCTGGGTCTCTGTCTGGTTTAGGAATCAAATGAATGCTGGCTTCGTAGGATGAGTCTGGAAGTTTTCCTTCCCTTTCTATTTTTTGGAATAGCTTGAGAAGGATAGGTATTATCTCTGCTTTAAATGTCTGGTAGAATTCCTCTGGGAAGCCATCTGGTCCAGGACTCTTACTTGTTGGGAGATTTTTGATAACTGATTAAATTTCTTCAGTGGTTATAGGTCTGTTCAAGCTTTCTATTTAATCCTATTGGAATTTTGGAAGTGTGTGGGTGCTTAGGAATTTGTCCATTTCTTCCAGGTTGTCCAGTTTCTTGGCATATAATTTTTCATAATATGCCCTGATAATTGCTTGTATTTCTGAGGGATTGGTTGTCATAATTCCATTTTCATTCATGATTTTATCTATTTGGGTCATCTCCCTTTTTGAGAAGCCTGGCTAGAGGTTCATCAATTTTGTTTATTTTTTTCAAAAAAACAACTCTTGGTTTCATTGATCTGCTCTACAGATTTTTAGATTCTATATTGTTTATTTCTGCTCTGATCTTTATTATTTCTCTTCTTCTGCTGGGTTTGGGGTGTCTTTGCTGTTCTGCTTCTATTTCCTTTAGGTGTGCTGTTAGATTTTGTATTTGGGTTTTTTCTTATATCTTGAGATAGGATTGCAATGTATTTTCCTCTCAGGACTGCCTTCGCTGCATCCCAAAGCGTTTAGATTGTTGTATTTTCATTTTCATTTGTTTCCATATATTTTTAAATTTCTTCTCTAATTGCCTGGTTGACCCACTCATTCGTTAGTAGGGTGTTCTTTAACCTCCATGCTTTTGGAGGTTTTCCAGACTTTTTCCTGTGGTTGATTTCAAGCTTCATCGCATTGTGGTCCGAAAGTATGCATGGTATGATCTCAATTCTTGTGTACTTATGAAGGGCTGTTTTGTGACCCAGTATGTGATCTATCTTGGAGAATGTTCCATGTGCACTCGAGAAGAAAGTATATTCTGTTGCTTTGGGATGCAGAGTTCTAAGTATATCTGTCAAGTCCATGTGATCCAATGTATCATTCAGGGCCCTTGTGTCTTTATTGATTCTGTGTCTAGATGATCTATCCATTGTTGTAATTGGAGTATTAAAGTCCCCTGCAATTACCACATTCTTATCAATAAGGTTGCTTATGTTCGTCAGTAATTGTTTTATATATTTGGGGGCTCCTGTATTCGGCACATAGACATTTATAATTGTTAGCTCTTCCTGATGGATAGACCCTGTAATTATTATATAATGGCCTTCTTCATTTCTTGTTACAGCCTTTAATTTAAAGTCTAGTTTGTCTGATATAAGTATGGCTACTCCAGCTTTCATTTGACTTCAGTAGCATGATAGATCGTTCTCCATCCCCTCACTTTCAATCTGAAGGTGTCCTCAGGTCTAAAATGAGTCTCTTGTAGACAGCAAATAGATGGGTCTTGTTTTTTTTTTATCCATTCTGATACCCTATGTCTTTAGGTTGGAGCATTTAGTCCATTGACATTCAGTGTTATTATAGAAAGATACGGGTTTATTGTCGTTGTGATGTCTGTAGGTTTCATGCTTGTAGTGATGTCTCTGGTACTTTGTCTCACAAGATCCCTTTAGGATCTCTTGTAGGGCTGGTTTAGTGGTGATGAATTCCTTCAGTTTTTGTTTGTTTGGGAAAACCTTTATCTCTCCTTCTATTCTGAATGACAGACTTGCTGGATAAAGGATTCTCGGCTGCATATTTTTTCTGTTCATCACATTGAAGATTTCCTGCCATTCCTTTTTGGCCTGCCAAGTTTCAGTAGATAGATCCGTCACTAGTCTTATTGGTTTCCCTTTATATGTTAAAGCATGTTTATCCCTAGCTGCTTTCAGAATTTTCTCTTTATCCTTGTATTTTGCCAGTTTGACTATGATATGTCGTGCAGAAGGTCAATTCAAGTTACGTCTGAAGAGTTCTCTGTGCCTCTTGGATTTCAATGCCTTTTTCCTTCCCCAGAATAGGGAAGTTCTCGGCTATGATTTCTTCAAGTACACCTTCAGCAACTTTCTCTCTTCCTCCTCTGGAATCCCCAATATCGTATATTATTGCGTTTCATAGCATCACTTAGTTCTCTAATTCTACCCTCGTACTCCTGGATTTTTTTATCTCTTTTTCTCAGCTTCCTGTTTTTCCATAATTTTATCTTCTAATTCATCTGTTCTCTCCTCTGCCTCTTCAGTCCACGCTGTGGTCGCCTCCATTTTATTTTGCAGCTCATTTATAGCATTTTTTAGCTCCTCCTGACTGTTCCTTAGTCCCTTGATCTCTGTGGCAATATTCTCTGCTGTCCTCTATACTTTTTTCAAGCCCAGCGATTATTTTTATGACTATTATTCTAAATTCATGGTCCATTATATTGGTTAAATCATTTTTGATCAGTTCGTTAGTTGTTGCTACTTATTGGAGTTTGTTTTGAGGAGAATTCTTCCGTTTCGTCATTTTGGATAGTCCCTGTGGTGGCGTGGAACTGCAGCGCACTTCCCCTGTGCTGTCTGGAGTAACTTGTGTTGGTGGGCTTGGCCGCAGTCAGACCTGATGTCTGCCCCCAGGCCACCGCTGGGGCCACAGTCAGAGTGGTGTGTACCTTATCTTTCCCTCTCCCAGGGGCAGGACTCACTGTGGAGTGGTGTGGCCCTTGTCTGGGCTACTTACACACTGCCAGGCTTGTGGTGCTTCGATGGGATCTGGTGTATTAGCTGGGGTGGATCCACAAGGTGCACAGGAGCGGGAGGGGCAGACTCAGCTCGCTTTGCCTTTGGTGGTCCGCTTTGGGAGGGGCCCTGTGGCACCGGGAGGGAGGCAGACCCGTCAGAGGGATGGATCCACAGAAGCACAGCCTTGGGTGTTTGTGCAGTGCCAGCAAGTTCCGTTACGGGAACTGGTTCCCTTTGGGATTTTGGCTGGGGGATGAGAGAGGGAGATGGTGCTTTCCAGTGCCTTTTTCCTTGGCAAGCTGAGCTCTGTCCTGCGGGGCTCAACAACTATCTTTCCCGTAGTCCTTTAGCTCTCCTGCTGTCCGAGCAGAGCTGTTGACTTATGACATTCCAGATGTTAAGTCCCGCTGGCTGTCAGAACATACTCTGTGTGGCCCCTCTGCTTTTGCAAGCCAGACTCGGGGATTCCGCCTTGCCACGCAGGCTGCCCCTCCGTCGCCCTGGCTCCCTCCCGCCAGTCCAGGTTGTGCGCTCCGCCTCTTCACCCTTCCTACCCTCTTCCGTGGGCCTCTTGTCTACGCTTGGCTCCAGAGAGTCCATTCTGCTAGTCTTCTGGCAGTTTTCTGGGTTATTTAGGCCGATGTGGGTGGAATCTAAGGGATCGGCAGGGCAAGGTGAGCCTAGTGTCCTCCTATGCCGCCATCTTCCCCCTCAAAATCCTCCATTTGAGTATTGAGGGACAATGAAAGGATCAGCTGGTTGAAGCAGAAAAATTTGTAGAATAGTGGGTAATCAAACATGTAATTTTTATGCAGTTTTATTGTGGAGAATATTACAATAACAAAGTTTAGGAGTGTTAAGGGGAGCCCTTGAAGATTTCGGAATAGGGGACAGGCATTCTTTTCCTGAGGTAAATCTATCTGGTAAGCCACATCATATTCAGAAGGCCCCTTGGTAAGCATGAATCAGAATAAGGAAGGCAGGTGAATCTTAGGTTTAGATGGACTTGACCCTCTCCATAGGAATCATCTTTTCAGCATGTCTGGAATATTCTGTCATCTCTGTCATCCTTTTAATTTTTGTATTGTTAGGATTTCTTCACTGACCAACTCCGTCTTCACAAATAATTGTCACTTTGCTTTAAATAATGCAAATACCCTCAATATTTTTATTTTTTAATTTTCATATTTTGAGGGTCTTCCTTTCTTTCAGGAAACTTTTTCTCTGATCCGAGATCCAGTAATGATTTCATAGGTTAACTCTAAGAAAACAGCTTAATTCCCCTCTTTTCAAGTTACTGGAAGAGGCACCAATATTTGTCCCATCTTATTCTCCTCAGCCTTTCAATTTCCCTGACAAAAGAGGTCTTTACCCCACAGCTCACTCCATTTTTCTGCTTCCTTCCTTTCTTGCTTCCTCCCGCCCAGCCATCTACCTATCTTATGTATAGATGCTTATGTATCTACCTACCAACCCACGTATCCATTTAAAATTCCTTTAGAGGGGCACCTCGGTGGTTCAGTTGGTTAAGTGTCCAGCTCGATTTCGGCTCAGGTCATGATCTCATGGTTTGTGAGAGATCCTGCTTGGGATTCTCTTTGTCTGTCTCTCTCTCTCTCTCTCTCTCTCTCTCTCTCTCTCTCTCTCTCTGCCCCTTCCCCCTGTACATGCATGCTCTCTATTTCAAAAGAAATAAATAAACTTAAATAAATAAAATTACTTTAGAAACTTTATGGTTTAAATGAAATGGGAAGAGTTAATATACTTTTAATGAATGTAAGTAAAAAATATTAATGACAGTATCAGTTTTGTTTCCAACTTTGGTAAGGCTGGCTAAAATCAGGAAGGTGTGAAAGCATTTGAAGTAGAAATACCAGTAAGGGGACAAGAAGCAGAAAAGGGAAGCTAGACACTTGGAAGTTAGCCTTTCATTAGCTTATCTTTATCTCTGGTGGGCCAAATACATGGGAGTGTATGTGGTGATTGGGTTGCATTGTTTTGAAATAGACTTTTTGAGCTTAATGCAGCCATTATACAACAGCTTCAGCAATAGCTGAAGACTTTGAGAGGGTCCAAGGCTATGGAAAAGCCCACAGATGGCAGAGTCTAGCTTTCACCTGTACTGTTAGGTTGATGCTCTTTATTACCTCAGTAATGCATATACTGACCTATGAGTTGGTCTAAATGAGTGAGTGGCAGTGGAAATGGAAGGAAGAGAAGAATGTAAGATGTTAAAAAGGAAGCATCAACAAGGCTAAAGCACATTGTTAAAAAGTATTGCTCTCCTCTGCTAGGTGCTGTCATCAGTTTTTCCATTTGTTTCTCACACAACTCCTCAAAGTAGATATTAACATCTCTGTTTTATAGATCTGAAAATGAAGACTCACTGGGGTTAAGTGACTTGCCTAAATGTTTATGTCGAACTGAAATTTGAGTCTGTGGTATTTGGCTCCAGATATTATACTTTTTCTCTTTTATACCAGTTTTTCACTAATGAGTAATCATAGGAATCATCTAGGCGCTTTAAAGATTCCATTCCCTTTTCTTTCAAGTACTTCATGATTCAGAACAGCTCTGTATAGTGTAATTTAACAAATGCTCCAGGGAAAGTGTTAAATGTTTCTGTTCTCAGGGACCTCTCCTAGAGATTGGGTGGGTACAACTATCTGATGTTCCTTTAGATCCTTTAAAGTGAAAATGAGGTGGGAAGTGTTGATACATTACTGTGAGTAAAGTCAGATCCATAGTTAGTGGTATTCTCATTTTCTTTCCAGTTTTGGTGAAACAGGAAGGTGTGGGCCATCAGAAGTGGGGAGGGAATATCAATAGTATTTAGAAATAGTCTTTGGCATTTAACAAATGTTAATGAGGTTCATTAATTAAAATATACATTATTTCCATTATATCAAGGATTTTGTTTTAAATTTGGTAATAATTTATTTGATGATAAGGTTTTGGAGTGATGGGGATTGGAGCTAATGGTCAAGAAAGAATTCTTGAGACTTCTTCAGTGCAAAAAGGTGATTTTATTAAAACATGGGGTTAGGACCCGGGGGCAGAAATTGCTGCCTTGGGACCTCTGAGGAGAGACTGGTTATGTACTTGGAAGTTTGGGGAGTAAAGTGGGGGGAGGAGTTTCCAAAGGGATTTTCATATGCTGAAGAAGACTCACAGGATCCAGGAGGCCTAGCTGTTGTCAGCTAGGTCGTTTTCCCCTCTAGCAAAGAATTCACATTAAGACAGCAGGGAGTTCCTGGAGAAATGTTATACCCTGCCTGCCTGAAGTATTTGTCAGTGGGCTGCAGGTTGTAAGGAAATTTAACTTTATCTGCCATTTCCTTCTGCCTTTGTTTCCCTCATCAGTTGGTATTTACAATAAGGAACAAAAGAAGAAACTACTCTGCTCGGTAGTTCTTAAATGAGTGCCTTTGGGGTAAAATCTGAGAAGGTAAACAGGTTATGTGACTGTTCATCATCAGTCTGGCCCTCTCTAGCCCAGCAGCGCCTCTCCCCCAGTCCTGCTTCTCCCTGTGCTGCAGCCAAAACTGGCGGCATGTCTGTCTTGGTTTTCCCAGCTTCTCTAATGTGATGTATATATAGTAGGTGCTGGTAAGTGTGTGTGAGTGTACAGAGCATCTTTCACCTTCTCACGCCCTCCTCTTACCCAATTAGTGTAAACATTCTGTTTTGATTTAAGTAGACAGTATGGTGATTAAGAGTGCAGATTCTGGAAGCAGATTGTCTGGGTTCAAATTTTGGTTTGTACCACTTAGCTCTGCAGTCTTGGACAAGTTTAATCTACTCTGTGCTTCATTTTCCACATTTGTAAAATAAAGATAATAATGCAACTACTTTATAGGGTTGTTTTGAGGCTTAAATGGATAAATACATGAAAGACTTAACAGTATCAGGTACATAATAAGTGCTATAGAAATGGGCCTTAAGAAGTAAAAGTACCACGTCTACCTTCAGTCCTGTTCTCAATCTTGTACCTGGATCATGGTGATGAGGTTTTGGGGTGATGGTGGGGTTCAGAACTCATGGCCAAGAAAGAATTCTTGAAGACATCTTTGGTGCAAAAAGGTGATTTTATTAAAGCACAGGGACAGGACCTGTGGGCAGAAAGAGCTGCACTGGGGTTGTGAGGAGTGACTGGTTACATACTGTGGAGTTGGGGGAGGTAAAGACAAAAGGGAGGCCTCCAGAGGGACTTCAGTGTGCTAAAGAGGACTCCTAAGGTACCTGAGGCCTTGCTGTTGTCAAGCTAAGCTTGTTTTCCCTCTAGTAAGGCATCAACATTATGACTGCAGGGGGTTCCTGGAGAAATGTTATACTCTGCATTTGCTTCAAGTATTTGTCAGTGGGCTGCAGGTTGCAGGTTATAAGGAAATTTAATTTTACCTGCCATTTCCTTCTTGCCTTTGTTCCCCACATCACTGTGGAGGGGAGGGTGATATTAGGGGCTCCAGGAAACTGAATCTAGGTTTCAGAAGATTAGGCTATTGATAAGATTGCCTTTTTCTTGTAATTTACTAAGGTATTTGTAAACTGATAGAGACTCCTATCCTGCATGACTGTGATCGCTAACCATTTGTTTTCTTTCCTTTCCTTTGTTCTTGGGCATCTAGGAGTGCCTGAGGAATACCACACATATCCCACTTGGGGGTGGGTGGGTATGCTAGCTTGTACTTTGCTCTCAGCTTGCCTTATGCTTCCTCATCAATGGTAACAGTCTTCTAGCGTCCAGTCTTGCTTTCTTCCCAACCAGCCTCCACACTTTCGTCAAAGTGAGTGAGCTTTCTAAATACAAATTGCTTATGGTTTTACCCTGCTTAAAAATATTCTTTGGCTCTCTAAGCAGATGAATTTGATGAATTCTTTGCCTACTCGTCTGGCCTCATCATCCTTCTTTCCCTCTGTGGTGCCCATGGTGCCAGACCCCACCTATAGATTCAGTTTCTTGAACATATTATTTTATACCTTTGTTTCTTGCTCATGTCATACCTATGTCTGGCATCCTTAAAAACAGATGCTGTCTTCTTGTACTAATTATTCTTTCATTTCTATTTACTGTCCTCATCAAATTGTCACTCTCTTATAATTTATTCACTTACATGTCTAGCTCCATCCCTAGACTATGAGCTCTTTCAGGGCAGGAATTATGGGTTAGATATGGTAGTCAACCACTATATAAAGAAATTTGGAAACTCTTATTTATTTATTTATTTATTTATTTATTTATTTATTTATTTGCAGGAGGGGGGAGAACTCCTATTTAAACTCATTTAATTTCATTGATTCTAATTCAAAGTAATGATTAGATCATAGGCTTTCTTTTTTGCTTTAGTACTAGAGGTTCAAAATCGTTTTCTTTGCCTAAGATAGTTTTAGAACAATTCTTAAAATTGGGTGTGGTGGGGGTAGAGAAGGGAAAGGGAGATGTATCAGCATCTCTGGGCAAGAGGCTGTGGTTAGAAAAAGTGCATTCTTGGGGTGCCTGCCTGGCTCAGTTGGTAGAGCATGTGACTCTTGATCTCAGGGTTGTAAATTTGAGCCCCATGTTGGGTGTACAGATTACTTAAAAATAAAACCTAAAAAAAATCTTAAAAAAAAAAGAAAAAGTTCATTCTAAAATTAACATAACCATGATACTTTTTTTTTTTTTTTTTTTAAGAGAGCTTGAGTGGGGGAGAGGGAATTGGGGGGGGGGGGGCAGAGAAAATGAATGAATGAATCCTAAGCAGGCTCCACACTGAGTGTGAAGCCTGATGCAGGGCTTGATCCCATGCCCTGGGATCACGACTTGAGCTGAAATCAAGAGTCAGATGCTCAAACAACTAAGCCCACCCATGTGCCCCACTTTGATACTTTTTTAAAAACTAAAGGATAGAGTGAGGTTTTTGTGTTTTTTTTTGTTTTTGTTGTTTTTTAAGAAAGGGCATAAAGATTGAGAAGCACTACTGTTGAGACCAGCTGAACTTGTATTGTTTAATCTGCATTGTGTAATCTCTGTTTTGATAACAGAGTGACCCATTAAAAGGAAATATTACCAGATCTCTTATATTAAAGTGATTCTTAGCTTTTAAACTATTTTTGACAATACTTTAATAAAAACTACTTATATTCTGAATTTTTATTACAGAGAATATCTTTTTTGGAAAGTAGACATCTGACTTGGTTTGTAACAGTGCTCAATACAGAATATTTCTTTTTTTTTTAATGTTTATTTTTCAGAGAGAGAGAGAGAGAGAGAGAGAGAGAGACACACACACACACAGCATGAGCGAGGGAGGGGCAGAGAGAGGGAGACACAGATCCAAAGCAGGCTTCAGGCTCTGAGCTGTCAGCACAGAGCCCAACGCGGGGCTCAAACTCACGAACTGTGAGATCATGACTTGAGCCGAAATCGGACGCTTAACCAACTGAGCCACCTAGGCACCCCAGGATATTTCTAATACAAAATAATTTTTTTGGTAAAACTAGCTGAGAGGTGAATTTATATATACTCTTGTTATAAAGAAAAATACATTGTTATAACTTTGTCTCAAGTTTGAGATAGATCCTTATTCTTCAAAATCCATTACGATTTTATATTACTATTTACAGGTGGAAAAGGGATAGAAGTGGAAATAAAATTACCCACCCTGTTTCTGGGAAAAACATCTTACAGTTTGTGGCAATAAAAAGGAAAGACTGTGGAGAATGGGCAATCCCAGGGGTAAGAATTAAAATTAAATTAAAGTTCTTTTTAGCTTCATTTACTGCAAGGTTATTGTATGTAGATCTTCATCCTCCATTTATTTTCCATTCCTTCACACTTCACTTAGTAATTCTTTTGTCATTTATCACTGCAATGAAGTCTGTCAATAGCAAGTGTAGGATAATACATCAAGGCTGTTAGAATTTGAGTCTAATTATAAAGCCATTGGAAAAGAACATGGACTTTGGAGTTAGACCCAGGCTTGTACGTTGGCCTTCCCACTTTGAGCTGAGAATACAGAATTCAGACACTTACCTTAAATTTTTAAAATTTTTATTTATTTTTTAAGTAGTCTCTCCACCCAGTTTGGGGCTCTAAATCACACCACTGAGATTAAGAGTTGCTCTACTGACTGAGACAGCCAGGTACCCCAGAACTTTCTCTTTAAAATTTACATAATTATATCTACTTCATAGGATTAGTAGCAATAGCATATAAAACACCTGGCATAAAGTAGATATTCATACATGTTGGGTCCCATCTCAGAACTCAACCCCTACTTCCAAGTCCAAGGTAAGACTGTTAGCATTGGTTTATTGAATTCTCATTAACTTTAAACATAAAAAAGATAATTCTTGTTACTTTTCCTTGTAGTTAAAAAAAATTTTTTTTAATGTGTATTTACTTTTGAGAGAGAGAGAGAGAGAGAGAGAGAGCGCAAGCTGGGGAGGGGCAGAGAGAGGGTGGGGACAGAGGATCTGAAGTGGAGGTAGAACTCACAAACTGTGAGAACATGATCTGAGCCGAAAGTCAGATGCTTAACCAACTGAGCCACCCAGGCACCCCTCCTTGTAGTTTTTAAAATTTCTGTAATATCATCAGGAACAGTTGTACTTTTGTTTGAGTTCATTTCAGTGGTAAATTTGAAGTGGCTTTTTGAAATGTGTATGTGTGCAACAGAGGGTTTTATATTTTATGCCATATTGTGAAATGCAGATAATTTGAAAAGAGGATGATTCTTATACTGCTATCTGCAAGAATGGTTGTTTTTTTCTTTGTAGGATAAAAATGGATTGGAAATAAAAATCCCAGGTGACTGTAACAAAAGCTTAGGTTAATTATTATGAGCCAAATTGTCAAACTTCACCCATGCTTAGTGTAAAACACGGTAATGATTTCATCGTAGGATTTTATATTTTTGTCATCTGAAATTCTGATCAGTAAGGAAGTGGTTGTCCCTGATGTCATATTGAAAACCATTCATCTAATCAGTATATTTTGAGATCTGTTTTTTGTCAGCTGATATATTAGACATTGAGAATATAACAGAGCAACATAAACATCCCTGTTTTCTTGGAGCTCACGTTCCAGTGGGGGAAACAGATAATATAAAATATGTTATTGTATGTTTAAAGGTATAAATATTAAGGAAAAAACTAAAGCAAAGAAGGAGACTAGGAAATGTTTGAGAGTTTGCAATTTGAGATTAGAGTGGTTATAAAAGGTCTCTCTGAGAAGGTAACATTTAAGCAAAGATTTGAAGAAGGTGAATGAGCGATGCATGTGGGTATCTAGGGAAAAGCATGTTGGACACAAATAATAGCAGGTGCAAAGGCCTTAGGTGGGATTTGTTTGGCATGTCGTAGACACTGATTCAGGAGGTCAGTGTGGCTGGAATGGGATGAACAATGGGGAAATTTCAGCTTGCTATATTCCATCTTGCCTCCAGGCCTTCCTTCCTTAGCTTGAGTTTAGAAGATACCAGGAAAGGAGTCTTATTGGCTCAGTTTACTATTGGCTAACCTTGGACAAATTACTGCAATCAAATACATGAGATACCCTGATTGGCTACTTCTACTAGAATCAAATGGTTTAGAGAAGAAGATATCATAGGAGAATGGGAATCATGATTATGGCCAGGTAGAACAATGTGTCTACTGCATCACCCAGTAAATATTTGTTGAATGAATTAAAGCTTATTACTTTTTTTTTTTTTTTTTTTTTTTTTAAATAATGTGGCTATTAGGGGATGGTGGACCCAGGAGAGAAGATTAGTACTACACTGAAAAGAGAATTTGGTGAGGAAGCTCTCAACTCCTTACAGAAATCCAGTGCAGAAAAGAGAGAATTAGAGGAACAGTTGCACAAACTCTTCAGCCAGGAACATCTAGTGGTAAGAAATGGTGGTTCCCGTGAAGGATTTTAGCCTCACGGATTAGTGAAAATTCCTTAAAAGTTCACCTGGAAATCTGATAGGTAAAACCTGTATATTTGAAATACATATTCATAGAAACAAATTATAGATCTTCACTGTGAATAGATTTCTGCTTAAACTTTTATAGCCCAACTTTAGGTCAGTTACATTTATTAGAATACACTTTTTTCCTCTTAGTTTTTCTTTAGACTAGATGTGAGCCAACGTGACACTGAACACACCCATCCATCCGGAAACCTTTTTAAAAAATTTACATAAATTTAGCTCTTTTGAGAGTACGTTTACATTTTAAACTACGTTATTCAGAGTTTTTCTGGTTGATAACCATTTAAGTCTTATGTTTTGTCTACGTACCCTTTGTGATTTAAAAAAATCACCTTATAAAGTATATGTGTACTGGTAATAAGGAAAAAGAGTTTCTTTTTTGCTGGCTTTTGTTTGAATTGCTTTGTTTTCTTTCTAGAATTAGGATTTCTTATTTATTTACGTTCAGTCTTTTGGGGTCACGTTTGTGTTAGATGGCTAGATCCAAATCTTTCCCTATATTAATAGCTTAAGTATTAGTCTTTACTAAATTTACTTATAGATCTTCTTTTTTAAACTAAAAAAATCTTTGTATGTCTGAAACTATAATCACAGAAATTATATATATATATAAAATATACTTATATATAATCACAGAAAAATACTTATAGAGCCTTTAAAAAAGTCATATGGCCCAAATAAGACTATTCTCAGATTATGAAATTAGAGTCTGAAGAGTTGAGGGTTTTGTGAATTTTAAAGCTGACCTTGAGAATACTTATCCTAGGAAATTTAAAACAAGCATGTGGAATGTTACATGAAAGTTTCTATGATACTTACATTTCACTTGTGAAAGGTGAAATAAGGAGTCACTTATTATCAAGGGGTTTTAAAATGGAGCTGAGAGGCCTTTAGGGAGGTGGGACTTACGTACTTCCTCACCAGGTGGAGCCCTGATCTTTTAAACTGGGCTAAACCGCAAATACTCCAAAGACTACACAAACACCTGCAACTTGCTACAAAAGGGACTTGCTTAGTGATAGCCTTAGCAACCAATTATGTTCACTCAAGATTAGTTTTCTGCAGCAACGCCAATCAAAATTCTTTGAAAACAACTTATACAAGCATTTTCTTTCCATCTTAAAAACCTCTGACTTTGCTCCCTAGTGGGACGCTGGGTTGCTACCCACATCTCTGTACCCAGAATTGCAGTTCTCTGATAATAAATAAATGCTTAATTATTGCCTCCTGACAGTTTTAGGTTGGCACTTTTTTCTTACTGTAGTAAAAAATACATGACATATAATTTACCATCTTAACTTTGTAATGTACAGTTAATTATATGCACACTGCTTTGTAATAGGATATTTACATTTCCGATGTAGCAGGCATCTGCTCCGCCCATTCGTGTTTGACTGTACACCTTTTTTGTCTGCTTCCTTTTAAAAATAGATATATAAAGGATATGTCGATGATCCTCGAAACACTGATAATGCATGGATGGAGACAGAAGCTGTGAACTACCATGATGAAACAGGTAAACTTGTGTTTATTAAACTGACTTGATAAGAGGCACTCTGGTATTTGCGGAATGTTCTCATCAAAGAGCAATTTCCTTTTCTTTCTTTTTTTTTTTTTAAAGTTTATTTATTCTGAGAGAGAGCGTGAGCAAGCAGGAGAGGGACAGAGAGAGAGGTGGAGAGAGAATCCCAAGCAGGCTCTGTGCTGTCAGCAAACCATGAGATCATGACCAGAGCCAACACCGAGAGTCGGCTGCTTAACTGAGCCACCCAGGTGCCTTTCTTCTTTTAGAAAGAGCATGCAAGCAGGGGGAGAGGGGAAGAGAAAGAAAGAGAGAGGGGATCTCAAGCAGGCTTCATGCTCAGCGTGGAGCCCAATGACGGGCTCAGTCCTTCGACTCTGGGATCATGACCTGAACTGAAATCAAGAGTTGGCTCCTCGACTGAGCCTTCCAGGTGCCGTAGCATTTGCTTTTTTAAAAGCTCTTGATAAGCATTGCCAAATTGTCCTACAGAAATAGTCTATTTACATTCCCAACAGTGATTAAGAGCTTTATTTTTAATTTTTTTTGATAATTATAAAGATTTTAATAAATATATTTATTTGTAAATATAAATATTTTCATTTACGATTTCTGGTTTGGTGTCATGGTTATTTATTTGGGGGGTGGCACGGGGGGAAGGGGCAGAGGGAGAGGGAGAAAGAGACTCCCAAGCAGGCTCCAAGTTATATGCCCAGAGCCTGATGCAGAGCTGGATCCCATGTTGTCTGTGCTATCAGTGAACCATGAGATCATGACCTGAGCTGAAACCAAGAGTCAGACACTTACCTGACTGAGCTACTCAGGCACCCCCATGCTTATTTTAGAGTTTTAATTTTTTTTTAACATTTATTTATTTTTGAGACAGAGCATGAACGGGGGAGGGGCAGAGAGAGAGGGAGACACAGAATCGGAAGCAGGCTCCAGGCTCTGAGCCATCAGCCCAGAGCCTGACGCGGGGCTCGAACTCACGGACCGTGAGATCGTGACCTGAGCTGAGGTCGGATGCTTAACCGACTGAGCCACCCAGGCGCCCCCCACCCCATGCTTATTTTAGAAAGGTCCACTTAAGAGTGTAAAATGAATTGCCAATAATTGTTTTTCTTTTTTTTTACATTTAAATCTCCAATCCCTCTAGAACTTGTTTTGATGTAAGTTTCATACTCATTTAATACGAACTGTTTTTTTTTTTTTTAAAGCTAAAGCCAATATTCTTACTTTTTAAAGAGAAAAGCTTCCTTACTGGTGCCTCTACTTAAAATTTAGCAATGTGGTTAAAATTTGGGCATTTGGAAAATTTGGAACCTTCTAGTTATTAATTCCCTGGGGCACCTAATACAATAATGATTTAAATTGTTTTTAGTAAGAATACTTGAAGCTACAGAGTTATGTTGAAAAGGACATAAATAAATGAATTACTTTCTCTTGGTGATGTTGTGCTTTGGCAATAGGTGAGATAATGGATAACCTTACCCTAGAAGCTGGAGATGATGCTGGAAAAGTGAAATGGGTGGACATCAGTGATCAACTCCAGCTTTATGCCAGTCACTCTCAATTCATCAAACTTGTGGCAGAGAAACGAGATGCACACTGGAGTGAGAACTCTGATGCTGAGTGTCGCGGGTTGTAGCCTCATCTCTGTGTCAGCCAAGTGCAGAAGATCACGTGGTGAAAAGAAGGCGGTACCACAGAGCTCATAGGATAGATAAGGGGGGCAGGCACGGTCACTTGGAAATTATTTCATTCACTTTCAAAACTGTTTGCATTTAGAAGGTTTTAATCAGAATAAAATTAGTAAATATGATGAAATGCAACACATAATTTTTCTGCTTTCCAGTCAGAAGAAATATAAACAACATATTTTTTATGTATTCTATTTAAGCATGGTTTAAACCAAATCGAAACAGCTGATGCTCTTTGAAGAACCATAACCTGAATAAAGATAAATTTAGGGTCAGCCATTACTTCTGCCTTCCATGTTAGTTCTTTCTTTTCTTTTTTTCCTGTTGATCTAGGGTCTGAAGGATGTTCCTGGCATAAATATCAGGCTCCTTTAGGAGAACACTGCCAGTGTCTAACCTGTCTTTAAATTATTTGCTTTATGTGATGTTGTTGAAGCTGATTTAAAAAATGAAAACCTTGTTTTGACTTCAGAATTACCAGTTTATTGAGGAAATTGATCTTGTTAATAAAGATCAATATCAATAAACAGCTCGTGTTCTCATTTTTTAAAAATTCTGAATTTAAAAATATGTCCTGGAAATTAGTAATTTAAATTGATGTATTTATTTCACTCTATTGTAACTGTATGTATCATAAATAAAGTAAAAATACATGTTCAGGGGCACCTGGGTGGCTCAGTTGGTTGTGTCCAACTTTTAATTTTGGCTCAGGTCATGATCCCAGGGTTGTGAGATCGAGCCCCATGTTGGGCTCCACACTCACCATGGAGCCTGCTTGGGATATTCATTCTCTCTCTCTCTCTTCCTCTGCCTCTCTCCTCCACCCATGCTTTCTCTAAGAAGTAAAATAAAAATAAAAATAGATGTTCAGAAAGGATTGAAATGAGAGAGGGAAGCCTTTGAGAGTTAAACATATTATTTGTTAGGAAGGGAATAAGGATTGGAATAGGTTTTTGAGAGGCCCACCGTTAACATAATAATTCCCAGAGAAAGGAAAGAGTTGTTGACGTTCTAGATACTTAGGGAAGAAGAATGAAAATAATACTTGTCTTAGTGGACATGTGTATTACATCCTGGCTAAGATATTTATTGAGAAAATCCCATGATATTTACTCCTGTCAACCTTGAGTAGGGACCATCATAATTCCGTCTTCATTCTAGTTGGGTTACAGATGGGGCATCTGAAGAAAAGGAGGTGTAAGGGATAGAGACATGGTGGTTTCCTTTTCTTCACATATTTGAAAAAGGTATTAGGCTTATTCTGTAGCTTGAGAACAGAACTTGGGCTAATGTAAATCAGAAGTCCCCTCAACCCCTGCTAATTTAGTGTCAAAGCTACTTTTACTTTGGTGGTAAACCTGAACTAAACTGACAGGAAGCTTTTTCCTCATTAGTGCGACTTAAGGTTTGCTGAGAAACATTAGAATGTTTGATTTCCAGATACTGTTTCAGACCCCTCTGGAAGAATTACAAGGTTTAAGTATGGTATTAATTTTCTAAAATCCATAAAATCCTGGTCCCTGGTATGTAATAAGGGAGTTGTGCTTGACCAGGATGACCCGCTCACTAGCTGAGGGGTAGGATGGCCTTCTCCCAGAATCAGAGTTGAATTCTACTTTTACTGTTTGGCAGGAAGAGACTGCTTTTTCCTGGCACTGAATAGAATTTTTAAAGCTGCTTACAAAAGCTCTTGAGAAAGTTTGAGCAATTCCCTGAAGGTCAACATTTACTTACATCTAATAGTGTTGAAACATTTAAATTGACATTAGAAAAGATAGTAGGTAATATTTTATTTAAAGAATGATTAAAGCACATGGTCTATTGATAATGAATTCTTCATGGCATTTTAGAGTTTTCTCTGGAACATTTCTAAAGTATGCAAAATTATAAAATAGAAGTAATCTTCTGATAAGTGTTATAAATATCCAGCATCATCTATAATAAGAAAAACCATATTAAAATTTTAGTTGAAGACCTTTCTGGAGGAATATTTGCTCCTATATCACTAGGTGATATTGATGCCATATTTGCTTTTCTTATATTTTAGGTGTAAGGAAGAATACTCTCTGAATACTTTTTATCTAAAAATATTTTACTATTTAGTAAAATAGTAATAACAGATACCATTTACTGAGTATCTACATTATATCATACAATCCTCACAACAATCCTCTGAAGTTAGGTGGTATTATTTCCATTTCACAGGTGAAAATGATCCTTCTAAAGATTTTCCCAAGGTTATTCAGTAAGGGACAGAGCTGGGATTTGAATCCAGGTCTGCCAGGTTCTGAAACTTATTCTGTATCGTATTCCCTACTAAGGTCATGAAGCTTTGATGATTTGTTGTGTTAAGTCTGCAGTTTGGAAGATTATTTATTATTTAAGCAGTACTCACGTTAACAGTAACACACTTAATGGTTTATGACTTGACTTTAAGGTCACAGCTGATTTAATTAGCATCACTGTAACTGCATAATTTGAACCCAAAGAGAATTTACTTGATAATATCTGAACCTAAGGATATGTGGTGGCAATTCGGTGTTTGTCTTGCCAGCATTTCAGACTCAAATGGAAGCATATGCTAAACTTGCATAGTAAGAACATAACAATCTAAAACCTGAATATTTGGCACTTGAAAATTCCAACCACTTTTAGAAGCTAAATGCTATATTTTCTTACAGTATAAGAAACGGTGATTGGTATTATTTTCTAACATATTTGTGAGGTTTTAATAAACTGATTTAAAAATACATCATTTGAAGGAAGCATTTATAATTTAAGTAGGCTAATTACTGCTTTCATCAGTACACCTTTCATCATGCTATTAATTTATCAATATGGATGTGACCTGAGACTATTAAACTCCTAAGATAAAAAAAAAATTAAATATATAGTAGTACTTGAAAGATATTTGGAGATTTTACTAACCTTAGTATATAACTTCTGACATAGGAGGGAGAGAATTATCTCTGCCAAAATAAACAATACAGATTACAGTTATTATATGAAGGTATTCTTGCCATGATTTCTTCTTTGCTTCCACTCACATCTCCCATCTTATGGTTATTTTATTGCTGATGGGTTAGTATTCATACAATCATGTGTATTGGCAGATAGAAAATAACATGATCCTGTTACATCTTAAATGCTGATAAATTGAATCCTCAACTGGGTTTTTCTGCAACAAAGCACTTCCCTTCTCCCACTTGGCCTTTGATGGCCTGATAAGAGCATTTGAAGTGGTAAGAAATACTAAGTAAGCATTTGGGGGCAATGAAATGTATAAGGAGGAAAACGGGTGAAATCCAATTTCTTTCTCAAAATTGAGACTCAGAATATTTTGACTCATTAGCTTCTCTCAAGGTAGATTAACATTAATTTATATATAATTAATAATTTTGATTGACAATTCAGATTGGAATATATCTATCTTTTGTATGTATTTTCAATTAGCAATAATCGTGCCTTGGATAAACCTCATTGGCTATGATACACCCACTGCACAAAGCTTATCTTTTGTATATATTTTAAAGTGAGAACAAACTTGGATGAGAGTCAAAGAAGTCTCAAGATTTGTAGCCTCTCCATCGAGCAAGCTGATGCTTTGGTGTTAGGGAGATGTTTTGCCTTGCCTTGAAATGAGGCCATTTCTAGATTTGGTAGTTTCACAGCAGACTTTTCTGCTTACTATGAATTGTCCATAAAACAAAAACAAGCTTGAGGAAAAATTTATTGTTTGAAATTTCTTAACATTGCATATACTTCGTAGGCTGAAATTTTGTCAAATACCATGGCATTATGAAAATACCTTTTTAGACCTGCAGAAATTCTGATCTAAATTGTTTAGAGTTTATAACTCAGGAGCTCTAATTTGGGTAAGTCAGTTGGGTTTGATTCTGCCATATATTTTTATAGTTGAGGAGAGTTATTCTTACCTTTTCTGATCTTAAATGTCACTTGTTTTTATCAATATAATCATAGAAATAAAGTCTTACCCCAAAGAAGCCCTAAAAGATAAAAAAATAAAGACATTACCCTCAGTCCATTAAATAGGTTTATACTTTATAATAACTTAAAAATTAATATGAGGGGCGCCTGGGTGGCTCAGTTGGTTAAGCGTCACACTTCCGCTTAGATCATGATCTCGTGGTTTGTGAGTCTGAGCCCCGCATCCGGCTCTGTGCTGACAGCTCAGAGCCTGGAACCTGCTTCAGATTCTGTGTCTCCCCTCTCTCTGCCCCTCCAGTGCTCATGCTTTGTCTCTCTGTGTCTCTCAATAATAAATAAACATTAAAATTAAAATTAATATGAACTTACCTCAAGTTCGTTCAGAATAGAAGTGATTAACTGAAAGAAGAAAAATCGATCAATGCTAGTGCTGTTAATGGGCTTATTTTTTAAACATATTTGTAACTTAGCACACATATAAGCTAGAAGATTTTCTATATGAAAATTTGTTTTTATTGAAAAATGAATTCCATTTTATTTAGAGGTTTATTTACATGATATAAGATTTTAAAATGAATGTGCAATATCTAGATTTAAATTCCCTTAATTCACAGAAATATCTTATTGTAATTCTATTTACTGTATCTGAAGAATAAAAACTTGAACAGTTAAGAAACTCACTGTGTACATATCCATGCAAGTGCTAGGTTTCTTGAAGTATGAAAATTCCCTATGTGAATGATACTTGACCCAAAATTTTAGGACAACTATAAATACTTGGCTTCAAGAGTTTGTTTACACAAGCGGTGTCACTGGAAAAGTATTGCTTTGCAGCTTCCATGGGTCCTTCTGTCGTAACAGACTGGCAGCTTGCTCAAGGAATTGACCAGTGAAAGAAAGTGAATCCCTTCGTATTTGTAGAGCTGTCCATCCCGGTGTGTATGCAAGAATATGTAAGTCAAACACTGTCCCAATGTTTGCTTAGGCAAGAACAATACCTGAGGTGGTGTTTGTTTCTTAAGGGTGACTCTTCCAAGTTTCTGACTTAACTAGGATTCCTGGGAGAATCCTGGGCTATGAAGGTATGACAGGTCTAGAAGTTATTCTGTCAGAATTCTTTCCAGGATATAGGTTGTGGCCAAGAGTACTTCTAAAAATTTTCCAAAAAAGAAAGTATAAATAGGTATTAAGTGTCCAGATCTGGTAATGTGAATGAGTCCTGTATCTGAGGAGTATATTTGCACTGGAAGAGACCCGGGAGGTAAACCGATACCTTTACCCAGGGTCACACAGCTAATTTAATTGTAAAAGAGATTTAAATCAAGAGAGAAATTAGAATCTAAGAGAGGTTTGAATCTAGGCTTTCCAACCACAGGCCAGTGCTCTTTCTGCAGGTTTTGATATAAAGGTGAACTTGCCAATTTTGTAATCGTTAATGATTAATCATTGAAGGCAGTTTCCTAAAACATTTTTCGTTAGAAATATGCTAGAGTTTTTATTGTCTGCCATTTGGAAATGGACTATAACATTGCTTAAACAGAGTGGATTATGGGAAGAGCACTAGCACTTGAACTCAAGAGACTTAGGTTCTTATTGATTAGACTCAGAAGCTTGTTTGGTCTCAAGTTTCTGGGACACTTAAATATTCCTCAAGATGGTTGGCTTTAAATAGTCTCAAATCCTGAAAAATTTTATCTCCGGCAGACGAATGATTTAGGCCTAAGTTTCTGACATTTTTACAAAATACTGCCATGTCCCTGATTCTAAGATACACCAATTGTAAAATGTACCATTTTAAATGATAGTATTTTAAAGAAAAAAGAAATCTTAGAATAAATGTATCTGTTGTGAGATGTGTCTTGATTTCAGAAAATGGAATTTTCCAGTGTTATCTTTTGTAACTCCACTCAAGTATTTCTCCTCTGTTTTCATGAACTAATATTCTGAATAACTTACTGTATCAATAAAGGGCCTTATTAAAAAATTGAATTGTGTGCCTTTCATCCAAAAAAAAAGCAGCATTATCTATTGGAACTTAGCTTTGATAATCTTTAATGTATAATGTGTTTATGCTAATGCTTCATTAGTGAAGAAATAAGTCTTTTTCATTTCTCCAAAAGGAATTTATTCTGTAAGTCTAAGTCTTTTGACTCTTCACTTTCACCCTCATCAGTGATGGAAAAGGTTGTTTTGTCAATTTATAGTTTGTATGAATTGAATAATGAATGTAGCACTGTTTGTTTGTAGAATGTAGAAATGAACTGAGATTGTTTTTTGACTTTGAATTTAATAGCTGTGATTTATTTTGTTTCCAAATGAATTAGACTAATAAAGACAAATTTTTATGATGAGCTGGACTATCTTATAAAGGGAGTTGAATGTAATATGTCTATGAACTTTATAGATTAACAGGGCAGATATATTTACCGTTATAAGATCATTAAGTGTCAGGACCTAGAATAAAGGAAATGCAGTTAAATAATCAGGGAGTTGTAATTCAGCATTTTAACTATCTTTTCTATGTTATACATTTTATATTACCTTGATTAATGAACACATGCTTTTTAGAATTCTTAGATTTCTAAAATTATGGCATTAAGATTCATATTTACTAATATTTTAAGTACCCATCCTCCCTTCAAACCTATATTTCTGGAAGCATATAGTCCACATTTTCTTTCGTGGTCTCCAAACATAGCAGGGACTTCTCGGAAAGATCATTAAACTTAGGCTCACTGGGTTGGAGCAAAGACTGTATTTTAGGATCACTTCCTTATGAAAGAAATACTTTAATAATGTCATTCCCTATCATTGTAATAGTATCATTTAAAAATTTAGTAACAGTATGCTATAATATATACAACATATTTTTTGGTTTGTGACTAAGTCAATCTCGTCATGTAATTTTCCCTCCATTCAGCAAAATCCTGTAAAAAATGAAATCCTTTTATAACACGATCATAACCTTAAATCTAGTTCAAAGGATTCTAGGACAGATTCCATTTCAATTAGAATGAATTTTTCTCTCATTAATGGCAGATGTAAGCATAAGGTTTTAGAGGTAAAATGGGCTTTATAAATAATTCACTGTTTTATACTTTCTTAAAGGAAACTTTAAGTATAATTACCTGATTTGGATAATAAGGAAAAGGAAAAGGTATTGGAATCTACAAAAAAAGAAGGAAAACAAGTGAAGTGTGAATAAAACAATTTTGTTTTAGCTTTTTTCCTAATTTACTTACCCTTCCATCCATCCATCCATCCATCCAATATTTATTGAACAATTATATGCTCTCAACGAGCCCACCTTCTACTTGGTGGAGCTTAGATTCTAATGGATTTTAAATCATCTTTTTTTCTCTCTCAAGACATATGCTTCTTTTGCTTTATTAGTCAAATCTAAAGCCAAAAGGAATCTGTTTGATGTGTTTGATAATTCTTGCAAATTCACCACCAGTTTGTCTACAGTAGTTGATTCTTTGCTTGCTTTTTAATACTACTCTGCCATCTGGTGGAAGGAAGAGTTTCCACTTCAAATGCTAGGGATTCTTTACTGCCACACAGATTTACATAAGATGTTAACAGAGACTCTTATATTCTAATTATAAACCAAAACTTCAGAATTTTTCATTAATTTGAAAAAAATATTTCTGGATTTCAGCCAAAACAACAACAGCAGCAGCAACACCACCACTACCACAAAAGGGAAACAATGCCCCCGCCCCTTGACTAAAACCAAAATGATTAGCAATTAATGATAAATGCAAGTAGTCAGAAATTTAGTGGCTAGGATTCAAGTAGGATACGTGAAAACATTAAAGGGAAAGACTTCCACTGAGGACCTCAACTTTAGTGACAAATTTCCAAAAGCCTACTTAAAGTTGAGAAACAGTTTGAAGTTAAATACAAGCAAAAGGAAGGTGCTTATTACATTTAGATATAACACTATGCAAAATCATGTTTATTTTAAAAATAGGTGGTAGACAAGAAGCCAAGCCAGATGCTATTTTAAAATGTGTGTGAATTTTTCACAGCATCATTGCTTAAATACTGTCCAAATTTAACATGTCTCCAATCTGTGTTGCAACCTCATTGTACTGATCATTCTTCTCCCAAACTGCCATGTCCTCAGGTCCCTCAGATACATTTGCTGTTCCCTCTGCCTGCAGTGCGCGCCCCCCCACCCCCCATCCCTCATGATCTGGCTCAGGTAATGTCTCCTCTGTGAATGAAGTCTTTGACCCACAGCCTAAGCCAACTTTGTATTTGCACCTAGAAGTACTTATCAAAATACATTTTTACATTTATGAATCTTTTTCTCATCAGACTGTGAACTTAGCTCATCATTTTTGTATTTCTAGCACTCACTATAGACCCTATCATGCAGTACACACTCAGTAAATATCAATTGAATGCTATCTGTCTGTACAAATGTAAGTATTACATATAAAGTGAAGGAAATTCTATTTGTATATTTAGCACTGTTCTGGGCTTTATTAAAAGATGTCCAAGAATCCAGACATTAGGAGAGGTTGGAGAGGATCCAGCAGAAAGAGCAAAATAATTATACTGTTTGACCTGTGGGAGAAAGAGAGCTGAAAAAACAAAAACTTTTTAGAAAAAAGTAAGTAGCAAGATGACTTAGAAAAAGAACAGGTATTATAGAAAGAGTTTAGTATATCCTTCATGAAGTGCAACTAGGCTCATCACAGTCAAAGAAAATTCAGTATAAACACCTTTTTGATGGCAAGTATAGAAGGACATTGAAAGAAGTCACCAAAAATTTTGGGGAAAATTTGCTAGCTCCTTGTCACACTCCACCGCAGGCTATGCGGGGAGAGGGTGTGAATAGCTCGTGCCTGGCAACATGTGAAAGCCCCAAATTTTAAATTTAATAACTATCATCTAACTAATAAGTGGTTTTTTAATGTTTGTTTGTTTGTTTGTTTGCAATTTGAGACTCCCCAAACCCATGTTTACCAAGGGCAGTTGTGGAGGTGGGGGAAACAGGATCTGAGGAAAAAATGATGGTCCTTGTGGCGGGTAAAAACCAAGTCTCTGAAAAAAAGAGATATGATGCCAGTCATTTCAGACAACTGTAAACTTTTAAAATGATGAACATGTCATTTGAAAAAAACAACTAGAAGTTTACCTGTCCACTGGAACTTCCTCCAGATGGTTCAAGCTTGTAAAACAGCACCGGCAACAAGGTAAAGCAACATATGGCAAGACATTATTTATTACAAAGAGATTTGATGAGAATAGGTAACAAGCCACTATTGAGCGTTACGCTGGTCAGTGGTGTACCTTCACTTCTGAAATGAAAAGCAGTTGTGTATCCAATGGGGAAAGGTTGAATTAATTTTGTCCAGTGATTTAGAAGGTGTACTTTTAGCTTTTAAACTTATTTCCAAATGACGTTTTTATTTACATTTCTTAAGAGTAATTACATGTTGCATGCCTCTTTATCTTCGAATCAGCAATGATCTCAATTTCATTCTCAGCATTTAGAAGTTCAAAGTGAAGAGCATGTAGAAATGTAAATTTAAATTTGGAATCCCCAAACACAAAGTTTGAAAGCTCCCTCACTTTGAAAGCTCCTTTGTTAAAAAATGTGCAGGAAAGAGGATTTCTTGTCTACTTGGTGTCCTCCGTATTCAGACTGTAATCGACACAGATCACACTCAGAGATCTCATTTGTATAGATGTGGAAGGCACGGGTATAGTCAGCATGAGATGGTTTGGGGTAAAGGCATTATAATGAAACCCAATTCAAACTACATAACTAAGACCCAGGTCACTGTGGAATTTGAGTTCTAGCTTCCTAAATTTATTTGAGAACTTCCGATTTTCCACTTAGGACTCTTATGTGCTTTAGAAACATTTTTATTATATTTGCACTACTCTGAGGTAGTTCTTATGACTCATTTTACAGACTGGGAAGTCATGGGTTAGTTCCTTGCTCAAGGTCACGTGGTTTACAGATGCTATGTGGAACTGAGATTTGTGCTGAGACCACTGGGCTGAGGAACAGTGATAAATTCCTGATTCTATAACTTCCTTGGACTCTACCTTTCTCTTTTGTGAAAGGAAAAGATACAGGATATGCCTCCTAGCCCAGAAATACTATCTCTAGAATGGAAATGGAGTGGAAAATGGAGGCGATGTACTCACAGGGATGGGCAGAGCAGCGGCAGTGCTCAAAAGGCCAGCCAAGAGGAGAACTTTCATTCTGAAGGAAGAGTCTGGAATTAAAGGGTTAGAAGATTTTTAGTTTTTCTAAGTCCCATTCCTGTCGTAAATAGGCTGCTTAGTTAGAGGTATTGCAATAGTGGTCAGGCTAAATTATGCCTCAATTCAGGTTTTGTAAGCCTAGAACAGAGCTTTAAAAAACTTTGGATGCCTTTAGACAAGACATGCATTCTCTGGCTCATAACATTGCATACACTTCATACACTTCCTTATAATCTCATAGTTCAACATACTTGTTTGGCCCCTGAAGTTATTTGAATTTGCAGTCTCTACCCACCAATCTCCAACACCACTGTTGCGTCATGCTTAGTATTGGGGACATATCACCAGTGGCTCAAATGAGATTTTTTTTTTTTTATAATATACACATAAATCCACCTTAAGCTTCTACCCCCATGAGACTTACTAGACCTTTACATAGCCTGGATGCTGTTACTGACAATTATAATTTCTCAAGGAGAAAATGATATGGGAAAAATCTTGTAAGGCAAATGGGTTGGTAGAGAATAGCACAATATGAGTGGATTCAATAAAACAAGTAAATCAGTGTGGTCTTTACTGGCCAGTAGATTCTGAAAGCAAACATTTTTATGGTCTTAAATCACATTTAATTCAAATTAACTTACCGTATGAATTTCAAACCCAACCACTGTACTCTGGAATTAAATTTTGAAAGAAAAATCAAACCCATCATGTTCTCATTAAGATTTGTCCCCAGCATCGGAAACAAGGTATATCTCTTTATAAAAGTCACTAATATAAAAGTCAACTAATTTAGATGTATTTTAAACTCAACTATGACTTACCTTCATCCTATTTTACTTTGCCTGAATTTGGGCAACTTACCTCCCTTTTCCTTCTTTTTCACGTTTCTCCTTTATGTTTTTCTTCCTTTTGGATCCAAACCCTTGAATTTTTTTGTGTGATAAGTGGGCCTATTAGATATCATTAAATTACCCAACACAAGAATATCTTAACAGTCTTCTACTCAGTGCAATAGAATCAGTCCAAATTATATTGTATGTCTTTGTAATTACCTTTGCTTCAAATGGCCCTCAGAGCAATGAATTCAAGGAACAGTGTGATCTTCTAGAATCTGTATGCCCATCTAGTATTTAAGCCATATTACTAATACCTTTATGGTCATGGGCAATATGAGTCACAAGGTTTAAAGCTAAACTGAATAACTGGTTGCAGACTAAGAACTCCAACTCCTCAGGTATCTCACACAGAGAGAGGCTTAAAGACTGATTACTGAGAAAATAACTTCATCTCCTCAGTTGGGATCAGAGCAACATCTTTATCACAAATAATCCACAATTAAAAATTGTGGCTACCAAGAATATTACAGTGTTTCTACAATATATCATCTAGGGCAGCTATACATAAGGGAGACTTAATGGACAGAAAAATTAAAGGCTCTAGAACTTTCTATTTTAAATACCATTTATTATTTCAAAATGAACTTACTTTCAAAGAAAACATTTTAAATAAACAGGTAGTGTCTTTAGAATTAAAATCATTTTGGGGCACCTGGATGGCTTAGTCAGTTAAATGTCTAACTTTAGCTCAGGTCATGATCTCACAGTTCCTGAGTTTGAGCCTTGCCATTGGGCTCTGCACTGATAGTGTGGAGCCTGCTTTGGATTCTTCGTCTCCCTCTTTCTCTGCTCTTCCCCTGCTTTTTTGCTCTCTCTCAAAAATAAATATTAAAAAAATAATTAAAATCACTTTTCACTATTCTAAAATGTTTAAAAATGGCAATTTAGGTCTAATCACCTCCAAATATAATTTCACCATTCCTGACAAATTCACAAATTTACAATTGTTATTGGTTAAGACCTCATGACATTTCTTTGCAGCTACACATAAGAACGTTTTGAATTTTGGAATAAGTTCTAAAATTATTTCCCTAGTTGGAAAAATTATAAATACTTATATTTCGATTAATCAAACTGAACTTAATTATTTTGAAATGACATGGTGTGATATGTCTAAGAACAAGTGACTCAGAGCTAAGAAAAGACATAAATAAAATTTTGAGGTTAATCAGAGAAAATTTTTCTGATAAAAAGCATACTCTTCCATAAGTTCCTTCAGATGAAATTCCTTGAGGTACCTTGTCTCAGTGACTATCAAGGCTCTTAACAACAACAACAGCAACACATTTTTGATTATTTGAAAAAATAACAAAAGGCAATTGCATTGATATCTTTCATTTCAGATAGGAAAATATGTTAAAAAATTAAAAAAAATAAAACATAAATAAAATAATAAAAATAATTTATTTCCTTATAGATATTGTAAGTAGAATATAGAAGTTGACAGTTTCTTTTACTGCCTTGTTTCAGACCTTAGGAAAAACTCTATTATGGTATCTTTTATTATTTTTGTAACCTAGCCCGTACTGTATTAACAGTTACCAAAAACGAGTCCTAATGAAAACACAAAGTTTCTCTTATGACACAATTTCTTGCTATAAAATTGCAGTAGTAATATTTATCTCTGACTACACTGAACATTAAGACACTTCAGAGCTTTCTGTCTGTGTTGTCTTTACCCTTATTTTGAGTATATGAGACACACAAAAAATTTGCAGGACCTCCACTTCCCCGAACACACACGGACAGCTGCACAAGAGCTAGAACCATTTGTACCAAGCAGTGCATAATCATCCACATTTTAAACTGAATTTGGTAAACAGCACTTGGATTTATTTTTTTCTGTTTGAAGTTACATTATGACAAAGGACATTAAAAAGCATCTACCATTTAATAACTGAATATTTGTTTCCCACAGGAAACATCTCTCCCAACCATACTCCTGCCTTTTTTTTTTTTTTTTAAAGTAGTAGGGTCTAGGGAAGCACAATTATAATTTGGTTTGAAGTGTGAGCCTTGAGTTGGTCTTTCACATATAGCTGTTTAAATAAATGACTGGAAATAAACTTGAGTAAGCATTTGGATTTTTATTAGGATATTAAGATACTGAAAATAATGCACATTAATGACAAAAGAGCATTATTCCACTTTCTTGAAGTGTACATGATATTATGAACAAAACGAATGTAGTATTTTCTTCAAGTTTCATAATTAGGAAGTATCTCACAAACAGATGTAGAAAGTGTTCACAAACAGCATACAGGATTTTGCATATGTAGACTTTATTTTAAAGTTTAATTCCAAAGTTAATGTTAAATGCTTAGTGCATACACTGTCAGCAAGCCATTACTCTTATTGTGATCTCACACATGCAAAAGTTTTGCTAAATATAAATCTACAAGTATCATGGATGCATATATTTTCAGGAGTGGTCAGGACAGAGAAGGATGCTGGAATGTTAGAATTCTTTCAAATCTTAATTCAAAACAGGAGATTTTCATCTATGTCTTCTGTAAAAAACAAAAACAAAACAAAACACATTTTTAGAAAACAGCCAGAGTTGTAATATAAACAAACAATGATAGAACTGGGGGATTAGAGAAACTATCTAATAAGACTTATAGGATAGTTCTCAAACCTGATAGGGCATTAGTGCCACCTATGAAGCTTTTATTTATTCATTTTAAAGTTTACTTATTTATTTTGAGAGAGAGAGAGAAAGGGAGGGATGGAGGGAGGGAGGTGGGGAGGGGCAGAGAGAGAGGGAGAGAGAGAGAGAATCCCAAGCAGGTTTTGCACTGTCAGCATGGAGCCCAACATGGGGCTAGAACCCATGAACTGCAAGATCAGGACCTGAGCTGAAACCAAGAGTCAGACGCTTAACCAAATGAGCCACCCAGGCACCCCATCTGTGAAACTTTTAAAAAGATACCATATGGCTTCACTTATATGTGGAATCTAAAAAACAAAAAGAACAAACAAAAAGCAGAAACTGATGGCTGCCAGAGGGGAGGGCATGGGGAGATGGGCAAAATGGGTGCAGTGGGAGGTACAGGCCTCCAGTTATGGAATAAGATACAAGCATAAAAGGCAGAGCGTAGAGAATATAGTCAGTGGTATTATAATAGCGTTTTATGGTGACAGACAGTACCTATACTTGTAGTGATTACAACATAACGTATAGACTTGTTGAATCACTGTACTGTACACCTAAAATTAATGTAACATTGTGGGTCAACTATACTTCAAGTAAAAAAAGATATACTCTCAGGCCTTACCCCTGACCTCCTGAATCAGAATCTCCAGACGTGGGCCAATGGCATGTATACATCTAGAAACTCCATTGGTAGTTCTAAATGTAAGGTTGAGAAGCACCAATAGAGACCTAGCCAAGAAATGCCAAGTATACTAACCTATAAAGGTTGCTAAGATATAACAGAAATAAATAGAAGTATAGGGTCAGTTAAATCAAATTTCCAACCAAGTAATTGTAAAAGAACTTATTGCCACACCTATGGACGAGAGAACATCCTTTAGGGGGTATAAGATCACTCCTACCGGTATGGCCCACCCTCACTCAAGCATTGTTGAACAAATAGTTAAACAGATTAACTTGAAGCATACCAAATGACTACACTGTCTGGGACACCAGGTGATTTTCCTGCTCAGTGTAAGTCTTACACAAGAGTAGGAAAGATTATGAACTTTGGTACATTTCCTTTGAACACAGGCTTCATTTGTAAAATGAATATTTTAGTCTCATTATTTATAAATTTACTTACTGTTGTGCTCACACTTTTTGCCTTCTTTTCATTGTTTGGATAAGAGATGTCCTTCCTTGACTTTAGGCTAATCCTCTGCCTATGCCCAGGATCTCTTCTGGCCTCAGAAATTCTCCCCCTAATTTTACTCTTTTGTTTTTCTTTCTTCTTCTTTTTTTAATTAAAAAATTTTTAAAAATTAGGCTCTGCAACATAGGGCTTGAACTCACAACTCTGAGATAAAGAGTGGCATGCCCTACTAAGCCAACCAGACAGCCGTGTTTTTCTCATATCCTTAATCTTTCCTTTTTTACTGGACCCTTCCCATGAACATGCAAATATGCTGCATAGCCAGCGTTGAGAACAGTGCATGGCACTATGGGGACCATCAGTAAACACTTGTTGAATGAATGAATGAATGAATGAATGAATGCTCAAGCTTATTTTATTCCCAGAAATGCTTCCCTCAACTTTAAACCCCTTTTTAGTTCTTTCCTGTCTTCAAGCAGCCACTCTTTACCCTTTCTCATCTATTGTTTCTCAACCTATGGAATCTGGCCTCCATCTCTACTGTTCCATCAAGGTTGCTCTTACTAAGGTCACCCAGGATACCCTTATTTCTACGTAAAAGGACCGTTCTTAGTTTTTTATCTTACTTGACGTCTCAGCAGTATTTGGCACTGTGATCTCTTCTTCCTCTTCAAATACCTCCTTTGAAATGGCACAATCCTGTTTTCTTCCTTCCTTTCAGGAGACTTCTCATTGTCCTTCATGAACTCCTTCTTTCTCCTCTATCCATTATTCTTGGTTCCTTGGTGTTCAACCCTAGACCTTTTCCCACGTGGCTCAACACATTTTTGTGGGGGAATTAATTCCCTTCCATAGCGTTAATTACTTTCCGTATGCTTGTAATCCTCAACTATGTACTTACATTCCAAAATGTTGCCTTGAAAAGCTGACCCATGTATTCATGTATCTACTGTTCATTGTCTCCCAAGTACTTAAAAGTTCACATCATAAACGGAAGTTATCATCTTCCCAAAATCGGCTTCTGTGCTTGTGTTTTCTGTCTCTGTTCCTCTGTCTCTTTGCCTGGCCTGAGCCCAGAACCTGGGTGTCATATTTCCCTTTGTCTCTATCTCTCAACTGTCTGTTCCCTGCCCCCACATATTTCCTAGCAAATACTTATTATTTCTATATTATATACACCTTGAATATGCTTATATTCTTGAATATATCATGTTTATATTTTTAAATATTATCTTGAGTGTGTTTCTTTTTCTTTTTCCCCACTGTAACTGCTCTAGTTCAAGTTCTAATCAACTATGCCTGGATTTACCACAGGCAAATCAGCCAGTTCTCTGGCTTCTCCACCATGTAACCAAAAGAATCTTTCTTAAGTACAAATCCAGTGAAACCACTCCCTTGTTTAAAACACTTTGGTGATCCTCCAGTACTTTTAGGATAATGTCTTTAACCGGCTCAGTAGGACCTGCATGATCTGACTCGTTTGCCTATGAGTCTCAGTTGGAGGGTTTTTCTCAAGATTAATGTGGAATGGTATGTCATGAACACCAAATAAACATTACTCCTCTACCTTTCAATTAAACCCCACTTTTACCCAGAAGGAAAATGAGACTTGCTGAGGTTAAGTGGTATGCCCTAACTCACATAGCTAACTCATGACAGAGCTGGATATTCGAGCACACCTAGCCCAGATAAAAGGCAGTTAAAATTCAGAATGGCCATGGCTAAAATTTATCTTGTCCTTTCATGGATTTCCCAGCCATGAGGGAAGGAAGGGCACACTTACAAATAGAGATTTTGTTGTGTTTTGCTTTCCCTAGCTACAGCCCAAAGCCGTAACTTGTTTGCTTGTTCTGACTGAATATTAAATATCTGCTTTCTTGGTTTACTATGTGATAATTCTTTCCCTCCTTCAAAATAATGTAATCATGGCCAAACCACAGTGAACAAACAAGATCATTAGGAGCTTTTGGAGTCGCTGAACTTCAAGCCCTTCCTGCTCCTCCCAGACAACCACCCAGCACAGAGCCTGAGTGAGCCTACATGCTGAAGAGCTGCCAGAAGTTTCAGAGGAGCAGTGAAACTGGTTTCCTTAAATAAATGGACTCTGTTCAAACTCAATCACTCTGTTAAAATCAAGTGCCATATAAAAGGGCACACACTGGGGTGCCTGGGTGGCTCAGTAGGTTAAGCGTCTGACTTGGGCTCGGGTCATGATCTCACGGTTTGTGAGTTCAAGCCCCGCATCGGGCTCTGTGCTGACAGCTCAGGGCCTGAAGCCTGCTTTGGATTCTGTGTCTCCCTCTCTCTCTACCCCTTGCCTGCTCACACTCTGTCTCTGTCTCTCAAAAATAAACATTAAAAAAAATTTATAAAGGGCACAATATATCCTGTCCCAGCTACATTTCCCCCTTTTGATAATGGTGGGGTGGAGGGAGTGGGGCAGCTGTACTTGGGTACACTTTGTCTTTTTAACATGGGAATTAGGAAAGTAGTTTTAGCCATTTTGGGGAATATATTTGAATTTATAAGTACTGTACTTACAGAATAGATGTTAGAAGGGAAATTGGTATTATTTATATGGGTCGGGGTCTTAACAGCTTATTAATTTCTTATTAATGTTAATAGGGTATAAATAATATGTCACAGCTTCTAAGACCTCTTCTCACATTATAGCAGGAGTTGGTCTGTGTGACCAAATGAATATGGCAGAAGTATGTCACTTCTGAGATTAGGTTACAAAAGACATTATAACTTCAGTCTTGGGTTCTCGCTCTCTCTCTTTTCTCTCACAGATGCCAAGCTGTGAGCAGTCCTATGGAGAGGACCACATGGTGAGGAAATGGAGTCTTCCAGCAGTAGCCATGTGGGCGAGTTCAGAGGAGATCCTAAGATAGAACTGTCCAGATAAACAACTCCTAGATTCCTGATCCTTGGAAACTGTGAACTTGTAAGCTTCTAAGCTTTAGGGTAATTTGTTATGCAGTGATAGGCAACCAATATACAGAACTTGGTGGTTACAAAAATATACATTCTTTGCTCCTTACAGTTGTGCTTATTTCACAGAATAATATTGTAGAGGCAAAGAGCTAACCCTTTCTGCTTACCTATTTATCAATAAGTACTCAATACTCTCAGCTCTTTCTTTATAATTTCAAGGCATTCTACATATCATGAAGAATATATATATATATATATATATATATATATATACACACACACACACACATAATATATATAAGAATATATATTACATATATAAGAATATATATAATAAATATATTAATTTTTAAATGTTTGTTTAATTTTGAAAGAGAGACAGAGTGTGAGTGGGGTAGGGGCAGAGAGAGAGGGGGACACAGAATCCAAAGCAGGTTCCAGGCTCTGAGCTGTCAGCAGAGTCAGACGCAGGGCTCAAACCCATGAACCATGAGATCATGACCTGAGCTAAAGTCGGACACTTAACCTACTGAGACACCCAGATGCCCCATGAAGAATATTTTTAAAGTGAATGTCATACAAGTTGACTCCTTTTAAGACATTCTGACCTTTGATGAACTTACTTTTCATGATTGGTTGGCTGTACATTCATCCTACTTGTATGTTGTGAATATAACATATAAAACCTCTGCTTTAGAGGTTGTTTACTGTTGATTTACATTGTGCAAGCAGTTTTGAGTGCTCATTTTTTGAGAATCTTTCAAATCTTGATTATTAAAAACATGCTTGCTAACAAAAATCAGCTTTAACTTAGGAAAACAAAAGGAAGTATGTTAAGACATAGACTGGCAAAACAAATATCTACATTTAAGTTCCTCCATCACAGGGAGAAAGAAAGAACCCTCTGATTATTATTATTCTTGCCACTGAAGATGCAGTAATAGATTGAAGGCATAATATCTGGACACAACTTGTGATATGAGGCCCAATCTTTAGTGAGTTGGTAACGAATTCTAAGATTTTTCTGACATCTCCCACTGGCAGAATCAGACTTATTGTTTTACTCTTCACATATGATTTTTTAAAGTTTGGACCAATAGTCAGGTTAAGAAATGACATAAAATCCCTCCTTCTTCAGAAGGGTAGCACAGCTCTCTGGATTGACATCATTTTCTCAGGCTTAGCCAACTGCTAAGAACTCAATGTTGCGATCCCCTAGGTATTCCCACTTTTACTCTCTGAAAAAAAGAGTATCATCAAGGGAAGTATGAAGTAACCTTGCAATGACAGCACGTGCCCTGAGGAAGTCCTACCTGGGATGCTGCCACCTTGCTGTCCCTAGGTGTCAATCTGAGCACATAGCAGGACCTCTCCAGGAGGGCTGCAGGCCTTGGTGCTCTCCTGGAGAAGAGGATACCCCTTTCCCTGACTGATGATGAGTTTACCTTCTTTAATTCCAAAGCAGTGGCCCCACTCCTTCAGGGTGATGTGCTTATCTTTGTTGGGATCACACTCCTCAAAGAAGCGAGTTATGCAGTGTTCCATGGGCACCAGAGATGCTCGCAAAGGAGCAAGCTCAGAATGTGTTAAGACTCTGCAATGAAATAAACGGTGGTATATTAATGACCAGCTTGTATATGAAGGTTAACTCTTAGGATAACCAAGGCATTTTTCTTCCACAAGATTGCTAGGAATGCCAAATAAATAGTACACTCATGAAAAGGCGCAAAATTATGGGTAAGATACACAGCACTTGAGATGTCACAAAGTTTCTTTCCTCACTGGGAAGTACTCTCCTGCCAACTTAAATTTATAGGGATGTGCCTCACCCCCCACCAACAATCATGTTTGTACAGCCTGACTCTTACCCACTGACCATACCCAATTGTACATATCCAGATGTAAGCACTTGACCTAAGCTGGGCCAATCAGAACATCTTGGGAATTCAGGATTAAGAATGAGAAGGAATGTTAAGGAGTCTCTGCTACAGGCTGGGTCCTAATATCTAAACTTGGGAAACATGGTGTGGCCATATTGTGCTATCTTCAAAGCAGTTTTGTGTTTAGACACCTAACCACATTTGTTTGGCATGTCAGTGTTCTAAAACAGAGGTGGAAACTTCCTAGATTTGTTTAGAAGTATCTTTGTATAGATAATTAGACATTCTATCAGGGAGATGACCTAGTAATGTGAAGGTTAAGAGTTTTTACCTGTCCATAGGATGTTGGTCAAGTTCACCAAACTGCCAGTGCACAGGATACACATACATGTGGTAGTTTTTCTTAAAGTCCCGTAAGAGAAGGTCAATGGAATGGTCTCCAGCCAACAGCCTCTTTTCATCCAGGTAAATCTTCTTGACCTGGGATTAGGAAGGGAGAAGATCATCAGAGAATCAGACAAATGTAATGTAATTATCACTGGTAAACTTTACTCGAAGAGTAACAGTGACATGACAGAGGAAAACAAGCCCAGGCCATCATGAGACCGAATGAAATCCTTTCTAGTCAACACTATACAGACTTTCTTATTTCTACATAGAATAACAGCCAACATTAAAAAATACAACCTGTGGTTTTTAGAAGATATTTAAGTATTTTTTATCTTTCTTTTAACCGAGTACTGTTCATCACATTCCTTAAAATTATGAGAAGGTTTTAATGAAAAGGCCTGAAATGACCTAGGCAAAATTGTTGGTTAGTGAAAAGTCCCAATCACCACATTGGCATACTATTAATTCTCTAAGTATTTCTGTCCAGTGTCTGATCAGAATCAGCTGTGGTGTGGCACCATTTGATCAGCCCCATTAAAATTTCCCTGTTTTGCATCTAATGCTCTCAAGACTTTCACTATGATGTATTAAAAAGAGAGGATAGAAATTATTTCTGGGCAATGCATATAAAACTCTCAGCTTATGATGTTACTCATGAACTAATTGGAAGCATTTAGAACAGAACTACCCATCTCCATGGTCACATCCACCAACTTCTCTCCTTGTTATCATGGATGAACTTCCTGTGCTCTGAATATAAGCCCAACCCTTCACTGGTGCTCAGAAGCCTACCCCTTTCCATCTCCTCAAAACCACCCTATGGCAGTTGCATACCTTTTCTATTCCTTATTAGTTTTACCATCTTTACTAGGGTCCTACCAGAAGCACCCAAACATCCTCTACTATCTCCCATTGGTAGATGGGATTCTTGAACTCACATTCCTGTCTGGCTGCCACCCATTTCACTTTTCCTCTTTCTAGCAAAATGCCTTGAATATATTGTCTATACTTGGTGCTTCCACATCCTTCCTCCTGTTCTCTTTTGAACCCTGTCACTCAAGCTTTTCTCCTCTCCAATCTGCAGAAACAGCTTCTGTCAAGGTTAACTCTGTGACCACCACATGCCAAATCAGTGCTCAACTCATTCCTCATTTTACAACCTGTAAGCAGCATTTGACACAGTTAATGCACACCTTCCTTCTTGTTTAATTTTTTCTTCATAGCATGTTTCATTCCACCTGACGTACCTTATATATTTTCATATTTATTTACATGTTTATATATTTGCATGTATGCTCATATTTGCAATATGTCTATAAACACGCATGTGCGCGCGCACACACACACACACACACACACACACACACACACACTTATTTGTTCAGAGTCTGTCTCTTTTCCTAGGATGTTAGCTCATGAAGGCAGAGATTTTTCTTTGGTTCATTGCTGTATCCCCATCATGTAAATCAATTCCAGATACACAGGATGCGCTCAATAGCTATTTGATGAGTGCATTTTCCCTGAGAACTTCTGGAATGAATATTCTGCACTTTTAAATCTTACTATATTACTGACATTGCAAATAAGGGATTTCTCTTATATCATAAATCTGTCTGGTCTATGAGGGCAAAAAGATGTATTAAAAATCTTTTAAATTTATTTAAATCTAATAATAGATTTAAATAAAATGTTTGGGCCTGAATATATAAATGCTGAATGGAGGTTCCCTTTGCTCAACCAGGATTTGCTCTGGGGTATGAGGTGAAGAGTCCTTGCTCAGGCCACTGCCCTTTGGACAGGAATGGGGGTGGTTTGGCCATGTCTCAAACCTTGTGGCATGAATGGTGACCACTACTGTTCTGTTACTGCATGTGAACTTAGCAGGTGTGGCAAACCAAGTGGGCTCTTGCTGATATGCAGAGGGAGGTAGGCCCCCTCCTCCCCTCAACACACATACCCTTTTTTCTTAGGCTCTGTACATAGACACTTGGGTAGTTGACCTGTAGATAACTTACTTTATTTCTCTGCTTCTCATTTAGATATCCACCGTGTTCAGGGTTTGGCTCATAAAGCTGCATGAGAATATTCTTGAGCCAGTCTCTCATCCTTAGGGGAAACTGAGTCACTTCAAAGTCTGTACAAATAGGAATAGCTGTTCCAAGCAGAAAGAAAATAGATTTTAATCTCTGGATCTTACTCCTATCTTATGGCACGTCCTCATAACAGAAAGCTTAATAACATCTGGTGACTGACGGTACGCTCACTGTCCCACTGTCACAGCAGTGGGTCCTTACACCTGGCAGCACAACAGAACTGCCTGTGGTGTTTTCAAAACATACCAGATGCCAGCTTCCATTCAAAGACATTCTGATTTGATTGGTCTGGGGTGGAATGTGGGCATCAGGATGATTTAAAAGTTCCAAAAATAATTTTGATATGCAGGTAGGTCTGAGAACCACTGCTCTAGAATCAGAAAGTTGAAATTTATAGGTGGAGGGTAGAGGCTGCAAGAACTATTTATCAGGAGAAAAGAGAAAAAAGTGGAAATTAGATTATCCTGTGGTAACAATGTTAAATCTCAGTGACTTAAAAGAACAAAAACTTTTTGATTTTTTTAGTTTTACTGAAATATAATATACATACAACACTGTTTAAGACGGACAGCATAATAACTTGACATCCATATGTTGTGCAATGACCACCTCACTAACTATCACCTCACTAGCTACAAAATTTTTTTCCTTGTGATGAGAACTTTTAGGATCTACTCTTTTAGCGACTTTCAGATATACTATACAGCAGTGTTAATTACAGTCACTGTGTTGTACATTCAAGGCCAATACAAGTTGACAGGAGGGCTCTGCATACAGGACCACACATATGCTAGCTCTTAAATGCAGCTGCCCAGAACTCACATGGATGATTTTTGCTGAAATTTCACTGGACAAATCAACTCATATGGCCACATCTAACATCAAGAGGGCTGAGAAATTTAATACTCTTGTGTGTCAGGAAAGACAGGAGAACTGGAAATATTAGTAAGCACTGCTAATGTGGAGAATCACTTAGTGATAAGGAGATCCAAACACAATTGAGAGTATTTGGGGGGAAGAAGAACATTAAAAAAAACTTCTAGAAGAATATATTGTCATAAAACTTCTTGGCGGAGACTTAACGTACATTGGAAAGAGGACAAGTAATTTAGCAAAATTCCAATGATTCATTTCAATTATTAAGTGGTAACATTATCATAGTAATTCTGAACCCTGGCTGCACCTTAGAATTGTCTAGGTTACTTTAAAAACAAATGAAAAAGCAATGTTAAAGCCCCAACCCAGTCCAATTAAATCAGTCTCTTTTAGTTAAGGCTGGGGAATTATTCTTTTTATTTTTTTTTAAGTCTCTCTAGAAGATTTTAATGAGCATCCTAGGTTCAGAACTACATTAGCCTTTTTCCATTTGCATGTGGGAGTATGTATATAGATTATTCAGATATGCATAGATTCACCCCAAATCCTCTCAGCAATGGTGGTTGGCAAGAGTGGCAGAATCTTACATTTGCAGGCTCCAAAATAATCCAGTTGTAGCTGGTGCCCTTTTTTGGTTCCCTCCAGTTTACATTTAGTAGCAAACAGATGACAGGAGCTGGCATAGGTCTGGTTGTCAGTGCCACAAACCTAGGAAAGACAAGCATGAGAAAAAGCTCATGTTTCTTTAAAACATTTTTTTGAAAGAAATTTTTAATGTTTATTTTTGAGAGAGAGAGAGAGAGAGAGAGAGAGAGACAGAGCATGAGCAGGGGAGGGGCAGAGAGAGAGAGGGAGACACAGAATTTGAAGCAGGCTCCAGGCTCTGAGCTGTCAGCATAGAGCCTGACACGGGGCTCGAACCCACGAGCCTTGAGATCATGACCTGAACCGAAGTAGGATGCTTAACTGACTGAGCCACCCAGGTGCCCCTTGAGCTCATGTTTCTGAATGTACACTAGGAAAATACTCTGCTTCTTAAAGCTCATAGGCAGACTGATCAGTTGTGCTGAGCCAGGTAAGTGAAGTTATTAAAATCATAACTGTCCTATTTGCTTAAAAAAATCAACTAAATTATACCAATGGTGATGACAATCTAGCTCTAGATAAGTTCAGTAGAATGCAAACTGCAGACTTTTCAAGGATACAGTGAGTTTTAAAATGAGTTCTGAAGATATCAATGCCATTATTACCTTTTCAAGGTACAGTTGAAATTCCTTATTTTTGCTGGCATTTGTTCCTATTCAATATTATTTCAAGTATTAGATGATAACCTGGACATTTTTTTTTTTGACAAACATTTCAATTGCAAGCCACTTTCATCCAAATCACTAACTACTTGGGGCCCCTTAGAGACTATTTTGTAGAATACTTACTTGGTCAAGGAGTTTTGTAGGAGGACAAGTCACTGAATCTTGGCAAACACAGTGGGGTTTTCCCTGTTGGTCAGCTTTACAGATGTGTCCTCTTTTACACTGGAAGTTCATGCAAGAATCTGACAGGAAAGATTGAACAGGAAGCATGAGCAAAGCTAAACTGAGTATGTAACCTCAAATTTATCTAGACATGAGCTCCATTTTCACTAATTAAAGAAAATTTGGGAAAATATTAGAAACCATTCTAATGGACATCTTAATGTTCAGATGGGACCCTCTGACATCAAACTGTGTTACACAATAGTCTAGATTTTCTGGGCAGTTTGAATTGGGAATATAAAAAGAACAAACAGCTCTTCTTGGCCTGCCTACAATGGTCATAGTCTGAAGTCTATAATTTAAGTTTGTGCAGGTTGGTCAGAAGTTAAATAAGTCATGAAAATTTTGTGTTGAAATTTAAAATCTTTGTGATTGGGGTATGCTATTGGGAATTAGGTCTCAATTAAATACAGGATTTAAATTCACTAGTAAGTTATGGATTTGAGAAAAAATAAAGTAGGAGCACCTGGGTGGCTCAGTCGATTGGGTGTCCGACTTTGACTCAGGTCATGATCTCGCAGTTTGTGAGTTCAAGCCCCACAATGGGCTTGCTGCTGTCAGCACAGAGCCCACTTTAGATCCTCTGTCCCTCTCTCTCCCTGCCCAACCCCCCCATCTCATGCTTTCTCTCTCAAAAATAAATATGACGTCAAAGAGAAAAAAATAAAGTAGAATGAATTCTTCTCAGAAGCACAGGATTTAGGAAAAAAGAATTCTAGCTTTCATACTATTACAAGACTTCCAGTTTGTAAACACATTTGCCCATAGTTATGTATAAAATGTATGCAAGAGAATGTCAACAGTTTATGAGAACATTTCTGTGGGGAGGATGTAAGAGAGGAAAAATTCTGAGAAGCAGTGACAAATAAATGATGGAATGGGGATAGCCTGACGCGGCCATTCCATTTCTTCCTTGATACAGTCATGAGCAGCTTAGCCTGGACTCACCAGTACCATGTACCATTCTGTTGTCTTCATATGAACTTTCACCTTCATTTGGTAGGCTCTCTGTTTTCTTGGCCTTTATAACAACAAGAGCAGAAGCTGAAGTTTATTTACAGGAAAGCCATTACATAATTTATATTTCCACTGTGTGTACCTTCACAAAGCTTTTCATACCCAAATCATTTCAGATCTGAAAATGATACCAGCCATAACTGTGGAAATAGACAGTAACCCTTTGAGAATAGGAGCCATTTGTTTCTTCCTCAACTGGATTCAGTGCTGTATCTCTGGGGATTATTCAATAAAACTTGGAACTAACATCAGGAGCAAAGCTGGGACCTCCCATTTGGATTTTGGAATGGTAGAAATGTAGTATTATCATGTGATTCTATAGTTAAGACACAATTACATCAGTAATCTCTATGGAGCTGTTAATAAAGGTTTCTTACCAGGTTTCTAAAGTGTAATAAAACTCCTACCTTAAAATGGCAGGAGAGTTCTCAGTAATCAAGGTCACTATTGACCTTGGCCACCAAAAGCTGTGTCAAGTCCTCCTAGTGGGTGGCTGCTGGCGTTTTGCCTGAAAGCTCCAAATGATTAAACAACCAATGACAATATGCTTCTTCCCTACTCCCACTCTGTTGCAGTTTCCTGATTATCATCTTGGTGTGTATTTACTTAAAGTTGGAGCTGAAGTCTTTATTCTTCATCTTTATAGCTAAATCAACAAACATTCCTGGATTTCTTATTACATTAGAGACATTTTGCTAGACCTTGGTGATCTAACCTGAATATTACATGGCATCTACTCTTAAGACATTAGAGCAGTAGTTGTTAGTGTTTCCCATCCCTCATATCTGTCAGAATTTACCATTTTAGTTAGCTCCAGGCACTTTCAACTGCCTGTATCTGCATCTCTGTGCCTGGAAAACCATGACATCTATTTGGCCTGCTCAAAGGACTGAAAGTGCTGGGGAATTAACACCTCTCTTAGCAATTCTCAGTCTGTACAAATGCCCCAGCTCCCTCATTCTCCAAATGGGGTAATTCAGAGGAATGTGCTGTACATGGCTTTAATGATATACCTTTGATTAGCTTCCTTCCCTTCCTGATATCATGTCCCATTCCTCTTTGTTCCCTGAACTTCTCAAATAAACTACTTAAATCCAGGCTCTGCTTCTAGGGGAACCCAAATAAAATAGGCACTTTCAGCCTGGTGATGGAGAGCAGAGGAAAATAAATAATTTTAATACATTTTAGTAATGTACTGGTAGAGATAGGCACGGAAGACTGAGAGCACAGAGAAAGGTCATGGCTATTTCTTTATAAAGCTAAGTGCTCTATCAGACAAGCATCAATGTAAAGAATCTCACCCCTTGGTATTCTCCAGGTTCACTGGTATCTACATTCCCATTTTCACGTGCTCTTTCTTTTTCTCTTTCTCTTTCCTCTTCATATTTGAGGTGATAGAAAATGGACTGAGATCTTTCAGCCTCCAAGAAGGCCTCACTTGGGATGAATTCGTAGTCATCAGTTGCATCGTGTCTGGGATCATCATCACCATCATCATTAGCCCCATGATTTCTGGGCATGGTGTTACCATCACCAGTAGGCTCCACGAGCAAAGCCTCAGAAACAGTCTTTTTATCCATCTCCTCATGGTTGCTGGTAACTTCAGGTTTTTCTTCTTGGCTCTGCCATTCAGCATCTTGGCTGTGCTTAGTAATTTTTGATGCACTTTCCTCTTCCATTTCTGCATTGGAACTGTCCTCTTCTTGTTCTTGGTCACCCTGCTCAAATTCATCTTTCTGCATTTTGCTTACTTCAGTTGGTTCACTGGACTTTTCCAAAACATCATCAGATTTGGTACTATTTTCATCCTCCTTGCTATTAGAATGCTCCTTGGGAAATTCTCTCTCCCTTTCTTCGTTATTGTTGTGGGTACTGACTTCACCTGGCTCTTCTTCCCCTTCCTCTTCTCCATTGGGGATATTTGGATCCTGCTCTTGGTTTCCTTGATCATTTACATCTTGGCTATGTTTGTTGCTCCTGTTCAACTGAGAATGTAATTCATTCATTGGTTGTTCTTGTTTTTTTTCTGTTTTTGTGATGCTTTCTTGTTGGTTAATATCTACAATGGAACTAATATTAGGAGCAAGGAAATCAATGTTCTCTGGGCGTTTTTTCTTTTGAGGCTCATTCGTATCTTCTTTTGGGTCCAATGTACCTTCAGATGGTATGTACTCCACATTCTCACTTAAGTCACTTTCACTCTCCTCTTCATCCTGTAACCCGAGCTCTTGGCTATAACTCTGGTCCTGATCTGCTGACTGGTCCTGGCTTTCCTCCTTTGGCTTTAGTACTGAAGATTTTTCAGCCTTACAAGAAAAAAAGTTTACTCCTGAAACAATTGGTAATGGAATATCTACATCATATTTTAATTCATAAGCTAACCTTTAGTGTTCATTATTTTTTTCACATAATATCAGGTAAACTCATATACAATGTTCCTCACACTTTATAGTTGCAAGTTTATAACCTGAATTTGAATTTTGTGGTATGAAATTATATAGCACCTTGGCCAAAGACACAAAACTCACTAATTTTCACAGTTCTTTTGATAATTGGAGACCACTGATACAATAATCATCTTCTAAAAATTAAGCTGAGGTGAGAATGAGGTAATATCCTTAACTATGCTTTGAAATTGAGACCTTTGGAAAAATTTTAAATTATAATCGCATAACCATGTTACTTTTACCTTATGGTTGGGATGGTCTTCTACAGGCACTGCAATTTCCTTTTCATTTTCTGCATCTTCGACCCTTAACATGGGGATTGCAGTGTTGTTAGGTGTTACTAACACTTCAGCCTGTTGGATGGAACTCAAGGAATCAGCAGTTGGTTTTGGATGATTAGACAGGAACCTTGCATTTGTCTGAAAAAAAGTAGAAACTGGCTCATGTTATTCACGTCTAGATGCTGATGTCTAAAATTTCTAGCTACTCCTTTATCATCATCATTCTTAGTAGCACTATGGTTCATACATAACATCAATTAAAAAATACTCTCTAGAATTTTTAAGAATACAAGCAAATGGCTAGATTATAATCTTAGGTGAAAACAGACTCCCAAACATATTTAAGAAAAAGTTATGTATGCAGAGACTGGGTGAAAATAGAGCAAAGATTATTTCAATAATTGTCACCTTTGAGGTTTGGAATTATTTTCTGTGCTTTCCAAACTTAAAAAACATTCATACTCTATAATTTTAAGAACTGTTGTTAGCAGAAAGTCAAAGTCAAATTAAATTTACCAAAGATATAACTCTGTACGTTTTCTTTTTAAATTTTTATTTAAATTCTAGTTAGTTAACATACAGTGCAACATTCATTTCAGGAGAATTTGGTGATTCATCACTTATGTACAACACCCATTGCTCATCATAAGTGCCCTCCTTAATACCCATCACCTATCTAGCCCATCCCACACCCACCTGCCTCTAGCAATTCTCAGTTTTTTCTCTATAGTTAGGAGTCTCTTATGGTTTTTTTTCTTTCTTTTTTTTCCCTTCCCATACGTTCATCTGTTTTGTTTCTTAAATTCCACATGAGTGAAATCATATGGTATTTGTCTTTCTCTGACTGATTTATTTCACTTAGCATAATACACTGTAGCTCCATGCATGTTGTTGCAAATGCCAAGATTTTATTTTTTTTGATGGCCGAGTAATATTCCATTGTATATATGAACCACATCTTCTTTATCCATTTATCAGTCTATGGACATTTGAGCTCTTTCCATAGTTTGGCTATTGTTGATAATGTTGCTATAAACATTGGGGTGCATGTGTCCCTTCGAATCAGTCTTTTTGTATCTTTTGGGTAAATACCTAGTAGTGCAGTTACTGGATCATAGGGTAGTTCTATTTTTAAATTTTTGAGGAACCTCCATATTATTTTCCATAGTGGTTGCATCAGTTTGCATTCCTACCAACAGTGCAAGAGGGTTCCCCTTTCTCCACATCCTTGCCAATACCTGTTGTTCTTGTGCTGTTAATTTTAGCCATTCTGACAGATGTGAGATTGTATCTCATCATAGTTTTTATTTGTATTTCCCTGTGATGAGTGATATTGAGCATATTTTCATATGTCTGCTAGTCATCTGGATGTCTTCTTTGGACAGATGTCTATTCATGTTTTCTGCCCATTTCTTAACCGGATTATTTGTTTTTTGGGTGTTGAGTTTGAGAAGTTCTTTAACATTGTACATTTTCTTAAGTTAAATTTTAAGTATTCACTGATAAATAGCAGAAAAGATTTAAACTTTATTCAATATTTATTTTCTTAACACTAGCAGCCTTATATTCATCAAAAACTCTTATGATAAATAATTTAACATAGAACTAATTCAAAAACTGTGTGAAATAGTACACTAAGTCTAGTTAGGAAGAACAGCAATGGAGTATTATTTCAACTAGAAGGATGGCTCTATTTCTAGCAAGACTGAAGGCATAGATGAAGAATTGGCAGTGATACATGATGGAGAAGTTTAACAACTGACTTAGAGATTAAAGATCTTCCTTCAAGTCTTGACTCTGCTATCAGCTATCTATCTGTCATTTGACGAATTGTGAATCCCACCCTATCATCTGTCAAGGTGAAGTGAGCAGAAATATCAAGATAAGTTTATGTATATTAGTCATTTGTAAATTATAAAGTAACCAAGTGAAAACTGACTATTGCTAGAAGTAATATCCTACAGTGGTAATACTATGAACTGTCCAATACTGTAAGCAGGTATTCACTACAAATCTTTCTTACAGAGATGCTATGGATACTCATGTCAGGCAGATCGAGGTATAAGTACAAAACCAGATTTTATTTGCATTGACTTGTCTTTACTCTATTAGCACATTCTGTTGTACCAATTGTATAATATAAGGAAAGACATGGAGTTCAGGGTTCATTTTAGATGTGGTTTGCTCTCTTATCACCTTTTCAACCAAAAGGAGTAATAACATTTGAAAAAATTTCCAAAGAAGCCATTTGTAAGGGAGAAAGGATAAAGAATGGTGGCCAGTTTGGCAGGTTTCCAGCAAGGGCATTATGGAAGGCAAGGGATGGAGGAGATTTTCGGCTTATTAGTAGAGAACTGCTCCCCCTCTGCACCCTTCCTCCTCTGCTCTCCCTCTCCAAGCTGAAAGAAATGCAGAAGGACAGCAGCTTATCTTCTTTCAGAAATTTTCTGCAATCAAACTCTGTTTTATTATTATTATTCCCACATCTATAACACCATACCCTCTGGAAATGTGTGGAATCCCTGAACCACACAGAATCCACTTACTTCCGTACAATTCAGGCAATCTGGGAAAATGACACAAGATTTGTAAGAGGTAAACCCTATGGGAAGATATTTAGCTTCTTAGTGTTTGACTGGATCTACATAACAAATTGTCCCCAAAAGAAAACCTTTAAAATGTGTCTATATGTAGATGTGTTATTCAAACATTTGGTTCAAAAGCATTTTTGATGCCTGTTTATATACTGGGCAACAGCTGCAAGGGAAAACACATTTTTAGGAGAAAACAATGGGTCTGTGGGAGCTTCTTTCTGTGCTGAACATAATTTATCCCACTTTTGTAATTGCAGAGGACATGTATAATTTCAGCTGGAGTAGCTCCAGCTACTAAAGCACAATTCCTAGGAGTGGTCGTAAATTCTGTTTTCTAAGAAATGCTTTGTCTGGGTGGCATGATGCTGGCCTTTGCGGACACATCTGTCAACCAAATGTTAGCCACCAGCTATCCAAAAAACAAGGACAGAATCTGAGACATAGTAGAGACGGAGGAAGAGAAGGGATGAGAAAAATTACTTTGTCTATTTAAAGGAGATTGATTCTTCCATTTGGCAAAAAAGAAAAAAAAATGGCATAAATCCTTTAGCTTGATTTTGGATGATATGGATCATTTGGGAGACATCTACATGATCATCCAAGCCATTAAAAACAACATTAAAACAACAACAATAATAACTTTCAGGTTATTTTAAGGCTGCTGACATGGTCTCAAATGATTCTGATTTGTGTGTGTCTGATTTACTGCTGTGTGAATGGTGGTGCCAGGATATCTGATCGTGAAGAAAAGAATGTTCTAGTTCTGTCTATTATCAGCATGTTTGCTTGGAAAGTACCCCCTCCCCAACCACCCCCAAGGACGAGTTAGGAGCCAGTTTATGATCATCATACCATTTCCTGGCCCTAGCCCACTGGTTTTGTTTTATTACAGACTCAGAATTGATCAGCCAGTATATATTTGATCTTGAAGAAAATGCTGCTAAAGAGTATGGGTGTGCATTCCCAAGACTTCTCATACTAATTTCTTAGGTTTCTCATACTAAGTGATAAACTTCCAAAGGAAAATTTATTTCTTCCCATTCTCTTTGGCTTTTGGGTCCTGGAAGATCCCCTTTCTAATAAATGATAATCAACATTTTCAGATTTATATTTATTGTATCTTGTAGAATCTGGTAGTTCTGAAGGAAATATTCTTTCAGAAAGTATTTTATATCAATATTTTGAGTCATTCATTCTCTGCTTGGGAAAAAATAATATTAAAACAAAAAAGAGAATTTCAAACCACTATATAAACACATTTTCTTTTCAATGGAGGATTTCTAAATTCAATGTAGGGAGGAGAGATGTAATAACAGAAAAAAGGATATTTACCGGTATTGCAGTTGCAGTTCCCAAAATGTATAGGAGAAAAACTACAGTCTTCATGCTTTCTAGGCCTGCGAACGAAGAAGATAATTAGCAGTGGTGGGTAAAAGTTTCCTTGTGAAAAATTAAAAGATAATCTTCTTAGCAAATAATGAGCTTGATACTGACCTTTGTATTTAAACGCGATTACTGTCTTTACAGTAATGCCTTTATAGACATGTGAACTAACATGTCTGGAAAGACGGATTTAATGACAGTTTTTATCCAATTGTGTCTGTGAGAATGACTCCTTGATTTTTTGGCCCAGCTGTGTTTGGGCAGCACCTATCTCTGTTTTTGACTGTGTTTCCATGAATAAAGATGCTATGCAGATTGAAGTCTTAAGATTTGTGAGTGTTCACAGTAAAGATAAAATTGGCAAAGTGAAGTAATATAGTTTGTCAGGTTGGGATAAAATAGCCTGCCTCTTTGGTGGTGAAGAAACCCATGCATTCAATGCGGAGTTTTAGGAATGAGACATTGTACTGCCTAAAGTGGTCATCAATGTTCAGCTAATTTATAAGTCTCACATTGCAATCTGTGGGTTGGTGGTGGCCTGCAGATGGGTTTGGTTTGGCAGGCACTGTGTATTTTATTGTATTTTATTTTATTGTATTTTATTTTATTTTATTTTATTTTATTTTATTTTATTTTATTTTATTTTAATTATTATTTTAAGTTTGTTTATTTTGAGAGAGAGAGCAAGCAAGTGAGCGAGTGAGCAGGAGGGGAGCGGCAGAGAGAGAGGAAGACAGAGAATTCCAAGCAGGCTCCATGCTGTCAGCACAGAGCCTGACATGGGGCTCAAACTCACGAACCGTTAGATCATGACCTGAGCCGAAACCAACAGTTGGACACTTAACTGACTGAGCCACTGAAGTGTCTCAAAGCATTGTGTATTTTAAACTAGCATTTTAAAAATCAGAGGTTTCATGCAAAAACTCAGATTTGCAGTTTCTCTTGAACCACTGGGCCTTTTAGCAACAAAAGGTCTTCATGGCAAAGCCGGCTGGTTCTGAGTAGAGACTGTCCTTTGTAAGGGATGCTGGCATTTGTACCTGGTCTGTTTCACTTGTTATTTGCCTCGAATTTGAGTTTCGTTTGTTCCAAATGAACTTTTTCAGTTTAGAGATGAGGCAAGCAAGGCACAAAGAGGCTAAGTAAATTGGCCTCCAGGGGAATTTTCTTAAAAGCAGTGAGCTGTATACATTTCTCTGCAGAGTATCTCTAAGCCTAGTAGTCCAACTCCCACTGGTATTAGGAACAGAGTTTTTAGTCTTTAAAAGAGATTCTCTGGATCGCCTAGAAATAGATGTCTCTTTTAAATTATTTTTTGCAATCATAGTTTTATACATAAATGTATAAATCTATAGAGCTTTAAAAAATATTTTGAGGTTTATAAAGTTCTTCTACTGAAATAGAAATATGTGTATATTTCTAAATACTTAAATGGATATTTAAAATAAATATATATTTAAAAATACATTAATGTCAAACATTCTGTGATTTAATACTGTAACAGCTATCACTTCACACACACACACACACACATACACACACACACAAATGCTCCCTTCCTAAAATAATTACATCACAATTGTTATTTAAATCACTATTTAACATTTATGACAATGTGCATATTCTTCATAGCTGAGTCAACTAGTAATTTCCTGTGTTGAATCATACTTACATTTATTTCTTGAACAATATTGTGTTTTGTCTGGCCCTAGAAATTGCCTCCTCTTTTAATGTACTTTTCCAGGTACATTTATTCTTCCCAAATTGTCCAACAAAATTTAAAAGTTCATTTTAATATGCTAACAACAACAACTACCACAACAGAACAACAACAACAAACCCATAGGGGATCCCCAAGCCCCATTTTCCTCACGGACATGTCCCTCCCAGGTGTTGGCTCTCTTGCTCCATTTGACAGAAGCCCCCCTCCTCCCCCTCCCCAAGCAGCTACCCTGCTTTCCTCCTGGGATCTCTAGTTACCACCACCCTGGGGATCCCCCTTGCTCTTTTCTTGTGTTTGAGTTCTTGCTTCCTGGATCCCATATATTTTTCTATCTTGGTGTTCTCCCTCATTTTTATGGAGCACATACTCCAGAAGCTTCCTGAGAAACGGTATATAGGAGACAAAAGTTTTGAGACTCTGCATAGCAAGAAAACATGAGTATTTCATCCTTCACTTGATAGTTTGACCGGATATAGAATTTTAGATTAAAAAAAATATTTTAACGTTTATTTATTTTTGAGAGAGAGAGAGAGAGACAGAGAGTGAGAGCAGGGTAGAGGCAGAGAGAGAGAGAGGGGAACAGAGTTTCCAAAGCAGTCTCTGCTGCTGAGAACAGAGAGCTTCATGAGCAACTTCAACTCATAAACCATGAGACCATGACCTGAGCCAATGCTTAACTGACAGCCACCAAGCTGCTTCTAGATCAATTTTTTTTTCTCAGAATTTTAAAACATGATCCATTTTCTTTAGTTTCTGGTGCTAGTAAGAACACCAGTGTTGGTTTTTCCCATTTTTTTAAAATGAGAACTGTTTTTTTTTCTTTCTGTAAGCTTTTAAGTTTTTGTCCCAAGTTTTAATATTTATCTCTAGTATTCTAAAATATTACCAAAAAAACACACAAAAAACCAAAAAAATAAAATATTACAATATCTGCCTTAATTTGAATCCTTTTAAATTTACTTTAGGCACTCATTAGTCTCTTTGAATTTGGAAATTCAACAGTTCTGAGAGATTTTAATATGTAATTCTTTGATAATTTTTCTCCCTCTAGTTTTTTGTATTTTCTTTCTGGAATTCATAATAGTTAAATGTCGACTTTTGGGATTGGTTTTCTAATTTACTTACAGTTTTTGTTCTTTTTTTCTATGGTTATATTATTTTTGGAAACTTCCTTAATCTTTTTTTTTTTCCTTAATCTTTTAAAAAAAATTTTAAACGTTTATTTATTTTTGAGACAGAGAGAGAGAGACACAGCATGAGCAGGGGAAGGGCAGAGAGAGAGGGAGACTGAAGCAGGCTCCATGCTCTGAGCTGTTAGCACAGAGCCCTATGCGGGACTGTGAGATCACGACCTGAGCTGAAGTGGGCCGCTTAATCGACTGAGCCACTCAGGCGCCCTGGAAACTTCCTTAATTTTATCTTTCATCTCTACTATTGGTTTTTTAAACATTTTTTAAACATATTAAAAACATTTCAAACATTTTTAAACTTTCAATTTCTTATTTCCTGATGTTCCCCTCTTTAATATTATCCTCTTCTGTTTTCATTAGTGTGATATATACTCTTATCTTTTTGAGGATATTAATTAAATATTTTAAAATTTTCCTTTGAGCCCTGCATTTTCCGTTTCCATATTATCCCAGTTTTTCTGGTATATTTTGGTCTTTGATTTTTATGTTAAAAGCTTTTCTCGAATGTCCAATGTCTTTGGTTGTATGGTAATATTTAGTAGCAAGTCACTAAACGGCCAGTTAGACATTTCATGGGCAGGGCTCGACACCTTGGAGAGCTACCTTGGAGGGGCTGAGATAGGAACCTAACATTTTTGATGTGGTCATTGTCAGATTTTTTGTTCTTGGAGAGATTTTTTTTTCTAGAGAAGATCTCCATACCTCCAACCCCAGGAAGTGGGTAAAAGCTTGGTTGCTACATTCTGTGAGGTGTAGGAGTGAAGGGACTGGAGGTCTCTCAGTGCAATATACTGACTCTCACTCCCCAGATTTCTCTATGGCACCATATCCTCCCCCATCCCCCCTGCCTGTCCCTATGGTGCCTATCTAGAGCCCAGGACCAGAGAATAACCTTCCCTTTTCGTTAAGGTTGAAATGGGGAGTCCTCTGGCAGTAGACACAGAAGGAAAGATCTGACATCTGTTTATCTGACGGGCTTTCCATCAGTCCTCCTGGTTTCAACCTCTCCCCTTACCTCAACTTTCAAATTACCTGGTACTTCCAATTCTTGAAACTTTTCTGGGTTTTGCAGTGTGAACTGTCTTCTTTGTCTATGGTACCCTTCTCTGAAAATCCTTAGGTTTAAGCTTTCCCTATTCTTCCAACTGCTTGCTACCTTCTAAAAATTTGCTGGAATCTTTTATCTTGTCACCTCCTCTTTTTTCTTTGTTATTGTGAGTGTATATTATTATTTCTCTTTTTCTATCATTATACTGGAATTTTAGCAGGGAGTGGCAATATGTTTCATTACCCCATTTAAGTTTTTTAAATCTTTATTTATTTTTGAGAGAGAGAGAGATAGCAAGCGGAGGGGGGGCAGAGAGAAGAGGGAGATGCAGAATCTGAAGCAAGCTCCAGGCTCTGAGCTGTCAGCACAGAACCTGACGCAGGGCTCAAATGCATGAACCACAAGATCATGACCTGAGCCGAAGTCAGATGCTTAACCAGCTGAGCCACCCAGCACCCCTTCATTACCCCTTTTAATCAACAGATTATTTCCATTTCTTCATCAGATTTATATCCCCATTACTACCACTACTACTGTTACTGCTGCTACTGCTGCTGCTTCGAGGACACATAGGAATTACTACAGGTCTGTGTTCTAACTTCGCTAACAAAGATTTTATTGAAGAAAAGGAGCCTACAGGTACTAGCACAGACTTCCTTATCATGTTAGAAAAAATAAAAACACTCTTTCACCTATCCTCCTATTCAAACCCCCGAGGGTGGGCCGCCCAAACTAGGGAACAGTGTGTTGGAAGAATGGAGATTAAGTCTTGGGGGAAAAAATTAAATCACATATAACCTTATAACACCTTAAAAAAACTAATCTATTCCATGTTTAATGAAAGTAACATGTACTCAGCTTGGAGACTTAAATTTAATTCCTCTAATGGACCCCTCTGAAAATGATTGTACATAATGTCAGAAACTCAGAATACTGACAGTGGCATGTGTGTTCCATTTATATCTTGAAATAAACATTTAGAACTAGTAATGATGTGTAACAAATACTGGAAGTTTATATTATCAAAGTGCCTTGTGTTTATCAAACAGATTTACAAATGAGATATTATCTTATTTGACATTTGCAACAACCCCATGATGTGGGAGATGAAGAACAGGACTAGAAAGGCTACGACAGGATAGGCTGGAAGTTGGAAAGATGTTAAGAAGGGAATCGGGCTCAAACTGAGCTTTCCTGGCTCCAGCTCTGGTGCTTTTGTAGCAATTTTGCAAATAAAGACCTCTACTTTACCTCTTACACAAAGATGTAGGGAAGGAGGAAAAACAAAAAAAACCAAAAAAACTTCTGAACCAGTACTGGGAAAAATTTGGAATTCACTTTGAGTTTTTAAACAAAGCATTCTGAAATGTTAAGGTTTAAGATTTTGCATACTTAGTAGATACATTTTTTTGTGTTGAGGAAAAAAAGTCTTATCATAGAAAGTTGGTTGGGTTATTTGATATTGAAAGTCCCTTTCAATGCTTTTTTAGTTGAAACAAGGCAAAAGCATAGAAATTCAATTTCCTTTGAATGAAGAACATGTTTAAATAAAAATATAGAGCAACTCCCTCTACCCCACATTCTAACACTTCAGGGATATTGAAAAACACCTTGGAATCAAAAAAAGCATGTAACTGTCAGGAGAGCTGAATTCTGGCTCCAACACTGTTCTTAACTGGCTAAGAGGCCTTGGGTAGCTTACCCTTTCTTAGATACAATTTCCTTAAGTGATGAACAATGAAGCAGATGACCTTGATGATCCTTTAGCTTTAATATTTTATAATTCTAAAATTGAAGATAATTCTATGAATTTCATGAACCATAAACTGCTGCTTTTTTCTGTAAACTACTAAATCCACTGAAAATATATTCATGATTTTATTGTATCAAAATTAAATATATTATATTATGGTATTTACTGCTTCGAGCATATAAGTGGTATCTATTTCCTATCTTTATTATTGATGATAATTTAAAATATTTTATTCTCTCAGTGAATGCTAATGTAAAAAGTCATTGAAAAATGCAGTTTCCTTCCTCCATATTCAGAATTTAGCATTCATTCATTTTATCAGATTTATGAAACTAAATCATTTATATTTTATTAAAAAAATTAAAAAAATATTTTTAAGGTTTATTCATTTTTTTACAGACAGAGACAGAGCATGAGTGGGAGAGGGGTAGAGAGAGAGGGAGACACAGAATCCGAAGCAGGCTCCAGGCTCTGAGCTGTCAGCACAGAGCCTGATGCGGGCTTCAAACCCACTTGTGAGATCATGACCTGAGCTGAAGTTGGACGCTCAAACAACGAGCCACCCAGGTGCCCCTATTTAAAAATTTTTTTTAATGTTTATTTATTTTTGAGAGAGAGAGAGAGAGAGAGACTGGGAGAGGGTAAGAGAGAGAGGGAGACACAGAATCTGAAGCAGGCTCCAGGTTCTGAGCTGTCAGCACAGAGCACGATGTGGGGCTCGAACCCATGAAACGTGAGATCATTATCTGAGCTGAAGTCAAAAGCTTAACTGACTGAACCACCCAGGCGCCCCTATAATCATTTATATTTTAGATCAGCCTATACTGTTTAGTAGAATAGTTTTGGAAAACTGTAAAAATATAAAAGAGTACAGTTTAAAAAAATAGTACATTTAGTGCAGGGATTCTTTATCTTGGCACTGTAAACATTTTGGGTGGGTAATTCTTTGTGGTATGTAGGATGTTTACAGCATCCCTAACTTCTACCCACTAGATATCATAGCAAGTCCCCTCTTCTACCCACTAGATATCATAGCAAGTCCCCTACCTGCCACCAGCTATGACAACCAAAAGTGTCTCCAGATATTGCCAAGTATCTCCTGACGATAAAATTGCCCTGACTGAGAACTACTAGTTTAGTAGAAGGGGAATGGTGCTTTGGTGCTTTGCCGACTTTGTGATCTTTGGCAAATTACTTAAGCCTCTAAGCCTCAGATTCCCCACCTAGAAAGGGGATAATGTCTGTGATGGTTAATTTTATGTGACAACTTGACTGGGCTGCAGGATGTCCAGATATGCCATTAAACATTATTCCTGGGTATGCCTGTGAGGTTGTTTCCAGGAGATATTGGCATGTCTATAGTATATCTATAGCATATCTACAGCAGATCTATAGCATAGATCTATAGCATATCTATGCTAATACGGCATATGCTATCTAATTCAGTTTTGTGAAGATTAGAAGAAATAATAGTTGTAAAACTGCCTGATACCCAGGACACTCAATACATTTTTATTATTTTTTCTCTCTTCTTTCATAAAAGTCAAATGTGATTCTTTTTATTTTTGAAGGAAATAAATTTTTAAAAAATTTTTTTTTAATGTTTATTTATTTTTGAGACAGAGAGAGACAGAGCATGAATGGGGGAGGGTCACAGAGAGAGGGAGACACAGAATCTGAAGCAGGCTCCAGGCTCTGAGCTGTCAGCACAGAGCCCGACACGGGGCTCGAACTCACAGACCGTGAGATCATGACCTGAGCCGAAGTTGGACACCCAACTGACTGAGCCACCCAGGCGCCCCAGGAAAGAAATTGTTTATTAAACCAAGAACCATAAAATACCCAGGAGTAAACCTAACCAAAGGTGTGAAAGATCTGTATGCTGAAAACTATAGAAAGCTGATGAAGGAAATTGAAGAAGGTACAAAGAAATGGAAAAAACATTCCATGCTCAAAGATTGGAAGAATAAATATTATATTGTTAAAATGCCAATAATACCCAAAGCAATCTACACATTCAAATTGTGAATCCTGAATAAACAACTCAGAGCCTCAGAAAATAATGTAGGTTTTGCTGTGAGGTCAGAATATTTTTCCAGTGGAATATTTAAAGTCTCTTTTGCCTACACATTTACCAAAGTTCCTTTTAACTTCAGTTTTTCCTACACTCATCACAAATGACAATGAAATTAGGCTAAGAGACTGTTACCACATTTTCTTATAAATAATAGCAACATAAAGAGTAAGCAAGAATCATCAAAAGTGTTGTGGGTTTCAAGACTAATTTCCTTTGATTTTAGTTTTTATAGCAATATGTATAGTTAATTAAATTTGAGAAAACATTGCCCTTTAACTTGATCATAGGATCTCATAAATTCTCTTCACTTTCTTGAATCTAATGCAGCTGAATGAATCAAGAAGAAACACATGTCCAGTTGGCCATAATGTGCATCACTCATTCACTCTTTTATCCATTAAGTGCTTACTAGACACTGCCTAAGCACAAGGCCACATAGTTGTTGTTTTTTGTAATGTTTATTTATTTTTGAGAGAGAGAGAGAGAGCGAACAAGCAGGGGAAGGGCAGAGAGAGAGGGAGACAGAATCCCAAGCAGGCTCCATACCATCAGCACAGTGCCTGATGCAGGGCTTGAACCCACGAACCATGAGATCATGACCTGAGCCCAAACCAAGAGTTGGATGCTTAACCGACAGAGCCAACCAGGCACCTCTGTTTTTTTTTTTTTTTTTAATGTTTATTTTTGAGAGACAGAGAGAGATAGAGATCAAGCGGGAGAGGGGCAGAGAGAGAAAGACAGAGAGAGAGAGAATCTGAAGCAGAATCCAGGCTCTGAGCTGTCAGCACAGAGCCTGCCGCAGGGCTTGAACCCACAAACCATGAAATCATGACCGGAGCCGAAGTTGGATGCTCAACAGCCTGAGCCACCCAGGTGCCCCTACAAGGCTACAAAGTTTCTGTTTGAAGAGTTAAAAAGGAGGAAATCAAGGAAATCAATGATTTAGTATAGTGTGATGTCTACCTAATGCAACAGAAACAGAGATAAGAAGCATTTAAAATTAGATAGTTAATATTACTAACATTTACTAAGTCTTAGGTGCTAAGTTATAGACACTGCTCTGAGGGCTTTGCACATAATACCTCTTTAATCTTCACAATGATCTTATGAAATAGCATTTTGTTTTCATCATTTTACTAGTAAGGAAAATAAGGTTAAATAACATGTTCATGGTTACACAAGTGGCAGAGCCATATTTGAGACCTGGCTGTTTAGTTTTATGTCTGTGTTCTTAACTACTATGCTAATTTGCTTTTCTATAGAAAAAGCTTTCAGAGAAAGTAATTCTTGACCTGATATTTGGAAAACCAATCAGTGGTAGTTTGCTGTCTCAAAGATGGAAGGACAACCCGGAGAGTTGAAACAGCATAGATGAAGGTCCAGGGACATAAGATAGCAAACATTTGAGTCACTAGGGTGTTAATAGGGGAAGTAGAAGGAGATAAGGCTCAGAAACAAGGCAAATCTTTGTGCTTTAAACAAGGAATTCCAATTAAAAAGCTATGAAGTCTCAATGGATGACTGTAAGCTGGGGAGTGGTATAATCAGGTTTGTATGTTAAAAAGGGAGACAGACCAATGTGGAGACAGACCAGTACAAAGACTTACTAAAATGAAATTGCAATATCACAGTGAGAAGTGGACAGACCTTTAAATTTTGGCTGTGGTCTTGGAAATGGAGAAGGGATAGATCCAGCTTGTACTGTCTTGTGAGAGCCAACTGTTAAATTTCTAGGAGTACTGGGAACTATTAAACAAAGCCACCACTAAAAATTACATTATATACACTTAATTATATTAAAAACAAAGGAAATAAATATTCAAAACTCATCACTTCATACTCATTTTACTACATTTTGCTGTTACTTACTCTCAAGGTTATTTATGCCTGTTATATCTGTGGGTGGAAATATTTTATAATGTGTGCTACCATGCATCTCTTCCCAGTTCTGTTCAGTGATGTCATGTCTGATATCAGTAGCCTGAAAACAGCCATGGTGGGACGATTATAACATGAAAATCATCAAATGCCACCCAACAACCTCTCTATCCCCACCCCATCTTGCCCAAAGCTGGTTATTAAACATTTACCACTGGAGACTTCTGAGAACTATTTAAAGGCAGAACAGATAAGCATTAATGACCAATTCGACACTGTGGGAAGAAGAGAAGGAAAAGTCTTGGGTTATCACATTTATAATTTGGGCAGGTGGGTAAATTTATCACCAAGATAAGGGATTATAAGAGAAGGATCTGGTTTTATTTTTGTTTTTTAACTTTTTAATGTTTATTTATTTTTGAGAGAGAGAGAGCAAAGAGAGAGAGTGAGCATGAGTAGGGGAGGGGCAGAGAGAGAGGGAGACACAGAATCCAAAGAAGGCTTCAGGCTCTGAGCTGTCAGCACAGAGCCCAACATGGGGCTTGAACGTACAGACTGGGAGATCATGACCTGAGCTGAAGTCAGAGGCTTAACTGACTGAGCCACCCAGGTGCCCTGGGGAGGAGGAGGATCTGGTTTTAGAAGAAAGATGATGAATTAGTTTCAGACTCATTGCATTTGAGTAGAGACATACTTGGATAAATAGGTGTGGAGGTAAGCATAGAGCTTGGGTCTAAAGTAGAGTTTTGGATGCTATTACTATCAGAAACCATACAGTGAGTAGAGCAGAGGGCAGGAGCCACAACCCTGGTGAGTAAAGACCATTAGGTAACATTAGAGGATGAGAAAAGGTAAAGATACAAAGGATGAGGGAAAGGAGAGTCACATAAGAAAAAGAAAGTGTTAAATGTCATAGAGAGGTCAAAGTAAACAAGGCCAGTGAATTATCCATTGCCTTTGCGAATACAGAAGTTATTGGAGAGTGGAGGGAGAGTAAGTTTGGTGCAATAGTGTTGGTATAGGCCAGTCTGCAGTGACTGGAGCATGTATAGACAGTGATGTGATGAAGACAATAAATGTAGATTACTTATTTAAGATGGTTGGCTGTGAAAGGAAGGTAAGATGGTAGCTAAGGGGGGACATGTGGTCACAGGAAATTTTTATTTGTATTTAAATGTGGTCATTAAAGCATTTTCTATGCTGAGGGGAAAGCATGAGTAACGAATGAGAAGAAAAAGGGAGAAAGGAGATTTGCTAAACAATGAGAACCCCAGTGAACCACAACTTCTGGGCTTCATGCCCTGTGACTTTGGCCTTGGTCTTGTGACTTGTTTCAGCCAATGGAACATTAGCAAACATGATGCCAGCAGAGGTTTAGTAAGTACTTGCATATTGGGATTTGTCTTTCTATGAAAGTCATTTACCATGCTGTAAGACAGTTTGGGCTAGAGACTAGTTTGGACCACTGCATGATAAGTGGCCACATAGAACCCTGGGAAATGACAGACTATCTGGGATGGTTTGGCCCCAGCTGAGCTCCCAGCTTGCTGGAGACATGTGAATGACTCCAGACAAAAATCACCAGAAGAACCACCAGGGTAAGCCCAGTTCAGATTGCAGAATCATGTACAAATAAGGGGATTGTTTTAAGTCATTTAGTTTTGGGTTGGATTATTACACATTAATTGATAACTGAAATGGAGAAAACAGAGAAGCTGCCCAAGTCACTGTGAAGACAATATTGCACAGTGATTAAAGACACAGGCTCTGACACAGGCCTTCTGGGCTCACTACTTAATTTGCATAATCTTGGTTAAATTATTTAGTTTTGGGCGCCTGGGTGGCTCGGTCAGTTGAGCATCCAACTTCAGCTCAGGTCATGATTTCAAGCCCCACATCGGGCTTGCTGCTGTCAGCCTGTCAGTGCAGAGCCCACTTTGGATCCTCTGTCCCCCCTCTCTTTTTGCCCCTCTCCTGCTTGCGCGCACATGTGCATGTGTTCTCTCTCGAAAAAAAAATAACACATTAAAAAAATTTAGCTTTTTTGAGTCTCAGTTCTTCATCTGTACAATGATGAAGTGAGATGACAGGATCTCAGGAAGCCTTTGATAAATATTTGCTGGTCTAATATTAAAGCACAGGTGGAAGGTTTAATTTTGAAGAGAAGAGGGATTCTTTGTTCTTTCAGACAGAAGGGAGGAAGGCTTAACTATAAGGATATATTGAGGCAAGGCCCCAGGAATTCATGAAGTTGGACTTAGCTATACCTTTTTTACATTTATATAACATTTCACTGTGATAAAGTACTTTCTTTATACTCTCTTCATTTGATCCAATGAAGAAAGGAAGTAGACAACATTTAACTATAAATAAACAGAAGCTTAAAGAATCTGATTACTTTGCTAAATGCAAGGCTTAAGAGGTGAGCAAGGACATTTGCAATGACACGGATGGAGCTAGAGTTTATCATGCTAAGCAAAATAAGTCGGAGAAAGAGAAACACCATATGATTTCATTTACGTGGAATTTAAGTAACATGAACATGGGTAAGGGGGCAAAATAGAAGGAAGCAAACCACAAGAGACTCTTAATTATACAGAACAACCTGAGGGTTGATGGGGGGAGGTGGGTAGGGACTGGGCTAAATGGGTGATGGGTACTAAGGGGGGCACATATGAGCACTGGGGTGTTGTATGTAAGTGGTTAATCACTAAATTCTACACCTGACACCAATTTTACCATATATGTTAACTAACTAGAATTTAAATAAAACTTCAAAAGAAAAAAGAGGTGAACAATTAGAATGCACTGCTTTGGACTCTGAATTCAAGATTCTCACATGGCTGCAGAACAGGCTGCAGACAAGAAATCAGAGATTTGGGCATTGCGCCCTGGCTCTGCCAAGTACTAAATACTACTTTTGAGCAAATTACTTAATCTCTCCAAACTTCATGTATAGAATGAAAATAACAATTCCCTGCAATGTCAAAGAGAGCCATTGAGGGGCACCTGGGTGGCTCAGTCGGTTAAGCATCTGACTCTTGATTTTGGCTCAGGTCACAATGCCACGGTTCATGAGTTCAAGCTCCGTGTCGGACAGCACAAAGTCTGCTTGAAATTCTCTCTCTCTCTCTCTCTCTCAATAAACAAACAAACAAACAAACTTAAAAAAATGGGAATCATTGAGGTGGAGAAGCTGTTTGCAAACTCTGAAGTAACAGACACATGTAAGTAATTATTATTTCCATTGCCTTGCCTTGTGCATCTCATCAATATTATTATAGTCATTTATGTCTTCTATTAAGTATGACATAAAGGAAATGAATCTTCAGTGTTCCTTTGCTTTTTCCCTCCATTGTTCCCTGTCTTCTTCTCCTTGGTGATCTCAAACTGCCCAGGAGACCTAGTTCCAAACATGTTTGTTTAGTTCACTCATTAAAAACAAAAACAAACCTGTCCTATATAACACATATTTAAATTCTAGTTTTCTACATGCTTCTAATCCATACTTAGGAGAAAAGGATATTCCTGAACTAATGTCTTCCAGGTAAGAGGTATTTTCACATTGGCTTTAGCCCATAGGAGGCTACCACAGTGCTGAAAATCTTGGCATAGCTGTGGGAAGACGTAATAAGACTTGGAGTGAGTATAAAGTTTGTCACATGACCTATGTCAGCCAACTGTGCAGGTTTTTTGACCATCAACTCAACATCTCCTATGTGATCCCTGATTATTGGCTGTGTCCAGGATGGAACTATTTTTTAAGGGTCTCATGTTTATTTCCATCCTGAAGTAAAAAACAAAATATGAAGACAGAATATAGCTGTGTCATTTAGAATGACCAAAGTGGGAAATCACCCTGAATTTTCAATTTTTTGTTTTGTTTTGTTTTGTTTTAAAGTAGGCTTCACATCCAGCGTGGAGCCCAATGTGGGGCTTGAACTCACTACCTGAGATCAACAGACTGAGCTACCCAGGCACCCTTCAAATTTTCACTTACAAAGCAGATAACAGTGTTATCTTCTAAAGACTGGACCTCGTGGAACAATCTAGTATCCAGAATGTAGAAGGCCTCGAGTTCTTGTGCTGTGTCCTATGTTGTCCTTCAGACCAGTCACTGGGCATTTTTGTCTCACTGAGCTAATTGTATTTGCCACACACTGATCAAAATAATTTCACAGCCTTTAGCTTATTTTAAGAACTGAACAAATGTGCTGATTTGTATAAATAAGACAGAATAGAGAACTTTCCTGGAAAATGAGAGATATTTTGAAAATAACTGTCACACTGAAGACTACAGGGAGGCTTAATTAGCTGATGCTTGCAAAGTACTTTGAAAATGAAATTCATGATGTCCTTGCTAAGTATGATGAATACCATTTAATCTTGGATAAGTAAGAAGTCACATATTTTGAGGCACTCAAATTTGGTGTGCACTGTCTACAAAATGCAGAATGTCCTTTTTGTAGAAAAAACAAATAAAACTCTTGGTGAAAAATGAAGAAATGAGACAAATTTTTGAATACAAAGTTATTAGTCTTGAAGACTTAAATATGGAGTGTTGATGTGAAATTAGATCGTTATTTAGCCCAACTGAATGAGTCTATCCAGAGACATTGGCATGGCTGAAAGAACACTGATATAGAATTGGAATCTAAGTTCCAGACCTGAACTGCATCTGCCAGCCAAGAGACTTTTTTTATTTTTATTTTTTTAATGTTTTTATTTATTTTTGAGATACAGAGAGACAGAGCATGAGCAGGGGAGGGGCAGAGAGAGAGGGAGACACAGAATCCAAAGCAGGCTCCAGGCTCTGAGCTGTCAGCACAGAGCTTGATGTGGAGCTCAAACTCATGGACTGTGAGATCATGACCTGAGCCGAAGTTGGATGCTTAAATGACTGAGCCACCCAGGCGCCCCACCAAGAGACTTTTTGTCAAGTCACTGGTTTCTTCATCTACAAAGTAGGAAAAATTATAGTACCTTTCCTATTTACCTTCTAGGGTTGTTTTGAGACACAATGTGACCATATAGTCATTTGATGATTTCACCTGTAAAAAATGAAATGAAGGGTATCATTTCTTTACAACATTCATGAGGGAAAAATGGCTTAATAACTCCAATAATTAATGCTTCACTGAGACTTTAACTCATCCCTTTAGAGTTCTTAAGTGTTTTCTTTCTTTCCTTTGTACCACTGTTTCTTTTCATGGGTCTGATGAGGTTAGAGATGAGAGGTGATAAGGAACTTTGAGGCGAGCCTTTTTCCTCTGTTAGGAGCAGAATGTCTCATTACCAAACTTTCAGGAGAACCTCATTTGGAATTTTAAAAGATGATAGCTAGACTGCATTTTATAGGAATGGCCTTTCTGGGGAAATGTAGGATTTGACATTTCATATGCCTGAAGTTCTTCTACTGGCCAGCCCATGCAGCATGGAAACAAACAGCCAGATGAAATATTTAGCACGGCAGAAACAGGTCTCCCCATTAAGAACCAAACATCCATGAATGTCAACAGCTTACATGGGTAGCTGTTTTAAGACCATTTCTACCATTTCTTATTTAATACACATAAACATTACAGTACAGTGAAGATGACTGTAAATTCTTTGCTGTTCCTCCTGTAAAGAGGTGGAATCTAATTCTCTTCCTCTTAAATCTGGACTGACTTTAGTTACTTGACCATATGATTGAGGCAGAAGTGATGTTTGAGGACTCTGGAGTTTGGCTCATAAGAAGCTTTGGCATTTTGACCTAGATCTCTGGGATATTTGTTTTGGGAGGCCTGATCTTCTTTATAGGAAACTCAATCCACCGAAGACACTGTTCAGTGGTGCCTGCAGATTACAGCTTTCCATCTGTCTTTGCAAAGGCATAGCATATGTGAGCACAGCCACCTTGGACCCTCCAGAGTAGCTCATTTGCTATTTCAGTACCTCTGAGTGACCTGCCCAAACTCCACACCCACACAAGCTTGAGACATTATGAAATGGTTATTGTTTTAAGTCACTAAGTGTGCAAGCAGCAATACACAATCGGAATATTAAATATTTTGAGTGAAATAGCACTCAGGTATAGTCATTAGTAGTAGCATCACTTATCTTCACCCAAATATAGTTTTATTGAAAAAGTAGGCTTTGGGGCACCTGGGTGGCTCAGTTGATTAAGCATCCAACTTCAACTCAGGCCATGATCTCGAGGTTCATGAGTTTGAGCCCCGCCATCGTGCTCTGTGCTAATAACTCAGAGCCTGGAGCCTACTTCAGATTCTGCGTCCCCCCTCTCTCTGCCCATCCATCCCCTGCTCTCTCTCAAAAATAAACATTAAAAAAAAAGAAAAAGTAGATCTTTATCATTGACTATTATATATAATAAGTAACATACTAGCTTTTATTTTTTGAGATTTTACTATATGCCAGGTACTACACTAAACATTTCATCTATGAATCATCCATGTATTCCTACCTATTGCCTCACCTCTACCTCAAGGAAGGCTTATTCAGTGAGAGCTTCCTGAACTCTGGACCACTGTGACCAGTCATGGATGAGGAGTCATGGAAGATGGAATTATTTTTCAGGGACATTCTCAAAGATTTCTCTCTCTCTCCAGCTCAGGAGAAATGAGTACATTCTCCCTCTTCTATAATGTGTAATTGAAAGATTACTTTAATTATTATCTAGAGGATCCCACAGGCTTATCTTAGGCAAGGCTGTGCAACAGCCATGTTTCCACACCTCTTCATCATTCCTCTCAGATCTCCTCATCTGATTGTACCACTCATCACTCACTAATCTCACTGGGTCTCATTTCATAACTCCGTATAGGATGGAGCCATGGAGGCCGTGCTCTTTTCTTTTCCTCAGGCATTTGCCAGCCCTTCTGAAAGTTTCCACTGTTGCCTATGTTAAAAATGATTCCAACAGGCTAAGAGAGCATGAAGATCTGAGCAAACATGGTGTCTTTTTTTTTTTTTTAAGATTTTATTTTTAGGTAATCTCTACACTCACATGTGGGGCTCAAACTCACAACCCCAAGATCAAGAGTCACACACTCCACTGACTTGATGCCACTGTAAACATGGTATCTTGAAATCAGTTACAGGTTTTTACTGACCTATAAACAAGGTCAAGTCTTTTTTATTTTTTGAGAGACAGAGAGAGTGTGCAGGGAAGGGGCAGAGGGAGAGAGAATCTTAAGCAGGCTCCTTGCCCAGCGTGGAGACCAACATGGGGCTTGAGCTGAAATCAAGAGCTGGGTGCTTAACTGACTGCACCCAGGCACCCCAAGGTCAAGTCTTCTGACTTTAGTAAATCTCAGGCTATGATTCCTCTGGTTCCTATCATATCATATAGATGATATATATAACTGAAGCTGAATCAAGTATAGTAAAAATGCTTTGCTTTTGGAGCTGATTGAGAATGGTGTAGCGGGAGAAATTATTTTGGCCATATTTATTTTTCTTTGCTCAGATAATATTATGATAAATGTCTTTTTATTTCTTCTTTCTCTGTGCATGCAGGGTTTTCTCATACTTATTTTTTTCCTGCCCTCATCTTTTTGTATATCATTTGGGGTAATAGATACTTGAGTGTGGCCAGAGGTGGATACACTACGAAGCTAAGAAGCTTAAGCTTTAGAGCTCCCCACTTGAATGGGTTCCTTACAAAGTCCTACACTTAATTTTGATTTTTCTATTTGGAAAAAGAAGTCCCCACACATACAGCAAACTTTTGGTTCACAAATTCTGAATCTATTCCTGAGTATGACTTACCTGAAGGCTTGGGGCATTTGTCATATTGCAGACTTAATAATATCCGAATGGTTTGCTTCATGTTGTTAATGGCATGACAATTCACCTTTTGAAGCCTAGCCCATGATGTGATCAGACATATTATTCCTATTCTTTTTCTGCCTTTAGTTCTTTTCTCTACCCGTCCCCCCTCCCCCCAGTTTATTTTATTCCCTACGTCCCTGGAATTATTTTCCCCTGAATGCCAGGTTCTTAACTTTCTGCTCTGACTATTCTTATTTGAATTTCCCTCATTAGTTAAACTCTACCAGCATAATATAAAACCTCTTTGGATTCAATGGAAAATGTCTCCCTTTTGTTAATAGAGTAAGTTGGTTGTTAAGCTCTGCTAGTTGGGAGAGGAATTTCAAGTGCTTTCAGCTTTGTGAATGTACCAAGAACTATTCACTGGGGTAGTTCTCTTCCAGGATTAAGAAAAACAGTAAATCATACCTAAGAGCAGTTCCAAGTAGCCTCATTCTCATGGTGTTGGGATCTGCTGGGGAACAATGGTGGGCTTTGATGAGTAGTTCTTGTGTGAACCACTAATGAAAGCCCTCACTCCAAGTAGAAGTCCCTCCAGGATTCAGCACATGGTTGAAGCTTCTCATGTGCTTTGGTGAGGGCCAACACATTAAACAGGGAGAACAATTGCTTGCCCCAGTGGTGCAATGTTATTCATTACCTGCCTTCTCTGAAAGAAGCAGATACAATAACCCTCATGAATTTTATGGTTGAGATTTGAGGAATTCTTTGAAAATAGGGTGAAAAACCAAAGCATATTTAGGCCTTCAGAGAGGAAGCTCCAAAAGATTCATTTAAGCAAGGAGAGGACACAGCTGGTCTACAGCTGTTTTCTACCTCTCCCACACTGGGAAAAGATTCTTTCCCCCCAGAATCTAGAAACCTTCCATTTGTTCCTCCAGATGCACACCATATCCACTCTCCACTCTTCTCCACCCTGAGCTATCCCAGGGCCTGTGAATTGCATCATCAGGTTCTCTTTCCTGATGGTTTCTGTTGGGTACAGCCAGTGGAGTGCACTGCAGGAGAAATTTGGGCGGAGGAGAGCAAAATCAAGGTATACATTTTCTCAGTGCCCTCTCTGTGACTATGTCACTCTCCTGAAGGTCATAGCTCCTCTCACCTCTCAGTGATCCTCTCCATGCAGCATTTTCTGTCTGGGTTCGGAAAATGCTCCCTCCCATGGTATGAACAAATTTAGTTCTTATCAGTCTGTTCTTAGAACCCCTTGCAGGTTCTCTATACCCTGCCCACACCTTGATAAATAATCCCATTATACATTTTCTCAAGTCCCCAAATTCAATTTTTTTGGCTTGGATCTGTCATTTCCTTCCTGAAACCTTGACCACACAACACTTGATTCAAAATTTAGGATTCATGGGTTTGGATATTTTCAGATCCTTTGCCAACAAAGCTGCCTCCTGCTCCCCAGTGCTGCCCTGTTTCAAGTCTGTCCAACAGTTGCTGTGGGGATCCACTTGGAACTTTTGTTGGTATGAAGATTATTCGATGCTAAGGGCATTTGAGATTAAACAGATGCAGAAAGAAACCTTCTTGAAGCTTCCTTTATCTGACCAAAAGCAGAAACTTCTGAGAAATGAGACATTGCCATGAATTCCCTCTTGAGGGCAGATTGTACTCCCAGGAGAGAGACCAAGAGTAAACCTACCACAAATTCCTCTCCAGGAGAGTTTTGTGGCCACTTATACTTGTATAAACAAACATTTTCACAAAGTTTCTTATCTCCAGTTTGTTTAAAAACCCTTGTCTTTGCTAAAAAAATCTTTTGTCCTTCTCACAGATGCTGTTTCTTCCCCTACTCCTTCCTTTCCCCTTTGAAGTTAGCTATCTATATAAACCTTAAACTTGACCTGCTTAAGGAGCCAGCTACTTTTGTTGGCTTCTGTGTGCATATGAATGAACTTTTTTCTCCTGTTAATCTGTCTTTTGTCAGTTTAATTTGCAGACCCCAAATACTGAATATAAGAGGGTGAGGAAAAGCTTTTTCCTCCTCTACATTGCCTTAGCTGGGGCACATTTTTCTTTTTCTTTATGTTTATTATTGTTAATTTTTGAAGTAAGCTTCATGTCCAGTAGGCTTCAATCCAGTCAGCTTCATGCCCAGTGTGGACACTTAACCAACTGAATCACCCAGGAATCGCCATGTTTTTCTTTTTAAATGTAGCATAGCAGTCCTCATCTTTGGAGAGAACCCAAAGCTACAAGGTATTCAAATGTGATCAGCACTCGATAAAGATGATTTTGCTGATAAAATCACAAATTTTGAAGGGTGAATCAAAGAGTTTTAGAAACAAATATGGACAACTAGGTCTGGGAGTACCTATGGTTTTTTTCACTTTATAGTCCTCTCCCATTTTTCTTGTCATGCAATCTCTAGAATGTTGACACCAGGATTAATCTGAAACCTTAGAAAGTAAGTTAGTCCCTCTGCTCTTTTCCCCTCCATTATGCAGTCTTTTCTATGCCAAAGGAAATCCAACTCATTAGTTCAGTCTGACTAAACATTTTAAACACTGTTCTAAAACCATTGTTTTTGGGTGGTTAGTTCTGGAACATGTAGAAATTTGCCTAATCAAGAGTAGTCTAATTAGCCAAATTGAAACAAAGTTGCATTTTGGATGAATAATACTGTACAAGGGAATCTGTTGTTAATTCTTTTTGGACAATGACTATTTTTGGTTTCATGACACTAAAAATGTACATACCACATTCAATAACTAGGCTACAGATCTTTAGAGCTATTAGCCTATTATCATTATGCTGGAAAGTGTGAGGTCAGTCAGCCACCTCCAGCCATGACTATAACCTCAAACTTTACTGTGGCCACCATCCAAACACAGAGGATTTGAGAAAAATAAAACAAAGAACCAAACGTATAGTAAACATAGGCTAGATTTTTGTCCATTACCTTGTGGGAAAGAAAAGAAGTCAATCATATCCAGAACTCAGACTATAGTAACCTTGTATGTTTCTACCCAGAGTATTTTTCAAATTATAAGAAAACATTTGCTTTTGAAATCAATCACTTTAAATTGTTTTCAGATTACAAGGGGACATCAATCAGTTGATTTTATCAGTGAGCTAATGCTGTACTCCTTCCCTGCCCCCATACCTATCTAAGAAGCTACTAAAATGCAAGATCACTGGGAGTACCAAGATTTAAACCAAAAGCTTTCTCAGTTTAAAACAAAAGCCTGTAGTATGTTCCTTTACCTATATGTTAGGAAATTACTGAAAAGTTTTCCTGGAAAGAGCTTAACCTGCACTCCACTGTGAGGTCCTTGAAGGCTACTATTATGTGGTAAAATTGGGGATCAAGAAAGAAAAAGAGAGGGAAAGAAGACACTTGGGGTTCAGCATTTGTGTTTTGATTCTTCTGAATTCCAACAGAATGATGCATTGATTTAGAGTTAGCTCAAAGTTGTTTGGTCCTCAATGAAAGGTTGAGAAAACCCTCTGAACTAATGGCTTGAGAGTTAAAAACGATCCAGTGGGCTAAGAGAGCATGAAGATCTGAATAAACATGTGTCTTAAAACCAGTTAGAGGTTTTCACTGACCTACAAATACATATATATATATGTGTGTATATATATATATATATACACATATATATATGTGTATATATATGTATATACATATATATATATGTATATACATATATATATATATATATATATATATAGAGAGAGAGAGAGAGAGAGAGAGAGAGAGAATATAGATGATTAGGTAACTGAGGTTGAATCAAGTATAGTAAAAATGTTTTGCTTCCGGAGGTATTTGAGAATCTTTAAATGGTGGATTTTATACTTCTTTATGTACTTATATTAACTTTATGGGTGTAGCACTTTATCTGAACCTAGGGTGAACTTTATCCTGTTAAAAAAACCCACTACTCCATACATATCTGATTAAAAACCTATTAGATAACTGGATGCTCCTTCTAAATTGCCCATGTTTTTGGATAAGCTGAAAACCTGGATTTTATACATATTCTGTGGCTATAGTGATTGTGTAGACTGATAGATATTCGAATGTGGTTAAATTTTATTGTTTCAGCAATTATAGACTTATGCCAGGTACTTGTAAAATAGTATTTTCACAAATGACTATCTTGAGAACTGTCTCTGTTTATCTCATTCAGGTTTCAGGAATTTGGGTGACACTTCTGTAAACAGCGCTGCAGTTTCTCATTATCCTCAAGTGAACAGGTGGCTGACAGGGTGGCATAGGAGGTCAAAGATGTCAGGAACAGATTATAGGAGGATATTAAATAATTCACTACTTTTTTTTGTTGTTCATTTAACATATTCCAAATTCAATAAAAAAAAGTCATCTTGCTGATGATGAGGGACCATAAGGTAGGCAGAGGGCAAAGCACAAGCTAGCACCAATTCCAACCCCCTCCCCCCGCAGGGTGGCATGTATGCTACATTCTTCAGGCACTCCTGGCTGCCCAGAGACAAAGGAAAGGGAAAGAATACCAATGGTTAACTGATAGAGGTCACAATCATGCAGGACAGGAGTCTCTATCAGTTTACAAATATCTTAGTGAATTATAAGAAAAAGGCAATCTTATCAATAGCTTAACTTCAGAAACCTATAGACTCAGTTTCCTGGAGCCCTTAATATCACCCTCCCCTCTATAGTGACTCAGGGAGCAAAAACAAGAAGGAAATGGCAGGTAAAATGAAATTTCCTCATAACCTGCAGCTCATTGACAAATACTTGAGGCAAATACAGAGTATAACATTTCTCCAGGAACCCCCTACCGTCTTAATGATAATGCTTTGCTAGAGGGAAAACAACCTCAGCTCAACAATAGCAAGGCCTCAGGTATCTTAGGAGTTCTCTTTAGCATATTAAAGTCCCTCTGGAGGCCTCCCTTTTGCCTTTACCTCTCACAACTCCACAGTATATAACCAGTCACTCCTCACAACCCCAGTGCAGCTCTTTCTGCCCATGGGTCCTGTCCCTGTGCTTTAATAAAATCACCTTTTTGTACCAAAGATGTCTCAAGAATTCTTTCTTGGCCATTGGCTCTGAACTCTCATCACTCCAAAACCCCATCACTGAATCAAAAATATGTGTCTGGAGAGAGGCTCAAAATTTGCTTTGGTCAACTAATGGATGCTTGAGAAAATCCCCAGAAACTCCAGCATCAGATATGAAAATATTTTTCCTTCTTATGAGAATGGGAGTAGTAATAGATTATGGCCACTGTTCCTACTCAAGCAAGTGAAGGTCACTGCAACCTTTCTGCATAGTTGCCTAAGAGAAAGCAGAACACAGTCATACCCGCTGCTTGAAGCCCCTTTATTTGGCTTCCTTTTGTATCAAAAGGATTGGCTTTCACCATGGGAGAGGTTGTAATTGGATTTTACCATGAAAGGAGGTTGTAATTAGATTTCTCAGCAGGTCTACAAGCTCCCTCCCTGGAAAAACAAGGAAAAGGGCCTGGTTATCCTTTCCTCTAGCTGGGAAGGTAGCCCAGCTAAGCTTGAAGGGATTAATGAAAGGCACAGGCAAAGTAGGCCATGTGTGTATCATCCAACCCCATATGATGGAGCGAAGACCTCTCTGGCCTCTAGGACCAGTGTCTGGTCCTTTACATTGAGGGTGGAAAGCAGTGCATGCGATAGGTAAATATTGCTTGGACACTGCATTTGGTGTGGAACATTTCTAAAAGGAACCCTCTGACACTCGGTCTATCTTTTGATGTCCTGCAATTTCTATCTCCCAGAGAAAGGAAGGGCACCTAAAGTCTGGCACTCCCGAGAATATCATCCTCCATCTAGATTTAAGAGTGAACTTACACAAACTTACCAGAATATATTTTGGGTACTCTGATTCGTTTTGAGTTCTTATCTGTAATTGGTTGCATTTCAGTTTCTAGGGTATTTTCTAGAAGTTTAAATTAGAGTAAGATTGGGTCAGAGTAGATTTTTGTATTTGATTTCTTTTTAGTTTCTAAAGTTTTTTAGAACACTAAATAAATTTATTACTTTAAAGCACTAATTTAAATTTAAACTTAAAAAGATAAGTCTTCTTTTCGAAGTTCTGCTGTCATCTTGCTGCTTAAATCTACCTACTGTAACCATTTTTCTCCACCTGGCACTTCTTGTGTCACTACCTCTTCTTTTTATATCCCTTCTCTTTTCTTTTCTCTTAAGCATTAACAAGCTCTCTGACCAATGAACTAGTGTAAACAGCTATCCATTCCTCTAAAAGGAGGAACAGGCTTGGAGTCTATTCTTTTCTAGCTCTTCTATTGGTTATGTAAATGACTCCTTGGAAATGTTAGTGCTGGGAGTTATTGTTTGAAGTCTTTTTAACTGAACTTCCCTCTTGTTGCCTGGAGTTACCCAGGCAGCTGAACTGCCCCCTTTCTCCCTAGATGTTGGCTTCTTCTTAGGCAGTCCCAGCCAAACTTACAAGTCTTCCTCCTTCCCTTCTAGGCCAAGGAAACTAAACAAACGTTGCTTCAACACTTTTGGTTTTCAAGGCAGATTATGATTACTTGATCTGTTCATCTTACCTCATCTAAAGTCCAACAAACTGAGAAAGACACACCATATATCCTAGAAAAAGGAGAGGTTTGCATTGACCATTTTCCCTATTTTTCTTCTTACTATTGGCATATCATTTCTTAGAGTATGCACATCCATGCTTCTAAATAAGGCTAGGTATATCTTCTGTTGAATTCATTTATATCAGAGGAAGCCTGTAGGCTGCTATTTTTAGTAATTATTTTAACTGTGGAAAAATTTCCTTTCAGGGAAATGTAGTAAACAAAATGATTATCATGGTTATTTCATAATCAATCACAAACAGATCATTTTCCTTCACCCTGTCTTTACATAATAGTCAAAGCTTTTGTTATTAGAGAGCAAACCCTTTAGTCACATTTTGGCTAACATATACATATTGTTACCTGATCCAGAGTTAACACTGATGCTTCAGGGCTTTTAAAGTATTAATGAGTCTCTTAGGAGAGCTCTGTAGCTTGACATTAAAGTCATCTGAAGGATTAAAAAAGATGTTCTTCTATTTTGAGTTCTCTGCTGAGTCACCATCTGACATCAAGGTGACCCAGCCCTATGAATGATAAAGATTTTCTGGAGCCTTGACCTTCAACTCACCGTCATCCTTCCTAACCAATCATGTGGGGTCGAGTGAGGGATAAACACGGTTTATGTCAGTTGGGGCACGGAGTCCAACCTGGTTTTGACAGGAGTTCAACATGAATCAAGCAGATAATAAAAATGCTTAGTGATCAGGGAAGAGGGTATTGTGGAGAGTTGCTTAGGATTTGCATCTCCCATCGCTCTGCTCTTTGCTCTCAGAGGAGCTGGCCTTCTCTGTATTCCTCAAACAGACCATGATCTCACTTGCTGCAGGGTCTTTGTACAAGGTGTCACACTGTTAGAATTCTCTTGCCAGCACCCACTTGCCCCAATCACCACACACACACACACACACACACACACACACACACACACACACACAGAGACACCACACAGTAACATCTATTTAGCCTTCAGATCAAAACAGCCATCAGTGACCTTCGGCAGAGGTCAGGCTCCTTAAACATACTTTCTTAGAACAAAGGTGCTTTACCCTCTTAACACTTATTTCAGCAGATGATTATATACAATACAAATTCAAATATACTGTGACTTTTTCATCCCCCAAATTATGCTATAAAAAAGAGGGATTTGCTTTATATTTTAGTGCTTCCGAGATCTCTCACATTAAAGACCACTGTCTCAATGACTTCATTTTGAACAACAAAGTACCGTTTCAGGAAAACAGCCTGAAATGACCTCAAGCAATGCTTATTTTTGTCATGCTTAAGATGGTCATCTTGACAATAAAAAAGGAGGTAAAGATATTTAAAGCAGATTTAGTAATTATTCGTGAGGTATGACTTCATTATTGCAAGTGTTAAAATCGCAGTTTTAGAGAACCACACTTTACAAACTCAAGTGTTTTCAAATAAGCCTTGGAATAGGGCTGGAAAAAACAAAGAAGTAATAAACAGAATGAGAATTTATGCTTAGGGATCCAATTTGCAGCATCCACAGATTTTTAAGAAGTGTGTTATAAACAACTTGCGGAGGACTGATGATGCGTTAGTCTGTACTAGATAATTACAGAGTGGATTCAGTGAGTAGATCTTAGGTATCCTCTAAGTACATATTACAATTTACTACCCGTTTGTGCATTTAGGTTGGCCAAGGACTTTGGCTGAGAATCTTTTCATTAGAAAAATAAAGATGGCTTTGTATTCAAGGTCACCTTATGTTTGGGCATAAGCACTTTTTTATTAATGTGATGATTTACTTAATGACAGTCTCCCTAACTACACAGTAAGTGCCACTAGAGCACAGCCCTCTCTATATTCACTCCTGCAGCATCTCTGGCATTTCTCATGGTATAGAACATTGAAATGCATGAGTCGTTCAAGACATAAGATTATTTATTGACATAATTGCATGGTCTGGAAAACACTGGAGAGACTAAAACACTAAGATGCTTTAATGCAAAGCATCTTAATAAAAGATGTTTTAATAACCTTTTACTCTGTTAATCAAGATGAGAATTTTCTTTACAAATGTAAAAACCCTTATTTATTTATTTATTTTTCTTTAGAAATTCAATGGTTCACATTTATACAATGATAATTCTGATGCCTATATTCATTACAGTTTACTCATTGGGAAATTCCAAGTTCAAAACAGCTAGCTCTGGGGCATGTGGGTGGCTCAGTCAGTTGAGTGTCTGACTCTGATTTCAGCTAAGGGTCTTGGGATCAAGCCCTGCATTGGGCTCCATGCTGAGCGGGAAGCAGAACCTGCACTCTCTCTCCCCTCGCTCTGCCCCTCTACTCTGCCCAAGCTCTCTCTTAAAAAAAAAAAAAAAAAAAGCTATTTCCATCCAAGTTGGACATAGCGATGACAAGTATTAAAAGACTATTAAAAGTATTAAAAAGCATTAAAAGAACTACTACTTATCGAGCACTTACACACATCATTTCAGTTAATCTGACAATGAATTAGCTGTTACCCCCATTTAACAAATAAGGGATATAGGGGCCTGGCAAGCCTAACAGCTAACCTTGACCACTGGTCACATACTGTAATGAGAGCCTTACACACACTATCTCATTCAATCTCCACAACAATTTCATGACTATTCTTATCTCTGTTTGCAGATGAGAAGACAGAGGCAAAGAGTGTGTAAGGTAAAACACTAGAGAGTGCCCGGATGCAAGTCCTGGTAGACGCCCCAGAATCCCCCTGGATAACCACTGTACTGTGGTGCATTGCGAAGATGGGAGGAGCCGGCAGGAACTCGGAAAATGGATTTATTCTGGGCTGTGCAGTATGTGCTTTGAAGTGAGGTTATTTCTATCTCTCTTCCTTTGCCTTCCCAGTAGTTCTCCCCCCACACTCCAGAGTAAACTGGTCACTGTTTTAGTAGCTTTCTTGTTCATTTTCTTAACACCTATTCATCGAATCTCTAAAGAAAACATTTAGCTACTCCAATTGGTGTACATAGTTGATTGCATAATAGGAAGGAAACAAGCCAAGACTGGAGACTTCATTTCTAAAGAAGGATTTTAGAGCAGACTAAGAGTTATTTCACAGAGTGGGTCATGAAACTCTGTCTCTCTATACCCTTTCATCGCTATGACGACAGGCTGCTCCTGCTACATGTAGCCAGAAAAAGCAGCTGACATTTCAATGCTAGGAGCACAGGGGGAGAGGTTTACAAAAACAAAAAACAAAACCCAAACCCTTTCGTTTGAATTTCAGTTAGAAAGGAAAAAATACCCCTGGAGCAAGTCAAAACCCCTATTCTTGCCTTTAGAAAAGATAAGAAAGGAGAAATGTTGGGGGCCTTCTCCCCTGTCTAACTAGGCCAATAAAACAGAATCAACTGCAAAGCAGCATTTCATCTCACTCTCTTAATCGCAATCTGAAACAGAAAACTCCCTTTGGTTTCATTTGACTTGGTCCTTAAGAAGAAACTAATTGATGAAACAGTAAAGACTCACAGTAATAAATACTTCATGTTGAGCACCCCCCCCCCCCAGGGGCGTACAGTAGATTCAGATTTATTTTTCCATTCCTTTGGATAAAAAAAAAGACAATTCAAAGAATATTTTCCTTCTCAACCCCCAATTTTGTTATCTGAAAAATCATTTCAAGTGTATAACTGAATACTTTCTCACGCTGTGCCACTCTGCCAGGTGCTACACTTGGTATTTTAAAAACATCTCATTTAACTCCTACAACAACTGCATTTGTGGGTATTATTATCACTGCTTGCTTAATAGATGGGTAAACTAAGAAACCTTGAGGGAAAACCGAGAGTAAATTCCTTTTTACAGAGTTCCAGTTGGGACACCTAGGTAGGGTGGTATTTTCATTATTAGCTATGATTAACTGATTGCTTCATATGCACCAGGCATAGGTGTCTTCTTGACTTAATTATCATAACAAATCTCTGAAATGGCAAATAATTTTATGATCCTTATTTCCACAGATGAGGGGACTGAGGCTCAAAGACTCATTTGTCCAAAGTCACAGAGCCTGGTAAAGCCCAGGTATAAGCCACGTCTGTGTGTTTCCAGAATTCATGGTCTTACTTTATTACACCATCTCCTACAATTATTAGAGACCGCACATTCTGTCCCCCAGAGTTCTGTGTACCTTTTGATGCCCAACACAAAAACCAGGCCCAGGTGGTATTACCAGTGCAAGCTCAGCCTTTGGCAGAAGATGTCCTGTGGGCCTTGTGTGAACCAGACCCCAGCTTAGCTGGGCATCTCTTGGGCAGCCAGGTCTACTGGGGAAGTTCTCCTGGACTTATGGGGCCCCTTTCCCCTTCACTGAAGGCTGTTCCAGAAGGACATGTAAAGGAAAAGGGCACCTGAAGTCTTTTAACAGCAGTTGTTTATGTTTTTCTTGGTGGAAAAAGCATAAACAAACAAATGTTTGTATACTGTTATTAAATGGAATAAAAATAATAGTCAAGAGAAAATGAAATGAATAGTGTTCTGGAGTTGTCTAGAGACATCACTATTCATTTCATTCTTGTCATCACTATTTATTTTTATGTAGTTGATAAGTGAAGTTGCACATGAGAAAGTACTGGGGATTGAACCCCAAAAGACCTGGAGAAGAAACCTCAGGAATTGCTAAATAGGTGTACAGAAATTCCATAAAAGGAAAAAGGCAAGATTCATGAATAACACGTACGCATTCTTTTTAAAAATTTGGGAAGTAGCATTAGTTGATTGGATGATAAGTAGATGAAACAGACTGATTGCTCTTCTTTGCTAGATCTGGTTGAATGAATAGAAATATAAACTTAAATCTTTCCTAAGAGGGGTGTCCTTTTTTTAAACAGTCATGGTTAACAATAGTCACTACCACCAAAGTTTAGATGAGTAAGCTCCGAACTCAAAAAAAGTTGGTATCCAAGAGAGAGGGGAGAATTTATTAAAAAGATTTTTGCTGAGTTGGATAGAGTGAACATTTCTATTCAGTGCAGTCAGGCAGTGGGCCAGAGGAAAGCTCAGACACAATGCCAAGGTGACATATTTAACCTCTTTGCAGATTAAAGGCAGTGCAAAAGAGACAGTCTTTCCTCAGTACCGCTTGGTTATAGTATCAACAGTACCCATCTACAGTTGAAAGGATGGTTTTCTCCTGCAGGGGGACCTCTAATACCTAGGAGGAATGAGTGAGCATGATGTACATTATTGTTTTATTCTAGTAGAGCCAGAATGATAATACCGTATGATATAGGATTTGCCATAATCTCCTCAGCTCTCTGGTTTCCCTACCTCCTTCCCTCCCCAAGTAGGACATCATCAGGAATTAGATAAATTTTATGTGTGTGCACCTTAAAAAACAATGGAGGGAGACAAGAGACAGCTAGTCATAAAAGTATAAAAGGGAATTAGGAAAGGAATAATAGTCATAATAACTAAAAAACAATAAAAGAAGATTATAGTAGTGCAGCAATTTTCCTGCCTTTTGGAAAAGCAAAATGTTCCATGTCTATATTGCTGGTAGGTACACACTGGGACAGTGGTGCTGATGAAATAATTTCAGATAATTTAAACATGGAAAACATACATGTTACTTTGATTTGAAAGTTCTTTTTTAAACTACTTCCCTTATGATTTACTTAATATACTCAGTAAAATATTTCTATAAAACACATTTCCAGATTCAGACTTCACCAAGATCTGAATGCTAATCTGGCCAAAAACAGTTCTACATTTGTGTTCTTGGTCTTCATTAAAACCATCATTTATTACTACTTACTATATAATCTTGAAGAAGAAAAGGAAACATGAATACAAGAGTTAAAATTTCTTACTAAGTAGCTTTTCTGTAAATCACACAAAAGTTTGTTTTTTGTTTTTTTTTGTAAATAAATGGCTTTGTCTTAGGAAAAAAATACTAGACATCTTCATTGGATCATGCAGTGTAGTATAACAAATGCAATTAGATGATATAGTAAACTTATTAAAATTTACCTTCAGGTAGGTGGCTGGACCCAGAGCCTCGATACAAAATTGCAGTTGAATCCTCTCTTTGCACACAGCCAAGAAATAAAAGTTTGACAAATACCCAATACACTTTAAAAAATCTCTTCCCTCATTAGCTCTGCTTCTCTGCCCAGACACACATTCGAGTCTGTTGGAGTTGAAATTCTGCTGCTCTGTCAACTAGTCAGGGTCTGAGGTGACAGACAAATGTGGAGGTTGGCACTGGGGGTATTTCAGGCTGTCATCGTTTTTGTTGCAGATTCCTGCAGTTCTCCGGCAGGCTGGCCTCTCCGAGGGCGTGAGGAGCTTTCCAGGCAGTGCAAGCCAACAGGGAAAGAGCTCATTCTGCCAGAGAGACTATGGGGTTAACAGTCCTCCCCTCAAGCTCTTGTTCTCAGAAGCTAATAACTTGGCCAGAAGAGAAGCACGTGGCTCTTCATGCTTTTTTTTTTTCCCCTTTTTCAAACAACTCTAAAAGCAAGCAGGATCCCTTTTTTGGGGATTTTTTATTTTAAGACTTTGAAAAGAAACTCTACTGTTGTTTCTTAAAGGAAATTGAGGGGGGGGGGGCGGTTAAGGAAGGGGAGAAGAATAATTGCAGATGCATTTTTAAATTTTTTAATTGGAAACTGTCTCACGAATATACTCTCGATTTTAATCACAGCAGGGTACTTCAGATACTTCAAACTTTCTTTAAATGACCTTCAGGGATTTATGTATATATGAAGCATCACTCATTCATATTATAGATCACTTGTATGCTGATTCAGAAACCTTTGCGGTTCACAGACTATTATTCTCCCCACACAACTCCCTACTAACCGTCCTCCCCCCCCGCCTCCCCGTATAATGACTGATCTGTTAAGAAATTTTCTCATGAAATAGACTGGCGTTACGCATTTATTTTTGACTTGGCATTCTGGTTGTTTGTTTGTGTCTAATCTGTTCTACTGCTACTCTCACATTTATTGTACATTTATTATGTGTCAGACACTGTGCTAACAGTTTGTTATGTACATTATTTCAGTTGAGTCTCACACGTTTATATGAGGTGAGTATGCTCCCATTTGAGCGTGGTGTAGTATTAAGTGGTAAAGTCTGCATGTTTTGAGGCCACACAGCTTGAGTTTACATCCTGGCTTCACCACTTCCCAACTATATGACCTGAGACAAATTATGTAACCTCTCAAAGCTTCAGTATCCTTATCTATAAGATGGGGGATACAAATATGGGGATGAGAATAATATCTATCTCAGGCAGTTGTTCTGAGTTTTAGGTAAATACAAATGCACAGAACACCTCCTGTCACCCAGCAGATGCTCAAATGTTATTGGAGGAAACCTAGGCTTAGTAGATGAGTGATTTTTCCAGAGTCTCCAGCTCATAAAGGTAAAGAGCGGGATTCCAACCCAGCTACCTTGGCCAATTGCTATGCTTGTGTTACTCAAACTACAGGCTTTAATACCTCCTTCTGAGTGAGCTGTGAGTTCCTTGAGGGTAGAGATGTATTCCTTCTTCCTGGCACAGTGCTTTGCAGACTGTAAATGCTCCATTAACTTCAAATGTATGGTTATAATTTAATTTAGATTTTCTACATTTATGCCAAAGTCAGGCCAAAAGCAAAACAATGACAACAAAACTAAACAAACACCCCACCTACAGTTGTAGGCAAATATGTCCTCAGACAACTGTCTCTAGCCACTTTAGGAACATTTGCCCTATTTATTTGTCAGAACACCACAAAAGAAAGGTAACAATAATTATCTCTGTTTTGCAGTAGGGGAAATTTGGAAGCAGAGGAAACTGGGCAATTTGCCTAGGAACCGAAAACAAGTCACTGCGCAGCTGGGAAGTGTCTCACGACTCTACCATCAGGATTACTTGTTCCTAACGGCCTTTGCAGGCACAGGATGAAATGACGTGATGTCCTTTTGCCTCAGACAATGGGATGTTTTTCCTTAGCCAAGGTCTAGGGTGTAAGCAGTCTCCTCAGAGGCAGGATCAAAGGAGTGGTCTGTGTTCAATTTTGTTTCTCTGCCTCTGTGCACATCTGGGTCTGAGAGGTGGAGGAGACAGAGGCACCATTTTTCCAACAGTTCCCAAGGGCCACGGGGATGAGGTTCTATTGCAGGGTATGTAGGATAAGCATTTCTGAAGATTTTCCCTGGTTTGGCTATGGAAATTTTCTCTGGAACCCAAATATTGACTTCTTATTCTAACCACATTCCCTATTTATTTGAGATAGCTTTATGAGATTGATTTCAGGTAATTACATCAATTCACTGAGAATGTAGGGAAAGTTTGACCTAGAGGACAATGGAAAAAAATTTGCTCAACAAAAATACTTTTTTCTAATACTAAAATTGATATTTTACATTTCTATGTAATTATCAAAGTGAAATTTCTTAAGGAATCTATATGAACATAAAAGTAATTCGGTTAATGCAAACTAGATCTCTTAAATGAAAATATGCGATTTATCTCTTAAGTGTAAATATATAGCTACAGAGTTCATTTGTAGGTGGCAAATCCTGAGAATTTTGACTGTGTTTCTTATAACTAGATAACAGAGTATTATTTTTTTAATAAAAAAAACTTTGAATTTACAATGTCTTTTAAGTATGGCTTTATTTCAGGAATGTTCATGGGCAGATATCCAAACTCTTATTGTTTCTAAGGCTGTCATTTCTAAAATAGTTTACAGTGCATGAAGCTGAAGACAATAAACCTATAATATCCACCTAACAGATGGAGCTGTAGATCGGATTTAGAAACTCACCCAGCATCTTGGGGTACTTGGGTGACTCAGTCCATTAAGCATCCGAGTCTTGATTTCGGCTCACATCATGGTCTCAGAGTTTGTGAGTTCGGGCTCTGTGCTGACATAGAGCTCTGTGCTGACAGTGTGGAGCCTGCTTGGGATTCTCTGTCTCCCTCTCTCTCTGCCCCACCCCCCTCAAACAAAACAAAACAAAACAAAACAAAACAAAACAAAACAAAACAAACAAAAGCCAGAGAAACTTACCCAGTGCCTAAATGTGACTGGAGAACTTTGACAAATAAAGAGCATATCAATTACTACATATGAACTGATCCATATAACATCAGCATTGATCAAAAGGGTCTCACAAAAGCCAACATCAAAGCTTTTTTTTTTTTTTAACTAAGTGCTAAGTGCTAAGATTCCTTTTGAGAATCTGACAAAAGCTGTGGGCAAGCTCCTAAAATACATTTATGAATTACCCACCCTCCCAGGGGTTCCATGAACTTAAGAACCTCTGATTTAGGTAAACAGAGAACACATTAATCAATCCTTAAGCACTGAATAAGCTTTTTTGGTTTCTGGGTGATGTGAGAGAAATACAGTTCCTGACTATTAGCAGTCTAAGACGCAGGACATGCATTCATTGTCAGAAAGGAGCATGATTCCTGTGGAGTAGTGGAGAGCTCCAGGTAGGAAGTGAGTATGGATGAAGGTAGGAAGTGCAGTGAAAGCAGAGTTTCAATAATTATTTCGTCCAGGACCTGGCCTGTAGGACCTTCCTCCTTCCATGTATTAGTTTGCTAAGGCTATCGTAACAAAATGGCACAGACTGGGTGGCTTACTTACCTAACAAAAATTTATTTTCTCACAGTTCTGGAGGCTGCAAGTCCAGGATCAAGGTACTCACTGGGGTGGTTTCTTCTGAGGCTTCTCTCTTTGGCTTATCGATGGCTATCTTCTCATTGGTGTCCTCACATGGATTTTTCTTTATGCTCACACAATCCTGGTGACTCTTCCTTTTTTTAAAAGGACATCAAGGGGGTGCCTGGGTGGCTCAGTTGGTTAAGTGTCCGACTTCAGCTCAGGTCATGATCTCATGGTCTGTGGGTTCGAGGCCTGCGTAGGGCTCTTTGCCGGCACTTCAGAGCCTGGAGCCTGCTTCAGATTCTGTGTCTCCCTCTCTCTCTGCCCCTCTTCTGCTTGCTCTCTGTCTCTCTCTCTCTGTCTGTCTCAAATAATAAACATTAAACAAATTAAAAAAAAAAAAGGACACCAGGGGCTCCTGGGTGGCTCAGTTGGTTAAGGACTCTTGATTTTGGCTCAGGTCATGGTCTCACAATTCATGGGATTGAGCCCCATATCAGGCTCCACATTGACAGCTTGGGATTCTCTCTCTCCCTCTCTCTCTGCAACCCCCTCCCCCAAATAAATAAATAATATTTAAAAGGATACCAGTCATATTAGATTAGAGCTCCATCTTTAAAACCTCATTTAACCTGAATTACCTCTTTAAAGGCTCTATCTCCAAATTCAATCACATTAGGGATTAGGGCTTCAACATGTAAATTTTGGGGAAGACACAATTCAGTCCATTAACACCCCATTATCTTCATACCTTTATATTTAATTCCCTAAGGTTTTACTTCTGGGACCCATACTCATTTCTCAGTTCTGGCTTAGCTACTGACTTCTTGTGACATTCCCCTACCTCTCAGCACTACCATCATATCCTGGCCCTGAACCATTTCAGATCTCTCAGCTGTCTTGGTCATCAACCTATTGGGTCAATTTCTGACCATGGGTTTTTGCAGGACTTTAGCCATCCTTTCCCAGCCTGGCTCTTCTATGGGCTTAGTCATACTCTCTATCTGGCCTTCAGCAGAGGTGTGACTTACAGAAACAATAAGCAAGAGAATAGCAAAATATGCATAGTATTTTGCTAAATATAATGTAGCTAATGTGATTAACTGCTATTTTTCTCATAATAACTTTCAAAGCAAAAGGAATAAAAATAAAAGGAGAAAGACTGGCTAGGGTGAGGTGAATTTTATATGTCAGTCTAAGCAGTTTGGCTTTTATTCATTAGGTAAAAGGGAGCTCTGGAAGATTTGACCCATTTAAGGTTAGGAAGAAGAGGATGGAACAAACACAGCATACTGTATCTAGCAGGAACTTGACTGGCTTAATTGGTGGAGCATGCGACTGTTGATCTTGCGGTTGTGAGTTCGAGCCCCATGTTGTTTGTAGAGATTACCTAAAAATGAAATCTTAAAAAAAAATAGTATCTATCAGGATAGGTTGAGTCGCAATAACAAATATCCCCAAAACATCAGGGACTTGCAACAAAGGTTTATTTTTCATTCATGCTACATGTTTACTGTAGGTCTATTGGAATTGCGTTATACATTGCCTTCATTCTGGGATCCAGGCTGATCAATCAGTTCCCTTTGATGAAGAAAAAGAAATATGGCAAACTACGCTTAGTTTTAAAGCTTTTGCCTGAGTGTGATACATATCACTTCTGACTACATCTCATTGACCAAAGCAGGTCATGTGGCCACACCTGAGCTTAACAGTGTGGGGAAGTATATTCTTCCTACAGAGAAGAGGAACTATAGTCAAGAAAACCAGAACGTAGATTTTAATCAGAATGGAAAAATAGGATAGCCCACTGAAAAAAGTATTAGGAGAAAGGAAGAAAAGAAAATAAAGGGGCAGAAGTGAAGTTAGAAAAAAAGGGGAGAGGATAAAAAGGGCAAGGGAGGAAGAAGAGAGAGGGGAAAATAAGAGGCAGCTCTACAGAAGACACAAGTAAATAACCAAGAAAACTGAGACAACAGAAATAAAAGGGGTTAGATTAGGTTAGAGAAATACCAATCAGATGGTTCTATGAAGTTTTAAGAGTTATATATTAGTTTTCTAGCTCTGTCATAACAAATTACCACAGATTGGGTGGCTTTAAATAGCAGAACTTTATTTTCTCAAAGTTCTCGAGATAAAAGTCTGAAATCAAGGTGTCAACAGGCATATGCTCCTTAAGATGGCTTTAAGGAAGAGTCCTTCCTTGCCTCTTCCTAGCTTCTAATGGCTCCCAGAAATCCTTGGCATACGTTGGTTTGTAGCAGCATTTTATCAATCTCTGCATCCATCCTCACATGACTTTGGTCCCTGTGTGTCTCCTCTGAATCTCTGTGTGTCCTGTTTTCTTTCTTTCTTTCCTTTTTAAAATGTTTATTTATTTTTTAGAGTGAGAGAGAGGGGCAGGAGGAGAGGGGCAGAGAGAGAGAGAAGAGACACAGAATCTCAAGCAGGCTCCAGGCTCTGAGCTGTTAGCACAGAGCCCAACGTGGGGCTCAAACTCATGAACTGCGAGCTTATGACCAGAGCTGGAGTTAGACGCTCAAACAACTGAGCCACCCAGGTGCCCCTGTCCTATTTTAAGTATACCAGTCATTGGATCTAAGGTCAGTTCAAATCCAGTATGACTTCATCTTAACTTAATTACATCTGCAAAGACCCTATTTCCAGGGGTGCCTGGGGGGCTCAGTCAGTTAAGAGTCCGACTTTGGCTCAGGTCATGATCTTGTGGTCTGTGAGTTCAAGCCCTGCATCAGGCTCTGTGCTGACAGCTCAGAGTGTGGAACCTGCTTCAGATTCTGTGTCTCCCTCTCACTCTCTGCCCCTCACCCACTCACACTCTGTCTCTCAAAAATGAATAAATGTTAAAAAAAAAATTAAGGGGCGCCTGGGTGGCTCAGTCAGTTGAGCGGCTGACTTCAGCTCAGGTCATGGTCTCACGGTTTCTGGGTTCAAGCCCCATGACGGGCTCTGTGCTGACAGCTCAGAACCTGGAGCCTGCTTCAGATTCTTGTGTCTCTGTCTCTCTCTGCCCCTAACTCACTTGCCTCTGTCTCTCTCTCAAAAATAAATAAACATAAAAGAATTTTAATAAGAAAAATAAAGATGCTATTTCCAAATAATGCCCCATTCACAGGAGCCAGATGTTGAGACTCAAACATATTTTTTTGGAGGGAACACAATTCAAGCCACTACTAGGTGGGTTGCAGATTTGACTCTAAACTGGGTGACCAAAGGAAGGAGGAAAATATGATTAGCGGTAAAATTCATAATGTAAAATAATTTCAGAAAGAATATATGAGACATTATGTAATGCAGAAAATGGTGCCCTAACAGCATCTGCATGCTTTTGCAATATCACATTTCATTTTATTACTTCCTACAACATCCCTGGGTGGACAGGTAATGGAAAATGGCTAAAGTCCGATTAAGTAAAATAAATTCTATGAGACAAGTAACAAATGATCTGTGATTGTTTGGTTTTTATTCTTCCCTGCTGACATTAACAAACCTGCAAAAATACATGTAACTCCTATTTGTGATTAAATCCCAATCTCTGTTCTGTAGGTTCAGTTTGAACTTAGTTTCATGCACTACTGAAAAATCTGGACATGTACTGAGGGATGAATGGGGTGGGCCCTTTAGGAGGAGCCAAGGATTTTTTGGGAAAGACTCATTCTAAGGGAATAGGAAGCTAGGCAGACAAGATTAGCTCAATTATATAGCCAGGGGAGAGGTGGAATACAAGAAGATACTGGGGGTTTGGTTCCAGACCACTGCAATAAAGCAAATATTACAGAGTAAAGCAAGTCAAATACTTTTTTTTTTTTGTTTCCCAGTGCATATAAAAGTTATAGTTACCCTATGCTATAGTCTATTAAGTATGTGATAACATGCCTTAAAAAATTCATATACATTAATTAAAAAATACTTTATGGCTAAAAAATGCTAACCATCACCTGAGCTTTTGGTGAGTTGTAATCTTTTTGCTGGTAGAGGGTCTTGTCTCAATGTTGATGGCTGCTGACTGATTAGGGTGGTCATTGCTGAGAGCTGGGGTGGCTGTGACAATTTCTTAAAATAAGACAATGATGAAGTTTGCTGTGATTCATTCCTCCTTTGATGAACAATTTTTCTGTAGCATGTGATGCTGTTTGATAACATTTTACCCACAGTAGAGATTCTTTCAAAACTGGAATCAATTCTCTGAACCCTGACACTGATTTATCAACTAGGATTATGTAATATCCTAAATCCTTTGTTGTCATTTTAATAATCTTCAGAGTAGATTCTTTTTAAAAAAATTTTTTTAAGGGTTATTCATTTTCCAGAGACAGAGACAGAAAGTGAGGGGGAGAGGGGCAGAGAGAGACAGAGACACAGAATCTGAAGCAGGCTCCAGGCTCTGAGCTGTTAGCACAGAGCCCTACGCGGGGCTCGAATTCATGAGCTGTGAAATAATGACCTGAGCTGAAGTCGGATGCTTAACTGACTGAGCCACCCAGGTGTCCCAGTAATCTTCACAGTAGATTCTACCTCAAGAAAACACTTGTGGGGCACCTGGGTGGCTCAGCTGGTTAAGCGCCCAACTTCAGCTCAGGTCATGATCTCATGGTTTGTGAGTTTGAATCCCGCCTCGGGCTCTCTGTTAGCACAGAGCTGGCTTCAGATTCTCTGTCCTCTTCTCTTTCTGCCTCTCCATTGCTTGTGCTCTCTCTCAAATAAACATTAAAAAAAATAAAATAAAAAAATAAACCACTTGCTGTGCTCATCTATAAGAAGCAACTCCTTGTTCATTAAAGATTTACCTTGAGAGTGCAGCGGTTCAAAAAAAAAAGTTTGTGAGAATAAGAAAAATTTTATGAGAAATACCAAAATGTGACACAGAGACAGAAAGTGAGCAGTTGTTGGAAAAATATTGCTGATGTGATAAATGGTAGCTTTGACTTGTGGTCAAGCATGGTACAATGTATAGACTTGTGGAATCACTATGATGTACACCCGAAACTAATGTAACATTGTGTGTCAATTATACTTCAATTAAAAAAATGGTGCTGACAGACTTGCTCAACACAGGGTTGCCACAACCCTTCAATTTGTAAAAAAAATGCAGTATCTGCAAAGTGTAATAAAGTGAAGTGCAATAAAATAAGGTAGGCCTGTATTTTATTTCCTTTAGTGTGTGTGTGTGTGTGTCTTCAATGTTCTATTTTCTATTTATTTATTTATTTAATATCCAAATTAGTTAGCATATAGTGCAACAATGATTTCAGGAGTAGATTCCTTAGTGCCCCTTACCCATTTAGCCCATCCGCCCTCCCACAACCCCTCCAGTAACCCTCAGTTTGTTCTCCATATTTGTGAGTCTCTTCTGTTTTGTCCCCCTCCCTGTTTTTATATTATTTTTGTTTCCCTTCTCTTATGTTCATCTGTTTTGTCTCTTAAAGTCCTCATATGAGTGAAGTCATATGATTTTTGTCTTTCTCTGACTAATTTCACTTAGCATAATACCCTCCAGTTCCATCCACGTAGTTGCAAATGGCAAGGTTTCATTCTTTTTGATTGCTGAGTAATACTGCATTGTATATATATGCCACATTTGCTTTATCCATTCATCCATCAATGGACATTTGGGCTCTTTCCATACTTTGGTTATTGTTGATAGTGCTGCTATAAACATGGGGGTGCATGTGTCCCTTTGAAACAGCACACTTGTATCCCTTGGATAAATGCTTAGTAGTGCAATTGCTGGGTCACAGGGTAATTCTATTTTTATTTTTTTGAGGAACCTTCATACTGTTTTCCAGAGTGGCTGCACCAGCTTGCATTCCCACCAACAATGCAAAAGAGATCCTCTTTCTCCACATCCTCGCCAACATCTGTTGTTGCCTGAGTTGTTAATGTTAGCCATTCTTACAGGTGTAAGGTGGTATCTCATTGTGGTTTTGATTTGTATTTCCCTGATGATGAGTGATGTTGAGCATTTTTTCATGTGTCGGTTGGCCATCTGGACGTCTTCTTTGGAGAAGTGTCTATTCATGTCTTTTGCCCATTTCTTCACTGGATTATTTGTTTTTTTGGTGTTGAGTTTGATAAGTTCTTTGTAGATTTTGGATACTAACCGTTTATCTGATATGTCATTTACAAATATGTTCTCCCATTCCATCGGTTGCCTTTTAGTTTTGCTGATTGTTTCCTTCGCTGTGCAGAAGCTTTTTATTTTGATGAGGTCCCAGTAATTCATTTGAATTCATTCAAATTCCCCAGAGGGATTTTGCCTCCGGAGACGTGTTGAGTAAGAAGTTGCTGTGGGCAAGATCAAAGAGGTTTTTGCCTGCTTTCTCCTTACCCAGCTTTCAATGAATGCAAGTGCATCCTGGAAAGAGGGTGAGGCTCTGGGTTTAAATGCAACAAGCCATTTAATCAAATCTCTTGAAAATCCAGGGCATAAGCAGCTTTGCTTTCATACCCATGTGACTCAGTGCAATGCAAGCCCAGTAGGCTTCAGTGTATGGATGACTCCAGAGCACACAGAGTTACTTTGGCATCTCAGTGGCACCAGCCACAAGTAATAGTACACAGCGTAGACCCTCAGGGGGATGGTGGTAGTGATGCTGACTTGCGGTGACAGTGCTCAGCAGAGGCAGAGTCCTGATAAGGTCGGTGCTGTTCAGCAAGGATAGTGATGCCCTTTAGAGGTTGTGGTGTCTGGAAAACATAGTGGAACCCAATGGGGGTAGAGGGCATGGCTGGTGAGAGGTGGCTCAATCATGGGTCTCAGAGCAGGGCTTCTGATCTCATACAGCTTTCCAGGCAGTGAATAACCCCAGAGGAGCCATGCCAAGAGATTATGGAAATGGGAGACAGCATGTGATTAACTGGGAATCTAGGAACAGATGAGAAATCCGGGAGATAATGATTGAGCATAACTTAGTGATGAAGAGCTGAGTTTAAAAAGTAAAGTTGAAAGTCAAAGAAGTAAAGCTGCAGTGGCTTGAGAAAGGAAATAGGAGATTTCTTCTGAAATTGTTTCAGATTATTCTCAGGTTTATAAAAATCTATACCTGTTTTTATGTGGCCCAGTTCATGATATTCTTGCATCTGTTTAGCAGATTTTAATTTAGTGGTTATGAGTTCTTTTTGTATTCTTGAAGTCCTTCATCATAATAACAAGAAATATTTTTTCTTTACTCTTTCCTCCCTCCCTTCCTTCCCTCCTCTCTTTTCCTTTCTTCCCTGTTCCTTCCTTCCTTTTCCTTCTTTCCTTTCCTTCCTTCCTTCCTTCCTTCCTTCCTTCCTTCCTTCCTTCCCTCCCTCCCTCCCTCCCTCTGAGAAGTTGTTAATCAACATTGAAAGATTCCAAAAGAACCTAGTCTAATGGTACTTGGCTAAGAATATGGAATGTCAAATGCATAATCAAGGTGCAAGACACATATATCTGAGTTCCAGCCCAAAGAGTTACATTTAGGTACATATATCCATAGCTTTGATTCAGAATTGGTAAATTCTAAAATGCCTGCTGTCTTCTCATACCTCCAATCTTTTGTGCCCACTTCCTCATCAGGTGTTAGATTATCAAAGGACATCAGAAAGACTTGATAGGATCTTGCTAATCACTGATGCCACTGAATACTACTAGAAATAAATTCGACTACCTCTCAATCTAGATGACACCAATCAAGCCCTCAGAGGATGGAACACATGTTCAAAATCCTTCTTCTCTCTGGAGGAAGTAGTAGAGAATTGATGAGTCAGACAGACCTGAATTCAAGCCCTCGCTCTGATGCTTCCTACTTGTGTGACCTTGGACAAGTTACTTAGCCTCTCTGTGTTTCCATGTCCTCTTTCATCTTTCAAATGAGGATGATAATAATGCCTACTTCACAGGGTAATTTCAAGGAAAAGAGATGATGTTTACATAGTGCTTCGTCTAACGCGTGACTGGACTAGGGCTCAGTAAATAATAATAATAAAAAGATAAGGATGATGATGATTAAGGCCACCAATAAGAAAGCCAAACACTGCTAGAGATTGTCATGGAGCCTCCTACAAAAAGAATTAGAATGCCTCCTCTTTTCACATGAACTGCTAATATCCATTGTGAGGGATGAAACACATCCTTTTAGTCAAGCTCTGCAAACACAGCAGCTGCTCACAGCAATCCCTGGAGTCCTGTGCTGTTGTCTTTTCTCAGACAGAACCCTCATTGAGTTCGGGGGAATTTGGGCTGGCCATGCACGAGCAATGTGAGCTAAGTTAGCCGCACTCTCACTCTGAGCTCACACTGGGAGAGACACAGAGCCCAGGCTATCGAAGCACCTGGTGTTCAGATCTCTTGTCTAAGTTGAGGGGCAGCTGGATGTCTTCATGCTTCTGTGCATTTGACTTGCAGGATGTGTCTTGTTCACCAACACTGAAGTTTGCACTCAGGCCTTCTCATGGGTGAGGTCACTTTGCTGGTATTAGCCAAAAACCACCCTCTTCCAAATCTGTCTGATGTTTTTTTGGCTGCAGTGGTAAGTTCCCAGAGCAAGATGGTTTAGACTAAGAAGTACGGCTTGTGTAATGAAGTAAGTGATCCTATTCTGGAAATTTGTTCTGGTGGTTGTGTTTTCTTCATGGTTTTGAGCAAGGACATCTGTATTTTTGTCAATATTTTGGCTATGAAAAGTACTGGGTTTGTTACAGAGCTTTTGTGTGGTCTGTACACATGAGCATTGGTGATGCTGTGACTGAGGCTCAATCTCTCACAAATGATAAGCAAGCAGATTAGGAATGGTTAGAGTCTACACTGGCATTAACTGGTTGGCAATTCAGATGGAGACAAAACAAATGATTTGTTCAATGTCCATTCTCTCTAGTATTTCTCAAATATTCTTTTCAATATCACTCTCCCAAGGGGTCCTTTGAACTTTTTTCCTGTGTCCCCTCTCCATGCAATTGTAATACCACAGATACTCTGTATATCCGGTTATGTACTATACCCATAGCTATGTTTTATATATTAAAAAAAGGATGCTTTTGTCCCTCTAATGAGCCAATTTTGCCCCCTTGACTAATGAGCCTCACTAACTGACTGAAACACATCTCATGCTTAAAAGTACAGTTTACTGTGGTGTAATCAATTGACTATCAGAACTTATGGTTGGAGAAACTGAGTCATTCCTGTTTTTCTGTTGAACTCTATATAGTATTTATAACAGCATTCATTACTCTAAAAACTTTTATGGAAGAACACACACAGAATAACTTTGGAGACATTATAGTTGACTTTCTGAGGAAATCTAGTCAAAATTTTCATAATTATAATTTTTTTCCATCCAATTCAGCACTTCTCATATTGTATGTTAATAGTTGGTGAGATCGAGAAAAAATAGCAGGGGAAAGATCTCTTGCAAATGTCCTTCTTCTTATCCTGTGATCATATTCCTGATGAAAGTTCTGGTCTCCTCAGATCTCCAACAACTGTTGTCTCCCTCTGGACAATGCAAATTTCATTGCCACAAATGCAATTGCCCTCATGGATCAGGAAGGTCACATAAACTAAGAAAGAAGGTCAGAAGTAGGAAAACCACACACCCCAGACAATGATGACTGGCACCTGACACCAGGCCTTTGTGTTAGGAAGACAAGAAGGAGTTCTTGGGACTTGGGAGCTGGAAAATATGTGGCCCACGGAAAGATGGTAGTTGTTACTCAACTCCTGTAGTCTTACTGTCATGGGGAAATGACAGTCTGCTGTTGCCAGATCATTTTAGCATTTTAAAAAGAAGCCAGAAATCTGAAACTTTCTGTGATTATTAAATATTGCTCAACACTTTTTAAGCCAAATAAAACAGGTCTATGAGCTGGATTGAGCCACAGAACACTAATTTTTGACCTCAGTTCCAGATACTTCCTCCCTTACCAATCCAATCCATCTTGAAGAGAATTTTAAAAATTTAATCATCTCAAAGCGTAATTCACATCACATCCCTCTCCTACTTAAAAGCTCTCAATAACTTCTCACTGCCTACCAAGTCAATTCTAAACTCACGAGCCAGTTGTTTAAAGCCAACTGCCATGTTATATATTATCTTGCCATTTACTTAACTGAACACCAACATTTTCTTTTCTGCCTCTATGCTTTTCCTTACGTGGTTTCCTCTGCTGGAAATTTCCATGCTTAAACCCTACCAATGCTTAAAGGTCCAACTTAGATGCTTCCTTTCCAAAAGATTTCTCTGCTATTTCTGATAGAAGTTATTCTTTATCAGGGTGCCTGGGTGGCTCAGTAGGTTAAGCATCTGACTTCTGTTCAGGTCATGATCTCATGGCTCATGGGTTCCAACCCTGCATCGGGCTCTGTGCTGACAGCTCAGAGTCTGGAACCTGCTTCGGATTCTGTGTCTCCCTCTCTCTCTGCCCCCTCCCCTGCTCATGCTGTGTCTCTCTCTCTCTCTCAAAAAATAAACATTAGAAAAATTAAAAAAAATTTATTCTTTCTCTGAACTTCAATAGCATTTTTAAAAAGAATTTATTGTGGTAAAATACACACAAGATGAAATTTACCTACTTAACCATTTTTAAACCTACAGTTTAGTGATATTAACTGTGTTTATAATGAGCAACCTTACTACCATCTGTTTCAAGAACTCTTTTCATCTTGTAAGGCTGAAACTCTGTACCCATTAAACAATAACTCCCATTCCTCCCTGCCCCCACCCCTGGCAACCACCATTCTACTTTCTGTCTTTATGATTTTGACTATTCTAAGTACCTCATCTGAATGGATCATACAGTAATCGTCTTTTTGTGACTGCTTATTTCACTTAGCATAATGTCTTCAAGGTTAACCCATACCATAGTATGTGTCAGAATTTCCTTCTTTTTCACAGCTGAATAATATTCTGTTGTATGTATATACCACATTTTGCTTATCCATTCATCTGTCAATGGACTCTTGGGTTGCTTCTATGTTTTACTTATTGTAAATAATGCTGCTGTGAACATGGGTGAACAAATATCTCTTTGAGATCCTGCTTTCAATTTTTCAGTATATACCCAGAAGTGGAGTTGCTGGACCACAGGGTAATTTTACTTAATTTTTTTTGAGAAACAGTCATGCTGTTTTCTACAGTAGCTGTACCATTTTACATTCCCAATAACAGTGCACAAGGATTCCAATTTCCCCACATCCGTGACAACATTTGTTATTTTCTTTTTGCATAGTAGCCATCCTAATGGGTGTGTGGTAAATAGTATATTATCTGAAAAGGTGCTTGGAATACCTGATGCAGAGTAAGTGCTATACCCATATCTGTCCTGTAGTAGAATATGTTGGTTCTGAAGAAGCAGCTTATCAACAGCAAATTAAAGTTTTTTTCTTTGGCATTTATCACTCTTCATCACATAATATATATATATAAGTCCCTTCTCCCCTCCCAGGTAATATTTTAAGACAGGGATTATTTTTTATATCACTATGATTCCCTACAGTGGCAAGTACTCAATAAATATTTGTAAAGTGAGCATTTGTGATGTTGTTGATTGCTTCATCCACCAGATCATTCCTCCTCACACTCCCCCAAAGTTCCAAATCTACAAAAGTGCTACTTGAGGGGGACCAAATTGAGATAAGGCATATATAATTAAGGAAAGGTAATGTGCAAGAAATGATCAGGTCTCTCATATATTTGCATTAAATCCTCTATCATTTCAGATGTTGAGCCTTTAAAACCTTTTTAAATGTTAATCATTAAAGATTTAATACAAAGTCTAATGACTCTTGTTTGGAGATGTTGCTAAACATCCTGACAATTTTTAAAAACTGGTCTGACATTGAGAAGGATTAAAGAATGACTGATTCTTAGGTTCCTGACTTGAATAAAGGAATTTGATTTCTCATTTGCCTTTCTACACTCCTATGTATGAGCCGGTATACTTCCAAGTGGCCACAAGAGGGGAGTATCAACCACTATCATCTTTCACAAATGAGTGACCTGATGAATCATTCTTTCTCCAGCTGAAGGCATGCTTGATTCTGAACAGTCAATTAAATAATCATACTCCTTTCAGCTGATTGTCAAAGAATGAATGGGGGTTTGCTCTTTATGTGTTCACAGAGCATATAACCTTCAACTTCCAGCTGTCTAATCAAACCATAATACTAATTAAAAGAAATATTTCTGGAAAGGGTCTGAAGGACATACAGTCCCTCTCTCTCAATTCCACTAATGTTATTTCACCTTTGCATTAAACCAGACCCTGAGAAAATTGTGTTCTTTAATTACCTTGTTTTGCCCCATTTAGAACTGTTTATATGATGAGGGGCACCTTGGGTGGCTCAGTTGGTTAAACAACTCTTGCTTTCGGCTCAGTTCATGATCTCCCTATTTCGAGTTCAAGCCCCATGTTAGGCTCCACACTGACAGTGTGGAACCTGCTTGGAATTGTCTCTCTCCCTGCCTCTCCCCCCATTCACATGCTTTCTCTCTCAAAATAAGTAAACTTTTAAAAAAAGGAATGTTTATAATGAATTGTGATAAGCCTAGGATAACATGCCAAATCACAATTTGATATAATCACTCGAAGAACGTATAAACTACACACTGAAAAGTATTATGAAGGAGAGTAAGCTTCATAGCATGAAAGTGTGTAACAGGAATACTGAATTTAATTGGGAAGAAGTGCTCTTTGAACATGAGGATGAATATAAGTTGCCTGAGTGAAAGGGGATGGGGCACAGACATTCCTGCTCAGAAGGGCACAGTGTGCATTCGGCAGCTGGAAGAATTCCAGGGGGCCTCAAGTACAGGTAAAGATGAGGAAGGGATGGAGCAAGGCTTGAGAGGGCAGTGAGGTTTTGGTGGCTTTACTGAGGCTTCTGTGTTACCCTCTATCTCTTGTCTATGTTATCCTTTCCTAATAAACATATTTTTGTGGAACAAAATGGGGTATAAATTAAAAGTTATTATTCTAGGTTGCATTACAAGCTGGCTCCATCAAACATTATATAAAAACATTTTCCCACATATATCACCACCAAGGCTTGCTCAGGTCCACTGAGGCTCATTACAGACACAGGTGTGCTGGCCCACTCTGAGTGAGCTTGTGGACTTGAGAACACAGACTGGCTTTGCTCTCATGGCATCTGGAGGCTCATGCTATTCTTGCTTTGCAGCACATCCAGATCAAGAGTTAGAGTCTTCTTTAGACATTAGGTTTACTGACAATTTAGAAAGAACAAGCCTGCTTTCTGGTTCTATAAATACTACCACTAGTTAGTTCTTAAAAACACTTCTGGAATAAACAGGCCGAGTGAATAAAAAGGCGGTATTTTATGTCGCTTTTTGATTATAAACCTTCATTCTGTGAACTTTGCTGAGGATTAGAATGCATTAAATATTCCTAGAGGAAACCTCTATGGTTAGGCAATTTTGCCTTCATCTGTTGCTTTTGTTCTCAGTATTAAGTTGAAACAAGGCCTTAATGAGGACAACACAAAACATATCAATGCTGCTTATCTTTTCTATGCCTGAAAAAGGCCGATTTCCGGGCCCTTACTAGTTGTAGTAAAACACGTTCTATTAAGTGAGAGTGGTTACAAGTAGGGTCACTTATTCATTGTGCCTTAACCTGACAGAGCTCTTTCTCGATGCTTCAAATCACACCAGACACACTATTGCCACAGGACTTTAGCACTGGCTGCTCCCTCTACTTGGAATGCTCTTCCTCTCTGTAACCACAAGTCTGACTTGTTCACCTCCTTCTAGTTTTGTACTGAATGTTACCTTCTCAATGAAGCTCACTTGATCATCCATCCTATTTAAAACTGGTGGCCCCTTGGGGCGCCTGGGTGGCTCAGTTGGTTAAGCCTCTGACTTCAGCCCAGGTCATGATCTCACCATTGGTGAGTTTGAACCCCATATTGGGCTCTGTACTGATGGCTCAGAGCCTGGAGCCTGCTTAGGATTCTGTGTCTCCTTCTCTCTCTGACCCTCCCCCACTCACATTCTGTCCTCTCGCCCAAAAATAAATAAACATTAAAACTGGTGGCCCCCGTGAACTCCTGATTCCTTTTTCTCTATTTTAGGGGTTGACAAACTGTGGCCCATCGGCACACAACCATCTTCATTTTTTAATACCTTGATTGTGGCCAATTCTGCCCTATAACAGCAGAGTTGAGAGACAATGTAGACTGCAAATTGCATGGTAGGTTTTTAATAACTGTTGAATGAATGAATGAATGAATGAATATAAAGTGCTCCAAAAAGATTAATTATGGTCATTATTATTTCAGTATATCCACAACTTTTCAAAAGGGAAGGATATATATTACCCCAGCATATATTCCCAACCTAACATGTAGACAGTTGTGACTACCACAAGACTTCCTCACCTATGGTGGGAAGCGTGCTTTTACGGGTTTGTCTCTAAGCCTTATATACCTGCCTACTTCCACTAGAACACCTACACGATCCTAAAATAAACACCAGAGGAAAAGGCTTTTTTATAAAAGTAAACATCTTTTGCAGCTCTAAGACATTTGGCTTTTGTTGGGGAAGTACTATTTTCAGGTTCAGACAGAAGAAGGTCTATTTTTACACTATAGCCAGACAAGACTTAACTATTGAGCCAAATGGGTAGGTGCATTTTCAAACTATGTCTTTATTTCACTTAAAAGAAGAGGGGAAGGGATAAGCTCACCTTTTGATCAAGGAAATAAAAGATTCAACCTTCCAGTTCCTTCAGTAATTGATAAATTTTTTTCCCATGTGGGTTACAGTTCTTGAGCACATTAACAACCACCAATTTATATAGTCTCTTGTCTATGCAAAATATTCACAAAGTTACTGCAATGGCATTAAGGTTGGAACCCATGTAATCAGAATTCTGAAAATCTATTTTTTATTTCTGCTTTTTAATTGCTACTTCAGTTGTAGTTTCCAAAAGCACAGGTGTATCAGTCTCCTTATTGTTTTTAGATAGTTTTGGGGGGGGGGCGGTAAACATGAACTAAGAGTTAGGTGTGGCAGAAGTGGATCTTCCATGATAGCTAGCCTCAACTGGGGATGATTTTGCATTTAGCAAAATCTGGAGATATTTTTAATTGCCATGACTGAGAAGGTGTTACTGGCATGTTAGTGTAACAGCATCAGACAGGGGTGCTTCTAAACATTCTACAATGCCCAGAACAGGTATCCCTGACTTCCCAACAAGGAATTATCTTGTTCAAAATGTGAGCAGTGCCAAGGTTGAAAAACCCTGTCCTATAATATAGTTAATACTTTTCCTTTCCCTTTCTAAGCCATTTGCTTTCTTGTTGCCTTAGTGATGTCATCCTATGCAACCTAGGATTAATAACAGGTGTCTATTTCCTCTATCACTGGGAGAAGATAATGACTGTCCAATACTGCAAATCATTCAAGCATTAAAAATCCCTAAGGAAGGGAATTATTACTACTTATTAAGATTAAATTGTATCTCTAGATTTCATGGCTATATTGATTCAGGGCTGCTTTTTAAAAGTTTAAATAATTTATAGAAGCTTAAAATGTCTAGTTAGTGATCCCCTGTGGGGTCATAGAAGGTCACAGAACAAAGGGTGCAGAAATCCCTGTAAAAAAATCCATAGCCATTGTGTTTCCTCTTCTAGGTCTCTTTGTGGCTGTTCTATTCCAGACTGTCTCCCCTCTCTGGATCCCTGCCTCTGACCTCTCTGGCTTCTTCCTCTTCCTAAAGGATAGTTTTGCTCCAACCTCTTTCATTTCCCCTTAATTTGCTGAGTATTTCATCAACGATCTTGTTTTACTCAAGCATTCCCTTGGGGTCTCACCCTTCACTCAAGTAGCTTACTGCGTATTTTTCCTGAACAAATATAGTGTCTTAACAAGATAAATTTGGATGAAAAAAATATTCTCTTCTAAATAAATATAAATCTAAATATAAATATTTCCCCTTGAATACTTAATAATTTTATCTCATATAGCCCTTCTTAATTAGGAAATGGATAAATAGTAATTAACATAAAATAGAAGCCAGAGCAAAGAATTACTTCATTTATTTTAATTTGGGGCTAAAAAGAGAACATTGTGGCTTTAAACAAGGTTCCTAATGTCTAAGGCATCTAAATCCTTAAATTGTTATTGGAAGAAACTGTGTTTGTTTTTTAATTTTATAAAAGTCTTGGGTTCATGGTGACAGAGGGCTGGCATAGTGGTAGTGGCTGCTATGTAAATGGAGGACCCAAGTGGTAATCTTGAAGGGTCAGAACACCCTATCTTCAACACAGATTATCTTCTCACAAGAGTTTATGGAAACTAAAAGAATATTATGTGCACTTCTACATAAATGTCTAATAGATTTTTAAGGGGAGGTTAGTGATTAGGATATAACACAAGGCTCTTCTACTCAGCAAGTTGGAAACATGTTAGATGTAGAAGATTGAGTTGACTAGGCCACTGGTCCACCCCATTATGTTATTTCTTAGGTTTCTATATGTTTTCTTAGAAGAGGAGAAATATTTTGTCTATATCAATTAAATTTAAGAGAAAATGTAACTTATTTTCCATTTGCACCCAATTTAATATCCAAAATCCTTGCATTGGTTTATAAGGTCTAGAGGATATGGCTGCCTCCATCTTGCTAACCTCATCTCCTACTCTCCCCTCACTCACTTACTCTGTTCTAGAACTCTGCCTCCTTGCACTTCCTCAAACTCTTCAGACACTCTCTGTCTCAGGACCTTTGTACTTGTTCCTTATGCCTGGAATGTTCTTTCCTGGTTTATCCACTTGCTTTCTTCCAAACTCAAGTCTTTGCTCTACTTTCTTCTCACTGATCACACTATTTCATATTTCATATTTCAAAACACACCTTTGCCTTCTCCCCTCAGCTTTGTTGATCCTTCTTCCCTACTCAACTTTTCTCTGGTTTTACACAGTATTAATAACAAACTAACAAACTAAATAATGTACTCATTTATAATGTGACTTGTTTATTTCCTACTTGCCTCTGTTAGAATATTTCTCAAGGGCAAGGATTTTTGTCTGTTTTGCTCCCCAAAATATCTCAAGAGCCTAGAACAGTGTCTGGCTCATAGTAGCCATTCCATACATATTTATTGAATAAATGAATGGGTTGGTTAAACATAAGCAGGGACAGAGAGCTCTAGTTATGGCAGGGGTCTCTGTGAGGAGGTTGCAACTCTCAAGAGGGCAGCTTGTAGACACCCTAAAACAAGGACAGAAGGAAGACAGAGGTAGGGGAGAGGGGGTAATGTGTATTGTATTTTACAATCTTTTTCTAGGGTTGGCCTTGCTGATGGATATCTGAGGAATAGGAAAATTCTTGGATATAGGTGCTCATAGGCAGCTGTTTCCAGTGTATTTAAGTGTTGTGTGTGTGTGTGTGTGTGTGTGTGTGTGTGTGTGTGTGTGTGAGAGTGTGTGTGTGTGTGTGTGAGAGAGAGAGAGAGAGAGAGAGAGAGGAAGGCATTGCAATAGTATGGCTAAGAAACTTCCTGTCACTCACTTGACCTCTCATACCTTCCACCTCCATGCACTCAACCAGCATGCTGATACCTGCAGCGCGCCATCTGGTTTTATTTTTATAGTCAGACAAAGATGACAAACTCAAGACATCTTTGGATATAACCTTAAATACCTCTCAGGGCCACAGTGAGACAAAACAACTTCATTTTTACCAGACACAAGACAAAGATGACTCATCAGACAAAACAAATCTAGTTTTACAAACCCACCTGCTCACTCCTGGGAAGCTGTTTTAATGTGATATTCCAGTGTGCTCCAGCTGAATTAGAAGGCAAAATGGAAAGTTTATTAGAAGACTAAAAGGTCACGTTAGTTTACACTTTCTTCCCCAGTATGAGGATTCTGCTAGTGAGCACAGCTCTGAGCATGAGCTCTGAATTACGAATCAGACTGCCTGGGTCTAAATCTCATTCCATTACTTAAATGGCTATGACTAAAGTTATTTAGTCTCTTCATCCTCAGTTTTTCCCATTTGTTAATAGTATTGTGAGATTATTGTGAGAATAAAATGAGGTGCTATATATGTAAAGTGTCCAGCAAGGCTGAGCAAAGGGTATCTCTTAAGCATACTGTATAATACAGGCAGTCAGATTGCCTATATTAAAATCCTGGCTTTACTACTTTCTTGCCTTGCAACTTGGGGCAAGATACTTCACATCACTCTGCTTCAGCTTCACTTTTAAGGGAAAAATTACTGCCAAGGAGAATTCAACAAAACAGTTTAGGAAAATAACTTCTGAAACACCTGACACATAGCAAGTGTGCAATAAAAGGCAACAGTTATTACTCTTACCACTACAATTACTACCACTACTATTACTGTTACTGCAACCACAGCTGATGCTGCTACTACCATATTAGCAATGTGAGAAGGCTGGAAAAAAACCCATAAACTTTTACTCTCATAGAGACTTTGGTTTACAGATTTTGAAGACATTTTCTCTCACCTTCCTATCCATATTCCTTTGTTTATCCCTGCAGTGCATTTATCAAAAGAAATTGGTGAATGTTATCAAGATACCGGAATAAGGGGATGCACTTCAGATTCTAGACTCTAGATTCTAGAAGGCGTGGAGTTCCTTGGATTATAATTTGAACAGCATCTTTGAGGGCAAAAGTCCCTGTTTTCCGGTTCATTTTATTTGGAACTTGACATCCTTGAAAATAATGGAAGGAACAAGGAGCTGGCTGTAACTGAGGAATAACTGGTCACTCTGGGAGAGGCAGAAAGTTCTCTATGAATATCTGTTTTGTCTTTCTCTAATATTAAAATTCCTGAGTCATAGTTGGGCACTCTGATTTTTAGTTGGAGACTCTATTTCCCAGATTTATTTGTAGCTAGCTGTGCCCTTGTGACTAAGTTCTTGAAATAGAATGGCAATAGAAGTGATATGTACCACTTCCAGGTTACACCTTAAAAGAAACGAGTAATACACATGTCTTCTCCTTTATTTCCTCTCACTACCTGGGATGTACATATGATGGGGGGTGTTAGAGCATCTGCTTTAGATCCAGAGATGGAAGGTTCTTAATGAGGATGGCACAGATACCCTCCCAACATTGGATTGTCTTATCTCTGAACTTTCACATGAGAGACAGCGATAAACTTCTATATTGTATTAGCTGCTAGACTTCAGGATCTCTTAGCCTGTAACTAATACAGCCAAAATAACTCAATAAAAATGGCACTCTACACAACCACAATCATAAAGGAAGACAATGTCATACTGCTTGAATGTAATGAAAACATTTTCAGAAAGGAAATACCTCAGTCTTTGAGGTAGATCATTTTATTTTATTTTTTTAATTTATTATGTTTATTTATTTTTGAGAGAAAGAGAGTGCGAGTTGGGGAAGGGCAGGGAGATGGAGACATAGAATCTGAAGCAGCTCCTGGCTCTAAGCTGTCAGCACAGAGCCTGATGTGGGGCTCAAACCCATGGGTGGCGAGATCATGACCTGAGTCGAAGTCAGATGCTAAACTGACTGAGCCACCCAGGTGCCCCACAGGTAGATCATTTTAAATCTAAAAGACTACATTAAGTTTTGAACTTCAAAGCACTCTCCAAGTCTTTTTCTCATAACAGTTATGTCTGCAATGGTATCAATTACCAGTGCTCTTTGGGTTTGTGGTTAGATACTCTTTTGTATGGTTAGAATTCAAACAAATGCTAATGTTATTATCTACATCGCCTTTATTTAGGGTTTTAACATATTCAGTTCATGGATTAGAGAGATGCAGACACCAAAGTAAAATAGACCCTAAAATTTAGGATAAAAGACAACTATATTAAAATGCCAGTAAGAAGTTGATACAATCACATCAGGGAATGACATGCTCAAGACTTACAAGCCTGAATCATTTACTGTATGTACTGCTTTTATGTTTAACAAAATCTTTAAAGAAAATTACATGCTAAGGTTGTGACTGATTGTTTACAAGTTTAGAATTATCCTCTGATTTAGAGGTAGTTTACTGCTCTATGAGAGTGAGTTTAAGCATCCTTAGGAAGTCAGTATTTTAATTTATATATATATATATAAATAAATTATATATAAACATATATATAAATGTGTATATATATATATACACACACACACATATATATATACACACACATTCAATAAATATTAAAGTATATTTGACACAAAATGCTACATTAGTTTCAGGTATACAGCATACTGATTTGACAACTCTATACATTACGTTATGCTCACCACAAGTGTAGCTACCCTCTGTCACCATATAGCACTATTATAATACCGTTGACTGTAAGGAAGTCAATTGTAAAATGTAATAACCGAAAATTAGTACAATTGGGAATTGGCATGTTAATGGAAATTGAAAGAAGCAGGCTCATGTTGCAGTGTGAAATCCAAAAAAAGGTAAGTGACTCTGCGGTAGAAAGGAGATTAAAAGTAGACCTTTTTCTTCCACACAGTCATGGCCAAAGGATGATTTCATCTCACATACTGTGATTATGATTCATCAGGGAATATCTAAAGTGAAGGCAGCCTTTCATCAGGCTAGCATAGCTTAATAAAAATGCCTGTAAGAACATCCACATCCTGTCCTTTCCTTCTGTAAACATTTGCTCTGAGGTTTGCGCTCTTGGATCGACCCACCATGCCAGAGGAAATGGGTACCCTCTCTCTAGGCCAGGTTTGCCTGATATCGTTACAACTAATTTTGTAGCCTGCAGATAAATCTTTTAGAAGTTTTTTTGACATGGCTCAATGCCTATGTATCTTTTTACTTCTAAGTCAATGAGTAAATGAAAGTTTCTGAATATTTAGATCTGGGACCAGATCATTAATCTCATCCATTAGATTCAGTCTGGAATAGCTATCCTTGAGTTCGTACCATCACATGTATTTTTATGCTAATTTTATTTCTGGGGGAGTACTATTCTTAATAATTTAAACAGTACTCAATTTTAAATCAGACAAAGGAAAGACAGGTAATATTGATCTTAAAAATAAATGATTACCCCACTACGCACCAAGTAGCCTGAGGGAAAATACTGATTTAACACCAAATGCTGACAAAAATACAGAGAAACTGGATCTTTCACACATAGTTGGTCAAATACAAAGGCAGACAATTACTCCAGAGAACGTTTTGCAATTTCTTAGAGAATTAAACATATACTTAACAATCTAGCAATTGCCCTCTTAGACATTTATCCTAGGAAAATTAAAACTTACTCTCATAAAAATCTGTATACAAATTTTTTTTAGCAACTTTAACTGTGATAGCCCTAATTAAAAACAACCCAGATGTCCTTCAAAAGGTGAATGAATAAACAAACTGAGGTAAATCTATACAATGGAGTACTATTCTGAAATACAAAGATATTATTTATATACACATCAGCTTGGATAAATCTCAAGCCATTATGCTCAATGAAAAAAGCCTAACTCAAAATATTAGTTACTATATGATTCCACTCTTAAAATAGCAAAATTATAGGAATCAGATCAGTGGAGAATAGATCAATGGGGTTAGGGATGGGGGAAGAGGGAAGTATGACTAGGCATCGTGAAGGAGTTCAGTGGTGATTAAATCTATATGCTGATAATATTTCATAGAACCATACAATGGGAGTGTATGTGAAAACTAGTGAAATTTGAGTAAATTCTATAGGAAGAGTATTCCTGGTTTTGATAATGTACTACAGTTAAGCAAAATGTTAGTTTTGGAGAAGCTGGGTAAAGGGTTCATGGGACCTCTCTATACTATTTTTGCAACTTCTTGTCAATTTATAATTATTGCAAATAAAAAAATTTAAATTGATTATATTAACTCACCAAATACTACAGTTTACTTTTTAATCTACTTATTTTATTTTATGGGAAGTAATGCAAGGAGGAGCAAGAATGTCAAACTGCTTTAATCAGAACAGTTCTGCTTTTTATCTGTTTATTCCTATGGGAAGATTTCTTTTTTTTTTTAATTTTTTTAATGTTTATTTATTTTTCCAATATATGAAATTTATTGTCAAATTGGTTTCCATACAACACCCAGTGCTCATCCCAAAAGGTGCCCTCCTCAACACCCATCCCCCACCCTCCCCTCCCTCCCACCCCCCATCAACCCTCAGTTTCTTCTCAGTTTTTAAGAGTCTCTTATGCTTTGGCTCTCTCCCACTCTAACCTCTTTTTTTTTTTTTCCTTCCCCTCCCCCATGGGTTTCTGTTAAGTTTCTCAGGATCCACATAAGAGTGAAACCATATGGTATCTGTCTTTCTCTGTATGGCTTATTTCACTTAGCATCACACTCTCCAGTTCCATCCACATTGCTACAAAAGGCCATATTTCATTCTTTCTCATTGCCACGTAGTATTCCATTGTGTATATAAACCACAATTTCTTCATCCATTCATCAGTTGATGGACATTTAGGCTCTTTCCATAATTTGGCTATTGTTGAGAGTGCTGCTATAAACATTGGGGTACAAGTGCCCCTATGCATCAGTACTCCTGTATCCCTTGGGTAAATTCCTAGCAGTGCTATTGCTGGGTCATAGGGTAGGTCTATTTTTAATTTTCTGAGGAACCTCCACACTGCTTTACCTATGGGAAGATTTCTTATGTAGACACAGTTCTTGGGATACAGTCTGAAAACCACTTCTAAAAAGTTATAGACATTTCTTGAGACAAAATCAAATCATGTACAATAATTTAGTTTTTAATCAAGAAAAGTAGGTATGCTTTAGAAGGCATTTTGATTATTATTTATGGTAACAAAGAGTTATAGCTTCCAAGGGAAGTTATTATAAATAGCCACATATTTTAGACATGGTATGAGACCTGGTTTGTTTGTTATGAAATTACAGATGCTGACGTTAACCAGAGCTAACATACTGCTTGTTGCATTTCAGGGAAATGAAATTGTTGGTGGACTTTTCCTAGAAGTCATTTAAAACTGGCAGTTAGCTGGTAGAGCAGTGATTTTTCAATCTGAGATCCAGTTAGGCAAGACAAGAACGGCTACAAAACTACTCAGCTTGGCCTAACGTAGGATTTGTTGCCAATATAAACTGCACCTCTAAATATTCAAAAAAATCTTTATTTGCTCCCATGAAATGTTGCCCTCATGCAGGTATTTTGGACAGCAGAGCAGTTTGAGGTGGCTGACAGCTGCCTCATACAGAGATGTTTCTTGCGGCACCTGTAGAGGCAAAGCTTTCCTGGTAGGATCTGACCAGATGTGGTTTGGACCCTTCACTCTACATGCCCAACATACCTACCCAGAGCCCCAGTAAGTTTCTTACCCCAGTGACCAAAGCCTGATTACAGCTGTAGTGCTTAGACACGGCCTCTGGGGTAATTATAGAGTTGGCCTTGTGGTTGTCTTCCAGGAAATGGCAAATACCACTTGCCTTAGTTGGTCCCGGCAGACTTCACTCGGGGACAACAGGAAACAAACTCCATGTAAGGGCATCCTGTAGCAGCTGCTACTTTTTGGCAGCTGGAAGGTAGACATGTTCTCTTTCACCATCTCCGTTTCCCCTTCCTAAATCAATTTGAGGCTTGTACGTATACAGTGATCCTTAAAAGGACCTACACTGGATAATTGCTTTTGACCTTCCTCCACTTACTCTGACTCTGAGAATGTTTTTGCAGCTAACTTTTTCAACACTATTATCTTACTGCCAAGTGTCCTGGAAAGTTCTTCAAAGAGTTTTCTCTGCTTTCATCATTTAAGAGAATAGTAGCTTTATTAGCTTGGGGCCAAAAATGGATTTAAAAAATATAATTAGTTCCCAAAATTAAACTTACCAGCTGCAGAAACTCAACTCTTCTCTGAACTGTTAAATTTGGATGCAAACTGTGAAACTGGAGCAGGAGCATGCTGTTTGATGGGGGTGGGAGGGGACAGGTCACATAGGGTCTTCTCAGGTGTCCTCACCATCTCTTGTCCGTGGGTACTTGTCCCATTTCCCTACAGCAAGAGGAATTTGATAGGGTGTTGTATGTGAAAGGAAGCCATAGCAGGAAAAGTTTTGGAATGCCATGGAGTATTACATGGCCACTAAAAATAATGAATTTCCAGCTAATACAAATGATTTTCTGCAATTCCCACAATAATTCAATTATTGTTGAGTGAGGAAAACAAGATACAGAAGAGTGTGATACTATATGTGGTACACAGAATTGGTCTCTCTTGCTTGCAGGTTATACATTTGGCAGGTGCAATAAATTAGCCATGGTGAACAGGAGCATATATTGGGCATATGCATAGTCTCTCTCCCTGAGACAAAGCTATTTCATCCATTTTCCCATTGTGCTAGCAATGGGTGGCTGATGAGAGGATGAATAATGTCACCTGGCTGAGTCATTTTTGTCTACCTGGCTGTTTGGTACCCCTTCCATGTTGGTTGATCTTGGGTAGGTGTTACATGTTTTCAGGCTCTTTATACTTCGTGCTCATTCTCTAATGTTCAACTATCTGCCTACTTACCAGGTTTCCTTTTTCCTGATATTCCAGTCTTTCTCCTTATAGGCCCATATAGTGGGTTTAAGTGTTTCCCCCAAATTCATGCCTACCTGGAAACTCAGATTGTGACCTTCCTTGGAATTAGCATCTTTGTAAATATAATTAGTTAAAAATCTTCAGATAAAATCATACCAGATTTAGAGTGGGCCCGAAGTCCAATGACTGGGGCTCTTATAAGAAGAAGGGAGGACACTGAGAGGTGCATGGAGAAGAAGGCATTATTGACAATGATTGGAATGATGAGTCTACAAGCCAAGGAATGCCAAGGATGGCTGGTGATTACTGGAAGCTAGGAGAGAGGCTTGGTATGGTTTTGTCCTTAGAGCCTCCAGAAGAACTAACCCTACTAACACCTTGATTTCAGATTTCGGGCTTCCTTGAACTATGAGGGAATAAATTTAAGCTGTTTAATCTGCATGGCAGCTCTAGGAAATGAGCATAGTGCCTGACCAGCTGGCCAAGCATCTGCTACTATCCAAGAGTCCATGTATATTCTGACCTTTGGTGGTTTCTTTCTTCACACAAAATGGATAATTAGGTATACAGCCCTGAAGCTCTGCCTACTGGGTGATTTCCCTTATCACTATGTTTCAAGGGTATCACTTAAACATTTATGATACCTAATTTCTATCATACAATAAATTTGACATATTAAACTAAAGACTTCTGACATGAAAAGGTATCCTTAAGAAAGCAAAAAGATAAATGAAGACAAAATATTTGTAACACCTTGGCAAAGAACTGATAGCAAGAATATATACAAGATATCTATAAGGTAATAAGAAGACCACAATGAGATACCATTTAAAACCCAATTAGTTAACTGAAGAAGTCTAATATAATCAAACACTGAAGATGATGTGGATAAGTAGACTGGCTTATACTTTGCTGGTGGGAGTACAAATTGGATGAACTACTTTGGAAAATAATCTGGCATTATCTTTTAAAATTGGAGATTCGTGGGGCACCCAGGTGGCTCAGTTGGTTGAGCGGCCTACACTTGATCTTGGCTCAGGTCATGATCTCACGGTTTTGTGGGTTTGAGCCCCATGTTGGAAAAAAGTAGAAATGCCCATGCTCCCCATGTACTGCTCCTCTAAAGCAAGAACCACTGATACAAAAGAATTTAGAGAAACAACTTAATAGTTGAAGTGTTGGAAGTATAATGGAAGCATTCCCAAGTTCTCCAACCTTTGGAATTAACTTTTTCTTTAATTTACAAACGAAGTGATCTAAGTCACATTCCGCATACAATGGGAAATCCAGAACCTTCTCCAATGATCCTGTGATTTGCTGTAAAAGAGATTAATGTTCTTCCACACATTTGTTACTGAAGTTTCCTGCTTCTGCAGAATTCTGGATCCCCACTCACTTGTATTCTCACTCTACTGTGTGAGTAGCCCTCTGTGCTTACTTTCTCTTCATTCACTCAAGTACCACTAATATATTTCACCTCCACTCCTGGCTCTCCCTCTCCTTTACTCTATCTCATTTTTTGCCCTAGAATTTATCATCATCTGGAAAATTATATATTAATTTCATGGGGACAGAGACATGGTCCGTTCTATTTGTTCCTACATCCCTAAGTGCTATTCCACATGCAGAAGGAACTCAATAAATATGTGTGTGATGAATGAATGATTGAAAACTTTATTATTATTAATGATATTTATTTATTTATTTAATCTACATAGCAGACTTTTACTGTGAGCTTTGGATAATGGAGGTTACTTAAATCAGATCTCAGAATGGGAAAACAATTTAAAATGAAACCCTACACATCTCTTTTTTCCTAGCTCCCAGACCATTCTCAACAGGGAATTTCTCGCAAGCCTTTCTCCTTAGGCCATGTTTGTGACCTTCTTAGGCCTCCTTTCCCTTGACCTTTTAGGCCTTATCTTGTCCCTCCTCCCATCTCAGGTCCAGAGCTCTTCTTGTTTCCAACACTGATTCAATCAGCAATGTACCTACACAATCAAAAGTCCAGTTGTTGTCTTTCCAATACTTGGTGCTTAAAATTTGATTAATCATAATCCTTGGCCCATGACACAGTCTCAACCTTGGTCCAGGCCTGGACTTTATTTATTTTTTTGTTTACTTACATATTTGTTTATTAAATAAATACCTGTATATGCACCATGCAGCATGAAAATGAGAACATTCATAATTTCTAACATGTACCTATATTTTCCTCCCTATTTTATACCCTGCCTCTCTACAGAAGTTTTCCAAGTACCTCTGATTCCTGACAATCCCCTCCTCCAATCCCTCCTACCTCTGTTGGTCAACATTTCTTACATACAACTGTGCTTCCTAGTTTGGTCATCCCAGGGTAGCCCAAATAATCTCAGGTTATACAATTGTAACAAAGTAATAAATAAAATTTTTATTGACAACATATTTAATTTAAAAAACCCAGAATTTGTTTAAAAACAATAGTGTTGTTAAATGAAACGTGAGAATCCTCAATGCCTTAATTTGAAAATCACTCCGTTAGAGTCTTTTTTAAAAATCAATTTTTGTTCCTCTTTAATAACAGCTCCATTTTTCCTGACATTGCTTGTTTCCAATATATTGGAACTGAAACTGGACAAAACAGTTAGATGAATGTTGAATTAAAAGTCTCTTCTTTGATCTTTCTCTGTGTGTGTTTAATTTACTGAATGTTTACCACATGCCAAGAATCATCTTAAGCACATTGTATGTATTATTTCATTTAATGTTCACAATATCCGCATGAGTTACATGCATTAGTATCCCTACTTACAAATGCTCATGCAACTAAGTACAGTAGTTTCGCCACCAAGGTTGTCTGACTCCTGAGCCCATGGCTTCAATTCACTTACAATACTATCTTCAGTAAATACCAATATATTTAATAGAAAAATGTCCTAACATCACTCAACAGGAATCAAACTAAAACACATGAAATACTTTTTCTCATAGGAAAGTGTAGTTCCTATTGATTCATCATTTTAAACTTTCTTGTTAAAATGCTTCAAAAAAACACTACCTTTAATTTTCAAGATCTTCCAAGTTTATGATGATCAGCTCATGAATGCTAGAAGAAAAGATGAATCATTGCTGCCCAAATTAAAGTGCAGCAGGTTCTTAGTGAAAACCTAAGTCCCGGGTTAGTTAAGGACTAAATCTAAATGCCACATAGAATATGTCCTTTTATTTTTAGGGCTCCAGGAAGCAAAGATATCCAGGTACTAGAACATTACAAACACTCAGTAGGTTTTGCCAGACAGCATAACTTAAGCATCTTATTTTTAGTAAAAAGAACTCAGTCTTCGTGCCCTACAAATGTCATATAGTTTGCTTTCATACCATGTTCTTTCGTCTATGGTTATTACTTACTTCTTAGGTACACAGATAGAAACTTTTGCTAGCATGGAATGAAACTTTTCCAAACTCCTATTTCCTTTCCTTACCACATTCCATAGTAAAACAATAATTTTTTTAAAAAAAATATCTCAAGTTGCTTTTCCTCTTTCTACAGCTATTTTAGTATTTCCAGGATTTCAAAGCATGTGTTCACACACACCCCACCCCCTACAATCCCTATATTAAAAAAAAAAAGTTCTGTGAGCTGATAATTTCTCTATTCTGAAGTTTTCCCTGTAAGTCTTGTAACAGAGTTATCCTTAAGGACATAAATAAGATAGGCTGTTTACAATTAGTTAAATCCAGGTAGTTCTCTTTCGTCATTAACAGTCTCTAGTATCCCTGACATCGAAGCTATGAAAATTCTAATCACCAAGACATTAAGAATTGGGTCCCCCAAGGCAATGTAGATCTTGTAGATTTTATTTCATTTTGAAACAAAACAAAAATTTGGCAAAAACCACTAACCCTGTGATGCATGCTAACTTAATTCCATTCTGTTAAAACAATGCTGATTGGGGCCCACGGAATTGATTTCACAACCCATAATGAGTGATGACCCACCATTTGTAAGTCAAGTGTCCCAAAGCGTGGCATCCCAGGCATCGCGGGACTGTGGCTTTCAGAACCTGGACCATACGTCAGAACTACTTGTAAAACTGCAAAAGTATGAATACCCAGGTCTCACATAGGACTTATTAAATCAGAATAGCCAGGGAATTAAGAGGGAAGTTTCTGAAACTTTTCACTTGACAGATTTGGGAGTACAGTTGGACTGGGGGAGTGACAAGAATGAGTTCACTTGTCACTAAGAAGTGAGATCAGTGAACTGCAGGGGTAGATCCAGGTTTGGTGGAGCATGAAGGTTGTACAATTTTGGAGTCCTTTTTAAGAAACAGTACAAATTAAGTAGGAAAATAAACATTTATGTAGAATGACAAAATAAAGCACAATAAATTACAAATAGTATTTTATCTATTTATTAAGTTTTTATTTAAATTCCAGTTAACATACAGTGCAATATTAATTTCAGGTGTAAAATTTAGTGATTCATCACTTCCATACATCACCCAGTCTCATCACAACAAGTACACTCCTTAATACCCATCACCCATTTAACCTATCTCCCCATCCACCTCCCCTCCAGCAACCGTCAGTTTGTTTCTGTATTTAGGAGTTTGTTTCTTGGTTTCTTTTTTCCCCCCTATGTTCACCTGTTTTATTTCTTAAATTCCACGTATGAGTGAAATTATATGGTATCTGTCTTTCTCTACTGGACTTATTTGGCTTAGTATCATACTCTCTAGCTCCATCCATGTCATTGTAAATGGCAAGATTCCATTCTTTTTGATAGCTGAGTAATATTCCATTGCATATATATACCAAATCTTCTTATCCATTCATCAGTCAGTGAACACTTGGTCTCTTTTCATAATTAATAAAATTGACAAAACCCTAGCCAGACTTATCAAAGAGAAAAGGAAAAGGGCCCAACTAAATAAAAATCACAAATGAGAGCAGGGAAATAACACCCAGTACCACAGAAATACAATTACAGTAAAACCTTGGATTGTGAGTAACTTGTTCTGTGAGTGTTTCACAAGATGAATATTTCTAATAAATTTTAACTTGATAAATGAGCCATGTCTTGCAATACAAATAGCACATGATGCCAAACATGACATGATCACAACTGAGCCAATAGTTCTTGAAATTCGCTTTGATATATGAGTGCTTTGGATTACAAGTATATTTCCAGATTGAACTATGCTCACAAATCAAGGTTTTACTGTATAAGAGAATATTATGAAAAATTATCTGCCAACAAATTGAACAATTTGGAAGAAATGGATAAATTCCTAGAAATATATAAACTACCAAAACTGAAACAGGAAGAAATAGAAAACTTGAACAGACTCATAAGCAGCAAATAAATGGAATCAGTAATCAAAAATCTCCCAATAAACAAAAGGCCAGGGTCAGATGGCTTCCCAGGGGAATTCTACTACATTTAAAGAAGAATTAATACCTATTTTTCTCAAACTATCCTAAAAATACAAATGGAAGGAAAACTTCCGAACTTATTCTCTGAGGCCGTCATTACCCTGATTTCAAAACCGGACAAAGGACTCCACTAAAAAACAGAACTATAGGCCAATATCCCTAATGAACATAGAAGCAAAAATTCTCAACAAAATACTAGCAAATCATATCCAAAAGTACATTAGAAGAATCATTCACTATGATCAAGAGGGATTTATCCCTGGGCTACATGGGTAGTTCAATATTCGCAAATCAATCAATGTGATACACCACATTAATAAAAGAAATGATAAGAACCGTATAATCCTCTCAATAGATGGAGAGAAAGCATTTGACAAAGCACAACATTCATTAATGATAAAAACCCTCAAAAAGGAGGGATAGAGGGAACATACCTTAACATCATAAAGGCCATATACAAAAAATCCATAGCCAATATCATCTTCAATGGGGAGAGACTGCAAGCTTTTCCTCTATGGTCAGGAATGAGACAAGTATTTTCACTCTCACCTCTATTATTTAACATACATAGTACTGGAAGTCTTAGCCTCAGCAATCAGACAACTAAAAGAATTAAAAGGCATCCAAATCAGCAAGGAAGAAATCAAAGTTTCACTATTTGTAGATAACATGATACTCTATATAGATAACTCAAAAGTCTCCACCAAAAAATTGCTAGACCTGATACATAAATTCAGTAAAATCACTACATGCAAAATCAAAGTATAGAAATATGTTGCATTTCTATACACCACTAATGAAGTAGCAGAAAGAGAAATCAAGGAATCAATCCCACTTACAACTCCACCAAAACTAATAAGATACCTAGGAATAAACCTAAAGAGGTGAAAGACCTGTCCTCTGAAAACTATAAAACACTGATGAAAGAAACTGAAGATGCCACAAATAAATGAAAAAAACACTCCATGCTCATGGATTGGAAGAACAAATATTGTTAAAATGCCTATAATACCCAAAGCAATCTACACATTTAATGCAATCCCTATCAAAATACCACAAGCATTTTTCACAGAGCTAGAACAAACAATCCTAAAATTTGTATGGAACCACAAAAGACCCCAAATAGCCAAAGCAATATTGAAAAAGAAAAGCAAAGCTGGAGGCATCACAATTCCCGACTTCAAGTTATACTACAAATTTTATTTTTTTAAAGTTTATTCATTTATTTTGAGACAGAGAGAGAGAGAGAGGAAGAGAGAGAGAGAATGCATGCATATGAGTGGGGTAGCGGCATAGAGAAAGGGAGAGAGAGAATCCCAAGCAGGATCCAGGCTGTCAGCGTGGAGTATGATGAGGGGCTTGATCTCATGAACCATGAAATCATCGCCTGAGCCAAAATCAAGAGTCAGACACTTGGGATGCCTGGATGGCTCAGTCAGTTGAGCATCTGACTTTGCCTCAGGTCATGATCTCACCATTCTTGAGTTCAGGCACCACATCAGGCTCGCTGATGTCAGCCTGTCTGTGCAAAGTCCGCTTCTGATCCTCTGTCCCCCTCTCTCTGCCCTCCCCCCTCTTATGCTCTCCCCAAAATAAATATTAAACAAACAACAAAAGAGTCAGACACTTAACTGACTGAACCACCCAGTTGCCCCAATATATTACAAATTTTAAAAGGCTGACAAATCTCATGAACATAAACAAATCCATAAAAATATTTTTACTAATTAACTGCATTACATAGCCTCTTTAGTACTTTCTACATTATATTTATTAGATTCATACTATAACTTATGTTTAGAGAGAATAAAACAACTGTTTGGCCTTTCCTTCAATATTGTTGGACTGAAGTTTATTATTTATTAAAATTTTTTTTAATGTTTATTTTTGAGAGAGAGAGAGAGAGAGAGAGAGAGAGAGAGAACGAACACAAGCAGAGGAGAGGCAGAGAGAGAGGGAGACACAGAATCTGAAGCAGGCTCCAGCTCTGAGCTGTCAGCACAGAGCCAGATGCAGGGCTAGAACCCATAAACTGTGAGGTCATGACCTGAGCCAAAGTCTGATGCTTAAGTAACTGAGCCACCCAGGTGCCCAAGTTTATTTTTTATTGATGATAGCTGAGAAAAGTTTCTTCCAGCTTTGCAACTTGTTATTGAAAAATGTCATATAAAACTGTTAGATTGTTGTATTAATTTGCTAGGGCTGCCATAGCAAAATACCACATAACAAAAACAACAATATGTTTTCACACAATTCTGAGGTAGAAGTCCAAGATCAAGGTGTTGGTAGGTTTGGTTGTTTCTGAGACCTCTCTCCTTGGCTCAGAGATGGCCTCCTTCTCTCTGTGTGCTCATGTGGTTGCCCCTCTTTGTTGTTTGCATACTGTCTTCTTATAAGGGCACCAGTCATACTGGATTAGGGCCCACCCTAATGACTCCATTTCAACTTAATTACCTCATCAAAGGCCCTATGTCCAAATATAGTCACATTCCGAGGCACTGGGGATTAGGGACTCAATATATGAATGTTGAGGGACTACAATTCTGCCTGTAACATTGTGAAATTTGAGGAAATATCTCTCAACTTTCTTTCATTTATGAGCTGAAAGATTTCAGTACATTATATTTTTTCCTGTGCAGTGATTGATTGTTAATACTTTGAATTGGTGATACATTAACTGGTTTGGTGTCTATGTCTTCATTATATTGATTTGTTGTCATTATCTTTGTAGATGTCAAATCAGGAAAAAGAAAATTGAAAACATTTTCCAATGATTCACATCTCTTCATTATTTAGATTTTTCAAACAATCTAGGCAACTACATATTACTACTATTTGAAATTTATTACTTTCCTTTAATTAATTATTGCTTTTGGTATATTCTAAAAAAGATTTTACAATTTCCTTCTCAACACCAAACTAATTTTAATTTATTTCATTCTCATCTTTACTGCTTTTCATTTAAAATCCACTAGTTTTTATTTAACCTTTTAAAATTTATTAAATAAACTTAAATTACAAAAGAAGCTACACTTTATATAAAACTAAATCAGGAGTTTACAATTTCATATTGTTTTTAAAAAACTAAACTTTTTGCCAGATTGAAATTGAGCTTTATCAAGTATGCCATTTTCATAAAAAAGAAAAAAATAATGTATGGTGTTTTAGCAGGTCTACATGCTGCATCACTGAGTATATAATTTTGACAGGCAAGAGCTTCCGTTTTGACAAGATATACATGATAATGGAATCCTCCACTACCATTTTGCATGTCTGGTGTTGCAAGATATACATGATAACGGAATCCTCCACTACCATTTTGCATGTCTGGTGTTCAAAACTAACTTTTGCCTCCATACATTTTAGTTCTGGTTCTCACTGACAACCCAGATGCTTCCGGTGCCAAATGCAATATGAGAGGCTCATTTCTTAAACTGGCTCTGTTCATGATGCTGGGTGAGTTGGCACAGAAGGTGGTAGGGGTATTCCTGGAAGCCATTTCTACAATGGGACAGCTAGCAATAACTTTACTATATATGGAAATGACTGTAAACCACATAAATATATCCCACTTAACTCAAACTGAATGCATCTCCATTTCACATTTCACTTTAGATTTGAAAAGTGCCTGCATCAGTGGACATAAGGAGAAGCTGCCGTGGAAAGAGATAGAAGTATTTATGGATTGTGGTTAAAATTTCTTACTTTTTCAGATTTTATGAAATCATCTGACCATGTAAATATGGTCAGGGTTCTGGAAGGGGTTGTACAGGTGAGGGCTCTGAACCTTATGCTTCTTTTTTTTGTCTTCGTGAAATCTAACCTTGGCGAAATGTGTAGGAGCTCTGCTGTCCCCATACCATAAATGTCATGTGAGGTTTCTACCTAGTACAGTGTTTCCCCAGGACTTGCCTTCAGGTTAGTGTTATTCCTGACAAAGTTTTCAATATTATAAAATGAAAGGAAAAGGAAAGACAGTGTGATATATATATATATATATATATATATATATATATATATATATATATATATATATATATATGTCATGTAGAGTTGCCCATGGTTCTCTCTTAAGAAAGACTGTCATCTTTTAATGAGAGTACATCCCTTCTATTCAGTGTTAAAAATATCCTTCCTTATTTGAAATACTGGTGACAATAGAGAGTTAATTTTAAGTTTGCCAACTTAGGTCAGTCCCTGTATGTTCTGGCTCTGCTATCACAGATTCCTTTGCTTTCAGCATGTATAGACAGGAGGAAAGAAAACAAAAGATTGCATGGGCATGGAAGAGCATTTGCCTGTTTCGCCCACATTCCTTTGATCAGCATTCAGTCCTATGGTCTCACTCTAGATGCATGAATACCTAGAAAATGTGTGTGTGCAGGAAGGGAATGCATCAGTGAACCACAGCATTTTCTGGATTCTGATAAAGTTTTAAGCAGTAGGAGTAAGACATGATTATGTTTTTAGGCCTTTAGTCTAACTATGTCATTATCTTTTATCACATAAGATGACAACCTCAGTATCTAGTGTATTAGTTTTCTATTGTATAACAAATATCACAAACTTAATGGCTTAAAATAACACCCAGTTTTTATCTCAAGTTCTATGGCCATGGCTGAATTCTCTGCTTAGTGTGTTACAAGCCAAAATCAAGGTGTTGGCAGGAATGCATGCTTTTCTGAAGGTTCTGAGGAATTATAACTTTCAAACTCATTCAGGTTGTTGGCAGAAGTCAGTTGCTTGCAGGTGTAAGACTGAGGTTCTGACTTCCTTGCCTTGGTGGCTGCCTTCAACTTCAAGTCAGCAATGGTGCATCAAATGCTTCTCTTGCTTTAAATCTCTCTCCATGTCTTCTGCTTTCAAGGTCTCCGTGGTTGCCTTGGGCCCACCCAAGTCATCCAAGATAATCTCCCTATTTTAAAGTCAACTGATTCATAACCTCAATTATACATACAGTCCCTTTTGCCATGTAAGGTAATATATTCATGTGTGTAACACCAGGGGACAAAGGTCACAGGAGTCAACATTTTGCTTCCCACACTGAGGGTATCCTGCAAGCTTAGCCTTCCTTCTTCTTTTATTTTCTAAGTACACTAGGTCCTAAGAGACCTCCAGTACCTTGTCAACCTTTCAGCCTGAAATACCAAATGTCATCAGGTTTTTTCCTCTGCGCAATTTCAGGTGTATGCAGAGGAGTTGGATAGTGTGTCTAACTATTGTATGGCTGGGTGTAGAGGGGACTGGAGGGGGTGGGAGGGGTCTGGTGCTATCAACGATGGGGCACTAATGAACTTGATTCTTCCCTATTCTAAAAAGCAAACACACTGTGCTGTGGAGCTGGTACATTTTCAACTCCACTCTCACTCTTATCCTTATCCGTGGGGCTGTGAAAGTAACAAAAAATAAAATAATCCAAAAATAAAGACCCTTTTGCTAATACTAGAAAAGACTATTCCAGGAATTCTTTTTTTAAAAACTCATGTTCCACATATATTCAGATCCTGAGGTTTGCAGTAACTTGCAAACCTCATAGTCCAAGGTATTGAATATCATTGATTTTTCTCCTCTGTCCAAGTCCAGTTCTATGCAGAAAGTGTACTAGGTACACATTTCTGGCATATTTCCAAGCAAGTTGATTAACCAATTTGCAGTTCTCATAGGCAAAGATATGTTACACACTTCTTTGTAATTCTCAAGGAGCTTTCCAAGTTGCCATTAACATACTAGCAATTCACTGAATTATTGTTGGGTGAAAGGATGAGTGAATGAGTGAAAGAATAAAACTAAGTAGAGCATAGTTCAACCATTGCAACATTATAAGCTAAGATGGTGATGTAGGAAGACTCTAAACTCCCCTTCTCCACAGAAAATACCAGATTACACCTATTAATAGAACAATTCCTTCTAAAAAAAGAACTGAGGGCTGATTGAACAGCTACTGAACAACCAAAGACAAAGAAAGGCAACAGAACACCAAGAGACGCAGAGGCATGGTAACAAAAAGAACCCCCATCTCTAATGCTTCAAATGGTAGTGGGGAAGGATGGTACTGAGGGACCGAGAACAGATCCCTCTGTCCTTGGGCAAGAAAAAACCCATGGTTTAAAAGAGCAACTGGCATATAAAAGAGACAACCCTAGAACTCTGCCAAATAGTGGAGGACCTACAGGAAAGGGCTGCAGGTTACGGGCACTAAAGAATGACATGGTTTATGTTCCTACCCCACTTTAAAAGCCTGGGGCACCTGGGTGACTCAGTCAGTTAATCGTCCCACTCTTGGTTTTGGCTTAGGTCATGACCTCACAGTTCATGAGTTTGAGCCCTGCATTCGGCTCTGCACTGCAAGCATGAAGCCTGCTTGATATTTCTCTCTCTGCCCCTCCCTGCTTGCTCTCTGTCTCTCTCTCTCAAAATAAATAAATAAACTTTAAAAAAAATTTTTAAAGAATTTTATGTTTATTTATTTTGAGAAAGAGAGAGAGACAGAGAGAGACAGAGAGAGATGGGAGGGGGGTGGGGTTGGGGGGGAGGGGCAGAGAGAGGAGACACAGAATCCAAAGCAGGCTCCAGGCTCTGAGCCATCAGTACAGAGCCTGACATGGGGCTCAAACTCACAAACCATGAGATCCTGACCTGAGTCAAAGTCAGACGCTTAACCAACTGAGCCACTCAGGTGCCCCAATAAACATAAAAAAATTTAACAGCCCAGAATGGAGCAGGGTCCAGACACCATAACAGGCCAGTCCAGCATCTGGCTGTTGCAGGGAGCTCACGACTTCAGTGAGCCCAGGGTCCATAAGCCCACACCAGCTCTACATGCACTGGGGCACACACACACAAAACCAACACAGTTTAAAAGTGCAGAGGAATGCTTTCCCTCTACTTCAAAAGCCCAGACTGAAGCAGGGTCTGGCTGCCATAATGGGTGGGTTTGGGTGCCATGGAGGGAGGGTCCAGACACCATAACTGGTGAATCAGATCATCACAGGGAGCTTGTGACCTTAGCAAGCTCAGGATCCTGAGGTCCACACCAGTCTTGGTCTCATTGAAGCACAGAAAAAAAAGCCACAGTTTAACAGAGTCAACGAACTGTAGGAAATGTTTCCTCTCTTCCCACCTTAAAAGCCCAGACCAAATCAAGACCAGACCAAGGTCTGGCTCATCATAAGCTTGTGACCTCAGTGAGCTTAGGGTCCATGAGCCCATATCAGCTGCCTTGTGGTGCTGTGGTACAAAAAATAATATGTGGTTTTGTGTGTGTATATATGTTTAAATTTTTACTGTTTTATTTTTTTACTTTTTAAAATTTTTCTTGTTTTTATTTTTTTCTTTTAGTTTTGTTTTTCTTTTTTCTTCTCCTTTTTCTTTTTCATTTCTTTCATCATTTTTTTCTTTATTATTATTCCTGTAAAAAGCTATGGTTTAAAAGAGTAACTAGCATATATAACCAAGGGTCCAGCCAGCCAGCAAGTCACCAAGCACTCAGAGTCTGCACAAAGGTCAACATACACATGACCATTCCTTCAACTTTAGGAGAAGTGGCAGTTTCGCCTAATCCATAGAAACAAACAGAAAATCAAGCAAAATGGCGGGGGGGGGGGGGGGGGGGGGGGGGGGAGACTATGAGCCAAAATAAAGAATAAGAAAAAAAGCCTCAGTAAAAGAATGAAATGAAATAGAGATAAGCAATATGCCTGGTAAAGAATTTAAAGTAATGATTGTAAACATACTCACTGGGCTGGAGAAAAGAATGGGAGAACTCAGTGAGACCTTTAATAAAGAGATAGAAAAGGGGCACCTGGGTGACTCAGTCAGTTGAGCGCCTGACTTCGTCTCATAGTTTGTGGGTTCAAGCCCCACATCGGGCTCTGTGCTGACAACTCAGAGCCTGGAGCCTACTTCAGATTCTGTGTCTCCCTCTCTCTGCCCCTCCCCCTTCTCATGGTCTGTGTCTTGCTCTCTCTCAAAAATAAATAAACATTAAAAATAGAGATGGGAAATATTAAAAAGAACCAATCAGAGCTAAAGACTATAATAACTAAAATAAATAATGCACTAGAGGCAATCAACAGGTTGAGGATGCAGAAGAACATATTAGTGATCTGGAAGACAGGGTAATGGAAAGCACACAAGATGAACAGCAAAAAGAGAAAAAAATTTTTTAATGGGAAAAAATATCTCTTGGACAACATTAAGCAAACAAACATTCACATTACAGGGGTCCCAGAAAAAGAAGAAAAATTATTTCAAGAAATAATACCTGAAAATTTCCCTTACCTAAGAAGGGAAATAAACATCCAAATCTAAGAAGCACAGAAAGTCCGAAACAAAAGGAACTCAAGGCCAAATCATGGCATATAATATTCAAAATGCTGAAGGTTAAAGATAGAGAATCCTAAAAGCAGCAAGAGAGAAACAAAAATTACCTACAAGAGAAAACCTATAAGGCTATCAGATGATTTTTTAGCAGAAATTTTGCAAGCCAGAAGGGAGTGGCATGATATATTTAAAGTGTTGAAAGGAAAAATTTACAACCAAGAATATTCTACCCAGCAAGGTTATCATTCAGATTTGAAGGAGAGATAAAGAGTTTCCCAGACAAACAAAAGATAAAGGAGTGTATCACCACTAAAGCAACCTTACAAGAATGTTAATGAGATCTCTTTAGGTGAAAAGAAATGGCCATAATTAGACATAATTATACAAAAAATGTGAATAAAAAGACAAAATAAAATATGACAACATACACATAAAATATGGAGAAGAGAGTAAAAAGGGAAGAGAAGGGGGAAAGAAAAAGAAAAAAATCTTTTTAAAATTTTGTTGTTGTTTTGTTTGTTTTTAGAATGTGTTTGAATTTAAATGACCATCAAATTAATATGGACTGCTTTTTTACTTAGGATGTTATATAGAACCTCATGGTAACCACAAAACCAAACTCATGGTAGACCCACAAAAAATAAAGAGAAAGACAAATAGAACACTATAGATACCTACTGATCACAAAGAAAGAGAACAAGAGAAGAAAGGAACAAGAAAGAATTGCAAAACAACCAGAAAACAAATTTTTAAAATAGCAATATGTACAAACCTATCAATAATTACTTTAAATGTAAATGACCTGAGGATCCTGGGAAGATGGCGGGTAGGAGAACGCTGGGCTCACCAAACGTCCTGCTGATCACTTAGATTCTACCTACACCTGCCTAAATAACCCAGAAAACCGCCAGAAGACTAGCAGAAGGGGTCTCTGGAGCCAAGTGCAGACGAGAGGCCCACGGAAGAGGGTAGAAAGGGTGGCGAGGTGATGCGCGCTACCCGGACTGGCAGGAGGGAGCCGGGGCAGAGGGGCAGCCCGCTGGCCAAGCAGAGCCCCTGAGTCTGGCTTGCAAAAGTAGAGGGGCCAGACGGAGTGTGTTCAGACAGTAAGCGGGACTTAACATCTGGAAGGTTATAAAATAACAGCTCACCTCGGAGAACGGGAGGGCTGGAGGACAATGGGAGGGAGAGTTGTTAAGCCCCGGACGACAGAGCTCAGCTTGGTGGGGAACAAAGGTGCTCGCCAGGGCCATCTCCCTCGCCCATCCCCCAGCCAAAATCCCAAAGGGAACCAGTTCCTGCCAGGGAACTTGCTTGCACCACTCAAACACCCAACGCTGTGCTTCTGTGGACCCATCCCTCTGGCGGGTCTGACTCCCTCCCGGTGCCACAGGGCCCCTCCCAAAGCGGATCTCCCAAGGAAAAGCAAGCTGAGCCTGCCCCTCCCGCCCCCGTGCACCTTGCCGATACACCCCAGCTAATATGCCAGATTCCCAGCACCACAAGCCTGGCACTGTGCAAGTAGCCCAGATGGTGAATCCTGCCCCTAGGAGAGGGGAAGAGAAGGCATACACCAGTCTGACTGTGGCCCCAGCGGTGGGCTGGGGGCAGACATCAGGTCTGACTGCGGCGGCCCCACCCACCAACACAAGTTATTGAAGACAGCACAGGGGAAGTGCCCCGCAGTTCCATACCACTCCAGGGACTATCCAAAATGACGAAATGGAAGAATTCCCCTCAAAAGAACATCCAGGAAATAACAATAGCTAACGAACTGATCAAAAACGATTTAAACAATATAAAAGAAGGTGAATTTAGAATAATAGTCATAAAATTAATCGCTGGGCTTGAAAACAGTACAAAAGACAGCAGAGAATCTATTGCTACAGAGATCAAGGGACTAAGGAATAGCCAGGAGGAGCTAAAAAATGCTATCAATGAGCTGCAAAATAAAATGGAGACAACCACGGCTCAGATTGAAGAGGCAGAGGAGAGAATAGGTGAACTAGAAGATAAAATTATGGAAAAAGAGGAAGCTGAGAAAAAGAGATAAAAAAATCCAGGAGTATGAGGGGAAAATTAGAGAACTAAGTGAGGCACTAAAGAGAAATAATCTACACATAATTGGTATTCCAGAGGAGGAAGAGAGAGGGAAAGGTGCTGAAGGTGTACTTGAAGAAATCATAGCTGGGAACTTCCTGGATCTGGGGAAGGAAAAAGGCAGTGAAATCCAAGAGGCACAGAGAACTCCCTTCAGATGTAACTTGAATCAATCTTCTGCACGACATATCATAGTGAAACTGGCAAAATACAAGGATAAAGAGAAAATTCTGAAAGCAGCTAGAGATAAACGTGCTCTAACATATAAAGGGAGACCTATAAGACTCTTGACCGATCTCTCTACTGGAAGTTGGCAGGCCAGAAAGGAATGGCAGGACATCTTCAATGTGATGAACAGAAAAAAATATGCAGCCAAGAATCCTGTATCCAGAAAGTCTGTCATTTAGAATAGAAGGAGAGATAAAGGTCTTCCCAAACAAACAAAAACTGAAGGAATTTGTCACCACTAAACCAGCCCTACAAGAGATCCTAAGGGGGGTCCTGTGAGACAAAGTACCAGAGACATCGCTATAAGCATGAAACCTAAGGACATCACAATGACTCTAACTAAACCCATATCTTTCTATAATAACACTGAATGTAAATGGATTAAATGCGCCAACCAAAAGACATAGGGTATCAGAATGGATAAAAAAACAAGACCCATCTATTTGCTGTCTACAAGAGACTCATTTTAGACCTGAGGATACCTTCAGATTGAGAGTGAGGGGATGGAGAACTATTTATCATGCCACTGGAAGTCAAAAGAAAGCTGGAGTAGCCATACTTATATCAGACAAACTAGACTTTAAATTAAAGGCTGTAACAAGAGATGAAGAAGGGTATTATATAATAATCACAAGGTCTATCCATCAGCAAGAGCTAACAATTATAAATGTCTATGCGCCGAATACCGGAGCCCCCAAATATATAAAACAATTACTCACAAACATAAGCAACCTTAGATAAGAATGTGGTTTCCATGGGGCGCCTGGGTGGCTCAGTCGGTTAAGCGTCCGACTTCAGCTCAGGTCACGATCTCGCGGTCCGCGAGTTCGAGCCCTGCGTTGGGCTCTGGGCTGATGGCTCAGAGCCTGGAGCTTGCTTCCGATTCTGCGTCTCCCTCTCTCTCTGCCCCTCCCCCGTTCATGCTGTGTCTCTCTCTGTCTCAAAAATAAATAAACATTAAAAAAAAAAGAATGTGGTAATTGCAGGGGGCTTTAACACTCCACTTACAGAAATGGATAGATCATCTAGACACATGGTCAATAAAGAAACAAGGGCCCTGAATGATACATTGGATCAGATGGACTTGACAGATATATTTAGAACCCTGCATCCCAAAGCAACAGAATATACTTTCTTCTCGAGTGCACATGGAACCTTCTCCAAGATAGATCACATACTGGGTCACAAAACAGCCCTTCATAAGTATACAAGAATTGAGATCATACCATGCATACTTTCAGACCACAAAGCTATGAAGCTTGAAATCAACCACAGGAAGAAGTCTGGAAAACCTCCAAAAGCATGGAGGTTAAAGAACACCCTACTAAAGAATGAATGGCTCAACCAGGCAATTAGAGAAGAAATTAAAAAATATATGGAAACAAACAAAAATGAAAATACAACAGTCCAAACGCTTTGGGATGCAGCAAAGGCAGTCCTGAGAGGAAAATACATTGCAATCCAGGCCTATCTCAAGAAACAAGAAAAATCCCAAATACAAAATCTAACAGCACACCTAAAGGAAATAGAAGCAGAACAGCAAAGGCACCCCAAGCCCAGCAGAAGAAGAGAAATAATAAAGATCAGAGCAGAAATAAACAATATAGAATCTAAAAAAACTGTAGAGCAGATCAACGAAACCAAGAGTTGGTTTTTTGAAAAAATAAACAAAATTGATAAACCTCTAGCCAGGCTTCTCAAAAAGAAAAGGGAGAGGACCTAAATAGATAAAATCATGAATGAAAATGGAATTATGACAACCAATCCCTCAGAGATACAATTATCGGGGAATACTTTGAAAAATTATATGCCAACAAACTGGACAACCTGGAAGAAATGGACAAATTCCTAAACACCCACACGCTTCCAAAACTCAATCAGGAGGAAATAGAAAGCTTAAACAGACCCACAACCAGCAAAGAAATTGAATCAGTCATCAAAAATCTCCCAACAAATAAGAGTCCAGGACCAGATGGCTTCCCAGGGGAGTTCTACCAGACGTTTAAAGCAGAGATAATACCTATCCTTCTCAAGCTATTCCAAAAAATAGCAAGGGAAGGAAAACTTCCAGACTCATTCTATGAAGTCACTATTACTTTGATTCCTAAACCAGACAGAGACCCAGTAAAAAAAGAGAACTAATACTAATATCCCTGATGAATATGGATGCACAAATTCTCAATAAGATACTAGCAAATCGAATTCAACAGCATATAAAAAGAATTATTCACCATGATCAAGTGGGATTCATTCCTGGGCTGCAGGGCTGGTTCAACATTCGCAGATCAATCAATGTGATACATCACATTAATAAAAGAAAAGATAAGAACCATATGATCCTGTCAATCGATGCATAAAAGGCCTTTGACAAAATTCAGCAAACTTTCTTAATAAAACCCTCGAGAAAGTCGGGATAGAAGGAACATACTTAAAGATCATAAAAGCCATTTATGAAAAGCCCACAGCTAACATCATCCTCAATGGGGAAAAACTGAGAGCTTTTTCCCTGAGATCAGGAACAGGAACACGACAGGGATGTCCACTCTCACCGCTGTTGTTTAACACAGTGTTGGAAGTCCTAGCATCAGCAATCATACAACAAAAGGAAATCAAAGGCAGCAAAATTGGCAAAGATGAAGTTAAGCTTTCACTTTTTGCAGATGACATGATATTATACATGGAAAATCCGACAGACTCCACCAAAAGTCTGCTAGAACTGATACATGAATTCAGCAACGTCGCAGGATACAAAATCAATGTACAGAAATCAGTTGTATTGTTATACACTAATAATGAAGCAACAGAAAGACAAATAAAGAAACTGATCCCATTCACAATTGCACCAAGAAGCATAAAATACCTAGGAATAAACCTAACCAAAGATGTACAAGATCTATATGCTGAAAACCATAGAAAGCTTATGAAGGTAATTGAAGAAGATTTAAAGAAATGGAAAGACATTCCCTGCTCATGGATTGGAAGAATAAATATTGTCAAAATGTCAATACTACCCAAAGCTATCTACACATTCAATGCAATCCCAATCAAAATTGCACCAGTATTCTTCTCGAAACTAGAACAAGCAATCCTAAAATTCATATGGAACCACAAAAGGCCCCGAATAGCCAAAGTAATTTTGAAGAAGAAGACCAAAGCAGGAGGCATCACAATCCCAGACTTTAGCCTCTACTACAAAGCTGTCATCATCAAGACAGCATGGTATTGGCACAAAAACAGACACATAGACCGATGGAATAGAATAGAAACCCCAGAACTAGACCCACAAACGTATGGCCAACTCATCTTTGACAAAGCAGGAAAGAATATCCAATGGAAAAAAGACAGTCTCTTTAACAAATGGTGCTGGGAGAACTGGACAGCAACATGCAGAAGGTTGAAACTAGACCCCTTTCTCACACCATTCACAAAAATAAACTCAAAATGGATAAAGGACCTGAATGTGAGACAGGAAACCATCAAAACCTTAGAGGAGAAAGAAGGAAAAGACCGCTCTGACCTCAGCCGTAGGAATTTCTTACTTGACACATCCCCAAAGGCAAGGGAATTAAAAGCAAAAATGAATTACTGGGACCTTATGAAGATAAAAAGCTTCTGCACAGCAAAGGAAACAACCAACAAAACTAAAAGGCAACCAATGGACTGGGAAAAGATATTTGCAAATGACATATCCGACAAAGGGCTAGTATCCAAAATCTATAAAGAACTCACCAAACTCCACACCCGAAAAACAAATAACCCAGTGAAGAAATGGGCACAAAACATGAATAGACACTTCTCTAAAGAAGACATCCGGATGGCCAACAAGCACGTGAAAAGATGCTCAACGTCGCTCCTCATCAGGGAAATACAAATCAAAACCACACTCAGATATCACCTCACGCAAGTCAGAGTGGCCAAAATGAACAAATCAGGAGACTATAGATGCTGGAGAGGATGTAGAGAAATGGGAACCCTCTTGCACTGTTGGTGGGAATGCAAATTGGTGCAGCCACTTGGAAAACAGTGTGGAGGTTCCTCAAAAAATTAAAAATAGACCTACCCTATGACCCAGCAATAGCACTGCTAGGAATTTACCCAAGGGATACAGGAGTGCTGATGCATAGGGGCACTTGTACCCCAATGTTTATAGCAGCACTCTCAACAATAGCCAAATTATGGAAAGAGCCTAAATGTCCATCAACTGATGAATGGATAAAGAAATTGTGGTTTATATACACAATGGAATACTACGTGGCAATGAGAAAGAATGAAATATGGCCTTTTGTAGCAACGTGGATGGAACTGGAGAGTGTGATGCTAAGTGAAATAAGCCATACAGAGAAAGACAGATACCATATGGTTTCACTCTTATGTGGATCCTGAGAAACGTAACAGAAACCCATGGGGGAGGGGAAGGAAAAAAAAAAAAAGACGTTAGAGTGGGAGAGAGCCAAAGCATAAGAGACTGTTAAAAACTGAGAAGAAACTGAGGGTTGATGGGGGGTGGGAGGGAGGGGAGGGTAGGTGATGGGTATTGAGGAGGGCACCTTTTGGGATGAGCACTGGGTGTTGTATGGAAACCAATTTGACAGTAAATTTCATATATTAAGTAAATAAATAAATAAATAGAGTATAATTCTGAAAAAAAGAAAGAAATTGTGGTTTATATACACAATGGAGTACTACGTGGCAATGAGAAAGAATGAAATATGGCCCTTTGTAGCAACGTGGATGGAACTGGAGAGTGTTATGCTAAGTGAAATGAGCCATAGAGAGAAAGAAAGATACCATATGTTTTCACTCTTATGTGGATCCTGAGAAACTTAACAGAAACCCATGGGGGAGGGGAAGGAAAAAAAAAAGGGGTTAGAGTGGGAGAGAGCCAAAGCATAAGAGACTCTTAAAGACTGAGAACATACTGAGGGTTGATGGTGGGGGTGAGGGGGGGGATGGGAGAGAGGGGAGGCTGGGTGATGGGTATTGAGGAGGGCACATTTTGGGATGAGCACTGGGTGTTGCATGGAAACCAATTTGACAATAAACTTCATATATTGAAAAAAAATGTAAATGACCTAAATGGACACAGAGTGGTGGGATAGATCAAAAACCAAGAACTATCTACATGCTGCCTACAAGAGATTTGCCTCAGATCTAAAGATGCATAAAGATAGAAAGTGAAGGGATAAAAAAATATTCACCAAGCAAATGGAAGTGAAAAAAAAAAGGCCAGGTTAGCAATACTTACATCAAACAAAATAGATTTTAAAACAAAGACTGTAACAAGAAGCAAAGAAGGGCATTACATAATGATAAAGGGATAAATCCAACAGGATGATATAACACTGAACCCAATACTGCAGCACCTAAATACGTAAAGCAAATATAAATAGACATAAAGAGAGAAACTCATGGCAATATAATAATAGTGGAGGACTTTAACACTCTACTTAAATCTAAGGATAGAGCATCTATACAGAAAAATCAATTAGAAAACAATTTGGTTGAATGACACTTTTGTCCAGATGGAAGTAACAGACATACACAGAACATTCTACCCCAAAACAATAAAATGCACATTCTTTCCAAGGGTACATGGAATATTCTCCGGAACAAATCACATCCTAGGCCATAAAACAAGCTTCAATATGTTTAAGAAGATTAAAATCATAACATGCATCTTTTATAACCACAATGATGTAAAGCTACAAACAAATCACAAGAAAAAAACTGGAGAAAATGCTAACATGTGGAGACTAAACAACATGATACTAAATAACCAATGGGTTAATGAAGCAAATAAAAAATCCAAAAAATACATGGAGACCAATGAAGATGAAAACACAATGGTCCAAAATCTCTGGGACACAGCAAAAGCAATTCTAAGTGGGAAGTATAAAGTAATACAGGCTTACCTCAAGAGATAAGAAAAAATTCAAACAATCTAACTCTAGGCCTAAAATTACTAGAAAAAGAATAAAGTCCTGGGTGAGTAAAATAAAGGAAATAATAAAAATATGAGCAGAAATAAATGATGCAGAGAGTAGAAGAAGAGGAGGAGGAGGAGGAGGAGGAGGACGACGACGAGGAGGAAAATGAAGGAAGGAAGGAGGGTTGGTCAATGAAACCAAGAGCTGGTTCTTTGAAAAGATAAACAAAATTGACAAACTTTCAGCCAGACCCACCAAGGAAAAAAGTGAAAGGACCCAAATAAAATCAGAAACAAGAGAGAAGAAGCAAAAATTTATACCACAGAAATTCAAAGGATTATAAGAGAATACTATGAAAAATTATATGTCAACAAACTGGACAATCTAGAAGAAATGGACAATTCCTAGAAACATACAATCTTCCAAAAATGAACCAGGAAGAAATAGAAAATCTGAATGGACTGATAACAAGTAATGAAAATGAATCAAAAAACTACCAAAAAATAAAAGTCTAGAACCAGATAGATTTACAAGTGAATTCTATCAGACTTCTAAAGAAGAGCTAACCTATTCTCCTCAAACTATTCCAAAAAATAGAAGAGGAAGGAAAACTACCATATGCATTTTATAAGGCCACAATTACCCTGATACCAAAACCAGGCAAAGACACCACACACAAAAAACTACAGGCCAATATTCCTGATGAACATAGATGCAAAAGTCCTCAACAAAATATTAGCACACCACACTTCAACAATACATTAAAAAGATCAAGTGGGATTCATTCCTGGGATGCACATGTGGTTCAATACTCCACATCAACAAAACTAAGAATAGGAATCATATGATCAACTCAATAGAAGCAGAAAAAGCATTTCACAAGATTTAATATCATTCATGATGAAAACTCTCAGCAAATGGGGCTAGAAGGAACATACCTCACCATAATAAAGGCCATATATGAAAAAAACACAGCTAACATCATCCTCAATGGTGAGAAACTGAGAGCTTTCCCTCTAAGGTCAGGAACAAGACAAGGATGTCCACTCTTGCCACTTTTATTCAATGTAGTACTAGAAGTCCTAGCCACATCAGTCAGACAAGAAAAAGAAATAAGAGGCATATGTATTGGTAAAGAAGTTGAATTGTCACTATTTGCAGACAACATGATACTATACATATAAAATCCTAAATATTCCACCAAAAAACCACTAGAAGCAAAAAACAAATCCAGTAAAGTGGCAAAATACAAAATTAACAACCAGAAATTAGTAGCATTTCTATACACTAACAATGAAGTTTCAGAAAGAGAAATTAAGACAACACCATTTACAATTGCACCAAAAAAGAATAACATACCTAGGAATAAACTTAACCAAACAGTTACTATAAAACACTGATGACAGAAATTGAAGATTACAGAAACAAATGGAAAGATATTCCATGTTTATGGACTGAAAGAATTAATATTATCAAAATGTCCATATTACTCAAAGCAATCTACAGATTCAATGCAATCTCTATTAAAATACCAACAGCATTTTTCACAAAACTAGAAGAAATAATCCTAAAATTTGTATGGCACTACAGAAGATCCTGAATGGCCAATGCAATCCTAAGAAAGAAGAACAAAGCTGGAGGTATCACAATTCCAGATTTCAAGCTATACTTCAAAGCTATAGTAATCAAAACGGTATGGTACCAGTACAAAAAACAGACACACTGATCAACAGAACAGGATAGAGGTCCCACATTTATATGATCAATTAATCTATGACAAAGGAGGCAGGAATACACAATGGGGAAAAGATGGTCTTTTCAATAAATAGTGCAGGGAAAACTGGACAGCTACATGTAAAAAAAAATGACACTGGAGTACATTCTTACCCCATATACAAAAACAAACTCAAAACTGATTAAAGACCTAAATTGTGAGACCTGAAGCCATAAAAATCCTGGAGGAGAACATAGGCAGTATTCTCTGACATCAGGCACAGGACAATTTTCCTAGATACTTCTCCTAAGGCAAAGGAAACAAAAGCAAAAATAAACAATTGAGACTAAAAAGCTTTTGCACAGCAAATGAAACCATCAACAAACAGACAACCTACCAAATGGGAGATATTTGTAAATTATATGTCCAATAATGGGTTAATATCCAAAAGATAAAAAGAACTCATACAATTCAACCACCCAAAATACAAACAATTGGATTAAAAAATGGATTGGATTTTAGATTTGGATCATACAAAAAATTGGATTAAAAACAAAAAATTAAAAAATGTTCGAGAGGACTCGAACACACATTTTTCCAAAGAAGACATACTGATGGTCAACAGACACACGGAAAGATGTTCAATATCACTAATCATTAGGTAAATGCAAATCAAAACCACAAAGAGAGGGGCACCTAGGTGGCTCAGCAGGTTAAGCCTCTGACTTCAGCTCAGGTCATGATCTCATGGTTAGTGAATTTGAGCCCCGCATTGGGCTCTGTGCTGACAGCTCAGAGCCTGGTTCAAGTTCTGTTTCTCTCTTCCTCTGCCCCTCCCTTGCTCATGCTTTGTCTGTCTCTTTCTCATTCTCAAAAGTAAAAAAACATTAAAAAAATATATACATACAAACCATAATGAGATATCACCCTACGTATCACCCTATACCTGTTACAATGGCTAATACCAGAAGACAGAAACAAGTGTTGGGGAGAATGTGAAGAAAAAGGAACCCTTGTGCAGTATTGGTGGGAATGTAAATTGGTACAGTACTATATGAAGGTTCCTTGAAAACTTAAAAATTAGAAATACTATATTATTTAATAATTCCACTATTGGGTATTTACCCAGGAAAAACAAAAACACTAATTTGAAAAGATATATGTACCCCTATGTTTACTGTAGCATTATTTACAATATCCAAGACATGGAAGCAAAATAACTGTTCATTAATAGACAAATGGATAAGGAAAATGTGGCATATATACACAATGGACAATTAATCATAAGAAAGGATGAGATTGTGCCATTTGAGATAACATGGATGCCCCTAGAGGGTATTATGCTGAGTGAAATAAGTCAGACTAAGAAGTCAAATACTGTATGATTCATAAATGTTCTCATACAGAGAATAAACTAATGGTTGCCAGAGGGGAAGGGGTTGGGGGTTGGGCAAAATGGATAAAGGGGAGAGGAAGATACAGCCTCTAGTTATGTAATAAGTCACAGGAATAAAAAGCATAGCATAAGGAATACAGTTAAAGATATTGTAATAGTTTGTAATGGGATAGGTAATAGCTATACTTGTGGTGAACATAGTATAATGTATAAACTTGTCAAGTCACTAAGTTGTACACCTGAAAGTAATGTAACACTATATGTCAACTATACTGAAATAATAAATACACACATACACATTAGAAAAAGATCATATATTGTGGCCAATGTGGGTCATAAAGGTATCACTACTAGAAGAAAGAGCAGGTTCACATCATGTATTTTGACAGTACTTTCTCTTGTTATGTCTAAACTCCAGAATCACTTTTTGTTTAAGGGCCTTTTTTGTGTTTTATGCCACTAGTTTATAAGTTTTAAGATGGCATCACATAAACTGCTTTCCAAAGAATAGTATTTTCATAGAAAAACAGTGTTTTCATAGACAGATAATTATAATTTTTGCATCTGTGTTTCAAAACTAGACACACAATTTGACTCAAAGTTAGAGATTTATGTCAAGAGGTAATCACACAAAACTAAATCTAACCTGCTGTTACTTTCTGTGGCAGGGAATAAGTATCTATGCACTACTGATCATTTCAGTCGAAAAACATTTGTTAAAATAATGTGTATGGCAATATAAGTGGCTGGGTTTTTTTGCCTTTTATCAAATTGCCTTACGATTCTATCGATATAATATACTTACTTTTACATTTTTAAATAATTTATTGTGAAAGAATCCCAAACTTATAGGACAGTTGCCAGAATAAAGAATTGAAGGGTCTCTTTCACCTACATTCTTCAAATGTTTCTATTTTATTGCATAATATTACTGTACAATATTTGCTGCCATCACTCACACTCCATTATCATTAATCTGTTTCTGAATATTTGGAGAGAAAGATGCAGAAATGCTCCATTACCTCTAGACACTCTGGTGTGTATTTCCTAAAATTAATGACACTCATATAAATATGTCAGTATTGGTACAACACAACTGTCTAATCAAAAGACATCATCCAAATTTTGCCAAATATCTCTTTTTCCTTTTTGACTCCAGATGCTACCAGGAAAATGAGTTGCATTTAGCTGTCTTGTCTGTTAAGACATCTTCCATTTGTTCCTACTCTTTATCTGCCTTTCACATGCTTGACAGTTTTAGAGTAGAAGCCTTGAATTTTATAGGATAATCTTCAATGGGGTCCATGTGATGCTTTCATGACCAGACTCAGGCCACGCATTGTTAGCAGGGTTACTGCTGAAATGACTCTGTACTCTTCTCAGCACGTCACATCCAGGGGACATGATATTAACTCATCCTACTGCTGGTGGTGTTAATCCTGATTACTTGCCATGTTGCTCTCTACCAGATTTCTTGACCTCAAAGTCATTATTTCCCCCTTTGCAACAGATTAGTATTTGGGGTATATCTTGTACCTCATCCAATTTCTGCCCACCAGTTTAATTATCCACTGACAGTTTGTTTCAATCAACCTTTATAATGGTTGCAAAAACAGTTATTCTCTATTTTCTACATTTAATAGTTGACATGTTTTAAGAAAAACATTCTCTTCTTATTTATTTATTTATTTATTCATTCATTCATTCATTCATTCCTTTATACCTGTATTGACTCATGGATTCCTATTTTATTACTGGTTGTAATCAGTTACTACTATTATTTATTTTGATGTTCAAATTGTCCCCAGATTGGCCAGTGGTGGTGGTGGGGGGGGGGGTCCCAGGCTCCTGTGCTCCTTTGACATATCCTCATCCTTCTATGAGTATTTTCACACTTTCTGATATAAAAAGATATTCCTGGGTCATTCTGTATTTTATTTGCCTCATTGTTAGAACCAATGATTTTTCCAAAGTGCTCTGATTTCTTTTTGGAGGAGAACGGTATTTAGAAACCAAAATATAGGTGCCTGGTGTGCTCATTACTCCTGGAGTATCATTGCTTCCAGGTTTTCTTAGTAGACAGAACTAGGCTATATAAGTGTGTGTGTGTGTGTGTGTGTGTGTGTGTGTGCACGCGCATCCATAAATATTTCTATTTCCATGTGTATATATGTATTATAAAACAGTAAGTTTACATTGTTACCTCTGACTCTAATCCCATATGTCAAGGTTTTTCCTAACATTTCCCCCTTCCTATGGTTCAAATACCTTTTCTGGCAGTAAGAAACTTGGCTCTTATTTTCCCCAATATGCTTACTCATTTTCTCAGTGTAATCAATTCCCAACTAAATCAGTCATTTCCTCCTTCTGCTACCTCAGTCTCCTTACTCCCTATTGTCTTATGCCCTTGACCAATACACCTGTCGGCCTATGCCTCCCCATGATGCCCTGAACTCTTTGCTGCACTAACCCTTTCAGCCATCTTGCTGACTTCTTCACAGTGGGAAAGGGAAGGGGAAGGGACAAGACACTGCCTTTTAAATTTCATTTCACAGATTTTACATGGTACCAATCTGGCCAAATCCCATTCACTTTCTATTGACTAAATTTTGATATTTTTCAGTTAAGGGTCCAGGATATTTTGAACAAATATACATGTTTCATATTATTGATAATGATGGTTATGGTTAATCACAGATAACAATACTTTGGAATAAAAGTCATAATTGGCATTTTATTTATGAACAAACTTGATTAAGGAGAAAAAACCCAAGGGAACATACAAAAGTTAATACAATCAAGATGTTGGAAATAGATGATGAAGGAAGGAAAAACAAGAATAGGAATATAAAATCGAGCCAAAAAAATGAGTTACAAAAATGTTTCACAGACTTCTTTGGATTGAGCCAGAAAAGTGACTCTAGGTTTTCTTACCCATTCCACCAACTGTTTGGATCTTGAGTCCACTATTCACTACTCAGGTTCTGAATAAAGCACTTAACCTCCCTGTGCCTCAGTTTCCTCATTTGTGAAGTGGGGATTGTTGTGAGAATTAAATAAATTAATTCATGTAAAGCTCTTATTGCTTAGCACATATTTAAATCCTCAAAAGATATAGCAACTGTTATTAGTTGGGATAGGGTTACTTTCTCCAGTTTATACAAGGATAAAGCAATCTAGAGGCCTAGAAATTTAATGTGCTTCTCACAATTTCTCAATATCACTTCCTCAACCAGACAGCAGGTACCTGGTCATAGTTATTTCTAAATTGAAGCTTCTGTCCTCAATTTTGAAGTGTACCTATTGAGTATAACTGATTAAAGGTCTATACCGTTTAGTTATCAAGCAAAAAGGGGCAAAGGTAAAAAAATTCTTAATAAAATTAAGAATCTGGACAATTCTCTTGCTTTATGTCAGCAGATATAGCAGGAAGCCTCTTTCCTCAGAAGAGAACCTATGGCTATCTGAAAGTGTCTGCATAAAAACTTGATGGAGACCTCAAAGCCCTATGTCCTAATGTGACAGATCCACAAGAGAGAGTCTGAAGAATAATTACACCAATTGTCTGCCTCATCCATGAAAGAAACAATGGCTCAGAATCTGAGGAGAAGAGCATCTGAATGAAGACCTACTTGGATTTTCTACAGGATGTATCCAAGTAGTAGACCCCAGGGTAGGGTCTCTTGGTATCATTCACTTGTACCTTGGATGATATCTATCAAAATTCTGTTTACCTTTTCATCTAGATAGTAACTAATCAAGAAATCTGGTCCTACCTTAAAATTGCTCTTACTTCATTATATAATATTGAACATATAATACACATAATATATACAGAAAAGCTTATTTTCTTATTTTTATGAAGCTAGTTTCTTTTCTTAATTTTTTAATGTTTATTTTTGAGAGAAAGAGAGAGAGACAGTGTGAGCAGGGGAGGGGCAGAGAGAGAGGGAGACACAGAATCCAAAGCAGGCTCCAGGCTCTGAGCTGTCAGCACAGAGCCCGACGCGGGGCTTGAACCCACGAACCGTGAAATCATGACCTGAGCCAAAGTTGGACACTCAACCAACTGAGCCACCCAGGCACCCCTTTATGAAGCTATTTTTTGTGCTTAAAACGTGTAATTCAAACTTAAAGTTTAAAAAATTATTTATGAAGAATATTCTTTTCTGCTGTTTTGTAGTATGCCTGCTTAAAAGTCTGATTTGCTGCGGTGCCTGGATGGCTCAATTGGTTAAGTGTCCAACTCTTGATTGTGGCTCAGGTCATAATCTCATGGTTCACGGGATCAGGCCCTACATCAGACTTCATGCTGATGCCTGCTTGGGATTTTCTCTCTCTCTCTCTCTATCTCTCTCTGTCCCTCCTCTCCTCATGCTCTCTCTCAAAATAAAGAAATAAAGTTAAAAAATTGATTTGCCAGCATTAGTGCAAATCAGAATTATTTTAGAGATGTGATTTTATGTTATGCTGATTAAGTCAAACTGTACACTGTGATCTTGTGTCCTTTTACTATTTCCATCCTCTGACATGATTTTAGATACTGATGAAATACAGCCCTGATGAAAACAGCATCAACATTTCTGAATAATGAATCAATCCTGTCCTGATTTGCAACTTGGGCATGTTGGTGACATTAATTATCATACATCCTCAAACTCTGAGGATGACTGTGGTATAGCTTCCTGCCTTTTCAAACATAGAAGCCATCAATTTAGACAAAATACAGACATAATTATGGCCCTGAAAACCAGAAAGTTTGGTAAATTTCCCTTAAGACTGAGCACTGTGACAATACTCCAAGTGAAGACCTAGGCCCACCAAACTTAAATAGCTTTCTCTTGTGGGGACTGATCCTTGTCCCAACCTGTCTCTCACAGAGGACACATCCTTTGATATCAGGGAGGGGGTATTCTATAGCAAAAGAACTAAGCATTAACTTAAGCTTGTGCAAAATAATACCTTCCTTGAATACATGTATCACTGAGATATTGGTTTATATTTTCTAACTTTGACAGTGTTTTAACTTTAAATGGGAATAATTTACTTTGCAATGTTCTTTGGTATAGTCTCTTCTAAACATTTTGTGCATGTGATGTCAATTTGCTATAATTTTCCCTGTCCACTGATTTGGTGTCTACATCTATCCTCTCTCTGCCAACTTTTTCCTGTTACCACCTCCACACCAGAACAGAGGAAGGCTGCTGTCCCAGTAGAGGTACACAACTCACTAATTTTTTTAAAATATTTATTTTGGAGAGAGACAGAACATAAGTGGGGGAGGAGAAGAGAGAGAGGAAGACACAGAATCCAAAGAAGTTTCCAGGCTCTGAGCTGTCAGCACAGAGCCTGATACGGGGCTCAAACCCATGAACCGTGAGATCATGGACCTGAGCCAAAGTCTGATGCCCAACTGACTGAGCCATCCAGGTGCCCCCAGCTCACTCATGTTCTGTGGGTTGTAGCAGTAGGAGTAGCAGCAGGAAGTGGGGGTTTAAAGAAGAACATGGAATCAGCAGACTGGAAAATACTACCATATTCTTTTACTTAGCAGTATCTACCATGTGAACCATATCAGAACTAGGCTATAGAATACTTAGGTATAATTACCTTTTCCATAGTAAAAGGGAAAATATTATATCCACAATAATAACTAATGCACTTATAGTCCTTTTCTGTTTACAAAGTATTTTCATGAGCACAATCTTGTTTGATTCTTACAATAACCCTGTGAGGTAGGCATAGAAAGCATTATTATTATTCACCCTTTTGCCAGTGAAATTGCTGAGGCTCAGAAAAGTTAAATGAAGTTAGCATCAGATCTCACAAGTACAGGGCTCAGTTCCATAAGACCACCCCCATTTTGAGATGCCAACTACAAGTTCCAGGCCTCCCACACTTCTAGCTGACTGGCTATAAATCAGGGGTTCCCATAACCTTCTCTTCAGGTTTGATAATTTGCTAGAACTGTTCATAGAACTTTAGGAAGGCACTTTACTTACTGGTTTATTGTAAAGACACAACACAAGAATGGCCAAATGGAAGAGATGTGTAGGGGAAGGTATAGAGGGGAGAGGTGTTGGAGCTTCTATGTCCTCTCTGGGTTCACCATCCTCCCAGCACCTCAACTTTTTTTTTTTACTAACCTGGAATGTCTCTGAACCCTGTCATTAGTGGTATGTATGGAGGTTCTATTATGTGGGAATTATTAATTAAATCATTGGCCATTGGTGACTGAATCAATCTCTAGCCTCTCTCCCCTCCTTGGAGGTCAGGGGGCAGGAATGGTTTATAATAAACCAGTAAGTAAAGTGCCTTCCTAAAGTTCTGTGAAAGGTTCTAGCAAATTATCAGACTTGAGGATGAGGGCATGGGAAATAGTATAAGAACACTTCTTTGAAGGGAGATAGGCACCCCCATATTTATAGCAGAATCATGCAAGTGTCTATCAATAGATGAATGGATAAAGAAGATATGTATATGTATGCGCGCGCACACACGCACACACACACACACACACACACACACACACCCCATAATGTTATTCAGCTAGGAAAAAGAATCTTGCCATTTGCAATGATGTGGATGGAGCTAGAGAGTATAATGGTAAGTGAAATAAGTCAGTCAGAGAAAGACAAATACCATGATTTCACTCATGTGTGGAATTTGAGAAACAAAACAAATGAGTAAAGGGAAAAAAATGAAAGAGAAACAAACCAGGAAATATTCTTAACTATAGAGAACTGCTGGTTACCAGAGAGGAGGTGGATAGGGGATGGGTTAAATAGGTGATAGGGATTAAGGATGAGCACAGGATGATGTATGAAATTGTTGATTACTTTATTGTACACCTGAAACAAATGTAACGATATATGTTAACTAGCTGGAATTAAAATAAAAACTTAAAATAAATAAGTTTCAACCCTCTGATCATGCTTTGGTCTTTCTGATGACCAGCATCCATGCTGAATGTACCTAGGAGCTCTGGTCACCAGCCATCTCATTAGTATACAAAAGGCACTCTTGTCATTCTGGAGATGCCAAAGGTTTTAGCAGCTGTGTGCCAGGAACCAAGGACAAAGACCAAATGTATATTCTTATTATCACAGGTATACAAAGTTTCTCTATTATTTCTTACAACCTCATGTGACCTTTTTTAATTAAATTGGACAATTATAGAGCAGGCAAAGCTCTACATTATTTCAGAATGAAGAAACTGAGGCCAAGGGAAAATTAAATAATTGCTGCTGTGGTACCTGAATATACCTATATACAAAATACTTTAAGTGGATAGAAGGAAACTGACACTTATTGGGTGACTATTTTGTGGCAGACACTGTGCTAAAGGGTTTTATATACAAGATCCTATTTACTTCCCAAGAATCCTTATAGATATTATTCCCATTTTACATCTGAAGAAATTGAGGCTTGTTACAAGTCATAAAATTAAAAAGCAATAGAGCCTGCATTCAAACTCCCTGTGATTCCAGAGCAAGTGGCTTTTTGCTACACATTTTGAAACTTTTCTTACTATAATCCACTATTAAAAATAAATATTATAGTACAGCCCAAATACAGACACAAACAGAAATAAACCTTTGTCAAATATCTTCACTATGTATGATGTCCTGTTCTATTTTTCCATTAAAAATGCACTAAAATTGATTTTATGATTCATTAATGGGTTGTGACCCACAGTTTAAAAAACACAGCAAGCTATTTTCCCTTTCTTACGACCATTCCATTAATATTTTGGAAGAATCCTTCTTTTTCAATGTTAAACAACAGTCTTCTTTTCAGTTTTGCTTAGATCTCACATACCCAAATTAAAGGGGATGTTGTCTTAGCCTTTGCTTCTTTAAATTCGTAATAGCTCATGTAAAACACTGTAGCATGATTCTTCTTGTGGTCTTAGGCACTTTGGACTCCCCTCCCCCTTCCTCTCTCTCTCTCTTCCTGACCACATCCCTGTGAGGGGGCAGAGAGACCCATTAAAATCAAACCCTGTCATTTTCTGAACTGATGGTTGGTTTGTTGTTTGAGGAGACTCCAAGGACATGTCTATAAGAGGCAAATGTAGGCAAGTTATCCACTGATTTACATTTGGCTTAAAACCTTCTCTGAGTGGGTGGGTTGGGTAGTGGTAGAGGTGGGGTTGGGCTATGTATCATTTACCCTGGCAATACTCCATGGGACAGGGTGTACTTGGGTGGTCTGACATTCCTAACTCATCTTCTGGTGGATGTCATGATGTATCCATCTGGTCATCTGTATCAACCATTCACAACTCTTCCTTGGGAAATGGTCTGTCAGAACTTTCAATTTCTTGGCCCACCATAATCCCGGAAACACCACTGGTCTGTCAGTGGTTATGTCAGATTTTTATAATCGCTGTCATTTATTTAGCCTTCTAGGTCAGGAACTGATTAAATACTTCACACACATTCTCTTATTGAATCTTCAGAGTAGCCTTGTGATGAGAATGTTATTACAACATTTAATATTAGCAGAAAGGCTAGGTTGGCAGGTGGCTTTTGTTCAGTAGACACTTTGAAGGGGAAGGGAGGGTTGACTTAGAAAATGTGATGAGAAAGGAAGTAGTAGAGATGATGCTTACACACATGCACACATCAAATAAAGATTTGGGGGGTTTTGGTGTCTGAGCTGGGTCTGTCCTGCTTTCCTCTTTTTCTGGCCTTGATTATCTGGGCTCTGTTACCATCTGTTTCAGCCAAAATTGCGACAATTTAAATCCTAGAATTTTCTGTCCTTGGATTTTCTCATTTAGAAAAGAAGATTGAAATTGGCTCTCAGATCTGAGGTTATTTTGTAATCACAGAAAGCTTAAGCTTTCAAGCAGAAGAGATTTCAGTTTGTTGGGCACTGGTTCTCAGATACCAGTGCACACAGGAATAATCAAAGAGGTATCTTAAAATTCAGATTCCTGAGCTCTACGAAGACACATTCTGATTTAATAGGTCAGAAGTGGTTCCCTGAAATCTACATTAAAAAATTAGATTTAACAATTTTAATCAAGGTGATTCAGATTCAAGTTATCTAGGAGCCACATTTGGAAAAATGCAAATTTTAGATACTATAAAATATATGTAGGAGTAATCTACTTTGTAGGCCTGCCTCTTTCTTAGTCCCATCTTTACAATAGTCATAGATGTCTTCAAATTTTTTTATTAAAGACAATAATATTTATTAATAACCATGAACACAGAGAGTTAAAGTATCCTCAGCCACATAATCAACCAAGATTCAAGTTTCCTGCACAAATGCGAGCATCAGCATGGAGGCTGGAAAAACTGCTGTCTGTGGCAGAGACTATTAGTGTTCTTCCATATCTGAATGCTCCGCCACATTTCCTAGCTTCCCTTGGAGTTTGGTTGGCCCTGTGACTGACTCCTGGCCAGGGGAACAGGGACAAAAGTAAAGAACCACTTCTAGACTTGATGTCTAAAATATCCAGAACAGTCTTTTATGTTCTTTGTCTTCCCTTCCCCATCTTCAGAAAAGTAATGCCAGGGTGACCTTGAAGCTGCATATTGGTAGAACAAAATGGAAACAGCCTAGGGACATCTGGATGGCTCAGTCGGTTAAGTGTCCAACTTTAATTTAGGTTATGATCTTACGGTTCATGGGTTCGAGCCCCGTGTTGGGCTCTGTGCTGACAGCTTGGAGCCTGGAGCCTGCTTCAGATTCTGTGTCTCCCTCTCTCTCTACTCCTCCCCAACTCATCCACTCTCTCTCAAAAATTAACATTAAAAAATTAAAAAACACAGGAAACAGCCTGGGTTCATGAGTCTTTGCCCACAGGAGAGCTATCTGGCTGGCACTGAATTGAGACATGAACAAACATAAGCCTCTATGTACTAAGCTGCTTATTTATTGGAACTTATTCATTCTGGCAGCATACTCTAATATATCCTGACTAATACACTGTTATGTTATTAAAAACTAATTAATAATCATGATAGAAATTCTTCCTTTATTATATCAGAACAGACTAATTTGGACTAAATTGGGCTAATAACCTAGCAGAACAAAGCTGGGACAATCTTGCCATTGCCCCTTCGAACCAATATCCCACACAGAACTGTTCCAACCAAATATTTGCTGAAAGATATTAGCCAGTCTTATTTAGCATGCAAAGAATAATTGTCCACTTTTTCACCTATGAAGTTTCTGGCCTTCTGCCTTAAACTTGATCACAAACCATCCTTTTCTTTACTGCTTCATTTATAAAAGGTTATGAACTCCCTCAAATTCAAAAGAAAAATAGTGTCTATGAATTAAACAGTTCTTACATTCAATGGCTGCTATATATCCAATGGGAAAATAGAAACTAAAATGTATCTGAAAGGATGAAAAATAATAAATGTGCAGTACTGCTACCACTTTTCAAATTTCATCAGAATGCAATCATTTAACTTGTCCCAATATTTTTCCCATAAACACTGAATACCACCTTTATTTACAATCTTAGAAAAAACTGCTGTTCTTTCTGTGCTAGAACAGTGTTTCCAACTGCTAATCATAATCTATTAATGGGTTATAAATTAATGCAGGGAGTTCAGACATTTGTAAGCATTAAAAGGAAATATGAGAGATTATCCAAGTGTGTCACACATAGTAAAGGTAAGTAATATATTTCAGGAAAACTGATTCTGATATAAATACACACACACACACACACACACACACACACACACAGTTGATTCTTCTTATCAAGGTAGTTATGTTCTGTTCAGTTGCCTTAAACACTGAACCATTGCTTCTAGTGGATATATTGGGTTAGGTTCCTATGAACCATGGGTCACAACATTTTCATCCACTGATCAATACATATCCTTGTTTTCTGTGTGTTTCTATTTCAAGACACTCTACTAATATATATTGATTAATTAACATTGAATTAATGGCTGACAGCACTACACCTCATGCCTTAATGAAGTTCACTGAATATGTATTTTCTCCATGTGACACATCACATCCCTCTTATATTTTGGAACACTAGATACCATTTCAGTACTGTGGTTGGGGAAATTTTAAACAGCAAAATCATAAAAAGAAAGTACAAAATACTAAAGTGTGGCATTAAACAGACCACAGAAAGGACACTTATTTACAGTATGACAGCTGAAACAAGAACTCTAAGCATTACATTTTTTGACCTCAGCTAGGAACTTACATGTAAGGCAACTCAATTTTTTTGTTTCTCTCTGCATGCTCATGTCCTCAATTGACCATAAAATGACTGTAATATTGATTTGGGTGTTATAAATAAACATCAGTGAGTTGGTGAATTACCAAATATGGAATCTTTCAATAATCAGGATTGACTATCAAAGCTGTTATATACTGAAGCTTTTGCATAGAAGGGAAATAATTAACAAAACAAAAAGGCAACCGACTGAATAGGACAAGATATTTGCAAACGATATATTAGATAAGGAATTAATATCTCAAATATATGAAGAACTTACAAACGTAACACCAAAGAACCCAAACAATCTGATTAAAAAATGAGCTGAGGACCTGAACAGACATTTCTCCAAAGAAGACATACAGATGGTCAACAAACATGAAAAGATGCTCAATATCTTTTCATCAGAGAAATGCAAATCAAAACCACAATGAGATACTACCTCACACCTGTCAGAATGTCTAGTATCAAGACAAGAAATAACAAGTATTAGCGAGGATGTGAAGAAAAGGAACCCTTGGGCACCGTTGGTAGGAGTGTAAGCTGGAGCAACCATTGTGGAAAACAGTACAGAGATTCCTCAAAGAATTAAAAACAGAATTACCACATGATCTAGTAATTCCTAGTAATACTAGTGGGTATTTACCCAAATAAAACAAAAACACTAATTCAAATGACATATGCACCCCTATGTTTACTGCAGCATTATTTACAATAGCTTATGGAAGCAACCCAAGTGTCCATCAATAGATGAATGGATAAAGATGTGGTATACATATAAAATGGAATATTTCTCATCCAGAAAAAAGAATGGAATCTTGCCATTTGCAATGACATAGATGGAGCTAGACAGTATTATCCTAAGTGAAATCAGTCACTCAGAGAAAGACAAATACCCTATGATTTCACTCCTATGAGGAATTTAAGAAACAAATGAGCAAAGGGAAAAAAAGGAAAAAGAGAGAGGTAAATGAAGAAACAGACTCTTAAATATAGAGAACAAACTGATAAACTGATGGTTACCAGAGGGGAGGTAGGTGGGGAGGATAGGTTAAATAGATGATGGTGATTAAGGAGTGCACCAGGTGTTGTACAGAAGTGTTGAATAACTGTATTGCATACCTGAAACTAATATTATCCTGTATGTTAACTAACTGGAATTTAAATAAAAACACTTATACCTTAAAAAAAAAGTCATAATAATGTTGTATGATGACAGATAGTTACTACACTTATTGTGGTGAGTGCTGAGTAATGTATAGAACTGTGGAATCAGTACGTTATACCCCTGAAACTAATATAACATTGTATGCCAATTATACTTAAAAAAAAGCTGTTGGATATTAAAAGTTTGCTTTAACTAAAATAATTTATGAATATATTTATATTAATTAATGCCACAAAGTTTATACATAAATATTAATACAATAAAAATACTATAGGTAAGACATGCAAAGTATGTAACATAATAGGTAACTGACAGAAAACCACTGATGATATGAAAAATGGAGACTCCTTAGGAGCAAATCACCTGTGTCCTTCATGGAGCCTTATAGCCCAATGCCTTTCTCTACAAATTTGCTATATATGAATGGTAGCCAAAGGTGGTACAACTAGTCTTGGAAGAGTTCTATTTCAGACTGAAGTAGCTGTTCATATTCAGAAAAGTTCAGTTGTGGAAGCTTTATCTAAACAATTCTATAGCATAGTCCTTCCTAGTTTGTTTTTCTCCTCTGAATTGGTCTGGGAGGTGATGGGATACGAGATTGGGAATTCCCTGCAACCTACTAAGGCTTATGAATGCTTGTGCCAGAGTGTGAGACCACTGATTCTCCTCAGATTTCTGACTGTCATTTTTTGAAAAGAAAAAAATAAAATCACAAAATGACCACTTGGAGAGCAGACTCTGTCTTCTTACTGAATCCAACCTAGGGTTGCCAGATTTAGCAAATGAAAATACAGAATGCCCAGTTAAATTTGAGTGATTTCTAATCACCTATGCTAATATAAATTGAGATAAAAGACAAAATATTGCATGGGACAGAATTATACTAAAGTATTTGTTGTTTATCCGAAACAAATTTTAAAAATATCTAAACTACATACCTCTTTCTTTAATCATATTTCCCTCATGATTTGATTGTATTTAACAGTTATTTACCTTGCAAAATTTACTTATAAAATTTTGCATTACAGTCTTGCATTGTGACATAGTTTCTACAGTGGTCCGTGGAAAATTTTTTAGTTTCTTCTTGTCCACTGAACATTCATTAATGGAAAAACACATTCAATATTAGTATTATTAACTGGTATGTACTGGCATAAACTTTTAGAATCACTTTTTAAATTTAGTTTATTGAAGCACATAATACATCTTCTACCATATAACTTAGTTTTTTGATCTTCAGGATTATATTCCATTGATTGATAAATGACTTTTTAAAATGTTGTCCACTGACAAAAGCATTGTTGTCAATTTTTGTTCCTTTCTTCAACATTGCACATGATAATTCCACTTGCTCCCATGCTAGAAGAGTATTTAGAAACATCCATATAAAAGAATAAAATCCTTCAAGGGATTAAATCATATAACAAAACAGTCATGACAAGTGCCATAATAATAATCCATTTCAAGTCAGAACTTCTTATCTTGTTCATAAGTAATATCCCTTTTAAGAACAGTCTTGACACTTGAAGGGATAAATTTTTCTGTAATTCTTTAACATATTCCACAATTTTCTTTAAGGGTTGGAGGACTTCAGTAACACTGTTCTTCTTTCAATTTGCATAATCCTATTACTAAAGAGATATTGAAAGTATGATCAAGAAATAAGTAGGCTTCACTCAATGGATTATTTTAATTTGGGAGTCTTTTCTTTAAAATTAAAGTATGATTTAAGTGCTTCAAATAAACTGAGGATTTTCTCAAATGACTTTGTTCAAAAGAGCCAATGGATTCTAATCTAAATCCAAGAGAACTGAAGATTGCTGAATGTCAATAATATCACAAAAATATTTTTATTAAAAAAGCCTTCCTAAGATTTTATATTTTAGAGCAGTGTTACATAGGAAACAGTTCAATAAAAAATTGGGCAAAATATTTGAACAACAGTAAGGAACTACTGCTATCTAAAACAATATGGATGAATCTCAAATGTATTAAGCTAAGTGAAAGAAGCCAGAAAGAAGGCTATATATTGTATGTTTTCATTCATACAACATTTTGTATAAGACAAAACTGTAAAGACAGAAAACATATCAGTGAT